>NC_143052.1:76440000-77690000 GCF_052426305.1 Pelodiscus sinensis
TTCTCTCTCCCACTACTGCCTCTGATAGAGAGGCAGCAGCATGGAGGGGTGGAGAAGGCCAGGAAGCTTTGCGGGAGCCGGTGCTTGTGGAGAGCCAGCTTTTAAGCCAACTGTCTCCAGGCATTGGCTCCTGCCTATCCCTCTCCCCCGTGCTGCTGCCTCTATGGGAGATGGGGCAGGTGGCTCCATGGAAGCCTGCACACATGGAGAACAGGCTTAAAAGCCAGCTCCCCTCATGTACTGGCTCCTGTCTGCCCCCCTTCTGTGGGAGGCAGCAGGGGGCACAGGCAGCTCTGCAGTAGCGGCACGTGTGGAAAGCTAGCTTAAAAGCTGTTTTCCTGCATGTACTGGCTCCTGTTTCCCTTCCCGCTAAGCTGCTGCCTCTGTGAAATGCAGCAGTGGGAGGAGGGGGGAGCAGGGGGCTCTGCAGGAGCTGGCACACGTGGCGAGATGACTTAAAAGCCAGCTCCCCCCTTCCCTCCCTTGCTGCCTCTGATACAGAGGCAGCAAGGGGGAGAGGGTTGCGTGCATCTGTTACGATTAACTGATTAATCCAGGCTTATCAGTAAATCATGTACATGGGTACATGCTAAAATCCCTACTAGTCATGTGGCCCACGTGGCTTTCTCCCACTGTGTGGCATGGCCTACTCACTCAGCTGTAACAAGATAAGTCTCAGGATCAGCAGAAGATCCTAATTTGCAAGGACAATACCTGGGGCTGGCTGAGTCATTTCAGAGTGGGAGCAGCTGGTAATTATTACTTCCGAAAACTGTTGCTGCCATTACAGCTTTCTTGTTGTTGATTGGGTGGCTTGCTGAGTCTCTTTCTGCACTTCTGGAAAAGCTGCTGGGAATATGCCTGGACCTGCTGCTGCTGAGCTAGGAGAAGTTTGATCATCTCCATGGTTCCCCTTTACACAAAAAAGTAAATCCCACTTCTAGCTCCAAGTTGTGGTATTGCTGCTGCTCCCCACTTTGGTGTGCAAAGTTTGGCTACCTATATGGGACTAAAAGCAAAACAAGCTAAACAAAAACAGCAACTATAAACAGGAACTCAGGATTTGGCTGTCTGAGCCTTTAACCAAGGAGGGGAAAAACACCTTCAAAATGCAAATGTTTAGTTCCTGATGAGCTCATCTTCTGTCCCAGTCTCATTCAGCTTTGCCCTGCGAGAAGCAGGCAGCCTTCTTTATTGGCTTGCTCATTCTTAATTCATCAGTATTTCTGGGTGGCCCTTTTAGGCCTCTGGAGAACTGTCTTGTAGGGTACCCAATCTGCGTGGATTTTCCTTGGATAGAAAATATTAGGGCTCTCATGCCACAACAGAGGGAGAGGAGAACTGATAGACCCCATTAGTGACACACAACTCGGGAGCTATTGAATGAGTCCTGCATCATGTTCATTTTTTCTGGATAGAATCTTTTTCAGGTTTATATGGAAATTGTTACAGAAAATTCCACGTTAGATTCAGCAAAGATGTCACATACTTTATGATCATTTTCTATGGGTATCTCACTCATGGTTAATAGTTTACTATCATAAGTCCATAGATGCTGGAATTAGTGCTGCTGGGAATGCTTCTGCACTACTTAGCTTGAATTGGTTTCCATAATATAGAGTAGGGTTTCCCAAATGTTTTCAGCTGAAGAACCCTTATGGAGTCCTGAAAATATGGAGGAACCCTTGTACTGTGATTTTTAAGTCAATAGATACTCAAATAAATAGACAAAGTTTTGGTATTCTGTTTTTATTTCTTGTATATTTCTTATAAATTCTTTTTTTCCCCCAAGAAAACAACCAGAAAATTAGTTACAAAATAATAGGATTATACAATTGTCATTGATATTTTCTGGCAAAGCCCCTGGACCAATCGCATGGAGGCCCAAGGCTCCATGGAGCACACTCTGGGAAACTCTGATATATAGAATTTACAGTTCTGTTCAAGGACTTTCAGCACCTTGCTATTTAAATTGTTTCAGCACTCCTGCTTAAGTCTCCACGCCTTCAATTGTAATTGGGAGGAAGGCAATGGACATGTAGTGACGAAAACATCCACCTGGTCAACACAAGGCACAAAAGCAAATGTACATGGATTTTCCTTTTTTTGCCCTAATCATGAGTTTGCCTTTGCATTATGATAAAAAGCTTAGCAAAAACCCTTATTCCTTGAGCCTTAGTTGCGGTAGGAAAGTAAATAAAGGTATTTTAAATATTACAAAGGGGCCAGATTCACATGGAGAATTAGCTTCCTAGTTTCTACTTTAAGCACCTAAATGCACCACTACTAAATACAAACACCTTGTTCAGCTACTGTCTAATTTCATTCATCACCTACATTTTTGCAGCAAAACTTCTCTAAGCACCTATGTCCCTGCCTTTCAGCATGTGTACTACTGCCTCATTCTAGACATCTGGATGTTTAAATCCCAGTATAAAGCAATAACTGAGGCCTGCAGCAAACAGTAGATACGTTAGCATTTCTCTAAAAAAAAGTCACAAGAATATTTTATAATAGAAACTATTAGGCCCGTGGTGTCCAACACGCCAGCCAATAGCCACATGTGGCTATTTGGCTGGTTGAGTGTGACTGTTTGGTTTGAACAATGTAACAATGTGGCTATTTGGCTAGGTAAGCGTGACTAGTTCGCTATAGCAGTAATCAGAACTGGTTGGACAACATGGTATGCAATGTTAATCTAGGGATTGTTACCAACTCTTCCCAAGGACCAAAAATGCTAAAAGCCCGCATTAACTAAAGTGGTTTAGTCAGATATCTTAATTCAATCAACTGTAATTTCATAGTAGATTTTATAGAACTTAATACTTAAGTGGTGACAAGGTATTATTTTGCATAAAGAGGATTGAAATGGTAAACAGCAAGTGAGGACAAAAGTCTCTGTAACTCAGCAAAAATAATTTCACAACATGAAAGCCCCTTCACGGAAACATGTGGTTGTCAAATCACTTGTCTGAAAAACTGCTTTTGATATTTACATCATGAGATAGTTATCCAAAGAAGATGACAATGAGGTATTTGATAGGAAAGAACATGAAGGAAAATATTGTATTTTAATATTAAAAGATACAAACACTTTTCAAATAGAGAACCCAAATTCAGACAATAAATAAAGCATGTTTTCTAACAGTGAGAGTAATTAACCATTTGAAAAACTTACCACGTGTTGTGTTGGATTCTCCATCATCTACAATTTATTAAATCAATCCTGGCTGTTTTTCTAAAAGATATGCAAATATTTTGGGGTGACCTATGACCTATGCTATACAGGTGGTCAGACTGGATGGTCACAGTGTTCCCTTCTGGCCCTGGAGTCTATGAATCAATGCATCAGCTGTATTCTGCAAAAGCAACTTGAATTGCATCAGCAACTTCTTACTTTCACTGCTGCTGGCACATGTGAACCTCTATGAAAGAACCCAATTCTGAATTCTAAGATCAAAATCAACAGGAAGTTGCCCTCCCCTTGTAGTTAGAGTGTAGTATTGACCTTCTAGGGAGCAGTCTGTATGCAAGAAGATGTTTTCTTAACTGCTCCCATTTATAAATTCAAGACTTCTATAATGGCTAAGAAATCCAAAATGGAGAAATCCTGATTTGGGTATCCTAACATTTAGTTAACTAAATTTCCTTTCTAATAAAAAAAACCCCAATACAAATAGATGTCTTGAAAGTTGAAACACAAGGACCATGAGGAGCTTTTGTCATTTTTATCAAAGCGAGAAAGTTGTCTGGAGAACATATCTTAGCACAGGCTTAATGTCTGATGTAACACCTGACTCTCAGAAAATCATTATTGTTCAGCATGCTGATTTTTGCATTTTTGAGGGAAAAAGAAAACAAAAGAAAACAGCATTTTTATCCTCTATTAAAAGTAATGATTGCCTCCTAAAAGACTATGTTTGAAAGACAGTGTTTTGAAGACTTGTGTTTTGAAAATAGGCTCTCTCCTATACCAAAGCTCCTACACCCACCGCAACTGATATGTAGCAATACTAAATACCAGATAATCTAAAATGGCTGATTCCCACAGTAATAGAAGACGGTGATTTAACATTTAACACATACAATTAAATTCGGAGCAACTGAAATCTACATTCCTTTGCATCCCTATGCGCATCATGGCATGATATCTATTAACCCTATGTGCGTCCTCTATCAAATCCAAGCAAGACAGAGAAATGCGAAACCTCACTGCATGGCTGGCAATTCATGCTCATACTAGCAGCCCCAAAAGGAAAACATTACAGGAGCATGTAGGCAATAAGGAGGATTATCAAAGGAATCCAAGAGCCGCAGAGTCCAATCACAGCATGAAAATGATGGGCCTGAATCTCTCCTCTCCCTTAGAATATATTTGTGTATATGTGCGCTGGAAAGGATGTATGAGCCTTAAAATGCGGGGGGGAGGGACGGGGGAGGAATCTAAGACCAAAAAAAATTGAGGAGAGATCCTCATTAACATAGCCACCCAAACATGGCTGTCATCACAGAAGACCAAGCCTGGTGCCTTCCCCCGAGTTACTCCAGCCAGACTGGGTTACGGAAGGCGGGGGAAGAGGGAGCACGCACCAGCCGGATTACTAGCTGCATGGCTACATAGAATGAGACAGCATCCGGACCTCTTCCTTTCCACTGCTAAAACGAGCTCAGATCCTGGCCCCAGACCCCGATCTCCAAACTAATGTGACAATCGCCTCCTCTGAGCAGATCCTGCCTTCTGAGGTTATTTCCCTAATCTCTCCTCCAGTCGCAGTCCGGAATTAGAGAGATTCCGATTTGGGAACCGCTACAAGCGCGACCGGCGCTATTCATCCTTTCATCCCTGATTAAGATCAGGCAGTTCCCTGCTAATACGCCTTGGAGCCACCGAAATAGCTACATCCAGAAACGTATGTCTCCAGATGCCATGGTCCTTCCCCGAGCTGGAGACACGCGCAGGCGACCCAGGCGTTTTGAAGCCGGCAGGACCCGAAGGAAACGCTTTGGGTCCGTTCACACGAGGGAAAGGAACTCCCCGCCAAAAGAGAAACAAAAAGCCGCCCCCCACTGAAACAAAGCACGCGGCGCCCCCTTCCATCTGGCCGTACTACTGTCTCCCCAAGGGCAACGACAGGCGACTTTCCCACCGACCAGGCGACTTTCAATCCAGCCAGGGGTATCTCCTTGGGATTGATGAGTCTGTGGCAATGCTCCTGGTGCCCGCAACGGAGGAAACGCCGGGAGGGAAGACCCCCCCCCCCCTTGTCTATAGACAAGCAGCGGGAGTGGGGGGGGGGGGGATCTCTCGTTACAGTCCACAAACCCCGTCACTGGCACTAATCTACAAGACAAACCGTGGCTCCCAACCATGTGTTTCTCCCCCCCCCCTCCCTCCGCCGCTCAGCCCCCCAAGTCCAGCTGACGAGCGCACACTAAAGCACCGCTGCCTCGGGAGGGCTAAAGCCTCCAGCATCTTATGGCGACTCCTGCCGCTTCCCGTCCAGCCCTCCACCCACCTCCGCCATCCCCCCCTGCCTGGCGGTGCGGCCGCCTCACCTACCTTTCCTGTGGGGCGGCCCCCGGAGCGAGGCCCTGCAGCAGAGGCTGGGTGCTTGGAGTGAATGAATGAGCGTGACGGAGCCGAGATGCTGGCGCACATATGCCCAGCTGTCCTATGCAGAGGCGGCTTAAAGGCGGACAAAAAATATCCGAGGGGGTGGGGAGCGGTGGAAGGAGGGAAGGCAGGGCTGGGGGGGGAGAGGAAGGGGGGAGGGAGTGGAGCCGCACCTCCCTTGACGCAGAGGAAACTATGCAACACCCGCCCGCAGTTGCATTCTCCTTGTTCAGCCAGGGATGGGGGGCGATGGTGTGGGGAGGGGTGTGGAGAAAGGCGGCGACCCCTAGTGCTCCATTCCGCTCAGCTGCCGGGTGGTCCTTCAACCTGTTTGTTTAGGCTGTTTGTGTTCAGGAATTATCAGCAGCCCCCAGCTGGCCCCACCCTGTCTCCTGCCTGGAACTGGCCATGCCATCTGCAGTGTGCTCCTTGCCCTGTCTCACAAAGGCAATGGACATCTTCTCATCCTCCTCCCCTTTGCTACCACTACTGCACCCTCAGTGCAAAACTGCAAGGTACATGTCTGCCCTAGGGTTATGGGAAAGTGAAACTGTTATTGCTCTTACTGTGCCCTTAGCTCAGACCCACCACCTCCGCTGCAGCCAGGGGGAATGGAAAATTGGGATCAGTAAGGCAACAGGGGGAAGGGATGTGTGCAGGTATCTGTGTTTTGTGGTTGACATACTCATAAAAGAAGGGTGGATGCCCAGAGATGGAAGAATACAAGAGTGTAAGCAGCGAACGGTACATATAAGAGGATGTGGAGGAGATGAGTTGTGTAGCAGGGAAGAAGTCCAGCTGTATGCTGTAGAATTGATGAGGCTGGAGAGCGAGGATGAGTAGTTGTGCTGGGACTGGAGCAGTGGATGATGGAGTGAGGAAGAAGCAGTCTCTGTAGGATGGGAGAGTAGGAAAATGGAAGAGTTGAGGTGAAGAGGTGATTTGGGAAAATAGCAAGATGGAGGCCTGAGGTGTGCTCTGATCATGAAGAGCATTACATTCGAAAATTCAAGATCAGATGTTAAAATGCATGAGTTCTGCAGCAATATGGTAGGTGACTTCTAAAGGACTGCAATATATTGGCAGGGAGACATTTCACTGTGAAACATCAATTTAGTTCTCTTGTGAATATGCATAATAATACAGTTTTAATTATATGATCACATACTGTTTTTCTTACAGGACCTTTTTCTTCATTCAGTACACAGGATAGATGATGCTTACTGAGGGTGCATCTAGACAGCAGCGTTATTTCAGAATAACAGCCGTTATTCCAAAATAACAATGCGAGCGTCTACACAGCAATTCTGTTATTTTGAATTAAATTTGAAATAATGGATGGCTTATTCCAAGTTCGGTAAACCTCATTCTATGAGGAATAGTGCCTATTCCATGAGGAATAACACCTATTCCATGAAGAATAGCAAACACAAACTAGCTAGAGACATAAAGGGTAACAAGAAGACATTCTATAAATATATTAGAAGCAAGAGGAAGATCAAGGACAGAGTAGGCCTGTTACTCAGTGAAAAGGGAGAGGAAACTTGGAAATGGCAGAGGTGCTTAATGACTTCTTTGTTTTGGTCTTCACCAAGAAAACTGATGATGAAGGAATGCCTAACATAATGAATGCTAGTGGAAATGGGGTAGGTTTAGAAGATAAAATAAAATAGAACACATTAAAAATTACTTAGAAAAGTTAAATGTCTGCAAGTCACCAGAGTCTGATGAAATGCATCCTAGAATACTCAAGAAGGAGATGGAGGAGGTATCTGAGCCTTTTGCTATCATCTTTGAAAATTCATGGAAAACAGGAGAGATTTCAGAAGACTGGAAAAGGGCAAATATAGTGCCCACCTATTAAAAGGAAAATAAGAACAACTCAGGAAATTACAGACCAGTCAGTTTAACTTCTATGCCAGGAAATATAAAGGATCAAGTAATTAACAAATTCATCTGCAAATATCTGGAAGAAAATAAGGCGATAGGTAACAGCCAGCATGGATTTGTAAAAAGCAAATCATGTCAAACTAATCTGATAGCTTTCTTTGATAGGATAACGAGTCTTGTGGATGAAGGAGAAGCAGTGGATGAGGTATACCTAGACTTTAGTAAGGCATTTGAGACGGTCTCACATGATCTTACTATCAATAAACTAGGCAAATAAAACTTAAATAGGACTACTATAAGGTGGGTGCATAACTGGCCAGATAACTTTTTCAGAAAGTAGTTATTAATGGTTCACATTCATCCTGGAAGGGCATAACAGGTGGGATTCCGCAGGGGTCTTTTGGGGGATGGGTTCTGTTCAATGTCTTTATCAACTATTTAGATATTGGCATAGAGAGTTCGTTTATTATGTTTGTAGATGATACCAAGCTGGGAGGGCTGCAGCTGGGAAGAGTTGCTTTGGAGGATAGGGTCATAATTCAAAATTATCTGGACAAATTGGAGAAATGGTCTGAGGTAAATAGGATGAAGTTCAATAAGGCCAAATGCAAAGTACTACACCCAGGGTATGTCTACACTACAAAGTTAGTTCGAACTAACGGACGTTAGTTCGAACTAACTTTAATAGGTGCTACACTAGCGCTCCGCTAGTTCGAATTTGAATCGAACTAGCGGAGCGCTTAGATCGAACTAGGTAAACCTCATTTTACGAGGACTAACGCCTAGTTCGAACTAGCTAGTTCGAACTAAGGGCTGTGTAGCCCTTTAGTTCGAACTAGTGGGAGGCTAGCCCTCCCCAGGTTTCCCTGGTGGCCACTCTGGCCAACACCAGGGAAACTCTATGCCCCCCTCCCGGCCCCGGACCCCTTAAAGGGGCACGGGCTGGCTACGGTGCCCGTGCCAGGTGCAAGCCTGCCAGCACCCAGCTATCAGACCCTGCACCTGGCACAGCACAGAGCCACCCACCCGATGCCCCCCAGCCCACCCCCTCTTGCCGGGACCAGGCTGGCGGCTCCCGGGAGCTTGCCCTGGACCGCAAGAGGCGGGCACCTTCCTGGGCTAGTGCGGACATCGTGGACCTCGTCCACGATCTCCGCACTAGGCACAGGAAAGTGGCCGTCTAGGGCAGGAGAGCTGCAAGCCTGGCCACCCAGGACCAGGTGTGCATGAAAATCAAGGGGGTCCACTGAGACCCCCGACACTGAGCCCTGAGCTTACAATGGCCGTCCTGGGTCAGACCAAAGGTCCATCTAGCCCAGTAGCCTGTCTGCCGACAGCGGCCAACCCTAGGGACCCTGGAGGGGATGGACCGAAGACACTGACCAAGCCATTTGTCTCGTGCCATCCCTCTCCAGCCTTCCACAAACTTTGGGCAGGGACACCACTCCTACCCTCTGGCTAATAGGACTCCATGGACCCAACCTCCATGACTTTATCTCACTTCCCTTTAAACTCTGTTCTAGTTCTAGCCTTCACAGCCTCCTGCAGCAAGGAGTTCCACAGGTTAACTATTTGCTTTGTCAAGAACAACAACTTTCTCTTACTAGTTTCAAGCCTGCTACCCATTCCTTTCCTTTGGTGTCCTCTAGTCCTTCTTTATGGGAACTCAGGAAGAACTTTTCTGAATGCACCCTCTCCACCCAACCCCTGCTTTTAGAGACCTCTATCCTGTCCCCTCTCCGTCTCCTCTTTTCTAAGCTGAACAGTCCCAGTCTCTGTAGCCTTTCTTCATCTGGGACCTGTTCCCAACCCCTGATCATGTTAGTTGCCCTCCCCTCTCCCAGCCTCTCTCTTCCCCTCTCCCACCTCCTTTTCCCAGTCTCCCCCAGTTTTTTTCAATAAAGACAGAGTCAATGTTGGAAGAAACGTTATCTTTATTTTGTACATCAATAAGAAGGGGGGCTAGGGAAGGGTAAGTGGAAGGAGGTGAGGGAGGAATGGGGTACGAGCCCCCGATGGGGAGGACTGGGCTGGCTCTGCGGGCTTCTGGGGGTGGAAGCTCTCCTGCAGCCCCCCAATTACTCCCTCTCCCCAGATGGCAGCCTGCGGCAAGTGCAGCCGGGCTGATGGCCGAGTAGTGTGACGTGCCCAGTGTGGGCACTCAGGGCACTCCAAGCCAGAACTTCTTTGCAAGCGGGGCACCCCTTAGAACTGTGTGTCCGGGGTGGGGGTCGGGACCCTTTAAGCGCAGCCCTCGGCTAGCCTGAGACAGCATCTCCATGCTCTAAGTCCTCCTTTTATGCCCTGCCGGCACTGCTTCCGGCCATCCTTAAGCCCTGTTCAGAGTCCACTCAATGTGGACTTACTAGTTCGAACTAGCAAAACGCTAGTTCGAACTAGTTTTTAGTTCTAGATGCGTTAGTTCGAACTAGCTTAGTTCGAATTAACTAATTCGAACTAAGTTAGTTCGAACTAGCGCTGTAGTGTAGACGTACCCTAAGGGATAAACTATCCATTTTACACATACAGAATGGGAAGTGACTGTCTAGGAAGGAGTATTGCAGAATGGAATCTAGGGGTCATAGTGGACCACAAGCTAAATATGAGTCAACAATGTGACACTGTTGCCAAAAAAGCAAACATGATTCTGGGATGCATTAACAGGAGTGTTGTGAGCAAGACACGAGAAGTCATTCTTCCACTCTACTCTCCACTGATTAGGCCTCAGTTGTGTCCAGTTCTAGGCACCACAATTCAAGAAAGATATGGAGAAATTGGAGAAGAACAACAAGAATGATTAAAGGTCTAGAGAACATGAGCTACAAGGGAAGACTGGAAGAATTGGACTTGTTTAATTTGGAAAGGAGAAAACTGAGAGGGGACATGATAGCACTTTTAAAGTATCTAAAAGGGTGTCACAAGGAGGAGGGAGACAAATTGTTCTCCTTGGCCTCTGAGGTTTCTGAGGCAACAGTTTTAAACTGAAGCAAGGGAGGTTTAGGTTGAACATTAGGAAAAACTTACTATCAGGGTGCTTAACCACTGAAATAAAATGCCCAGGGAAGTTGAGGAATCTCCATCTCTGGAGATATTTAAAAGCATGCTGAATAGATATCTATCAGGGATGGTCTAGAGACGGTGTTTGGTCCTGCTATGAGGGCAGGGGACTGGACTTGATGACCTCTCAAGGTCCCTTCCAGTTCTAGTATTCTATGATTCCAAAATAACTATTTCAGAATAGCAGTAGTGTGGATGCTCTACTGCTGCTATTTTGAAATAGCTCCTCCCCAGGGTCATTCACAGTAATTACTCCCCAGTGCCTGCTGGGTCTCTAAATCAAGTGAGTATGTCCACATTAGGGAAGCCTGCCTCTGACTAATTTTGAGGCTTCTCTGTAGTGTAGACGTGCTATTTCTAAATAAGCTATTTCAGAGTGTTTCTTCCAAAATAGCTTATTTCAAAATAAGCATGCAATGTAGACGTACCTTGTGTGAGGTGCTAGTCAATATTTTTTTTCATTACTATTCAGCATGTTCTCCTGGGCCTTATCTACTGCAAACTATTCAAACACTGTTATGAAGATCAATTATTAATTTCCTCTGCATGACCTTTTTAATGGTATTTTTCAGAATAGTAGCTGAGTGCTCCACAGTTAATTTATCTTCACAACATTCCTTGAAGGTGAGGGGGTAGTATCTCCATTTTACAGATGGGGAACTGAGGCACAGAGAGATACATCTGCTAATTTTGAGTGCCCTATTTGAGACACCTAAGACTTGAGTTTTCAGAGTGCTTCACATTATATGGCACTTTGAAGCAAAGCATTCAAATGACTGCAGTTGAATTTGTGAATACTCAGCATTTCTGCAAATGCAGCAAGTCAAACCTCAGGATATTAAGTCTGGCATGCAGCAAATGAGCACAGAGAATTACCACCTCTGAAAAGCTTGAATTAAATGACTTACTTAACATCACACAGAACTTCTGTGGCAGAGGCAGGGATAATATTAGTCATGAAACTACCCTTTTGCTTCCCTTTATGCCTGCCTCATTCACCATATACCCTTCAAATTCTACAACAAATGAGGCAAGGCCCTACAAGCAACAACCTCATTTATTACATAATCCTGATTCATCCTTGCATCAAGACCATTCTATACACAGAATAAAGCAGGAGTCCTGTGGAAAAAAATCGTATGTGAGTATGTTATTTAAAATGGTATTGCAAGGCATAAACACAAGGGGGGGCAAATTAAGATGATCAGGAGAATTTGTGTGTAATTTCTATATTTTTATAAAAAGCATAATGAAAAAATTGAAATTCCATTGTGTGACATCATGTTGACAACCACATCAGCAGGATTGGAAACTTTAGATTCACCCCATATGCCTTTGCCACTTGAGCTAACTGAGCTATAATAGAAATAGTGTGTTGTCTTCCTTTATATGAGCTAGCACTAATGGGGAATGAACACATATTTCATCAGTAGATTTCACTGACAATGGAGGAATGTTGAGCCCAAAGACCTTGGGTTCTATTCAGTGTTTCCTATAAGCTATGCGCTTGGATAGTAACCCAGTCATTATGGCAGCAGGAGTCATGGGAAGTGAAACAACCTTACAGCCTGCTCTGCTCCATTGCCCATCTCCCATCTAGATTGCTCTGCTGTGGAGCACTTTGGCTCTCTCAGCTTTGCTCCTCTGAGCTCATGTTGCTAAGGTGAAGCGGAGTGACTTACCTGGCTGGAACCCCTGTGTCACTCTGCTTCCTGTGGCTCCCACCACTGTGGTAACTGCAGGGGGGCCTGACCCCTGCTGCCGCTCCACATCAGGCCCTCCCAGGTAATCTCCAGGCTGCTCTGAGTCCCATGACTAACACAAATATGGTGGACTGTCTGACCCATAGGATGACATGGCCCTTCAAAGCACAGAGCTTAGGGTGACCATCCTGAACCATCCTATTGATGGAGCAGTTCCAAGAACAGTCTACACAATCTTGTAACAGTTAACAGGGTATGACTCGAAATTCAGAAGTGTCCCAAAGAAAGGGAAACAAGGAAAAATTCTGAAAACAAAGGAGGAGCAAGAAAATAGAGGAGTTGAACACCTCAAAGAAATGCTAAACAAACCATAACAAATTATAAGACTGGAATTTAATAATGATAAACCATCAGACTTAGAATATAGATGTATTTAAGGTAAAAATTGCAGAAGTTAAAAATAACAAGGCACCTGGTCTGAACATCATTCATACTGAGATGCTTAAATATGGAGACGAAGATGTGGAATAAGTCATCTGTTTGTTGTGCAACAACATATGGACAGAGGAGAAATTGTGAAAGAATGGACTCTTGGTATCATAATCAAATTACTAAAGAAAGGTGATCTAAACAATCGCTCAAGATGAAGGGGAGTAATACTTTTGTCTGTCATAGGAAAAGTGTTAGCAACTGTCATCGTGACTAGAATGAAAGGACAGATGGATACCATCGTACGGAAACAGCAATCTGGATTTAGACAAGGGAGATAATGCACAGACTCCAATATCCCAACATGAGTGAGGCAGCCAGTGCCAGCCAGTCCTCCACCACTCCCCAGGAGCAGTCTGCAAGCTCCCCAGGGGCCAGAAAAGGTGTGTGCCTTCTTGGTCCAGTGCAGAGATCATGGATCTTATTGAGGTTTGGGGGAAATCCTCCAACGTCCATGATCTCTGCTCTAGACGGAGGAACGCGGCCATCTACAGGTGGATGGCTGCCAGCCTGGCCACCAAAGGCCACATGCAAAGCCAGGAGCAGGTGCACACGAAAATAAAGGAGCTGCAGCAGGCCTATGCCAGTGCCACAGGGGGCAGACCCAGACTCCTACCCCTATTTTGATGCCCTGGACCGCATCCTGGGAGGCCAGCCGGTCCGTGCCCCCGAGGTGGTCATCGACCCTGAGGCAGAGGGCCCTGGCCATGAGACCGAGGAGGAGGAGGACAGCCAGGAGCTGTAGGAGCCTGGAGGGAGCATTTCATGCACCCAGGAAGCCCCTAACTGTCCCAGTGAGACTGTTACCGGTGTCATCTGAGACTGGGGAGACAACGACATGTGAGTGCCATCACTGTCCCCTTTTGCGGCGGGGGGGGGGGGGGTAGGAGAGGGGAGGAGAAGGAGACTACAGATCATGCAGCAACCTGTGCATTTTCCATGCCACCCCTGGGCATGTGGCTCCAGCTGGCTACCGCACAGGGGCCTTGGCCTGTTACCCACATGCATGTATGTATGAAGGCACATGATATGCTCCTGACCCTGGGGTAGGACACTGCATGATGGCCTCCCTCCACAAGCCCCCTCTACACAGAGACAGGATACATTCCTCTCCCCTTCCCCCACCCGCACTATATACAGCATAGGGGCATGGGTGCAGTCCCAGGCCAGCTTCTACTCCTGGGGAAAGCAGGGCATGCCGAACATGGCCTGTGTGCAAGCACATTGGCTCCGATGGTCCTTGCCATCCTCGCCTTGCAGAGGCGGACTGGGCTTCACTCACTGTGTCCTCAGGGAGAACTGACCACTTCTCTTGTTTGTCCACAGCCGCAACAGCTGTGAGTGCAGGGCACACCACCCCGCCCAGGACATCCTCCATCACCCAGGGCCAGCAGGCTGACCCGTAACCAGGAGAAGTACCAGCGGCAGCACCTGCGGATCCTGCGAGGGTGCTTGAAGACCTGCAGCTACAGCGGGAGAGCTGGTGGGAGCTGCTTGACCAGGCCCATGCCATCTCTGACCACCTGAAGACCCTGGTGCAGAGATTGCTGCCTCCTGCAACTCCAGCCCTTGATGCCGCTCCAGCTACCGCTTCTCATCCCACTCCTGCTCCCCCTCCCAATTCTTCCTCCCCCCACCTGCCCCACCCTCCATACCCGCTCCCCTCTGGGGATGCCAAGGCCCCCCGCACCTGCAGTGCTGAGAGACAGGTGGGCCAGCAAGACCCCCAACCCTGAGCTTCTCCTCCCCCTTCCTCTCCTTGCCTCTCCCTTCCAGCTCCCTCTTCCCAGGTTTTCCCCTCCCCTCTCCTACACTAATCTCCCCTCTCCTGCCCTCATTCTCCCCTTCACCCCAGTTTTGTTCAATAAAGAGAGTTTGTTTTTGTCAACACATGTGTCTTTATTTACATGAGGAAGGGGGTTAGGGAGGGGCCAGTGAAGGGATGTGATGGTAAAATGAGGCACAAGCCCCTAGTGGGACACACCAGGGGAACTTTAGTCCTCCTCTGGGTGGAAGCTCTCCCGCAAGGCCTCCCGGATATGGACAGCCCCCCGATGGGCCTCCCAGCTGGCAGCCATGCAGGGCTTCATGTACAGGCCAGCCAAGTGGTTGGCCTCTGCCATCCAGCCTGACAGGAAAGCCTCCCACTTCCTCTCACACAAATTATGCAGCACACAACACGCTTCCACCACGTGCAGAACATTCCACTCGGAGAGATCCAGGCAAGTGAGGAGGCATCTAAAACAGACCTTCAACTGACCAAACGCCCCCTCCACCGTGATGCGGGCCCTGCCGAACTTGGCATTAAAGGCCTATTGGGAGGGGGTTGAGGTGTCCCGTGAAGAGCTTCATCAGCTAAGGTTGTAGGGGATAGGCCGTATCTCCCCCAGGCAGACAGGCATGTTCACGTCCCCGACCATGATGTGGCAGTTGAGGAAGAAAGTCCCAGCGTGCAGCCTTTGGCACATGGAGGAGTTGCAGTAAACCTGCACATCATGTGCTTTGCCAGACCAGCCCACGTTGATGTCCATGAAGTGGCCCTGGTGGTCAGACACAGCCTGCAGGATGATGGAGAAGTATCCCTTCCAGTTTACGTACAAGGACGCACAGATGGGGATGAGTGTCCCATTGATTGCCCCCCCCCCCCCCACAGTTGGGGAAGCCCAGGCCACCAAACCTCTCAATCACTGCGTCCACGTCAATAAGGTAGATGACTCAGCGGAGCAGCACCCTATTGATGGCCTTGACCACCTGCAGAGGGACACACAAAACTGAGAGTCCAGGGGTACCAGGGTTGCTGAGAGTGTTTGACTGTTTGAATTTTACAGTTTGAAGTGTGAATTGAGTCTGATTCCAGGGAGTGCTAGCAGTTTCAGTTTCAGCTTCTGTGGCAGTTGGGACTGAGAGCCTGCCATTGTTCCCTTGATTGCCTCTGATTAGCCTCAGGCTCAGCCTTCCCCTGTGTGACTCAGAAGGGGGCAGGCCTGACCTAGGCAAGCAGGCTTTAAAAAGCCAGAGCAGTGGACCAGGGGAGCGAAGCGGACAGGGGACTGCAGACAGGGGAGTTGAAGAGGGAGTTGAGCAGAGGGAGTGACTGATGGTGATGAAGACCCGAAGCGCTTGTGCCAGTACTTCTCCTGTCTCCTCCACCTGTGCCTGTATCCAGACAGAGAACCTGAGCATGGATGCCTCTACCCAGGTCCTGGTGTGGTCTTGCTGTATTTGTGGCTTGCAATTCCCACTGAGTGATCTCCAGGCTGGGGGAGACAACCGTTGTGAAAGGTGCCTGCTGGTTGAATCTCTCAGGCAGCAGGTGGGAGAGCTACAGGAGGAGGTGGCCAGGCTGAGGAGCATTCGAAGCCATGAGGAATTCCTGGACAGTATTCCTGTGGAGTCCACGGAGGTCACTGTCCTAGGATGTGGGATTGTTGACCAGCCACTTATAGAGGAGGCAGTGGTGCAGGGTGAGCACTGGCAGCTGGTTACTTCCGGCAGCGGGCAGTGTTCCACCCCTGCTCCTAACCCTCCCACTGTGTTGTTACATAACCGTTACACTTTACTTTCTGCAGGAGACAAGGAGTCACCCCCACAGTGGAGGAGACCAGGCCTTGCACCACCAAGGTTGAGCAGTCTCCTGCCACCACTGCGAGGAGGAAACGTAGGGTAGTGGTGGTTGGAGACTCTCTTCTGAGGGGAACGGAGGCATCCATCTGTCGCCCTGACAGCTCATCTCGAGAGGTATGCTGTCTGCCAGGGTCCCGTATCCGAGATGTTACGGAGGCATTGTCGAGGATTATCCGGCCCTCTGACTACTACCCCATGCTACTCATCCACGTGGGCACAAATGATACTGCCAGGTGTGACACTGAGCGGATCAAGTGTGACTACAGGGCTTTGGGAGTACGGGTGAAGGAGTTTGGAGCGCAGGTGGTATTCTCTTCGATCCTTCCTGTCAAAGGTAGGGGCCCGGGCAGAGAGAGGTGCATCCTGGAGGTGAATGCCTGGCTGCGACGATGGTGTCGCCAGGAGGGATTCGGCTTCCTTGATCATGGGGTGCTCTTCCAGGAGGGACTGCTTGGCGGAGATGGAGTTCACCTTTCCAGGAGCGGGAAGGCCTTGTTTGGACACAGACTGGCTAACCTTGTGAGGAGGGCTTTAAACTAGGTTCGACGGGGGCAGGTGAGCAAAGCCCACAGGTAAGTGCTGCATGTGCGGGACTGGGAGATGGGTTGGAAATGGGGGAGACTACGGCCTATAATGGCAAGGAGAAAGGAGGGTCAGGACACAACAGGGAGGCAAGATCAAATCAGTATCTTAGATGCCTATATACAAATGTGAGAAGTATGGGTAATAAGCAGGAAGAACTGGAATTGCTAACCAATAAATACAACTATGATATCATTGGTATTACAGAAACCTGGTGGGATGGGACGCATGATTGGAATGTTGGTATGGAAGGGTACGGCTTGCTCAGGAAGGACAGACAGGAAAAAAAGGGAGGAGGGGTTGCCTTGTATATTAAAAATGTACACACTTGGACTGAAGTGGAGATGAACGTAGGAGATAGCCGTGTAGAGAGTCTCTGGGTTAAGCTAAAAGGGGTAAAAAACGAGGGTGATATCATGCTAGGAGTCTACTACAGGCCACCTAGCCAGGTGGAAGAGGTGGATGAGGCCTTTTTTAAACAATTAACAAAACTATCCAAAGCCCAAGATTTGGTGGTGATGGGGGACTTCAACTATCCAGACATATGTTGGGAAACTAACACAGCGAGGCACAGGCTTTCCAATAAGTTTCTGGACTGCATTGGAGACAACTTTCTGTTTCAGAAGGTTGAAAAAGCTACCAGAGGAGAAGCTGTTCTGGATTTGGTTTTAACAAATAGGGACGAACTAGTTGAGAACTTGAAAGTGGAAGATAGTATAGGGGACAGTGATCACGAAATAATAGAGTTCATGATCTTAAGGAAAGGTAGAAGGGAGACCAGCACAATTGAGGTAATGGATTTCAGGAAGGCAGATTTTGATAAGCTCAGGGAACTTGTAGGTAAGGTCCCATGGGAAGCAAGACTGAAGGGAAAAACAACTGAGGAGAGTTGGAAGTATTTCAAAGGGACGTTGTTAAGGGCCCAAAAGCAAACAATTCCGCTGTGTAGGAAAGATAGAAAATATGGCAAAAGACCAGCTTGGCTTAACAAGGAGATCTTGCATGATCTCAAAATAAAAAAGGAGTCATATAAAAAATGGAAACTAGGACAACTAACAAAGGATGAATATAAGCAAGCAACACGGGAATGCAGGGGCAAGATTAGAAAGGCAAAGGCACAAAATGAGATCAAACTAGCTACAGGCATAAAGGGAAACAAGAAGACCTTTTATAAATACATTAAAAGCAAGAGGAAGACCAAGGACAGGGTAGGCCCACTGCTTAGTGAGGAGGGAGAAGCAGTAACAGGAAACTTGGAAATGGCGGAGATGCTCAATGACTTCTTTGTTTCGGTCTTCACCGAGAAGTCTGGAAGAGTGCCTAACGTAGTGAATACAAGCAGAGAGAGGGTAAGTTTAGAAGATAGGATACACAAAGAACAAGTTAAAAATCACTTAGGAAAGTTAGATGTCAGCAAGTCACCAGGTCCTGATGAAATGCATCCCAGGATACTCAAGGAGCTGATAGAGGAGGTATCTGAGCCTTTAGCTATGATCTTTGAAAAATCATGGCAGACAGGGGAGATTCCAGAAGACTGGAAAAGGGCAAATATTGTACCCATCTATAAAAAGGGGAATAAGAACAACCCAGGAAACTACAGACCAGTCAGTTTAACGTCTGTCCCAGGGAAGATAATGGAGCAGGTAATTAAGGAAATCATATGCAAACACTTGGAAGGTAATAAAGTGATAGGGAATAGCCAGCATGGGTTTATGAAGAACAAGTCATGCCAAACTAATCTGATAGCTTTCTTTGATAAGATAACGAGCCTTGTGGATAAGGGAGAAGCGGTGGATGTCATATACCTAGACTTTAGTAAGGCATTTGATACGGTCTCGCATGATATTCTTATTGATAAACTAGGCAAATATAACTTAGATAGGGCCATGATAAGGTGGGTGCATAATTGGTTGGATAACCGTAGTCAGAGAGTTGTTGTTAATGGTTCTAAATCCTGCTGGAAAGGGATAGCAAGTGGAGTTCCTCAAGGGTCTGTTTTGGGACCCGTACTGTTCAATATCTTCATCAATGATGTAGATATTGGGATAGAGAGTAAGCTTATTAAGTTTGCAGATGATACCAAACTGGGTGGGGTTGCAACTTCTTTGGAGGATAGGGACATAATTCAAAATGACCTTAGCAAGTTAGAGAAATGGTCAGAGGTAAACAGGATGAGGTTTAATAAAGAGAAATGCAAAGTGCTCCACTTAGGAAGGAACAATCAGTTCCATACATACAAGATGGGAAGCGACTGTCTAGGAAGGAGCATGGCGGAAAGGGATCTAGGGGTCATAGTGGACCACAAGTTGAATATGAGTCAACAGTGTGATGCTGTTGCAAAAAAAGCAAATATGATTGTAGGTTGTATCAACAGGTGTGTTGTAAGCAAAACTCGTGAAGTCATTCTGCCGCTCTACTCTGCACTAGTTAGGCCTCAGCTGGAGTACTGTGTCCAGTTCTGGGCGCCACATTTCAAGAAAGATGTGGAGAAATTGGAAAGGGTACAGAGAAGAGCGACAAGAATGATTAAAGGTTTAGAGAACATGACCTATGAAGCCAGGCTTCATGAACTGGGCTTGTTTAGTTTGGAAAAAAGAAGATTAAGGGGGGACATGATAGCGGTTTTCAAATATCTAAAAGGGTGTCACAAGGAGGAAGGAGAAAATTTGTTCCTCTTGGTTTCTGAGGACAGGACAAGGAGTAATGGGCTTAAAGTGCAGCAGGGGAGTTTTAGATTGGACATTAGGAAAAAATTCCTAACTGTCAGGGTGGTCAAATATTGGAATAAATTGCCAAGGGAGGTGGTGGAATCTCCCTCTCTGGAGATATTTAAGAACAGGTTAGATAGACATCTGTCAGGGATGGTGTAGACGGAGCGTGGTCCTGCCTTGAGGGCGGGGGGCTGGACTCGATGACCTCTCGAGGTCCCTTCCAGTCCTATTATTCTATGATTCTATGATTCTATGAGATTCCAGGGGTACCAGGGTTGCTGAGAGTGCTCCTTCCCCACCACTGCCCCACGCCCCCACTCCCCAGGAGCAAACCCCTTCAATCCTTGCCACTGCGGGCAGTCCATAGTGTAGATGGGAAAGAACAAACCCTTTCCCCCATTTTCCATAGGGCAGCCCATCCCCTCCTTGCACTCCCCTCCTGGCATAGTGGCTGGAGATTGCCATACCTCCATGAGCACCGCTCCAACAGTGGATCTCCCCACACCGAACTGGTTCCCCATGGATCGGTAGCTATCCGGCGTGGAGAGCTTCCAGAGGGCGATGGTCACACGCTTCTGGAGGGAAATGGTGGGACTCATGTGCGGAACCCATCGCTGCAGAGATGGGGCGAGCCACTCACAGAGCTCGAGAAAGGTGTCCTTCTTCATCCTAAAGTTCTGGGTCCATTGTTGTTCTCCCCAGTGCTCCAGGACAATGTGGTCCCACCAGTAGCTGCTGGTGGGGCATGCTGGCATCCAGGAGCTGCAGCTGATCCTACATTTATCCCAGGAGGGTCCAGATGATGGTGTGGGGGTTGGGCTGCAGCAGATGCTGCGAGGCAGCCTGCTGAAAGCGAAGCCAGGCTTGCAGCAACACATCCAAAAGAAGCACCAGAGTGTCCAGGGGCAGCTCCGGTTCCATGGTGCAGAGTGCTGTGGTGTCCCGAGTGAGGGCAATCAGAGCACACAGAGAAAAAAATGCTTTGCTGTCCTTCAGCGAGGTAGGCAAGCAAGCAGGGAAACCTGAGAACTGGCTGTCCAGGGGGGTCCCTTTCAGCACAGGCCTCAGATAGCTTCAGGCAGCAGCTACACAAACTAACTCCTGACCTGATGCCCTGCTGGAACTGGTTTCAGCTGGCCTTAAATGCGATTCAGCGTCCAATCAGTGTGGACACGCTATTTCGAAATATCAAAACGTTATTTTGAAATGCATTTTGTGTGAAGATGCATTATTTCAAACTATCTTATTTCGAAATAACTATTTCGCAATAAGATATTTCGAAATAACGCTGTAGTGTAGACGTACCCTTATATTAATGAAGTACGGGGTCTGGGACAGAAGTTAGGTACAGGAGGAAGCTCTGAGTAAGAGACTGGGCTGTAGAAAGGGGATATGGGGTCTATAATGGGTTTGGGTGCAGGAGAGGATTCTGAACTGAGACAGGAAGTTGAAGTACATTATAAATAAGAAGGAGGCAGCATTATCTCCTGCAAATGTAAACAAAATAGTTTCTTAGCGAAAATTGTTTTTTAGCAATTGGATGAACAAGAAATAGGGCTGAGTGTACTTGTAGGCTCTAAAGTTTTACATTATTTTGTTTTTCAATGCAATTATGTAGCAATCTACTTTTATAAGCTGCCCTTGCACGATAAAGGGATCTCACTACAATACATGTATGAGGCAAATTAAAAAGTATTATTTATTTTGTTTTTATTTTTACAGTTAAAATATTTGTAATAAAAAATAAATATAAAGCAATCACTTTATAATTTGTATGTTGTGTTGTAATTGAAAATGTAGAAAAAACATACAAAATACTTAATACATTTCAGTTGGTATTCTAATGGGGTATGTCTACACTTGCATCCTAGTTCGAACAAGGGATGCAAATGCAGGCATTCAAAATAATCAATGAAGCAGGGATTTAAATATCCCGTGCTTCATTAGCATGATCTCGCCGGCATGTTAGTTCGAATCACAGCTGATTCGAACAAGGAAGTGCTCGCCTGGATGCGTTAGTTCAGCCCAAACCCCTTGGTTCGAATTAATGTTACTCCTCAAAAAAAGAGAAGTAACTCACTTTTAACTCCTCACTTCACCACTGAATCCTCCCTCAAATTAGATCTTCATCCGATCTGTGAAATGACCACCGCCAACTCTAACAGAAGAGTCCTGGCTGGATGTAATCACAGAACCCAGATACCCAAACATGCATTTTACTAACTGTAGACTGCAGCCATCCCCATTGGCAAGACTAGCTCCATCTCTGCATGTCATCTACACCTTAGGTGAGCTGCACCCAGCTTATGCTTTTGGATTCTGGAGCCTCTAGTAATTTTATGGACATCAGGTTCACTATGGCTGAGTAACTCTGAATACAGAGAAATTTCATATCAGATACCTGATCAATGGTAGCCTATTGTCCTCAGGTCCTATCACCCACAAAATTGCACTCATTTGTGTCAATATCCTAGAATTCAAAGAAATCCTGCAATTTAATTTGATTATCTCACCCCATTTTGCCATCATAATTGTCATCCCTTAGTTCTTGGTCCATGATTCCAATATTTCCTGTACAGCACAGGACAATATATATTCAAGCCAATTCTCTTCTGCTGATAGAAATCAAGAGAGAGGTGATTGTATTATTTTTGTCTGTTTCCTGTACTTAATTAGCCTTAGACTGAAATGTGTGAATTTAAGTGTGAATTTAATGGATGTGTAAAGCTGCATGGAAACTAATTAAGTCTTATTTCTGGCTATCCATTGAGTTTACTCTGTGTTTACCTATTAGTTATAAATGAAGGAACACATTGCTTTCAAATCATGGGTCGTTGTTTTCAACAGTGGGGAATCTACAGGCCCAAGAGGTGCTGGAAGGACTTTCCAAATAGTTTTAACAATAAGAAGGAATTGTTGGAATGATTCTGCATCTATCATCTATTTAGATGTTGTCACAGGACATTCCAGTTACAAACCAGAGGTCCCTAAAACCATTTTGGGCAAGCCTGAGGCTATGTTTATGGTTTTTCTGGGATACCGGACGTATCCCAGAAAAACTCCTCCATGCCTAAGAGTTCTTATATTAAAGCATTTGCGCAAGAGAGCATCTACACTGGCATGCGCCTTTGCACAAAAGGTATGCTTTTGCACAAGAGCATCCCGAGCCAGTGTAGATGCTGTCTTGCGCAAGAAAGCTCCGGAGGCCATTTTCGCCATCGGGGCTTTCTTCCACAAAAAATTCCTATCCCTGTCTACACTGGCCTCTTGCACAAGAACACTTGTGCAAGAGGGCTTTTTCCCGAGCGGGAGCGTCAGAGTTCTTGAGCAAGAACACTGACGATCATACATTAGATCATCAGTGTTCTTGCACAAGAACTCGCGGCCAGTTTAGACAGCTGGCAAGATTTTGCGCAAAAGCGGCCGCTTTTGTGCAAAATCTAGCCAATGTAGACACAGCTACTGTGTTTAATACAAGAAAAGTAATTAATGAAACAAGCACAATATGATAAAATTATCATTTTTCCTGGGGGCTTTTCAGATTAGGCTCAAGTGTGGTGTTTGATAGCAACAGTTGACATCAATCAGCTTCATACTCACCAGGAAGGAGCAGACACAAGAATGATTTCAGGATACGTTTTGAGTGCAAGCTTCTTTTAAAAGAGAGTATCCACATCTCAAAACTGGATTGAAAAAATGATTTGTTTTTCAAAAGAGAGTGTCCAGACTGCAGGATAGTGATAGAAATGTAGCCGTGTTAGTCTAGGGTAGCTGAGAGACGCTCTCTCGAAAGAAAGCCCTGATTGCTATTCACAGAATGGCCACCAGGGCACCTGTGTTTTTTTTGATTGCCTCGTCTTTCGAAAAAAATGTTCCTGTTCTGCGTCCACACATGCCTTTTTTCAAAAGAGCTCTTTTGTAAAGGGTGTTCTTCCTCATAATTTAAGGTTTACCAATGTCAAAAAAAAACCCTGCATTTTTTCGATTTAATTTCGAAAGAATGCGATTGCAGTGTGAACACAGGTGAAGTTTTTTTTTTTAAAAAAAGGGCAGTTTAAAAAAAATGTAGTTTAGACATACCCTTAGGGTGTGTCCATAATGATGCTGATAGTGTGGTTGCTGCAGCCAGGGACACTCATGCACATGTTCCTTTTTTGGCTCACTGTAACAAAATGATGATATATAGCAGGGGTGGGCAATAATTTTCTACTGAGGGCCACTTCGAGTGGAAGCGGTGGGGCCAAGATATTTCCGGGTTCCTCACCCCCAGACAATGATTGGTCTGGGGGTGAGGGAGTGCCTTTGCTCCCACCCCAAGTTCCCCAAGGTGCCCATGCCCCTGTCATGGGAGGAGATTTCAGTCACTCCCCTGCCTGTAGCCCAGTTAGGTTCTATGGGTGGGGCAGCATGTGAAGCCTCCTTAGTTCTCTCCCCCTACTCCCCGCAAGCAGCGTGCGGCACTTCAAAGTGCCACATGCTCTTGGCAGGGCGGGAGGAGGGTTCACATGTTCCCCCGCCCCCAGGCCAATTAGGGTCTAGGGGTGGGGGAGCATGAGAAGCCTCCTCCGCTCCCCCCGCTCCCCCCGCTCCCTCCCCCTGCCACCCTGCAAGCAGCGCACAGCTCTTCAAAGCGCCACATGCTCATGGCAGGGTGGAGGAGGGTTTGCGCGCTCCTCCGCCCCCAGGCCACTTACTGCCTGGAGGCAGGAGAGCAGCAGGGCCTCCACAGGCTGGATCCACTCGCTTGGTGGGCTGGATCCAGCCCATGGAGACCCTTTTGCCCACCCCTGATATATAGGCAGCTTAGAACACAAGCTGGCATATCACAGGAGCCAAAGTACTTTTCTTTTCGTGTTATTTGTGAGAAACAACAATACAAACCCAGTGTTCTGGAAACTCTGCTGCCATTTAATATCCCAACACATTGTGGTTGGATGGCAAGAAGGCTGCATGAAAAGCTTTTCAGTGATGCCCTCAGCTTTTAACACACCTTGCACTGGGTGACCTGAGAAAGTAAAAAGTGCAGAGGAGTTTACTTGAAAGACATACGGTTTGACAGATGTTTACAGGACTGACACAGCACATATTTTATTTACATGCTTGCAGTTATCAGAAGCTCAGACCATTTTCTTCTATGGAGAGCCTCATTTCCAGACTTTGAAGACAGGCCCAAAGCCCAAATGCAATACTCCTACTCCAAATACAGTGGGTTGGAAATATGAAGATGGAGGTCTGGGGCCACAGCTCATGTCATTGCCCCCAGTGAAAGAATACTGCATGGAGACAGTAATCTATGGGTGTAAAACAAAGTGTGAAAAGTCAGAGATGAAATTTCAGGACAACACAACTTAAATTCAGAGCATTTAAATTTAGAGAACTGGAGCAAGAGTAACCGAAACAGCTAGTGTGGTTCACTGTCCAATGCAGTGGCACTGAGACCACTTGCAATGAGCAATAAAACCAAGGGAGCTCTACAGCCTCAGCTCAAGCTGTAGAGGCTCCTACAATAAGTTCTAGAGGTCCCAGTGCACATCCACTGGGTGGCAGTTACACAAGGTTGTGTGAATGTTGCTTTGCTGTTCGTCCATCAAGGTCGATGAGGACCACCCAATGTCATCAGTTTAGTTGGGGGTGGGTTCGGAGATGGCTGATTAGTCCAATCCGAGCCCAAAATTGACGGTTACAGTGGGGACATGAAAGATCGGACTGCTGACCGGAGGAAGAGAAGAAACCAGCCCTGTACTTGGGAAGAAGACGTTTCTCTGCAGCATAACGCAGTCTCTTTTGTTCGTGGTCTATTGCACCATCATGTATTCGTCTGCGCCAGGCAGAACGATCAGCAGCAATACTCTCCCAATTTCCAGGATCTATGTTACAGTTCTTAAGGGAGGCCTTCAGGGTGTCTTTGAATCTCTTCTTTTGACCTCCAAGAGATCGCTTGCCGTGTTGTTGTGTGAATGTACCTGCTTAAGGACAGAATTATAAAACAAATAGATGTGTCATAAAAGTAACCTAATGTGATGTTGATTTAAATAGCATTGTATAGCAAAGTTTCTTGAAAAAAAAAAGTACACATGTTAATTTTGTACTAACTGTTACATAAGGTTAGGTATGAAAATATTTTCACTTGTTTGAAAACCAGATGTTTTTAGATTGTGTCATATTTCCAATGGTTGAATCAACTGGTACAAATTTGTTTCAGGGTGCTAATGCTGAAGTTATAATAGCCATGTAAATATGCTCCTTCGTGGCTGCATAACATATTACAGTACAGTAAAACCTGTGTTATCCAGCATGCTCAGGGATTAAGGTGTTCTGGTTATCTAAAAATTCTGGTTATCTGGGAGTCCCATCAACCTAGGAAAAACTCAAGTTTTTAATATTGGTAGTTTTGTATTGTGAGGCAGTTGATTTCACATTTCTATTTTGAGTTAAAGATGATTAGTACTTCTTAAATAAAAAATTGTTAAGCCAATTCTGAAAAACCAAGCATGGGAAACCAAGCACCTGAAGATGTGAAAGTATTGTGGCTGGGGGCAATGCCGTTAACAAAGTTTTCTGGTTAACAGAGTGCCGGATAACAAAGATTTCACTGTATTCCTGAAATCTCTTGTAAATAAGAAACTGAAATGATCAGCTTTCTAAAAGGTTGTTCATATTATTTGATCACTTTTATTACATTCTACAGCTTATTAAGATTTAACTGAAGTATGTTAATCCTGAACAAAAAAAAATATTTACACTTCAGTGATTTCTATGTGTTACTTTGTTCTCATTATAGAGGCCTGTATACACAATTTGGTAATAATCATGTATGGATTCAGCACACCTTCATCTTCAGGCCCACTGACAGAGAGGGGGCAGAAGTGAACAAAGGGACAGTTACCACTGGGGCCAGTGATTCAAAGAGGCTCCTGGCTCACCACCACTGCTACTGTGCCAACAGCAGCAGATAGAGCCCCAGGCCCTTTAAATAGCTGCTGGAGTGCTGTGTAGTGCACTCTATGTGGCTCTGAGCGCTGGGCAGGCCTGTTGTAGAGAGCTGGTTGCCCTGCCCCACTGCTTCCACCTGAACCCCCTCCTCCCCAGCTTGCCCAGGAGCCCACGGAAGCTGTCCGTTCCCCTGATTATCTTAAAAACTTGCTGCCAATTTTTAACAAAATGCACTTCTTGAAGTTATCATTTCTAATAACCCAGCTATTTTCAGACATTCTCCTTGCCTCTCTTTGGAGATACAAGGAGGTCCTGGATTTCCTTGGCATCTGTTCAGAGGAGATGATGTAGGTTTGTTTTAATCACAGCTGCTGTAATAGCAACTGAGAAAGGCCATTTGTGCCACAACAGTCAGTGCTCTTGGTAAACAATTAATTTTTATTTTTTAATGTTACTAAGAAGTAACACTTTTAATTTAGTAAGCATACTTTTTAACTAAGTGCTTTATGATAATAATCTTCCATGATTACTCATTGTTTTTGAAGAGCAATTATTAATACACATTTTATACCTCTTATACACCTTTGTTTACTATGAATTTTAAAGCCTTTCTAATAATTTTTTAATTTTTATACAGAGGAACAACACTCTCTTCATTTTAGAAAAAAGGAAGATCAGATATCACAGGTCATGTTAGAACATGAAAAACACTTGTAATTGACTAAATATTTGGAAAATAGTCCACACAGTGTTATAAATGCCCTGCATATGCATTAGAAAGTTAAGACTAGAGTGCAGTAATAACATTTGAACATAGTGCGTATTTTTAGTAAAAACAAATTTTAAATTATTTTAAATAGTCTTGTTTCCAGTTTGCTGAAGTACAAGAAAGTAGCACCCACATTAAATAATTTACGTTATGACATTCCTTGCCTCAGGTTTGTAATATTTCTACAAACTTTAAATTCATGTAACATTTTCCAATAACATATTGAAGAGCCATATTAAAGGACTGGCAGTGATCTAATTTGGATTCAAAAGTAATTCTGACTATAATTTAATCATCCAAAACTGATTGATTCTAGCAGCTGAAGTATCAGTTCATTTTTTTAATAAGGTAAAAATGTCAATTGAAGGATTGTATTAACTTTTCTTTAAATATAACTTACACATCATATAATTAAATGTAACTACATTATATCATAGCAACATTTAATATAAGATTGAAATGTCCCTATAATCAAACCAAGTAAATTCTTATATTGGCCACCATGCCCAAAAGACCAGAGAGCTTCAATTAAGTACCAAGAACTAGGCATAGGAGGGTTGGAGTTTGGTTTGTTGTTATTATAGCTGGTCAGAAAAATTGACTTTCAGGAACACAGGCACATTTTTCATCAATAATTTCTCAGAAAGGAATCCTGTTTTTCAATAAACTTCAGAGCTGATTGAAGTTTTGAATTTTAAAATTGTTGGATAAAAGCAAAGGAACAAATTTTGTGAGGAAAACTTAAAAAATGGAAAAATATCTACTATGAAAAATCAAACAATTTTTCAGATAGCATTAATTATTATGGAATATAGGGGAGTTAGGGTGAATGGGTTACTCGTGGAGTTCTACAAGAGTCAGTTTTTGCCAACTGGATTCTTCAGTTACTAAGGGTGCATCTACACTGCACCGTTATTTCAAGATCACTAGCATTATTTTGAAATAACAATGTGAATATCTACACAGCTATTATTTCAAAATAATTTTGAAATAACAGATGGCTTATTCTGAAATTTGTAAACGTCATTCTATGAGGAATAACACCTATTTTGAAATAGCTATTTTGAAATAAGGTGTGTGTAGAGGCTCCACTTGTGCTATTTCAAAATAGTCCCTCACCAGGGCTATTTTAAGTTATTCCTCCCCACTGGCTCCTGGATCTCTAAATCAAGACTAATTTGGAGGCTTCCCTGTAGTGTAAACATGCTATTTCAAAATAAGCTATTTCGGAATAACTATTCTGGAATAAGCATGCAGTATATACGTATCCTAAGGGAATTTCCAACAATCTCCAAATACACATCCCAGATGTGATTTCCACACCTCTGACTTTGCATAGACACTTTGAATCTTTTTTCATACAGCTGTGCTTCAGTCCTATAGTTCATCTGTTTACTCACACAGATTACCAGAATACCAAATTGATGCAGACACAATTTACAGACCCTATAGTTGAAAATGCTAATGGGTAGACTATGATGTAATCTTACAGCAGTGTTTAGGCTTCCTGGAGCAGAAATCTAGGCACCCTGTAGTATGGTCTTGATCTTGTGCTTGTTAAAGTCAAAGACAAAACTCACATTGACTTCAAGGATAGAGATCAGGCTTTTAGTGGGCATACCTACTTACATCACATCTGGGTGAGTAATGGATGGAGTTTCCCCGCATATACAACATGTATAGGAGTACAGTTGAGCCAGCCTGGGATATTTTAATTTCCTGTGGATATAAACTAGCAACAAATTACTCCCCAGGATCAAGAAGTAGGGAGGAATTTGCACCCCAGAGAAGAACCTCACAATCACAAGATTTATGAAGCAGCAACCAAGAAGTAAAGAACCAGATATGTATGTTCATCATGTTTTATGCTGCATTGTGTTCAGGCCATTGTAGAAAAGATTCTGTTCTGTATCTGTACAAAGGGACAATTAGTGATGCATTCAAATAAAAGCATCAGCAGGAAGGCAGTTCAGTTAGCATGAACTTCTATTGATTTTCCTTGTGTCTTATCTTTAAAATGAGACAGTGTTTGTGAGAATAGTGAGTGGGGACTATAAAACATTGCAAAAACCCCTTATTTACTTCATAGTACCAATATTGTTGGTTTAAAATGCTGGACTAATGAAACCGGCAGATTTTATTTTTTGGCTCATCAAAGTGGTCATCAAAATATTGTTGATATCCCAAGGGATCTTAGTGAAAATATCCCCATTCTGTACTCATCTGTGAAAATAAGGGTATGTCTACACTACCCCGCTAGTTCGAACTAGGGTGGTAATGTAGGCATTCCGCACTTGCAAATGAAGCCCGGGATTTGAATTTCCCGGGCTTCATTTGCATAAGCCGGCCGGCGCCATTTTTAAATGCCGGCTTGTTCGAACCCTGTGCCGCGCGGCTACACGCGGCACGGGCTACATAGTTCGAACTAGCAAGCCATTCCGAACTATCTGTACACCTCGTTCCACGAGGCGTACAGATAGTTCGGAATGGCTTGCTAGTTCGAACTATCTAGCCCGTGCCGCGTGTAACCGCGCGGCACGGGGTTCGAACAAGCCGGCATTTAAAAATGGCGCCGGCCGGCTTATGCAAATGAAGCCCGGGAAATTCAAATCCCGGGTTTCATTTGCAAGTGCGGAATGCCTACATTACCACCCTAGTTCGAATTAGGGTGGTAGTGTAGACATACCCTAAGAAAACAGCTCATAGCTAACCATTTGTCCTTATCTCTGAGAAGTGTTTATTCAGATGAGAGTCAGAGGGCTGAGGGCTGTCATCCAGATTTATCAAATGGAATCGATAATTACTACTGAATTCATATTGTTTTTCCCATTTGTATTTCAGTTTTAAGAATGCTCTATATAGATCCTGTAGGTGTTTGCCTCTGTCTGTGGGATTGGAGCAAATTCGGTTTTATCTTAGGGCTTGGCAGTATACAATAGATCAAGAAATGTGTCTGGGATGGAAGCTAGAGGCATGAAAGTAAGTGTAGCAGTCAGTAGGTTTCCGGTATAAGGTGGTGGAAATTTGTCCATCATTTAATTGCACTGTAGTGTCAAGGAAGTGGATCTCTCATGTGGATTGACCAAGGCTGATGTTTATGGTAGGGTGGAAGGTGTTGAAATCCCTGTGAAATTCTTCACAAGTCTCTTTCCTGTGGATCTATATGATAAAGATGTCATCGATGTAGCGTAAGTAGAGTCAGGATGCTAGGAGGAGAGAACTGAGGAAACATTGTTCAAGGTCAGCCATAAAGACATTGGCACATTGTGGAGCCATGCAGGTTCCCATGGCTGTGCTGCTGATTTGAAGATACAAATTGTCTCCAAATCAGAAGTAGTTGTGGGTGAGGACAAAGTCACAGAGCTCTGTACCCAGGTGTGTGTGATAGCCTGCAATCCGTCTTCAAGTGGAATGTTGGTGTAAAGAGCTTCTTCATCCATGGTGGCAAGGATGGTGTTTTCAGGAAGATTACTGATGTTTTGTAGTTTCTGAGGAGAGAGTCAATATAGCCAGATAATCCTGTTGTAAGTGTGTGAATGCTTAATGCTAAACAATTTGTGTATGTGTCACTGATTCAGCTTGCAACCCCTACGCATAACATCTCAACCCCTGTCTATATATTTCAGCTCTGAGCAGCTCACCTTTAGGGTTCAAAGAATTTTCCTCAGACTAGTCTGGAAGCTGCGTTTGCTGTTCACAAAGCATTCATCAGTGTACCGGGTTACAGTGTTTAGAATGAGTGCAGAAATTGCTTGGAAGTGTTAGGGCAGGTAACCAGTGCGGTAATGGGGGGAGGGGACTGACAGAAGCTGTGGATCTGCCCCAATCTCATGTATCAGCTAGTGAGCTGCAGTTTTGATTCACATAAGAAGGAGAGCTTCTAAATCTACAGATAGGACCTGCCTGATCTGGCACCCTCAGGACCTGACCAATTCCTGATGAGGGATTTTGCTGGACCAGGGAAGCTCATTTTGGAGGCTCCCCCTTGCTATGCCCCCCCAGCCATAGCCTCGCTGCTAGCCTCCCAGCTGGCTTCCCCCTGCTGCCGGTCTTTCTGCATGCAGGGCCTCTGGCCCCATTGCTGCACACACGGCCCCCCAGCTGGGGTCCAACTGCATTGCTGGGGCTCACTGGGCAGATCCGCTGAGCGGCAGCAGGACTGCCAGGCTCCTGGCCCCACCGCTGGGCTCCCATCCCAGCGTTTGGCAGTCCCACTGACTCCCAGCCACTCCTCACCATCCTCTGTAGTGTCACCGTAGCGTGGTTGTGTATACCATATACGGTGTGATAAAAATACAATGTCTGTTATAGAATAAGGCACCAGGGTAAAATCTGCATGAAGAAAACCCATTAAACTGAAATATTTATTTGCTTTTTTTGGTCTGAATTAATTGAGTAATCAATGCTAGTTTCCAGTGCATGTATAAGAAAAAATGTCTATGATAACAATCAGAAACAATAAATATCGCATTAGCTTCTCAGTTGTACAAGAATCATAAATGAGATGGCCTCCAGCAATCAAAGACTCAGATGAAAAAAATATATATCATAATTTGCAGGGATGCAAGATTAAATCACTTTATCTGTTTGACTGAGGGAAGACACCAGCCAGAGGGAGGTACCCTGTGGGCTGTTAAGAGCTAATTCCCAGTGCTACTGGCAGGAGACACAGTGGTGGCAAGTGCTCACGCCATGGCAGGTACATCTAAAAATAGGTTTGAAAATGTCCACAAGTCTTAGGAATGCTTATATTCTAAGACTAACATCAATACGGTCAATATTTTCCTTTTTCTTTGATTCTGTTCAGTTGATTCTTTTATACACTGATGTTTGAAATCACCAACTGAGATGTCAATATGCAAATATATACTGACCTTGGCTTATTTAGAGAACAGAGATCTATTCATCCAACAAATTTTGAATGTCACAGTTCTGTTCCTTTATTAGCCAAGCATTGTTGAGCAATCTGGTACCAATTTACAGTAAGGTATACGAACTGATTTTAGTGAGTATTCTGCAGTTTAAATACTTTATAAAATTCATGCTCTTGTTCAGATAACCTCAGTTGGACATCTCCATCAGCTATAGGATCTGTAGAGATATTGTATTCTATTGGGATTCACACCTACTGAATTATTAGGGATATCAATCAGATATATGGTCCCCAACTATTCATTATTCCACCTTTCATTTTCTTTAGTTTTATACTGCTTCATTCTTAGAAGCACCCTTGATGTATATGTTCAACCGAGAACCAGAAATCACCTCAGCCTCAGAATTATAATGTAACTGTAGCTAGTAAGGGTACTGAATGTTCTTTCCTTTTACTATCCAGCTACTAAAGACCAAAGGGCTGTGGAGACAGGTGCTGCAGAACTTGTAGTGTTTAGTAGTAATCTTGGTGAGACGCTCAGTTCCCAGGCTGTCTCCCAAATGCTCATGCTGACAGTGAAAGAATCAAAGGAAAGACTGTGCTTTAGAAGGAACAGAATGCTCATATGCCCTCTGAAAGCAAGAGAGAGGAATCCGTGAATACAGAAACAAACAAAACACAAATGAAATTGTGCTGTGTAATCATCTGAAAAGCTCCTTACATCTTGTACTTCCTTTGGCTGCCAGAAGACAAAATCATATGTGTGTATTATCAATATATTTATATATCAAAATCATTTATATTTGACTGTAAAATATTTATCCCCTCTCACTCTTCTGATGTTACTTCTCTTTGGAGGCTACTTGAGACAGAGACCTTGTTTTACTTATTTGTAAAGTAGCTATTTCTTTATTTTTACAGTGCTAACTTTATAGAGGCCCCAACACTTTTGTTCAGCAATGCACAGTCACTTCCAGGATGAATACTTATATCAGTTCTTTTGATCTTCTGTTGTAGTGTACAGGAAGCGACTAGAGCTGGTTGGAACCTTTTCTACAAAACATTCTTTTGTCAAAACATGCTCTCTTTGTCAAAGCAGAAATGTTTCAAGGAGACATCATCAATGGAGTGGGAAGATTTCTGATCATCATCAACAGATGGGAAGATTTCTGAGGACCAAGCTTCATTCTCCAGTCAGAGAAAAAGAGGCCCTAGTAAAAAACCAACTGACCCTTTCAGTCTAAAACCGGATGCAGTCAAACATTTTTTGTGAAACTGAATTGTATTAAAGGTTTTGGTTTTTGTTCCAGTGTGGAACAAATTTTGTTTTTTGAAAGTTGTCTTGAAACAGAACTGTCATCCTCCAGCAAGAAGCAATTCATGTTTGTTTTTGATTATTTCAAGTAAGGAGCCCTGTCCTTCCAATGTAGGCAGAAAAATGAAGGCAGCAAGAGATGCATGCTAAAAGTTGCACTCAAACAATAAGCATATATAGTAAAAGCTCTGTTATCTGGCACTCAACTAATTATGCAGAAAGCACAATTAACTGGCATTTCTGATATCTTCCGATTCAAATCCTCAGTTTAGGGATTCATATAAGGCCCAACACATTATGTAATTACACTTTCAGCACTCTATTTTTATGCTACACAGGCAGAAGACAAGTAACCAAACTAAGATCAGGAATTTACTCCAAAAAAGCAGCCTATAAGGTATGTCTTTGGGTCATTACAGATTTAGTCCAGTCTCCTGCACCCTCTACAATAATAATTAAGTCTGTATTTGCAAACATGTTGGTCTGTATTTGCAAAAAATGAAGAGTCCTGTGGCACCTTCCAGATGGACAGATTAATTTGGGCATAAGATTTTGTGGGTAAAAAACACTTCATCAGATGCATAGAGTGGCAATCACAGAGGTTGGGATATGTATGTACTAGCATATCAAAAGGAGGAAGTTACTTATCAAGTGTAGAACCAGTGTTAATGAGGCCAATTCCATCAGGTGTGAAGTCACTGGCAGCAGTTGATGGGGAGATGTGAATACCTAGAAAATAGATTTTGTAGTGAGAACCATTCTAAATCCTTATTAAGTTCTAATTTGATTGTGTTGAATTTGCAAACAAATTGGAGCTCTGTTTCTTTTTATTGTCTGGTTTTGAAGTGTTTTTTTGGGGGGGGAATTGTGTATGTGTTTGGGTTTTTTGGTGTTTTGTCATTTCCCCTCCTTTTATTGTCAACAAAGTGCTGGTATGGACTATGCTGTATGTTTTATCAAGAGAACTAGCTTCAACCAGTATCCCACAATGCCTTCACTAATGGCTGTGCTCAGTGTTCTGTGATCTCTGCTGCCAGCAAGCATGCACCTCTCCTCTTTCTGACAGTTGTAGTATCTTGACAGCTGAGTGCGCTGCTCTGTTTGGGGAACAAAGAAAGAGCAAATGATGTAAATGCTTCTATTCTGCCCTGCTAGGAACAGAACAACAGGCAGACTCCTGCAGGGGGTGGGATGGAAAGACTTCTGTGCTGCTTTGACATTCCTTAGCAGGGATCAGATCTGCCTTCCCACTACACTGCACTGTGGGATGCTTACCCATGTTGCATTGCTCTATCCATTGACAGGGTGCTGCAATATGGCCATGTAATTATGACAATGAGAGGCAGAAAAACTGATTTGACTGTTTTTCACCTTTGGCAACTTTGGCATGTCGACAGCACTTTTGTCACCAAATCTTCCCAGTGTAGACATAGCCTGAGTATCCAGGGAGGTTAAAGTGTTCTCTTACTAATTTTTGTATACTACCTTTTTTTGTCATCGGATCTGAGTCCATTGATCATTTGTCACAGAGACTGTCCAGTTTGGCTAATATACATGGCAGAGGGACATTACTGGCACATGATGACAAATATCACTTTTAGTAGAAATGCAGATGGATGAGACCCTGATGGTGTGGCTGATGTGATTAGGTCCTGTGATTTCTCTTGTATGGATATGTGGACAGAGTTGGCAACAGGGTTTATTGCAGGGATAAGTTCCTGGGTTAATGTTTCTGTGAGTGCTGGTGAGTATTTGCATCACATTGGCTGGGGGAGGAGGTGTGAAATGGAGGTGTGACAGGGTGCACACCCTGCACTGGCCCTTTAAGGGCAAAACCCAGGCTCGGAGCAGGGGCTGAAAGTGAAGACCCAGCTGAGGCCACTAGGGCTAATGAGGGCCCAGCTGGGGAATATATAAAGAAGAACAGTTTGCTGCTCAGGGTGGAGAGCAGTAAGGAGCTGGCAGATGAGGGAGCAGAGGCTCCCAGGAGTCAGAGCAGAGCAGAGCAGAGCAGGGCAGAGCAGGGCAGGGCAGGGCAGGGCTGGGCTGGGCTGGGCTGGGCTGGGCTGGGCTGGGTGAGCTCTGGCCAAGTTTGGTCTCAGGCTGTAGGGCCTGGAGGAAGGCCCAGGGCTTGGATGGCAGTAGTGAGACCGCTCTGGTAAGCGGGGTAGCAGATCCACGCCCTGTGCTGGTGATGAGCAACCCATACAGACTGCAGTTTGCCCTGAGATAGGCTAGATGAAGACTGGCAGTGGGTCACTGAGGCAAGGTGGTGAGTATGCACCCCCACAGTAGGCAAGGACTGGCCTGTCTCCAAAGATATGTGAGATTGTTTTCTAGAATAGTTTGTAGGTTGTCAGTGATGCTCTGGAAAGGCTTTATCTGGGGGCTGTTCGTGATAACAGGTGTTCTGTTATTTTCCTTTTTAGTTCTGTCCTGTGGTAGGTAACTTCTGGGTACTCATCTGACTCTTGCAATCTGTTTCTTCACTTTCCCAAGTGGGAATTTTAGTTTTAATAACACTTGATAAAGATCTTGTAGGTGTTTGTCTCTGTCTGGGGCATTGGAGCTGATGCAGTTGTGTCCAAGGGCTTGGCTGTAGTCAGTGGATCATGTGATGTGTCCTGGATGGAAACTAGAGGCATGTAAGTAAGAATAGCAGGCAGTGGGGTGGTATTTATGTGGCCATCATTTATTTGTACTGTAGTGGATACATGGCCAAGAAATTAGTATTCCACTGGTAAAGTACAGGTTGGACCTCCTTGGTCCGGCACCCTTAGAAGCTCACTGGTCCTGAAGAAGAGAGTTTGCAGGACCAGGGGAGACTGGCTTCTCAGGCCACGGAGCTCCTGGTGCCATGGCCAGCCCTAGGGTGCCAAGCTCCACTGTTGCGGGGCCACTGGAGTTCCACAGCAAGCCCCAGGGCTACCAGGGCTCCATAGAAGGGACTCTACTACCCCAAGCTGCTGGGGCTCTCTGATCTGGCAACATCTGTGGTCCAACAGGACCAGATTTTGCCACATGAGTGCCCCTGGACCAGAAAGGTTCAACCTGTATAATGCTCAGTTAACAAGAATAGTTAATTAACTGGCACGCCACATTTCCCCAGCCTGCTGGATAACAGAGCTTGTATCCCATGTGCGTATGCATTTCCTCTAAACAAGTTGCAATGACCAGGTTCCAGAGACACACATGTGGATTGGTCCATGGTCACAAATTGTGGTGGAGGAAAGGAACTTAACAGTGAGAACAATCCAAAGAAATAATCAAGCAGATATTAGTGAGCAAGTTATGCCTAGATCTTATCAGGCAACCCCCCAGAGAAACATAGCTTTCATCTCATGACCTTGCCCATATTTGCATATTACACATTCCTTTTTCTGACTTTATAGAAGTCTGTGCCCACAGTTAACTTGCATAGTACCTGGGGCTAAGGATCATTCCAATAGCAGCTGGATTTTAGATGTGGGGAAAAATGAGTAATGATTGTGACTCATCTTCCTGTTGTTGAGGAAGACAGTTCCTATGTACAGCCCCTGCTTTCACACTCACTCTCAAAGTGATTTCTCTGCTAACACTATTGTCAAACGTGAATATCATTGTATTAGTTATGTATCCCACTGCTAATCCATTTACAGCATGCCAACTCTCACTAAAAGTAGCTTTACTTAGCAGCAAAGAGAAATGGCAAAGAATAATTAAGAAGCAAACATGAGTGTTTTGTGTAAGTTTTGCTTCACATGTTTGTTTCTTGCTAAGTATCCATTGATCTTTAATTAAGTTTTACCCTGAACCTGGAACACTGAAATCTCCCCCCCCCCCCCCCCCCCCCATAATAAAAGCTTTGCTTGCCAGGCAAATTTTTACCAATTCACAAAGCGGTAATCAGCTGGTCATACAATGAAAGGATTATGAGGTTTATAGTGGTTCTAAAGTGTATGAATTTATTATCCATTTCTAAGTTCTTTACACTTCTAAGACACTTTACACTTCCAGATAATTGTGAAGTTGTCGGTTATCGTGAAAAAGAATCAGGTCCATAATGTTTCACTGACTAAAGAGGTCAAAGATGTTTGTACCACAGTCATTTTGGTTTTTAATATATTTGGCCTAGAGAACAGAGATGTAAGATGACCTTTTTCCCGCTGAAAGAATTTGTTTTCAGAGTCTTCATTAACATGCAATATCACTTCCATTCTTCACATTTAAGAAAACATTTATAAAGCATTGCACCTTACATCCTCCTCACTGTCAGATGTGGTCTCTGAAATAGGCACAAGTGACCAGACATTATCAGTCATATGTAGAAACAATTGTGACTCTGTGAAAACTCACAGGAAAATATATCCTTAAAGCATAATTTACCCTGCCTGCATTTTCTTTATGTGAAAAATAGCATTTGAATAAAAATGCTTAATTATTCAAAATCATACTCAGCATTTCGATAAGGTTTTATACCTTTCCAAGAATAGTGTACAATTATTATCCAATTGTGAAGATGAGTAACTGAGACTTGTCCAACACCACAGGATAAATTGGTGGAGGCATCACAATTATAAAGTAAGTGTTCCTAACTCTGTCCTATGCATAGTCTGCTATCCGATGTTACTTCTCTGAATAGAGGCATCAAAGGAATATTTCAGAGTGCATGACAAGAAAGCATGACTTATCTTAAGCTCTTCATATTTTAAGCATCATGTGCAATGAAGGTTGGCTGTTATAATGCTGTATAGCTACTGTTCCCCCCCCCCCCCCACCCCCATATGATTCCTAGAAAAACTAGGGGCATAGTAACATCACAACTAATGAAAATAAAAATTTAAATAAAAATAAAAAGCATAAAGGAAGAATAGGGACACAACAAAATCCAAAACTGAGCACCAGACAGCTGCTTGAATAGAAGCAGAAATGTGTAAGTCAACACTAACCCCAGTAAAATCTGTCACATCAAGAATCTGTTTTTAACTAAGTAAACAGGAGCGTATTCCTGTATCCTCTATGTAGTCTAATAAAATTGGCAGATGTAAATATCTATGCCTAAAATGAGAAACTTTGTGATTTAAGCTGCTCTCCAAAAGACAGAATGAACTATGCTGAAGGCGAAAAAAGGTAAAACAACATGGACTTCCATTTTCAGGCTGCATTATCACTTAAAAATTTGTTTTTCTATTGAGGGTCACAACAAAAGAAATGAAACCTATGTTATGGTTATTTTCATTGTAAAATGAATAGGAAATTATGATGGCAACTTGGTTTAATGTCTTTACAGGCTGATAAATACGACCTTTGTTTTACCCTCAAGCCATGCATGGAAAATGTTTCAGTGCAGTGAGTTGTTATGACTTCCCCTTCAATGTGAATATATTGTCATGCTGTGTTCATTGCAATAACTTATAAATTACATAGTGCTGATCAGATCCTGCCTAGCTTCTCCATAGGGCACAAGAAGGTAGTAGAGAAGAGGCAATTCCCATAGGTTTCTCAACTTAGTTGACATACTGCTCCAGTATAATTTTCAATACCTTGCAGTGGGTGTAAAGGTCATGGGCTGTTTTTGGCTCTCAATGTTAAAAAGGTATTTTTCCTATATTTTATATCGTCTTTTCTTTGTGAAACGAATTTTTATTATGACAATATCATTTGTGTTTGAGCTAAAGTTGTATCACCCTGTCCATTTAACTCTCCCATTGCTTTCCCGCTTCACAGTGTGTCTATAAAAATAGTTCTAGGATGAGTCTTATCTTAGGAGCCACATTCGGATTCAGAGCCAAAATGATTCTATCAGTGCAAATGAATGAAATGTGGATTTATTTTTTCCGGTTTGCCTTGTGGTGTTTGAAGTACAGGTTGGATCTCCTTGGTCCGGTACCCTTGGGACTTGAGCTGTCCTGGACCAGGGAGTTTGCAGCACCAGGGAAGGTCAATGCTCCACTGCTGTATGTCCTGCTGCTGGTTCCTCTCCCGGGGGCTGTCAAGGCTGGGGTTCCCTACCCTACCCCACTAACGCTGGCCCTGTGGAGTCTCCCTGCCTGCTGCTGGTGAAGGTTCCCCAGCCAGGGCTTCCAGGCTGCTGCTAGTCCCATTCAGACACTACTAACCCTGGTACCTCTGGGGGTTCCGCAGGTTTCTCAGCCCTGAGACCACCTGGCTGCCACCTGCTCCACTGCTGCGACCCAGCTCCATTGCCCCTGGGGGAGGTTCCCGGCCAGGGCTGCCTGGCTGCTGCCAAACTCATTGCCACTCAGGGGTTCCTGGGCCTTCATGGCCAGGGCTGCCAGGCCAGTCCTGCTACCACTTGCTGAAACTCCCGGGCTGCTCTGTGGTACCCCTGCCACCGGGGAGTTCTCAGGGTTCCTCAGCCAAGGCCACTCTGGCCACCTGACCCACTGACATCAGGGGTTCCCCAACCAGGGCAGAGGATCCCAGATGCTGTCTTGCCCAGCTGATACCAGGGTTCCCCTGCTGGCCCAGCTGGGACTTCACAGCCCCCACTGTCCCAGGGCTCTTTGGTCCAGCAACACCCCTGGCCTTGTTAGAGCACAGAAGTTGCCACACGAGAGAGTCCCAGTTTTAGGAGGTTCAACCTGTACTTCACTTCTTAAACTGACATTTAGGAACCACTGAGCAGTGGCAGAGCCAAGATTAGAGCACAAACAAAGTTTGCATATATAAGGGGGAGAAGAGGCAGAGAAAAGAGAAGGGATGGTATATGGGAAACCTAATCAAAATAAGACCTCCTCACCAACATTTCCTCTTTTACAACATGCTGTTTCATCCAAAATAATACTACCTAGCATAGTGTTTGATTATATTTCCTTCATGCAGCTTTAAAGTGTATAAATTCCAAACAAACACAATTAAACCAGACCAGTAAGATCCTGTAATATCAACAGAGCTCCCTGTCATGATGCCTGGCCAGGAAACTCTTTAACTCTTCCTCTCATGAATTTATAAAGGTCTGAGCCTAGCTAAGATCAGCTGCAAATATATGCTTCAACTCAAGGAGGCACTCCGTAATGGAACTCTGAAACCCCAACTGGGATTTAACATTCTGAAAGTTGTGCACACTGGTGTCTGGCTCAAGGAAGCCCTCTTTCCCTCAGGGGACCCTCCTGTAGTCAGATGCAGCAAGGCTGCTTGGCCTCCTCCAGAAAGTAACAAACAACCTATATGCTGCCTATTCTTCAGAATTTATTAATGTCACATAATTACTTTCTATCTCGTTTCTCATCAATTTTGATTTTTCCTTGTGTTTTACCTTTTTCTGTAAAAGATGAGCAAAAACATATGAGCCACTTCTGAGTGATAGGCAAGTAAAAGAAAAAAATACCATTATAACAAAATGATTGAAACCTTTCATCTAGAACTGAGAGAATAATTGATTTTTCTCAGTTCAGTGGGCCAAACTAAGAAAAAAAGAGGGTCAGCTAGAAACAGGTTTTTATTTTGGGTTTTTTTATGTTTTTGTTTTTCTTCACTGAAATGGAAAATGAGGAAAAATCAGGTTGAACAAAACATTTTGTTTCACCGAAAATGATGCTTTGTAATTCAAATTCCAGGTGTTTGTTTGTTTAGCTGGTTTTGGGTAGGGAGGGGTAGCTAAAACTAATCAAATTCTTCACTAAACTTAATTTTGAAATGAAAAGTCAAAACATTTTTTTTAAATGTCACAAGTTAACATTCAGACTTCAAAAAAATGTCTGCCAAAACTATTGGCAGAATATGCCCCAAATTTGTAAATAACACAACTATATTTTTCAGTGAATAAAATATTTGTCTGCAAAATTCATTGAATGTTTTTGTTTGTTTATCCTTTTAAAACAGAAAACATTACTGTGACTTATTGTTAAACAGGCTGAGGTTTGAAAGCTGAGTTAATGTATGAATTGAGAAATAGAGTTGGCAAGTATTTAATGAAATTGGTTTTGATTTACCAGCTACTAAGGATCTAAAAAATCACGACATATGTACAGTACTTTTTTCTTCTGTTTAAGTGAACACTCGGGAGCAATGCGTTAGGCATGCACGAGCACCTACGTTAAGAACCCACTAAGTTTATGGCTAGAGTTTTGAACATGAAGAAGTTTAAACTGTCATGGATACCTGATTTCTCAGTAAGACATGAGCCTGCCTATTATTGTAATCAATGATCCTGAACTGGGTGTTGACTGGCAGTGGGAGAAATAGTGAGGGAGACTGGGAAGTAAAGTAGCAAGGCCCTGAAGAAATGAGTGTACTACAAGAACTTAGGCAGCTAGGTAGATACATTTCCTCTAAAAGCACATGATATATTGCTAGACAGCATGGTCCACTAGATAGTGCACTTGATTGGGACTCATGTTCTCTTTCTGTCTCAGCCATTGCTGTACTGTGTGACCTCAGGCAGGTAATTTCATTTTTCTGTGTCTTTTCCTTACACCCATTGCCTGGCTCACTCATTTAGGTTGTATGATCCAAGGATTGACTCTTATTAAGTGTAATGTACAATGGCTAGTAAATACGGGCCTGGATATCAGTTGGGCCTTCTAGGAACAACTGTAATACAAATAATATGTAATCATATAATTAATTACTTTGATATAATGCTAATGTGTAAGCCACATGCTTGCTTCGCAGAGAAGAAACAGTGGGGAGGATCTAAGTTCTCAATAAGCTGTACAGCTGGCTACTTAGCCCCACAGAAGCACTCAACACATGCAAGGCAGGGAGGAGGGCTGTCCTACCTCCAACCTTGCCTCCAGCCTCGTGACCAGAGGAGGGATAGCCTAAACCAGGGACCTCTTCCCCCCAGCCAGAATGCAACCATAGCCTCGGTGCCTGGCCTCAGAGGAGCCCCCTGCCATGGACTGGACATCCCCTCCAAGACTGGAGCATCCCATGACCCACCCTTGCCACAGTCAAAGCAGCCTGGACCCACAGCCCCCAAGGTGTGGCCTGGCCTCGGCGCTCCCCCTCACATTCAGCACCACACCCTCTGCCCTAGCCCCACCACAGAGCCTGTGCTCCCAGGCAGAGTTCTTGCATCCCAGCTCCCTGTCCCAGCTCTGAGCTCCTCATCTTCGACCCCTCCCCCAAGCCTGTATCCCTAGCTAGAACCCTTGCACCTCAACCTGCTGTCTCAGCTCAGAGCCCCCTGTCACACTCAAAACCATTTGGCCCTACCTCCATCATATTAATTTTTATTTTTATGAAGGTGTTGTCATACATCACTTCTATATGGACGCATATAACAAAATTCATTCCTCTCAGGGGCAAGAAAAATGGAGGGAACATTGGAGAGGATACATAATGGCTGTGTCTAGACTGGACAGTTTTTCTGGAAAATCAGCCGCTTTTTCGGAAAAACTTGCCAGCTGTATACACTGGCCGCTTGAATTTCTGCAAAAGTACTGACTTCCTACTGTAAGAAATCAGTGCTTCTTGCAGAAATACTATTCTGCTCCCGTTCAGGCAAAAGTCCCTTTTGCGCAAAGCTTTTGTGCAGAAGGGCCAGTGTAGACAGCTCAGATTTGTTTTCCGCAAAAAAGCCCCAATCGCGAAAATGGCGATCGGGGCTTTTTTGCGGAAATGCACGTCTAGATTGACATGGATGCTTTTCCGCAAAAAGTGCTTTTGCGGAAAAGTGTCCGTGCCAATATAGACACTCTGTTCCGAAAGTTGGGGACCCACAAGAGACCTTAAAAATACTTTGCCTCTATAGGCGTCTGCTTTAAAAAAAAAACCCTCCAAGGTAGCAGATTCCCTGCCCTTGGGAAATAGGCTGTCACCATCAAGAGAAAATTCCCTTCTTCTTGTACTCAGGAAGAAAGCACCCCCAAGCTCTTTTTTTTTCACAAGAGAGCTTGAAGAAAAAAAGAAACTGCAATCTCTGATAGCTGAACTTAGGCATGCATACACAGTCCTCTTGTTATCTTTCAGGAAACAAAAATTAAATCATATCCTTAAAAAAGGAAATTTTATCAACAAAACCAAAATATATACTTGGTAAAGCATACTTGGTTGCTAGGTGTTACTGAACAACTGAGAAAAGAGCAAATTAAAACACAGAAGTTGTATCTCTGAGTTCCAGAGCTGAGTGGGTCTAATATCTATTAATTTTTCTTTCTTTTCTATAGGAATCAGACACAGCGCTCCTGTCAGCTAACTGCTAAATTGTCTGTCTAAAAAAGTAGTTTTCCAGTGCCTTAGTAGCCCCAGGATAGAGATGATAAGTGTTTATGGGAGGGGGTTGGTCCCTCCCTATTTGCTTCTTGGCTTGTACTGAGGATGCTTCTGAACACGCTTCTGTTCTCAGTCTGCCTTCCCATTGTGGCATGCAGAGTGTACACCAAAATCTGAAATGGCACCCCTAACCAACAGGTGGAGCCATGAAAGGGAATAGGAAGGTTTCCTATAAGAATTGTGTTGCAGGGACTTTGCCAGTTTTGTTGGATTTAGAAGATGACTAGAATTTGCCATTACAAAGACTTGACAGAGGTTGAAAATGGCTTTGAGACAATAATTTTCCTCCCTCAGTTTCAATGAGATGCTGTGCCATCTAGGTGGTTTGGACACCATTCTACAGAGACTGAGATGGGTTAGTCCTCCCAGAGAAGAGACCTACAGGAGAGTACACATTTCACTATATTTTGCATTTGAACCTGTAGTAGTAACAAGGACTAAAACATTTTAGTTAATGTTTTCCTTTAGCAATTCCATGTCATTTTTATCCTCTGATTTATCTCTGTATAATATATAGAGACAGATATATCAAAATCCTTACAAGACTAAGCTGTGGTTTCTAATTCACCTGAGCTAAAATAAAGGGGAAGGAAATATTCTACCAAACATTAACACAATGCTTTGACCAGAGGTGCATTACACATATACATGGTGGAGGAGTTATAGTGCCTGGAGAACATGAACTGTGGTATTTCCTGACTTCAGAGTGCTTCATTTTGTTTCCTCAGCATCCCATTAACATAACTTTTTCAATAGAATCATTAAATAAAATTGAAGACACTAAAAATATCACTTCAAGGCAAATCCTTCTTGTGTATCCTCTGGTGGGGAAGGTCATCACATTGTGGAATCTATTTAGATCCACGGTTTGGGAGCAACTATCAGGGCACATGGAATATGACAGGGTGCAGGGTGGGATGCAGTGGAGGCAGAATGGGTCTAGCAGACTCATCATTATCCATAACTCTGATCATTCCTCTGACTGAAGAGTCCTGCCAGAGCCTGGAGTAGCCTTGCTGCCATCTTAGCTACATCTACACTGCAACACTATTTTGGGATACTAGAGTATTCCGAAATAGCTATCCCGCGTCTTCACAGCAAGCTCATTGTTTTGCACTCACTATTCCAATGTTCCTGTAAACCTCATTCTATGAAGAGTAAGGGGACATTTCAGAATAGCACTTTATTTTGAAATTTGGCACTGAGTCACAACGCCAAATAAGTTATTTCAAAATAGCATCGAAATAAGATACACAATTCTCATAGCTCAAATTGCATATCCTATTTCGAGTTATGGTGCAGTATAGATGCAGCCCTTGTGTTCTCAGGATCTATACACTTGAAGGGGTTTGGCGTTGGTGAGACACTAAGAAGGAGAGATGAGATCTGGATTTGCCCCTTATTGCATGTACTGAAACTTCTCAACGTGCACCTGACCCCCTAACCATCACTATTATTTCCCAATCCACAGGAAAGAGTAATGACCTATTAGCTCCATAAGCCTGGCAATTAAATATATGCTTCCTGGGATTTATTGATTACATCCCAGCCTTTTTTATAGATATGGGTGTATGTGAGTATGTGTAAACTAACAACAGATAATGATTCTTTTAGGAATTCACAGGTATTTTGAAGCACTGAGAGTCCTCTCAACCATCCCTCTCCTCTGCAATCTAGGAGAGACAAACAATGTGTCTTTGTATGGGTGATGTGATGTAAGAAAGAAGAAAAGAGGGACTACATTTATATGATAGATAAGAATGAGGTAAAACCTTCAGTCTCAGCCTCCATGCTTCACTTGAGAGCGAGAGAGAGGGATGCTTGATCACAGGCTCCTTCTGCTCCACTCTTCCTCTCCACTCTTTATGTAGCTATGGTAGCCAGCATGGAGTCTTTCAGACTCCAGAGCCAGAGTAGATATCAAATAGCAAAATGAAGAAGGTTTGGCTCCTTGTTCTCTTTAATGGATTTTCTGGTTAGACATGATTTCAAAGCCATGATTAACAGGGCCAGGTGACATCATCCAGGTGAATAACAGAAATTTTTTCTTATGAATCTGGTATCCGGTATTAAAGTCTTCTTCAAGTCACAATTTCCTCTTTGTAATGCATATTTCCTTTGAGAATGGAAACTCACAGACAGTGATGACGGAGCATCCTGTGAGGTCCAAGAGGTTTTGAGTTCTGAGCTAGGAAGTTTTATTGAATGGCAGTTACTGTTGACCTTTTCTATATGATTATTTTCTTCTATTAGCGGAGAGATTCTGTCATCAGCCTACCCATATGAACATTGACACTAATGAGGGTTTCTATACATGAAAATGAAGGGCAGGCTACAGCACTTTAAAATGCACCCTCAGCCAAAGAGAAGATACATTTTACTATAACTCTGGCAATATTTGTGTACTTTTAAGTAAAACATTCTTTTTGTTGCTAATTGCTCAGTATTTAAGTCAGCCTGAATCTCATTTTACACCAAAGCCTCTTCATTCTGCCAAAATGCTGATCAGTCAGGGTATGTCTACACTACCACCCTAGTTCGAACTAGGGTGGTAATGTAGTCAACCGGAGTTGCAAATGAAGCCCTGGATTTGAATTTCCCGGGCTTCATTAGCATGTTGCCGGGCGCCGCCATTTTTAAATGTCTGCTAGTTCGGACTCCGTGCCCCGCGGCTACACGCGGCACGGACTAGGTAGTTCGGACTAGGCTTCCATATTCTGAACTACCTGTACTCCTCGTGTATTCAGGTGGAAAAATTATACATTTCACCTGTGTCTAAGCATGGAACGAGGAGTACAGGTAGTTCGGAATAGGAAGCCTAGTCCGAACTACCTAGTCCGTGCCGCGTGTAGCCGCGGGGCACGGAGTCCAAACTAGCGGACATTTAAAAATGGCGGTGCCCGTCAACATGCAAATGAAGCCCGGGAAATTCAAATCCCGGGCTTCATTTGCAACTCCGGTTGACTACATTACCACCCTAGTTCGAACTAGGGTGGTAGTGTAGACATACCCTCAGTTCCTATTTACTCAGAGCACCATGTATTTGTGATTTAAGGGCCTTCATCATGCTTAGGGTGCTAGGAGGAGAAAGGCAGATGTAACGAATTCTATGAATTTTTGAATGCTCTTCAAAATAAAATTGCCACTTCATTTTACAAATTTCATGTTGGCAACTTGGACTGGATTCTTCTAGCAGATAGGCTAGAAGGTCACTCAGTACCTTGTTTGGCCAACTGAGTTTTATGGACAACAGCATACACCTGAGGCAGAATGGAGTCATTGCCGTTGTTGTTTGTGTCTTTATACCATGGCAATAATGGAAGGGGAGAAGGTTAGATGACCAACATCTTTATCCATGTGATAATAGAGGATGCAAACTACTATGGTAAATTTCAGGAGGCAAAAATGCAGAATATGATTTAACCCATAAAGCCCACAGAAAGAAATTTAGAGGGTTTGTTAAAAAGAAGAGAGAAACTCTTTAAGGATTTTGGCAGTTGGTTGGGGGAAACATCTCCTTTAAAGAGCTGAGGATGGGGGAGGGGAAGGGCTCTACTTTCAAGATTGAAGTGTCAAATCAGGAAGTATAATATGGAAAAATGTTAATAAACCAAAGAATAGTCAAGAAAAGGGAACTTTACATGTTTGTTTGTAGAGGGAAGAAAAATCCTTACATTTAAAAGACAACACACAGCAAAAGATAAACCAAACAGCTTCACTGAAAGGCACTGAATGGATCCACATTCTATAGTCTGTTTCCACCTTCATCTGTTTTTTAACACAGTGCTATAGCAAAGTGATTGAAGAAAGCAGGCTGTTTTTATAGAAATGAAGGCTCTTGGGATTATACCGTTTTGTGGGATTTTGATACAATTTGCAAAGGCTATCAATTCAGGTGGAAAAATTATGCATTTCACCTGTGTCTAAGCATTATGCTCCATTGGGGAAATGTATGTTTTAATGTGTCTTCACTCAGGTATTTTAAAGCACTCCTATACAAAAAGACAGTAATTTTTATAAGCAGGTTATTACCTGGATCCTCACCTACGGTAAACTCATTTTCCCAGTACAGACATATCCTAGTGATCTGTGTAGGTCTATTTGCCTAACGCTTTTCAAGTTTCATTTTATCTTGAAATCACATACCTAATATTGTATTAATTCGTATGCTTTCAATCATGACCATTTTCCCTATTCTAGAAATGCTCTAAGGCACTCCTTAAAATGTAGGCTCTGCTTTTCAGTATACAGTAAAACTCCAATTGTCCAGCATCCAGTGGTCTGGCACTCCTGAGAGTCCGGCACCAACTGGAACCCAGAAGTGCTTCATCCAGCAGGGCAATTGGAGCTGCTCCGCGCTACTTCCCCAAGTCCGCTGCTCACGCTGCTGAAACTGACCAGCGGCGGACTTGGGGAAGCCGTGGGGCAGAGCAGCTGGGGTGCTGTCAGTTTGGTCCTGCAGCACTGCCCCTCATCCCCCTGCTCCATGCCCAGCAGCACCCCAGCTGCTCTGCTCTGCGCCACTTCCCCAAGTCTGCCGCTGCCGCTGCTGAAATTGACAAGCGGCGGACTTGGGCAAGCTGTGGTGCAGAGCAGCTGGGGTGCTGCTGGGCGCTGAGCAAGGGGGTAAGGGATGGCATTGTGAGACCAACCTGGCAGCACCCCAGCTGCTCTGCCCCACGGCTTCCCCAAGTCCGCTGCTGGTCAGTTTCAGCAACGGCAGACTTGGGGAAGCCGTGGGGCAGAGCAGCTGGGGTGCTGCTGGGTTGGTCCCGCAGCGCCGCCCCTCACCCCCCTGCCGCCCCTCACCTGAGCGGTGCTGCGGGACCAACCTGGCAGCAGCCCAGCTGCTCTGCCCCGCCGCTTCCCCAAGTCGCCGCTGCCACTTGCAGCTCCAGCTAGCCTGTCACCAGTGGCTGCACGGGGCTTCCCCCACCTCCCTGCAAAATGGCGGAAAGTTCGCCCCATGCCGCGCCGTTCCCTGCCGACCCCCCCCCCCGACCCGTCAGAGCCCCCCCTGCCGGAGTACCTCCTGATACTCTGGCATATTCAATAATCTGGCACCCGCTGGGTCCCAAAGGTGCCAGATTATTGGAAGTCTACTATATTAATTTGCAGGGTGGTCTTTTCATCTTCCATTTGGTTTTCATAAATAATATTTAAAAGTTTGGCTTCTCTAATATCTAAAGAATTTAATTGAGCTTTGGCTTTTATTGATTTGGGTGCTATTAAAAAGATCCTGTACTAATTCTGTAGTTGGTTTCTGTGTACTTCCTGTTTGAACAGTGTATAGTATATTTTGCTATATATTTTAAATTCATATTGGCCATTCAAGTTATCACAATTTGCAAGTGTGTTTTGAAAATGTAATTTTTTTTAATTATTTCATCTGTGTTTTGAGTTTAGAATAAAAAGTAAAAAATCAGCTTTCCAAATGGTAACTTTTCAAAAAAAATTGTAATCTAATACTTAAAGCTGCAAAACTATTTTTATTATAACCCCTCTCATTATCTACTTATATTTTCAAAATTTGCCCTTTTGGGAGCATGATTGCACTCTACCTCTTGGTGGATTTCAGTTGTGGGAGAGCAAATAAATATACTTTCCTACTGAGAGTTGGGTTAGGAGGGAATCTAACCACATTTTTAATAAAGCTACAGTTTAAATGATCAACACTTGGAAACTTTTCAAAATAATCTTCAAGTGTCACTGAAAGAATAACAAGAGAGATTTTCCTTGCACAATAAAGTTCTAACAGTAATAGCTGAGATCTACATATTGCTACTTTACTGTGTTGTTAGTTAAGGCGTTTATGCTATATGTGGGTACTGTATTTTAAATTTCTCTGAAACTCATTTACTGTCCAACATTAAGCAAGTTTAAACAATGTTTGTGGTTTATACGTAAAAATTTCAGCCTGCTTAATCCCATGGCAAATACACTTTTAAAATCCTTGTTCATGTTTTATTAAAATACAGAGAGAAAAAGATTAAAAACAATAGAACTGAAAAGTTTCAATAAGTCTTATTTTAACAGCATCCCTTGTTCCCTTCCCCTTTAGATGGAGAGAGATTTTGAAGAAAAATCCCTCATGTGACAGCTTCTCTTCCATGGTATTTAAGATAGTAACAACTGTCCTTTTGAGGGAAAATAGAATTTAGCCAAGATGGGCTGTAGCTGTCATTGTTGTGTTTCTTGTTAAAGTCCAAATCCCATTTCCCAGGGACAATATAAAGCAAACACACATGAACAGGGAAAGACAAGAACAGCAATTTCTGGGTCTGGTGTTCACTTTCTCTTAAGGCTTCACTGCCAGAAAAACTCACACCTAGCATAAGATCTTGTCAGCAATTCCAAAACCTGGCATCCAGTTGCTTGAGGCATGGCATTTAGCTGTCTTTCTGATCACTGGATTACATCAGTGTTCCAAAATATGCAGTCTTGGCCACCTAAGTCAACCTCTTGTTGAAAAGAAGCAAAACGAGAGGGAAAGGAAAAAGGAAAAACATGTAAGGAAAGAAAAAGACATGCTGGGGGTGGGGGGTGAAGGCGGTAGGATGTAGAGTGTGATTTAGACCTGGTCTGCACTAGAAAATTAGGTGAGAATAACTACTTCACTTAGAATAGTGATAGAAATGTAGCCGTGTTAGTCTGGTGTAGCTGAAACAAAAAACAGGACTATGTAGCACTTTAAAGACTAACAAGATGGTTTATTAGATGATGAGCTTTCATGGGCCAGACTCGCTTCCTCAGATCAAATAGTGGAAGAAAATAGTCACAACCATATATACCAAAGGATACAATTAAAAAAATGAACACATATGAAAAGGACAAATCACATTTCAGAACAGAAGGAGGATGCGGGGGGGGGGGGGGAGGAAGTTGAATGCCTGTGAGTTAATGATATTAGAGGTGGGGAAGGGTAGATTAATAGTATTAGAGGTGATAATTGGGGAAGCTATCTTTGTAATAGGTAAGGTAGCTGGGGTCTTTGTTCGGCCCCCTGCGGAGAGTGTCGAATTTTAGCATGAATGCCAGTTCAGAGGATTCCCTTTCAAGTGCAGATATGAATGTCTTCTGAAGTAGGATGCAGGTGATCGCCATTTTCGCGATCGGGGCTTTTTTGCGCAAAACAAATTGATTGAGCTGTCTACACTGCCCTTTTGCACAAAAGGGACTTTTGCCTGAATGGGAGCAGCATAGTATTTCCACAAGAAGCACTGATTTCAGACAGTAGGAAGTCAGTGTTCTTGTGGAAATTCAAGCGGCCAGTGTAGACAGATGGCAAGTTTTTCCTCAAAAGCAAGTGCTTTTGCAGAAAAACTTGCCAGTCTAGACATAGCCGAGGGCTGTGTCTACACTGGGCCACTTATTCCGGAAAATCAGCCGCTTTTCCGGAATAAGCTGCGAGCTGTCTACACTGGCCCTTGAATTTCCGGAAAAGCAACGATGCTCTACTGTACAAAATCAGCCGCTATTCCGGAAAAACTATTCTGCTCCCACTCGGGCATAAGTCCTTATTCCGGAACACTGTTCCGGAAAAGGGCCAGTGTAGACAGCCCAGTAGTCTTTTCTGGAAAAAAGCCCCGATCGCAAAAATGGCGATCGGGACTCTTTTCCGGAAAAGCGCGTCTACATTGGCCACAGACGCTTTTCCAGGAAAAGGGCTTTTCCGGAAAAGCAGCCTGCCAATGTAGACGCTCCTTTTCCAGAAAAACTGAAAACGGAATAGTATTCCGTTTTAAGCATTTCCGGAAATTCATGCCAGTGTAGACACAGCCATAGTGTTTACACAGAAGCACTATAGCTGTGCTGCCATAGCACTTTTAGGGTAGAGACTCCCTTAGTCACATTATCCCATTCATTTGGAACCAGTGTAGATGCCAAAGCTTTCTACCTCCCTCTCTCATCCCAGTTCCAAGAGATGGTCTGACCAGACTGTGTCAGACAAAGGTTTATTAAAACCACATTTTTAATAAAGCTACAGTTTAAATGATCAACATTTGAAACTTTTCAAAATAATCTTCAAGTGTCACTGAAAGAACAACAAGAGAGATGTTCCTTGCACAATAATGTTCTAACAGTAATAGCTAAGATCTGCATATTGCTACTGGAGCTGGTGGGAGTGGCAGCCATGATGGTGAAGCTTGTTCTCTCTTTTTTTCAGGCAGACAGCATTGTGGTCACCAGATTTTCCCCCAGTATCTTTCTGAGGATGCTGAAAGAGTAGCCCCTCTCCTCACTATTTTACCAGCAATTAAGCCTAATTTCAGAACAACAACTTTGGTACCTTGTTTCTCCAACCCTCAGGTTCTCTTCACCCCATGCTTGGATCATGCCAGTTTTGTTACCTTGAGAAATGTAACCTTGTCTTGCTCTTGTTTTGCTTTGCAGGGTGTTGCTGCAAAGAGTATTTCCTAGTCAATCATCTCTCCTCTCTTTGTAGCTCTCCGCTGGCTCCCCCTTCTCTGCTTCAAGCATAAATTAACTGTCTTCACTTCAAGACTGTTCATGACTTATACTCACCCCACCTATCATCTTTCATACACTGTTGTGAGGTCAACTTCCATGTCGCCTCAGTTCATGATGCCACTCCCCATCACTCTTTCTTTGTTTGATATAGCAACTCGCTGTGCTCTTCGCCGGCTGCCTGTCATGCGTTGACCCAGCGTGACAGTAACACACACTAGCTTTCTTCCTTTAACAGGGCTATAGTAAAATGGGGGGAGAGGGAGGAATAGGCAGATCACATGAGCAATGTAGGACATCAGATTGAGGTCCAGCCCAGTAACAGGAGATACTTAAAGTTGGCCATCACTCAGATACTGAGTCTGCTTCACACAAACTACAACAGAACAGAACAATACTACCAGTCTTTCTCTTTGCCCTTAAGATATACCTCTGAAGAAAATTTCATTCACCCCTCTATGAGATGTGAGGACAACTGTCATTTCTGCCACTGGAGGGCTGACAATCTTTATGGGTATATCTACACACCAAAGTTATTTTGAAATAACTTTACCAGCATCTACACAGCCAAACCATTATTTTGAAATGAAATCGAAATAGAGGCAGACTTATTTTGAAATTGGTAATCTTCATTCCATAAGAAATAGAGACAATTTCGAAACTGCTATTTCGAAATAAGAGCTGTGTAGACACTGGAGGCCATTCTGGACACAACCAAGAAAACTCCTCTCCTTCCCTCCCCTCCCCAGAGCCCTTAAAGGGGTAGACTCTGGCCACAGTGCTTGTGTCAGATCCAAGCCTGCCAGCCCAGAGCCAGCAGTCACTGCACCTGACCCATTGGCCCCCGCATGAGCCAGGCAGCCAGTGCCAGACAGCCCTCCACTGCTCCCCAGGACCAGTCTGCCAGCTCCCAGGAACCTACCAGGGGCTAGAAAAAGGTGGGTGCCTGCCTGGTCCAGTGCGGAGATCAGGGACATAATTCAAGTTTGGGGGGATGCCTCCAACGTCCATGATCTCTGCACTAAATGGAGGAATGCAACCGTCCACAGGTGGATGGCTGCCAGCCTGGCCACCGAAGGCCACATGCGAACCCAGGAGCAGGTTCGCATGAAAATAAAGGAGCTGCAGCAGACGTATGCCAGGGCCACTGCAGGCAGCTCCCAAACAGGGGGAGACCCAGAACCCTGCCCCTATTTTTATGCCATGGACCTCATCTGGGGGGGCAGGATGGTCCATGCCCCTCAGGTGGTCATCGACCCTGGGGCAGAGCTTGCTGCCTCCTGCTGCTCTGGCCCCTGCTGCCTCTCCAGCTACCGCTCCTCCTCCCACTCCTTCTCCCCCCTCCCGCTTCTTCCTCCCCACACCCTCAGGGACACTGAGGCCCCTGCACCCACAGTGCTGGGAGACAGTTTGGCCAGCGAGACCCCCAACTCTGAGCCCTGAGTTTCTCCTCCCCCTTTCTCCCCTTGCTTCCCCCTGCCAGCTCCCTCCTCCCAGGTTTCCCCCTCTCATCTCTCTCCTCCCCCCACCTTCTTTCCCCAGTCTCACCTCCGTTTCATTCCCCCCGGCCCAGTTTTGTTCAATAAAGAGGCTTTGTTGTAATGAACATATGTGTCTTTTATTGTACAGCAGGAAGGGGGGTTAGGGAGAGGTAAATGGAAGGATGTAAGGGAGGAATGAGGCACAAGCCCCCAGTGGGGCACACCAGGGAGACTGTTACTGACTGCAGAACGTGCTGCCAGGCTTCCAGCAACACATCCAGGAGATGCACCAGAGTGCCCAGGGGTGGCTCTGGCTCCATGCTGCAGAGTGCTGTGGTGTCCTGAGTGAGGGCAATCAGAGCACGCAGAGAAAAAAATGCTTTGCTGTCCCCCAGCGAGGTAGGCAAACAAGCAGGGAAACCTTAGAACCAGCTGTCCAGGGGGCGGGCGTCCCTTTAAGCACAGGTCTCAGATAGCCTCAGGCAGCAGCCACACAAGATAACTCCTGACCTGATGCCCTGCCAGAACTGATTCTGGCCGGCCTTAAATGTGATTCAGCGTCCTATCAGTGTTGACGCGCTATTTCGAAATAGCAAAACGCTATTTCAAAATGCATTTTGTATCTAGACACATTATTTCGAAATAAGATATTTCAAAATAGTGATGTAGTGTAGACATACCCTAGCACAGTGGTCCCCAACGTGGTGCCTCTGGGCACCATGGCTTCCACTGGGGCATTTATGTGCACCCGCCAAGTAATTGGGGCCGCCCCTGGGCTCAACGGTAGCCACAAAAGGTTGGCGACCACTGCCCTAGCGTAAAAAGGGATTGTCCCTTGTGCACTTCTGCAGACACAAACCAAAATATTCAGGGTTGACATGCACCCTGACCATCCCCATCCAAGAGCCAGCATCCATACTTCCATCTGAACCTTAGCCCTTGCCCCAGCCCTGACTACCCTCCCAGAGCCAGTACCTCAATCCCATCCTGAACCCCAACCAAGAACCGGTATCCAACACCTCCACCTGAACCCCAACATCCAGCTGAGCCCACTCCCGGAACCAGCTCCACAAAACCACATCCCAACCCTGAGCCCTTTCTCAGAACAAGCACTCCATTCCCCCTCTTGAGCTCTGATCCCCTTCTTTTATCCCCAAGTACCTGCTTGAGCCCTGATACCCTTCTCAGCATCCCATACACTGTACTGTATCACATATCCATTCCTGAACCCAGTCCCCTGCTGCTGACCAGTAAAAGTAATGAAGGTGAGAAGGCTGAGCAACTGAGAGTGGGGAATGGAGTGAGCAGGGCAAGACTTAGGGGAATGGCTGGAGTATGGGGACAAGGATAGAGTAGACTGCAGATTTCACTTTAATTTCCAAAAGTGAACTTGGACATAAAAAGGTTAGGGACCACTCGTATACAACCTTAGTTCAGTGCTGTTGTGCATATATGTTTATAATACAGATTGAATCTCTAAAATCCAGGACTCTCTGGACTGGCATCATCTGTAGTCTGGCAGGAACATGGATATTGCTGGACCAGAGAGCCCTGGCTGCCAAGTTTCAGAAGTGCAGCTCGAGGTGGGCTGCTGGTGGGGAGTGCAGCCCTAGCTGGGGCTATATCAGTGGGGCCAGTAACTAGGTGCACAGATCAGGCACCATAGGGGGTGCAGCCCTGGCCATGGTTGGAGGCAGCGGGCCTGGCCCCTGGCCAGGGCTGGTGTGGTGGGGGGACGCAGCCCTGACCAGGGCTGGCAAGGGGCGGGGCTGAAGACAGCAGCAGGTGGCAGGGAGCGTAGCCCCAGCTGGGAGCAGAGCCCTACACCTGGATAGGAAGCTTTAACATGATTTGTTCTTTACAAATCCATGCTGGCTGTTCCCTATCACCTTATTATCTTCCAAGTGTTTGCAGATTATTTCCTAAATTACTTTCTCCATTATCTTTATTATATGTATTTGCTTTATATCCTTCATCCTAGCTTGTTGACTGATGGATACCAGACTGAATAAGTAAAAAAAGAAGTCTGAAAGGGTGTTTTAAATGCTTTACATTTTCTTCCAAGGCAAAGGAATGTGGAATATTATTTAATATTAAATTGTTTTATAAAACCTTAATGGACTCTTTATTCCATCCTGTAATCATAATCCTTTTTAAATGATATGGCACCCTTACATATAATAAATAATGTCCCCTTCAATGCAATGTATATTAAACCCAATAACAACAATACCTTGTTGTGCAGTTAATAGCTGTAATTGGCAGCAGTGCTGTAGATCCTTGCCAAATTATAGCTGATAAAATATTCATTCCTGTGTCTGTTGCAGGAGATTGCAATTACTGAGTCTCTGCTCTTACCAGACTACCAACCACTAAATGTTTAATCAAAAATGATGTAGCACATCAGCACTATTATGTACAATATTATTTTCTTCTAGTCAACATATAACCACATGTCAGTATTGCTCTCAGCTGGTAGCACTTTTTACTTCTGGTCTAGAAATCTGGAGGAGGGAGAGGGAAGTTCCACATTAGGTGGCCCTCAGCATAGGACAAGCCTAAATCCCAGCCTTTCCAGGGCAGGGGTGCACTTTTAGGACAGGAGCTGGATGAAAAAAAGTCAACAGCTGGAGATACTGGAACATCCTTAGGCTGGTCTTCAAGCTTTGCCAGATCCTTACAAGTCCTGGCAGCCACAGCACCAGATGGCGCTGCCCATAAGGTTACCTTAGACCATGCTGGGGACTGAACCTTATCCCAGCTGCAACACAATCAGAGAGGTGCAAACTGCCTTCCTTAGCACTAGTGCAGGAATGAATATGGATGCAAAATTTGGGCTTATGCCCAGTGGTGACTTTACAATATATAGGCACCTGATCCTGAATGTACCAACTGTTGACCATTAAAGCCAACTTTAAAGAATACCATAACTACTTGGAAGTCTTCCAGTTCAGGTATTCACAGATCATAAGAATTTGAAGCACGTGAGAACCACAAAGGTTCTCTATCAATGCCAGATCTGCTGTTTCCTCTTCTTTCTCACAATTTGATTTTACCCTGACCTAACCAGAATGGTAAAGAAAACACATTATTTCACATGGGCAACTACCTGAACAAGGAAAATAGACCCACAGAGCCCTCCATAGTTTAGAAATCCTGTTGTTTTGGTAATGTTCTTGTGAACAATGATTTATTGTTTCTTGTGAAGTCTCTCCTGCATTGGCACCCATTTGTGGTACAATTGATGTCAAACAGTATAAATCTGACCTCAGATTTGAACATTTCAGTTAAGAATGCAGTTCTCTTGCTCGTATATCAGATCTATGTTCTGGGAAGCCAACCATATCTGGCCATACTTGGGCTTTGTCATCACTTGCCCTGACTAGCTACTTTGATCACTGGAGAATGATAAAGCTTGTGTTTCACAGTTTCTATTTTGTTCACCCAAATAACCTAGTGGTCTTAAACTCCCAATATAAGTATTGTACACCCAGTGTTACATGGTCCTCTGTCCCCTCCCCCCCAAATAAAAGCATTGAAAACTCCTTTTCCAGATGGCTATGACCACCACTTCTCTACTTCATGGTCCTGAGGCAGAAAAAATACCAGTGAGGCAGATCTTGGACTACAAATTCTCCATGAGAAGTGCATGCCGAGTGTCCATTGGGAGGGCAGTGTTTTGACTCATCATTTGTGAGAGCCAGCTGACACCATACCTGCCCCAAGCCTGGGCATCTTTTGAAAGGATATTTCTAAGCCAGCATAATCTAAATTACATCAGAGTCTGAGCCTCTTAAAATTTGATGAGTCATCTCCGAGCCAGAGAGTTTGATGAGAAGCCTGTAGGCCTTGTGCTAGGTGAGCCCTGCTTGAAAAGTATTGGGCCTAATCCACAGGTGAGGACCCACCAAAGTGAAACAAAGACCGGTATATAGGCTGCCTAAGGAAGCTGCTTCTCCAGTCTGCTCAGAATCACCACCTGGCTGGGAGCATTCCTATTGATAGTAATTTCAATAGACTGCTCTAGATGACCCTTGCTCTTGCTCTAGCAGTGTGTTTCCACACTAGCCAGCTCATTCAAGCCTGCCACTGCACTACACTGACACTGAGGATATGTCTAGACTACAGGCTTTTGTCAACAGAGGCTTTGTCGACAGATACTGTCAACAAAGCTTCTGTCGACAAAGAGCATCTAGACTACAGCCAGTTCTGTTGACAAAGCAAGCCGCTTTGTTGACATGAGAGTGTAGACGCAAAGGGCAGTATAGATGCAATAACGCCTTCTGTCGACAAAAGGTATTATTCCTCGTAGAATGATGTTTGCCACGGTCGATAAATCTGCCGTGTTCTGTTGACATTATGTCGCCAGAACTCGGTGGTAGTGTAGATGCAAGTATAGTTTTGTCAGCAAAAGTCCACTTTTGTCGACAAAACCCTGCAGTCTAGACATACCCTGAGATATTTAAGAGACTAACAGCTCTGCAACTTGAAGACATTGATGTTTTAACTACAATCCTGCTAATCACTGTGCAAATATCATCACAAATAGGAGTTGAGGTAGCCTCCATTAACTTCTATTTCTTTTGCCCTTCCTTCCAAGTATTGAGTGTGGCCTGTATTAATTATGTGTCTCTGCAATCACATAGCCAACTCTCTCAACACCCTGGGAGGCTTTAGAACTGGCCCCAGGGACTTGTGCATGTCCAGCTTTCCTAAATAGTCCTAATCTGTTCTTTTAACACTAGACTTGCCAGATGCTTTCACCAAAAATCCCGACCATGGCAGGAAAAAAACTTGGTTGAGAAAAAAAATAAAAAAGGAGACCAAACTTGGTTGACGGACGGGGAAAAAAAAATCAGGAGACAAAAGTTTTTGAGCAAAAAACCCCCAAAAAACAGGACAACAAAAAAGGTTTTTGCTCCTTGAAGAATCCCTGTGCTCCTAGCCCTTTCCTTCCCCCCCCTCCCGCACCCTCCAGCCTGCACCAGATGCAGCAGGGGAAGAATGTCCCTGCCAGCCTTCCTTCCAAGAAAAACAGAAAATAGCGGACATTTTACATGTCCGGTATTTTCTGGGTTTTTTTTACCGGACAGAGGCCACAAATGCCAGACTATCCGGGCAAAAACCGAATACCTGGCAACCCTGTTTACCACTAAGTGCTACTCACCTTCTTCTCGTGCTGCCCTGTGCAGCAATCTGAGAGCTAGCTTTGTCTGTGAAGACAAAGGCAAAAAAGTGGTAGAAATGCAGCCGTGTTAGTCTGGTGCAGCTGAAACAAAAAACAGGACTGTGTAGCACTTTAAAGACTAACAAGATGGTTTAATAGGTGATGAGATTTCGTGGGCCAGACCCACTTCCTCAGATCAAATAGTGGAAGAAAATTGTCACAACCATATATTCCAAAGGATACAATTAAAAAAAATGAACACATATGAAAAGGACAAATCAAATTTCAGAACAGAAGGCGGATGGGGGGGGGGGGAAGGGAGGGAGATAAATGTCTGTGAGGCAAAAAAAGCATTGAGAACTTCAGCTTTTTCCACATCATCCCTCACTAGGTTGCCTTCCTCATTCAGTACTCCTCCCACACTTTCCCTGGCCTTCTTCTTGTTTCTAACACACCTGTAGAAACCTTTCTTGTTACCCTTTGCATCACTTGATGTATGAAATACCAATTGCAATCTGGCCTTCCTAATTAGACCCCTGCATGATCGAGTAATGTTGGCGGTTTTTGTTTTGTTTTCCAGCATCTTGGCAGGTCTCAGGAACTGTGATGTATTAACGGGTGCATATTGTGTGAAATAACCATCCTTTTGACAGACACTTAAGCATGCATAATTTATCTACTACAAGTGCTGTTGTCTAAGTTTAGCACAGAGATAATTATTGAGGATATTATGCTGCAGATGGCTAATATAATATTTCACAAGAAATATGCTTGTCAGAAAATAGTATTCTGCCCTTGGAGGGGGCACTTGTCACCTGACAATGTGTGGAAGCGATAATTCTGGCAGAGCCACCTTTTTTTTCCAGCTCATTTCTCTGATTCCTCTTTAGGCATTCAGAAGAGATATCCCCTGACAATCCCCATGTGATGCAAGAGCATGTGACTGCTTTTATCCTGAAATATCCTGAGAAAATTGTCCATGCCAGGAGATTCACATCAGTTGGCACTCCTATTCCCTAGGAAGCCCTATGTTTTAGGAGTCTGCCTGCAAGGGAATGGTTAGTATATATCTGATTTATTTGATATGCATCAATCATTTCCTGATAAAAGCAAAAATCAAGGCCGTGTAGAACTGCACTTTTGAAATGGATTTTTTCCCTCTTTATTCATTTTTCCCTATTGACCACAAGCTTTTTAAAAACTAGATATAACTGGCCTGAGATGCCCACCACTGGATTGAACACATTAAAAAATGCTGTCCTTCAACATTGCCATTGTGTAAGGGACATTCTGTTTGTTATACTTCATGCTGTTAAAATATGGATATTTGTTTTATGGTTTTCCCTATTATGCATCACACATAATTTTTAATTTTACATGGAAAAAGGATTTGGACACAGAGCCACCAGCATGTTCCAGCTGCATAGCAGTACACCACAGTGACAAAAGCAGCCGGAATCTACTAGTGAATCTAGCTGTTGATCTTTTTTTAACTTTATTTTTGCATTGGTGTTCCTGAAGGTTAATCATATGACATTCCCTTTTGGGCATGACTTACTTTGATATGATACCAGATACTTTCTTAAAGGGATTAAATAAGAGAATTCCAAAAATATTAGGTATCAAAGAACTGTGATACTTACTGAACAGTACAACCAGGAAATCCAACAAATCACTTTCTTAAACAGAACTCATAGCTTATAGTTGTCAAGATTGCCTTCACTTTTACTTTCAAAACCTCATTATTTATCATTTTTCTAACAGTGCCATCTAAATTGCCATCTGAGATCAGGGGTCCACTCTGTTAAGTATTGTCCATAAACACAGTTGTTTGCAGAGTGGTCATAGCTGTGTTGGTCCCAGAATATTGGGGAGAGAGAGTGAGGTAATGTCTTTAACTGGAGCAATGTCTGTTGGTGAAAGACAAGCTTGCAAGAGAGCTTGTCTCTTTCACCAACCACTGTGGATTCCCTAAAAGATATTACTTCCCCCATGTTAAATCCTTGAGAAGAACAGACAATCTCTTCCAAAACAAGTTTATAGTATAAATAGACAATTCTGAAAAAGTGTAGATCATGTTCTTTATCTCAGCTTTAGAGATGCAGAAAAGGGGCGCAGAAAGTTTGAGAGTCTTCCCCCACATTTGAACTCATCTTTCTCATTAATTCTTGTGATTTCATCACATGACTTACAACATTTGTTGTTTTGCCTAAGGCCCCCAAACCTTGGAATATGGTGATTCTGAGTCTCATTTTTTCTTTTTTGAAGGTATGTTTCCAGATGCCATGGCTGCAGAGAAAATTTTGAAGGTATGACCTAGTGCACCCTAAAGGCTGATAAACCAGAAGACAAATAATTGAGCATTTTTTCATCCAAATCACAGATTATTTGGGGAGCTTTGATTCATGACTTTTGAAAGGTTGTGCTGGCGATACTGAAAGTCTGTGGCAGAGACAAGGTTTGAACCCAAATTTCCCAAGTCCATCATTCCTTAAAGGAGGCAGCAGCTAGCAGGAGTTACCTTCAGTCCATCAGTCTCTGGTTTTTAGGCCAAGGATGTTCCCGCTACATCACGCTAATGCTGACCATGTAAACACATTTATAAATTTGTCCACAGTAAAATCCATCCCCATTGCAAAGGGAGTGAGCTGAACAAGGACTATGCACTAGAGGTTGGACCTCCCAAAACCGGGACTCCCACATTCGGCAATGTCTGTAGTCCAGCAGGACCATGGGTGTTCTTGGACCAAGTAGTCCTAGCTGAGAGCCCCAGTGACAAGAAAGCAGGTGTCTTGGAGCCAGGTGGGGATAGGACCGGGACCGGCGCCGGAGCCCTGGTAGCAGGGCTGGAGCCACAGCTGCCACAGTAGTGTGGCCGGGGACAGGGATGTGGCAGCCACAGCAACCCTGGTAGTGGGGCCAGGGCAAGGGACACTGCAGCCCCGATAGTGGGGCTGGGGCCAGAGCAGACTAGGCTGCTGGGGCTGCAGCAGCATAGCAGCCCGGCAGGAGTGGGATGACGGTTAGAGCTGGCAGTGGGGAGGAAAGGTAGTCTGGAGAGTTGGTAGGAGGGGGGACCTCCTATGGTCCAGTCAGGTCCCCAGGGTGAGGGAAGAGAGAGGTCCAACCTGTACTCAGATCTGACAAAGACCTTTGGGATATAAGGGATACCTAGGCCCATGCTGGTTTCTTAAACACAGATAAAATTCACCTCAATGTCTCAAATACTTAGATTTCAATTTTAGGATACGTCTGAGGGTGTAATTAATTTGGCATCCTCAGATATTGTTGTCAGGGTGAAATTTCCTCCATATTATTGGAGATGGCTATTGAACATTTTAAATTATTTAGCATTTAGGCTGTTTAAAAGTGGCTTTCAAATTTGCATGGAAAACTCACAGCAGTCTCCAAAACTCCAAAATATTTGGGGTAAACATGGTAGATGTTTAAACTTAGCAGCTAAGCTTGGAGCAGAATTTTCAGAAGTCTGAGCAGCCAAACTTCATCTTCAGCACCCCGTAGAGTCAGCCCTCACTGTCCAAAATTACTCTCTATAGTTACTGATTCTTGTTAGGTTCATCATTACTAACACAAGACTAAACCTAGGTGTAGAAGCAAAGTAAAGAGCCGGTCAGTAACAATGCTATTATAAGTTCAAGTTGACAGAATAAGAGAACAGAAGTTTATTTTGACAGGAACATAGACATTAGATATATTAAAAATGACCTATTAGCATCTAGTTCATGGGAGATGACAAGAAGAGGAAAATATTGGTTTGTGGGAAAGGAAGCTCATAAACAGTTTAAAATCAAATGAATGTGTTGATTTACAGTAGTTCTCACAGGGTTAGGATGCGATCAGATCAGACATAGGACATTTGGAAAGGGTTGTGCACATTCTCTTAAGAAGTGGTTCTAGAAGTTTGAGAATCCTGAACTGGTCAAAGTTAAGCACATGCTTTGTTGAAATTGAGCTGACATTTCCTTGTGAATTAGCTTCCTATATGGAAAATAGGTATTATTCTTACCAGCCACACACACATGCTCTGAGGATCAGTTTATCAATATACCATATATAAGCTGCATAAATTCTGTAGTTATTACAGCCTTTTTTAAAAATACTAGATTTTCTATTGTTCCTACAGTATATTCTCCACTGGTTTGACTGAGGCAGTTTTAATTACAGTACTGCCATGTTTTCTATAATTAATGTATATATAGGTAATGTCAGAATAACAATTTAAGTAAAATAATGTGCTCTATTGTAATGGAAACATGTTTTTAGTTTCCTGGCAACAAATTACAAAGAATTATTCATTTTCAATATCTTTCTGATGCTATGGATTTTTAGAGGAACTGATCATCACAATGGCATTGTAAGAGTAGCTTTCCAGTGTAAAATTGAGGCATTTTGTGCAGTGTTACATAAAAATGGCCATAATGGATTAGACCAAAGATCCATCTAGCCCAGTATCCTGTCTTCCAACAATGGCCAATGCCTGCTGCCCCAGAAGGAATGAACAGAACAGGTAATCATCCAAGGTGCATCTATGCTTCAGCCTTAGCTTGAAATAAGCTACACAATTTGAGCATTTGGAGCACAATTTGGAGCAATGCTTTATGTATTTGTTCCAAAAAACAAATTAAAATCAGGTCCTGATTCTAGGCCCAAAGTAAAAGTATCTTGAGTCTATTTAAACTAACCACTATTTCCACAGATCTGTAATACTTTATTTTTTTTGTCGAATCAGTCCTTTTAGTTAACAATATTCATCATGAAAAAGAATTGTAGTCTCTCTTTAGCTATGTCTAGACTGCAGGCTTCTTTCAGAACAAGTATTTCTGGAAGAGATCTTCCAGGAAAACTTCTTTCGGAAGTGAGTGTCTATACGGCAAAAGTGAATCAAAAAAGCTCTCTTGCATTTAAGTTGTCATTATTACTATGGACGGAGTAGCCACCCGGGCACCTGTGCTTTTTTCTGGAGGCTTCTTCCTTTGAAAAAAATCCCTCTTCCCCGACCACACATGCCTTTTTCTGAAAGATCTCTTTCGGAAAAAGGCTTCCTCCTCATAGAAAGAGGTTTACTGCTGTCGGAAAAACCCCTTTCTGTCGAAAGAATGCAATTGCAGTGTGGACATTAAGTATAGTTTTTCTGGAAAAAATGTCAGTTAGACATCCTAAGCACAATCAGTAAAGTGTGTAAGCATTGGTTCTGATTCTTGGCCTCACAAGAGTTCCATCACAGGAATTCAGATAGAAGGACCACTTTTAAGCCATCTTTGTACTTCTCTGTTACCCAATGCAGCTGGAGGTCCATTTGATCCTAGCAAAATTTAGAATAGCATTAGGGTTCCTCTAAATTATGGTAGTCTTCAATATTTCCTTAGTGGCCATTAAGCTGGTTAGGATTGTGAGACTAATATGTGTTCTGGCCACATTCTTTCCTGCCCTCCAAAACATACACTGAAGGAGCTGGTAGAAGAAGGTTGATAGAAGGAGGCTGATCATGCCAGTTCTATGCTAGCCATATACTGGAGGGTTCTTCCACTGCACATATAGGTCATCTTTAATTACTTCCCATCAATAGAGTGGCACAAACAGACCTTAACACCTAGTCACTGTGTGTACAGCAAATGTGCACAAGTTACTCTGTGCAAAAGTCGTGAATGCCCTGTCAGGGCCAGATTGAGAACTCTTCAAATCTAAGCCCCTTTATAAACATAAAATATAAAAACACTAAGGCTACGTCTACACTGGCAACTTCTTGTGCAAGAACCCTTTTGTGGAAGAGTTCTTGTTTAAAAACTCTTCCACAAGAGAGCATCTACATTGCCATGTGCTTTTGTGCAAGAGATGTGCTTTTGCACAAGAGCATCCATGGCAGTGTAGACGCTCTTGCACAAGAAAGCTCTGATGGCCATTTTAACCGTAGTGGCTTCTTGAGCAAGAAATTCATGTTGCCTGTCTACACTGGCCTCTTCTGGAAGAGCTCTTACACAAGAGGGCTTATTCCTCTTGGGGAAAGGAATAACTCATCCAGAAGAAGCCCTGTTTTCCAATGCTATATTGTAAATTTACTTCTGGAAGAACGCTCGTGCAGTGTAGACAGCTGGCAAGTTTTTGTGGAAGAACGGCTGTTCTTGCGCAAGAAGCTGCCATTGTAGACATAACCTAAATGTAAGAAAGAGGCTGCAGATTAGCAATTAAAATCTTCAGAAAAACCCTGCAACTTAGAATGTAGATATACTTGTAATCAAAGTTAATTATTTACTGTGGCAAACAAATTGAGATTGATCCAGTTTCTCATGGCATTCAGAGTAAAAGGGAACATAACCAGGATATTTATCTGACTGCTTAAGCTGTTACCACATGTGCACATAAATGACTATTTTGCCTTGGTAGCTTCCACTTCTCATGTTAGAAAGAAGTTATGTCTGGATTTTTGTTCCTGTTTTGTACCACTGTTGGTTTGCAAGTACAACCAGATCTATTTATAGAGTGCATGGCAGAGCAGATGTTAGTCATGATCCTTTCACTGAAATTGGCATGCACATAAGTCAAGGTTAGATTCTGGTGCTTATTCAGGAGAATATAAATTTGGTAGCCTGACCAGGATTGATCACATCAGAATATTAAATAACTTTGCTTGTGAACCCTTAGTTATGGTGTACCTTTAGTTTTATGCTAAGTATTAACACTATTCATCGGATAGATGCCATTTTAAATTTTAACTGACATGCAGAAAAACCATGAATATTCATTGAGAATTTGAACAACATAAAAACTGTCATTCTTCTGGTTTAGGCTATGTCTAGATTATGGGTTTTTTCTGGGTTGAAAAACTCTGCCACATTCAGGGAACGAGTCTGTTCTGCTTTTTTTTTTTTTTTTTTTCTTTGCGAAGAAGAGCAAAAACACTCTTTCCATGAGGAAGAAGGGCTCTTCCGAAAGAGGAGGCTTTTCTGAGATTTGGCCCAGTATAGATGGGCCAAATTTTGGAAAAGCCTCTTCTCAAAAAACTATCGGAAAAAGGTACACAACTGGCAGAGCACAATTTATGTACCTTTTTCCGATAGATCAGTGCAGTCTAGACATAGCCTTTCTGAAGACCGTTTACTCCCAGATTCTGTCTCCTTATTTATGCTGCATAGCACCTTCCTCTGATGTCAGTGGGACTATTCACAAGGAGATTGCTCCTGCAACAAGCTGCTACTCAAAATTATAACAAAGCTGGGCCAAGTTTCACTGGTTTCAGGTTGTAAATGAACTTGACACAGCTTTAGTCAGTTGATGGGTTATAGTGGAGAACACTGGATAAATATAGCCTCCTTATAGTTTTTATTGTCAGTTTGTGATGTACAGCATGTTCCCATTGCTGGTTTTATCCCTTTCACAGTTACCAAGAGGCTATAGTAACATCTTGAAAATAGTTTTTAAAAGCAAACCCTTTCAAATGAATGAAATGCAAGGGGTTGCCCTGGAAGTCTGTTTGCACAGATAATCTCACTTCCCAGATCTATTTGGACTGCCTTGCATTACTGAAGAGAATAAATAAATCTATCTATCTTACTGTGGTTAAATTGTCACTTTGCTGCTTTCTTCCCACTCCCACCTGCAGAGTTGTTCTGGTATTTCCTTCACAAGCTGCTGAGAAGGACAGTTTTCCAACTATCTTTCAATGAGTGCATTTTATATTGGACTGTTTTTTTTTCCAGTGAGGAAAGTAGACTACATGCAGAATGACTCCATTTATTATTTCACTGGAAATAGCAAGTGTCTAGCAAGTATAATCTCCTGATCACTTTCAAACCTGGGGACTAAGGTGTGGATTAGAGATGAAAATTTCATGTAGATTAGTTACAGTAAATTATGCATGAGTCTACATGTTGGGGGCAGACTTGCCCTCCCAAACAATTAAATATTTCTAGCATTATGCATTTCTAACTTAATCTAATTGTCAGCATCTGAACATGTCGACAGCTCATAACATGTAGCAGTTTTACTTGTACTGTGCATCTAAATGAGAGGAATATAACATTTGAAATTGGCTCAGTTTTGCTGTAGCAATCTATCCCAATCCACTGGTTCTTTGATGTCAAGATGACAGACCCTGGTATTTTTCTCTCTCTAACTTCCATGATTAGGGACAGGGGACTGGACTCAATGACCTCTCGAGGTCCCTTCCAGTCCTAGTATTCTATGATTCTATGAGTTGCTGAAGTGTTTCACGACACCTGGAAAAATGGTTGAAAAAAAAAGAAAGAAGATTCTCCAGTCTGTCTCTCTGCAAATTTAGGATTGTCCCTTGTTTTGTTTTAAAAGGGAGAGGCTCCTTAACACATTAACAAACCCTTAATCATACAGTGACCCCTTAGGGTAGTTGTAGATTGAGGGTTTTGGTAAGAATTCCAGCAGGCAAATGGTTCATGATATGCTGACTTTAGAAACTTTTATGGGTGTCAAAAAGTGGGTGATTTTTTGCACCACTTTTATACTAGCAAAGCCCTCTGTGTAGACACAGTTCCATCAGCTTTTGTCAATAGAGATTTTCTACTAACATAAGCTCTTCTTTTTTATATAAGTTGTGTCCACACAAGGAGGGCTTCGGACACTAGAAGATAGTACCCTACATTATTTTTCTATACTGTACTGCTCCAGCTGTAAATTATGGTATGTTGAGCTGGCCAGGCAGGTGGGGGGCCATAAACTCTCTCTACTACACCCTGTTAGTGCTTTTGCATTTCCGGGAGAACTTGAAGGGGTTCTGCTTCAGGCACCATTTGTCTTCAGGGTACTGCTGTTTTCCTTATTATTGCCCTAATGCAGCAGGGTATGTTTGGACCTTCCAATTTTTAAGCACAAGAAGTCCCAGTGGCTTCAGTTACAGGTATTACTAAATAGCATTTTGAACTAGTATCTCTGAGCTGCACCACAGAGTATGTCTACATTAGATTTACCTCTATATAATTGTTCAGCCTAGGATAAAGCATATATGCCAGGCTGGAGCCAAGCTTCATATGCTAGCCTTGACAAAGTATAGTTGATCAGTTACCACCAGGATAAAAATATCTCTACTGTAGACATGCCCAAAGTGGCACAATCATGCCCCATATATATGGATAATCCTTTAAGCCACTAAATGCAGCTCTTTCTAGGAAATGTAAAACCTACATGTTAGTTTGAAATGGCTATGATTAGTTAGCTAAAATGAAATCCAATAGCATCACAAGGTTTATTCTTAATACCCAGCTATAAAAATTATTTCTGACAGACATCCTCATACAGCCTCCACAGCTCAGATATCACTACAAAATATCCCCTTTTAAAAGAATAATATATAATCTGGTCTTGTGTGTGCACATGCATCTGTCAAAAGATATTTGTTACTCCGTTACCAATTTTTAACACAGGTTAAAAGAGTCTTCAGTTCAGTCTTCAAAGCCCCAGATATATTTACATGTTAAAACTCTTTCACCAGAAAATGTTTAATATAGAAAGTTGAAAAAAGGGACCTAGAGCCATAATACTCGAGAATTTTATCTCTTAAATAATCATAAATTGAAAGATGGCTAAGATGATGATGAGCGATCACTTGCTGCCAAGTATGATCATCTTCCAACGGAGTTGTGGTCCCTCAGGTGGCTGATAAGTTGATCCTTGAACCACAAGCTCTATTACACTAACAGATGTTTCCAGCTACAGCAGAAGGCTGCTGACCATGACTAGAATCCAGTCTCTCCTTCCTCCTGTGCCTCTTCTCCTCTTCAGCACGTTGGCGGCAAATTCAAAATGCAGACAGCCATTGCGTAGGACTTATCTCCATTTTGAGTGATCCTGGGCGAGTGCCTCCTAAGTGTCAATGTCAATATTGCACTTCTTTAAGTTATCCTTTAGCCAATCCTTATAATGCTCTCATTGTCCTCCTGCATTACGGTATCCTTTCAGCTGAGAAAACAAGACCTGTTTTGGGAAGCAATGGGCTGGCAGCTGAACAATGTGACCAGCCAGTGAAATTACTGAAGGATGACCATTGTCTCAATACTGGTAATCGTTGCCTCTTCCAGAACACTGATGTTAGTGCGCCTGTCTTCCCAGTTGATCTTCAAGATCTTGTGGAGGCAGAATTGGTGCTGCCTCTCAAGAACTTTTAATTGATGTCTGTAGGTTGTCCAGGTTTCAGACCCATACAATAGTGTTGGGAGAATGACAGCTTGATAGATAAGTTTAGTGTCTGTTCAAATGTCATGACCTTCAAAAACCCTGTGCCGTAAATGGGCAAAGGCTGCACTGGCACAGCTCAGACAATATTGTATTTCTACATCAATATCTGCCTTAGATGAAAGATAACTTCCAAGGTAGAGAAAATGATTGACATTCTCTAGTGCCTCTCCATTGATTTTAATAGATGGGGCATATGGTACCTCATTTGGAGAGGGCTGATGGAGCACTTTGGTTTTCTTGATGTTGAGGGTGAGGCTAAGACATGCATAAGCATTAGCAAACACATTGAAGATAGCCTGAAGATCTTTCTTTGAGTGGGCAAAAACTTCATTGTCATCAGCATGCTGACATTCCATGAAAGATGTGCTGGAAATCTTACTCTTAGCTTTCAGCCTGCTATGTCTAAACAGCTTTCCATCCATTCTGAAGATGATTTCAATGCCAGCTGGGAGCTTCCCAGAAATTAGGTCCAAAATGACTGCAATAAAGACTGCAAACATGGTAGGGATGTAAGCAACTAGTCGATTAGTCAACTATCTGATAAGTAAATGTTTATCAGATAGTGGACTAGTGACTCAACTAGTCACTTTTGTCCCCTTCCCTCTTGATGCCTCTATGAGAAGGGGCAGAGGCACAGCAGGGAACTGGCGGTGCTTCTGCCTTTGAAATGTAGCAAGAGCAGAAGTGCTGTGGGGAGCCTGGGGTGAGCTGGGGACTCAAATAGTCCCCCGCTGGCCCTCTGCTCCCTGCTTTTGAAATGTTCAACACATGCATTGAAATCTCCCAGAAGAATGATCTTATCTTCTTTATTGTTGATTGCAATATCAATGCAGCAGAAGACACATAAAAGGACAGTCACTAACTAAACTACGATATATCAAATCTCAAAAATACAAGACCGCAAAGTCATTCATGCTACTAAATTATTAATGATCCATCTGCTAGATATTTCCACTGAGAACCTGTTTTCCGAGTTACAGTGACGCTTCCCTGGAAGAAAAGTTCAAAAGGCAAACAGTGGGTTTTTTTCTCTTTGTCTAGTATAATAAGATTCCAAATCTGATTGATGTCCTTAGCGGCTATCATAATATGAACAGTTATTAATATTATTACTACTACTAATAATGACCATGATAGGAGGAAAACAACAACTGACCTGTCTCCTAGTTCAAAATAGGCACCTAGGCTGCGTCTAGACTGGCATGATTTTGCAGAAACACTTTTAATGGAAAAGTTTTTCCATTAAAAGTATTTCCGCAAAAGAGCATCTAGATTGGCATGGATGCTTTTGCACAAAAACATCCATGCCCAGTATAGACATGCTTTTGCACAGGAAAGCTCTGATGGCCATTTTAGCCATTAGGCTTTCTCGTGCAAAAAATTAAGGTGCCTGTCTACACTGGCCCTCTTGCACAAGTATTCATGCACAAGAGGGCTTATCCCTGAGCGGGAGCGTCAAAGTATTTGCACAAGAAGCGCTGAATTCTTACATTAGAACGTCAGTGCTCTTGCGCAAATTCAAGCGGCCAATGTAGACAGCTGGCAAGTTTTTGCACAAAAGCAGCCGCTTTTCCACAAAATCTTGCCAGTCTAGATGCACCCCTAGTGTAAGTACCTATTCTCTTTCCAAAAAAGTTTATCCTTCCACTATTATCCCTACAAATTCATACAGAGAGGAGTGTAGAAACTAACTCCCACAGGGTATGTCTACACTACCACCCTAGTTCGAGCTAGGGTGGTTAATGTAGTCAAACGAACTTGCAAATGAAGCCCGGGATTTGAATTTTCCGGGCTTCATTTGCATGTTGCCGGGCGCCGCCATTTTTAAATGTCTACTAGTGCGGACTCTGCGCCTGTGGCTACACGCGGCACGAACTAGATCGTTCGGACTAGGCTTCCTATTCCAAGCTATCTGTATGCCTCGTGGAACGTACAGATAGTTCAGAATAGGAAGCCTAGTCTGAACGATCTAGTTCGTGCCGCGTGTAGCCGCGGGCACGGAGTCCGCAGTAGCGGACATTTAAAAATGGCGGCGCCTGGCAACATGCAAATGAAGCTCGGGAAATTCAAATCTTGGGCTTCATTTGCAAGTTCGTATGACTACATTAACCACCCTAGTTCAAACTAGGGTGGTAATGTAGACATACCCACTCCTACTTGCAGACCCGTGTATTCCTGTGTTCATGTCTAGCATACACTAACACTTACACATTATTTATTATTACAGTTGTTGTTTAGTGCTTAGAGACCCCAAATAAGATAAAGACTCCAGGATGGTAGGTACTAGTCATGCACATAAAAAGTGTCAAGAAAAGTATAATGCATTGGCTCTTCTGCAATTACAAGTCAATGACATTCACTTTTTAATAAATAATATATTTCTTTTAGCGTTCCCATCTCTAAAAACTTGTGATGAAATGAATACACACATTTATGTCATCAATTTTTTTTTGTGCACAAACTAGCAAAAGGAATATAAGTCAAAGAGTTAGGCTACAAATGTTACACAGATAAACACATCTCTTGGCAAAAAGACACATGGTCTCTTACACACACACACAAAATGCATGCATGCACACACCTGCATATAGACTTTTTCACATACTTTTCCAGGGTCTGCCTAAATCACCCAGCCAGGAGGAGATTGGGCTAGAGAGGGAAAATGGGGGGAGAAAGGGAAGATGATGAGGAGAGAAAGAGGCCAAGGATGCAAGCAGGCTGGGAGTGTGAGGAATCAGTGAAGGAGAGAGGAGTCAGTATGGGGAGATGTGGAGTGGATGGGGATGCAAGGGGCCCTGTCTCCATGCCCCTTCTATACCCTTCCTCCTCCCATTCCAGGTGCAGTCAGACCCTCTTCCAGACACCTGATCATTTCCTCAAGCCAGAATCAGCCTGCGGTGCCCAGCCTGCGGTGCTGCAGCTGGGACTGGGAAACAGGGAAAAAGGTGCTGTAGCTGCAGTGCCACAGGCAGGGAACAACCAGGAGCCACATGGCACAGGGAGCCCATCAGCCCCACCATTCAGTGCAGCAGCGACACAGCACCATGAACTCAACAATCAATGGCATAGCCAACATTGCTGACCAGAGCTGCCGGGATCCCTGTTTGATTGGGTGTTCCAGCCCAAAGCTGGATATCTGGTCACCTTTTAGGATTACTTAACAGACAGAATCTCACCCAGAAAGTGGATTGACACAATATTGAACCTGATAAGACAGTAGGGGTTCCTTTATGCTGAAAAATATGAGACATAGGCTTTGCTCTAAACAGAAAAGGTTAGTTTTCATGCAGACACGTAAAAAACATAGAACTGGCCCTGGCTTGCCCAGGACCTCTCAATCAGCACAGGCAGCCTCAAGAATCAGAAGAACTCAAGAATCAAGGGCAATGTCTCAGATCATACTTGGCACACCTCTATTATCACACCTGAGCTGTACCAATAATGAATATGTCCCTATTATAATAAACTTTGGGATTTTTTCCTAGTTACCAAAGATTAAATGTGAAAAAATGGTTAATGAAGCTACATTTTCAATGAGTAAAAAAAATAGCCCAACATTTGTTCTGATCCTGGCTGCACTGAAATTAATGGAAAAACTCCCATTGACTTCCCTGGGAACAGAAATCAGATGCATTTTCTTTGAATGCCTAAAATGGTCATATTTGCATGCTGGATTTCCAGCTTTAACCTAGAATTCACTGGCTCTTTTTATCTTATGTCAGATCTTAATATTATTGACACTGTAAGTAGATAGAAAGATAGAATTGAGGCTAGTCTACTAACAACATTTACATCCAGTGTTTGGCTTTCCACGAATGTTGGGAGATCTAGCCCATGTAGGAGGAACACAATACCAAAGCAAAGTCTATGTGGATTTCAGCCGCAAATTTTTCTTAAAACTGGGGTCTGAGTAAGGCTGCGTCTACGCTGCACATTTATTTCAGAATAAGCTATTCTGGATAATTATTTCAAAATAGAATGTCTACACTGCAGGAAAGCCTCAAAATTAGTCCAAGGCAGGCTTCCCTAATGTAGACATGCTATCTCGATTTAGAGTCCTAGGAGGCACTGGGAAGTAAAGGCCCTGGTGAAGGGCTATTTCAAAATAGCAAAAGTGGAGTGTCTATACACGCCTTATTTCAAAATAGCTATTTTGAAATAGGCATTATTTTTCATAGAATGAGGTTACCGAAGTCGGAATAAACCATCCATTACTTTGAAATTATTTCAAGATAGCGAAATTGCTGACTAGACCCTCACATAGTTATTTCTAAATAATGGCCATTATTCCAAAATAATTTTGCTGTGTAGATACACCCTTAGTAGATATGCATAATAAAGACAAGTAGCAGCCACAATTAAAAAATTAAGAATTCTCTTTATTGGATATATCATTTAATAATTTTCAAAAAATGGTTTCAAAATTACTCTTTTGAGTTTTGTGAAATCCAAAGATAAAAAAAAAAACTGTGTAAGGAGCTTAAAATCTCTTTTTCATCTAAGATGTGCAGGGGTGAAGACCTTTTGATTCCAGGATAAAATGAATGAAAAGAGATTCTATGGGAGCCCTTTTCCCCATGTATGCTCCTCCACTTACCACTGAGGTCCTCTTTCCAAGAGGGTACAAATGAGTGGGATGGTAGTGGCAGTGTTGCTATTGCCAACAGCAAGATGATGGATCAAATCAAACAGTCATAGGGTATGTCTACACTACAAAGTTAATTCAAACTAACAGACATTAGTTCGAATTAACTTTGATAGGCGCTACAGATGCAAACCGCTAGTTCGAACTTAATTTGAACTAGCAGTGCGCTTAATTTGAACTAGGTAAACCTCATTCTACGAGGACTAATGCCTAGTTCGAATTAACTAGTACGAATTAAGGGCTGTGTAGCCACTTAATTCGAACTAGTGGGAGGCTAGTCCTCCCCAGCCTTCCCTGGTGACCACCAGGGAAACTTTTCTGCCCCCCTCCCGGCCCCAGAGCCCTTAAAGGCCCCAGAGCCCTTAAAGGTGCAAGCCTGCCAGCACCCAGCCAGCAGACCCTGCATCTGGCACAGCTCAAGCCGGCCAGATGCTGCCACCCAGCCCTCCGCCTCTTCCCGGGACCAGGCTGGCGGCTCCTGGGAGCCTGCCCAGGTCTGCAAGAGGCAGGCGCCCGCCTGGTCTAGTGCAGACATCGTGGACCTCATCCACGACCTCCGCACTAGGCACAGGAAAGTGGCCGTCTAGGGCAGGATAGCTGCCAGCCTGGCCACCCAGGAGCAGGTTGGCATGAAAATCAAGGTGGTCCACTGAAACCCCCGACCCTGAGCCCTGAGCTTAGAATTGTCGTACTGGGTCAGACCAAAGGTCCATCTAGCCCAGTAGCCTATCTGCCGACAGCGGCCAACACTAGGTACCCCGGAGGGGATGGACCGAAGACAACGACCAAGCTATTTGTCTCATGCCATCCATCTCCAGCCTTCCACAAACAGAGGCCAGGGACACCATTTCTACTCCCTGCCTAATAGCACTCCATGGACCCAACCTCGTGACTTTATGTAACTTCTCTTTAAACTCTGTTCTAGTTCTAGCCTTCACAGCCTCCTGCAGCAAGGAGTTCCACAGGTTGACTATTTGCTTTGTGAAGAAGAACTTTCTGTTGTTAGTTTGAAGCCTGCTACCCATTCATTTCATTTGGTGTCCTCTAGTCCTTTTGTTATGGGAACTAATGAAGAACTTTTCTTTATGCACCCTCTCCACACCACTCATACTTTTATAGACTTCTATCATATCCCCCCTCAGTCTCCTCTTTTCTAAGCTGAAATGTCCCTTAGACTCTCTTCATATGGGACCTGTTCCAAACCCCTGATCATTTTAGTTGCTCTCCCCTCTCCCACCCTCTCTCTTCCCCTCTCCCACCTCCTTTTCCCAGTCTCCCCAAGTTTTGTTCAATAAAGAGAGATTCTATTTTTGAACACAATTGTCCTTTATTTTGTACATCAGGAAGGGGGTCTAGGGAGGGGTAAGTGGAAGGAGGTGAGGGAGGAATGGGGTACGAGCCCCCGATGGGGAGGACTGGGCTGGCTCTGAGGGCTCTTCGGGATGGAAACTCTCCTGAAGCCCCTTGATTGACCCCCCCTCCGGATGGCAGCCTGCGGCAAGTGCAGCCGGGCTGATGGCTGAGTGCTGTGATGTGCCGAGAGTGGGCACTCAGGGCACTCCAAGCCAGGACTGCTTTGCAAGCGCGGAACCCCTGAGAACTGTCTATCCGGGGTGGGGGTCCCTTTAAGCACAGCCCTCGGCTACACTACCACAGAGTTCTGTCGACAGAAGGTGTTATGCCTCGTAAAATGAGGTTTACCAGTGTCGACAAAACTGCTGAGTTCTGTCGACATTATGTCGACAGAACTCAGCGGTAGTGTAGACGCTGGTATAGTTTTGTCGACAAAAGTCCACTTTTGTCGACAAAACTAGGTAGTCTAGACACACCCTCAGAGTGAGGACAATGTTTTCTTCCACAACTGAAATGAAAAGTTCTGGGTAGTTTATTTTGCTGAACCTTGGTTTACAAAAGATTCCCTGCAAAGCAGTATAGCAGGCTTACTATTTATACTGGGAACACAACAGCTAATTCTCCCTATGGTTGCAATAGACTCAGAGCACTTTGGTTTAGAACAAATGAAGAAGTCAACACAGATCCAGAAACTGTGATTTCACTTGATTTCACTTGGTCTGAGCAGAGAAAATGAACTAGCTTTTCACACGACTTTTCATCAATGAAATGCCACCTTCAGTCGGGAGACTTTATCCCTTCTAGGTGTTTGCCTCTCTAGATTGGATTGCTGTAAGCCATACTTTCTGCAACAAGGTTGTAATTGCTCATAAATTGTTGGGGTTTCCTTAGCTAACATAGAAGTGCCTCTGATATGTGGTTAGCACTGTTGCATTAATTCATTTGTTGGCAGAATTTGGTATGGCATCTATGACAAAGCAGTGTCAAAGCAATGCCTGCTTGACCTGCAATGCTCTTGTTATACCAGCCCTAAAGATCTCATGAACAAAGTCTGACTGTAGCAATGTGGACTATCACTGGGCTCCACTCACCACATTGATATTTCCTTTTGGTTGACTTGGGGGAATGAACTCTGCCAGCCAGTGCACTCTCTGCTAGTGGCACCTTACCCTCTTCTTTGTCACCATCTGCAGATTCCCCTCAGTCCAAGCACTGCATCGTCCTCTTCATGACTCGGCCATGTCACCATTCTTGTCCCCCTACCCTTTTCTGGTGGTCTAGGGAAGTAGCCCAGTTCTATAGTCTAGCCAGTTCCCCTGTGGCAAGTGGGAGGGGGAGGACCTAGACCTACACACTACTCTGGTTCCAAGTCCAGGGACTCTGTGGAGCAACTTCTTGCTGAAACTCTCAAATTTCCCTCGCTACTGCTTAAATTTCCTGGGCCACCTCACTGCAGCCCCAGCATCTTCTTTGCCCTTTTTTCGCAGAGCCTTGAGCCTGCGAGTCTCAGCAGTTAGCCAGGAGCCTTCTCTAGTTCCCCTGGTCCCTGCTAGAATCTGCTCTGTCTAAAATGCTACCTTCCTGCAGCCTTCGTGGAACCTAGTCCTCATCCTTGGGCTGGTTCCCTGTAGTAACTTATGGCCTTCAGCCTAAACTCCTTTTATGTGAACCTTTTGGGTCCTGATTGGCTTCTCCATTCAGCCATTCTCTGATTGGCTGCTGCCCAGCCTCCCTAGACTACTTTAAACCCCTTGCTTTCCGGTGAGGGGCAAGCATGGCATCACATGGACACACATCTGTTTTGTGCTAAGATAATTGCAACAAATTCATTACCTCTTGTGCCAAGTCTCCAGACAGCAAAGTACAGTACAGTAACCTGGTGCCCTACCCAGACCCTAAAATGTAAACCTGCCATGTGTACATGATAACTCAAAAAGAAAAAGGTATAAACCTTCTCCATACTACAAGGGATATGCTTACACTGCATCTATAAATCTGTTGTGGTCCCATGACAACTGTCTCAGGCTTGTGGAGCTCAAGCTAAGGGGCTGATTAATTGCAGTGTAGATGTTCAGGTTCAGCTTGGAGTCTGGGGTCAGAGACCCTGTGAGGTGGGAAGGTCCCAGAGCTCAGACTTCAGTTTGAGCCTGAATGTCTATGCCACAGTTAGAGTCCCACAGCCTGACTCCTGTGAGCCTAAATCAACTGAAGTGTGTTTAATTGTGATGCAGACATAACCAATAGGAACATAGTGAAAATAGGATTTCAAATGTTGATGTTTCAAATGAGGACAAAGCTGACAATATTTTCCCCTTCCCGCAACACACACACTTTATGGACATTTTATTTAGAAAGGCAGGCATGTTCTTTGCTGTACTAATTAATAAAGTATTTAAAATAGCAAGGAGTAATTTTTGTATTTCTAATTGTTACTCATATGCTACTTGAGAGGTCATATGCTCCTAACACCAGCTTAAACAATTCAAGGACAAGCCATCCAAATCCATTATACATTGCAGTGTATCATGTGGCATGCATCAACCACTTCTCACCCTTTGCTTTGTTGCCCGTAGCAACAGAAAAAGCATGTGATGGTTCTTATGTGGTATTGCTGCCTTGAAACAGTGAGTGAAAGGATTTAAGCAAAATGAAGTGGACAGAAATATTGATTGGGCTAGATCAGCTGGAGTTTCCCAGTGCATTGCAGTGATAATGCAGGTTCAAAATTCTGTGTGGAAAAAGGGGCAGCTTTCAAAAGAAACATTGTGGTGTTATTTTCAAGATTATATTGCTCTGAAATATTTGCTTTTGTTTACTTTATAGGTAACTAGACCATTTTATTCTTTTATCTGTTCTATAACATCGTGTAGGAGAAAGAGAAAGAACTGTTAGGCATAAGATGAAGCTTATCCAAGTGAAAGGCTGCGGACTGATGGCTATCTTCTAGCATTGCAAATTGATACCATATTATCCAGGACAGTTCAGTATATTCAGATAATACAAAAATAAAGTGGAATACATGTACATATAATAAAATTAAATATGAGACTGTGCATTATCCAGTCCACTCCATTTTTGAGAATAGGGAAAGACTTTTAGGGTATGTCTATACAGCGAAGTTATTTCGGGATACAAGAAGTATCCCAAAATAGCTACCCCAAGTCTTTTGAATATGTTTGCTATTTCAGAATATAATGGATGCCATCCCTGTAAACCTCATTGTACAAGGAGTAAGAGATGGCTCAAAATAGTGCTGTATTTCGAAATTTGGTGCTGTCTGACAAAATAAGCAATTTCGAAATAGACTTGAAAAAAGCTGTGCAATTTGCACAGCGCAAATTGCATATCTTATTTCCAGTTTAGGGTGCTGTGTAGATGCACCCTGAGAGATGAAACACAGCCTAAGAGATAATTCTCATGGGAGAAGGTGGAGGGCTTTACATAAATATATTTATACCTGAAGTGCTATGAATGAGATATAGACCATACTGTCCAAAATATATGGTCTGTATGGACAATGTGACATGCTGCTTGCATTTCCAAAAGTCTCAAAACTATAAAAGCATCAATGTAATCTTTGGAATTAGGTTAATGAATCTAATGTCTATATTTCTGGAGATGGTTGGAAATTTTCAGCGATAACGTTTTTCTGTTTTTAATAAGCCAGTTTGTAAAAATGAAACATTTTGTAGATGTGTCAATTCTGAAAAAATTAGATACACACTTAATCTCTCTATAAGTGGTCTCAGTACCACTAAATGGGACAGTTAGCCACACTCAGGAACTGGGTGGATTATAACAGCTATAGGGGTGCAGAGACGACAGCATTTAAAAATCAAATCAGTAGTCCAGACAACACCAATCCCCCACCCCCAAATTGTCAGCGTTCAAAACAATCTGAAAGCATAAATAAATAAATAAATAAATAAATAAATGCAAAAATTTACCTTTGCCTGAAATAAGAGCTCCAGGAATGTTTAGACTATGCCTATTCATCTTTCTTGGTGTCAAGGAGAGGGGGAGCAAAAGGCTAAAATGGATCAATTTAAAATCTGCACCTCTTCCCCAACTTTTACTATAACCAGTCTATTGTGCAACCAAATAAAGTGTTGAGTAAGCTCCCATACAAGTAACTTCCAGTAATGACGGCATTAAGGAACCAATTGTAAGCATCACACTTCTAAATCAGACAATTTCCTCATTCAAATGCTATTCTGGCCAAAAAGGCAAATCTGAAAAAAAATTCCATGTTTATGGCATGTCTTTTCACATTAAACATGCCTGGTTTGAAGTATAATATTCTTCTCAGATACCAAACTCTGAATGTCAGGCCAGATTATTATCTTATAGAAGTGTGATGCTGTGGGGGAAATCTCGTTCCCCTGGGGTACAGAGCCCCCAGAAGGGTCCGAGGCTGGAAGTCAAATCAGTGAGGCAGGAGAGTAATCTAGAAGGAAAAACTTTATGATGCATGCATGCAGGCTGTCACTTCCAAGAGTGAAAGCAGCCCTGAGAGACAGATTCAGGGATTCTTTATACAGTATGTTCAGACAGTTCAGTTGTTGATTGTTTTTCTTTAACATATCAAAGTCTCAGCAGAAGTACTCTAAGATGTTTCTGTTCACACCGGGGCTGTGTCCAGACTCCATGCCTCCGTCGACGGAGGCATGTAGATTAGCCAGCTCGGAAGAGGGAAATGAAGCCGCGATTAAAATAATCGCGGCTTCATTTAAATTTAAATGGCTGCCCCGATCTGCCGATCAGCTGTTTGTCGGCAGATCGGGGGAGTCTGGACGCGATGCCCCGACAAAAAAGCCTTTCTTCATCGACACATCGACACAGGTAAGCCTCGTGAAACCAGGTTTACCTGTGTCGATGAAGAAAGGCTTCTTTGTCGGGGCATCGCGTCCAGACTCTCCCGATCTGCCGACAAACAGCTGATCGGCAGATCGGGGCAGCCATTTAAATTTAAATGAAGCCGCGATTATTTTAATCGCGGCTTCATTTCCCTCTTCCGAGCTGGCTAATCTACATGCCTCCGTCGACGGAGGCATGGAGTCTGGACACAGCCCAGGAGTGTTAGAAGTAAGTTTTACAGTACAAAGCCACATCAGAACTTGAGTGGAGAAGTCTACAAGGCAAACTGTGACAAAGATAAGGGTTTACATGACAAATTGTGACAGACTAGGAGTATCCATGAACTTGAGATAGGCATTGTAAGGGTCTTGATTAGAGTTAATTTGATTTCTCTCTGTTACAGGGAGAGAGGCCTGGAAAACTTTTTAACCCTTACAAAAGTTTTCTTTTAGAGAGTTTTGATTTCCTGCACAGTCCCCCCTTTAGACACAATTGGAGTTATTTGATTTTTCTCCCACTATGCTTACAATCGGTTCCTCAATGCCATCATTACTGGAAGTTACTTGTATGGGAGCTTACTCAATACTCTATTTGGTTGCACAATAGACTGGTTATAGTAAAAGTTGGGGGAGAAGTGCAGATTTTAAATTGACCTTTTGCTCCCCCTCTCCTTGACACAGAGAAAGATGAATAGGCGTGGTCTAAACATTCCTGGAGCTCTTATTTCAGGCAAAGGTAAATTTTTGCATTTATTTATTTATTTATTTTTGCTTTCTAATTGTTTTGAATGCTGACAATTTGGGGGTTGGAGGATGGGTGTTGTCTGGACTACTGATTTGATTTTTAAATGCTGTCATCTCTATTTCTGTAATATTCTCCTAGCTTTATGACACGAAAAGCTATGAAAGTCATCAAAGAGAAAAAAATATCACACAATGCTAATGGATCTATTTTATTGAAAGTTATGGCACCCCAGCACTGGAAGACTGACACCTCTCAAATATATAAGATTGGAACATATACTTAAGCAAAGGAATTTGAGAATTTATAGACATAACAAGTGGAGAGAGATTACAAAATGAGGGAGTCAAATATAAAAGCACTTTTTAAACACAATACAGCAATAACTGAATCTATGTTCTCAAGCAGTGTTTCCCTTTTCTTGGTATATATCTTTTTTCTACTCTTGGGCCTTCACATATTTCAGAAATCCTGAACACTTATTAATGCTTGCAAACCTGAAATTTTTACCACAATATATATCAGTTATTGTTAGCTTTATACATTTACTAGCTGGAGTTACCCAGCGTTGCTCAGGAAACTGGAGGAACAAAATGTAGAAAAACAGTAGTCCATTAGTTCATTATCTTTTTTTGAATGGTAGAAAAGTTGCACTGATTTCTATAGGGATTAAAATATAGGTCTGCGTCATCCCCAGGCGGGGGGGATGCAACCCCAGGTGGAGGGGAGGTTACACACAGGAGTGGCGCCCCAGCTCATGCCCGGGCTGCAGGTGCCGTGGGGGGCAAGGCGGGTGCATGGAGGTCGAGGCACTGTGTGCTGGCGCGGGGGGGGGGGGGGGGGGGGGAAGGTCACTTATGTAACCTTGTGGGCAGGAAGGGGCAAGTCCTGGACGGTACTGGGGGCTGCAGGAGACGGGCACAGGACCTAGGGTGGGCGGGGCAGCCCCTGCAGTGCAGCATGGAGGGTTACTTTTTTATTTTTACTGCTTGAGTTTGGGCCCGATTGGGTCCAAAAGTACCTTAAAACTTTCTCCTGGATGAAAGGTTATCCCATGCAAAGTTTGGTTGTGGTAGCTCTTATAGGGTATGTCTAGATTATGTGGCTTCATCGACAGAGCCATGTAGATTAGGTTTCTAGACATAGGAAAATGAAGCGGTGATTTAAATAATCGCCGCTTCATTTACATCAAAATGGCTGCCGCACTGTGCCGATCAGCTGTATGGCAGCACAGCGCTGTAGTCTGGACGCTCCGTGGTCGACAAGGGAAACCCTTGTCGACCACGGAGCATCCAGGTTACTGCGCTGTGCTGCCAAACAGCTGATCAGCGCAGTATGGCTGCCATTTTGATGAAAATGAAGAGGCGATTATTTAAATCACCACTTCATTTTCCTATGTCTAGTACACTAATCTACATGGCTCCATCGACGGAGCCATGTAGTCTAGATATACCCATAGGCTGTGTCTACATTGGCACCCCTTTCCGGAAAAGGGATGCTAATGTAGACTTCGGAATAGCAAAATCCGCGGGGGATTTAAATATCCCCCACGGCATTTGCATTTACATGGCTGCTGCTTTTTTCCAGCTTGGGGATAAGCCGGAGAAAAGCTCCAGTCTAGACGTGATTCTCCAGAAAATAAGCCCTTTTCCGGAGGATATCTTGTTCCTACTTTCAAGTAGGAATAAGAGATCCTCCGGAAAAGGGCTTATTTTCCGGAGAATCATGTCTAGACTGGAGCTTTTCTCCGGCTTATCCCCAAGCCGGAAAAAAGCGGCAGCCATGTAAATGCAAATGCCGCGGGGGATATTTAAATCCCCCGCGGATTTTGCTATTCCGAAGTCTACATTAGCATCCCTTTTCCGGAAAGGGGTGCCAATGTAGACACAGCCACAGTGTCCAAGTTAATAGCACACAAACTTACAAACATTCTCCTTTATATATTAGATTTTAGCACTACTTCTTAGTAATTCAGCTGCCTATCTGGGTATGTTTATTTTCCCTGGAAAACTCTAAAATAAAATGTTAAGCAAGGTAACGATACTCAAGATATTTAGAAACTGTAATACTAGAAGCAAAATATATTATTGACTTTGTGTTTCTGAAAAATCTCTATATGAAATAATCTTTAGTGAAAGAACTACTGTTATATGGACACGCCCTGACATGGTTTCTGGATGCATTTCCCAGAGCTTAAAAATGTTAAACTGTAGGAAATCCAAGCCAACATAATACAACATAATTGTAATTTGTATTTGTATGGGCAAAGCACAGGCTGGGATAGATAAAGACTGTAATTATAATAATATTTATAATGTCCCCATGCCAAAAGTTTCTAAGCTCCTAAAATCTATAGCTGTAATAAAATGAGTTGTTACAAAAATTCAAAGCCCAATAAATTCCAGCATTTAATTCAGAATTTCTAAGCCTCTCTAGCAACTATAGATGTTTGCAAATCTAAAAATTTAGTTTTACCAGATGTCATGTATTCTTGTTAGTGCTTAAGTATAAAGTTACACTTTCACTATCCATGGAGGTCTTATAGAGTAAAAAAGAGTCTGGGGAAAGTACAGGTTGAACCTCTCTAGTCCAACACTCTCAGGATGTGACTGGTGCCAAACCAGAGAATTTGCTGACCATAAGAGATCAATATTGTCTAGCAGCATTACCAACACTTCCACTGCTTACTGGCCTATTACAAGATATTTAGGGGTAAAATAGAGCTAAATAATAGCACAAAATACTGACAGCCAGGGCTGGTGGCTATAAACAAATTCATGAGACTGTAGGAAACTTGGCTACTTCCATGATAAGTGACTATCCTGCTAACCAAAGTCATGCCGGCCCACAGATGTTGCCAGACCAGAGAGTAGAGAAGTTAAGCCTGTATATTTGAAAATGGGTAGAGGCTCCAGTAATTTGGGTGGAAGCTCCAGTAATTTCCCAATCCTGTTCTCTTTACCTTACCGACCATTCACAGAAAGTTTTAGCCCTAAAGGTAAACTTGTCAGAAAAATCTCGCTATATGTTTTTCCTGACAGATGACAGAATCATTGTCAACAGGCTCTCTCAGAGAAGTGAAAGCAGCCAGAGGTGGGGGTAGTGAGCAGAGAAAACACAGTCCTCTAGTAAGTTTAAAAGAGGAATTAAAATGAGAACAATTTTGCAGCTTTAAGGGAGTGATATTTATTGGACTACTGTAGTGTAGCTGTTAAAGCACAGGAATCGGAATTGACAGCTGGGTTCCGATCTTGGCTCTACAGATGATTCTCTATGGGCATGTCTACACTACATGGAAGATCGATGCTGCCGTGGTCGAACTTCCCGTTGAATCAAACTCAGAACTAAATCGAGTCTATTAGTGCCAGGACGCCTGCTCCTCATGAGCAGCAGGGCTGTCCTTAGGCATACGCAGAGTATGCAGTTGCATAGGGCACCACTCTTTCTGGGGCACCACTCTGCCGGCCAGAGGGACTCCGGTGAGGAGCCGGCAAGCTGACCCCAGCTGGAGAAGGTATTAGGCCGGGGAAAGGGAAGCTGTTAACCCGGGCAGCAGCAGACGGGCGGAGCCGGGGCTGTGCCGGGGGCAGGGTCATGTATGGCACACCGGAGGGGGTGGTGCCATGTCAGCGTGGCATTGCAGCACCATTTTTAAAAGTGGCTAAGCCGCAGCTCAAGGAAGGAGATGCGATGAGTGTGGCATGGGGGAGCAGAGCCTGGCTAGAGGCTGGGTGGTCGGTCGTGATGTGATGGACCAGGGCTGCGAATGCTGAGTGGCCACGCTCCAGGTCTGGCACATGGTCTAGAGCCCAGGCTGCTGGGACTTCTGGGGCCCGATCACAGCAGACTCCAGCCCTGCAAACTGGAAGGCAGATGGTAAGGGAGGGAAGGGGAAAAATAGGGGGAAGGGGTGGGAGAGGAAGGGGCCTGTGCTGATGGGAGGGGGGTAGGGTAGGAGAAGAAAAGGGAAGGCACCAAGGGACAGGGGTGGAGGAGAGAGAAATGCCAGGGGGCTAAGTGGAGATAATGAGAAAAATGAGGAAAAGGGCAGGAGGGGAGGTGTCAGTGGGAGGGGGGACAGGGTTATGCTGGAAGAGGAGAGGGTAAGGGCATTGGGGGCTAGAGGAGAGAGAGGGAGGTGCTGGGAGAAGGCTTGAAAGAAAGAGTGGGAACGAGGAAGGCAGGGATGGAGCAACTCGTGTGAGGGCACAGGGGAATGAGAGGAATGGGGGCAGAGGGTGGTGAGGGGATGGGCATCAGGGAAAAAGAGGGCAAAGGGGACAGGGGAAGAGAGGGAAGGGGGGGCACCAGGAGGGCGCAGGGGTAAGGGAAGGTGCTGGGGGATTCTGGGGGTGACGCAGAAGGGCAGACACCTGCAGGGAAGGGACCAGCACCAGAAGAGAGAGGCAGGGCAGGTGTGTAGAGGGAGGTGTTAGGAGAGGGGATGAGGAGGGATAGCTCACATGATCAGAGTGGGGCTACTGGAGGAGTGGGCAAAGAGGAGAAGAGAAGGGCTAGTGGAGGGAGGCAGGTCTCAGAAGGGCTGAGGGCAGTGAGAAGGGCAGGAGTCAGGACAGCAGAGAAGGGTGAGGGGTTGGGGGGCAGCAGGCACTAGGGGAGCTGATGGAGTAAAGGAAGGAGACATGGCAGCAGAGGGAAAAGGTAAAGGTTTATTAGATATTTATTAATAACTTGGGTGCCATAAGCACATCCAAACAAGCCACATGAACTCAGTACTGGTGCACAACACAAAATTCATTTTGCTCATAGGAGGAAACTTTCAGAGGGAACACTTCCCCCAGCCTCTCCGCCCCCTGAGTTAATATCACACACATTGGGTTAATACAATTGCAGGATAGTTGCATGAGGGGAATTTGGTGGGAGCCAAACTAATCCCTATTAGTAGGAGGATGGTAGGAAAAGTACTGGGGGAGGGGGGAGGTGTCACATGACACCTTTTACTTTTGGTCATGTGTCCATCTTGCCCCGAGAGTGTTGCCTCCAGAGGCCTGGTTAACGGTGGTCAGGGGTGTGGCTAATGGGCGTCAAAGAGTACATTTGAAAAAAATTCTTTGGGTGCACACCCTAATGAAATGTGCTGCACACGCCTATGACAGGAAGCAGTGGAGCATATAACAGCAGGGCTGGGTCCTAGAGACAGCAGAATGCACTGTCTGCAGCACAGTCTCAAGGAAGGGATTGGCTGCTGGGGTTTCTGGGAAGGGGAGAGAGTAGGGGTGGATGAGCAAATCAGGCATAGGGGCACCAGTTTAATAATCCCACCTAGGGCACCATAAATCCTAAGGATGGCCCTGATGAGGAGTAAAGGAAGTCAATGGGAATGTTTGCTCTCGTAGACCTCCCGCTGTGTGGGTGGCGTGCAAATGTGATTTAATATATGGCAACTTCAGCTACACAATTTATATAGCTAGAGTTGCATATCTTACTTCAACCTTCTTCTGTATTTTAGACCAGGGTCTTAATGACCTATCACTACAACTTCTTATGCTGCAATTCCCTCATCTGCTACCAGTGGATAATATTCACAAGAACCAGACTAAACATTTCTATTTTGAAACGTCAAAAAATTGCAATTAAAAATACTTACTAAGTTTCAATCATCTCTAAGGTTAACCTTCTGTGCTGCCTCTTGTAGAGGGACAGCACAGAGCTCACAGCCTGGTAGAAGGAGACTTTAAAACCAGCTTTGTGTCCTCCCAATGTTGGGCCTGCGACACAGCCTGGCATCTTCACAGTTGCTGTCTCCTAAGGCTCTTTCCACCTACATCAGGGTTTTTACTCAGAGAGGATAGCCTTACAGCTCTCTCCCACAATATCTGCACCAGCGGAATCCTCTCCCAGCTAGAATGAGAATTTTAGACACCTTTCATCACTGCAGCTCTTCTACCTAATGTATTCAAATGTGAGAGGTTGTAGGCATTAACCCTGGGTCTGCAGCCAATGCTCAGACAATGGCTACCATAGTGCAGCTCTTCCAGTGGAGAAGGGAGACAGTTAAGCCCTAGCTCCCAAAGGGTGACACCCACAAAGCTCCTGATGCAGAAGATGTCTAGTCCCATTGATTGGCTGGGATACATGACTTACACTACAAAGAAGCACAGGAATTTCCCTGAGCAACTTAGTGAATCTCGAGTTCCTGACTACTTGGCTGACTCCTGAGTTCTGCTTTCCTGCCTGCTCCTGGTTCTTGTCCCCCTTATGCCCATCTCTATCTAGCTCTAGGTTTCCTGCTTCACTTCTGGTCCTTGCTCCAATGCCTTACCACTGACTCTGGCTTCAACCACTGCTGTAGAATCTGTCCCTAATCTTGGCATCTGGCTCTGACCCTGGCTCCAACACCAGGATCATGACTCTAACCATTAGGCATTATCACCCATGTCCTGGTTCCTCTAACAGGCTGGAGCAGAGATAAGACTATTACCCAATTTATCCACTTACCTCACAGGTGAGTTGCTTGGCTTAATTCATTAAAGTTTATGAAATCTCTTAAGATTCTCCAATGAGATGCTGTACAAAAAGGATTTTGTACAAGTATTTTATGTTTTTCTGTATGCTCCCTCATCCCTCTGTTCTGTCACTAGTCCACCATTCATCCAGGGGCTCTAAAGACATTCATAGAATAATAGTATCATAGAATACTAGGATTTGAAGGGACCTCGAGAGGTCATCAAGTCCAGTCCTGTGCCCTCATGGCAGGACCCAGTACTGTCTAGACCATCCCTAATAGACATTTATCTAAACTACTCTTAAATATCTCCAGAGATGAAGATTCCACAGCCACCCTAGGCAATTTATTCCAATGTTTAACCACCCTGATAGTTAAGAACTTTTTCCTAATGTCTGCCTAAATCTCCCTTGCTACAGTTTAAGACCGTTGCTTCTTGTTCTATCCTCCCTCCTCCTTATGACACCTTTTTAGATACCTGAAAACCGCTATCATGTCCCCTCTCAATCTTCTCTTTTCCAAACTAAACAACCCCAATTATTTCAGTCTTCCTTCACAGGTCATGTTCTCTAGACCTTTAATCATTCTTGTTGTGCTTCTCTGGACCTTCTCTAGTTTCTCCACATCTTTCTTGAAATCTGGTGTGCAGAACTCGACACAATACTCCCACTGAGGCCTAATCAGCACAGAGTAGAGCAGAAGAATGACTTCACGTGTCTTGCTCACAACACACCTATTAATGTATCCTACAATCATGTTTGCTTTTTTTGCAACAGCGTCACACTATTGACTCATATTTAGCTTGTGATCCACTATAACCCCTAGATCCTTTTCTGCCGTACACCTTCCTAGACAGTCTCTTCCTATTCTATATGTGTGAAACTGATTACTCCATCCTAAGAGGAGCAATTTGCATTTGTCCTTATTAAACTTCATTCTGTTTACCTCAGACCATTTCTCCAATTTGTCCAGATCATTTTGAATTATGACCCTGTCCTCCAAAGCAGTTGCAACCCCTCCCAGCTTGGTATCATCTGCAAACTTAATAAGCGTACCTTCTATGCTGATATCTAAATTGTTGATGAAGATATTGAACGGAACCGGTCCCAAAACAGACCCCTGTGACACCCCACTTGTTATACTTTTCTAGCAGGATTGTGAATCGTTAATAAGTACTCTCTGAGAATGGTTATCCAGCCAGTTATGCACCCATATTCTAATAGCCCCATCTAAGTTGTATTTGCCTAGTTTATTGATAAGAATACCATGCGAGACTGTATCAAATGCCTTACTTAAGTCTAGGTATACCACATCTACTGCCTCTCACCTATCCACAAGACTCATTATCCTATCAAAGAAAGCTATCAGGTTGGTTTGACATGATTTATTCTTTACAAATCCATGCTGGCTGTTCCCTATCACTTTATTATCTTCCAAGTGTTTGCAGATGATTTACTTAATTACTTGCTCCATTATCTTTCCTGTCACAGACATTAAACTGACTGGCTTGTAGTTTCCTAGGTTGTTCTTATTTCCGTTTTTATAGATGGGCACTATATTTGCCCTTTTCCAGTCTTCTGGAATCTCTCCTGTCTTCCATGATTTTCCAAAGATGATAGCTAAAGGCTCAGATACCTTCTCTATCAGCTACTTGAGTATTCTAGGATGCATTTTATCAGGCCCTGTTGACTTGCAGACATCTAACTTTTATAAATGATTTTTAACTTGTTCTTTTTTTAAATTTTAACTTCTAAACCTACCCCCTTCCCACTAGCATTCATTATGTTAGGCATTCCTTCATCAGACTTCTCAGTGAAGACCGAAACAAAGAAGTCATTAAGCATCTCTAACATTTCCAAGTTTCCTGTTACTGTTTCTCCCTCCTCACTGCGCAATGGGCCTTCCCTGTACTTGGTCTTCCTCTTGTTTCTAATATATTTATAGAATGTCTTCACTCCACTCAGTCCATTGCACTATTTTTTTGATATCACAAATTCACCACTCATTGGAGCAGAAGGAGCATGGCACCAGTGATTTTTTTTACAAGTATAAGATAATGGTCCTATGAGGATGTGCAATATTTAGGGTCATTTCAGAGAAAATAGCAGCTTCTTAACTGCGAGGAAACCAGTCCTCTAATTTTTGGTGTTTTTTGTGAAAATGTTTTATACCTTTTTTGTAAAATATTCAGCCATTCCGAGAACTCTGCTAAGAGCTATCCATGCATGGGGGTGACAGGGTCAAGAACACGGATGGGGGACCCACCAACTCCCCAGGAATTAAAATTTTTAACGAGCCCCTCTATAGTGTGGAGTTCCTTTTAAAAGGGCAGATGCAAGCTAGAAAGGAAAGGAACCCTGGCATTGATATTGTGCTACAAGACCTCTGTAGAGATGGTCTTATGCCTCCAGAAGATAAGAGTCGCAGGATTTGGAGGCCAAACCTCCTTCAATAGAGATGCAAGCAGCCTCCATCCCCAAAAAGAATTCAGAGGAAAATTCTTCAATGGCTATCTCGTGGAGTTTTAATGGTTTGACTCCTGATATCTCTTCCTGCACAAAAGGTGTGATTTGTTTCATATTTCTATTAAATTAACCTGAAGAGCTGCCATGGTTACTTGCTGAAATCCCTAACTATATTAGTGTTATGTTTATAAGAAGCACACAGGATCTTCATAGGGGAAAAGGCAATACAACATGTTTATTAAGAATACAATAGCAAAGCAGCTAGCATATGCTTACACACACACACACACACACACAGGCTGTGTCTACACTGGCATGAATTTCTGGAACTGCTTAAAATGGAATACTATTCTGTTTTCAGTTTTTCCGGAAAAGGAGCATCTACATTGGCAGGCTGCTTTTCCGGAAAAGCCCTTTTTCCGGAAAAGCGTCTGTGGCCAATGTAGACGCACTTTTCCGGGAAAGAGCCCCGATCACCATTTTCGCGATCGGGGCTTTTTTCCAGAAAAGACTACTGGGCTGTCTACACTGGCCCTTTTCTGGAACAGTGTTCCGGAATAAGGACTTATGCCCGAGCAGGAGCAGAATAGATTTTCCGGAATAGCGGCTGATTTTGTACAGTAGAGCATCGTTGCTTTTCCGGAAATTCAAGGGCCAGTGTAGACAGCTTGCAGCTTATTCCGGAAAAGCGGCTGATTTTCCAGAATAAGTGGCCCAGTGTAGACACAGCCACACTGTCCCACCAATCAATGTTATATTTACCAATCCACAGTGCAGCTCTCTCTGGTGGCCAGACAGATTGATCATGGATAGGGAGGAACAGGCTCTATCAGTCCAGACTGATTCTCCAATCTTGGCAGGACATACCAAAAACTTATGGCAAAGTAACTTCTTTTCATAGCAATTTTTCTTTATTTGGATGAGTAAGTTTCGCACTGTCAAGCTGCAATGAAGTGCCGTTTGAGGAGTGCTTGCTTGTTTGTTCAAGTTGTTTTTCTCATATCACATCTATCTTGTCCCAATTGATAGGTGCTAGCCCTATCTTTTAGAGCTGACAATCTGCCCTTCATCCACATTTCAATAGGGAACACAGCAATCTCCTGGCTCTTTTACATCAGTCCTTAGGTTCTCCCTAGAACATCTGGTACAGTGATGGCCTTCACACTTATCTTCTTACACACATTCCTCATTCACACACACACAAAACAGAATTGATTTCTTTGTTAGACAAACACAATATGAATATTTAAGTAGGAACATCTAATTACAATTTAAACAAAACAATCATTATACCTTTTACTTATTTCACAAGATTGTTTTTTTAAAACTTAAAACAAAACATAAGAATCTATTCCTGCCTTGGAATCAGCTTCAGGCACAAAATTCTGGCCGGTACACCTTTACCAATGCTAAGGTAAAGGTTCTTTCCGTTTTCAGAAAGGGTGGCTTGTGTTGCATAAAAAAGCCTCTGCCTGAGCTTACTCCATTTATATACATGGATTTTCTAAAGCTACACCAAACTGTAAGGTCTAAGGTTTTAAACTGTAACTTATTGTGATCTTTGTCAATCTTTGTTATCTTTGTAAATCTCAGAAACTTACTGTAAACTGCAATTTTGTAATCTTTGTAACTCTCATCCACCTTGCTTGTAACTTTCCCTATGCTGCATTCTCCCCTGAGGGTATGTCTACACTACAAAGTTAGTTCGAACTAACGTACGTTAGTGAGAAATAACTTTCATAGGCGCTACACTAGCGCTCTGTTAGCTCGAATTTGACAGTGGCCAACCCTAGGGACCCTGGAGGGGATGGACCGAAGACAGTGACCAAGCCATTTGTCTCATGCCATCCATCTCCAGCCTTCCACAAACCTTGGGCAGGGACACCACTCCTACCCCCTGGCTAAGACCACTCCATGGACCCAACCTCCATGACTTGATCTCACTTCCCTTTAAACTCTGTTCTAGTTCTAGCCTTCACAGCCTCCTGCAGCAAGGAGTTCCACGGGTTGACTCTTTGCTTCGTGAAGAACAACTTTCTGTTACTAGTTTGAAGCCTGCTACCCATTCCTTTCCTTTGGTGTCCTCTAGTCCTTCTTTATGGGAACTAATGAAGAACTTTTCTGTATGCACCCTCTCCACCCAACTCCTGCTTTTAGAGACCTCTATCCTGTCCCCCCTCCGTCTCCTCTTTTCTAAGCTGAAAAGTCCCAGTCTCTTTAGCCTCTCTTCATATGGGACCTGTTCCCAACCCCTGATCATTTTAGTTGCCTTCCCCTCTCCCAGCCTCTCTCTTCCCCTCTCCCACCTCCTTTTCCCAGTCTCCCCCAGTTTTGTTCAATAAAGACAGATTCAGTTTTTGAACACAATTGTCCTTTATTTTGTACATCAAGAAGAGGGGCTAGGGAAGGGTAAGTGGAAGAAGGTGAGGGAGGAATGGGGTATGCGCCCCCAATGGGGAAGACTGGGCTGGCTCTGCGGGCTTTTGGGGTGGAAGCTCTCCTGCAGCCCCCCAATTGCCCCCTCTCCCCAGATGGCAGCCTGCGGCAAGTGCAGCCGGGCTGATGGCCGAGTGCTGTGATGTGCCCAGTGTGGGTACTCCGGGCACTCCAAGCCAGGACTGCTTTGCAAGCGGAGCACCCCTGAGAACTGTCTGTCCGGGGTGGGGGTCAGGACCCTTTAAGCACAGCCCTTGGCTAGCCTGAGACAGCATCTCCACGCTCTAAGTCCTCCTCTGATGCCCTGCCGGCACTGCTTCCGACCATCTTTAACCCCGGTTCAGGGTCCACTTAATGTGGACATGCTAGTTCGAATTAGCAAAACGCTAATTTGAACTAGTTTTTTAGTCTGGATCTGTTAGTTCGAATTAGCTTAGTTCGAATTAACTAATTCGAACTAAGTTAGTTCGCATTAGTGCTGTAGTGTAGACATACCCTGAGTGAGTGGAGAAAGAGTGTGAGTGTGAGAGCGTGTTTGAAGAAGGCTTGGAATAATGGAGCACATTTCAATGAGTCATCACAGTCTGGGCAAGCTCCCTGCTGAATAAAGGGAAGTCTGGGCGTGCTCTCTGCTGGATAAAGTCTGGGCATGCTCCCTGATGACAAGGTGAATGAGTCACAGGAGACATTTAGACACTATATAAAGAGAAGGAGCACATATAAGACTCTCTTTTTCCTTCCCCTGCTCCTGAGCAGCTCCTCTCTAGTGTTCTCTCCTCCTGACCAGCTTCCGCAGCCATGATGAGCAGACAGACCCACCAGGATCCACATGCCTTGGCTCCTTCTGCAACCCATATGTCTGTATAAGTGTGTGAGTGCCTGAGGGCAGGAATGAATGGGTGTGAATGAGTGAATGAATGGAAGGGTGTGTGCTTCCTTGATTGTCTGTGTGTGTGTGAGAGAGAGAGCATTCTATCTTCCTTAGTTTAAACCTCTGGTGGCTGCTTTCTCCTCTTTAGTTTTACCTACTGGAAATAAACCCATACTAGTGTAACCCTGGGTGGTCTCCAGTAAGAATATTTTTGGGGTAACAGCTTGCAGGGTACACTGAAACACATTACACTTCATAAAGCTACATTTTAGCTACATGACTACATTTGGAGTTGGGACACTTTTCCTATAAAACTCTTATTATAGTAGTTGACTCTGCAGATTGAGGAGAAAAGATATTAGCTACTCAGAGGCTGGTTTTACTATTTAAATGTGGAGATGCAAATGAGCTGGTTTCCTTAGATTTCTCAGAGCACTGCCATTTTTTAAATATCTACTAACTACCTGCTAACTTTAGTAACTCAAATGCTGGTTAACTAGTTTAAAATAATAAAGATCGGCCTAGTCCAGTGATCCAATGGAATGCCATTAAAGGTATATCTACATAGCAGGACTAAAGTCAAATTAAGCTCTGCACAACTTGAGCTACGTCAATTCCGTAGTTTAAGTTGAAATAGCGTAATTCAGCTTTTGGCTCTGTCTACACAGCAGGAAGTCAAAGGAAGAACACTCATCCTTTGACTTCCCTTACTCCTCGAGAAATGAGGGTTACCAGGATTCAGAGTAAGAAGTCCTCCAGCTCGACATGATTTTGATATAAAGACTTATAGTGTAGATGCGCATTATGTTATTTTGGAATAACATCAGTTATTCTGGAATAAGGTTGCTGTGTGGACATACCCATAAAGACTAATCTCAGAGCCCTGGTCTACACTAGGAAGTTATTTTGAAATAACCCCCCTAATATCAAAATAATAAATGAAGTGTCCACACTACCAAGCCTGTTATTTGAAAATAACGGACTGGTTATTTCAAAATCTGTACTCCTGCATTTCTCAGGGAATAAGCTTATTTTGGAATAGTTATTTTGAATTCAGTTATTTCAAAATAATTTCCTAATATAGATGTAACTGTCACCAGGCACGCTTGCACCCAAGATCTCTGGAGCTTAGTGTAAGTGCCTCTACAGCTTGAACTATAAAGTCAGCTAGTACAATTACACTATGTGTGTGGGTTACACAGACATGCCCAGAGTGACCTCCGAGCTTTTGGCTTGTCTGAGGTTGAGAGCATCAGACAACCTTAAGTTGATCAGTGGTCCTCATAGTGGCTACTTTGTGATGCTGTTACTAAAGAAAAAGTGCAAAGCAACAGAGCCCTATATCTGTTCATCAACCTTTACATCTTGACTTTAGTGTAAAATCTATCATGATTTGTACACTCCTCCCATTCATCTCTATCTTAAACTAAAATAGCTTTTCCTGTTTGTTCCTCTTTTACCTCAATAAATTAAGTGCTTTTTGTTTTCTTATGCTGACAAAACACCCTAAAGCTCTGAATACATTTGCAAAAGATGTTCCTTTTATGAGTTTCTTGTATGTACTATAATTGCACAGCTCTATTTTAGGGGAATACATTCATTTACAGAAAAGGCCAGGGAGTTTCAGTCTGTCTGTGTTCCTGTTGTCTGGGGCACAGTAGCATACTTCCCTTTTCTAATATGCTGGCAGTGCATAGTATGGCACTAATTCATGTAACCATCTAACAACATGAGACCTTCTTTCAGGGCAAACAAGAATATCAGCCAAAATCTCTGTCTTGGTTTGTTCCTTTTGTGTCATGCAGGCAGTGCAAAGAGACTAGCCACTGAACACTTATTCTCAGACTCACCCAGTGTGAGGAATCCCCAATGCGTATAAACAGGGGAGCCAGGAGACTCACTGGGCCCTTGGGCAAGATGTGTGGGGGCAGCTCCACACACCCAGAAGGCGCGGGGCCTTTGACAGAAAGGGCCAAACTGGGGCAGACAGGGCACTGACTGCTACTGCTGCTGCTACCACAGCAGCAGCAGTAGCTGGAGGCCCAAGCACTTTTGAATTGCTGGGCCTGGGACAATTGCCCTCTTTGCTCCCCCTGGAGGTGGGCCTGGATATAAGCTGGCATAGGAAGACAAAACTCTGGCATATACCACAGCCCAAGTATACCCAAAGCTACTTTCTATCCTGAGGCAGCAGACAGTCCCTTGGCTGCTCTCAGTTCTTATTGGACAATTAATTTCATGAAGAATTGATTTCTTATGGAGAGTGAGTCTGATTCCACCAAAATGGCTGTGCTGAATAAATAGCTTCTTCCTTTCATCAGGCTTCTTAAAAGAGAATATCCTAAAGCCCTAGATTTGGTCCTGGAAGAGTATCTGAAAGATGTTACAAATCAGAATGAGCAAAGAACTTTTCCATCAGTTTACCTCTTTCTCAATAAATGGCAGTAAATATTATTTTCTGGCAGACTAGGACACCTCTCTGGCGCTTAGCTTGAATCATCCACAGCCAGTAGTCAAGGTCTTGGCTACTCAGCTTTTGAAGGAGATCACTGAAGCATCGAAGGAGGGATTTGACAAGTGTATCACAGAAGAAAAATTGTGCCTGGATTGTATTAGTAACAGAAATGATAGCATTTTACAGCATCTCTCAAAAAGTTCCAGAAATTCCATTATGTTCAGGTTAACACCATAGATTTGGCATTTCCTTGAAAAATTAGAATTGGGTTGTGATGGGATGTACCAGCTTTGCACTGGGAAAACTAAGCCTAACCAGGCTCACCTGGCAGAAGAAGCCCTGCCCCTGTAGCCCTGCCAGGCATGCTCAGACTGCCACACAAGTATAAAAGCCTGGCAAGAGGATCAGTCTGGGCTGACTGACCAGAGCTCCTGCAAACAAACCAACAGAGAGACCAGCCCTGGAAACCAGCCAGTGAGACACCAATATCACAGCAGAGGATATAGAGGAAGGACCCTGGAAGGAGGCCTGCGGAGACCAGTAGGAAGTAGCCCAGAGCAGGAGATTTTATCCCGTGGCTCTCAGCATGTTGCGGTGGGATTCCCCACTAAGAACCCTAAGCTGAGGAACCAGCACCCATGTACTATAGACTCCGGCTGCTAGGCTCCACTCTTCTGGTGAAAGGGGTGTTTACAATATACTCTGGCCATTACGCTGCACTGCCGCGGTGAAAGGGACATTGACGAGAGACCCCGCCTGCTAGGCTGCACTGCCCCGGGTAGAAGGGCATGACTGTATAACCACAGTTTGCATTGTAGCACACATGGGGTTGGTTGTGGTCCGAAGAAGCCCAAGGACATTACAGTTCTGACATGGTTCCACTTGTTTTATGAAAAACTCAAACATATTTATTATAATATCAGTTTTCCTGAGTTAATAACCAGGCAGTCTCCCTGGGATTACATGTCAAAGTCCAATATTGAGTAAGAACACACTATTTTCCACAATACCTGGTAGTTCTGTAAGCCAGTATCTTTATATGTCAAGACGTTCAGAGGTTAATTGCCATGATTAACATATATCTTGACATTTTAGTTCAGAAGATAAAACCATCTGAATATAATCACTCAGAGCTTGACTACAGCCTGGCATTGAAATGATATGGATCTGCACTAGAAGCACCAAAAGCCTTCTTCTGGAGACAGTCAGCGTAAGAGGAGCAGAAGTGGATGAATCCCGCTAGCTAGGAACTCCCTCAGCATGGAAGTGTCCCCAAAATATGTAGAGTTGGAATAGTCATTTCCAATGTCAGTCTCCCCACAGTCAGGGCTTCAGGGAAGGAAATAATGGAGCGTAATGTAGAAGTAGATAGGCTACAGTGCTTGGCTTGTGGATAGTTCTTTGACCATTGCCAGCTTGCGGCTACAACAGAGAATCAGAGAACCTAATTTGGCTCCTTGATACTCACACCCACAACTTCACTAATCTTTGATCAAACTAGAGCATCTCACCTTTAGATTTCACATTGGTACAAAAATGGTTTTCAAATGAATGCTAGTACTCATACTCTCCTTGGAGACTGAAGTCTATTTTCTATCTGCGGGGAAAACACAGCATGATTAGCCTAAGTGCAACTCCACTAACATGTCTTTCCTCTGTACATGAGAACTCCTGTAGGGATAAAAAGGTACTTCACTCTTATTTTCATTCAATGCCTGGGTTCTCTGAGGCGGCCAGAAAAAGGCTGCACATTAAAATACTGGTGTTCTGTTATTAGGTCAGTAGGTTTGCACTGAATGCTGTGATACTTTGTCCTTTGGTATTAATCCTGTTCTTCAATCCCTAAAGGGAAGAAAACAACAAAACCATTAGAAAATGGCAATGCATAGGGAAAGATAATTATAGAGAATGCCCCAACACTCCACTCAGCCAGCACTTCCCAGATTTGCTATGAAGAGACAGTGGCAAATAGAAGAAGGGATCAGCCCAAGAGAAGGTGGGAAAGGTTGTTTGGGACAACAGTGACTATCTACAGAGCTCTGTGACACACATCAGTGGTGATGTGTTTCAGGCCTATCTATCTATACGATCGCTTTATATCTGGATCCCTTTGAAAAAGGGTGCTTTGTCCCCAACTTTCACAGTCTTCATCCTGTGCTTTGTGATCTGCCTTCTCCTGGAGAAGCACTGTTGGTTTATTGATTCAGAGACTGAAATTGGATCTTTTGTGTCACCGGGGCTTAGCCTGTTTACTGCTTTAAAAATAGGAGCCAAGCCTGAAAATGACATTTGAAACTGGGATCTAGTGAAGGGACTTGAGCATAAACCTAATGTGTTAAAGGCAACAAAGACTACAGAAAAAATGAGCAGCTGTGTTCTGTTCCAGTTGGGGCCTGTCCATTGCCTTCATGCTCACGTACAGTCAATTACAGTAATCCAGCCTTGAGGACTCAAATGCGTGGATCACTGTGCCAACTCTTCATCTGGGAGGAGGAGAAGAACTTTCTTACCAAGTTGGAAGTGAAAGAAGGCATTTTTAGATACTGATTCTGTCCGATCATTCAAGTTTAGTGAAGAGTCAAACAGGATCCCATGCTTCACAATATTTGTAATATGGTGGTATGCTTTCAATAGAAGATGGAGATAAACTATAAACTAGTTCTTTAAAGCATTTAACCCTATCTAATCAATATTGCTTTGGTCATGTTGGGTTCAGGTTTTGCTACATGTCTTTCATCCAGTAGCTGAATTCTTGTAGTCTTTCTGACACTTTAGTAGTGATGATGATAATTTCACTAATAGAGAAGGTGATATGTAGTTGAGTGTTCCATGCACAGATTGAGATGTCAGGGGCTCAACTGCCAACAATCTTTCCCAATTGTCTCAGATAGTTTAGGGATGTAGGTGTGACTAGTATAGATCCATGTGAGACACTGCAATTGAGGACCTTCAGGAGCAGAGGGAGGAAGAATTTATGTATTACCTCTCAGAGCACAGCTGGAGAGAAATGATTGGAGCAGCTATAGTTGTAGACCATCTACTGCTGCTATGGTGTGTAGATGGATTAGTGGTAGCTAGTAGTCTACTGTGTCAAAGTAGTCCAGCAGTGTTAACATGGTGATCTTGCCAGCATTCACAGCAATGAGGAGTTTGTCTTTTGGATGCCATAAGGATGTTTCTGTACCCTGCATGGTTTGAGCTCCACTTGTGAGACATCCAGGATTTTGACCACCATCGAATGTAGCTGGAACTTGCCCAGGAATGGAAGGTTGGTGAAATCTCTGATGTTGAGCAATGTCTTCTTGCCAGGCCATTTTTTCACAGCTTTGGTGGCATGCCATTTCTGTATGAGGGCTCAAGAATTTACTCCCACCTTGTGCTGAAGTAGCCCACCTTTGATGATTTTCCAAGTATGCTAAAAAAATACACCCTTTTGATAGACCCCTTTTTGGCAGAGGGCTGAGGATATGCTTCCCATAATAATGAAAGGATGGAAAACTGGTTTTGTGGGTGGGTGGATGAATGGGTGGATGGATGTGTAGCATTGGAATAGAATTTTGTGACTAAGAAGTCAGTTGTAATAAATATATGTTATAGCAAAAGGATTGGATTAAACTTAAATACAAGATGTAGGCCTCGCACAGGGCCAGGCAGCTTTGTTATCTTAGCTCCAGCTCTGTTTGATGTTAGCACGTTAAAGTGAAGAGGTGGAATATTGTAATACATAGTAATGTTAGTGTTAGATAACGCCTTGTAGTAGATAGAAAGAAGTTTAATGTTGAAGGACTTTGTAACTTTGTTAAAGTGACTAGAAGTACCCCTTTGTTCCATGCTGCAATTCTGTAAATGTATTGTTTGTGTGAATGAGAGAGAATGTTTTAGGAGAGAGAAGTGTGAAGGACACTGCATGCTCAAATGGTCAGAGGAGGGGCCGGAGACTCAGAAGCACCAAATAATAATCAAAGCACACTGAAGATGCAGACTATCCGGGCAGACTGACAAACCCTGAAGCTAGAGTCAAGTACCCCTTGATAGGGAACCAATCACAACTTTTGCCAGAAAGACAACACCCCCAAGGGATTGTCAGCATAATTATATCAGATGACTGTGAGAACAACTTCTTCCCAATAAGCACGTGGTAGGAAGATTGATTGTAATGCTGAATGACTGACTAAGGCCTGATGAGTGGGGTGTCTTGTATGATTCTTCGGGTTCTGTCATGCTAAGATCAAGACCAGCAGAGACATTAGTCCAGATTGATATGAACCCTGCTCCTTCCTTGCACCTGACCTATCTGGCAGACTGGTAACTATTCCATCAGCAGGGTGTGTGTGTGTGTGTGTGTGTGTAAATGCATATGTTACTTTGTTATAGTATCAATAAATGTGTCATGTTGCCTTATCCCCCTGAAAAAGATCCTGTGTGCTTCTTATAAGCATAAAAGATGGATGGGTTCCTCTTGAATGATCTTTTAACCTCTTATATTGTTGGCTTATCTGTTAAAACACTATGTCTATGTCTAGACTGCAGGCTTCTTTCGAAAGAGGCTCTTTCGAAAGCATCTTTCGAAAGAGCCTCTTTCAAAAGATCGCGTCTAGACTGCAGGCGGATCTTTCGAAAGAGAAATCCGCTTTTTCGAAAGAGAGCACCCAGCGAGTCTGGATGCTCTCTTTCGAAGACGGCCTCTTTACATTGAAGAACACCTTCTTTCGAAAGAGGAACTTTCAAAAGAAGGCGTTCTTCCTCGTGAAACGAGGTTTACCGCCATCGAAAGAAAAGCCGCGTTCTTTCGAAATAATTTCGAAAGAACGCGGCTTGAGTCTGGACGCAGGGGAAGTTTTTTCGGGAAAAGGCTACTTTTCCCGAAAAAAACCCTGAGTCTGGACACGGCCTATGTTAATGACTCAGGATGTACTTTTGGGCTGTAATTCATACCAAAGAGATAAATTCTCCATGGCATTTGTGTGTTGGAATAATATTAAAGATTGATTCATCCAGTTCAAAGATAAAGCCTTCCCAGTCAGTCTGAATGTTGAATCTCAGAATAAACTTTGTTTTTCTAGATTGTATTGCAGCCTGTATTGTCTCTTGCTCTGGTCTATTCTGCAATCGTGGGATCACCACAATAACCACCCTTGTGAAGCTGCTTGTATTCTCAGAGGTGACAAAGGTTAGGTCAGAAATGTACCTCTTGTTCCATAGTAAGCTTTGGAAACATACGATTGAGGTCAGAGCAGGGACAAATTGCTAGTTACTATCTACTTCTCCACTTCTTTCCCAGATGGTGATGTAACTGTTGCAATCACCTATGACTACGAGAAATTCTGCTGGTCATGAAAACTGTTCATGATGTTTGTAAGCAGACACTACTACTATTTCATAAAGGCAACCATGATAAGTTCTATTATACAATAATGTTTCATAGCAGTGTTTTTCACTAGACTTTTGTCACACAGAAATATTGTGTTTCAAAGATGTTGCTTTCAATGTTTGCAGCACTATGCATGCCACAGATGTTTGCCTTTTGCACATACATAAGGGGGGAGGGATAGCTCAGTTGTTTGAGCATTGGCCTGTTAAACTCAGAGTTGTGAGCTCAATCCTTGAGAAGGTGATTTGGGCAAAAATCTGTCAGGAATGGTAGTGATCCTGCTATGAAGGCAGGGGATTGGACTCAATGACCTTCCCTTCCAGTTCTAGGAGATAGGCATTCTCCATTCACTTTTTTTAATATCTGCTTTCATGCCAGACATTCAGTCAGCCATCAGTACAGAGAATTCATCTACACTGAAACTGGCAATTCCAAGTTCTGTCTTTGACTGAGGCTTTTGAAAGGGAAAGTTTATGTTGACATTTATGTCTGTCTGCTATTACAGTATTGTCAGTTTTGGTCTTTTCTAATCTTGCAATGAAAGAATAGCAGGCAACACGATATGAACATATCTGACTCTGCTCAATCTGCAAGCTATATGAGCAGATGATAATGAGTAGAATAGCACCAGTAATGGAAGAGCCACTGACTGATAAGCATCCCACTTTCCACCAGGTCTTTCATGCTGTTGCCACACTGCAAATCTAACTTGATACATTGAAGATTGCTTAGAAATATTCAAAATTAAAATCTGTGTTTGTTGATCTGTTGGTTTCTCAGTAATCAATGTGGATTTTTTTTCAAGATGTCTGGTTAGAAAAGTCTATAGTGTACTTAGCAAAAACATTGTCTCAAGATTAAGTGCTCTCACCCTTGCTGTTTAATGCCTTGATGGACAGACAACCAAAATTCCATGTGAAGACTTGTTTGTTTAGATAATCTTTGCATCACTGCCTAGTCAGAAAGATTTGAAGACCTTGAATGGTAGGGATGTCTGTACTTGTGCGTACTTGGAAAAAACTGTAGAATCACACACAATTTGATTGGCAGCACTGGCATGAATGTATGCATTCCACCTGAAACACTCTCAGGCCAAGCAAAATCCCCATATATTTTCTGGGATGATACATTGTTTGAGTGCTATAAACATTCATTGTACCTTGGCATCACATTGCACCAAATACCATTTAAAAAAAAACAAAATAAACAAACACCACCAACACCCACCCACCCACCAATAAGCTGCATAAAATGAACTCTAAAAATTGTGTTCTCTAGAAACTGGCCACCACAAAATGAAGAGCTGACCCTAAAATACTGTGAGCAATCAATATTGCCTTGTGTTACTCCACTGCAGAGTTCTGTGTCTCAGTATGATTTTGCTCAGGCCATGCACCTAAAATTGATACTGATCTCAATAAATCCTATAGAATCATCATAGGGACTTGGGGGGGGGGGGGGGAGTGACCTTCCCACACTGTTGCTATACTGCCTTCCAAAGGCAGTGATGCCTTCATTATAAAGGACAGCAAAACCAGATGCATGTTCTAAGACATGCTCTTCATGGACACATTCAAGAAGCTGAGGTCCAAAAAGAGCTCTTTGAAAACTCCTGATCACAAAACATCACTGTGGAAGGCTCCAGACACACAAAATGGTGGGAACAATGATCTTGAGAGACCTGGTTCCTTCAGAATAATCCCCCCCCCCCCCCAGCATTGACCTCAAGTGAAAACATTTGTGTTTTCTCAGTCAGGGAAGAGATGATGGTGGCAAAACTTGATGATAATTTGACTAAATGGAAGCAGATGATTGATGCCAAATGAGAACACAGAAAGCCTTGGCAAACAGTGTCCCTCCTTGTCAATATCCTGTACTATTTGAGACAAGTGGCTTCCAAAAGGACTTGTTGGAACCACAAGCTATGATGTTTATTTAATTATGATCGGATTTCTACTGTATTGTTGCTTACCTGTGAGGGCTCCTAAAAACTTGCAGGCATATTTTTGCTTATTTTTATTTACAGCTAAATAAATAAATAAATGAAAAAGTATAAAGTTGTGCGTCTGCTGCTATAGAAGGGATAAGGAACTGAGATGACTGTATCTGGCCTGAAAACTGCATCTGTAGTATCAAGAACAGACAATTACATTTTCCTTATAAAATTAAGGATATGATTTTAAATGTCACTCTTTAGGCATGCAGCTATTAAATCCATAAAAAGTTATCCAAATATGAGGCTGGACTATTGATCTTTAAGAAGGCAAAAATGTCTTTAAACAGGGCAAACATATTTTGAGTCTCTCCTAGTTGCCCTTTACTTTTCAAATATATAGTGATTATTGCTTCATGGTCAGGGTTATTTTGCTTGTACAGTTCCCCAATACATTAATGTGCTGATGATATCTACATGAGAAAAATGTGACTTAGAGCTGAAAGGGCATGCAACTGAAAATCCCACTATGGCTCACTAAAGATATAAGGTTTTCTGAAAAATAGGACACGCAGGAAATGTCTGGTTGCTTGGGTAATTGGTCATGCAAATTTATGTAACCAGATACACATCTTCAGACATCATCTAATAACTGTTATATCCTTTAATGATATTGCAAATTATTTAATAAATTCATGCACAATAGTGCTTCTAATGCATTCATAAGCTGGCAAAAAACATTTGCCTGGAATATTTTTTAAAATCTAGGTTTAGATTTTCTACATAAGCTTCTTTCTAGACATTTCTCTTAAAATAACCACCTGTGATGGAAAGTCCCTCATTCAGCCAGGTACTTGTATCAATGCCTAACTGTAAGTACATAAGCTTCAGAGGGGTAGCGGAGTTAGTCTGTACAGGATAAACTTAAACATCAATGGGACTACTTATGTACTTAACTAAATTTAAAAAACAACAAATAGTCTAGTAGCACTTTAAAGACTAACAGAACATGTAGATGGTACACTCCGGTCATCTGAAGAAGTGGGCTGCGCCCACTAAAGGTCATGATACCATCTACATGTTTTGTTAGTCTTTAAAGTGTTACCAGACTATTTGTTGTTTTTTAAGTTTATTTAAGTACATAAGTCCCATTGATGTTTAATAGCCTTCATAAATCAGGGCCTAAATCCCTTGTTAACCCATGTGACTTAAGAACCTAGCTTGGGGTGGAAGTTATATGGAAGGAAAAGGAAAAATATATATGGAGAGTGCAGGTTAAACTGCCTCTTCATTCCCACCACTTATTCACTAGTCCAGTTGTCTTTCCAACAGTGATTTGGGATTATAGTGAGGTAGCTTGGCCTCTCTCTGATCTAAAAGGGGAAAGATTCCCTAAGACTTCCGGGTGAGCAGGGCCAGACCAACCCAGCCCCACCCCCAGGAAACAGAACGGTGGAACTAAAAGTATAAAGGCTGAAGCAAAGGGCTCAGTTGGGCCCCAGCCATAGAGGAAGCCATGCTCCCAAGCGGGAATGGTCAGCCATACTGCCGGTGAGAGAAGAACTGGCCTGGGCTGCCAGGGCTGCTGCCGGACCCAGAAGACTTGCCAGAAGAGGCAAGACCATTGCTGGACCCCTACCCTGAGCTGATGGACACCCTGTCAGTGCCATCGCTTCCTACTGATCCAGAGGATTAATCCAGGTAGGCCCATAGGAGAAAGTGGGAAGCAGCCCAGGGATAGATGACTGATTGCTGGCTCAGGAGATGAAAGTTACTGAGCAGCGTGTTGCGGTCAGGATTCCAGCTGACCCAGTGACCTGGTTGGCATCTTGCAGCCAGGATCCCAGCAGACCCAATGGCCCAGTGCTGCCACGTTAGGGCCCTGGGCTGGGATGCAGTGAAGCATGTGGGCTAGCATTCCTCTCTGCCATTTCGCTCCTTGGGTGGCAGGTTCCCTTTATTCTGGGCAAAACCCCAGAAGCAAGGAAACCTGACCACTGCTCAGCCTGAAGATAGGCCTGAGCCCGTAGATGGTTTGCTGCCCCACCCTAAACAAGGGCCTGTGCATATAAACTTCTGCTTAGCCTGAAGACAAGCCTGAGCCCCTAAACTTCTTGTTTGTGCTGTTTGTTGCCCTGCCTTTGAACTGCTGCTCACCCGCAGACAAGGTCTGAGTCTCAAACTGTTTGTTGCTTGTGAACTGCTACTCAGCCCGAGCATTGGCTTGAGCCTCAGGACTCTTTACTGTCTTCCCCTGAGCTAGGGCCAGGGCAAGATGAGTACTACTTAGCCTGACCATAGGCCAGAGCCCCCTAGACTGTGGTGGACCAGCCCTGAGGCAGCGCACTAAGCTACTAACTGATCTGCTTCACATAAAATGAGGCTTGTCCTCCCTCCTCACTGGGATCAGTATAGGGATTATTTTTCTTCCTCACTTAATTCTAACAGCAGGAGAAGTAAACAATTATTTAGCACCAAATAACACCGGAAAGGCCAGTGAAACTCATGGGAGAAAGATAAAGGGAGCATATATTAGTCCAAAAAACCTGAAAAAATAGAATTAGTGAACATCCTGTACAATCAATATAGGTTAAGATTCTAGAGAATTGAAGGTTTATAATTTGCATTGTATACATTCCTACACCACATTGTAAATGTTTTTATTTTTTTATTTTTTCATTACTGAACTTTTATTCCAAATGAACAGAGTTGTTTTCAGTCTGAATTGTTTTCTTATTTAAAACATTTTTGCAAAACCAGTGAAATTTGTAAATAACCCAGACACAAAAGGACTAGCTTTGGTTTCACTTTGGGCTGTTTGAGTTTGGAGCAGGGGAGAAGTAGCACAACCAGAGAAGCTCTAATCAACTCCCACTCTCCATACAAAAGTGGACTTTACTATGTTGGATCAGGGAGTACCAGCTCCATCCAACCCAGCATCTGCTACCTACAGACAGCTGACATCTCCCACAGGGCTCCAGATCAGGGGACTAGGTGAGGACCTGCTTCATGCAGAGGTGAGGACACCGATAGAGGGCTGGGTGCTTTATTTTGTTTAAACTAGCCAGCATTCTGACCACTCTAGCACATGTTGCTAAGAGATTAGGTTTTATGCTTGACAATTTGTCTCCTGTAAAGACTGCACTTCATTTTTTGTTACAGTGGGTACAGCAGTGAGCATGCGGCACAATCCCCAGACTCCTTCAACTGTCCAGCTAGCACAAATCTGGAGGAAAAAACATACTAGAGATGACATGTTCAAGCAGGAAGCAATTAAGTGAGTGGAGGAAAATGATGCTGCAGTAGATGCAGATGGAGAGTGAGCACAGGAGGGTGTACAGGAAATGAGAAGTGAAGAACCAGAAGAGAGTCTTGACAGTCATGGCAGATGTAATGACCTGCATGGTGGACTTCCAGGATAGTCGCATGCCTAGGCATCCTCTCCAACCCTTGTGGACCCACATTCCCTGCTCACCAAGTTCCATAGTCTCCTTTCTCAGGGACCTTAGAATGCAAAGGTGGGAGTCAAAGGCAGCTTCACATTCAACCCCCAGGGATGCATCCTGGAGTAAAAGTCTGCCCTTCTCACACCTGTACAGGGGGATTGTAATGTGCTGCTTTCCCTTTTTTCCCCTTCCCCCACGACGCTCCCACACTGAACTCCTTTTCTGTCTCTGCTTCCCTATTTTCCCTAAATAAAAATGCATGATTACGCAACAACAGCCTCTTTATTGATAGTGCTTAAGAGGGAGTTACAGAGGTTACAGGCAAGCACACTTACTGCAGGGGCATCTCATTAAGAGCACTATACATGACTGTCATATTGCTGTCTGGCCATTCACAAAACTATTTTTCAAAGCCTCTCTTATTTGCACTACCCCTCGATGTGCTCTCCTTATTCCCCTGGGGTCTGCCTCCTCATAATTAATGACATTTGCCAATTGCTCAACTCAAGTGCTTCGCAGAACAGTATGATCTCCTGAGAGTCTTCTTTGTTCTGGTGGGCTCTATATAGGCTCTGGATATACTCCAGCATAAAGTACATGATGGTTAATATGATTGATATAGTACTTTGCTGCTGAATGAGTTCCATACTGGGTTCCATGCTTACCCTGTTATAGTGTCTACACAAATAAAAAGGGCACGAAAAGACTGTTTGCCATTGCTTTCAAGCAGGGAAGAGGGAGAAGATGAGTGCATTATGATACACTGAAGACATGTACCCAGAACCACTGTGCTTTGGACATCCACCCTGGCATAAAATTTTCCCTATACTTTCACAGATATTATGGAGTACACAGCAGGCAGCCACAACAACAGGGATCTTGTTTTCACTGAGATCTAACCTTGTTAGTTGCCTGTGAAACCTTCCCTTTAAATGTCCAAAAGCACATTCTATCTCCATTCTGCACTTGCTCAGTCTGTAGTTGAACTGCTCTTTACTGTGGTCCAGGCTGTCCATGTACAGCTTAAAGAGCCATAGTAGCAAAGGGTAAGCTGGGTCTCCAAGGATAACTATTGGCATTTCAATGCCTCTGATGTTAATTTTCTGGTCTGAAAAGAAAGTACCAGCTTGCAGTTTTCCTAAGAGACAGGAGTTCCTAAAGATGCACACATCATGAAATTTTTGACCATAATATGTTGATGTCAGTGAAGCAGCCCCTGTGATCCACCAGCACCTGCAGCACCCTTGAGAAGTACTCCTTGCGGTTTATGAAACCACAGTTAGGGAACCTCTTCACAGCAAAGCCATCCATTATGTTCTGCACATTTCCCAGAGCAGAAAAGGTATTAATTGCTTTGGCTACTTGGATCACAACAGCCCCTACTGTCAATTTTCACACTCCAAATTGATTCCCAGCTGACCGGTAGCTGTCTGGCATTGCAAGATTCCACAGAGCTATTGCTACTCGCTTCTCAGCTATCAGAAGAGTTCTCATTCCGGTATTCCTGCCCTTCAGAAGGGGCTAGAGAGCAACTTGCAAAGTTCCATGAAAGTGGCCTCATGCATGTGAAAGTTTTGCAGCTACTACTAATTATCCCTTAGCTTCATAACTCGTGGTCCCACAAGTCTTTGCTTGTCTCATGGCACCAGAACTGGCATTCCACTGTGTCAAGAGGATCAAATGCCAATGACATTTGCCAGTTGCTCAACTCAAGTGCTTTACAGAAGAGTATTTTTATGACCTCCCGAGAGTTTTCCTTGTTCTGGTGGGCCCTAGATAGGCTCTGGATATACTCCAGTGTAAGGTCCATGATGGTTAATATGATTGACATAATACTTTGCTGCTGAATGAGTTCCATGCTGGGTTCCATACTTACCCTGTTATGGTATCCATACAAATAACCACAGGGAAAAAAGGGCATGAAAAGACTGTTTGCATTTGCTTTGAAGCAGGGAGGAGGGAGGAGATGAGTGCATTATGAGACACTGATGACATTTACCCAGAACCACCCCATGCACAGTTTTGGTCCAGGTGTGCACTGAGAGAATAACACAGAATGCAAAGGGGTGGCAGGAATCATAGGATAGCTACCCATGGTTACCTACCTCACACTATATTGGATTATTGCATGAGTGAGGAAATGAACCTTTGGCTTTATAAAAACGCATGCTAGAAAATCAACCTTAATACATTCAATCTTATCTCTAAGCATAGACAAGGCCTTAAAAACTTTTCATGTGGTCCCTTTGCTGTGTCCAGCAATACATGAGGTAGCATCACAACCAGTCAGGGCATGGAATGGGAGCAGAGTTTCCAGAACACTAGGTTCATATTGTAGTTTCCTAGTCATGCTATTTGTGAGGAAGTAATTTAGTTCTTTTGATGTGCCAACGTTCACCCAAAGCTGCCTACCTGTCATTTGGCAGTGGTGAGCCAGCAACAGAATAAGTACATCACTGACCTTGACTACAGCTACCATATGGTTGGCATCACTATGTAAAATCATTCTTTTGACTGCTTCTTGTTGTTGAGCACTTTGATGATTGGTGTCACCTGTTGCTGTCAAGCACCATACTTGAGTTTCATCTTGAAAGCCATCAGCCAGAAAGATGATTCATATTCCTATCTCATAATGACTATCAAGTTTCAGAACATTATAAACTTTCATGAAAGACCTTACTCTGTAGTTGTGCAATACAATAGCACTGTATACAATTGGTAAATTCAATTTTATTTTTATTTTTAGAGACTTAAAGCTTCTGTTTTCCACTTGGGTTACCTGGATCTGGATAGCCCACCCATGTTGAATAGTTTGTGTGGTCTTATCTCACAAAAAATGGCTCCATACATTTGAAGATGAAGATTTCGTTTTCTCTCTGGGCATGGTTGAATATGAGCATTAGAGACACCATTTCTATGTACACTCTACCTTCATCTTCCCTGGTTACAAATGTGGAGATGAGATTTTCAAATCTTTGGGAAGTACGAATGGACATGCATTTTCCGTAAGAATGTGACTGATTCACTTTGAAAATACCATCTCTGAATCCCTGAGTCCTGCTATTTAAAATCCAAGAGTTGTGAAAGAAGTAGGTACTACAGAGCTGGAAGTGCCATTTTGTAGGCCCACATTTCCCTGGTATCGTGAACCTCCTAGGAATCAGGTTGGGAGGAATAACAGCCCCACTCTCATCATTCAAAGTCTGTACCTCCTAGCTAATACAGTGGACAAGTATTGTGGAAAACTGGACAAATAGTTTTGTCCATATTGCCTGATGAAGGCAGATCAATATTCTTTGGTGTCTATTTCTTTCTTCCACTCATACCATATATTAATGTCCTGAGCTACATTATGCACCTTACGTTTCACTGATTCTTATTTCTCAAGGTTCTCTTAATCAGAAAAAATTGGCCTTCATACAGCAGGTGGAAGAACAAATACAGACAATCTAGAAAGCAGGCAGCTGCATCATCCTCAGACACTGAAGTTGTTGTGGCCAGTGTATCTCCATGAATTTGCAATGCAACATGGACCAGTGACAGAAGAATGACTTTGTGGGAATGGCAAATAAGGATAGTATCTCAGCATTTTGTCAGGAATCTGTCACTTTTGATATGGGTCCATATTTATACTTAGCTGGAAGTAACAGTGTTTGTCTTTCAGCTGGAGACTGATCATGAAATGAAATGAACTAAATCCCTAGTATGAGCTTAGAGCTTTTCCTATGACTGATGCAGGAGTGTGGAATTTCACTGCCAGTTTCCTTTGAAAGATTGCGGTAATAGTGTCAGATCTTGGATAGCTCCAAAACATGGCCTTGATTGGCTACACCTAAAGATCATTTTAATCTAAACCGTTGCAGTGTTTGGTAATTTTGGTGCCTTCACTCTTTCCTCACAAACCTCATAAATGGAATGTAACAAGTTAGTCGGTACTTCCCTTCAGTAATTATGGAGCCATTTACTGTAGTTAAATGAACATTCATTTGTGAGCAAACACAGCTGCCTTCACTAACTGCACAGTCATCTGGAATGTAGATACAGACATGAGTCTTTGTTTAGGCAGCACTAATGACAAAACATGCAGCATCTACAGTCTATAGTTTTTACAAAACTGGGCTGTTGTATTATGGATACTGGTGTCTTTCTTGGGGTCGCTACAGCTTTCTATATGACACATCAGCTGCAAATGCTTGAAACCTCTGGATCTGCCTTTGTCAGAGTATCGGGCATAGCAATTTATGTGCGGCACGACTAATACTATCTATTCTGAATGCAAGATAGACTCCATTTTGTCAGTTGTCTCTCTATATTTGACATTTTGTAATTCCTCACTAATAGCGGTTGTGTCCCTTACTCTATGTAATCTTTGTTTATGTGTTTCATTTGATTCTTCACAAATAACACCGGTCTACAATTTTTTAGAAGTCATCTGCTTCAGAGATAAAATGTGCTATTTATTATGTATTTTGATGTGCTGAATTCAAATATGACAATTAAAACAACTGATTAGCTACTGTTTCCAAGATATTTAAGTTTTTACATTTTACGTCTATGTATATTGTGTAGATAGTAGAGTTTTAATCATAAATTGCAAACCTAGGTCTTTTCATGTGTTTATGGTTGCTTTACATGATAATATTTCACCTGTCCTGTTTATGTAATACTTTAAAAATCAGCAAAAGGATTATATAAATAAAATTTACTATGAAACAAAAGGCAAAAAGCTATTATGTACATAGTTTAGTCCTATTCAGTGTCTACTCGGCGCTTCTTGGCTTGTCTCTTGTATTCATTAAATGGAGCATCTCTTGTCACTGTCCAGCAATCGTACGCAAGCATTGATGGGCTCCATTTGCCCTGATAGCGTTTCTCCATTGTTGCAATGTCCTGGTGAAATCACTCGCCGTGCTCGTCGCTCACTGCTCCACAGTTTGGTGGAAAAAAATTTAGATGAGAGTGCAAAAAATGTATCTTTAGTGACATGTTGCAACCAAGGGTTTTATATGCCTTGAGGAGGTTTTCCACCAACAACCTGTAGTTGTCTGCCTTGTTGTTTCCAAGAAAATTTATTGCCACTAACTGGAAGGCTTTCCATGCCGTCTTTTCCTTGCCACGCAGTGCATAGTCAAATGCATCATCTCGAAGAAGTTCATGAATCTGAGGACCAACAAAGACACCTTCCTTTATCTTAGCTTCACTTAACCTTGGAAATTTTCCACAGAGGTACTTGAAAGCTGTGTTTTGTCCATGGCCTTGACAAAGTTCTTCATCAGACCCAGCTTGATGTGTAAGGGTGGTAACAAAATCTTCCTTGATTCAACAAGTGGTGGATGCGGAACACTTTTCCTCCCAGGCTCAACGACTGTCGGAGTGGCCAATCTATCTTGATGTAGTGGGAATCTCTTGCACAACTATCCCATTCACAGAGAAAACAGCAGTACTTTGTGTATCCAGTATGCAGACCAAGCAAGAGAGCAACAACCTTCAAATCACCACAAAGCTGCCACTAATGTTGGTCATAGTTTATGCACCTCAAAAGTTGTTTCATGTTGTCATAGGTTTCCTTCATATGGACTGCATGACCAACAGGAATTGATGGCAAAACATTGCCATTATGCAGCAAAACATCCATGATTTCTAAGAATAACATGATGCAATTCATATCATGTATGATGCAATACCAGCTTCAGATTGCATCATTCATTGTTTTGCCTAAAAAGCAAGTACTGTCCAAACCCAATCATAGATTTATTCATAGTTCCAGTCAAAGATGTATTTTAGTTATTTCTGGTTTAAATTGAGATCCCTTCCCTTTATAACTCACTTATCCTCCGCCATTCACAAGTCAAGGGTCATATATACTGACCCAATAGCATATCTTGAAAACTAGAGCCAATCACCAATTTTAAGCATCATTTTCGTTCTTAGTGACCCAGAATTAGTAAAGTTTGACTACATTTATTTCAGAAGCATTTTGACTGTAGAGCAGTGTAATACAAAGACAGTAGGAAACTTGTGTGGCTCACTTGAGATTTACTACTAATTCCATAGCATACCTACGACTGTAAAGAATATCAGTGTCTGAAGCAATCACCTCATTCAACTACTGTGGCTCTATCTCTTTGTTAAAAAAAAAAATCTCCAAAACAAAACATTATTACCACTTCTTGGTTATTTTTACTCTAACTGCAAAATAAATTCTAAGCATGCAAGAAAATGATTTTACATATTTATAGAAAAAATAACATCTATTTAGCTCATTTTATTTATTAAGATATATTGTTAACTTATATGTTATAAAAGTTGAAGTTAGGGTTCAGTATGTGTTTCCTCATTTCTTTTAATAGTCTGAAAAGGAATTATGCTAAATAGTTGGATTTTGCTGACGAGTTTGTGAACTCATTGGTAATATTTGCAATGAATTTCTGTGACCTTATTTATTTGCAAGTTTGAAGGTCTAGGTGTCAAAATTCTACTTGGTAGCAACCATTGTTTAAATCAGCGGGTTCAAATTATGTTACAAAAAGTTGTTATCCATTTTTAACAGAAAATGCTTTAGCCTCTTTATAGATAACTGATTCTGAGATGTCTGACTACTTTATAGACAATGAACTTACCCAAAAGTTGAAGAGTTAACAGAAGCAGCAAGACTTCAGGAAAAGCTAATGAATGAGGAATAGGCCTGGCAGGAGACCTATTAGAGAAAAGGAAAAGCTAAATAAGCAAAAAAGGAGATTAGATTTCCAGATGGAGCTCCCAGAGAAGGAAGCTGGTTCATTTGACAGTAGGCTGGGAGACTTCCAGGAGGTAAGGAATTATCTACTGACATGATATAAAAAGAGTAACAAGATGGACACCTTCCTCATCCCATAGGATGGCAAGACCCTAATATTGGCCAGCATGCAGTCTCAATGTGGAGGGTATCTGATGGGCATGCATACCCCGGCACAGGTAACAAAGGGTTGAAGTGGCTTAAAAGGCCAATTAACCTATGAAGCTGGACTTTGGGGAGTGTTAGGCCTCATTGGTAATCAAACTTGGGCTGCCAACACTCCAGAACTACCCTGAAGTCTCCAGGAAAAGAACTGAATCTATAATTAAAGACTATGTCATCTGATGAAGCCTCCAGGAATATGGCCAACCAAAACAGGCAACCCTCAATCCAACCCAGCTAAGGAGGGGCTGAGCCTTCATAAAGAATTAAAAAGGGGGCTATAGGAGAAATGGTCAGGAAGGACACCCAGGTGAGAGGTAGCTAGGAATTCTCTCTCTTGGACTGAAGGCCAAATGAAGCTTTGGTGGCTGAGCCCTGAGCTGAAAGCCTGGATGGAGACAGGAGCCCATCAGAAACTGCAGCCTGACTATACCCTTCAGTACAGGGAAAATGTGACAGCTGTCATGAAACCAGAAACTGGGGGCAGTTAGAAGCTGGGGTAAGCCTGCAAACAAGAAAGCTGCTGGCTGAGTCTGGCTGGGTTGGAGACTAATTATTTTTGGTTCGATTTTATCTGAAGCATTTTGAGGCCTTGCAAAAGGTTAGGCTCTGTTATCTGGCTTAGTGAGAGAGCCAGGTCATGTGCACAGCTGAAATAGGCAAAGAAGTCATGGGGGAAACTGAGGCACTGCTGTCTTGGTGCCATAGACAGTTACCAGAGGTGAGCTGGCACAGCTGTCTTACCACATATGACTAAATCACTGCGCACTTCTTTCTAAAATATGAAGGTTAGCCTTCTTCAGATTTTAACTCCATTTGCTGGCCATCTACTTGTATAAACATTTAGGTTGTATACCTACAAATGATAAGCGACCAATGCCTAATTGAGGGGTTTCAATTCGTCTGTACTGATACAAAGATGCAAATTGCATTATGTTTGTCACATACACCTGCTGACCTCCAAGGCTGATTAATTTCCCACTATGTTATCCTGGGGGTACTTCTGGGAAAGGGGAGTTTTCTAGACAGGATTTTATGTCTGATGTCATTGTATGATAGATTCAGAATATCCCAGCTAGCAATTTTTAGCTTGGCAGTAGCATCTGCTCCCTGAGAACAGCTGCCTCATTTTTCTCTTTAGTGACTGGAGAGCAAAGATAACACCCGCAAACTATTCTTTACAGAATGATTTACTTATTTTGACTAGAAGATTTACCCAGCATTGCTCAGGCACTTAGCTCAAATACGTTTTGTTTTTTCTTTATTTAAATCATTATTATGGATTGGGGCTGGGGATGAGGAGTTCATTATGCAGGTTGCCCAGGAGAGAGAGGACAACCCCAGACCTTTCTCACCTCAGCAGCTTGGGGCCAAGTGAGAAGCACCTGTCCATGGTCACTGCAGCTACAACAGGCACAGGGATGCATGTTCTCTGGCTGGGGAATAGACAGACACACAGACAAACAGATACAGAAACAGGCAATCTCTCTGAAATATATAATAGATAGCTTCCCTTTCTCCACATCTGCTTACTGCTGGGCCAATAGGATTATAGGTGCCCAGTCTCCATCTCTGGCTCCTTGCTGTCCCCTGTGATCATTCTGCACTATAAGGGTACATCTACACTGGCTCCCTATCTTAAGACAGGGAGCAAGTGTAGACATAGCCTAACAGACTCTCTTACTAGACTCTTTCCTTTCCATTTCATGAGAAACAATCAAATTTCAAGCACATCCCATTATCCTGTCACAACCAAACCCTTACCTTCTAAAATATAAAATCCTCTCACTGTACTATATTTTTCTTATATGCATTTGTAAGAAACTTATATGTTTTTAATTGCTTTGTTAAATTTTTAACAAATAAATTGCATTTATTATCCCTTTTTAGATTCTTCTGAATTAAAATTAAATTAAATTCAATATCTATAAATATAGACCGAATGTTCCTACGAGTTTAGGCATTCATATGTTAGTATCCCACCATTTTTCAACATGTGCAGAAACAGGATGCATACTGTCACTCATTCATTAAGGAACATGAAGGAGGTTGGTCTTCTGAAGCTGTCTTCAATCTATTATTTTCAGATTCCTCAGCGGTCAATATTACTTTAATGAGCACTCAACTCTACTGGAAAAAAAATACAACTGGCAACTGCTATTGAAGAATGTAACTAAACAGTTGTAGTTTTGGAAGGCGATTTCAGTTTTGCTTTTGCTAGTTTCATTTCCCCAAATCAGACAGTTTTATAAAATGAGAAAGCTGTGTTTCTGGCTTTTAATAACGGTTTCAATTCTGCTTTAAATCTTGGGTGATATCCTGGCCCCATTGATAGTGAAACTCCTGCTGCATTGAGCAGAACTAGGATTACATCCTATGTCTTTGTAACAATCACCCTCCATTTTAATGCCTATGTAGAAAAGTACCTTGTACTGTCCAGAACCTTGTTTCTCTTCTTAATTAAAATAATCTTTAAGTGTCATATTGTGTCACTTTTGCATAGACTAACAAGACATATTAGTGAAGTAAGGTTCTACTGAATGTGAATTAGGGTGACACAATCTGTCCCTAATTACTGAAAATAGAACATATATTAAAATCACAATAACACCAATGAATCATAATCATTACTGTGTAATATAGTTAACAGTGAAGGAATCCGAGAGCACTGTGGCTGAGCAGAGATAGTGATACTTGACAGTGAATAAGAGGAATACAGGAACCTAATAAAGCAGCATTATTCAGTGTAGATGAGAGGCTTTTTCCCACTCTGTTGGCCAAATTTATCCTTAGCAGTACCACCATTAAGCCAGTAGAGTTTGGGTTGAACTCAGCCCTTCAGTTTCAGTGGGGTTGACCAACTTACCCTTGTGTTTGCATTTGGTTCTGTAACTATAGACTTAAGGAACCCTTTGGGAGCAGTCATTAGTCAGCTGCCCTGCAGGCTAATTTTGACAAAGTAATCTGTTTGGTTTAGGAGAATTACAAGGTATGTGCAATTATGGGATGATATTATGTGAACAGGTTAAAACACATTAGAAACCACATTCAAAACCCCCTTTTTATTAATGCAGTAAAACAGTCCTGTATCTCATTAATCACAGTCAGACTGCTGGGAATCCACCTTGTTATGTGCAGTATTACTGTACAACCATGACCTCGTGGACTGAACATGGACTGAGTGTCAGAAGATTTGGGCTCTAATTCCATCACTACTACTGGGTCTGTTTGTGATTGTGGAGAAGATCTTTACACTCTCTGAACTCCTGCTGAACAATCAGTAAAGAGCGCAAGGGAAGTTTTGTTATTACTTCTATTTACAATCTAACTTAAAGATTGATTTGAACAGTCCATTGTCAGGTCAGCTGGGCTGACTTTCAACAGCAACATGGTAAACCATTCTTTTGACTCAGAGAAAATAGTTTTTTTCTCATTCTTTGAAAAGATATAGTTCCTATCGATGTCCAGTTAGCAAGTAATAAGACTTTTTATTAAATCTGTATCTGTGTTACATAAAGTAGTCTACACAAACGCACTCAGAATTAAGAATGAGATTTTAAAAGCAAAGCAAAGCAAAGCAAAGAAACTTACTAGGTCATCTCCATAAAGTGACAAAGAAAAATTATTAAAAACTGATGTCTCAGAAGTTTTATAAACAAGAAGAAAAATCATGCTGGAAATCTCAGTAAAAAACTAGTGGCTGCTTCACAGCTGGTTCAGTGGAGCTTGAAGTCAGTGACAGTATATACCAGCTGAGGATCTGTCACTGTGTATTTTGGAAACATTTTCTTATAATCAGCATTTTCTTATAAGGGATGCAAATTTTGAATGAGCTATTGCCTTGGACTAAATATCTATGCATGCCAATAAAGGAGCAAGAGCTTCTCCTATAGATCTGCATGAGTTTCGTGGAATAAGATAGTAATAGAGACACAGCCGTGTTAGTCTGATCTTGCTGAAACAAAAGAAAGCACTATGCAGCACTTTAAAGACTAACAAGATGGTTTATTAGGTAATGAGCTTTTGTGGGCCAGACCCACTTTCTCAGATCAAATTCTGGTCATGCCAATTCTTTTCCAGAATTTGATCTGAGGAAGTGGGTCTGGCCCACAAAAGCTCATCACTTAATAAACCATCTTATTAGTCTTTAAAGTGCTGCATAGTCCTTTCGTTTCTGGAATAAGATGGCACTATTGGTGAAACGTCAGTGGGGATGTAGGCATCTGAGGCACTTTTGAAAACATTTTTCTGTGCCTTCTTACTTCCCTTCCACTTCTGCAGGTGGGCAAGAATTAGAAGAGTCTTCCCCCCTCTATTAGTTGACAAGCACAGCTGAACTGCTAGGGGGTTGTTGCAAATTACACCTTCTGCACAGCAAGAAGAAAATCAGAGGATGTTAGAGTGCATCTCTGAATTCACAGTGCCTCTATTTGCTATGTCTAGTGTAGGTAACATATTCCTTTCCTCTCCACCTTATAGAACTCTATGCTTTATGACACAATCTAGCACTGTATGGTCACATTTTAAGTTGGGATCAAAAAAATAGTTGAATAAAATAGGAGTCTAAACTATGCAACCAATCTCTGAACTGAGTCTTTTCTGAAGTTATAAATGTGTTGATTAAAGTTTGAGAGAAAACACTCCCCTGTCTGGGAAACTGCATACTTCCTGGATGGGGCAAGAAGCCAAATTAAAAATGTTCATGTGACTCAGGATGTCTGGGTAAATTCTGAATACCTATGAAGTTCTGAGGAGCTTAAATAGTCACATTTTGGAGAGCTTATTTGATCCAAATCTCTACCTTTTGAGGTGTACCCATCAGAATATATCTGTAATTTTGTGTGAGGCAAAATGTCAAAGGTCCAAATGAAATGGTGAAAAGCCAAGAATTCAGATTTAATATTGAAACTCTGTCTGCCTTTCCACATTAGATGGCAGACTTCATAAAAAGATTAGGGGATTATATGATTTGTCACTTGATATATTACATGGACACTGTTTATGAAGTTATAGAGTGTAAAAAATATGTCTTGAAATGGTGAGTTTTGATACTGGTTAACAAGCATAGGGACAGATTCAGTAAGAAATCAACCTCTGTTCTACTCTGAATTCTACTGCAGCATGAACATTCAAACAATTCACTCCCCGGTACCCATTATCAGCAAAGGGCTCTTGGAAATCTGTGTTCTTATAACATTTTTGCAAAATTCAAGAAATAATTGAGCTTGTTTTAGAGCTACTGATCTGGGAATATAAATTAATTTTAAACCTTGACCTCCCTGCATTAGTAATTGACAATAGTATCTTTTTCCTCTCTGCTTCCCCTTCCATGAACTTGCTGCTTTACTCAGCTTAGTAGTAATGGCTATGTCAGTAGCCAATTCCCCTAACAATACAGTCCTGAAAAGGCAATGTGGGGAAATACCTTGGAAATATAAACAGAGATGCTATCCAAACTTGTGTCTCTTTAGACTGGATTTACTATTGATGTAGTGCAAATCTTTGTGCAAATCTGCTGGCTGAAGCAGTCTGGCCTTTGTCTGGATTTAGCCAGTTTCAACAAAAGACATGAACACCTTTCTCACTGACCGAGAGCAGAAGCACTGATTGTTGCTAATAGGAGTGGACACCATCTGCTGATGAGTGGATTTTAAGCAGCTTCACTTAAATTACAATAAATGAGGGTTATTTGTGACCTTAGCATGTGAATTTTGACTTTTACCCTTTAAAAACAGTTTTTTAATGTGGCAAAGCTCTGGCTGTGCATGTGGGTCCTGTGCTTCTGGTGGACAGTGTTCAGCCTCATAGGCTCACTATGTCCCACCATGTGGCCTCTTCTTTTTTTTTTTTTTTTTTTTTTTACTAGAGGCAGGATTCACAGCATACTGAACCATACTCATCACAGGCTAGTCCATAACATGTGAGTGAAACCCCTTTGTAGTCCCAGTCTCTCTATCTAGGGACAGAGTCTGTAGTGGCGTGGGGAGAGTTGGGGGGAACCAGGGCCCTCCCACTACATTTTTTTCGGAAGAGCAGACACGCTCTTTCGGAAGCCCAGTCTTCCTTGTTTTATGAGGAATAAGGGCTCTTCCAGAAGAGGAGGTTTTTCTGAAATTTGGCTCTGTGTAGATGGGCCAAATTTCTGAAAAACCTCATCTGAAAAAACAACCGGAAAAAGTGTCACGAATTGCGAAGCGCAATTTGTGTACCTTTTCCTGAAAAAAGTGGTAGTCTAGACGTAGCCTCAAAGACTGACCCATCACCCCTCCTGCATCCAAACTCCCTCTCAGAGCTTGCACAGCCTCTTGCATCCAATCTGTTCTAGTCAAGAACCTGTACCCAACATCCAAACTTCTTTCCAGAGCCCAACCCCTTACTCCTTTGGCACTCAAATTCCCTGCTGGGGACTGCATGCTGTAACCTCTCCTGTAACCCAATTGCCTGCTCCAGCCCAGAGACTGCAACCAGCACCCAAACTCCCTCCCAGAACCTACACCCCTGAATACCTCCTGAACACAAATTTCCTCCCACATTCCAATCCAAATGGGAGAGGGAAACGCACCAATGCATAATGGGTCTTCACAGGCAACAAACATAGAAACTGCAGACTCTGGTGAACCTCCAGGTTCCACAATCTGAGGACCACCTTCCTCTGCAGCTCATTGAGAACTCAATATTAGGAACTCCCTGTACTACCACCTCAACACTGGATATGGCATTATGGGAGGATGCACTCCCCAGCCCTCCATCCCCAAGGACATTAAAGACCATCACAGCCACTCATGCATTGACCTGTGAATGCCACTGTTGGTGTATATGTAGCTGAAATAGACATGAATGTTCTTTCCCTTTCATAAGTTCTGGCCTCTTGATTTTAACTATGTGAATTTTATTAAATTTTAACTATGTGTGACCTAAAATTTCACTATTTATTTTTATTTGGACTGATTTTTTTTTAATTTTTTTTTTTTACAAAATACTTTCTAAAACTTTATTAGTTTGCAACATCTGCTAATGTGTGCTTAGCAGACAGGTCTGAAAGCAACCTGTTACTGACAATGTCACACTACTCATTAGATAAGCCGCAAACAAAATTAATAGATGTATTAACAATGATATATTCTTACATGTAAAGCAATCACCACACAACTACTACACAGAACACCCTGCAGCAAAGCACACTGCGGTGACTTACTGTTAAAAGACTCCCTGAGCCAAATAGTGTGTGTTGAGCCCTTTTAATAGTCCTCATGTCTGGCTGTTCAAATTCAGCAGATAACTGATGCACCTCTGCTCTCAATTCCAGTTAGGACTTCTTCCTCTATGATGCACATATATTATTCAGTGCACAGCAGGCAGTTATAACCATTGGGATATTTTCTCATTGAGGTCCAATCTTCTGAGTAAACAACGGCAGCATCCTTTCAATTGATCAAAAGCACATTCAACTGTCATTCTGCTGAGCACCTGCTGAGATGATAGCTGAATCATTCCGTGGAGCTCTTAAAATGTCCACTGTACAGCTTCATAAGCCAGAGGAGCAACAATTAGGCAGTGTCTACAGGTAAGGTGGATCAGAATAACTATTGGCATTACAGCATTCCCAATGGAATTCACTGGTGTTGACTTTTATTTTCTTTGAAGTGAATTTTGTTTTGTGGTATAACACCATTGTGAGTTCAGTGCTGGTGGCTATAATTTCAAGCTACTATTGGCTGCAGATTTAGTCTCTAAGAACATATAAAGTTCAAGGCATGTAACCACACATACATTCATAAATACAAGGTTTAGCCTATTTTACAAGTTTTATTAAAGTTACAATTATGACTACTCAAGCATGTAGCAGTTCTGTACAGACCTATGCACATGTTACCAATATAGTTATATTCACATCCTTAACAGTAAGGTTTGGGACTCATTGATCTCTCATGGACTGATCACCAGTAGAGGGATATTTCATAGAGAAAATTTCTCATAGAAAGCTCAATTTTTCCACTTTGGACACCCCTTTTTTATAATATGTTTCTGACTATACCTCAGTAGCATTTGCATACCTTGTGCACCCTGTGATTAAGGCATGTGTTAAAAAAATGGGACTACTAGTTATTTTATAAGCAAAAATTTACCTTCATTGTTAATTTTTCACAATATCACCCATTAGTACATTTTTCCTGTAATCTTAGGGCATTGGATTATTCTTTGGTCACTTACTTATATCAGCATTTCTTATCTCTGAGGCCTAAAATAGCTATGCTAAAAGCTTGCAGGCCTCAGCCCATGGTCCTTACTTTTTAGCCCCAGTTATTTAGATACCTTGAATGGTCCTTCTAACTATAGATCAATCTTATACTTCAGTGAGCCTACAATTTAATTCTATTTAATATACAATGATTATATGTGACATGTTAGTTAATTATAATCTCATGATAAATAAACAATAAATTAAATTAAAATAATTGGCTACACTAGTCAGGAAAGAAAGTCTCTATTTGCAGCTTTCAGAAAAGTTCTATGTTTATAAAGATGCGATCATCATGCACCTTCCCTGACCAGCCCATTCTGATGCCAGTAAAATACCCCTCATGGTCCACCAATGCTTCCTTAATCACAGAAAAGCAGTCCTTTCTGTTGATATATTCTGTGGCAAAGTGGTCTGGTGCCAAGGTGGTCTGGTGCCGTTCTGTGTATTGCTTCATTGCAATCCAGGAATCTCATTACTGTGAATCCATCCAATATACCAAGCACATTGCTTAAATTTGAAGTCCTGCATGGCAGAAGGCAATTAATGGCCCTTCACACTCACCTGAAAACAGCCCCGCAGGTGGATTTCCCAAAACCAATTGATTTGTCATTGACTACTAGGAATCTAGCATTGTAGGTTTCCACAGTATGATCAATCACCACTTATTTCTCCTCTGTTAGTGTACCTCTCATTTTGGTGTTCCTGCACTGGATGTCTGGGGCATGCTCAGTGTATGCAGTAATAATGCCTTGTGCATACGAAAGTTCTGAAGCCACTGCTCATCATCCCAATGCAATCCTTCATTACAATGCAATCCCACCATCAATGCTTGTTTCTCAGGCCCAGAAGCAGCATTCCACCATCTGCATCTGTTCCAGGAATGCCACTAACAACCTTGAATTGGTTTTCACAGGTCCCATAGCTAGCTGTCTTCCATGAAATCACCATTTTCATCACTGATTTGGTTCTTCTTGCTGTTCTGAAAATACTGCAGGAATGTATCTTCTCTGCTGGCAATGCTTGTGACAATAGTGAATAATTATGCAGGCTCTGTATTTCTGTTGAGATGGTAGACAGTGATGAGCTCCATGCATTTTTGTGGAATTTTGAAAAAAGGTGCAAATATTATGGGATACAGATAACATTATGGGATGGAGACAACTACAAACTGAGAACTTTACTTCTTGCTCTCAGTTAGCCTCATGGAACTCATTTTGGGCTCATTGTGAATTGCTAAAACAATCTCAGAATAGTATGCTATAGTTGTGGACTGGGATATTTACCTATGGTGCACTGTTAATTGCTACAAGGATTCCTGGTGGGTACACACAAAGCTGACACAAGGAGCCAAGTATTCACTCACACAAACACTGTATTAACTACAGTGGCTTTATGCTCACATAATTTGCATCAGCATAAGGTCATAGTGTAGAGATCGCATCAGTAACCTTCTCAGACCTGAAGAAGAGCTCTGTGTAGCTTAAAAGCTTGTATTTTTCACCAATAGACATTGGTCCAATAAAATATATTACCTCCCCCACTTTGTCCTTAATATCCTGGGACCAACATGGCTACTAAACTGCTAAAAATATTTTGCATGTCTCCTACTCACTGGGGGTATGACTATACAGTAGGACTAAAGTCAAATTAAGCTATGCAACTTCAGCTATGTCAATTGCGTAGCTTAAGTTGAAATAGCTTAACTCGGCTTTTAGTGCTATCTACACAACAGGAAGTCGAAGTAAGAACACTCTTCCTCTGACTTCCCTTACTCCTTGTGAAATGAAGATTACCAGGAGTTGGAGTAAGAAGTCCTCCAGCTTGACATTATTTCAAAATAAAGGCTTGTGGTATAGACATGCTCTTCATTATTTCAGAATAACATTAGTTATTCTGAAATAACATTTCTATGTAGATGTATCCTAAGATATATTACTATTATAGTGTTGGTGAAGAATTAAAAATTTGTCATTATATATGTGGAATCTATGTGCATTCATGAAAAATATTTTTATTACTGCAAACAAATGTAAAAATGAGAAAACCCTCCCCCCTAAGATTTATTCTCATATAATGTCTCTAAATTGTACTTCTTGTTTTTCATCTGCACAGAAAATACTGGTATACTATTGAAAGAGGTTCTGGATATTTCATTCCAGTTGACAGATGGATGAATAATGTTTGGATACCTTTAAATGAGATGGCACAGTAATACTGTTTCACAGAGAAATACAAATTTTGTCCAAAACAAAATAAAAGTATATGAAACATAATTCAGTAAGGACATGTCTACACAGCAGGGCTAAAGCTGAAATAAACTACGCAACTTGAACTACTTCAGTTGCGTAGCTTAAGTCGAAATAGCTTTTTCAGCTTTTGGCATTGTCTACACAGCAGGAAGTCTGAGTTAGAGCACTCTTCCTTTGACTTCCCTTACTCTTCATAAAATGAGGGTTACAGGAGTTGGGGTAAGAAGTCCTCCAGCTCGACATTATTTCGACAGTATGTTCAAATAACTGCTTGTTGTGGAGACATAGCCTAAGATCCCAAACACTACAATAACACCCAACATTCTTCTATTGTTTAGTGATTGGAACTATTTGGAAATGAAAGCAATAAAAATGTGTTTGGGAAATCACATATCAACCATGGAACACTGGAAATGAAAGTAGTGAACTGCATAATAGAGCTATTTTTACTAAATATTTTAGTTCAGAGTCCCAACTGGGACTCAAGAAGCAACTGGAATTGCTTCTTTAATTTTTACAGCAATTTTCAGTTCCCTAAAAACCATTGGCTTTAGAGTTCAACAGCACTTTGCCAAATGCTGAAGCATCTTTTATAATTCAGCCCCTGGCTTAAAAAAAGGAGTGTGAATGTTCATTTCATATACATGATCAGTCTACTCTTAAATGTTTAATTATCATACATGGGTGGACAATTAATACTTACACAAATGCCATTTGCAGGTAACTTACTACTGGGGAATAGCATATGCTTTAGTAGGTTTACATTCTTAAGGTGGAGATTTTGTAATGTGTTTTGAAAAAAAAACCATCTAGGCAGATAGTAAATATTAAGCACAGACCTACATTAGGCAGTATGGAATCATTCTGCTCCCTGGCAGTGCTCCAGGTCTCATTATTTCTGAGGAAACAAAATGCCACCTCATGTTGCACCATCCTTTAGAATTGTGTGTTGTATTCTGGTTCCAACATAGCCACTGGCACCCAGACAATGCAGGAGATCTCAGATCTTCCTCATCACCTGTCAGGATGGTTAGCAGATGAGAAAGGTTAAAGTGTACTATTATACCAAGCAATTATTCCTAGTCCCTGTACAGTGGGTTACATGCACTACTTATGTTCTGGATACCATTTTGAATTAATTTTACTGGAATTATGATTCACACATTCCATACTGTAGTTGATAAAATATAACAGTGTTTACAAACATAGGGTCATAAACTGCCACTGATCCCTTCTCACAGCCTCCATTTTCATCCCCTGGGTTTGAACATGTAGATCACAGATGAGGGAAGATGTCATTACCTATGCAAAGAAGAAATACATCTCAGTCATAGTTGGTTACAATCACCGATCACTGAATTTTACATGTGGAACAATATAAGAAGAGTGTTAAAAAATATATGGCCTGATTATGCTCTCAAGACCTGAGTGAATAAATGAAAATAATGGGCAATCTAAAAGAATTTTGTTTTAAAATACTTACCTTATTGCCCACTCCAATCACACAAAGCTCATGAGTCAGGCTTCCAAAAATCATGAGACTAGCTTAAAGATCATGAGATTTTAAACCATCCATTTGGGGAGCTTTTATCCCTTGTTTTTTGAGCCTTTAGGTTTCACTAAAGTTATATGCTCAAGCTTTTATTTCTGCAGGGATGAGAGCTAGAAATTTACTTTTTTAAATGAAAGTTGCATTTCTCACACAATCACTTGTCCACTGCATTAGAGTTTTAATAATCAAGTATTGTGATATGTGTGATAAAGTCATGAGAATTAGCAACATTGCATGACTTAAAAAAAAACAAGCTTTAAAATGTTTCTGTCTGCAGTCCCAAGACTTATCTTAAAATATTTTTCTGCTTATAGCCAGAAGTTATAGATTCTGAGAATGGCAATGTGTATGATAGTTGTTCCCTTCTATTTACATAAAAGCATTTCTAGAGTCCATTTCATGATCCTCCCAAATCCTGTAATAAATAATGGAAATATTTTGTGTGTGTATCTTATTATTGCTAAAAATGCTCTAACCAATTCCCCTCGAGGAAAACCTGGATCCTCCGTATCTGTAACCTTGTTTACATCAGATAATATGAAGTAAGTAATTTTTATTGAGGAATGTTAGGTTAGAAGAAAATTAAAATATAAACACATTACTACCAAGCCAAAATTCACGGTGAGAATCAGACTTGCAGGCTTTATTCTTCAGAATAATGAATACATAGACCTTTCTAATCATCTTATTGTCATAAGGCATACTTTCCATAAGATCTGTGATCAAAGCATTATGTGTGTTTAACATAATCTAGGCTTAGAAGTGTTCTTTAAAGAAAGAAAACATTCTAATTTGGTTTGAGCTATCATTGGATCATTGTGATCATATGTTAATATAAATACATACAGTAAAGAAAATAGAGTATCAGCCATTGAACTCTTTCTGAAAGACTAAATAATTTTTATGAGAATACAGAACAGTAAATTTGATTAGCTTACTTAAAGAGTTAGAGCCTATGAACCAGCTAAAAAAATCTGTTCACACATTAATTTTCTCTTCTGTACTATTGTTTTTCTGTTCACATGTGTGCTTGTGGATGAGTGTCAGTTTTCTGAGAGCTACTGATTTGTCTATAAAGAGGATTCCATTTTTCTGGGCAGAAAGCTTCTAATCTTATTTATCTCTTGGATTTACGTACGTTTATGAGCTAAAATCCTCAAATTCTCAGAGGACATACCAGAAGTCCGCCCATCTTATATTCTTACCCATCTTATATTGAAGTAATTTCATTGATTCCCTTAGGGTAACTCTTGACACCCATTCAATGGACTTTGAATCAACCTTTCAGGGAAGAACTATTAATTTCAAGGGGCTGTGGATAATGCTCCTAGGGTCTAATCCAGTGTACAGAGGAGCTCCTAGGAAGTGCTGGGAGCCAGAACACTTAGCTCTGGAAGTGATGAGCACCTTATATAAATGTGCCATTATTCCGATATAAATATCAGAGTCAGCTCACTTTTGAGCTCTTTGGGGGGAAAAGTAGGAGATGGGAGTAAACAACTGGAAAATATAGGCGTTCCATGCTTTAACACGGTGCAATTTGCAAAGCATGGTGTTCTCTGTTACAGATTTCTATACACCAATCTCCCTCTTAATATTTATTTCCCCCTTCTTTCTTCTGCCGATACAGTCATTGTTTCAAACCAAATAGCCACATGGCCTGTATCTAGTGAATTATATAATAGATATAAAGATACATGTAGGAGAAGTAGATCTTAGAAATGTCAGGCTGGAAGTGACATCAGAAGTCATCTAACCTGGACTCCATACTAAGACAAGACCAGGTAAACATAAACGATTCCTGACAATGGTAACCTGTCCCAAGAAACCTCCAATTATAGGGATCCTGCAATCTTCTGTGGAAACCTAATATGGAGCTTCACTGTCCCTATAGTTAATTTTTTTTTCTAAAATCTAACCTAAATTTCCTTTAATACAGATGAAATCAGTTACTTCTTCTCCTACCTTCAGTGGACACAGAGAACAATTGATCTTCTTTGTAACTGTCCCCTGACCATGTTTGAAAACTGTTAGTAGGCCCCTTCTCTCTTAAGATTAAACATGCTCAGTTGTTTAATCATTCATTCCCTTTTATCATATTTCTTGTTCTCCTCTGAACTTTCTCTAGTTTATCTACATCTTTCCTAATATGTGGCACCCAGAACTGGACACAGTACTCTACCTGAGACCTCACCAATACAGACTATAGTAGGATAACTACCTCCCATGTCTTAGGCTATGTCTAGACTTCATCCCTCTGTCAACAGAGGGATGCAAATCAAGCATATCGAAATTGGTAATTAAGCAGGGATTTAAATATCCCACGCTTCATTAGCATAAACATGGCTGCCGCTTTTTTTTTTTAAATATAGTTTTTTCAAAAAAAACCAGCAGTCTATATGCGGATCTGTCGAAAATAAATTCTGTATTCCTCAAAAAATGAAGTTCACAGAATCTGTCCAAAAAAGGGTTTATTTTCGACAGATCCGCGTCTAGATTTCCGTTTTTTTCGAAAAAACTCTGTTTTGAAAAAAAGCGGTGGCCATGTTTATGCTAATGAAGCACAGGATATTTAAATCCCTGCTTCATTAGCAATTTCAATGTGCCTAATCTACATCTCTCTGTTGACAGAGAGGTATAGTTTAGACACACCCTTACATATACAAAACTACCGTTAATACATTCCAGAATTATACTAGTCTTTTTCATAACTGTATCACATTACTGACTCGTATTCAATTTGTGACTCAGATCTTTTTCAAGAGAACTATTTACCTAGCTGTTATTCCCTATTCTGTAGTGTGAATTTGATTTTTTTTCCTAAATGAAGTAGTTTGCATTTTTCTTTATTAAATGCCATTGTGTTGATTTCAGACCAATTCTTCTATCTGTCAAGATCATTTTGAATTCGAATCTTGTCCTCCAAAGTACTAGCAACCCTTCCCAGTTTGGTAACAGCTGAAGATTTTATACACGAAGGCTATGTCTACACTGGCAGCTTCTTGCGCAAGAACATCTTGTGAAAGGGTTCTTGTGCAAGAATTCTTGCCCAAGAAAACGTTCACACTGCCATGTGCGAGCTGTGCTTTTGCACAAGAGTGCCCATGGCAGTGTGGACGTTCTCTTGTGGAAGAAAGCTCTGATTTCTATTTTAGCTATAGGGCTTTCTTGCGCAAGAAATGCCTGCTGAGCATCCTCACAGCTCTCTTGCACAAGAGCTCTTGCGCAAGAGAGCTTACACCTGTTAGAAAAGAGCTTAGCTCTTGTGCAAGAAGCCTTCTCTTACCACGCCGTACTGTAAATCTTCTTGCGCAAGAGCGGGCGGGCAGTGTGGACGCTCTGGGGATTCTTGCGCAAAACAGCCATACTTGCGCAGGAAACCGCGAGTGTAGACATTGCCATAGGGTACGTCTACACTTGCACCCTAGTTCGAACTAGGGATGCAAATGTAGACGACTGAAATTGCTAATGAAGAGAGGATTTAAATATCCCACGCTTCATTAGCATGGTCTCACCAGCGCATTACTCCGCTCAACAACTGTTCCGAAAGTGAAAGTGTGTGCCGGAATGCATTAGTTCGAACCAAACCCATTGATTTGAACTAACATTACTCCTCATTTTTTGAGGAGTAACGTTAGTTTGAACCAAGGGGTTTGGTTCGAACTAACGTGTCCCGGTGCGCACTTTCACTTTCACTTTCACTTTCAGAACAGCTGTTGAGTGGAGTAACGCGCCGGCGAGATCATGCTAATGAAGCGCAGGATATTAAAATCTCCGCTTCATTAGCAATTTAGGTCATCTACATTTGCATCCCTAGTTCGAACTAGGGTGCAAGTGTAGACGTACCCTACACTCCCCACTCCATTATCCAAGTCATTAATGAAAACACTGATTAGTGTTGGACCCAGAACAGACCACTGTGGGACACAACTAGATATGTCTCCTCAGTTTAATGGTGAGCCATGAGTATTATCTTCCAACCAGTTTTGCCCTCACTTATGTTAATGTAATCTAAACCATATTTCTATAGCTTGTTTAAGAGGATAGCATATGAAACTGTGTCAAAAAGTTTTACTAAAATCAAGATATATGACATTTGTAAGTTTCCACCAACCAATAGGCTGGTAACGCTATCAAAGAAGGAGATTAAATTAGTTTGGTATGACTTATTCTTGGCAAATCCATGCTGGCTATTCCTTATACACCTATTATCCTATGGGTACATGCAGTTTGTTCAAGCATCTTTCCAGGTATTGAAGTCTGTCTGATTCAGGCTCTCATCACTTTTAGTAGTTACCTCATTTGTCTCCTATTCAGAGGCACTGGAGGAGAGGGTATTTAGGTCCTTTACTTTTCCTAATGTTCTCAGCAAATGATGTACTAGAACTGGAAACATCTGCAAACTGCCTGTCCAGCTTGAGAACAGGCTCACAGGAAGTCAGTCAGAGCAAGAGAGCATAGGCAAGCAATACATGCAACACAGTAAACCAGCCAGCAGAAGGGCATGTCAGCCTATTCAAATCCTGCCACAGCTTGTGTAATAATACAGTGCTACTAAGGAGCAACTATACATTTTCATGCCTAGAAATGTGCCCCTTATATTTACTTAGGGCAGGTCTGCATTACAAATGTATAGCTCTCCTGTTAGCATAACTCACCTTACATTGAGAGGCAGTAGCTATGTCAGAGGGAAAACTCTCTTGCTAACGTAGTGCTGCTGACATGGGGGATTAATGTTGGTGTAACTTGAACTGAATCACTCAGAAACGTGGATTTTTCACACCCTAAGCAATGTCCTCCTGATTTGTATATCTCTAACTTATCTAAATATTCTTTAATCTGTTCTCTCACTTCTTCGACTTGCATTCCTGCCCTCTTTTTGTTAATAATAATAGTATTAGATTTCTAGTCATAATTAACTTTCTTAGTGAAAGTAAGCAAAATAGGCTTTAAACACCTCAACCTTCTTGCTGTCATCTATTTTTAGCTCCCTTCTAGCCCGCCATTAAAAGTACATCTAGATTACATACCTTTTTCAACAGAGGGATGTAAATTAGGCATTTTGAAATTGCAAATGAAGCCGGGATTTGACTTTCCTGTGCTTCATTTGCATAATCATGTAATGGTGCTTTTGAAAATGTGCTATTTAGAAAGTAAAAGTCTAGACGCGGTTCTTTCAAAAAAGGAACACTTTTTCATAAGATCCTATAAACCTCATTTTGCTTATTGGAGGCTTTAGCAGCCAATATACATTCATGTTTTATTGTGAACTGGGGTGGCTGACATTGAGGAGGTAATGCCTTTTAGCACAATTTTAAAAATCTATGCGGGATTTACCTACATGCTGAGACAAAGTCTCCTTTCAGTTGTGCATGCCAGGCTGCCATTGATGTCAATAGGAACTGTGCTCATCCAAGGTCACTATTTGGACACAGCCCACAATCTTTCTTTGCAGAATATGGACATTAGGCCATTGTGTTTCATTGTAAATTACAATACAACACTTGGAATCAATTTTCCTTCAAACCTTTTATTGCTTCTAAGATACCTGTATTTGAGGCCCCCTGAGTGGCTTCACCCAAGCCCACATAGAGAGAGGTCATATGGGCCATCCAGCTGAAAGTTCTTCCAAACAAGCCCACATTTCTCCTACAAAGCCCTCTGTCCTTGTTGAAGAGGCTACTATCCCGAAGGGCTGGCTGTGCTCAGATCCCCATTCTAGGCATTGCTACCTGCTGTCTCTAGCCTTTCTTATCCCCCACAGTGCCTCCCTCCCTACTCTTCTCTCAGAGGGTATGTCTGCATAGCAAAAAGAACCCTCATCAGCTCCCAGAGCCAATGACTCAGGTTTGTCTTAAGGGACTAAAAATAGCAGTGAAGTTGTAACTTCTTGGTCTTAGAGCCTGGACTAGAAAATCTGGTGGAGGGGGTGCAGAACATCTACTCTGCTATTTAGGCCCAACTAAGTCAGTTGGGCTGGTCTCTGAGACTCAGTGCCGCTGTAAAGAAAGAAATGAGAGAATTTTCTGAAGCTGCTGTCTTACCCACTTGGATGGCTTGATTAACCATTGAGTCTGATGAATGTCTATTGCAAGCCACCCTTGCCCTGTAGCGCTTCCTCTTGATTTAATGTGGTGATGCAGGAACTCGTGGCCTCAGTTTCTCTTTTGTCAGCTCCTTCTAAACAATCCAGTTGGGTAAAAGACACATTTCTCATGCTAGGAGTTCTCCTTTATTAAAGCCAAATAAACTTTAAATAAAGTCTCTCTCCCCAGTTTCAGGGCTTGCATAGACCTCCACTTTGGGCCTCTGCTTTTCTGGGAGCACCTCTCCCTTAGGAGTACTTCTCCTTCTGTGAACAGCTCTCTGGCTATGACTACACTATAGTGATCTATCAGAAAAAGGTACGCAAATTTTTCGGAAGAGGTTTTTCCTAAATTTGGCTGTCTACTATTGGTCCAAATTTCGGGGAAAAATACCCTCTTTCAAAAGAGCCCTTCTTTCTCGTGGTAGGAGAAAGAGGGCGTCTACTCTTCCGCAAAAAAAAAAAAAAAAAAGCAGAAGAGCAGACGCGTTCCCTGGATGTGGCAGAGTTTTTCCAGTATCCCAGAAAAACCCCATAATGTAGACATAGGCTCTGCAACCACGCCCTGATGGCCTTTAATCATGTTGCCTAGATAGGCTTATTTCCCTTATATCAGCTCATCGTGAGTAACCTGGACTCAGACTCTCCTTAAATTGGATCAGTGACCCCAGTAATAGTGCCCACGTTTCTTTCTGTTTTAGATATATTTGCTGGTATAGTAACATACATAACATAACTCTTGTTGCATGTTGTTTTGGAGACTCAGAAAATTAGTATTCAGTTTCAGAATGTTGTGTAATGGTAGATTTTATTAATTACATTTTTATAATAGACTACTCAGACAAAGCTTAAAACTCGGTATGGATTTGTTATATAAAATACAGTTGTTAACTTATTTAATGAGAACACAGATACACAGAGATGCTGATGTACAGAGCCCTCACTTCCAGTCACTGGTCAGTGCAATTTTAGTTTCTCAGCAACTGTCTAGTCTAACTAAACTCAGAACTCAGGGTTGGGTTTTTTTTTTTAGTTGTATATGTTGCACTGTATTTGTATGGAACAGTGAATATGGAAAGACAGATAGACAGGTAGTGTTAATAAGAACACACAAGAGTATCACATCAGTGATGAGAAAGGTAGAGGTATATGGGCAGTTGGTAGAGCTGAAAGGGGATATACAATAAAAAAGCCTGGGAACCTACTGACTAAAGAATGACCAAATAATTAATTCAATACAGGCAGTCCCCGGGTTACGTACAAGATAGGGACTGTAGGTTTGTACTTAAGTTGAATTTGTACTTAAGTCAGAACTGGCGTCCAGATTCAGCTGTTGCTGAAATTGATCAGCGGCTGATTCCAGGAAGCCCAGGGCAGAGCAACTCTGCCTCGGGCTTCCTGTAGTCAGCCGCTGGTCAGTTTCAGCAGCGGCTGACTTGGGGATGCCTGGGGCAGAGCAGCTGGGTTGGTCCAGTAGCGCCGAGAAGCAGCGCTGCGGGACCAACCAGCAGCGCACCAGCTGCTCTACCACAGGGAGATGCGGAGCAAAGCCGCGGAGGATGCGGGAGGCGGGACTGCCCAGACGCGCCGCGGTCCCACCGCCCAGGTCCTCCGCAGCTTTGCTCCCCATCTCCCCGCCTGCATTCTCCGGGGCGAGAAAAGCCCCGTTCGTAAGTACGGATCCGACATAAGTTGGATCTGCATAACTCGGGGACTGCCTGTATAACAATATCAAAAATCTTTCATGATTCCATTAGTGAAATTTTATTCTTCTTGATGTTTTTGAACAGCAATACACTTAGTATGAACAGGAGAACCTGAAAAAAGGAAGAAAGATTGGGTTAAAAATTAAAGCAAGTCATAATCACTTATGCTCATTAATGTTTAAATTTAATCTGTTGCAGTTTGGAGGACAGATTCTGATTCCACCAATGCCAGCATAGACAGAATGACAGGAAGACAGACTAGAGCTGAGAATGCTAATGTAGAACTTGGAAGATCTGGACTCAGTTCTCTATCTCTTTCCTATGCCCAAGTGGAACCTTACATAGGCCACATGGTCTTTCTTTGCTTCAACTCCCTATATGTAAAATGGGAATAATAGCACTTCTGTACTTCACCAGCGTGTTCTGAGGATAAAGCCATAAAAGATTTTGAGGCACTGCAGGAATGAAGGATACATGATTACTTAACTACTTAAAATGTAAAAAATTGCCATAAACTTCACATGTCCCTAAAACACACCAAAGAAAGAGATAGTCTACAGCTCGGAACAGAAAAGCCCAAAAGTAAAATAATAAAATACCTGACAGAGAAAAGAGTCAAGCAGAATATACTTGCAGATAAAAAAAATGTGCTCATAGATCAATTCTTTAAGGGGATATATGTCAGGAGACCTGGATAAATCAATTCAGTCAGAATATGAAGTAGTCTGTACCACCACTCAGCACTTAATATTAATAATCTTCTTTTTTTTAAAATCAAATGCTCATACCTCTATAGTTAGCAGTGCAATATTAATTATGATTAAGGCCAATGTGTTGTTTTCAAACCATACATTAATATACTCGTCACATCCCTAGGTAAAAGCAAATGAAAAAGTATTAAATTAAGTATTTTGATTCCTGGATTCAAACTACATATTTATAACATGTTCCTGATCAAATTCTATGCAACAACTTTCTACCATGGTTTTAAGATTTTGATACTTACTCAGCAGAAGGCAATAATATTAGTGTGTAATGCTAAGAGTTTGGCCCAGCAAATTTTCAATTTATTTTAAATGTATAAGCACATGACTAAGGGTATGTCTAGTCTACAGAGCTTTTCTAGGATATCAGAGGTATCCCGGAAAAGCTCTGCCATGTCCAAGGAATACGTCTGCTTTAAAAAAAAAAAAAAAAAAAAAAAAATCAGAAAAGCAGATGCATTTTTTCGTCATCCTTGAAAACCTCATGCTACAAGGAAGAAAGGATGTTCCAAAAGAGAGTTTTTCCCTGACATTTGCTCCATGTAGGTGGTTTGCAATTTGTGTATCTCCTGACTTTTCTTTATAGTGTAGACATAGCCTAAATCAGTTACTTTTGCACTCAAAAGTTTTGGGACTAGTGGCTGATCTAAGGGCTTGTGCAGAAACATATTGATAAATCTTCATTCAAGCATCCAGTCACTCTACAACTGAATGCTTAAATGAGTATTTTCAGCTATTGCAAGTTTACTGTCATTCCCCACACATTATTCAACTCAAGATGGATTTAATGTCTTCTGGATCATTGTTAATGTTTATTTTTCCATTAACTTTTATATTTAATAAACTATTATAGAGATAACAAGCCGAAAAGTAAAAAAGAGACTTTGTTACTATGGTAAAAGGGTAACAGGCAGATCTCTCACTAATATAAACTTATAGTCTCCATGATTTTTCCTCAAACCCCATTCCCCGTTTTTGAATAACAGTGCATGTTCATATTCAGAAAACTGAATCTTAGAATAGGGTAAAGAATAAAGCTTATATAAATTAGGACTGCTCAAAGGTTTTCTGTGAAACTATTTTCCAACAGCATTCAGAAGAAGTTCTTGAACGGACTCATGGACAGACAGAGTGTTGCACATTTCTAAAATATATAGATAGATGTAGCTCTTTACTCCTGCTTTGTAATAATAGAAGGCTCTCCAATTTGATGGCCCTAGACAAGCTTGTCCCACTATTATAATTAGCTAGTTCTGAGCTATGGAGGTTCTAAGATGCTGCTTATTTTTCTGCTTGGGTTCTTTAATTCTGTAAAGTGAATGGAGATGTTTTGGTGAAAGATAACTCTTAAATAGATCACATGGTACAAATAACAATAATGATAACTGTATGTTGCCATTGCTTTGATGTTACATTCTCCCCCCCCCCCTCCATTTCCTATTTCATAGATGTACTTGTACACAGCACAAAATGGTGGATAGCAACAAGTGCTGCACAAGCTTCTGGTAAATGTTCTCTTATGACTGATTCATTCTGTGGTGCTCCTAGCTCCTGTTATCCTGACTCTCCTCCTTGATCTAGACTAGAGTTTTCTGTGTGGCAGACTCCTAAACAGGAACTACCATGCCGGAAGCCTGTCCAGGAATGTCTTTGCTTTAACTATGATGATTGTTACTATTGTTTCACTTTTTTGTAAAGGCACTTATGGTGTTCCATAGGCTCTGGGACTCCTGGCAGGCTCCTGCTCAGTCCTTTCCCTACCAGAAGTGGGGGCAAAGCCACTTGAGGCAGCTTGCCTATCCATTCCTTGCCAAGAGTGGGGGGGAACCACCTGGGCTTCTCATCACAACTCCCAGCCAGAAATGGGGTCCAGCCGCCACAACTTTCCCTTTGTACATGGTACAGGCATCCAGGCTTCTCACTCTAACTCCAAGCCAGGAACGGGAACTTTTTTATCTGCTCCACAGATAGTAGCAGGGTCAAGCAGCCACTCACCTCTCCAGAGGAGTAGAGGCAGCTGGACTAGAACTGTCCCGCTTTCTTGTCAGTTTCATAGCTTCTACCCTACTTTGGCCTAACGATGTAGTGTAGACCAGCCCTTAGTTTTGAAAGCTGGCTACTGTGTTCACTCAGGTAAAACAAAGATTGGTTATTCCTTACCTTACTGTACACTTCATTCCCTGGGGCATCACAAAACCATTCCTTCCTATTAGACTTTATACATGAACATGGGACCTGATCTGCATGTTCTTTATTTTCATTCTTTTTCCAGTCTGTAGAATTGTGTCTGCCACAACATTCCAGCTAGAAAAAAAAAGATCCTGTCAACTTTAATGCCAAAACAAATAAAAAATTAATTTGTGCCCCCAAAGTAGGCAGAATTATAATACAAGAATAAGTAGTAGTGTCAGTGATGTAATTCAATCCTTTAAAATATGGTTTATGTTGTCTCATCCTTCTCTATCTCATAAGAATCCAATCTCTTCCAAAACTGCCTTTGCATGTATTTGTAATATACAATGGTATGTATAATATATGCATTTTACAAGTATAGTAAGAGAGGAATATGTTCTTAAAATATATATTTGAAAGGAATTTCTATTTGAAAGGGTCATGATAGAACTAATAAAAATGTAAATTGGAAATGTTATTATAGTGTTTTTATTCCAGGCAAATGCCAAACATTTTGGCCTTCACACACAGCCTTCATCAAGGCATAAATGTGAGTTAAGAAAGCATTCATTTTACACATTGTTTATGCAGTCTAGAATTAGAGGCAGCACGCTGACAACAGACCAGGGCACACTCAAATACTACCAGGAAGAAAAGAGAAAAATCTGTAAAAAATAGCAAAGGAAATGGAATGCATTTCCATAATTAGGGCTAGATATTTAAGGAGTACAAGTCTAATTTAGACACCTTAATAAGAGCAAAATGTCCCAAAACACTCACACTGAGCAGCTCTTATGGTGACACTTATGGTAAAAATGTTAAGAGCTTAGTTCCCAACATGCTGCGTGCTTTAGAAAATCTATCCATTTATGTTCATACCTAGGTAAGAATGGACAGCTGGCTATGTTTAGATTGCAGGCTTCTTTTGGAAGCTTTTCCAGAAGAGATCTTCTGGAAAAACTTCTTTTAAAAGAGAGCGTCCGCACAACAAAATCACATTGAAAAAGCAATCTGCTTTTTCGAAAGATATCATCCATTCAGCATGGACGCTATCTAGCATTTAACCTGTGATTTCTATGGATGGAGTGGCTGCCAAGGCACCTGTGCTTTTTCTTCTTTCTTTCCTCTTTTTTCAAAAGAACTCCCTCTTCCACATCCACACACGCCTTTTTTCCAAAAGAACTCGTTCAGAAAAAGGCTTCTTCCTTGTAGAAAGAGGTTTACTGCTGTCAGAAATAACCCTGTGTTCTTCTGACTTTGTCGAAAGAACGCAATTGCAGTGTGGATGGATGTGTAATTTTTCCAGAAAAATGGCCGTTTTTCTGGAAAAACTCTGCAGTGTAGAAATACCTTCTTTTGAAAATAAGGCCCTCATTGTAGCGTTAGCACTTCACAAAAATATAACTACAGGCAGTCCCCGGGTTACGTACAAGACAGGGACTGTAGATTTGTTCTCAAGTTGAATCTGTATGTAAGTCGGAACTGGCATCCAGATTCAGCCGCTGCTGAAACTGATCAGTTTCAACAGCTGCTGAATCTGGATGCCAGTTCTGACTTACATACAGATTCAACTTAAGAACCCCAGGCTCCGCGGCTTTGCTCTGCTCTGCTCCCCGTCCCCCTGGTCTACAGACCAGGGGGACAGGGAGCAAAGCGGCGGAACACGCGGGCAGCGGACAGCCCAGACGCGTCTGGGCTGTCTGCTGCCCATGTGTTCTGCCGCTTTGCTCCCCGTCCCCCTGGTCTGCAGACCAGGGGGACGGGGAGCAAAGCAGAGCAAAGCCGCGGAGCACGCGGGCAGCGTGCCTGCGTGTTCCGCCGCTTTGCTTCCTCTCCCTGGTCTGCTGGACATAAGTCGGATCCGCATAACTCGGGGACTGCCTGTACTAGCACAAAATCACATGGGTCAACTCCTCAGGCATCCTTCCCACCATCTGAATATCAGTAGTAGATCTGTTTGGAAAGCTGAATTTCTGTCCCAGGTGAAATTCCAACATTTCAACATTTTTTTTTTATCCTAAAACAGTATGAAAAATCAAAATATTTTAAAAAAATTAAAAAAAAATTAAAGAACAGACAGTTCTGGAAAAAATCAATTTGGAAATGGCTGTACAATATTTTGGTAATTTTTGAAATTTCATATTGATTGAAAAGATTTCAGATTTAAATGCCAATTCAAAAGGAAATATCCTCTTTAGAATTTTCCAATTGAAAAAATCAATTTAGTCAAAAATAACATTTCCCTAATTCCTGCATGAATTTAAGTGAAAACCCATATTTTGCTGGGGAAATGTATCAGTCAAAAACCTATGAAATCTTAGGTTGTGGCTGGGTTTTTCTAACAATTGTTGATGATGTCACACAAAAGCTGAAAGCAGAGCTGGGAATGCTGCCTTATTTTATGATGATGTCACACCACTAGCTGTTGCTGAAAATCAGGACTTAGCAAGAACAGATTTTCAGAGAATGTTTGTTTTTAAAAGTATCTGCAGAACAAAGGAAATTGTAATTCACCACTGTGAATTATTTGAGATCCTAAATTATTGCTTATCATATGTAAAAAACTTTGCAGTTCACCTTTTGAGCAATTTATCTCATGGAAAATGATGCTGCTATGAAGAACTTCTCACAAAGGAAACTGTTTATGCCTCACTCTGTAATGAAAATGTTTATGAATTCTAGAAGTATGTGGGGCTAACGTATGGCCTTAAGTTGCCTCCAGCAGTCAGTACTGGTGAAGAGAAATATAGCACTAGCAGGTGTTTTCACATGTGCTTGGACAGAATAATGATGAGTATGGTATAATGCTTTGGAGAGGTAGGCTTTGTCCCTGAGGAAGGAAATCTGAATGCTGCCACTGTGTGATCCAGATATACCTTCTTACAGGATACACTATTCACTCCTCTCCATGGTAGGCCATTTTCACTAGATGCCGTGCATGGGTTCAGGCCACAGATATCTCCTTTGCACATCTTTTATGGCTTTTTGCATTGGCCACGGCACTAGAGATTTTTGCCCTTATGCTCAGGGGCCAGTGGCCTACAGTGGCTGAGATTGTGTCTGCCCCTGTACAGAGTGGCAAAGCAAGAGTGGAGTGGCGTCCTTTTGCCCTTCTGCAGACCTAGCCCAATCAAGCCCATAGACTCCCAAGTTTTCAGTTAAACTGCGGGGAATATATTTTCTTATATCTGACCCAAGCAACCATGATAAATAAACCTATAGCTAAATAGTTTTTTCAGTGACTGATTTTTGACACAGACTTTCCATGTGATAAAAGAGGGTGGAACATTTTTTGGGGTGATGATTTTTCAATTTTCTGCTTACAGTTTCCTGCACAGCATGCAGAATATACCACTCATGTTCTCTTCCAGTCAGATTTTTGTTCCCATAGTTAGAAATTACTTCATCAATTCTGTCATTCCACATAGTCTGGACCTGTTAATACAGAGCATTGGCAATATATATTGGCAATATAAACTGCCCACAATACTGCGTTATTAGTATGACTGAATTCAGGGCCTCATGCTAAGCACTATACAAACATGTAGTGAGAATCAGTCCTTGGGCTAAAGAGCTTCAATCAAAATAGATAACATAGGCAAAGGATGTGAGGGAAAACAGAAGCAAAGTCTATTGAAATGAGTAGTCAGAGATCACATAGCAGGTCAAATGTAGAGCCAGGATCATCTCGATCTCCAAACTCCCACAACAGTGTCCTATCCACTTGACCATGCTGCCTCTCCTAATTATGTCTCCTTAGAATTCTGATGCAAGAACATGCATGTCAGCAGCATTTTGTATATTCTGGTTTCATGAAAAGGCTCAGGGACCTGAAACCTGGACATTTCTATTGTGGAATGAGGCCCTCGATGCTTCCATTTTTGGAAAGAGGATTCAGCACTCTTTGTTTTGCTTTTACTGATACGCTACTTCCCCCCAAGGGCCACCTGTGAGACGTGTTGCTCTGGCCTCTTTACAATATGCGTGAGCAGCTGCAGCCATGGGAGCCAAAGAAAAGAAGAAAGCAGAAATGCGAAGATGAAAAAAGCGACCCATTGTAACAGCAGCCTCTAGGGCAGTGGACTGATATATCAAAGGAAAAATGCAGTTGCACAGAGGTCATGAGTAATAGTGACATGCTGTAGGTCATGGAAACATTTCATTGCAATGCAAGCAAATGCTAAGTCTCTCTCTCTGCCACCTCATGCCAATTAGCCAACTCATTCTGCAGACACAGCTGGAAGCCCTGCACTGTGAAGGATGGCATGTTAGTTTAATGAATTATAATGCCATACCACCATTATAGTTAAGGTTGAGATTCAATTGTGGTTGGTTTACTGCTATCTTTAAAATAACACACACACAAACACCTGATTCCAGAATATATCCTATCTGCTCAAATATTCCAGTACAGAAAATTATTCTAGGGCTGGCAGAACTCAGTCAGTATTAATTTTCTTGTTAAGAAGCAAATTCTGGTGTCAGAGAGAGAGTCAGAGGCAGCAGAAGTGATGCAGTTCTACTTTACAGTGTGGGAATAGGAGCTGGCTTTGGAAAACCCACACAAGAGCCTACAGCCTCCCTCTCCCTTCCCTCGTCCCTACCTGGTGCATTCTGAGCCTAGCTTTGAAAGGACTCTTGTTTGCATTCCCATGCAATAGATTTTAACATTAGGGAGTAGAGCCAGGAGAAGGAAGAGTTAGAACTGCTGTACAGGACCATGAATTACTGCCATCCGTACAGCAGCAGTGCTGAAATGAAGTGCATAAACTACTATATGATGGTAAAAAGAAACAGTGGAGTACCGGGCCAATGGTATTGCACAATCTGTAGCCACTGAGTTAAAGGTTGCAAGAAACCTTTAAATTTTTCCCTCCCCAGCTGTTTTGTGTAGAAGTAGGCATGCACCACTTCGAAGCCTGTCTCCAAAACAGGGTTCTCAGATGTAGACTGCAAGCCATAGTGCCTCTCTGTAGCCTAGGTTTAGGCACCTATGCTTCTGAGAAGGGCAAAACGTAGGTCACATTCAGCTCCTCAGCATCTGGTAGAGTACCTTCGGTAGTTCTTTGCCTATCATGCTTGTATTTGTGAATTCTATTTTCAGGTACCTATCTCCCACTGTGCATCATAAAGAAGCTTATATGCCTAACACAGTATTTTGTGGATTCCAGTGATTTTCAAGGGACCTAAAAGTTAAGTGTTGCAAAATTTATGGATGCAATATCTAAATCCGCTATGAATCAGTGATCCAGTAAGTTTAGGTGCCTTCAGGTTTAGACTGCAGTTGAGCAGGGGTTTTGTGGATTGAAGGGGTATCTAAATCTGGGACTTGAGTGCCTAAGTCTCTCTGTGGAGCTGGGCCATAGTCATCATAAAGAATTTTTCGTTCACAGACATGCATTTAATCTAGAACCTAAGCTGACAAATAGTGTAATTAATTCATACATTTTATGTCAGGGTAAAAATAACTGTTGCTATAAATTACAAAATAGACACAACTGTTACACAGTGATTAATTAGATCATTCATGTTAATAAAGCTCATTACATAAGCTAATTATAGCATAATTCTTTTACCATTGTTTAAAAATGAATTAATTCCTTAACAGGCAAGAGAATTTTGCAAACTATCTAGAAGTAGCGGTACTAACATAGTATGTATTACCTATACTTCTTATATTTCACAAAAGTCAATACCTTCTGTCATATGAACTACTTTAGGATCATCTCATCTAACATTGTTCCATATTTTCCCCCACCGACTCATGATCTTGCAGAAACTTGTGCTCTATGTGGTCTTTAAGTCAGCCTATATGTTCCGTTTAAATTGGGATAATACAAGCTGAACCATAGATCTACATTCATTGTTTGCACAGTCTTTGCCTGGACAGTGGTATAAAATACTTAGTACAGGGTAGCCTGCCCCTTTAAGGGCCAGTAGGCACTCTTAAGTTAACCCCATCCCACTTCACCTGTGCTGGGTATTGGATTTAGAAGGAAGGAAGCTCAACTGTGGGAAGCTGGCTAGAGAAAAATTTATTAATCAGGTAGAGTCTAAGGAGTGGCTGTTCATGAAAGATCAGGGAGCAACTCAAAAGAGTCCAGGAGGGCTGAGGTGGAAATGAACCTGGGAAGGGTAAAAATTGAAAGGGCAGGTAGAAGGAAAGAAGAGAGACCCCATGGGAAGGAGAGACTGTGGCGAAGGTTTCCGGTTTTGGATTGGATTCCATGGAAAGGGGCGAATTCTTGTTGATGGCTTGGCTGGAGGGCAAAGTCACTCAGGAAGTCAGTGGCAGGGTGAGAGCAAGCTGAAGATTGTGCAGAGAAACTGGGAAACTGGGATAGAAGTTCTACATCTGCTGTCAGGGACGGCCCGGGGCTATAGGCGGATTCGGCTGCCGCCTAGGGCGCTGCCACCCGGGGTGCCCGCCGATGACATCAGTCCATTGACGGCCCTGCAGGCAGGGGCGCCAATTGCGCGCTCCACCTGGGGCACCATTTGCCGCAGCCGGCCTTGAGCTGCTCCTGTCTGCTGGTCTTACTGCAGGGGGTTCTCTGGCATAGTGAGTCATGTAACAATACCTATGATTTTCTAATAGTACTGATGCTGCTGGCTTGTAGTGTGATAAGTTGAATCTTATGAGAAAAGGCCCCTCAGCAGTAGTTAGAGGTTTGCCATGGATCTCCACCCTTTTGTCTCTTCCCTTCCACTTCTTGATCCAGTAGTGGAGTCATTGTGGAGTTACAGGAATGCAGTGCCCCGCCCCCAATTCTGGGGGAGGGGGTCTCATCCAAACTAGCTGATGGCTGGAAAGGCAGCAAGTGAGCCTTCTCCCAGTCTAGCACTATAGCTGGCTGACATCTCCTAAATGAAGATATCAATAGGAAGTGATCACAGAGAAAGGTGGAGGGAAGCTGATACCTACTCAACCCACATTCACAAGCACCTATATCATTTCCTATACAACATTATCACAATTCTTGTATTTCCTTCTAGCTCCCCCTCAGCAAATCTATTGGTGCTACTGCTGATGATAATCTCCTTGGCGCCTGCACAGATGGTGACTATAGGGCAGTGGTTCCCAACCTTTTCCAGATGGGGGCCCATTTTGACAACTCAGAAAGACTTGGTGACCCAAGGCAATTCAAAAACCGGGGAGGGGGGCGAGGGCAGAGCCATTTGGGGAGACACTTGGTGGCCCTTCTGAAATGTAATGGCAACCCATATTTGGGTTCCGACCCATAGGTTGGGAAACTCTACTATAGGGAGAGTCAATGGAAGAGGGATGGGGAATTAATATGCATGAGAATCTTCCAAGTCTTCCTGGATTCCAAGTTGCTCTGTGTCCTCAATGTGTCGGCATGACCAGACTTGGGCATAGAAAGTCCACTGCAGAGATCCCATCTTGGGGTATAATGTATCTCTGTAGCCCATAGGGATCGACCCTTAATAACTGTGTCAGCATACCTATGAGATAGAAAGTTTACATACCTCTTCTTTTCTTAAATATATCAGAACTGGAATTGCAGCTTGGAGACCAAGCAGAAGAGTTATGAGTCCCAGATACTAAAAAAGACAAATACAGTAAATAGATACATAAAATTAATGTACTATAGAACACTGCATGGACAACTGCTTAATGAACTGAGATCTGACCAATCATGCTTATTATTTAAATGTATTCCAATAAAAAAAGGAAATCTCTTCCTATAGAAGCAATTGGAGAGCACCGTACATTGCTATCACTGCTGCTGCCATTCAGGATCAGGACATGTCTATATGGACAGCACTGCAGCACCACAGCTGTACCAAATATGCAAACACATCTGGTGAAAATGCTGTATGCTGAGAGGAGAGAGCTCTCCCATCTGCATGGAAAACCACCTCTGTGAGCAGAAGTTATGTCACTGAGTGAAGCTCTCCTGCTGACGTGAGAGCTTACATTGGTATAACTTATGTCACTCATGGGGCAGAATGTTCACACCCCTCAGCAACATGGCATAAGCTGTAGTATAGACATAGCCTTAAATATAAACTAAGACATAATTTGCTGATGCTAAATTTAAAGAAGAAGCTACAACTTTTATTGAAATAATGACTGAAAGTTACTGGGAGGAAGCATCTCCTGACCCATGTTAAGAATGGGAATCATAATTACACAATAGTTAGAGTAAATAGGAAAGCATTGTGAAACCAGGTAAAATCCAGGCTCCTTTGAAGTGAATTATTATTTATTGATATTATCATAACAGTTAGTAGCCTCAGATATGGCTCAGGATTCCACTATGCTAGGCACTATACAAATGTAGAATTAAAAAGACATAAAAACAATTATACTGGACCAGACCAACAATCCATCTAGTTCTCTATCCTGCCTTCTGATAGTGGCTGATGACAGGCACTTCAGAAGGACTGGACAAGAGTGATCAATCCCGTGTTGTCAATGCCCAGATTGTGGCAACCAGAGGCTAGGAACACCTGGAGAATGGGGTTGCATCCCTGATCATCCTGGTTAATAGTCATAGGTGAATTTATCCTCCATTAACTTAACTATTTTGTTTTTACACCTCACTATAATTTTGGCTTTCACATTATCCTTTGGAAACGATTGCCACAGATTGACTGCACTGCATGAAGAAGTAGTTGCTTGTGTTTGTTTTAGACTTGCTGCGTATTAATTTCACTGTGTGATCCCTGGTTCTTCTATTATGTGAAGGATTAAAACAAAAAATGCTTCCTTATTCACTTTCTCCACAACATTGATAATTTTACAGACCTCTATCATATTCCTCCTTAGTTATTTTTCCAAGCTGAAAAAGCCCAGTCCTTTAAAATCTTCTCTCATGGAAGCTATTCTATACCCTTGATCATTTACTCTTTCTTTTTACCTTTTCTAGATTTATTTCATTTCAGATTTATTTCATCTTGAAAGCATTTACCTGAAACCAGGTAAAATAATTTTATAATGCATAGTTGGGATTACATTTTCCAGTGTGCATTACTTTGCATTCATCATCACGGAATTTCATCTGCCATTTTGTTACTCAGTCACCCAGTTCAGTGAGATCCCTGTGTAATATTTCACAGATCATCAGACTTATTTTGAGTAATTTTGTATCATCAGCAAAATTTCCAGATGATACAAAATTACTCATTTCACGGTTACCTCTTTTTTCCAGATAATTTATTAATATATTGAATAGCACTGGTCTCAGTACAGATCCTCAGGGGACACCACTATTTCCTCCTCTCCACTTGGAAAAGTGACCATTAATTCCTACCATTTGTTTCCTGTCCTTTAAACAATTATACATCCATGAGTGGACCTTCCCCTCATTTATTTGTTTAAAAGCCTTTGTTGAGGGACTTTGACAAAGATTTTCTGAAAGTCCAAGTACACTAGTAGTGGGCAACCTGCAGCCCATGGTCTGCATGTGACCCACTGAGGTTCCACATGTGGCTCACGCACACCCCGTCTGTCCCTTGTACCTCTCACATACTGGGGCACTGGAGCCCACACTTCCTACTCCTCTCCCTCCTTCCCAATACTTTTGGAGCTCCATGAATCAGCTGATTTGTGCTCAGTCCCCACTACTTCCCCTCTTTTCCATAGCTTGAATGACACGAATCTGGTACTGAAAGTAAGTAACAAAAATAAAATATTGTGAGAATTTAAAATTATAGCCCAATAAGAGTTACATTGATGTGTGTCTTGCCGTTAATTTCAATGGGAGCAACAAATACCAAATATGAGTACTAGCTATAACCAAAAAACCTCTTAATCATACTGGGTATTTCCATAATGTAGCTGTTTTATAGCCATTTGTGTCTTCAAAATATAATCTATATATCGTGAAACACTTCATATTTCATGTGATATAGAAACAATAGATGAAATCTGGTCCCATCCACTGTAGTTAATGGGAGTTTTCCTATTGACTTCAGTGGGGCCAGGATTTCAACCAGAATAATTTTATCCACAATGCTTCCAGCAATAGGTATAAAAACCACAAAACTGGGACATGATTCTGCAGGCCTGAGTCACACAAACTTCTTGCTGATTTACTGGAGAGTGATACATGAGTAATATCTGCATAATCAGCCTCCAAGGCAAGATTTCACATTTTAAGGAGATTTGCCAAGATACTTTCTTCACATATCCTTTACTAGCTATTTGTCTTGTGATCCCCTGAGTTACATGGTATTGTCACTACTCTGAGACTGGATGAGTCTCAACATGTGAAGAGTTTTTAAGATGGCCACATAAAACATTTCAGTGGCAATACTTTTGCTGATATTTCTCTATACGAGTATCTAAAACACTCGTAGCTGTGACATTTTTCTCTGCTTCAAATATCTAATAAGCCCTTGTATGCATTTCTGCTTATGTGCAAAGCTGTGTTGAAAATATTGCTTATTCATAGATCATAAAACAAAAAAGGACCACTGTGAACATCTAGTCTAATCTCCAGTAATACATAGGCCTTTGAGCTTAAGGTCCATAAAATTCAAAAAGTATGTTGCAGTGCTACACGTGTTGTTAGTAAATGTGTATCTGTTTTATTTTTCCTTTTCACTTCCAGCTGTTTTTCTTCTGTCTATTGGACCAGCTGATTTTGTATTTCTTAGGTCTAATTCTAAAATTGTGCAGCCAGCCTGTCAAGGAAGACCCTTGGAAGATTGCACACACTGTTAAGTGAGTCAACAATGTTCTTCTGATTCAACTTGTGATCCGTTGACCCATGAGGGACTGCAGACTACGCCTAAGCGATCAGTGAAAGGCTGTTACCTTGAACAGTGGTTTTCAGTCTGTGATCCGCAGACCCCTGAGGATCCATAGACTATGTTTGAGATTTCCAAAGGGGTTCACACCTCCAGTTGAAATTTTTTAGGGTCGGCAAGAGAGAAAGATTACAAACCACTGCCTTAGAGGGACAGAACTTTTACCAGCCTAAAAAGAAGATGCTATTGAAGGAGCTGAGGAATATGGATGGAAACACTCCCAGGCTGAAAATCTGGTTATACCTGGGAAGATACCTTGCTCAGGATAAAAGTATATGAGAAGGAGGGTGGTAGTATTTAATTTACAACCTTCAAATCCGAACACTGTACAGGCAGTCCCTGGGTTACGTACAAGATAGGGACTGTAGGTTTGTTCTTAAGTTGAATCTGTATGTAAGTCGGAACTGGCGTCCAGATTCAGCCGCTGCTGAAACTGACCGCCAGTTCTGACTTACATACAGAATCAACTTAAGAACCCCAGGCGTCCCCAAGTCAGCTGCTGCTGAAACTGATCAGCAGCTGATTCCAGGAAGCCCGGGGCAGAGCAACTCTGCCTCAGGCTTCCTGTAGTCAGCGCTGGTCAGTTTCAGCAGAAGCTGACTTGGGGACACCTGGGGCAGAGCAGCTGGGGTGCTGCCGGGTTGGTCCAGTAGTGCCCAGAGTGGCGCTGCAGGACCAATCGGCAGCGCCCCAGCTGCTCTGCCCCAGGGTCCAAAACAAAAGCCTGGTCTGCTGTGGGGGGGGGCACATTAGCTGCACCCCCCCCCAGCAGACCAGGGACACGGGGAGCAGAGCCGCAGCAGCAGCGGGGTGCCGCGCCTCTGAGGCTTTGCTCTGGCAAAGTCTCAGAGGCGCAGGACCCCGCCGTGGCTGCCGCTTCAGTCCCGGTGCCTGTGGTCTGCTGGGGACCGTCCCCAGCAAACCACAGGCACCCGGACTGAAGCGGCAGCAGCGGCGGGTTTCCGCGCTTCTGAGGCTTTGCTCTGGCAAAGTCTCAGAAGCGCGGGAACCCGCCCGGTGCCCCTGGTCTGCTGGAGACGCTCTCCAGCAGACCAGGGGCACCAGAGCAGCTTACGAACGGGGCTTTCTCGCCCTGGAGCTCGCAGGTAGCAATCCGCCACCTCGACCTCCGGGGCGAGAAAGCCCCGTTCGCAAGTGCGGATCCAACATAAGTCGGATCCGCGTAAGTCGGGGACTGCCTGTACTCACAATATCAACATCAATTGATATTCACTTTTCACAGGTATGGATGACTATATCAGGACCAAAGCAAGGGAGAATCAGGCCCTAAATAATTAGCTGTCATAGGGTTGGCCCTTCTAATCACCCACTTCCAGAATGCAGGTTGTATGGCAGAGCTGCCTCAACTTTTCCTCTTGTGCACCCTTCTCCACCAGCAATGGAAACTACCCATAGCCCCCTCCACACTCATTACTGCACCATTGGCTCTGCAATGGAGCTTGGGCTGAATGTTGAACTGGAGGCAGAACTGGGGATAGGGATAAGAGCAGAGTTGTCCTGGGGACATGAGGGCAGAACAGGTCTGGGAACACAGCAGGGTTGGGTGTCATTCCCTTCCTGCTCCCCCCAAGGGAGGCTGGCCTGGGCCCCAAGATTCACCCCCTGAATGTTCTGAATCATCCCCTAAGAGGGGTAGGCCCAACAGTTTGGGAATTACTGTTATACGGGATGGTAAATATTTCAATTACTCTTTCTCTTCCTATGCTTGCTAGTGAGCACTCTCTGCTCAGCCTGTCCCTGATCAGTCAAACTGTAAGCCTGCCTTGTGAAATCTGCTGTGCAGCAACAAGCGCTTCATCTCGTCCATCAAATCACTGGACTAAGGAAAGCTGACTCCACTGAGCACCACAGCTTACTAGGCAGGCAGACTATTACCAGCAGTAGCACTGGTTTAGAGTGAAATATGCGATTGCCCTCTTGAAGTTTTGTCTGAGGAAAAGGGCACTTTTTCTTGAACACTTCCAAAAGCACAGGGAATACAGCATGCAATTGTATTTCCAATTTACAACTGAAGACAGCACCAAGTATGAGTTATAGTCAACCAAATAATCTATTAAAATAACTTGGCCTGATAGCAAAACTGGCAACTCATTTTTTCCCCAGTATTGTCACTGCTAGGTAAACCTATATTGTTAAGAGGGTAGCAAGATGTACAGCATGCTGTAATTCCATAAGGTGTTGCTGTAAGTGGATCTCTGTAGGAATTTTTCTGATTTCCTTTACAGTCTGAAACTATAAAGAACTTTTACAAATTGCTTCAGGAGCTAGAGGCAGTTTTGTCCAGAAAAGAGCTTACTACCTAATGGATAAAATTTGCAATTTTCCAACATTTTTAAACCCATATGCTTAATGCTCACTAGTACTGTGACTTGATAAAAGCAATTTGCTGCAACTTATTCTCATCTGCTAATGTCTTCTTTTATGCCACAAGTCTCCTCACATCATGGGCTCTCATTGTATGGTCACCTTCCTTATCTATTTCTACAGAGTTTCACGCATGACTCTAGCAGTTGGGTAGAAAATAAATAATAATAATATTGGGACCCTCTATTCCTGTAGTATGTTCATTGGCTGTGCTTTGTAAGTTAACATCTTAAATAAGGGGTCATTTACAAGGCTGTACTTACCAGAATTAGTAACCATCTGATTTCTTTAAAGCTTCCTAGGAATCCAAAAAATGATATAAAACCAATGATCGATCCAACACCAACCAACATAAAAGAAATGTATGTTACCAAGTGGTTCTCATCTGTGAAAGCTGAAACAAAATTAATTCTTAACATGCCGTTTTTTCTTGCTAACTTGCATTTACAAAACTCTGCCATTAAAACTTCTTCATTTTTAGAAATGCATTGTGCCAACTTTTTGAAAGCCATTGTTGAACAGACAGAATTAGTGAAGTCACCAAATGAAGTTATTACCTCCACTGCTAGACCCAGCTGAAGAGACAGAGATCTTTCTTGTGATATTTCACTAACTCCCATTACTGTGAAGAGGAGATATACATTCACACAAAAAATGGTTGTATTTTTGGGACTTCAGTGTGAACCACAATACAATGCATTCTGGGACACCAAGAGTTGTCCAGCGGCACATTGGAAGTAAATAAGGTTATATTAAAAAGAGTTATATAACAGTTCATCATTAAATTGGAGGATACTCACCTGCTTACAGGTTTGTTGTGCATTCAAAATTCAAGTTAGATTCCTAAACCTATTGGACACTGGTCCAGTTCTCCTTAATTGGAGGATCAGGCTTCCATTTATATTTTATCATCTTTGCAGAGATGAGAAGATGGTTGTGATTCCACCTCTTCCTCTGCTCTCCACACTGCCAAAATGTCTCTAATGGCTAGATGAGTTGTGGTCCTTGGCACACAAATGGCTCTTAAATGCATGACTCCTCCCAGATGGGACAGATCCCTCTCTCAAGAAGTAATTCTGAGGGAGAGTTCAGGACTGTGGGTATGCTTCCTTCCTGTGGATAGAAGGCCAAATGGCTGGTGCAACCAAATACCAGCAGCAGGAGGGGAGCTGCCGCTATACTCTTTTGCAGAAAGTTTTGCCATTTTGCTCTTTAACTGAGCTTGTTCTTGTGTCATTATTGTGGTGACTCTGCCTAGCTGTGCCAATCCAAGGTCACAATGCTTTTCAGGGGCAGCTGGCTTTCTTCCTCCCTCTTAGATCTCTAGGGATAGCCATTCTCTTCCCCAAAAACTGACATGGGGAAAGACAAATAAAGTGAACTCTTTTTCTTCCCTTCTTCCATGTCTAAAAGAAAGATTTTTGAAGTTGCTCTGTGACCTTCTAATCACCTCAGGTTGATGTCTGGAAAGTCCCTTCCCTCACATTCTTCCCTTACTGCAGAAGTGGTAGTTCTCCTCCCAAGCTACACGGGAAATGGCTTGTGGACCCTGGAAGATCTTTTCTATGATTATAGGTAGAACTGGGAGAGTGGCTCAGGCCTGTTCTATACCTAATATTTAGGTTGACCTAGCTATGTTGACTACCATTACACCCTGGCTATGTCTACGCTGGCATGATTTTCCGGAAATGCTTTTAATGGAAAAGATTTCTGTCAAAAGCATTTCCGGAAAAGCGTGTCTAGATTGGCAGGACGCTTTTCTGGAAAAGCACATTTTCCAGAAAAGCATCCGTGGCCAATCTAGACGCTCTTTTCCGCAAAAAAGCCCCGATTGTCATTTTCGTGATCGGGGCTTTTTGCGGAAAACACTACTGTCTACACTGGCCCTTTTCCGGAACAGTTTTCCGGAAAAAGACTTTTGCCCGAATGGGAGCAGCATAGTTTTTCCGGAAAAACACTGATGATTTTACATTAGATCGTCAGTGCTTTTCCGGAAATTCAAGTAGCCAGTGTAGACAGCTGGCAAGTTTTTCCGGAAAAGCAGCTGATTTTAGTTTTGGTATAGAAACCACAAGGTTGATGGAAGAATACTTCTTCCATTGCTGTTCTCGGTGTCAATCCTACAATTGTCTTTCTCCAACTTTGATAACAGATTTGTCCAGTGAGAGGACATAAATTACAGAAAAAAAAAAATATGGTGAATTTTAATCCAATACTGCCATCTTGTGAAGAAATCCTATAATTATATCTGTTGTTAGATTCTATAACTTTTGCTAGTCATGGAGTGCAGAAAAAAAATCTATTTATACTCACATAAAACAGCGAATAAATGGTCTCTGTCAAATAGAAGCCATATGCCAAACGTCATAAGCAAAAAACCTAAAACCTGAAAACAATAAGATTTTTAAAAATGTGAATAGTTGCTGAATAATATTTACTAAGTTATTTAACTTTTTAAAATGAAGTCAGAATTCTTACCAAGAAAATTCCATTGAAGATGTTTAGAAAGTATTTGAGGATTAATATTGTGTCTCTCAGTTTCATTCTTTCTGTTTAATGGGTTCTGAAAATATAATTATTCATTCAGCGTAAATCATTAATTCAATATAAACAATAGGATAAGTAACTGCTTAAGTATATGTTTGAGTACAGTTCTAGAAGTGTAAATATTTACTACTGCTACTCTGAGTTACAAAGTAGCTGGATCACAGAGGTGTCAAGATGGCTGACAAGTCATAGCTACAGTCACTCACTTTTTTATTACTTTTTTTTAAAACATTTTTATAGCTGTGGTCAGTCTCACTTTTTTTTCAGTCTTTCTGCATCTGAAAAGACTTTTGGGGCCAGGAGGGATGAAGGTGAGTGTGTCAAGATGTCAGTTATGGTACTGCCTGCTCTACATTTACACAGCACCACTGTGATCCAAAGAATTGTACCCAATTAACAGTTTACTGTACAGACCAGTATAATGAAAGATATTGATTAATAAGCATATAATATAAAACACAATTAATTTTTGCTTTACTTGACAACACAGTTATGCTGTGCATTAGGAATCTTTACTAGCTAAACGTTATACTTTTCACCATTCTAAGCTTCTTAAAACGGCTGCCTTTTGATTTGTTTAATTCTATATTACAAAAACAAGTAGACAATGGATAATGGCTGTTACACTGCCCCGGATTAGATTCCATTACTCTTAAAATAATGCACTATGTATTCATAATGAATTAAATCTCATCAGACTTTTTCACATCTATAATTTAATCAAATACTCTCAGGAAAACAATACTAATGGATACATGTTATCTGACAAACGTGGACATGAAATAGTCAACAATTTGTGGAGCAAGAAATTATTGCATTTTAGTATGTCAGAGTTAAAATTGTTTATACACCACATTTCAGTCTTTGTAAAACTGATTGTCTGAAAGGTAAAAATAGTGCTATTCTCACAGAAGCATTTAAAGTAGTTATCTTATTAAAATACAAGAAACAAGAAAATCCTTACCAGTGCTGAGTATTTCACTCTCAGCAATCTAGGGAGCACTACCATATAGTGGCCTAAACTAATTTCCTTACTCCATCTTAAATATATGTTTACTAATTCTTTTGTTGATAATATTTTACTTCCTTGTTACAGAAGACAACCATGAACAAAACTCTACAGGTGTTTCTTTTCAGTGCTGAAATAAGTTGTTTGCTTTAATTACCATGAGCACAATGAGTAAGTCCATGTCTTCACTACAGGGACGAGTGTTGACACAGCCTACTCCAAATGAAGGGGCTTTCCCATTAGTGCAGGAATACTCTATTTTGAGAAATGGCAGTTCGGTTGACAGAAGAGGTCTTGCATTGACCTAGCTGTGTCTACACGTGGGGTGAGATTATTTTTTTCCACACCTGAGCAATGTGGTTTTGCCACCCTAAATGTGAAGTGAACCTCAGGCCACACTCAGGTACCGGAAGGTAAATGTCACTAAATATTCTTCAGGGACAGAACTAATTCCAAGGCTCTGATTGATTCTTTATAACATCTCATGACCGCCAGACCCGGCTCATGACGGGAGCGGGGGGCGCCTACTCATGATCCGGTGTATAGACAGAAAGTGCAACTACGAGCCAATCAGGGGAACGTGATGGATGGGGGACCGCTACTAACGCGAGGCGGGCGAAGGCGTTTTCCCCGAGTCTGCAACAACCTTTCTCTCCTCCTTCCCCACGCCCCCTTTCTGGAAGGCAAAGTGGGGTCTGCCCAATAACTTAGTCCCCTCCGGCTTGCCTTAGCTCAAACCTCGCTCTCCCCCCCCCCCCGCAACGTCGTTGCCATGGTTACGTTTCCTGTTTAACACGGCTGCGGGCGCGGCTCGAGGGTTTGCAAGCAGGTCTGTGTGAGCCGAGGCTGCCTGCGGGATCTGGGTGGCGGGCGCATCCCGGCTGGGGCTGACAGCATTCGCGGGGCCATCCAGCTCCACCCCCGGGGGCTGCGAGGGTAGATCCTGGGGAGTGCGCGAGGTGCCCAGCGGATGGGAAGGAAGGGGAACTACCGCTCCCAGCGCGCACCGGGGCTTGGCCGCGCGGCGCTTTGAAGCCAGGGAGCGGTAGAGTGCGGGAGGGCCGTTTCCCGGTGCATTCTGGGAGTTGTAGTCTTGTGGGCGGACAGTTTGTGTCTTGCTGTAGTTGCCCAGCGTTGAGTAAAAGGGAAACTTCTTCTCTCCCAGGCTAAGAGCCTGTTCCCAGGGGATTCTTCCCTTCCGCTCCCTCTGCCTTCACTCCCTGGATCCTCAAAAAGCGACGAGGAGTCCTGTGGCACCTTATAGACTAACTGAAGTGTAGGAGCATAAGCTTTCGTGGGCAAAGACCCACTTCGTCAGATGCATGTAGTGGAAATTTCCAGAGGCAGGAATAAATATGCAGGCCAGAATCAGGCTGGAGATGACCAGGTGGATCCAATCAAGGAGGATGAGGCCCACTTCTAGCAGCTGATCTGGAGATGTGAATTCCAAGAGAGCAGAAGCTGCTTTTGTAGTTAGCAAGCCATTCACAGTCTTTGTTTAATCCTGAGTTGATTGTGTCAAACTTAAAGATGAACTGTAGCTCAGCAGTTTCTCTTTGAAGTCTGGTCCTGAAGTTTTTTTGCTGCAGGATGGCTACTTTTAGATCTGCAATTGTGTGTCCAGGAAGATTGAAGTGTTCCCCTACAGGTTTTTGTATGTTGCCATTCCTAATATCAGATTTGTGTCCATTGACACCAAAGACTCAATGCCCTAGTGCCTGCAAGGAAAAGCATGTGGCCACAGCAGCGGCTGCTCTGGTGAGACCCAGGGCAGGTCCGATGGAGTCACTGCATTACTCTCTGTCTTGCTAGGTTATGTCCCCGACTCTGCAGGAGGAGAAGGTCATTGGGTTGGAGCCAGGAAGACTGGAAGAGGGGCTAGTACTGGGGGAGGAGTGGGTGCACGGGGTTAGAGTAGGAGGTCTGGGAGGGTGGCTCGTTTTTGGGGGGAGAGCAGTGGCACTGAGTTAAAGCAGGGAACTGTGTGTTAGAACTTCTGGCTTCTTTCCTTTCCTGTAGGTAAACAGTGGGTCTGTTGGTTATGTCTGGGGGTTCCAGTCTCATCTTTGTGAGGACTTTGGGAGCTGATGCTTGGTGGAGTGGGTAGGGGAGAGGAAGGGATTCTGGGAAGCAGGATTCTTGGGTTCCTTTTCTAACCATGACATTTCTACTCTTTGTGCCTTTAATTTCATGTCCCAAGACGGACCCCAGCTAGAAGCCTCCCTGGTCCCACACTCTCTCCTCATAGCTAGGTCAGTCCAATACCTATAGACCAGGACTAACTCTCTGGGTGGATGCTCTTTTGTTGCACTCTGTTTGTTTCTGAGTAAGTGTCCACACTAAGAGTTAATGAGGAATGGCTAATGTACCCTATCTCCTTTGGGCTCTTCCCTTGTGTATAAGTCCTAAGGAGTCTTGCTTAATTTTCTGAGGTATACTTCTTGAGGAGGGAAAAGAATTATGTATGAATTGTAGATCACACTTTCAAAACCCTACTAATACCATGAGGCTTGCTACTTAAATTGCGGCTAGCTATTCTGGTTTATTTTGCAGTTATTTATATTGATTATTATATGCTGAATTTATCAAAAATATTCTAAATGTACACGGAAGTTGAATCAGAAAGTCCCATGGTCCTTTATTCCTAAACCAACTCTCATGTTCTAAAACTTCAACTCCCAAAGTTTGCTATATTGTACCTGCTATGCCTCTTCACTGTGCTTTTCTTGAGCAGATACCTATCTTAGTTTTCAACTAAGTACTGTATAATATGCAGATGAAAGGTATAGGAAAACTGATTATTTATGTTTATACTTAACAATAGTACCAACATGAAAGGGTAAGGTTTGTGGGACTTTGAAGATTAATAGAAACTACCCATGAGTATTTCCATATAAATAAATTAGCATGGACTGCCTACCACCACAGCAACTTGTTTAGCAGCTCAAGTTCATTCCTAGACTGCCCTGTAGGCTTTACCTTAAGTTGTTAACCCACATTGCTATGTCTTTGCTATATTAATCGAGTTACCAAATTCTTTGAGTGACCCCCACCATCAAAAATTATTGCTTACCTCAATACTACACACAATTTTTCCTGGTATATATGTACCCTTGAGCTCATATAGCTTTCCTCATCTGAGTTGTCTCATTAAAGCCAATTAAAGTTGCACACATGTACATGTTTGTAAGAATGGGTGCTAAAATAATATTTTACTATTTATATGCACCCTTTCCTCTCAAAAGTACTGATACATATAAAATTTTAGTTCCAGCCAAACCTTAATTTTACAAAGTATGTATTTCTACTGATATCAGTAGGACTACTCATGTCTCTAAAACTAAGTGTTCATGTAAGTCTTGTCATGATTGGAACCTTGCTGTGGATATTGATTTATTTTTTATCTTAGAGAAAGAGTTATGAGATACCTGCTATAGCAGTGATTGGCAAAATGTAGCCCATGGCCACATCTGGTCCACCATTGAACTGTGGCTCAGCGGGAGCTTTGGGCAGGCTTCCTGCCTCTTGCAGCCCTGGATGCTGTTCACAGTTGCTGACTGCAGGAGCCACGTGCATCTCTGCAGGCTGTGTCCCCCACAGAGGGGGTTGTGTGCTGCCCCCACCCTAAGCACAATTCCACAGTTCCCATTGGCCAGAAACCACCCAATAGTAGCTGTGTGGGCTGTGCTTGCAGCGGTCAGTACACAGAGTCCCCTTGCGTGGGGTGTGTGGCATGTAGAGATGTTATACCAAATAAAAGCAAGCAGGATCTTATGAGGGGGATAAGGCAAAAAGCCACATTTATTGTAAAGATAATAATAAAAAAATAAAGAAAAGATAGAAGCAAACAACGTTGTTTAACTACTTATTCCTAACACTACTTAACCCTTATACACTTTATATATATATATATAAACCATTCATTCATACATCCATTCATTCAAGTTCTGTGTATAGTTACCAGCCTGGAAGTTGTTTGTGACAGAATACTGGCCAGGTATTCTGTACACAAGTGATGGTAGTGGGGAGCGAAGTCCTGATCAGATGCGCATCTGAAGCTCCTGGTGGGCTGGCAGCAGAACCTTGGACTCTGATTCCATAGTTTTTTAGTCCAGTTCTTATAGGAATTTCTTCCTATGCCAGTCTATGGAAATTGCTGCATCATGCTGATGTCTCCAGGGTGGCTGCCAGGTGCTTGTCAGTGATCTCATCGGGTGGACCTCCAGTACTTGGTTTTCTCCACTTGACACCTTTTGGTTGCACTGGCACCTGACGCCTTCTTCAGCCCTTTGTTGCTGTATTCTCAGGCTGGCACCTCTCAGAACCATTCACTCATCATCCAAGCACTCTCTCTCTTACATACATTCCTTAATTAATGTTTCCCATACAATATTTTTGTATAATAGTAACTTTACATATCTCAGAGTTGTAGTTACAAAAAGTTTCTGGGTGGTATTGCTTAAAACATTCTCTGAGTACTGAATAAAGTTACAATGTTTTAAAGAGAACAGGCGTCAATTAAGTAACAATGCCCTTAGTCAATTACAGGGCTTGCTCCCATAACAGAGTTAGTGGCTTGACAATGCATTGTTACAATGTATTTCTGCAATGTCAATTTCAAGCAGCCCCTTGCACAAGCTTGAGCATGCCCTGGAGCGCCCGGGGGGGGGGAGGGGGCGGCTGTTTCTGGCTACATAGGATTATATTCTTAACAGTTCTAAGTTACATGACCTAATACATTATATTCTAAAGGGGCAATAATAATAATAATAAAAATCTAAACATTTAACAATCTTAACAAATAATAATAATAAGAAGAATTAATAATAAATCTAAACACTTTAAGTTGTGGGGAACAAATTATGGGGAGTCACATTTTTAATACATTGATATGTTATCCCTACAGAGATGCACATGGCCCTCGCAGCTGGCCACTTTCAGTAGCGTGTAGTGTTGCAGCAGGCAAGGAACCTTCCTTAGGGTCTTGCTGGGCTGCTGGTCAGGAGCCACCTAAGGTAAGTGCCTCCCAGCCAGAGCCTTCCCTATGCACACCATCCCGTCCTTCCTCCCAATTCTCGGCACCTCTGCTCCTTCATTGATACACCCTGCCAGACTCAGCACCCCAATCTCCTGCTTCAGGTCACAACCCCCTCCTGCCCTGGGTCATAACACACATCTCTGCACTCCTGTCTTAGAGCACAACCCAGTCCAGACACAGCATCTCCTTTTACACCTCTTATCCAGGTCAGAATTCTCTGCTGCACTTATACCCCCTCGCAGATCCTGTACCCCCATCCTGCATCCCAATTCCCTGCCCCAGGTCACAACTTCTTCCTTCACCCAAACTCTTCCCTACACCCTGCAACTCCTCCATTAATATAATGGAAGGGTGTGGTCCTTGACAACTTACCAAATTCTTGGAGTGTCCCCCATCAAAAATTATTGTTACCCTAGTACTATAGCCACAAATCTAGCAGTAAATGCAAATCTACTATTGTATTGGATCTTATTTTCCCTTTTTTCTGTTACATTTTTATTATGGAAAGCTATGGAAGATGATGATGATGATGTAAAACTTGAAGAAGAAATTAATATAGAATTGAGCAGAATCAGTGTTACTTCCCTTGAAGAAGATGATCCCAGCTCTGATTTATCTGCAGATGCTTGGAGTGATGGTGAAACAGTAAGTGTTTGATAGAAACAGAAGAAATAGTACTGCCTTTACTTTTGCATGGCAAACTTGTGTTTTTTGGTGTGCCATTTCTAGCCTCTTTGTGGGCGTACTCTAGGCATCAGAAAGTCTAGAGCAAGGGAGGGCAATACATTTTGATGAGGGGGCATGCTGAGATTTTGGTAAGTGGCTAAGGGCTGCACTTTTCTATGGACTGTGGGGTTGGAGAGGGAGTTGTGAGCTGGGGTGAAGGGAGCAGGAGTGTACAGAGCATTTGGGTAATGACCTGGGGCATGGGATTGAGGGTGGGCGGGGATCCATGGGGGGATATGGGTGCAGGAGAGGATTCTGACCTGGGGAGGGGCATAGGAGGGGATCCAGGAGGGGGTGGGGTTTCAGAGGCAGGCTCTGATCCAGAGGTACTTTACCTAAGTAGTTTTTGGCCAGCAGCACTCTCAGGCAGACTTCCTACCTGCTAGCAGTCACCACCTGCTGTTCCATGTGGCTCTCTCTGCTGCTGTGAGCAGGAAAGGCTTTGTGTGCTGCCCTTGCCCCCAGAAAAATCTTTCAGTTCCTATTGGCTGGAAAGTGCCCAATGGGAGCTGAGAAATTGTGCTATACTGCCCCTGCCCAATGGACAACTGTATTTTCCTATGCTGAATATGTGAATTGGTAAATTACTCATATTCAAGCGAGTTCAGTAGCAATCAGCCAGAACTATGCAGTACAAACATTCAAATTAGCATCAAGTTGACTGAGGCCTAGTTCAAAAGAAATATTGTGTAGTTAGATTCTTTTCATTTAGTTCACATGGGGAAAGGTGTAACACGCACATTCCTAAACCCTTCTCTCACACAGGAAAGGTGACTGACTGACCTGACTGCAGCAGGGTCTTGGGCTTTCCTGGGGTGCTGACTCAGCCAGTCACTGTGGGGGAAGGAAGAAGCCAGGCTGTTGGTGAGCTTAGCACTCTGACCAAGAGCTGGTTCTCTGTACAGTGCAGGAAGTGGGATGCATCATACCAGGAGGGTTATGGAGGATCAGTGGCATTGAGGAAGGCAAAGGGGCAAAGCAGGGAGACGACAGCAAGAAGAGAAGCATGTAAAGGGCTGATGGGTAGGTAGCAGAGGTGACACATAACCAGCTGATGCCTGTCTCCTGCCTGTGCTCACCAGCCAACATAGCTCACAGTATACAGCCAGTGCCACCTGGAAATAAGATGGGATCCAGGGACAGTGGGAGAGCTGTGTTGCATTTCTGTGCATTGTAGATTTCCCCTTCCACTAAGCTTGCACATCTATCCATCAACAGCCATTGGACCCTACCACACATTGCTAGTAGGCAGGTCTCTGGCAAGCAGGGATCCAGCTAGAAGCAGGATCCAACAGTGCTAATGGGACGAGAGAAAATACGAGACAATTTGCTCCTTTAAAAAAAAAGTCAAGACACCTGCAGGCAAGCTTAAATAGGCGACTGTCCCTTTTAAAATGGGATGTCTGGTCACCTTATACTTCACCTGCTTTGTCTCTCTTCTACCCGGGGACCAATACAGCTGCAACAACACTGCATCCAAATTGATTGACATAATTCTACATAGAAGTCTATGCAGTATTATTTTTTGGAATGGTTCCAATATCATCAAAATCAGAAAGTACCTCAAGAGCACAATGAATATTGCATATTGTTCTATGCACTAGAATGTCAATAACCTAGATGGAAATCAGAAGAACCAAAGGGGTGGGGAAGAAGTATGGGACAAGAGAGATTAATACAGTATGTGGAAAGATTAACAGAATGTCCTATTCTTTTAGGATCTCAGTCTTCAAGTGAATTCTTCATAGGCTCTGGCATCCAAAGGGGTCAGGCCCTTAGTAGTTTATGCATCACAGTCTTTGGAACATGTTATTTGGAGGATAAAAATACCATGGAAATAGAAAAGTTGCTAAATGCAGGTCATGTAGATTGTAATTGGTAATCATGGGATGAAACTGAGAAAAGAAATATTTAAACAGAAATTGAGGAGAGATTTCTTAATATCAAAACTAGGGAGGTTGATGAGGACTTCTTTATATATGGCTTATTTAGGTATCAAATAGGAATGTAGGAAGTTTGGAAGTGAAAGGTTAACAGTTTAAGTAAGCATCATCCTAAATGGGTAATGCTTACCAGTTCCAGTTAATTGGTAACCAGTGAGGGCTCACGCAGCTCCTTGTCTGCTGTGGGCAGAGGGTTTGGATTAGGAGCCACAGACAGAGTCTGCGGTCATCTGTATCAGCCTCTGCCTGTGGCAGACCTGGGCATCCCTCAAACAGAGGGTGCTCTGGCATCTGGAGCAGCCTCTGTCCGCGGCGAGTCTGGGTGCGCTGCAAACAGGGATTACTCCTGCAGAGCATACTCTGTCCATGCAGAGCAAGGGCACCCTGCATGCAGGGGCTGCTCTTGAGGGGCCTCGGACCCGGGATTTGGCAGCAGCCCCAGCCCTCGCGTGGGGGCCAGTAGCTGGCTGAGCCAGCTCCATCCCCATCCCCATCCCCAGTGCAGGACTAGTAGCCAGCAGCCAGGCCAAGGGTGGAAGCCTTGCACTCTGGGGGCTGCTTCAGCTGGGCTGGAGTGGTCCCCAACCTAAGTCTTAGTTAGTCAGTTAGGTTGACCTAACTTTTGACTGGTGAACATTTAACTGGTTAACTGATTAATTGAGAGTTTACATCTTTGGTAGAAAGAAAGCCAAAGTAAGCTTGATCTTTTCCCAACCTTATTTCGTTAAATTTGAGTTTTGGATCAGTTCTCATAGCAGGCAGAGCATGTGGTGATGCCTGTTAAGGTTGCCTTCTCTGTTTTCACTTGTTTGTTATTAAATCTAAATCTAAATCAATTAATTTACTCTTTATGGACTAATATATAATCATGGAAATACATGTGTTTTACATAACAGAAATATCTGTGGCTCTTCTTTGTCACCTTATGAGGGGTCTTGGTACCCCCTCAGGGGTCCTTATCGTAAGTCACTGCTCTGGGGATCCCTGAGACCCCTGCACCCAAAAAACCCAGCTCAGTTCCCTTTGTCCCCAAAGTTCCCAGACCAGTTCCTTCAGTCCCCCAAACTTCTGAGGCCAATTCTGGCTGTTGCATGGGCTTGTCTTCAAGAGAGGTAGGGGGGCCCGGGCCCTCCCTCACCTCCGGGCCCCAACCCAGGACCCTGAAGGCAGAGGTATTCCCCACTGTCAGGAGTTGTGGGGGTCCCTAGCCAAAGCACGCCACCCCCTTCTGGGACCAACAGCCCTGTCCTGGGTCGTTTCCTACTTCTCTGTGGTCCTTAGGGGTTGTGCGAGTCCGTAGGGTGCTTCCCTGTTCCACCGCACTGTGCCAGTTGTCCAGTCGTGATACTTGCCACCAGGTCTTCCATGTCCCCGCTTTGGCTTCGCCCTCTCAGTACCAGCACCTCCTTCGTCACGGGGTAGTCGCTACATCTGGTCAGGCTCTCCTGTAGCTCAGCATCCGGGGGTACCTGCTGGGGAGACTGTGTCCATACTCCGCCTGGGGATTTTGGAGGAAGGAGGGGGGAGTCCCGTCCCCCTCCCAGTGCCAAAGCCAGGTATGAGGCGGACTGGCAGAGAGGACTCTCTCTTCTGGCCCCTCCTCAGTTGGCCCCACCTGGCTCTCCTTCCCCCCTCCGGCCCAGGCCTCTTTATACTCTCTTGCCAGCCAGCATATCCATGCTCACCATCTGGCATATCGTGCTGGGCTCCTCAGCGGGAGGCGTTCCCCCTGGGTCCTGGTGCCTGCTGGATTCAGCCCCGCTGCCCAAGAGCAGGCGCCACAGCACCACTGCAGCAGCGTGTGCACCCCCAGAGTGCCACACCAACACCAAAAGTGCGGGGTCCGGGCACCCCATCACACACCTCTTTTAGCATCCAGCTCCCATCATCACTTATTCTCTGTTGTCCTTTTTTCTGTAGGTGTGCGTCCTTGCTTTCAAATCTTTACTATGATCATAAACCTCAAAGATTCTTTCTGTTATTGCCATCATTAGAATCTTTTCTCTTTGTAAAGCACCACTTCCCATTGGCAGAGGGCTCCTAGCACATTGGCCAGTGTGAGTCCATTACAAAACATAAAGCCTGATCCTGACAGTCCCTAAGCTATCACAATTCCATTTTCAATAATGAATGTCAGGACCTCTCAGTGTTCAGGATCACCAAGGTACTAAGTGTTTTCTGAATGCTTCTGAACACTTTAATCTCCTGTAGATTTAAAAAGTCATTAATGCTCCTCAGCAACAATCGGAAGACACTGGGTTCTTCACAGGATGGGGGCCTTTAATCAGGAAAAACAAATACAAACTGAACAACGAGGGTGAGAACCCTTATTTTTGTCAAGGTGAGGAATTTGTTGATGATATTCCACACAATTAAGTTCACTTTTCTGCTTCTGATTGCCCTTCTGTGCTTTCTTAATGTGACTTATGTGGTTGGGGACAGCGTAGAGTACTATTAGAAGTGGGGTACTGTAGAAGTAGGTGAGTCATTTGTAGGCTCATTTCAGAGAGCTAAATTCTATGATTAATTATGGTCCAGAGCTATACATTTCCCAGATGCACCATGGTATTCTCTTTGATGTCAATAAGAAGTTTTTTACAGAGATCAAGGGGACTATATGGTCTTTATTTAGTAACTAAACATTTAGTTATTTATTACTTTTTTAGTGCCTTCTTGTAGCATTCATCATTCTGAGGACAATCTGTTCCCCTTTAGGCTGCTGTGACCTCTGCTTTGTTTCTTTCATCCATCTCTTCTGTACTTTTCACTTACTTCCTTGCAGCAGCATCTTGTTCCCAACCCAGTGCATTTTGTCTAACCACTGAAATTATCAATAATTAAGTAAGAGAGTAATAGAGAGGTAGCCGTGTTAGTCTGATCTTGCTAAAACAAAAGGAAAAACTATGTAGCACTTTAAAGACTAATAAGATGGTGATGAGCTTTCGTGGGCCAGACCCACTTCCTCAGATCATATTCTGGAAGAGAATTGGCATGACCATATATACCAAAGGAATACAGTGAAAAAAGTGAACATATTATTAAACTGACAAATCAGATTTAGTACAGAAGGTGGGGTGAGGGGGAAGGAGGGAGGGAATAGCGATTTGAGTCAATGAATGGCTAATCAGGGGTGATAAGTGGGATTACTGACTGTAAAGAAAATAAATGAAAATTTTTGCCCCACCAAAAATGTTTTGTCAGAACTGAAAGGTTTTGTGGAAATGGAATGGTTCTGATAAAATTTTAATGGGGGAGAGTTGGCGGCGGGAGCTTTTCAGGTGCAGCACCTGAAAGAGGGAGAGACCCATCCACCCTAAAATAGTAGGTGGACGGCAGTTAGCATACTTGATTACAGTATAGGGAACCATGGGCTCCCAGCTCAACATAGGGACTTGAGCCTGGTGGGTTGCTCACACTTCAGAAAAATAGCTTAACCAACAGACAACTAACTGTGCTATTGCTGACCCACTAAACATTAAATGTATCAAAAGTGGGACAATTACATCAAAAGAGATTGAAAGTCTACATAATTTGTTGTTAGGGGACATGGGAGGCCCAGGTTCAAGTCCCTGGTAGATGTGTATTTGTGAATCTAACCTGTCCTTCAAAAAATGTAATATCTCAATAACTAAGACCCCACGTCTGATGTGTGATTCCTCTACTGTGAATTATTTGTCCTTTTATTCATTTTGGATCAAACCAACAACAAAAACCATATCAATTAGAAAAATGTTTCTACAAGGCAGGAGTAATTAGTTTGCTGTGCAGTCTAAATGAGTGACACAATAATGGAACTAAGGCATGATTGGACGGGGGGGAAATGCATGATTTGTAGGAGGTAGCAACAGTTCCTGAAATCTGCATCTTTAACAGTGTGTCCCTCACTGAAACACTAAAGAACAGAAGCGAATCTCACAGCCTGAGAGGATAAACTTGTGTATTGGGGCTGATGCTAGTGCTCTAATAATAGTTGTGCAGAGACACCATGGAGCTTAGTTAAGAATGTTAAGTATTTACCTGTAGTCTTGACAGAGATGAAAATACAGAATTTAATTAAAATATTATTATTTCTAGGCTTCAAATGGATTACCAGAGTCAGTTACATACTATTTAAACTTTGTGAAGAACAGAAGTAAAAATACTGAAAATCTTATATTGCAAGATGTAGAAGATGAAGAAACTGCAAGTAAGCTGTGATCATAATAAATTGATGTGTGATGTCCCCCTCAAGCCCTTATATTACCAAAATAAATCAAACTAACAGCCATCAGTAATATAATGTAAATCCTCAAACTCAACAAAACTATGAAACCTACTGCACAACTTTAACTCATCATCCAGTATGGAAGCTCCTATGGTCCTTTTTCAGAAGTTCTCTGGAAAGTATGTGGTCTGGTATAGCAGGGGTGGATACAGTTTGCCAAGGATTGCTCCTGTTGGGCTGACGGATACTAACCCTGATGAACTGCGTCCAGCCCACATGCCTCTTATTGCCCACTCCAACTGTATAGTATGTATGCATCATTTTTATTATTACAAAACAGTTTGTAAAGGATTGGCCAAGAAATATGCCCCTGTTCAGTGCTGTAGAAAAGTTGATTAATTGTTTATAGGCTGGACTGCCTAGGGCTTGAGGTTGTATTGTTTTTTTAACCTGAAACATAGCATGGACTCTTATTAATAAATTCTTATTAGTATAAGAGTGCTTAAAACCTGCATTCTTTTCTGCCTCGTTGACTCAGTCAAGGATATACTCACATTTCTGTGGTAATAACTGCATAATTTTAGATGAGCGTACAAAGGCATTTTATGCATGTGTTGTACTGAGGGCAATTTGAAGGTATCTCATCCTAAATTCCTTCTTTGTATCCTGCATAATTGTTTCCTACCCCACTACTGGTAAACCATCCAGGCTCCAGAATGTCCCTACACTTGCCTCTGACTTCACTGACTGAAGAGTGATGCATAATGTTCCTTTGCTTTCTGGTTTCTTGAAGCTCCAATTTTGCAGACTCCACAAGGAGTCCAGTGTTTCTCAGTTACCAGTCTGTGGACTGGTGCTGGTCCCTGAGATCTTCTTGAAACAGTTTTGGAAGGCAGTGAGCTGGTCGCTGGTATCAAAAAGCTTGAGAAATATTGCTCTAGTCTAGACTATTCCGGTCAATCATGAGTTTTCTTTTTAATATTCTTTTCAAATACACATGTTTAGCACTTGTAATCTCTAGGGACCTAATCCAGATATAGTATTTGCTAGGGAGCAGCCTTGCACTTGGTTATTCGACACAGGTCCCAGAGCCACTTCTGATAAGTAATTTCAAAAAATTACTTCCTGAAATAGTACTACTTAGTCTCTTGAGACCAGGGGTGCACAGTAAGCATCCCACAGGTCAGATGCGGTTTGCCAGGGTTAGCCTCTGGTGGGCTGCCAGACTCTTTGTTTACTTGGGCATCTGCAGGTATGGCTGCTCGCAGGTCTTGTTGGCCATAGTTTGCTTTTCCCAGCCAATGGGAGCTATGGGAAGTAGTGCGGGCAGGGCACTTAGGGGAAGCTTCTTCAGTTTTATCAGTAGTAAGAATTATATATATTCTAAATATAATATATGCCTAGTTATTTATATTGTCCTTTTGTGGAGCTTCAATTTAACGCAGTTCTAATGCTGTACAAGTAACCACACCAAACTTACTAGTGCCTTCTAGCTGGCGAATGTGTTTTGCCCTGTGGAGTGTTTTTCTTTGAATATATGCTGCTGTCATAGATTTTTTTTACTCTAATATTTAATTTGTATCTATCCAGTGCTTTTAATTAGTTTAATTAGATTAAATTACTATTAAAGGAACCTATCTTGTCTGAGTGGATTTGGAGTTTTTCCTCAAAATAGTACCTGTGGTGAGCACTTTTTTAAAGAAAAAACACACTGTGCTTCACACTTTGGATTTTATGAACTGATAATAGGAAAGTACAATTCATCAGCGTTAGACTACCATATAACCTGATACCTTGGGAATGGAGGTTGTTCATAACTAGGAAATGTTTAAAACTCTGAACACAATGTTATGATTGTTCTTTTAAAAGTTTACAACTGAACAGTGACTTAATACAACTTTGAAACTGTACTATGCAGAAGAAAAATGCTTCTTTTATTCATCTTAATTGGAATCATAGAATCATAGAACCATAGAGCTGGAATGGACCTCAGAAGGTCATCAAGTCCAGCCCCCTGCTCTAGGCAGGACCAATCCCAACTAAATCAACCCGGCCAGGGCTTTGTCAAGCCGAGACTTAAACACCTCTAGGGATGGAGACTCCACTACTTCCGTAGGTAACCCATTCCAGTGCTTCACCACTCTCCTAGTGAAATAGTTTTTCCTAATATCCAAACTGGACCTCTCCCACCACAACTTGAGACCATTGCTCCTTGTTCTGCCATCCGTCACTACTGAGAACAGCCTTTCTCCATCCTTTTTGGAACCTCCCTTCAGGAAGTTGAAGAATGCTATCAAATTCCCCCTCTTCACTTCTGCAGACTAAACAGACCCAACTCCCTCAGCCTCTTTTCATAAGTCATGTGCTCTAGCCCCCTAATCAGTTTGGTTGCCCTCCGCTGGACCCTCTCCAATGCGTCCATGTCCTTTTTGTAGTGGGGGGTCCAGAACTGGACACAATACTTCAGATGTGGCCTCACCAAAGCCAAATAAAGAGGAATAATGACATCTCTGGATCTGCTGGCAATGCTCCCCTTAATGCAACTTAATATGTCATTAGCCTTCTTGGCTACAGGGACACAGTGTCGACTCATATCCAGCTTCTCATCCACTGTAACTCCCAGGTCCTTTTCTGCAGAACTACTACTTAACTGGTTGGTCCCCAGCTTGTAACTATGCGTGGGATTCTTCCATCCCAAGTGCAGGACTCTGCACTTGTCCTTGTTGAACCTCATCAGATTTCTTGTGGCCCAGTCCTCCAATTAAAATGAAACAAATATGGAAACAGTTTCCTTTCCTTGTCACATCTTTCTTTAAACATTACCTTTTTATTTTTTATATTTTATTTTTTTAGTAAATTATGTTTAACAAAATACTGCACTGTAATTATTTTATTTTTGTCTCTGCTGCTGCCTGATTGCATACTCCTGGTTCTAAATGAGGTCTGTGGTTGATGGGTCAGTTCATAAATGTGATGTTTGTAACTCTGAGATTCTACTGTACTTAGATTAAGACATTTTCTTACAATATCTTCCCCCTCCCATTTTCCTCCTCAGGTGAACACTATCAAGTAGTATCTAACCATGCTTCAGAGTACTTGGCAGAGTTGGCTTCTGAATACAATGAAGATCCAGAAGTATTGAAGAAGAGGGTATTCTGTGTTTAAATAATCTTTGTAGTACATTAGATTCAATAGTTATTACAGATAATAAACAATCTTGCAATGACTAATGCACGTTTAAAATTACACACTCCCTAAGTAGGACTACAAATGTGCCTGGTATATAAGATTAAGCATTGCATGTGGTTTGCAGGTTAGGGTCCTTGGTTGTGATTCAATTATTCCATAGATTAGGGGTCAGCAACCTATGGCATGCATGCTATCAGTGGCACATGAGCTGATTTTCATTGGCATATGGGCGGGAACTCAGTCCAGCCCTGCCCCCTTACCCCACACAGCAGGAAGCCTGCACTGCTGCTTGATCAGAGTATTTCTTCTGATCTGTTCTTTTGCTGGAACTAGAGTTGCTGTGCCCATGAAAGCTCATGATACCATCTACATGTTTTGTTAGTCTATAAAGTGCTATCCCAGACTATTTGTTGTTTTTTTAAGTTTATTCTTTTAACAGAATTTTTTGGACTGTTGCAGATATCTAAAATTCTGATCTTAATGATTTTTTAAAAAAATCCTGTGTTACTAAAACAGTAAGATTTGCATCTTAATTTATTTGTTAATGAAGCTACTATAAATAGGACTATTATTGACTTTAAAAATATCGACAGCATGCAGACCTGTAAATAGAAGTGAATATGTTAAATCTCAGCACACCAATTCTGAAAGTTTGCTGACCCCTGCCATAGATCATGAAATTATAATATTTGATATAAATGTTTAGTAGTCTTAACTGGCGGTGTGTGAACATTAAATTGACTAAAATAGGCTTGGATTGTTATAGCTTCATCCCTTTTCATTTTATCCTGAGAAAGTGTTTGGTTTTATTCAGATACTGTCTGAAATAGAAAATGAAGAAATGCAGGCCAGTGCTGGTCCTGACAGTAATAGTCAACCCAACAGTGAGGACATAACTGGCAGTGTGGTTGCTGATGAATGTTCTGTTGCAGGTAAACTAACTTAATATAAATGTATTTGTGCTACTGATTAGTTCAGTACTTATATTTGCCATATAAAGTATTTTTTCTGATCTATTCTTTTGATGAGAGTAATCATGCAAGTCAAGTACAATATATATTACAATGGGATTTAGATGTTGGAACCAGAGTTACTTTGCCAATTGTAAGATTGAGATCTTATCTTATTTTTTCCTGTCTAAAGTCTTGATAATAAATGTATTTCAAATGCACAAATAATTTAAGTAATATCATTTGTTAGTTAATTTAATGTATTGGTTGGCTAAGCAAACTTAAAGGTCCCCAAATCAACAAAGGTACCAATCTTAATTTTTGATAATTTCAGTTGTATTGACATTAAGGGCCACATTTGCAGAATGTTTCTTTGGTCTGATTATCCAGGTTTTTTTGCACGTCAATCTCATTCAAGTGCCCCAACTGAGTGCAAAGAAAGTTTGTATGTGTCTGTTTTCTTATTCTCCAAGCAAAATATAATATGAACATTAATAGAAGCTAAATTGTGGGCACCGAGCATTTGCTTTATAGACTATTCACTTTAAATACATAATAGACAGACTAGGAAAGAATGTCACCCTTGAATGCGGTCTCTGTATTCTGCTGTGGTAGAATATGAGAGCTATAAAAGTCCATATTTGGCCAAGGGAACATTTCCCTGATGCTTGCATAGATATGACTGCCAAACAGCCCTACATAGAGCCCCTTACAAATACTAGTATAGTGGGTATGCATGCTTGTGACAGGTCCTTGGGCTGTACAAACAGAATCTTACTTGTATTGTTTTCTTGTCAATATATTAAAATATTTCATGATTTCAGATAAATAATTACTATGAGCTCAGATCTTCAGTCAAAATGTGCGCTTGCTTAAATTTTTGTAGATAACGATGACATGACTGTAAGCTTCACTTACCTTGAAGTAGAAGAAAGGTGCAAGCAAGAATTTGAGCTGTGGGAGGAGCAACAAAAAGAACTTGAAAAACAGAAAAGGAAAAAACTAAAAGCTGAGATGGAAATAGAGGAAAAACAAAATGAGGATGAAAAGAAGAGAAGGCAACTATGTCTGGAGGAATTTGAGACTGAAAGAATGAAGTTAGAGATGCTTCATAAGGTAACATTTAAAAACAAGATACTGATAGCATACCCCTTTATTAATCTGGACTACTTGAATCAACAGCTCCAATGCCGAAGAGAGGAATAAATGTACCCTCTCAAATCTGTGCACAACTCAGTGTCTCCATACTTGTGGTTTGAAAGAGATACTGCTGAGAATAGATCATGTAAGGTTTTTTATTATGATTCTCTTTCTTCTTCCCTGTTTTGATCAGCTGTGAATAATTTAACAAAGATGATACTTAAATTTTCACCATTAGGCTTTATCATTATTAGTTAATATTTATTGTATGATACCAGCCAAAATCCCTGGACAAGAATGGAACCCCAGAATGCTAAATGCTGGACAGGTACAAAATACACAACTCAGACTTTTTTCATGGAAAACTTTGGCTTTTTTTGTGAAAAATCCAAAATAAAATGTTTTGGCTGAAAGCATGTCTTCTGGCAGTTTTAGTTCTGATTTCTTAGGGTATGTCTACACTGCATGCTTATTTTGAAATAAGCTATTCTGGAATAGTTATTCCAAAATAGCTTTTTTCAAAATAGCACGTCTGCACTGCAGGGAAGCCTCAAAATTAGTCCAAGGCAGGCTGCCCTAATGTAGACTTGCTACCTTTATTTAGAGCCACAGGAGGCACCAGGGAGGAATAAGTTAGAATGGCCCTGGTGAGGGGCTATTTTGAAATAGCAGTAGAGGAGCATCTATACACACCTTATTTCGAAATAGCTGTTTCGGAATAAGCATTATTCCTTGTAGAATGAGGTTTATAGATTTTGGAATAAGCTGTCTGTTATTTTGAAATTATTTGAAATAACGGAATCGCTGTGTAGACACTCACATTGTTAATTTGAAATAATTCTAGTTATCTTGAAATAATGGTGCAGTGTAGAAGCACCTTATTCTCAGTTTCTTCTCTTCATGTAGTTCTCTAGTCAAGAGAGTGGTTGCATCATGGAAGATGTATTCTGGCTGGGAATCCCAGACCATAGAGAAGAATGAAGGCATAAGAAAAACAAATTATAGCTTCCATGAAGAACCTGATTCAGATGTTTAAATTCAGGGATTTTTTTCAATTTTTTGTGGAAGTTTATACTTTTGTGAAATTTTTCATTTAATTGAAATCCAAGTTTTCTGTAAAAAATGTGTTGGTATAAAATTTTAATTTAGCTGTAGGAGACATTGTTCCTTCTTCAAAGAGCTTATGAACTTCAGAGCTATACACTATTCTAATGAGGGCAGTTCACGTTTCTGTCAGAGCTATTGTTCCATACTTAGACGTCATTGCATCAGTTAGCTTGCATGCATTTTGAAGGATCTCTTTATGACCCATATAGGTAGACACTTTATTTTCAACCACAGATTGACGATTTTTGAAGAACAAGATGGCAGCTATCTGGGTACAGTTCCAATTTGCTGACCTTATTCTGTTTTTCAGGTTATGATCAAATGGATGATACTGAATCTGAGTTTTTAGCTGCTTGATTTTTCTGATTTGACCAACCTGATTACTTTTTATACTTCAAGTGTCAACACAAAATAAATGGATCTTTGGAGAATGCGATTTTTATAAATAGCTATGATTTTAGTGAGTTACACAATGAAATATATTAAAATAATTTAATTAAGATTATTTGTTTATACAGCAGCAACAAGCTATGATGGAAGATGAGTTATTAAAAGAAAAAGAAGTTTGGCAAGAAAAGTTTAAGCAACATGAGGTAACTTATATTTGTGACCGTTGTCAAAGAATTTGAATGTTATTGTAATAATTGAAAGATACTTTCATTGTTATTGAATTTGATTGTGCTTTTCTTCATGATTTTAGCATATGGATTAAGAGAGATACCTTTGTGGTTTTAAAAAGGAAAAAAAGGGTTTTTTTAAATTTGGGAAAGCAGCCCTTCTTTTAAGACAGTTAGTTCTGGCTGAGCAATCCATTTCTCTTCTTGTTTGAGCAGCTGCAAATAGCAGTTAGGTTCTTCAGCTAAGCAAAACCTTTAGTCAACTTTTCAAACTGGAATTTGTCTCTGTGTGTGGATAAGATGACAATCCTATGTCCAGAGTAATCTGGAAAAAGCCAAGAAGAAACCATATTAACAGAAGATAAAATATATTTTAAGAATAAATCGATGTCTGTCTTGTTTCACACATTACATATTAAGAAAGATTTTAATAATTTAGATGCTGAATAAAATGTATATCCATTGTTTTGGCATAGGAATTGATCAAAAGTCTACAGTTGCAAATAGAAGAGGCGAAAAGGATCTTTGAAGAGCAGAAAGCAAAAGAAAGACAAAGTTTGGCAGAGCAGTGGAATACAGCAGCTGTAAAAATCCAAGCTAGATTTAGAGCATTTGTTGTTTACAGAAAATATGCTCCTATCTTAAAAGAATGGAGAGCAGAAATTAAAAGGAAGAAGGAATTGCAACAAAAAATGGAGAGAGATAAGAGAGAAAAGGAAGAAAAAATGATGAAAAGGATCCAGGAAAGGAAGCAAAAAGAAGAGGAGGCAAGAAAAAGACAAGAAGAAATTGAAAGACAAGCATATATGGAACAGGTGAGGAGACGTGAGGAGTATGAAAAGAAGAAAGTCAGTATGAGGCTTGCACGAGAAAAGAGCCTACAGGAAGTATCAAGAGGGCAACAAGGAATAAAACAAAAAGAGAAAATAGCAATAAACACAGCAGTTGTAAATAGAGATAAAGATACAAAAAATATGAAGGAAGAAAAAGGAGAAAATACAGAAGACAAAATTGATCAGGAAAAGGAGCAGAAGAAACAAATATTGGAAATAAGAGAAGAGGGAAAGAAACAAAAAGAAAAACATGTTGGAAAGATACAAGAGGCAAATAATTCAGAGAATCTAAAAGACAAAAAACAGACATCACCAAACTCTGAGAAGAAAGAAGAGTCTCATGAAAAAGGTAATGAAAATGAAGATGGATATTTGATGACACATACAGGAAAAAGTTCTCTGCAAACTACAGTCCTTGACAAAAACACAAATACAAATATGCTGGACAGAGAAGCCATTGTCCTTGTAGCTAATGATGCATTCACAAATAAGGAGAACAGTAGTCACATCAGTCAGTGGCACGTGGAGGCCCAGGCATATACCAGCAACAGTAAACACAAAGTGCAATTTTGTAAGTCTGAAACAATTAAAACAGCAGAGGTTGTGATGAAGGAAACTCAGGAGGAAGTTGCTGAGGATTGGGACAATAGCGTGAGTGCAATTAAGTCTTTTGAAAGGCCCCTAACACAGCTTGATGATGTTGAAAAGAGGAGGCTAACTTGGATGAGGACATGCAAACCCTGGTCTAAAATTTATATGGAAAACCAAAGAAAGAAAGTAGTTAAAAGAAGCAGACCAAGAAAAAGCTCAGCTAGCAAGATGCCTCCATTAAGTACAGAAATTATTCTCCAGTGTGGCCTTTGGAATGCCCTCCAACAGGTAACAAAAAACTGTAAGTGATTCTTAAACAGTGATCTCTGTGAGAGATGACTAGTCAGGTGAGGTGGAATTTTCAAAACTGCCAGCCTGGGCCTAATAATTGGTTTTCCCATTTACTTCTTCAAAGAGCAAAGAATAAGGTCAGTGTTGAATATTTTGAAAATTTTGCTTATGGAGCTGATTCTTGTTTTTCAGCTGCTAAATTGCACTAAGTCACAGCTGAAAATATAGTTTCCCTACATTATTTTTCCATGTAAGAAATTGCTTTATTGAAATAAGGATGTTCTTCAAGTTGGACAGAACCATAAGACAATGTCTATATTAACATTTGTTTCACACTAAGAAAACAGCCCAGAACTGCAGAACAGTTTATTTTAATTAGGAAGAGGCACATATTTGTACTATCGTCATCTGATTAGTATCAACATACCAATCTTATTCCTTATATACGTGATACTTTCTTTAGCAATTATTCTTTTAACTTTCTTTAGCAATGATTCTTTTAACTTCTGTTTTGATAAGATGATGTACACTTCCATTTTGTTGACATTGTAAATGAGACAAAACACACATTGGCTTGTGTTTTGCTATAGCATTAATCTTCTGTTCGTTGACATTCAACATCATTAGTAGTAAAGCAATTATGTTTGAAATGGACATCGAAAGCAAATGAGTTAGTTTACCTTTTTGTAGTTGTATTTATTTTGTCCACTAAGGAGGGCTGTCACGTAATCACAGTTAATTTAAACAATTATCTCAAAACAAATTAACTCAATTAAAATTAATAATGATTCAATGCAGTTTGAATCAAACTATTAATAATAGAATACCAATTGAAATATTGTTTTGGCTTTTTTCTTTTTACATTTTCTAATATATTGATTTCAGTTACAACATAGAATACAAACTATACAATGCTCACTTTATTTTTTATTACAAATATCCATGCTGTCCTGTGGAATGGTGGCAAAAACATGAAAGGGAACACGAATATTTAGCATATCTGGCACATAAATACCTTTCCATTTTGGCAGTGCCTAGTCTCACTTTCAGGTGACATTGTAAGTAAGAAGTGGGCAGTATTATCTCCAGTAAACTATTTTATTTTTACTTATTAGCTGAACAAGAAGTAGCACTGAGTGGACTTGTTTTGTTTTTGAGTGCAGTTATATAAAAATAATAATTCTATATTTGTAAATTTAACATTAGGATACAGAGATTGCATTACAGTACTTGTATGAAATGAATTGAAAAATAACTATTTTACAGTGCAAAAATTTGTAATAAAATGATATAAAATGAGCACTGTACACTTTGTATTCTGTGTTGTAATTGAAATCTATATTTGAAAATGTAGAAAACATCCAAATATTTAAATAAATGGTATTCTATTAACAGTACAATCAAAACAGCAATTATTCACACTTTTTAAATTGTTTGACAGCTCATGTTTTCATAATATTTAAATATATTTGTTGCACTTTTTTATAATGGGAGCAACATTTGTCAGTTAGGGTATGTCTATACTAGCCCATGAGGAGTAACAGTTAATTCGAACTAAGGACTTAGTTCGAATTACCGTTTCACTGCTGCGTGTAGCTGCGGACAGTTACTTCGGACTAGTGGAATTTAAAAATGGAGACCGCACAGGAACATGCAAATAAAGCCCGGGATATTTAAATCCCAGGCTTCATTTGCAACTTCAAATACGTACATTAGCCTCCCTACTTCGAACTAGGGGGCTAGTGTAGACATACCCTTAATGTTTTTGCTGAAGATTATATACTTTTTAGTCTTCAGTGTTTTTGGTAAATTAAAAATCTAGAGTTAATCCATGACATTGATTTCTACATTGTACGTACACTGGACTTTAAATAGGCTGCATACAAATACTATTACAGTGCAATCTTAAAGACATTCTTTTCTTCAAATATGTGTAGGTCACAACACTTATGCTTCAAGATTTGCCTGGCTGTAGCCTCTCCACATTGTCAGAATGTATGAGTCTTCAGTTATTGACCCTGAGACGCTGTGGACTAACTGCACTGGAAGGACTCAGTAACTGCAAAAGCTTAAAGTATATTGATGTGGAGGTACCTACAATATTTTTAGGTATATTGATGTGGAAGTACCTAAAATATTTTACTGTCTGTATGCAGGTGGGTCAAGACTGACATCTCTACCATTCAGGATATTATGAGATAGAATCCATCTGTTTATCTCTGTGTGTACATATAGAACAAGATTTTTTTTTAAAGCATACCAAAAGTTAAGAACATAAGAATGGCCAGACTGGGTCAGATCAAAGGTCCATCAAGTTCAGTATTCTGTCTTCTGACAGTGGCCAATGTCAGGTGCCCTAGAGAGAGTGAACAGAACAGGTAATCATTATGTGATACCTCTCCTGTCATCCATTCCCAGTTTCTGGCAAACAGAAGCTAGGGATGCCATCCCTCCCCATCTTGCCTAATAGCCATTGATGGACATATCCTCTATGAAATCATCTACAGATTGGACCTCCCTGGTCCAGCACCACCAGGACCTGAATGGTCCTTGATGAGGGATTTTGGTGGACTAGTGAAGTCATTTCTGGCCCTACCTATGCCCTGCCCCTCCATGGGTTTCCTGGCTCCCCCTGCAGCCCAGCTGACCTGCACACTGACTCTCAATCCTGACTCCCTCCCACTGCCCTGCTGAGCCACACGTTGCCCCTCCCCTCCGCATTGCATTGGGCTCCCAGCCCCCACACTCACTAAAGTGTTTCAGGATTCTCTGATCCTGGAATACCTGTGGACCACAAAGTTCCGTTTTATAGAGTGTGCAGCCTGTAATTCTTTTTTGAACCCTGTTAATGTCTTGGCCTTCCCAACATCCTCTGGAAAGGTGTGTGTTCTACAAGTTGACTTTGTATTGTGTGAAGTACTTCCTTTTGTTGTTTTAAACCTGCTGCATATTAATTTCATTTCATGACTCCTAGTTCTTGTGTTATTGAAAGGATTAAATAAATCTTCTTTATTCACTTTCTGTACACCAGTCATATAGATCTCTATCAGATTCACCCTTAAGCATCTCAGTTTTCTATCCTCTGAAAATTTTGCCACCTCGCTCACTGTCCATTCTTCCAAATAATTAATTTATGAATGTGTTGAATAGGTTTGGTCCCAGTATGGACCCTGGGGAATAACTCTAGTTCCTGCCTTTGTTTCTTATCTTTTAACCAGGTACCGGTCCATGAGAGCACATTCCCTCTTATCCCATGACAGCTTACTTTGTTTAAATGCCTTTGGTGAGAGACCTTCTCAAAGGCTTTCTAGAAATCTAAATACACTATATCCACATATTTTTGACCCACTCAAAAAATTCTAGTAGATTGATTGTGTCATGATTTCCCTCTACAAAAACTATCTTGGCTCTTCCCCCAACAAATTATGTAAGTCTGATAATTCTGTTTTTTACTATGTTTCAGCCAGTTTGCCTGGTGCTGGAGTTAAGACTTAACGGCCTGTAATTGCTAGGATCACTTCTAGAGCCCTTTTAAAAAAATGCCATCACGTTAGTTATCCTCCAGTCATTTGGACAAGATAGTCTCTTAAGTGCATAGCTACTATGTACACTTTATAAGTGGCCTAATTTTTCTAAAATTCTGAGACCCTAACCTCGTTCTTTGTCTTTGAGCCATAAACTAAGTTAAAGGAATAAAGTAAGATGCTAATCTACTGTATATATTGTTATAATTTTAAAGTATAGTTTAGAGATTTCAGAGGTAGAAGTAAATAGGCATAATCTCTTTTTCTGTCTCCGAGTATTTATCATGAATGGCCCTAGTGTGAGTGTGGATTTAAAGTGATAAATCTTTATTCCCTCTGTTGCATGGCTCTGCAAATTCTATTCACCCTCACAGTTTGTACGCTCTGCCTCCCTCACCTTAGGGACTAGGGCATTTAAGAGTAAGTGAGTGAGTGAGTAGGAGGTGAGGCTTTAGCCACATACCTCCAGCGTACTAGTCCAGATTGCTTGCCCACATGAGCAAGAAGCAGCACCAGCATTGATTTCTGAGGCACAGTCTCCCTAGTGCTGCTCCTGCAGGAAGTGGCATTGCACTGCTGCTAACATTGAGCCATGGCTTAAAATCTGAGTGAATAGAGAAAATGTGTCTTTATAATGTATCTCATTTAAAGACCTGGCAATCTACACAGAACAGATGGTTTTACCTTTTTGATTTTTAATGTTTTGATTATTTTATATCAATGCACTGGGAGAGTTCATACATTATGACTAACAGAAGACCTATTGTGCACAGAAGGTTTGAATGTTTCTTTTTTGCCAAATGACTACTGTTTGGTATGTGCTGTGATCATCTCAAAATTGAAAAAGGCATGTGCCAGGTCTGTTACAATGTTGTCTAGTGGTTAGAGTAAGACTCTGGGAGTCGACTCTTGTGTTCTTTCCCCAGTTTTGCTACTTATTAAAATAATTTTTGGCAAAACTGTTAAATGTCCACTAATTTAGGGTGCCTCAAATTTCAACACAAAAGGAGTACAAGGATTTTATGTATTTAGCTAAGCTGTTAATCTTTTTCTGACTGACATTTATAGGTGACTACATTTTATGTTAAGTGTTGCCTGTATTGTTACACACAAACTGGTTGTTTCTAAGCATTAAAAATGTTATTTTAAATATAGTATTACACTAATTGCTTGTTACAATAGTGCTAGGCTGGTAGTTGGGTGGCTTGATCCAGTGTTGGCTCCTCTGATAGATGACTTCCATTCAGAGCAGTTAAAAGTGCCTTTGTTTAGTATTAGCTGAAACAACAGAAGGTACTGACTAGATCATAGACCAGTGTGGCAAGGCTTGAATAGGAGATGAGCTATTTGGTTTGAGGAGTTTTTGCATCTGTATGCCAACACGGGATTGAGTGTACACAGATTCCAAGATCAGAAGGGACCATTTGTTATCGTCTAGTCTGAACCACCTTAAAACACAGGTCATAAAACTGCCCCAAAATAATTCCTAGAGCGTTGTTGTTTGGTGGAGCCCTATGTATCTGTGAATCAGAAGCAGGAACAAAACCCATGCAGCCAGCAATTTGTATGTGGGAAACAAAAGCCAAAAGAGCTTTATAGTTAAAGTGGTGGCTGGTAAGAAGCTTGGAAATGTGAGCAAAGGAACTGCCTCCTGTTGTGTGCTTCCTACTGTATTCAGTGAAACAGGCCATGGCGTACGTGCTTTATCAATAGGATTACATCGAAGATGCCTGACTCAGCTATCAGTTTAGTCTCCTGATGGAAACACTCCTTAAGGACCCGAATAGCAGCCAACTGCTCAGACTAAAAATAGCTAACAGTACAGGTTGGACTGCATTGGTCCAGCACCCTCGGGAACGGACCAGTCCAGGAGGAGGGATTATGCCGGACTAGGGAAGGTAATTTCCTGTCACTGCCCCCCCGCCCCCCAGCCATTGCCTTACTGCCAGCCTCCCAGCCAGCTTCCCCCGCTGCTGGCCCCTCCACACGCAGGGCTCCTGGTCCCATCGTGGCAGCCCCTCTGCCGGCACACACAGCCCCACTGCCACACTCCAGCCCTATGGGGCAGCCCCCCTGCTAGGGTACAGTTGTGCCGCCAGGCAACAAGACTTGCTTGTGCTTCAGCTTTGCTGGGCAGCCCCGCTGCCTCCCGACCTCACCAGGCAGCTCCACTGGGTAGCAGCTGGGCTGCTGGGCTTTTTGCTGAGCCACTGGGCAGCCCCTCTCCCCGGTTCCTGGCCCCGCTGCCAGGCAGCCCCATGGTCAGGCTCCCAGCCCGCAGGGAAGCCGCACTGCCTCACAGTCCCACCAGGCAGGTGAGCAGCTTGGCAGTAGTGGGGCTTCCAGGCTCCTGGTTGTGCTGTTAGGCATCCCTGCTGCCTCTTGGTCTCACTGGGCAGTTTCGCTGCTGGGCTCCAACTCCGCTGCCTCCTGATTCCATCTCCCCACGGTGTTGGCACTGGGTGGCAGTCCTACTGCTGGGCTCCTGGTTTTGCTGCCACAGAGCAGCCCTACTACTGAGCTTTAGCCCCACCGCAGGGCTCCCAGCCATCAGCCCGCCACTGGGACTCTCTGGTCCTGGGACATCCGTTATCTTGCTGGACCAGAGAGTCCTGGTTAAGAAAGGTTCAACCTGTAGTTAAGTTCACAATATTTTTGAATGACTCATAATTATGCTTAACTTCATAGAATACTTTTCATCAGTAGATCTCGGGGGCTGTCTACACTGCACCCCTTTTCCAGAAAAGGGATGCAGATGAGACAAGTCGGAATTGCAAATGAAGCGGGGGATTTAAATATCCCCTGCTTCATTTGTATAAACATGGCTTCCGCTTTTTTCCGGCTCGGGGCTTTGCTGGAGAAAAGCACCGGTCTAGACGGGATCTTTCGGAAAATAAAGCCTTTTCCGAAAGATCCCTTATTCCTCTTAAAATCAGGAACAAGGGATCTTTCGGAAAAGGCTTTATTTTCCGAAAATCCCGTCTAGACTGGCACTTTTCTCCGGCAAAGCCCCAAGCTGGAAAAAAGCGGCAGCCATGTTTATACAAATGAAGCAGGGGATATTTGCAATTCCGACTTGTCTCATCTGCATCCCTTTTCCGGAAAGGGGGTGCAGTGTAGACACAGCCAAAGTGTTTTACACACTTTACTGTATTTTTCCTAACAAATATTTCTGTGAAATAGGGAAGTGTCCTTGTTTTTACATATGGGTATCTGAGTAACAGAGAGACTATATGATTTGTCCAGGAGCACACAGGAAGTCTGTGGTGAAATAGGGAATTGAGCTTGGGTCTGCCAAGTCATAGACTACAGCCGCTCCCTGAGTTATGAACAAATTACAGACCAACACTTGGTCCGTAACTCGAAGTGTTCGTAACTCGGATCCCATAGAGTTACATGGTGACCTCGCTGTTTGTAACTCGGATCCACATTTACTACCACTTTGGTTGTAAGTGCGGATGGTCGTAAGTGGAGGTGGTCGTAACTCGGGGAGCGGCTGTAGTTACCCAATCACTGGACTATTTTCCTCTCTCATTGAACTTCCAATACTTTTCTATTAAAAGTTATCTCCAATTTTACCTGTTTTCGTCTTTGTTGTAGGAAAACAATATTCAGACAATCAATTGTGAGAATCTAGAAAATCTCTGCATTTTAATTCTGAACAAAAACCAACTTGCATCACTTCATGGCTTAGATGGCTGCAGTGATCTCAGGAATCTTGAACTTTCCTGCAATAAAATCACACGAATTGGTAAGAAAACATTAAAGATGATGCATTTTATGCATATAATGTCAGTATTGTACATTTATTTTTGACTTGGTTTGGTTGAAGATAGAAAATGACCGTTGCCAATGCAGTAGTATTTATTTTTAATCCTGTAACAAGATATTATTCAGTACTAATGTCCTTATAATTGGGATGGAAAATGAGAAAAGCATATGTAAAATCTTACTGCCTTTGCAGATTGTGAATAGTTTAAATTTTCAAAAAAAAATGTTGAGTGGGTAGACAATGAAAAAAGAACTAAAAACTTGAAGGAAATGAGCTTGTTTTAGATGAGAAAGAGAAAAAATATACAAGAGAAATCCCTTGCCCTAGTTCCTCCTGCTAAGGATATCCAGGAGTTCCATTAGCCTGATGCTGGTACAGCAGGCCTCAATGTTTTTTCTGTAATGAAGGGGCAGTAAAGTGCAACAAAGTAGAAACAATTCTGATTCTGTTACATTGGAGTGGGGAAGAATGGATTCTTTGGTTGTCTACAGAAGAGTGAACCTATTCAATTGGTCAGATGCAGTCTCACGTTTTCCCCCCAAAAGTAGCCACAATAATTGAAAGTGGGACAGAGATAAATCACCTTGTAATTACCTACCATGGTGACTCCAGTCACTAGGAAGCACAGGGTGATAGGTTCAACTCCCATCCTACTACCACCACCCCCGCCCTGCCCACCCTGGGAGTGACCAAACAGGCAACACAGGATAAGGGACCCTCTGAGGGTATGTCTACACTACCACCCTAGTTTGAACTAGGGTGGTAATGTAGGCAACCGGAGTTGCAAATGAAGCCCGGGATTTGAATATCCCGGGCTTCATTTGCATAAAGCTGGGCGCCGCCATTTTTAAATGTTCACTAGTGCGGACTCCGTGCCGCGTGTAGCCACGCGGCACGGACTAGGTAGTTTGGACTAGGCTTCCTAGTCCGAACTACCGTTACTCCTCGTTTCGAACTACCTAGTCCATGCTGCGTGTAGCACTAGCAGACATTTAAAAATGGCGGTGCCCGGCTTTATGCAAATGAAGCCCGGGAAAGTCAAATCCCGGGCTTCATTTGCAACTCTGGTTGCCTACATTACCACCCTAGTTCGAACTAGGGTGGTAGTGTAGACTTACCCTGAAGGTGGGAAAGTGGGGTGGGTTCTAGAATGGCCTAGTAGATAGAGCAATTGCCTGGGGAGAACAGGACTGGGTGCTTGAGCCCTGCCCCCACCCAGGGAGTGCCCGGACAGCAAACAAGGCCTTTCTTCCTTCAGAAATGCAACACAACAGGTAGATCTGCTGCTGAAACAGTTGTAGGCCCTGCTGTGTAGACTGGGTTATAGTGGAAGGTTGAGTTGTGAGGGCCACAAAGGTATATCTAGTCATTGGAATTCTTAACTGTTTCAAACCATGAGCCTCTGAGCCTTGCCAGTCACCAATTCTAGTGAAAATCAAAGTCTAGGTTTTGAATTAAAAGAAAATATTTTATTTGTGAAGCAATTCATCTTTTGTTTGGAGGAAAGTCATTTGATTTGAAGAAGTCGATGAAAGCAGTTGGTGGGTGAATGGTCATGCTCTTGAGTTGAGGTCAGTTCAAATGTATATAGTAACGTTTAGAATCAGAAGGAAGGTGCTTTTGAGGTGGTAAAGGAAATAAATTAAAATAAGGAATGAAATGAAAAACCAATGTTGTTGACAAATGAATCTCACACACATAAGGTCATTTTTAAAGTATTTATAGCAGCAATAGCGGAAGATTAGACAAATATGCAGGTATGGGAGATGAGAACCGAATTCCATAATAACCAAAGAAATGGCAAATAGGAAATATTAAACTTGAAATAATTAACACCACATAGATGGCTTGTAATAGTTTCAGTTTCAAAGCACTATTACTTTGTTGATTTTACATATTAAAGTATATAACCATAATTCATATTTCTGGAGACAGTGCCCTACAGTAGTGGTAAATGCTTGTGTTATTGTCGATTTAATATAAAAACCAATGCCAGCAGCTTAAGGGAAACAAACTGCAAGAAGCAATACTGAAACTTTATATTGATTTGCCAGTAATACTGTGTGAGATTATTTGTTTGGGATGGATTTCTTGTAGCATAATATCTACTAGATTAATGTGCAAGTGACATGATATTAATTGATGATCCTTAGTTTGAAGTATCTGTATACAGAGCAAATGGAATAAAAGCCTTCTATGCTATTTTTTATATACAATGAAAGTACTGTATTTACTGAGTGTGAAATGAGTTTGAATGAGAAAGTGGACATTGAAGAAAAAAACACATGGACTCTTGCTTTTCTCTCCTCAGGAACAGCTTTGAGGATGTCTGGGTAAACTAAATGAATAACATAGCTTTTTTTGTTTCACACAATAGCATATTGATGGCAAGAAATCTTATAGAATCACACAAAGATGGACTTGTTTTTTAAAGATGTTAATTTGCTTCTCTGATTTGTAAATCTAGCAGCAATTTTGAAAGTTGCACTGCTGTGTAGCATTCTTTTTTCATTCAATTTTAAATTATTCTAATCCATGAGTTTTCTCTTTTTAAGGGTTATTAATATATATGGCTGTAACAATTCTGTTTAACTTGTTGCAAGAAGTCTGCTAGATACTATTACTTTTGTTCTCACCAAAGTATAAAAGTGTGGGGGAAATGGCAGTTGGCAGAATTTGTTAAGAAAATAAATGGGGGTTGAGAGGAATGCCTTATTGCAAATGAGCATATCCTCTTAAAGGAGCATACTCACTGCTTGGGTGATTATACATATGTACTGTATATACAGTGAACTTTAGCATATGTATATACTTGGGAAGGACCTGGTGCATTAGAATATTTCTTATATTAATTACATATTTTAAAAAATCTTGTAAATTATTGGATTAATAGATTCCACATCCAGAAGGGACAATTGTGATCACCTAGTCTTGTCCTCTGTGTAACACAGGCTGTAAAGCTCCCCCTAAATCCTAAAGCATATCTTTTAGAAAAAAAAAAATTGACCTTGATTTATAAATTGCTAGTGATGGCAATTCTATATCTTTTGGTAAATGGTTAATTCCTCTCATTGTTAAAAAAGATATGCTTTATTTCATTCTGCATTTGAGTTGCTTCAACTTCTAGCTATTGGATCATGTTGTTAGACTAGGGGTTCACAAATTTCTTTGTGCAGTACTTTCCCCTCCCAGCTTCAGACTACAAATATTACTTTGTGACCCCAGGAGTAGGGAATCAAAGCCTGAGCCCTTCCAAGACCCACTGCCCTGGGTCGGTGCCACTCCAGGTAGCGGTGGGAAGGGCAGGGCAGAGCAAAGCTAAAGATCAAGGACTTCAGCCCTGGATAGGTGCCTGTAACCTGAGCCCCATCACCCAGAGCTGAAGCCTTTGGGCTTTGGCTTTGAGTCTGGGCAGTGGGTCTTGGGCATTAGCCCTGGGCCTCAGTAAATCTAAGCCAGACTTGGTGATCCCATTCAAACGGGGTCATGACCAGTGTTCCCTTTAAGTGGGGCAGCCGCACAGCTTCCCAAGTGATTAATCAGCCCTGCCCAGTCAGTGGCTCAGGGCTCCATGCAAGGAGCTGACTGACTGGGCGGGGCTGATTAATCACCTGTGAAGCTGTGCTGCTGCCCCACTTAAAGGGAACACTGATCATGACCCCGTTTGAATGGGGTTGGGTCCCAGATAACAGAGCAGAAGTCTCCAACCTTTTTAAGCACAAGATCACTTTTTGAATTTAAGTGCAACTCAGGATCTACCTCAAACCCAAGTACCGCCTCCTTCGTGCTTCTTCTCAGAGGTCCTGCTCACTCCATCCTCCCTCCCTTTCACCAGGCAGGGTCAGAGGGTTGGGGCATAGGCTCTGGTCTTGGGCTAAGGGATTTGGAGTCTGAGAGGGGCTCTGAGCTGAGCCTGGGTCAGGGAGTTAGGGGTGTAGGAGGGCGTTCAGGGTACGGGCTCTGTAAGGGAGTTTGAGTCCAGGGAGCTCAGGACTAGGACAGGAGCTTGGGGTGCAGAAGAGGGTTCATGACTGGGGTAGGGGCTTGGAGCTGGCTCTAGCTGGTCACTGCTTACCTCTGGTGGCTCCTGGGTCTTGATGCAGTAGGGCTAAGGCAGGCTCATCCCTGCCCTGCCTCTTCCCCACTCCAAAAGCAGCCAGCAAACACCCTCCATCCCAGTCCTTGTTGTGCCCCTCTCCATTCTGTGAAGATAGAATATAGGATGCGAGGGGGGCACCATGACATAAGCGCCCCTCCTCTCCCTTCCCTGCTCTGAACAGCAAGCAGGAGGCTCCCGAGGGTTGAAGGAGGCAGCTCCAAGGCAAAGGGCAGGAGGTGCACAGCAGTGGGGGGAGGGACAGCTGACGTGCTGGCACTTGATAGCTACTTGGCCAAACCAGTCAGGATCACCTGTCAGAAGCTCCAACATCTACTAGTAGATCCTGATCTACTAGTTGGTGACCACTGAGTTAGAGATAGGTATAACACAATAGATTCTCAGTGTTCTTTCCTGATTTCTCATAGCCAAATTAGCCCCCATCATACTGTACGTATAAGTTGGGGTTATTTTTCCCGATGTGCATTACTTTACACTTATCCACATTAAATTTCATTTGCCATTTTGTTGCCCAATCACTCAGTTTGTTGAGATCTTTTTGGAGTACCTCACAGTCTGCTTCTGTCTTGACTGTCCTAAACAGTTTTGTATCATCTGCAAACTTTACCACCTCACTGCTTACCCCTTTCTCCAGATCATTTATGAATAAGTTGAAAAGGATTGTTCCCAGGACTAACCCTTGGGGGACACCACTAGTTACCCCTCTCCATTCTGAAAATTTACCATGTATTCCTACGCTTTGTTTCCTGTCTTTTAACCAGTTTTCAATCCAAGAAAGGACCTTCCCTCTTATCCTATGGCCACAAGAGCCTTTGGTGAGGGACCTTGTCAAAGGCTTTCTGAAAATCTAAGTATACTATATCTACTGGACCCCCTTGTTTGCATGTTTGTTGACCCCTTCAGAGAACTCTAATAGATTAGTAAGACATGATTTCCCTTTACAGAAACCATGTTGACTTTTGTCCAACAAATTATGTTCTTCTACATGCCTCACAATTTTATTCTTTACTATTGTTTCGACTAATTTGCCCAGTACTGAAGTTAGACTTACCAGTCTGCAATTGCCAGGATCACCTCTAGAGCCCTTTTTAAATATTGGTGTCACATTGGCTACCTTCCAGTCATTAGGTACGGAAGCCGATTTAAAGAAGAGGTTACAAACCACAGATAATAGTTCAGCAATTTCCCATTTGAGTTCTTTTAGAACCCTTGGATGAATGCCATCTGGTCCTGGAGATTTGTTAACATTAAGTTTTTCTATTTGTTCCAAAACCTCCTCTAATGACACTTCAATCCAGGACAGTTCCTCAGATTCATCATCCACAAAGGACGGTGCAGATTTGGGACTCTCGCTAATATCCTCAGCCGTGAAGACTGAATCAAAGAAACCATTTATTTTATCCGCAATGGCTTTATCAACCTTGATTGCTCCTTTTATATCTCGATCATCTAGGGGACCCACAGGTTTTTTAGCAGGCTTCCTGCTTCTAATGTACTTAAAAAATGTTTTGTTATTTCTTTTTGAATTTTTGGCTAGCTGTTCCTCAAAATCTTTTTTTGCTTTTCTTATTACATTTTTACACTTGATTTGACAGTGTTTATGTTCCTTTCTATTTATCTCATTAGGATTGGACTTCACTGTTTTCATATTACTAAAAGCAGCTCTGCTTATAGAGTGGTTTTCACTTCTGCCTATTTTATTCAGACATATGTATATGGTCACAGAATACCTTTATTCATGCACTGCCATAACTGATATCCCATCATGTCGTTTGTGCTGATTCCTTGTCAGTGCCCATGAAAAATATGACTCACAAACAAATCATTACTATTTCTTCAAGCATGAAAGGTCTCCTGCATTGTACAAAGCATAGAAGACATGTTCTTGTCAGAGCCAAGGTTCATCTTGTCTATTACTCTGTCTTTTGACAGTTGCCAATGCCAGGTGCTTCAGAGGGAATGAACAGAAGGGACAATCCATTTCCCTGTCATCCACTCTCTTTACACTCTGAATAGTGCGAAGTACATAGTCACCTAACATTTGTGATGAGTTTTAACTTTGCATGTGTATGCAATACAGCCCGTATTACATATATATTATAGTACTGCCAAGAGGTCCCAAAGTAGATTGGAAAAGCCATTCTGCTAAGCATTATACAGAGTGAGTGACAGTCCAAACAGCTTAGAAACCTAATAGACAAAATAGGCAAGACAGACACAGGGCTTGCAATCTTAATAAATGAGGAAAAAAGAACAGAAAGTGAAGTGACTTTTCAAGATCACATAGAAGGGTAACAATAAGGCTGGAAATAGAGCCCTGGTCTCTCGTCTCATGCAAACCTTTGTAGAGGTCCCTTTTGCAGATCCTTCACCTCTTTGAATCCAGTGCTTGTCTTTTTTAGAACGTTGACTTTGGTATTCAGAAATAAAAGCTTTAATGGAAAAATAGTGTTGAGACAAGTTCTTGCAGCTGTTAGTTTTTAGAACCGTCTGAAATGAAACTGTGCTCAATCCACTAGATGGTGCTCGTCTCCTTTATAAAAAGGAAAATTAAAAGGGAAAAAAATCCAGAAAAAGCAGCTTGAAGTCTCATGTAGTATGTGACAGACATATTTGAAATTTTTTCAGTAATTAATATTGAGTAAGTTAATTTCTTAAAAGTGTGGATGGGAATAAATAAAGTGCTTTCAGTAGACCAGTTGGCTTGACTTTAGTATCAGTTTAATATCTGATTTTTTTCCATTTTCAATTATTATTCTAAGTCCTAAGCTGTATAAATTCTTAATGTAAGATGAATAAATAATATTTTTTTTTACTTTGCTTTTCCCTTCATCTTTACTCTTTACTCTTCTTTCTCCATACACCCTCTGTACCTATAACAGGGCTCGACAAACAATACAATCTACTCGCCCATGGCAAGTAGGGTTCAGCAAGCCCTGCTTCTCTCTCTCTCTCTCTCTCTCTCTCTCTCTCTCTCTCTCTTTATATATATATATATAGGAAGCCCCGGAGATGCTTCAAGGGAGCAACAATGTTCAGAACTAGGGATGTAAAATTTCGATTAGTTGATAAGGGTGCTTCTGCTTTTGAAGTGTAGCTTTAAAAGGGAGAGCACAGGGCCAGCAGGGGATAAGCATTTGCTTATCAGATAGTCAACTAGTCGTTCACATCCCTACTCAGAACAAGTGAGGAGGCAAATGTGCCCAGAGCCATTACAGATGCACAAGTCCGGTCCATCTTTCAGATTCCCTGGGTTCCGCAAGATTGTGGGAAGAACCTGGTCTTGTTGCACTGCCAACACAATGATTTGGGGGCAACTCTAGGAGAGAAATCCTATAGGTTGTAACTGTGGGATGGCTGTGATGGCCTAAATTTTGCTTTTTGTACCACCTGTTAAAAATGCTCTTTAAAAATATGGTAGTTGTAGGTATAGTTCAAAATATATGTTTACGGATACTTCACCTTTCTTACGACTTTTTTTTATTGCTCTTTCTTATACAATGCATACCATCGTTCATATCCATGCTGACTGGCCTGCGTTTATTATAGTGATATGATTAATTCTTCTGGTTACTTTTAAAAAATGTAAATTCAGATATTTCATTGAAGTGAGATGATTAAGTTTATGCTCTTAGTAGAGATTTTGACTTGGTGGCTAGCATTTTGTAGATACCACAGGACCTTGACTAAGTATACTCTCTGCCTTGGGTATTTAGTAACTTCTCTAATCACAGCATTATAAGAACAATTTACCACATGAAGCATGTCCAGTTACAACACTTTGACAATGTGATGTACTCAGGGAATGCTAAGCTAATTTGGTTTCTTGTTTAATTAATAGGATCAGATGTCTGCTATTTTTGTGTTCTGAAAATGATTGTTTAAAATGCTTGAAAAACATGGAGATAAATATAAAATTAACCAGTGTTTACAACAATTCTGAGGTATTTTAAAGCCTTTAATAAAAATTGAGTGTATTAATTTTTATATATAAAATATGAACCTGTTACAATCTCAGTGTGTTTTATGTTTTAAAACCAGCACAATTTTAATCATATTATGATTTAATACAGGTTAAAAACATGAGATTTCCTTTTCAGGTGGTTTGGAGTCATTGAAAAATCTCCAGCAACTAATTGTGGATCACAATCAGTTAGTCAGTACGAAAGGTCTCTGTGATGCTCCCACTCTCATGCACATAGACTGCTCTTTTAATCATCTTACTCAGCTTGAAGGCATTGAGAATTGTGGTCTGCTTCAGATTCTGAAATTACAAGGAAATAATCTAACGGAGGTAAAATCCATGAAATAAATGAGCTGGTTTTTCATACCAGGCTTCTCTGACATCAGTAATACAGTCCATGATGCTGATGATACTACTTATTTCTTCAGGGGCAGATGTACCTAGGGCCTGCTATAGGAGTTTGGTGTCAGTGCCCTTTGTACCTCTGAAAATCTCCCCCTTAGTGCAAAAAATGGAAATTAAATACTATCATAGGTAGTTTTCAGTTTGTTATATGCTATTTTTTTAAGTTGGTCAAACTGCTATGATCACTAAAGGTAAAAGGAGCCCTGCATTAGACATATTTCCTCCAGACTTCAGTATGGTATAATTTTCATGGGTGATAACTGCCTATAGCTTAAATGGAATCGTGGCTTACAGCTCTCATAATGAAGCCCCAGTTGGCTACTTGAACATTTAGTCACCCTTGTTGGCACTGGCTTTTAGATGAAGCTGAGGCAAAAGCCACTTGTCAATAAATCATAAGTCATTGCAAACATGAAAAAGTAAGAATTTATATATTGCTAATTTCAAATGCTGTGAGATACACTGAATGTTCAGACTATGCACAAAGCACAGAAAAATGTTAGCATTAATAAAGCATATCTGTAATAGTGTTTAATAATATATTCAAGAAAAGCACTGAAGTATTCAATTTTTATTTATATGCAATCAATTGTTATTTGAAAAATAATAGCAAAAATAACTTTTCTATATTTAGCTCCCTACCTTGGAAAATCATGTTCTGTTAAGAGAGCTATACTTGGATGACAATAGTATTTCACATATGGAAACATTTTCTTTGTATTGGCTGCCTATGCTGGAGATCCTTTCTCTGTCTCAAAATAGGTAAAGTAGAAACTTTTTCTATTCAAGCAATTTAACACAGAGATATTTACAAAATGATGTTCTCTTGTGAGTTTTAGATATAAACCTGTGTGTATTATCAAGCACTATAAAGGCCAGCTCTGCTGTACTAGTCAAAGCGGAATTCTTGGGATATTGTTCTTTGAAAAAGCATATGTAGCAGCTATGGTGTAAACCTTTTAGACAATTTTTAAAATAACAATGATCATAAAAAGTGAATTTAAAAATATAATTATGGTAATGCTGTGGCACTGCTAAAAACATGTTAATGATATTCTACCTTACTTCCGAAATAGAATTATTACTAAAGCTCTCTGTCCTACTTCTATCATAGGGATCGGTTTACTCCAAATATTGGACCTAACACTTCACACTCTATCTGAAATAAACAGTGCTAATTAAAATGTTCATCAAGATACTAACTTACATTTCTGTGTACACATTGTGTTGAAGTGTCAAAAAAAGGAATTTCAAGTTGCTTATCAGCCCTATTTTTTCATTATTACAGTTCAATTTTATTTAAGGTTAAAAAAATGAAATAGTTTTTTTCTTATTATTTCTAAGCAATACTAATTAAAAATTTCCTATAGCTCTCAGTTTGGCAATCTGTGTTTTATGGGAATATAGTGACCACATGGTCAGGGTCAAAGATTGACTACCTTTTTTAAGTAATTACTTTAAAATTTGAGTCTACTTCAGTGTAGGAATGTTAAATGTAGATTAATTAACTAATCGAATAGTCAATGGGCAGGGCCAGACTGGCATGGGCGAGCTAGGCAGCTGCCCAGGGCGCCAACCGATGGGGGGTGCCTGATGGCAGCTGTAAGGGGCGTGCAGCGTCCTTTACAGCTACCATCAGGCACCGCGCACCCGGCTCCTGCAGCACCGGCCCTGCGGCTCCGGTCAGCAGCATCCTTCCCTCCATGACTGCGGGACCCTGCATGGCCCGGCGCGCGCACCAATAACACTGCCCACGCCGGGCTGGGAAGTGCATGCACCGTGCGCCCTGGGTGCAGGCCCCGGGCTGCGCACCAGCGGCCATGGCCAACCTGCACATGCGCTGTGCGCCCCAGGGGCAGGCCCGCGCATGCGCCATGTGCCCGAGGTTGACGCCGCATGCCCTGGCCCAGGGCGCCAAAAGGGCTCGGACCGGCCCTGTCCATGGGATTTCCATCAACTATTCAATTAGTATATTAGGGCGCCTCTGCCTTTGAATTGTAGCAAGGGCAGTTCAAAAGTGGAAGCCCCACAGGGAACGCGGGACCAGTGGGGAACTGGCCCACACTCTCTGAGGTGCCTGAGCATTTGAAATGTACAGGTGCCCCACTGTGGTTCTTGTACATTTCAAAAGGAAATGCCGCAGGGAGTGTGGGGCTAGTTCCCCCCCTGACCCCACACTCCCTGTGGGGCTTCTGCTTTTGAACTGCCCTTGCTACAATTCAAAGGCAGAGGTGCCCTAATATACTAATTGAATAGTTCATGGAAATCCCATTGACAGGGCCGGTCCGAGCCCTTTTCAAAAGCAGAATCGTAGCAGAAATGGTGCGAGCAGAGACTGCTTCAGTCCCTGCTCACACCGTTTCCTGCTATGCCTCTACCTCCCATGCCCCTCCCGCAGAGACAGTACTGGGGGGAACCGGCTTTTAAGCCAGCTCCTCCCAGCACTGGCTCCTGCTCCCCCCCTTGCTGCCTCTCTCTGATAAGAGGCACCAAAGGAGGGGAAGCGACTAGTCACATCACTAGTTGACTATCGAATAAGCTTATGCTTATCGGATAGTTGACCAATTGTCTAGCTGCTTTCATCCCTACTTCAGTGCATGAACAAAGGCAACAAATAATATTTATAATTCTGGATATTTCTAGTTTTCTGTATTACTTTTTACAAACTCACAAGATTCTGTGTGTTTGTTTTTCTTTTGTGTTTATTTTTGAAACAAGTAGTTTCTGAATAGGAAATGTATTTTACTAGCTTGCATCACTGTTTCAGATGTTTTATAAAAGATTTTTGTTAGCATCTTGCCTTCTAGTCATAATGTAGAGTATAGGTCTACAGATATTTGTATACCATATAGATTGTCATTTTTCTACTAGAACTCTCATTCAAAGAGGGACCCTGGTGGCTCCAGTCAGCACCCCTGACTGGGCCACTAAAAGTCCAGTCAGTGGCACAGTGGGGCTAAGGAAGGCTCTCTATCTGCCCTAGATTTGCTCAGTTCCCAAAATGTCAAGCATGTAGGTGGAAGGGCCAGAGATCTCTGCCCCTGCTCTGAGCACCAGCTCTGCAGCTCCCATTAACAGGGAACTGGGAATTTCCAGTAGTTGCTTGGGGTAAACACTTCCTGTAGCCCACACTTCTTCCTGTTCTCCAACCCCTACCCCATCCCTGAGCTCCCTCCTTTACCCAAACCCCTCAACTCTGACCCTACCCCAGACCCTACCCCTAGCCAGAGACTTTACCACCTCCCACGCCCTGACTCCTTGCCCCAGCCCTGTGAAAGTGAGTGAGGGTGGGCAAGAGTGAGTAACAGAGGGAGGGGAAGACTAGACCTTAGAGAAGGGGCAGTGTAAGGGTGTTCATTTTGGGGTAGTTAGAAAGTTGGCAACCATAATGTGGGGTCTGGGTTCCAGGTGAGAGTCAGGGTGTGAAAAGGGGCTCAGGGCAGGGTATATTCAAAATAGGTTGCCCTCCTGAAAATATAAGGCAATGCTAATGAATTATTACTTTCACACTAAGCAGGGTTCTGTCATAAGTGGGGCATAATGCTTTCTGTGTCTAAGAGGAGTCAATTGGCTGTGGTTGTGGGGAGATGTAAATAAAAAATAAGTCTAGAGACACTTTAGTTTGGAAAGTCAAAATGCCCCTTAAGTTTTACAGGTCACCTATAATGTAGCAACTTGCATATGAAATTGCAAGGCATGCAATGTGGCTATGCCAAAATCTAGATGTCTCTCTTGATCAAACTTTCTGGAGACACTGCTTCATGTCTGTAACTAACATGAGCTTTGTTTATGGGCAGTAGATGTTGATTTACTCTTATTTTGATAACTCAGATTTCCCCGGACAGTAGTCTCTATTATTATTCTTCTGTTTACTTCATGTCTTTTCTGTTCTCTAATTGGATTCTATGAAACTCCCATCAAAGCGGTAGCTGAGACCTGAATTTACAAAAGTACCAAGTCATCTAACCCCAGATTTAGATTACTATATTTGGATTTGGGTGATGTTAAGTCCCTGTGTTAGGCTCTACCGTGAGTCAGAAAAATCCTGCTCAATGCTTTGTACATAAACTCACTTGGTACTGACATTTTCAGGGTAAAAGTGCTTCTGGCTGTGTGCACTTCTACTTCTCTTTAGATATTCAGATTCATAATCTGGGGAAGATAGGCATTAAGCTGCCTAATTTATGAATAGGGCCCAGTCTGGTTAGAATGCTCAGACGCTGTCTTCCAGATTGTGTCCCATTCAAAGTCTGGCTTCAGGACAAGATGATGGTGATGAACTTTGGGCCCAAGTGGTTAGCGTACTCTGCTGGCATGTGGGAAATGTGAGTTTGTTCTCTCCCCGCTCTCCCCACTGCCAAAGAAGAAGAAAGGATTTGAACATGGGTTGCCCATCCCCCACGGGAGTGCTCTAACTGCCAAGCTTATGGGATAGTCCCAGTGTGAAGCTCTCTTTTTTGAAGATGTGCTACTTTGGATAAGGAGTCATTGGAGCAGAGAGACTGGATGCTGGGTCTTCTACCCCCCAGGTGAATGCTCTAAGTAACCAAGCTACAGAGTCCTAGTCTCTCTCAGCACTGAAGACTCTCTAGTATTTGAAAGAGTTCCACTGTGTATAAATTCTTAAGTCACAGAGTGGGAAAATGACTGAACTACAGCTTGGTAGTTAGGGTATTACCCAAGAGGTTGGGGGACCCTTGGTTTAGTCCTCTTGCTCCAATCATTGTTCAGTTATTTATCCAACGGAAACAACTTCAGCAGGGCTGTGAATGGGGAAGGGGAAACAAAAGGGAAAGTTGCTAAAAGGCCCAGTGATTTAAAAGGGCCTGAGCTTCTGGGCTGCTACCACGGTAGCAACAGCCGAAGCCTCAGGCCCTTTTAAATTGCCTCTGGAGCCCCATGCAGCATGGTCTTGGCAGTGCTGAGGCCTGCTTGTGGAAGGCTAATCCCTAGCACTACCACTTCTGCCTATCCCTTCCTGGGGGCCTGGAGCAGAGCCCCTCCCCACATTGTCTAGGACCTGGCGAAGTCTGTTGACAGCTTTGAGTAGGAGAGACTGAGGGAATATGATCTCAAACTATCCTATAGCTCAATAGTTGTAGCACTCTACAAGTGAGTGAATTGAACATGGGTGAGTCTCTATCTAGTGGGCTAATGGTTATAAGGTAGGAACCTCCTCCAGCTCTTTTCGTGGAGTAAGGCTCTTGCCTAATTCATTCTCATAAGGCACATCTTAGGCATCTCAGCTGCCTGACTCTGAGAGGGGGTTCCTCTTTGTGAATAGCTAAGAAGGAGATGCACCTCCCAACAACCTGGAGCTAGACATCTACCTGCTTAGAGGGCTGGGCTATGTCTACACTAGCAACTTGTTGTTCAAGAACAGCCATTCTTGCTCAAAAAATTTCCTGCTATCTACATTGCATGTGCGTTCTTGCGCAAGTAAATGTACAGTGTAGAATTGTAAAACAGGGCTTCTTCTGGGAGAGTTATTCCTCTCCCCACGAGGAATACACTCTCTTGCACAAGAGCTCTTTCACAAGAGGGCAGTGTAGACAGGCAATGTGAATTTCTTGTACAAGAAAGCCCTATTTAACCATTTTAAATATGGTTAAAATGGCCATCAGAGCTTTCTTGCGCAAGAGAGTATCCACACTGCCATGGATGCTCTTGCACAAAATCACATCTCTTGTGTAAAAGCACATGCCATTGTAGACATGCTTTTGTGGAAGATCTTTTGCGCAAGAACTCTTCCACAAAACAGTTCTTGCGCAAGACGCTACCAGTGTAGACGTAGCGTGTTTAAATTGGCATCACCTGTCAGCTATCTTAGACATCTGCCTGCCTAGTATGCTGTTTTTTGTGAATTGCATTCTAAGGTGTTCATCTCTCTCCGTGTTCATCATATAGGAGTCTAGATGCCTAACTCAGGCTTGGTGAAAAAAAATTAAAAAACAACAAATAGTCCTTCAGCTAGAGACAAAAAATGTAGATAGTATCATAAGCTTTCGTAGCTTGATGAATCACAGTGTGTTCCTGTGATTTTTCTAGACACCTAAAAGTTAGATGCTCAGCATCTCAGTGCCTAAGTACCCTGTGAATCCAGCCTGAGTGCCTTTTCCTCTTCTCTGTATTTTATGGAGTTCTTTTTTGTTTCTTGTCTCTTGCTTTCTTCCTCCCCCCACTCCCCATCACTCTCTTTTCAAACTAATTCACTCATCCTGTTACCATCTTTTCTCTTAAAATCTTCATTCCCTGTCATGTGTCTTCTCTCTGTTAATCCTGCAGACATGCTGTGTTTTAGTGGTTGGCTGGTGGAAGTTCTCCTGCTACAGGAAGAAGTGGTGCTGTAGTCAAAGCATCAGCAGAACAGATAATGATTTGATAAGTCAATCACAAACAGCTACCACACCATGTGTCAGTGCCTTAACTCAAATCTTTGGGGCAAAAGAGACAAGTAAGCATTAATGCATCATAAAAGTCTCAAAATTCCTAGTATTGCAGTAGCCTACTCTATTACATTAACTTTATGTACATTATAAGCAACTCCATATGTGCCTGCTATGGCATAAATAACTGGGTGTTCTATATAGGAGGAATTAATGTAATGGAGTAAGCTGTTGAAAGAAAAGCTGTTTCTTTGCTTTAATCCTTCAGCCAATGCAATCTTGTGAATCTTTTTAAGAGTGTGCACTGAGTGCCATTTCCTTTTTGCTGATTTCAGGAAGCCCCTGCAATGGTAAGACTGTGAATTTATATTCTCCCTAAAACTAAAGCACTGGGTTTTTTTTTAAACAAAATAAAACAAAAGAGAAAGTTCTGCATAAACTAATTTGAAAAGATTTGTTGATATAGATATTAATATCCTAGATCAAAAATTGCTCCCAAAATTCATTTTTCAAAGTTGAACTTCAAAACATAAAGAAAATGTTTTAAATCCACAAATTGTTAACAGGGAATTGGTATAGAGCTAAACATTTCATATTGTAAAAAAATCTAAACATAAAATATTTGAAAATAAGTATCTCTTGCATGTACCTGCAAAAGTCCAAGTTGTTTGTAGTGTTGCAGTGCTACAGCTTAGGTGGTCACAGAGTTTTGCATATAGTACTTACTCAGTGTGGGTTTGATCCCTGCAGTTAGTGGCAAAGTTCCTACTTACGGTACTTTAATAGTGCAGATTCAGATCCTATATGAATGCTTGTCGAGAGCTATGATTAGGGTTGCTAACTTTGTAATATTTAAAAACAACTGAAGCCGCCCAAATAATAGGAGGTAGTCCTGTTTAAGTAGGGACTGGTAGCAGGTGACGACTCAGCACCTGCCCATGTCCGCTGCCCACAGAAACCCATCTTTGGGTATCTGGTCTGTAAATCTCATCAGATGCCGTCAGGACCCCTTTTTCAACTGGACATTCCGGTCCAGTTCCTTATATGATGGCTAAACAACAAATGAGAGAGATGCATTCCAGGGAACAAGCATTCTTGTTCGAGTGATTGCTCATGTGCATTCCAGTTAGGTGTGTGCGCGTAGCGTGCACACGCCGTCAGAATTTTTTTCCTCAGCAGTACCCTTAGGGCCAGCGGGGAGCCCCTTGGAGTGGTGCTGGTATATCGGCCCATATATACTCCTGCTGGCCCCTTCACCCACTCAGTTCCTTCTTAGCGTCGAGACGGTTGTTGGAATAACCCTGAGCTCCTTTAGTGATAGTTGTCTTCAGTATTGTTCTTTGTTTTTTCAGTTAGCTTAAGTACTTGCAGTTAAGTTAAAGACTCTTTTGTTGTTTCGGCCTCGGGCATAGTCTGACTCGGCCATACCAGCAGCAGTGAACACAACCAGTTCCAGTACCAGTGCTCCAGCAATCATGGCCTCCTCAACCTCCGGCCCAGGGGCCATTTTGGACTCCTTGGGTGTATCACCAAGCCCAGGGAAATCCCCATTCCAGGTCGGCTTCGGTCACATCGGGTCCTCGGGCCCCTCCTTCAGCAACCCACTGGTCAGATCGCCAACCTTTGGCCAGTCGTTGCGCCCCGGCCAGCAGTCACCGGGTCCTTCAGAGAGTGCGGCTACGGTGAGCCAACCTTCCCCACCCTCCTCTGCTGGCACACCACAGGATCCATCAATTTCGGGGATATCTGTTGGAGAAGTCCGAAAGGAATCATCGTCCTCCTCCCCTGACGAGGCTCTAGGAGACCCTGGACCATCCATGGCCTCTATGGATGCCAGGGCACACCAGGACCTCCTCCGACGTCTGGCCCAAAGTTTGGGAGTCCAGATGGATAGGGTGTCCGATGACTCCGATCCTATGGTGGACATCCTCCACATGGACGCCCCCTCTAGAGTGCCCCTCCCACTTAACAAAATGGTGGCCAAGATCTCCAAAGCCTTGTGGTAAACTCCCATGTCCATCCCCCCTATGGATAAGCGGTCCGAAAGGAGATACTTAGTCCCCCAGGAGGGTAATGAACATCTTTTTTCCCACCCTCCCTGGGCTCTCTCATGGTGCAAGCCATGAATCAAAGAGAGAGTTGGTGTCAGCCCACTGTTGTCCCTAAGAACAGGGAGGCCAAGAAAACTGACCTGCTAGGCTGGAAAGTCTATGCGTCCAGTGGTATCTAGAACCGCACTGCAAACCAACAGGTCCTCTTGTCACGGTGTGCGTTTAACACCTGGGCCTCAATGGACAAATTCATGGACCTACTTCCCCGAGATTCCCGTGCAGAGTTCAAAGCTCTCCACGAAGAGGGGAGAGCGATTTCCAGGGCGGTTCTCCAGGTGGCTCTAGATGTGGCGGACGCTGCTGCCCAAGTAATGGCCTCTGGGGTGGTCTTATGCCGCAGTTCCTGGCTCCGGGGTTCTGGGGTTAACCCAGAGCTCCAGAACACCATACAAGATCTCCCTTTTGAAAGCCCCTCGCTCTTTTCTGAGCAACTGATCAGAGGCTTCATGGCCTAAAAGACACCTGTGTTACCCTAAAATCATTGGGCATGCACACCGCAGCTACCCAGAGGCGCTCCTTCTCCATTAGGAATATTCCTAGAGCACCTCCCCAGGGTCCAGATACTTACCTCTCCCGCCATAGGAGCACAAGCGGTAACGGCAGGAACAATAGGTGCCCTCCTCATCCGACCCCAGATCCCAACCAAGGGTCCCCCAACAAACCCTCCGGTCCACGTCAGGGATTTTGATGGGACCTACGAGGGCAACCTTCCAGTCTCCCCATTTCTCTTCTGGGACCATTTATCCCACTTTATCCCAGCCTGGAGGTCTGTCACTTCTGACCACTGGGTGCTTGAGATAGTGGAAAGGGGCTATGTAATCCCTCTGCAGATGTCCAGGGTGGGAACCTGTGCCGACACTGATTCTGTAGCATGTTTTTACACTCAGTTGCATGTGTTTTTTTAAAGAGTTCTAATGCAAAAAGCTAAAAGATCCTTTCCGATTTCTCACTTATTAATATATATGTCTCACTATTAAACGTACATATGCTATTTGCATTTCTATACTACAGATTGAACCTCTCTCATCAGAGACTCTGTGGTCTGCCAACATCCGTGGTCCAGCAGGACTACAGATGTTGCTAGACCAGAGAGCCCTGGCTGCAGAGGTTGAGAGCAGCTGGGAGTGGAGCTGATCTGGTCAGCAGCAACCTGCAGAACCAATGACCTGAGGGTAGAGAACCCTGGGAGAGACTGCTGCCCCACTCAGAGGAGGACTGGGGAACCCTGGGAGTGGCTGCTACCCAACGCAGGGCTGGGGAACCCCCGAAGCAGCTACCGCCTTGCGTATGGCACCCCAGGAGCAGCTGCTGTCTTGCATGGTGCCTGGTGGCTGGAGGCAGGGAACCCTAGGAGCAGCTGCCATTCCACGTGGTGTTGGGGGCTAGGGAACCCTGGGAGCAGAGCCCCGCGAACAGGTGAGGGGCAGCAGAACCAGGCAGGTGGGCTGGAGGAAGTAAGGCCTCCAGGTTCTCCTGGGGCAGCAGCCAGGAGGGGAGCCCTGGGAAAGCCCAGGTGCCAAACCTCCCCTGGCCTGGCAAATTCCTTGTTCGGGACCACTCAGACCAGGGAGGTTCAACCTGTATACAAATAACTGTAATTATGGTTGTATTTCCATTGTAGGCTACTGTCTTTTGGAATTATAACCTCTTCCAAAATCCTTAGTGGTATATCTAACTATATTACAGTTGATCAGCCATAAAAATATATATGGATAGCATTTTTCTGAATATGACTGGATGTGTTCTATCCGTTTCAGTAACATTTTGTTGCAGATATTTTAAGTGTCTAATTTTTGACATCATTATCTGCCAGAGTATTCAGGAAGAATAGTATAGGACAATAAAGATGATGTTTTGTAAGTAAAACATTGTATAATTTTAAAGAATGTTAAAATTACAGGAGTATTATTTTAAGACAAGAGTATAACATATAGAATATAAGTTTAATGTTAGTTCTTCATATTAAATTCCAGTTATAGTTAATGAAAAATTTGCTGAGTAAAGGCAGACTTTCAATAGGATATGAGGTATTATGTAATATTTGGTGTGCATGTTCCCAAATTCATTCAATACACTGTTTTCTCCTATTTAAGTGTTTTAAAAATCAGTTTCCTGACTACCAGCTCTGTCTGCAGTGTCCTACTCTTACTGCAACATTTAATGAGAGCAGAAAACAGAAGTTGTTTTCTTTTTTCTGAATATCTTTTACTTTTGTGTCTTCTTTGTAATTTATATCTTTTTTATGCTGACGGCTAGTGACAAGGTCAACTGGTATTAAGTTTTTGGTAATGTCTTTTGTCTTTCTGGTTTGAATTTTCTTAGAAAAAGAATTAACAAAGAATGTCAGTAAAAGGAAAGCTATATATTGAAAAGAAAGGTTTACATCTCATAATAATCCCAGCAGACAAAAGCTGAGGAGTTAAAGAGAATTGTCTGTTCATCAGAGTATAGCACTACAACTACCAACATAATCAAAACACCGTAAAAAATAGTGCATCATTTTGTGTAGGAAACTGAACTCTTAAAATCAGCTTTAACCCCATAACACCCAACCCAACTTTTGTTGATTCTGAGTCACCTGAGCCTTTGTCATGGTTTTTCAAGACGCAGTATGCACTGTTATCAGAAATAAAAGTAGATGCATTGTGTGTTAGTGGAGAAACTAGTGTTGAAGTAACTTTAAATGATACTGTTAACGTCTTGTAACCCATATTAAATCCATTGTTTCTAAGACTATAACATTTCATGACTTGTTCAATCTAGTTGAAAAAGTGTGATGGGCAGAGGATAGATTGTGGAGTAAGTGCAGTTATTGCTGTAAAATGTGACAAAGATATATTGAGACACAACTACTATGAATTTTACTGATTCTAGATCAGATTTTTCTGATTTTGAAACTATATTTTTACTTCTAAACTGCCCTCCCTATGTATTAACGTAGGATGTGAAAGTTAGGTTGAGCTCTTTTAAGGCTCATGTGCACACATCTTTATCATAATAAAGATTTTGCAATAAAAACTTGTTTCACAATTCTATTGATATATGAACCAGAAAAAAAATCCATCTTTTTCTCTGAGCTGAAATGACTGCAGGAATAAATGTTTTTAAAAGCATATATATTTTGGCAACATATGAGCAGCTTTGACTAACAGATTGTGAGTCTATAAGTATATACCATTTTTATACAAAAAAGATTTCTGACCATAGTAGACTCTAATTTATAGGTTCATTTACTTTTCCTCCCCACAGTACATTCCTTACTATTAAAAAAAAAAAAAAAAAAAAACGTTGCCAACAGTCACAATGCCATCTGTGATATTTAAGCCTTGTCCATAGAAAAGCTTAAACAGATTAATCAAATGTGTAGTTTTAACTGATTTAGCTAAATTAGTACAAGTTTGTTCATAGACACTCTAATTTTGGTTTTAAGAATGGTAAATAGCAGTTTAGTTTGATCCCTTCATTTCATGTTTAAGATAAAGCAATATATAAGCTACCCTTAAGATGAAAAAATAGCATTTGCAAACCAACTAGCAATGGTTTAACTAAATCCAATTGAAATACCCTTATCATTAAACTAGTGCAAATTTATATGTAGATTTAACGGTAGTTCAAATTAGGAGCTTTAATTCGAACTACCTAGTTCATGTAGCCACCGGCAGGTAGTTCGAACTACGGGGCATTTAAAAATTGCGGCGCCAGGGAACATGCAAATAAAGCCCGGGATATTTAAATCCCGGGCTTCATTTGCAAGTTCGAATGCCTACATTAGCCACCCTACTTTGAACTAGTTCAAAATAGGGTGGCAGTGTAGACATACCTAAAGGTGCTTCAAGACTGTTTGTTATTTTTTCAGTTAGGGTACATCTAGACTACGTTCTTTTTTTGAAAGGAGATATGCAAATTCAATGCTAATTTGCATATCTTCCGATTGCTTTTTCAAAAGTTGTTTTTTTTTTTTTCAAAAAAGAAAGCAGTTTAGACGTGGTTCTTTTGGGGGAAAAAGCCCTTTTTCGAAAGAACCCTTCTTCCTGAAAAAATGAGGTGTGCAGGGTTCTTTCGAAAAAGAGAGTTTTTTCGAAAGAACCACATCTAAACTGCTTTCTTTCTCGAAAAAAAAGCTTTTGAAAAAGCGATTGGAAGATATATGAATTAGCACCAAATTTGCATATCTCCTTTTAAAAAAAGAATGTAGTCTAGATGTACGCTTACAGACTAACATGGCTCCCCTTCTGAAACTCTTTCACATATGAGGAGTAATTCTATATCAGTCCTTGTACTTGGCACACCTTTGATAGAATTTTTTGAGGTAGTGAGGTACAAGAGGATCTACAGAGCTACTTGATCTGAGTGCAGCAGATATTTCAGAGTATATGCATGCTTACAGAGTATATGCTTTGTATCTTTTTAAGGTCTAGAAAGCAATTTGAGTTACTAGAGAAGGGAAATGGAAATAAATAGTGTAAGGGCAGAGAAAATTGAGAGGGGAAAAAAAAGTAAAACGTAGATTTTCTTCTTCTTTGAGGGTCCCCATGGGTGCTCCCCTCAGGTGTGTCAGTGCTGCTGCACACCAGATTGGGCAATCTCCCGGCTGCTGGCACGTGCCCCTGTATTCTGCAATCACTACATTTGATAGTTGAGCACTCGCTGGTGGCCGTACCCTTAGTTCTTTCTTAACCGCTGCCAGTAACCTTCCCTTATTTCTCCCGAATCATGGCCCCTTGTCAATCCTATGCAAGAGGTGCTATCTCAAGGTGAGTTACTGAAAAGTAACAGAAGAGTTCAAATAATCAGAACTACATTTTTTTTTAAAAAGAGTAAAATCTATGAAGCGAAAAGAAAACCAAAGAGAAAATGGGTAGACTAGCCTGAGCCACCTAATGTACTATGCTGAAATGTTATGTCATCCAAAATACTATAAGGCACTATAACGTTAAAAGGAAAACAGTAGCAATTAGTCTGAGTACCTTGGATAGCTAAATGAATAGTTAGTAAAATTATATCTGTCCCTGACATGACCGTATTTCAAAACTTATTTCAGCAATACCACTCCCAATGTCTGTTTCAATGAGCAGTGGTACCTTTTTTTATTAACATCAATTTCTGTTTTGTTTTTAGTTTGACTCAACTTGCACCTCTGTTTTCATGTGTGTCTTTGGAAAAGCTTAACATCAGCAACAACTGCTTATCAGGTGAGCAGGTAAAATTAATGAAAACAATACTTTTTAGGAAAACATGCAATCAGCATATTATAAACTTATGTTTTTATTAAAATGTATAGAAATTAGGTCTTAAAATGACTGGAACTATTTTATTATGTTACAACCATCATCAGTGAAGTATCTTGGCACTTTTCAGTTTTATACTAAGTGATGTTGCTAACAACTGTCACATGTGATACGTTCTCTCTCTGCCCTCCTCTCCCCAGGGGAAGAATTGTGTTTCTTTCTTTTTTCCTTTTTTTTAACGCACATAAGGGTTGCATCTTGCATTTGTAATAAAAAGTTGTAAACTTTGTGAGTTCATTGTATCATCTCAGATGAGCGAGTCCCCCTAACTGCTCCGAGACATCTCTGTCTTCCACATAGAAGAGCTTTACACCTATGGTAGTAAGATTCATTATGCTTCAGGAATAGAGTTTTTAATCAAACTTCATCACAAAGCTTCTGGTGATCTTTGAGATATGCTGGGCACAGGCTACTGTGCTCTTGAAAGATAAGGACCTTAAATTTGGTTCATTATTCTATGGGAAGTCAATGTATGCACCAAAGGACATGTTTGACATGTACACAGTAGTTCATGTTGCTGAGGACATACATGATGGAATGTTGTACTAGTTGGAGTTTCCTGAGGGCTGGTGGCTTGCATTGCTTTAGTCCAGATGGGAGGTGACAGTCTGTTAGGCTGTGTCTAGACTACATGGCTCCGACGACGGAGCCATGTAGATTAGGATTATAGGCAAAGGCAAATGAAGCCGCGATTTAAATGATCGTGGCTTCATTTACATTTACATGGCTGCCGCGCTGAGCTGACAAACAGCTGATCAGCTGTTTGTCGGCTCAGCGCGCTAGTCTGGACGCTCCCCTGCCGACATCAAAGCCCTTTGTTGGCAGCCCCGTTATTCCTCGTGGGATGAGGTTTACCGGGGCTGCCGACAAAGGGCTTTGATGTCGGCAGGGGAGCATCCAGACTAGCGCGCTGAGCCGACAAATAGCTGATCAGCTGTTTGTCGGCTCAGCGCGGCAGCCATGTAAATGTAAATGAAGCCGCGATCATTTAAATCGCGGCTTCATTTGACTTTGCCAAAACAACAAATCTACATGGCTCCGTCGACGGAGCCATGTAGTTTAGACGTACCCTTAATGATACTAGTTTACTATAATTGTTTGCTTTTACACGTGGTTTCACCTTAATTATTCAACTTTCTATTTACCTTTTCTTCCCTAATGTAATATAGATCTTGACAGTGTCATCAGATGGTTTAGTGGATGTCATAAATTAAGTGAGTTATCACTCAGTGGAAATCCAGTTCTCCAAGAAAAAAATTGGAGGTAAGATAAACAAGTAATTGGCCCTTACAATATATCCATTGCTCAACAAAACCTAAAACAACCAAAGTTCATACATAAGCACATGGTAAATAAATTGAACTATATAAGTTAGTTAAACAGTAATTTTATAAAAAATCTGGAGACTGCAATCAACACTATACATTTTGTTATTCTGAATATAGCTGATAATGTTTTAAATCTAAATGCTATAAATATATCTCCACTCAACAAATGGCCAAAAATATCCCTCCAACTCTCTTGCATGCTCTGGAAGTTACGGGTTAGTGTACATTTCTGCATCTAGATTGGCAGTGTTAGCAAATGCACGTAGCTAAGACCTTCCAGAAATGTGCACCTAGGCCACACTCATACTGGGTAAGGGAGGTTGGATAAGGATAGGGAGTTTACTTCAAGCAGCAAAAGAGCTTAGCCCCTTGGCTTGTGCTTGGGAATGGATGTGTGTGTGTGTGTGTGTGTGTGTATGTGTGTGTGTTCTGTTATGCTTCTCAGCAGGAAGTGAAGCTGATCAGAAGTACTGAGTTTTATAGGGAGCTGCCCACCAAAATCTCTGCTGCTATCAGCATCAGACAGAAAGAGAAGCCTGTTCCCTCACCTAATTAATTGCCACCCACAATTGGAGTGAGCAGATAAGTCAGTGAGGATGCAGGGGTTTTCAAACTCTGAGTTGCGGCTTGTAAGAACAAGCAGCTAGCTGGCCGCAAGATACTTTGTTTACCTGTGTTTCTGAAGGTACAGACATTTGCAGCTCCCAATGGCCGCAGATTGCTGTTCCCAGCAAATAGGAACTGCAGGAAATGGTGTCTTAGTATAATGTGCTGGGTGAAGGTTGGCTCCTGCCGGACCCTGCCATTGTGTGGACTCTGGCACCTTGCCCTCCCTTTCCTTCCCTTCCAACTTTGAATTCCACAACTTAAAAGTAAACATTTTTCACCACTGCTGTTATATTTGGGTTTGTGGGCAGGGAATCCTGGTTCATCCCAATACAAAAATTTCAACCTGGCTGCGGTATTCTGCAAAGTTGGGTTTTTTTGGTCAGAGATCTATAAGTTGGATGGAGATAAGTGGGAATGAGTTTGGATAAAAAGAATGGGAAAAAGTTAATGACTTCATTGTTGTTTTTATGGAGGCATTCGGTTTCCTTCTGATACCTTTCCCTCACAATGCAGGACTCTGAAGCGTGTAGCTGTCTCTTCAGTTGTAAAATTGTTGACACAAAACATGCTTTTCCCACCCACAACTCTTTGTTCATAGAAACACTTCTGCAAACAACCTAGTAGGACACTTCTAAATGAATTAAGTAAAAACAGCAGAGGTGTACTATGATAAAGAATTGTGATTTACATACACACATCTCTTGCAATAACACGTGTTGGGGGGACTGCATAAAACATAGGCGGAATTCTACACTCTGTATTTGAGGGAGAATTCCTATTGATATCAATGGAAACTTTGCTCAAGCAAGGACCACAAAATTTAGCACAATATTTCTGGATTCTTATGAAAATATATAGAATTTTACTAAATTTGCCAGTGTGTGTTAGGGATTATGTCAAGCTTATTCTCCCTTATAATTAGCATTTCCCCCAACTCCAAATAAACGTAAAGAACATGTCTTAAAATGTTTTATAGCTTTATAAAGTTAAATACACAAATTAAGATGTTTTAGTGGAGTACTTTTCACTGCATAGAAAAAGGGAGTGTGCATTGACCTGTTCTGGCAGAGACATTTCCATCAGCATACCTATCACTTCATCTCTATTCTCTTTCTAAATTGATATACACATTTAAATGGGCAAGTTCACTACAGGCAGTCCCCGGGTTACGTACAAGATAGGGACTGTAGGTTTGTTCTTAAGTTGAATTTGTATGTAAGTCGGAACTAGTACATATTGTAGGGGAAACTCTAGCCAAACATTTCTCCAGAGCTCAGTTTTATTCTCCCACACCTCACTTCCCTCAGTCCTTTATTCTCAAGCTGAGGTGTCTGCTGAGAAAAGCCGCTCTGCGTCTCCCTGGTCTGCTGGGGGGGGGGGGGGGCGCGCTAGCTTCGCGTCTCCCTGGTCTGCTGGGGGGAAGCAGCTAGTGCGGGGTTGCCTCACCCCGTTTGTAAGTAGGGATCCGATGTAAGTCGGATCCATGTAACCCGGGGACTGCCTGTAGTTCCATCTCTTTGAATTACTGAAACCCTTATCACTTCTATTATTTTTCCAGTGAGTGGTTGCTGTGAAATGCTTATGAAAAGTAGTTTTCATTTGTATAAATATTAAGAAAATAATATTTTGATTATTAACTTTTATGTGCAATGCTATATAGAATAGTTCTTCAGTTGTGGCTGATATGACCATAGTGTAACTATGGGGGAGAGAAGCAGACAAAGTATTAACTCTCAGACTTCAGACTGAGACAGTCTCAGGTGTAAAGCAGAGTAGCTTCAGAGACATTAAGGGCCATCCCAACAGCTGCAGAATACAGACAGTCAACTGTGCATATTTTCCTTGACCACATCTTGTAAGTTGGGAGGGTTGTTGGGTAGCCTCTCTAATAGCTCTGTATTACCCAAGAATTCTCCTAAAGTTGGGAAATCTTTAAGGGTCTGGATCTGCCATCTTTCTGGCTGCTTTGTGGACTATGAAGCAGCCACAGTAGATGCGAGGCTCTCGCTCTGTAATGTGGAGTGATGTTTGCTTTCGCTATATGCTCGAAGCTTCTAATGAACTCCCAGATATTTGATCAGGAATTACATCTCATTCCTTCATATAGGATTTGAAAACAGGTGAAAACTCATACCCATAAATGTCAAATTTTTATCCTTGGGGTAGTCCAATAATATTTAAGAAACCCTTTATTTAATTTGGAGAAGGGGCCTTTCCCATAGTTACTGCCTTCCCTGTAGCATCTTCTGAAGCAGCATGTCTGTATTGACTCCTTTCGGTCTTGTTTTAGCCCCATAACAGGAGAGGACACTGTGCAGTTAGGATGTATAGTCCTAATCCATATTTGAAAGTGAATGTTTTGGCACTGCCAACCCTTAAGGCACTTCAAGTCTGCAGGGTTTGTTTTCATCTTTTCTGTTCTTTTGGCCCCATTTCTTTGCCTGCTGTTTCCTAAAGAACCAGAAATCTACACATTCCCTCTTCCAAATCTTTTCTTCACCTTTTTAGACACATGATTCCCGAGTGGCCAGTCTGATCCTGCATAAAATCCAGGGTTCTTTCACTTTGCTTTCTGGCCTGTATACAAAGCTACATTATATTATTATTTTCATAAAATACTTGTACCATAAAAATGATAAGCAAAATAATATTTTTCAGTTCATTTTACACTTGTATTCTGAGTGCCTTACACTTTGTATTCTGTGTTGTAATTGAAAGTATATTTGAAAATGTAGAAAACATTCAAAAATATTTAAATAGCATTCTGTTATTGTTTATCAGCATGATTAATTGCACAATTAATCATGATTATTTTTAATTGCTTGATAGCCCTGCATAGAATTGCTCTAAGTATAGAAAGGGATGTTAACACAGAATACTGACATTTTTAATGGGCTTGAGATAACAGGGAAACTTTCAGATGAGATAAGAGTAATGTAGTTGATTATGATTTTGACTAATAACACTTTAAAAATTAAAAGATCTTAGCAGTTGGATTCTGGCCTGGTTTGTATTGTTAATCAAAAGTGGTATCACAAGGTCATTGAAGATGCAGCAGTGTCTGAAGATTTTTTTTAAACTATTGTACAAAAAATTACTGTAATTGTTAAGCCTTTCTTAGAACTATACTTAGAACTATGTTTTCCTAGTCTCTGAGGCCAAACTTTTCAATCCACAGAAATATGCTGCTCGTAATATTCTTGTGATTTTTCTGCTTTGGTTCATGGTTCAGTAGTAGTCCTTTAAGTGCAGTACTGCATAACTGTATATAATAGTCTTCTGTATGATCACGTCAGTGTCTGAATAAACATTTACTTTAACATTCATTTATATTCATTTCTGTAAACATTTTTGTACTTTTCTAGCAATTCTTACATAACTTCAATACAGTTAAACACAAAACTTTATGCTTCAGTATTGCTACAAGTTTCCCTAACCCAGTAACTTGTCATTTTTTTTACTTTATTGGAGTGAGAAATTTGGGGTGGGGTTGTTTTGTGTTTTGAACGTGTTATATAAAAAGAGAAAAATATGTACATATATTTTTTCTAGTAGGAGATTTTTCGCAAACTTCAGATTAGTATTCTAGTGGAAAAACATGCACATTTTTTGAATTTGAAGCAGTCAAACAATACCTGTAAATACAAGTTTATTTTGTTTAATGCAAATCCTATTAAATATTACTCATGAACACGTGACATTATGTGAAACTGTATTTACAGTTTTTAATTTTTTATGTCTCAGAGAACTAATTTCTTAGACATTTTTCCAGAAAAAGAAATTACTTTGGAATTCCTATTAATTTTAAGAACTGATACCTCAGGTTCCTCTTAGACTATTTGACCCAATCGAGCTTTTATGATTGGACAAGAGATTCGTTTATCTAAAGGATTTAAAGGCTGAGATAGTATAAAATATGGATTTGTTGAATACAGCATTAACTATAACTTCAGGCAATATGTTCCAATGAACTTTACATAACCCCTTGATACCAGCAAAGGAATTAGTTGTAAAATTTTCCAATCGGTTTTCTACTTTCATGTCCAGCCAGCGATAACACCGACAAAACTGAAGTACTAAGAAATTGCTTTTTAAAAATTAAACCCTAGGATCAGTCTGAGCCCTCCTTGGGGAATGCGTTTCGCTGCAGTAATGATTAATAGAGCCTCTTAAGTGACAGAATATTCACCAGGAAGTTTTCACTAAATGAAATATTGACTCAGCCCTTCACCAGGAGAAACCCAGCTGGAAAAACGAGTGTTGAGATCCCATAGCTCTGAGAGACACTACTTTCAGTATTAATCAACTTGATATGGCACTTTTAAAATGTATCAGTATTCAACACTGGCTCTTCACTACAAGCTTTAGGCCAGTATATCTAAAATCATCCTTCTAAAAGTATATTTTAGAAAAGATTTGCCACAACAGAGAGAGAGAGAGAGAGGTAATCTTTATAGTTTCATCAGATAGCATTGTGAAAACCTTTGCAAATCCTGTGTGTTGGATAATGCTCCTCTGGCATAGAAATTTTCTTAGATGAAATTTAACATATATGCTCTCAGCTAAGTAACATTATTTTCTTTAAATGGGAGGGGGGCAGTCAAAGAATGTTTGGGTCCAGCGGATTATGTAATATAATTTTAACTGATGTCAAGGATGCCTGTAGCACAGAACAGGCTTGTTCATTGTTTAAATAAGGGAAAGGCTATTGCAGACTTATACCTTAACCCAGTGAATTTTAAATAATTCTTTACCAATTTAAGATATCTTTTCAGTCTGATAAATTGAAAATAAATTGAATTGAACATAAGAAATCAGTACACAATACACGTTTTATTTTCCTAACCAAGAATTTTAAATACCATGAGGTTTAATTGGTGAATATGATACATATAAAAAGTGTTCTTAACATCTGTGTGCCAGACTATCCCAGTGAAAGGGCTGCCTAGGAAGTCTGTTAGTCCTCCGCCTTCTGTTGTCACTGGTACAACCTATTTTCTTCTAGGATGGACTTCATGCTATGAGGCCATTTTAATCCCATAAATCTATTGAGTCAGTTGTTACACATTTCTGAATATGTTCAAAAATAGGTCTTTTAGAAAACTAAAAATCAATTCCAATAGCTACCTAAGGTGTTTTAATAAAGCAGGTGAATTAACATAGTCCTGTTTTATTTGAAGTTAGTGAGAGTTCCATTTAGATATATACAGAAACAGGGATTTACTCTAGTGACTAGGATTGGAGAAGAAAACATCCGTTAATTCTCATAAAAGCGTGTGACTAACAGCACTAGAATTTGCTGTAGTGCAAAGCATCTTCTTTGCTATTTTCCCCTCATTCATAACTTGCAATGCCCCCGTTGTTCCATGGAGACATTTCCTGAAACTGCTCATCAGGCTAAGTTGTCTTGCCAATATCATTTACATTCACAGTCTATGAAATGTTTTTGGTTTGTCTCCAAAAGTCTCAGGTTAGCTAGTGCTATATTAATCCATCATAATATAATTTTTTGTATTGCCTGCTAATCAGTTGCCTATGTTTAAAAAGCCCTCAAAATTATTTCAGGTATTAATGAAGTTATTAAAGGTAATAGATGACAGCCAAGCCCTTCTGAATTGGGATTTTTGTCACTGACTTCATTGTGCCCAGGATTTCATCTAGTAAAGTGTTAAGTATTACAAAGTATTAAGAATCACTGCTAAGAAATTATTTTTCGTGTTAAATGTGTGGTTTCCTAAGAGTAATTTTTCTAGTAATGAACCAGTAAATGTTAGAACTGTCAATTAATTGCAGTTTGCTCACTTGATTAACCAGAACAGTGCTATTTGAAAACATGTTCTTACTTTCAGATGACATTGTAAACAAGAAATGGGAAGCATTTTCTCTTGCAAATTTAACTCGTTTGTGTGAGTGAGTGACTGAACAAGAAGTAAAAATGAGTGGATTTGTAGGCTCTACATTTGTTCTGTTTTTGAATGTAGTGGAGAGTTTCACATATGTATACTTAACTTTCACAATAAAGAGATTGCACTACAATACTTGCAACATGGGAATTCAAACACAGTTTTTTTTTTCATTTTTTATTGTGCAAATATTTGTACTGAGAAATAAATATAAAGTGGTCACTGCACACTCTGTATTCTGTATTGTAACTGAAATCAATATACAAGTTGGACCTCCCTCGTCCGGCACCCTATGTACCCAGGTTGGGCTCCAACCCTGTCCTGCTACTGCCTGCCCGGCTGTGGCTCCCCAGGCCAGAGCTCCAGGGCCAGGGCTCAGTGGCCTGGGCCAAAGCAACTTAGCTGCCATTGTTGGCTGCCACCGGGGCCGGGGCCAGAGCTCTCTGGCTGCTTCTGTCAGCCACTGAACTCTGCAGCTGGGGCTGGAACAAACTGGATGCCACTGTTAGCCCTTGAGCACCATGGCAGGGGCCAGAGCTCCGTGGCTGCTGCTGCTGGCTCCCAAGCTCCACAGCTGGCGCTCTGCAGCTGCTGCCGGGCCCCCGCTACCACTTAGACACAGGGGCCAGAGCTCCCTGCTGCACCGCCTGCCCCTCCGTGCCCCCCTCCCTCAATACGGGGCTCCCAGCTGAATCACCGCCCCCCTGCTGCTCCTGCCCCATGGCCCAGACCAGAGAATCCCAGTTAAGGGATGTACAACCTGTATTTGAAAATGTAGGAAACCCACAAAAACTTTTAAATAAATGACGTTCTATTATTAACAGTGATATTAGTTATGAATAATTTTAATTGTGTGATTGATCACACTTAATTTCAAGTGCTTGACAACCCTAGTAAATATAAAATAAGATATAGAAATGTTATATAAACAATTTCAGGAATTCCAAAATATTTAGAAAATATAATATACTTAAAAGTCAATCTCTTTATGTAGTTGTGATGGAGATTTCTAGACTTTGGGTTCTAAAATGCAAGTTTTTCTATAATGCTAACAATGGCTTGTTCTCTCCTCTTTTAAAAAGGTGTTCCCTACTTAAAATACTTCCTTGTTTGCAATTTCTTAATGGTGAAAACCTGAATTATCCTGCAAAACTCTCAAGTGAAAGAATCAAAGTGTCAAAACCAGGAAGCTTTTTGAATTTTTGTCAAGCCCAGATTGAAGAAATTGCCATAGTAAGAAAGAAGATCGCTGAACAAGGGTAGATATCTTAATTCTTATTTTGCAAATATAATTATTTTCAAAAGCATGCTTTAGTATACTTTGCCATTGTTTTCCTGCATTTTACTTAAGCTTCTGTCTGGGAATATAAATTATGTTAGGAGTAGAATATGTATAACAGTAATAATAACAGAGAGATTATTACAGAGATATTATAATATTCCTCAAAATAAGTTTACATAGACATGACAGAGTCCAGGTTAAATTTATGAGAACCAAACAAGTTTAAGCCAAGTTTAACATTGTACTCTAATGGCCCATTCAATTATAATAGTTATTAATATATTTTATTATTTGTGGCCCAAGATGAGATTAAATTGATTGTTATTAAAGGCACAGTGAGGTTCTTTTCCATATTATCTTTTCTTAGAAATGTTGATAATATTACAAAAGATTGGTGATGCATAGGTAGAGCTCTAAGTTTTTGCGAGGGAAGAATCTCTCATACCTCCAAACTTGATGCTTTGCACATTGACCAGCTGTTGTGTAGTAAATATTTTCTTAAATGAATTCATGAGATTGAGATCTACTTGCAAGGAAATAATGTAGAAATACGAAGAAAACATTCCCCAGCATAACTGATCATGAATTTAGTTCTGATACATACATACTCCAAGAAATGGCTGTATCAATGCAAATAATTCACTTGTTTAACACTGAAATGTCATGGCCTTTCAAAAACCAAGAAGCTGGTGATATTTTTTGTGTGGATGGGTGCGTGTGTATTTTCACGCTTGCACATAAGTGTTTATATAAATAAAATGTACAGTATTAACATGCACCTCATATTATAAATGTTGCTTTTTAAAACTGCTTTTTAAAAATTTGTTGCAAGTTTATTTTTGTACAGAATTTTTACAAGTTTGTGTTATCTTGATGTAAGATCTCGTTTGGGCTTTGTTGTGCTAATTAGTCCCTGGAATCACTCCAGTGTGTTCATTCTGGGGCTACATCTACATTTCTGGGTTGAAACTTTCATGCAGTAGGCTATATGATTCACAAGGGGGGTATAGATTGTATTAACATAAAATACTTGTGATATGAATTATGAACTGCATATTATTACCAATATCCTATACAAAATATTTGTTTTTAGCTATTTCTCAGGAACACACATTTGTATATATTTAATAAAATGATGCAGAAATCCATGATTTGTATTTCTCAATCCATTCATGAATTCTTTGATCTCTTGTATAGGAATAGAAGCTTCAGTTCAGTAAAGTACAGAAGTACTCAAAACTGTGCTTAATTGTAAATGGATTATAGTTAAGGTAAAAGTTAACGGGATTACACATTAGGGATGAAAAATCCCAGTTAAATCACGGTGAGACCAGCCCCTTTTCACAGTGGGCCCCCTGCAGGACTGGAGCAGTCCACTGCTACTGGTTAACTGGAATCAGTGAGCATTCCCCATTTAGAGTGATGCTTACCGGTTAATCTTTCACATCCCTACTATACATATGCTTGAAGTTAAATGCTTGCTTAATCAGTTGACCTAACGATTAATCGTTTAACCAGTAAGTGGGATCCAGACTAGGGACAGCTCCAGCCTGGCTGGAGCAGCCCTCTGGCTGCCAGCTCTCAGCCCCTGAGCTGGGACTGGGGCTGTCCCTGCTGGCTCTGAACTCCCCAACAGAGAAGCCCTTGTCCATGGCAGACCTGGGCTCCTTGCAAATAAAGGCTGCTTCACAGGAACAGCCCCTGCCTGTGGGACACCTGGGCCCACCACGGACAGGAGCTGCTCTGGAGAAGAGCAGCCCTTGTCTACAGTGGGCCTCCTGCAGAGCTGAAGCAGCCCCGTGTCTGCGACAGAAGGGGAGCTGCCCTAGCCCCCACCGGTTATTGGTTAACTGGAACCAGTGAGCATTCCCCATTTAGAGTGATGCTTACCGGATAATCTTTCACATCCCTGCTATACATATGCTTAGAGTTAAGTGCTTGCTTAAGTGCTTTGCTGAAACAGGACTAGATTAATCAGGAAGCTATAAATCTTTCCAAGCCTTTCTGTGAGATATTAACAGCTTTACAGTAAGGGCTGAAATAATTTCTTAAACCAGAAAATGACTCTCTTAATGTTAGGTAGTCTCTGAAGGGCTTTAGATAGCATTTCATGTTTCACAAGGTCAAGTTCTTCACTCAAAAGAAAACATTTTACACATGTTTGTTGGATGTATTCTCTCATCATTAAGTGGATCTGAATTGTCTTGCTATATTTACAGATTATTTCTGAATTTTCTTATATGAGTAATCCTGTCATGCTAACTCTTTTTTCATTTTGTGTTGAAGATGTGGATGTGGATGCAGGGGGGGGAGTTCTTTTGTTTTTTGCAGAGAGATTTATTCTCACTTCTAGTGCTTGCTCATGCCAATTGCAATAAGGAGTGTGTGCACCACGTGAACAATATCTGGAAGGTTTTCCTCCTAGTTGCTTACATAGGATAAGCTCAGACACCTACTGGAGTCATGACTCCATGGGTCTGTACATAGGGCCCTAATGACTCCTCGCCAGTTCAGTTCCTTCTTACACCTGTGATGATTAGCCAGAATGCTGGTTTTCTCTTGCTTTGGCAAGCCTTCATCCTAATAGTCTTCAGACTGTTTTTTTCTGTAAATGGACTGGTAGTTAGTAGTTGTAGTTAGTTTAGTCAGTAGGTAATAATCCTGGGGGTACCCCCCCATTCCACTTGTTCCACTTGTGCTATTCAAGGCTCTTCTTCAAGACACGTCCCTGTGGGTGCTTCATTTTAGGTGTCTGTACACCCTTGTGTGTCTAATTGGTAACTTGTAGTAGCAGTGCTCTGAGCAACTGTCCTGCGTGTGCAGCCAACTGTTCCTCAGTTCCTTTTCTACCACGGTTAGCTTTGGTCAGAACAACAGCAGTACCTTCAGAAAAAATTTCCTTCTCTATTTTAGCTCTGAATTTCCCTTCTTTGCTTCGTGTTGCCCTTCAGGGATAATTTCTCTCATTCCATTTCTTTGTTTAAATAAACAAAAAAATCCCTTTCCCTTTCCTCCTGCCTCTGGCAGACATTGCCTAAAGTAGGGGCACTTGAAAGGGACTCTGAAAGAGGAAAACCATGTCTTGCTTGGAACAGCCTCTTATGATAAGGACTGGAAATGCCTCCCAGTCTCTTCTCAAAGAATTTCATCATGGGATTACTTCATGTATCTGGATGTGCTAGTCTGAACATATTTGTTTCCATGAAGATGGCAGACTCCACAAGGGTGCAGGCATCCTCAGCTGTATTCCTGTCCCAAGTTCCAACCCAAGAAATTTGCAGGGCTGTAATTGGTTCTCAGTCCATACCTTTACCTTGCATTATTTTGTTACTCAGCAGGCTAGAGATGGTGAAGCCTTCAGCAGCGCAATGTTGCAATCAGCAAATCTATGAGCTCTAATCCCACCTCTAAATTCTTGCTTGGGAGCAGAGGTGAAAGTAAGTGGGTGCACCCTGGTGTGGAACTATGGCAAGAGCTGGCTGAGCAGCAGCAAAAGCCAGCAGGGAGTTATTTAAAGAGCTGGCAGGAACTTGGATTGCAATAGGACAGTACCTGTAAGAAATGTTAAGTTACTTTCACTGCTGTTTGGGAGTCACCTAATTGGAATCAATATGAGTAAGTATTCAAAAAAGAAATGGTTTTTAAAACTGTTATTCTTCAAGATGTGTTGTTCATGTTCATTCCAAAACTGATTCACTATCTCTTGGAGCAAGGTTGACAAGAAGAAACCTGAGTGACAGCAAGTTGACAAAGCTTGACTGAAGGAGACACCTAATTGACCTGATGAGTACTGATTGGGGGCGGAAAAAAACCTTTCTGAATACTGTGCATGGAGTACACACTAGGGATGTGAACGACTAGTGAACACACAGCCCTGGGGATGTTGCTGTACTTCAAAGGTGGAAAAGCCCTTATCAACTAATTGAATAGTCAATATGCAAATTGCATCAACTATTTGATTAGCCAATTAATCTAAATTTAATGTTGCTAGTCCACACGCTCCTAACTGGAATGGGCATGAGCACTACATCTCAACCACAGGTAACTTTTTTTCTGTACATGATATTATATCATGAAGTGTCTATCCTCTTCTGTTTAAATGATATTTACATATTATGTGGGCTTGCAGTAGAAGATAGATAAAAACACTTTATCAAAAGAAAACTTTTTTAATAATGTCTTTCTTCTTTACTGAGTGATTTTAGTGTTGGAGGGTTTTTTTTAGCTTACTCCTAGAGCACACTTTAAGAGTATTCACATCTCTATAGCCATCGTGTTTTTAACTGTGGTACTTGACTTGTTTTGCAGATGAAGCATTGATGCTTCCTCACCAGTTCACTACTTGATTGAATGTCTCCTTACTAAAAAATTTGCCTATTACTTGTTTACAGTGTAGAGAATTTTATGTTGCCCTCAACTGGGGGGCGGGGAAATGGGCTATAGCTTCAGTTAGCAACTTACGGGAAATATCAGTTTCTGGTGTATTCGGGAGGATACAACAAAATTCTAAAGCTATGAGAGTTTGTTCTATAATGCACCAAAAAGTTTTGATAGTTTGAGATCAGTTAAAAGTAGATAATTCTCATGTCCAATTTTTTCACAAGAAATCTTTTTAGTTTAACTATCTTTTCTTGCAAATAATACTTGAGAAACATTTAAAAAATTGACCTTTAGTAATTTTTCAATTTAAACTTTTAAATAAACCTATATGTTATATTTTTGGCCTGGAGCACAGTTTATGGATAATTAAAAAACCATTGGAAAGTGTAGTTAAACACCCATACAAAAAAGCTCTAAACAAAACATACTTCCAAAAGCCTAAAGAGCACATCTATTATACTTACATATACTTTCTCCAAGTTGACTGACTTAATATAACATTGAACAAGAACAGATTGAAAAAAGAGTAAGTTGTCTGTTTCACATCTCACTAAGTTATGAGTCCCTATAAGTACAACCTCAACTATGTAATCTGCCAGAAGTAATCACTGGTTGGTTCTCTAATCCATGTTTCAATATACCATTGCTGCTCAATTAATAATTTATTGTGCATTTTCTGCTTTCAAATACCCTGTTTTTAACATGCTTAAGAATTATGTTTTAAAAAAATTAAATTTCTGTATTCTAATAAATCCTGACATACAGTCGTTTGACACATCCTAATAAATAGCAATATTAAAAAACACAACACATCAATTGCAGTAATGGATATTGATGGACACTGAAAACCTTATGAATAGTAACTATTTAAAATAGTGAAAATGACAGGAAAGCTCCATTATGGGAATAAAGAAATAAAACAGTAAACTCTCCAAACTCCGAACCAGCAATAGGAATGCCGACATTTACCACAAAATTGCAAGCTGCCTGGTGGCTAAAGGCTATCCCTGGGACACCCAGCAGTGCCGAGTGAAAATCAAGGAGCTGAGGCAGTCCTACCACAAGGAAAAGGAGGCAAGCAGACAGTCTGGTGCAGCACGTCAGCTGGATGCCATTACAAGAGCAAAAGTTAGAAGGGCAGAATTTACAGCAGATACCTTATGTTATGCCTAACCCTAATCTGTTAGCCTACACTGAAGGTCTCTGTAAAGACAATAGTGATGTGTTCTGTGCAAGGCACTTTACAGCAAGTGCTCAGATTTCTCAGGGGAGGATCGGAATGCACTCGGTTTGGTAGCAGGCAGACATGGTAAGGGGCCAGCCAGGGCAGGAGCCTCCAAGCAGGGGGGTGGTGGCAAAGGGTTGCTTGCTGTTGTGTCCAGCAGACTTTGGGTCGAGCACACATTGGGTCTGACACACATGACTTCCCGGGATAGTGCTACTTTGCTAGCCACAGCAGCTGGATGCCATTTTGAGGAAGGATCTGGTCATCGTCCCTGGCATGGTCATGGAGTCCAGCGAAGACATGCCTGGAATCAGCTTGGAGGACACCGTGGTGACAGAGGGGCAGAAGGAGGAGACTAGCCTGCTGGCAGTCCCCAAGAACCAGGTGCTAGTCATGATGTTGGAGCCCATCCCCTCCTCCCATTACATGTCCTAATCCAGCATCAACCCCAGAGAAGGCACTTTTGGTGAGTTCACAAACTTTTTCTAACTACCCACGGGTGAAGGCAATTGGGTGTGATGTGTGATGTCCTCTATGCCTACACAGCATGAGGACCTGGATCAGCTTGTTAATGTGTCTGCAGGTGGAGTGGGAGTCTTGCCTGCACAGCTCCATGATGCTCTCACAGAGGACCTCTTTAATCCTTCTCACAAGGTTTTTGGGGAGGCCAGCCTTATGCCGTCCTCTTCAGTAGGACACCTTCCCATGCCAAGCCACTAGTAAATGGCTTGGTATCATTGAACCACAAAGCATTGCCCAGATTTATAGTCACATTCAATCAGCATTCACTCCTGATCACTCTGTGTGATTCTGAGAAGACTGATATCTCACGTGGCAACCTGGAGGAAGGAGGAAGAGAACATATTAGCACACTCTACTTAGGAAGCCATGTGTTCTGGGCACACATTTCCCTGTCCCCAGGAAGCCACATGTGTTGGACCTAGCATGTGCCAGACTCAGCAGCAATCCGCCCTCTCCTGCCCTACCTCCTCACGTCCCCTCACCTGCAGGCTCCTGCTCTGGCTGGGAAAGTAGCACTGTCTCGGAAAGCCATATGTGCTGGACTCAACATGAGCTTGACTCAACGTGTGCTGGATACAGCAGCAAGCCACCCTCTGTTCCCCGCCTCCTGCCTACAGGCTACTGCCCTGGCTGGATCCTTACCATGCCTGCCTACCTCTGAACCGAGTGCATCCTGATGCTCCCCTGAGAAGTCTGAGCACTTGCTGTAAAGTGCCCACTTTAAAGCAAACATTTGGCCTTGCATGGAACATTGCACCATTGTCTTTACAGAGACCTTTGGTGTAGGCTAACAGATTAGGGTTAGGCTTTAAGGTATCTGCTGTAAATTCTGCCCTTGTAACTTTTCTTTGCAGCTGGGACAGCAGCCAGCTCAATGTGAATTCCCCCTCCTACAGCATTTGCCCACCTGGTTCAGACCTCTGGGTGAAAGTGGACAGGGGAGGACATGTCCCATGAGCAGATGGACAGCATGCACTACCTCGTGGAGAAGATGCAGGCAGAGCAACTGGACCAGATTGCAGAGCGCCACAAGAGATGATCTGCCAGGCAGCAGTAGGCGAGGCAGTAGGAGACCATGTTTGCCTCTGTGACCACTGTGATAGAGTGTCTGGTATCATGTCTGCAGGGGACCTCTTCCTAGAACCCCATACACCCCGATGACAACCCTAGTCCCTCCTTCCCCAGCCCAGTTGCTTCTTCGCCAGGGGTCATCAGAGGGTGAGGAAACTCATGTGGTAGCCGTATCCTCCAGACCCTTGAGATGTAGAAGACAGTCCCACTTGCATTCCTGAGTCCCCCCTCACCTTCTAGTTCCCACTTCGTTCCTTTCCCTGCTGTTTTCTCCAAATAAAAACTCCCGTTCTTTGAACAATGGTCTCTTTATTGGTTGAACGTCAGGGGAAGTGTGTGTGTGTGGGGGGGGGGGGATTAAAGGCAAACACTGAAAATGCATGGGTAATTTGTGGAGAGCCACATGCAGAGTTTCAATGGAGGCTTTTTATAACAAAACTGTCCTTCAAGGCCTATCTGATTTGCACTGTCACTTACTGTGCTTTCCTTATCATGCTAGTGTCCAGCTGCTCAAAGTCTCTGGCTAGGTGCTCTATCTCAGTCCCCCATTCTCCTAGTCAACTCTTGCTCTTGCACAGATGATGGAACACCTAACACACTGCTATCACAAAGGGAAAGTTGTGTTCTCTGGGTCCAGCTGAGTCAGGAGACTCCTAAACTTTCCCTTTAAATGTCCAAATTCACATTTGAACACCATTCTGCACCTGCTTAGCCTGTTGTTGAACTCCTCCTTGCTAGGGTCCAGGCTGCCTCTGTACAGCTTCATCAGCCACTGGAGCAAGGGATAGGCTGGGTTGCCAAGCATCACTACTGGCATTGACACCTCTCTGACTCTGATTTTCCTATCTGGGAAAAAAGTGCCACTGTGCATCTTTCTGAAGAGGCAGGAATTTCGAAAGACACGGGTGTTGTGCTCCTTTCCCGGCTATCCCACATTGATGTTGGTGAAATGGCCATAGTATTTTACTGTAGAATCTTCTCTATTCTTTCAATTATTTTATTCTCTATTCTTTTAATTTATCCTTCATTCTCTTTTAGAACCTCATTAAAAATTGAGTCTTCTTGTTTGGAGTCTGAGTTATGTTTTATTCTAGATTCAGAAATATTTAATATTTTGTCTTGTTTAGTTCCTATTTTAGTATAGCTTTATAAGGTTAAAATAACCTCAAATCTTGTAGAATTTGCTTAACTATATGCTCCTAATTGCACTAACATTTGCAAAGAAATAGATATTCCAGTACAGATTTCAAACCCAAGTCTGAAAACCAAGAAAAAATAATTTTCTAATCAAGCTACTGGTACAGTAAAATAAGCAAACTAACGTGTGTTAGTGTAGTTAATATATTGGAAAAATAAAGAGGGAAAAGGAAACCATTTAAGAATATTATAAATTGGCTTTAAAGCAGGAGTAATTTAGTACTTCATGTTCACAATGGTATGTATGTATAAACTCATCCAGTATATGGTTTTATGTACATTAGAAAATAAAGCCACAGTTGATTTAATATAACATAATTCTGATTATTATCTAAAATAAATGTAATTACATTTTTATCTTTTTTTCAAGAAATGCTTCTTCCTTGGATGCTGCACAGAGTCAATGTTGGTATTTTAAGAAGCTGATGAAACTTAGTAATGAACACCGATATGCACATGAATATGGAGACCTAAACGTTGCTGACAGAGATGAACCAGAAGCACAGCAACATCATTTGAAGCAAACAGCCACCGACAGGCTAGAGCAAAATAACCTCTTTATCGCTGGTGCAAAGGAAAATAAGCAGGGCTTGTTGAATCCTTCTGAAAGATGGATTACTACAGGCCACATTCCGCCTATGTTCATTAACTCCTCCGTACCTGTGCCTGAAAAGAAAAGTAATCAAGAGCACAAAATAAAGAAGAAAAGTACTGAATGTAGCATCAGTCACATAGGGGAGAGCAAAGATAAAATATCAGCTCCTTCTACAAGAAATACGTTCAGAGAGAGAATCATTGCAAGTAATGAGAGAGAGAATCTTCAGCATGTTGAGAACAAAGTAGAAAAGTAAGTTATAAATGTCAAATATTTGCCATAAAAACCCAGTTCCATTTCTGCATAATATTAATCTGAAATATTAGTCTTCAAAATAATTTCCAATAGGATAAAATCTTACAACTATTATGTTTTATTAAATGTTTGTCTACCTAAGAAGCTATTGCGCTGTGAATCTATAGTACAATAGCTTTTCATGCAATAGCATCCTGTGTGGACACTGCTTCAGTGCATTAAAACTCCTGGATGATACTTCAAAGCATAGGATGCTATATATTACACCCTGACTTGCAGTGCAGTAACTTGTTATGTAGACAAGCCCTTTGTCTTTTCTGGTGACCTCCTATGTACTTTTTCATAAAAAAGTTTTGACTCTTATTGTCACATAATCAGGGTTAAAATTCATATCCTTTATGCCTGCTAGTTCTGCGGTATTTTGTCAGTGATTGCATTTTAACAATACTTTAAAAAATGTATTCTAATTCAAAACTCCATGAAAGTAATAAGAAAATTTAAAACCATGATTTCTATCTGACTTTTCCTTTCTTGGTACTTAATATGTGAATCCTCTTTCTTATTATATAAAACAATAAGATAAAATAGTGCAGAGGTTTTTTACCACTGTTAAGCCTTTTTTTCTGGAACTTTCATTAGAGCTTAGTCCTCAACTGTGCTGAGTTTTCAGCTGGTATAGTTGAGAAGGTGGGAGGGAAAGATGCTGCTAAACTGATATCTCCATTTTCTTGACCATGGGCCAGTCACATGCAGCTGTGCTTACTGAAGCGCCAACTATCTATCCTGCCCCTTGCATTCCCAATGTGCCTATTTAATCCCATACAAGAGGTGCTGGGGAGCATAGAGCCAGCTTGATTTGTGCTACGTAAGGTTTCTCGGAAGGACTTGCAGCTGCGGCAGCGGATCTTGGAGGAGCTGGAGGAGCAGGGCCATGCCCTTAGAGGTCACCTCCAGACCCTGGTGGACGGGTTCCTGTCTCCTCCTGCTCCAGCCCCTGCGGCTGCCCCAGCTCTTGCTCCTCCTCCCACCCCGCTCCTCCTCACGCTTCCTCTGCACCCCCTGTCCCTCTTGCCCCACCCTCCACACCCACTCCCCGCCGACGCCCCTGCACCGACAGTGCTGCGAGATGGGAGAGCCAGCAGGACCCCCAACCCTGAGCTTTCCCTTCCCTTCCTCCTCTTCATCCCCCTTTCAGCTCCCTCCTGATGCCCTGCCAGAACCGGTTTCAGCTGCCCTTAAATGCGACCCAGCATCCAATCAGTGTGGACACGCTATTTCAAATTAGCAAAACGCTAATTCGAATTAGTTTTTGGGTCTAGATGCATTATTTCAAATTAGCTTATTTTGAATTAACTAATTTGAAATAAGTTAGTTCGAATTAGCTCTGTAGTGTAGACATACCCTTAGAAGTGGAGTATGCAGACAGCATTCCCTGTGTTTTCGGTTTCATTTGGGGTTTGTTTTTTTGGAGGAGAGGAGGTTGTATTTGGGAATCAATATAATTTTTTATGATATTATGAATGTATTTATTGAGCATTGCAAAATTCATAAGGGAGATGAATGAAGATGAGCAGAAACACAGTAGCTCATACAAAACCTCAGTGTTTTTGAAAATCTACTTCCTTTCCTATACATAGATTAAAATCTATAAGTGCAATCTTCTCATATAAATATTTCAAATAATCATAGAATCCTAGGGCTGAAAGAGACCTCAAGATGTCAAGTCCAACCCCCTGCCCAAAGCAGGACCAACCCTAACTAAATCATCCCAGCCAGGGCTTTGTCAAGGCAGGATATAAAAACCTCTAGGGATGGAGATTCCAGCAACACCCTAAGTAACCCATTCCAGTGCTTTACAACCCTCCTAGTGAAATAGTTTTTCCTAATATCCAACTTACACCTCCCCACTGCAACTTGTGACCATTGCTCCTTGTTCTGCTATCTGTCACCACTGAAAACAGCCTCTCTCCATCCTCTTTGGATCCTCCCTTTAGGTAGTTGAAGGCTGCTCTCAAATCCCCCCTCACTCTTCCCTTCTGCAGACTAAAGACCAAATCCTTCAGCCTCTCCTTGTAGGTCATGTGCTCCAACCCCCTTGTACTCCACTGGACCCTCTCGAATGCATCCACATCCTTTCTATAATGGGGGCCCCAGAATTGGATGCACTACTCCAGATGTGGCTTCACCAGTGCCAAATAAAGGGTATAACTACCTCTCTAGATATGCTGGCAATGCTCCTTCTAATGCTCCTCCTCGTAATGCACCCTTATATGCCATTAACTTTCTTGGCTACAAGGGCACACTGTTGACTCATATCCATCTTCTCATCCACTGTAATCCCCAGGTCCTTATTTTTTCTTGTATAAATATTTGAAGGCAGTCTTAACTGAGAGTTGTGCAGAGTGGTCCTAGAACAATTTTTATAATAGAGGAGCAGAAAGCTATTGGGCAAAATTGTAAACTCTGTATATGATGGAAACCACTTTGAGTCAGGGTTACTGCAGCACCTGCAGCATCCCTAATTCCCCTCCCCTGTTTGTGCTTGCTCTTTAATATTTGAGCAAGGCTTCAAAATATACTTTTTATGGTAATGACAATTATCTTAAAAAAAATCCTATTTTCTCGAAAATCAAGACTTTTTGAAAACCATTGTTTCATATTTGATATTTATATATCTCTGAGTTAACTTGTTGATTTCAAAATATTCGTGGGGGAGGCTGTGATTTGTTTCAGAATATAGTATCTTGTTCCACTGTAAGCTGCTTCACATTTTAAGCAGTTCCATCTAAACAAGAAGGTAAAATATAAAAATACAGAATTTTCATTGGTGTAAGAGGTGCTATTTTTGTCTACAATTTTGGGATAAAAAATACAGAAGCAAAACTTAGAACTGTGATTAGATATTAACGTCTATAAAATTTTCTCCACAGATCACTGTAGAAGGAATGTGCCTTACATATTTGAATTCTCCAAACCTTTAGAAAGTAGCAACCATATGACAGAGCTGAATATTCTGATTATACTGTAATCAAGACATTGTTTTATGGGCTGACCCTCTCTAGTCCAGCACCGTCAAGATTTGACCAGTGTTGAATGGTAGAATTTGCTGAACCAATGTTGTCTAGCAGCATTACCAACATTTCCACTGCTGTCTGAGCTCTTAGAAGACAATAGGGTTAAATAGAGTTAAATAACAGCACAGAACATGGAGAGCCAGGACTGGTGGCTTTAAACAAACTTTATGGGACCACAGGAAACTTGGCCACACCCATGATACGTGAATATCCAGCTAACTAAAATTGTGCCAGACCACAGATGTTGCTGGACCAGGGAGTGTCAGACTAGAGAGTTTCAACATGTATTTTAAATTAAATTAATAGCTCTACTTTTTAAACAGTAAGGAAAATGAAACTTGAACAATCTTTTAACCATTAGCACTACAGTATGAAATTATAAACTATATGATGATTGCATAAGGCAACTACCTGGCATCCCATACATATGTGTTTTAAATTATTCTGTAGTTTAAAAGCATCCTTTGTGTATTATTGTCTTGAATTTTCTTGTTTAAAAAATAAAAGTTCATTGAAGCTGTAAATGCATTTTCCAAGAGTCTCTCAACCATTGTGTGTTGATGAACACATGTGTACATCATACTTAATGGGGAGCTTCTTTACATTACTGATAGAGTGTTCAATTGCATAAAACTTTCTTTTTTTGGTGTTGCTAGTTTGGCAGCTACATTAATCCAGTCATATTGGCGAGGCTACGTAATTCGGAGAGATATTCGTTCCTATGCTAGATTACATATGGCGGCATCAGAGATCCAGTCTGCTTGGCGAAAGTATCGTGCCAGGAGAAACACTGTCTACTGTAGAAAAGAAAGTAGTCAACTCAAAGTTGCTATAGAACAGAAGCATAAAGCTGCAGCACTTATTCAGGTGGGTTTGCTGCATTGTTTTCTTCATTTATTACAGTTAGGCTCAGTAAGGAATGAGCTGGTTAATTAGCTGTATTTATAAGTAATTTTCATTTTGTTATTTTCTTGATCCAAACAGATTATTCTAGCAGAAAACCCTTTCTTGTTTAATTAAACTTTGTATAAACATCACAAGTTTTTGTCTTTTAGCAAACATTAAGCCCTTAAATTAGTTGTTGCTGGATTTTAATGTACTGTAGTGGCTACAGTAAGTAATTCCAGGAACTTTGTACATTCTAAGTTCCAAAGTCTCTCTAGTCCTTTTGGAATTAAAGGGTCTCTGCCAGAATGCAGTGCTTTACATAAACTTATCTTGAAAGTTATTGCATATTGTATTTGTTGGGTGAAAAGTCAAAATGATTTAGCATCTTAAGTCCCATTTTTCAAAAATACTTTAGGTATTTTGAAGCCTAAATGTTATTTAAATATCAATAGAATGTAATTAGAAAATGTTATTACTTTCCTCACATTGTGACATCTGCTCAATGGGATTTGTCTTTTGGCAATGTAGAATACATGTCAGGACTAGATTGTACATAATTGGCTAATCAAATAGTAAATGCATTTGCATCAACTCTTTGATTAGTTGATAGGGTGCCTTCATCTTTGAAGTGTAGCAGCAGCCTTAGGGCCAAAGCACCACATGGAGCCTGAGGTCAGCTGGGGACACCCCAGCTGATCCTGGGCTGCATGCGACGTTTCAAAGCAGCAGAGCCACGTGGAGCCTGGGGTCTGGCCCCAGGCTTCATGCAGTGCTGCCACTTTGAAATATCCTCTCCTCTCCCCCCTCTGCCTTTTTGTGATACAGACAGCAAGGTGGGGGGAAGGGACTAGTCGACTACCATGTCAACTATCCGATAAGAAAGTGGATATCAAGTCTAAGAATTTCATTATGTTTGTGATAAATCATTAATTTATGGCAGCACACTGCAAATGATGAGGCAAAACAGATACAGAGCTATTTTTTTGCAAATAATTTTTGAGTCAGAGAAGGAAATGGCAATGTCTTTTAATTTATACAGTGTAGGCTGTTCTTTGAACAAGGAAAATTGCCCTCCGAGTTGTAACATTGTCTACCATAAAGCAGGATTTCCCCTTTAAAGCCATGATCCATAAAAATACAGTTATAAAAATTAATATTCCTGTGTATAATGAGGCTTTTATTTTAAAATATTCAGGATATCTTTGCACATATTCCTAATGTCTTGTATCATTTTCTGGTATTTAACTGCTTATTCTTCTGCTGAATGTTCTTTTTTACCTAAATGATGGTGATAAAAAAGACTCTTTAAAAAAAAAAGTAAAGTAGATGATGACTGTGGAGATGTGGTTAGCTGGTTTAGGTTAATCACATGAGATGACAACAAGAATTGCCACTTGTAACCACTGGAAATTTGGTATAAGTGTGTTTTTATTTTTGTTCTCAGTAATTTGAAAAAGAACACTTACTTTTTTCTTATATCTTCTTCCCCCTCTACTTAGAATAGTCCCTGTAGGAATTGTCAAATAATTAATTAGTTGACCTGGGGTTTGTAGTTGAGGGAGTTTCAAGATTCCATTCTGCTTACTTGAGAAAAACCTCTTGAGTATTCTGAGCTTTAGACATATGCTGGCATTTAATTTGTCTTGTAGTTTTAAATGTCACATAAAGTTCAAAAAACAGATCATTGAGCTATTAAACCAAGGTCTAAGATGTTTTATCTTCCTAATGGGATAACATAGAGAATCTGGATTTGGGTTTGATCTATGGCCTTGTATAACATGCTTTAAATTTTTGTTTAGGCATTTTGGAAGGGTTTCCACTTGCGGAAGAAACTAGCCAGTGCTCTTGCAGCTGTTAAAAGTGATGAAGTGGAGGATGACTATGAAGAAGTAAATGTGGATGATTTTACATTTGATGAAGTAAGCTCAGTAGTTAACATAAAAGCCCAGCTAAAACAACAACAAACCTATTGTATGTTGAATGTCTTAAATAACATGTAAAGCTCTCTCAGGTTATTTATATAATTCATTTAAATGTACTTGTTATGAATTACTGGCTTTTTGGTAGCTCTCAACCTCCAGTCCTACTATACTATTAATGAAAGCTCCACCATGGAGCCTCCTCTATTTCTAGAGTCTGAAGGCAAATACATGGATTGAACAATTAGCTATTTTTGTCCAAAAATGTTCAATTCTGTAGCCCTTTTAATACTATTTTATACCCTATGTTAGCCCAGCATTGGGGAGCCCATGCAGGCACTCCAGCCCCTGCCACTTCCCTGCAGCCCCCAGCCTGTGACTGATTTTTCTGTGGGTCAGTGGCCCCCAGCCCAAAAAAGGTTCACCAGCCCTGCTCTCTGGGTTATAAGTTACAATGTAGTTTCAAAAATATTACCACCATATTTTTTGGAGAAATATAGATTGGCTCTGACCTTCCTGAGTGGTTCCCAGGAACTCCAGTGTCCCCAGTAGTAGTTATGTCACCAACATAGTGATCAATAAGGAGATCAGGAGATATGACACTGTGATGAATGCAAACTTCTAAAAGAGAAACATATTTGAAATTAAAGGAAAACATATCTCCTGTTTAATATTTGAGCGATAATTAAGTAAATTAAAAAAACCAAGCCACAGGAATCAACAACAGGAGTTGAAGAATGCTGAATTGTTTAGTAACTGCCTAAGTTCTAGATGATAGACAAGAAGGATCAGGATTCTTAATACAAGAATAGTTAATGGGAAAAAAAAGGATAATGAAATTGGGAAGGAACAAGCTAAAGAAGTGGTGCTCTAGAACATCCAGTTACAATACTACAGGAACTATTAGAATCATTCTCAATAACATTTGACAGTTCAGTGAGGATAAGTGAAGTTTCAGGAGAGCAGCAAAGGAATTATGGAACATTAAATTCAAAACCTTGTAAACTGATATATAAAACACTTAAGGAATGTTCCACACATCAAGGGAAGTAAACAACTCTTCTTTGTAAATACTTGTAACCAGGGCTCTGGTTTTGGAAGTGGTTGGCAGAACTGACTCCAGCAAAGATTTAATTATTGCTCAGAAGCAGTCAGAGGGTCATTTCAGGGCAGAATTAATCCAGTCTGTATTAAATATTCTACCTAACATAGCACCACTTCTGGAAACTGGATGGTCTTTCCAAACTGAGTATCTGTTGGAGCAATTCTGGATGAAGAAAGTTACTGTTTTGTAATTAGAGTTCTCTGCACATATTCATTCATTCTGCTTTCTTTGTCATAATTTCAAACACAAAAAAAGAATGCTGTATAGCTAGTATCATGGAACCTTATATGACTTTGTCTATTAACATTTAGGTCTGGGTGAGCAGTGATGGGCTATATGCAGCTCATGGGTGCTTGCAAGAGTTCTGTGTTAAAATTGCACAACTTCAAACGATGACTTTCCTGCTTTTAATGTGGTTAACCCCTATTTGTCTAGAGGTCACATGCTCCTAGGATTCATCAGATATTTCTGAAAATTAAATATTTTGCCTTTTGGGTATACCAAAATGGGACTGTATCAGTATCTGGTCCCCTTTTGAAGACCCCAGTTAGAGTTGCACTTGATTAAACAGAACAAGAATAGTGTTTATTATATAGACATATAATTTATCATTTCTAACTTGGAATAATTTTTTACAATCAAAATTAGTTTTTCTTTTATCTTTGAGTAGCTATAAACGTTTCAGAGAGAACTTTTCTAAAGGGCAGCCACCCTTTCGAAGGTGCAAATCAGAGAGAGGCACAAGGACAAGGAAATAATTTTGCAGGCATAAAAATGGAGCTGTAAACAAGGAGAGTAGGCTTAAATTTTACATTTTTAATGTTTAGTATATTAAAATGTATCCAGAAAAAAAAGAGCAACTCTGTTATTTGCTCCTGTCTTTCTCTCAAATAATGCTTGGTACTAGAAAGTTGAAGATCTTTCTTCTCGGTAGTAAGGGAAATATCTGTTCATACGTATCAAAGAAGGGAAAGGCAATATTCTGTATTACATTTTAAACTTATCTAGTGGAAATCAATGTATTTGCATTAAAGTCAGTGAATTTATGTCCTTTTATGCTACCTGGAGAACTGGTCTGGAATCTCTTTATCACAAATACTATTTTTTTTCTAAAATAAATAAGGGTACATCTACACAGCAGTGTTATTTTTGAATAAGCTATTTCAAAATAAAAACTGTGAAATAGCTTATTTCGAAATAGAGTATCTTCACTACAAATGCCTATTGAAATAGCAGTAAGCTATTTTGAAATTGAATGCGATTGAGACTCTCATCAGTGTAGCCGTTCTAAATCCCTTGGAAGCACTTCAGGCAGGGCATCAAGATGGCAGTCACTTCCTGTAGCTGCTTCCTGAGGCTATCTGCGGCTGGTGTTTAAAAGGGCCTCCCTGTACAGTCCCTTGAGGGACAGCAAAGCCTTTTCACTTAGGGTATGTCTAGACTGTCGACAAAGCTTCTGTCCACAAAGAGCATCTAGACTACATCCAGTTCTGTCGACAATGCAAGCCGCTTTGTTGACATGACAGTGTAGACGCAAAGGACAGTGTAGATGCAATAATGCCTTCTGTCGACAGAACTCTGTCAACAAAAGGCGTTATTCCTCGTAGAATGAGGTTTACAGCCATTGACAAAACTGAGTTCTGTCGACATTATGTCAACAGAACTCAGCGGCAGTGTAGACGCAGGTATAGTTTTGTCGACAAAAGTGGACTTTTGTCAACAAAACCCCATAGTCTAGACACACCCTTAGGGTTCACTAAGTGAACACTACAGCACTTCTGCCATGAAGCCGGAACAAAGCAGTCTGCAGCTCCTGAACCTCATGATGCACCTCCTGGTGCAGATTTTGCACTCTGCTCTCATAGCACTGTAGAATGTGGACCCATAGCTCCCTGCGGGACATCTCCTCACCTCTTTCCACATGCTGCTCATGCAGCACAACCCCTCCCACCCTGTCCTGCACACCGTGCACTGCTACTTCTGGCAATTGGACACCAGTTCTGACTGGTGGAACCGGATCATCATGGAGGGGTGGGACAACCAGCAGTGGCTCCAGAACTTCCGCACGCGGAAGGACACCTTCCTGGACCTATGTGAGTGGCTCGGCCCTGCCCTCAAGCAATGGAACACCCACATGCAACCCGCCATCTCCCTCCAGAAGTGGGTTGCCATCACTCTGTGAAAGCTTGCCACGCTGGACAGCTACTGCTCCATGGGGAACAAGTTTGGCGTGGGAAGATCGACCGTTGGGGTCATGCAGGTATGACTCTCTTACTGTGGTATTAGGAGGATGATGAGCTGCTGGAATAGGGTTCCCTAGGGATGTGGAGTGGAGTGGTGGTGAAAGCTCCCTTCCCCAGAGGTTTTCCGGTCCCAGCGTCACAAAGCCCTGCTCGGGGATGGGCTTAGTTCGGGTTAAGCCTGGTGTATGGGGGAAGGAGATTTGGCCTTGGAGACCTCCCAAGGGCTCTGGAAACCTTGTGATTCTCTGTTTGTCTCCTCCAGGTGGTATGAGCCATTGACACCATCCTGATGTGCCAGCTCATCATCCTGGGCGATGTGTACCCCATTTTCACCAGCTTTGCCACCATGGGTTTCCCCATCTGCGGGGAGGCCATTGATAGCACCTACATCCCCATCCGGGCCCATGACCACCGAGCATCTAACTACATCCTCCAGAAGGTGTACTTTTCCAAGGTCCTGCAGGCAGTTGTGGACCACCAAGGCCAGTTTACTAACATCCACATTGGGTGATCGGGGAAGATGCACGAAGCCCGCATCTTCAGGAACTTCAGCCTCTTCCAGAAGATGCATGCTGGCATTTTTTTTTCCCGGACACATCAGAGTTGTGGACGTGGACATGCCAATCCGCATTGTGGAGGACATTGCCTTCCTTCTGCTCCTCTGGCTTATGAAGCCCTACACCGGACACCCTGACGAAAAGCAAGGAATGGATTAATGCCAGGCTCAGCAGGGCCTGCATTGTGTTGGATGGCTCCTTTGGGTGTCTCAAAGGGAGGTTCCACTGAACCTTCACCTGCCTGAACCTCAGCGAGTGGAATGTCCCCCAAATGGTGGCGGCGTGCTGTGTCCTCCACAATATTTATGACACTAAAGGTTCTTTCCAGGGTAGGGAAGAGGCCGATCGGCTCACTAGAGCTTTTGAGCAGCTGCCAACCAACAGGCCCATCAGGAGGCTGTGCACATCCGGGAGGCCTTAAGGAAGAATTTCGGACAAGGACAGCCATGACAGTCTACACTGGGCTTCCCTACAAGGGTCCTGTGCATTACCCTATGTGCCTTTCCTCCCACACCCTTCCCTTTCCCTGCCCTTGCTCCCCTCCTCCACTGTTGATAAAGTAAAGCACACCTTTTGTTTTGAATCAAGCAACTCTATTTTTTGTTTAATTGGGGTAATTGTAACTGGAGAGGGACTAGGGAAAGAACCTGGGAGATAGAGAAGGAGGAAAGAAAGGGGAGGAGAGGAAAGAGAGGCCCAGAGATGGGATGAGGCTGGGAGTGATGCCTGCCTCGGGTGGTCCCACTGCCTCATGTGCAGGGCCCTCGGTGGCCATGAGCAGGAGCAGGAGGGCGGCTGCTCAACTGCTCAGTGGCAGCGACTAGGCAGTCAACAGCAGCCATGTGTGACATGCACATGGTGGGGGTCTCTTGTGCCAGCTCCAACCAGGTGGTGTGGCGCAGCTCCTGGTCCGCTTCCTACTGCTTATCTTGCAGCTCCAGAAAGCACTGGAGGCCACACAGGCAGGCAACATGTTCCTGCTCCAGGTTCTCATGGGCTTGTCTGCGGTGGCAGCTCCCACAGAGTTGGGAGGCTGGTGTGGGAGGTGTTGTGAGCACCACACTCACACCTGTTTCAGCTGTGAAGAACAAAGAGAAGGGCAGACATCTCAAGAGATACTGTGCATGAAGCCTAGCCCTCATCTCTGAGGCGACACTGAAAGGTATTGGGTCAGATGAAGGTGATGTGTTTGGAGCTAGGCCATTTGTGGCCTACACAGTGGGCCCCTTCCTGCAAGGGCACAGTTGTGACCAAAGAGAGCCTCACTACCCCCACATCCCAGGGACAAGCAGGCATGAGAAGGTACCAGCCACGCTAGGAGCCTGTGGGCAGGAAGGGGGTGACGGAACAGCTTAGCTTCCCTCCACTCTGCGCACGCACCAGATCCAGCAGTGGTGGCATCTTGCAAAGAGATTACTTCTATTCCTGCCCGCTGGTGGAGAGTGGGGGAAAGTGTTGGAGGAGGTGTGTGTAAGCAGCAGATACCGCGTGCCAGGAAGGGTGCTACTGGGGTTCCGTCCACTTCCTTCTCCTCCCTAATCAGGGCTCAGTGTCCTCTGCCTCGCCACAGCTACCCGGGATCACAGGCTGCCCAGAAAGAGCTGGCATACCTGTGTGCTGTGCGTGGCATGCCTGTGTGTGTGTGTGTGTTTGTGTCCCTGACTACATCCTTAGTGGTGGCTTGTGATGGAAAGGTGTCGCACCATGGAGTCGGGAGTAAAGCAGGTATCTCCAGAAATCCTATGAGCAGGAGCACAAGGGTCCTTTGAGGCAGCCTCATTGGGGCTATCTGCTCTGGACTGGCAGTCCACATACATCCACGTGACCCAGGCTGCTGCATGATGCCCAAAGAGAGAAGGCTAAGTAAGGAGCCTTGGAGTGCAACTCCTTGCCACCTGATGCCCTCCTCCCACTCCCCCAATGTGTGTCTAGGGAAAATAATGGAACTCCCCTGATGAGTCTTCCTCAGCTTCGTCTGATCCATGGGCTACATCCTGGGAGGGTGGTACCAGCTCCAGGATTGGCTGAGCTCCTGGCTGGCAAGCATTGTGGATTCACTGGCCTGCTCTGCCTCCTCCTCCCCCTCCCCATTCTCAGTCACTAGCCTGCCCTCCGGGAGAGTGATAATAAGCATCTCCCGCCTAGGATCCATAACAGGGCGGAGGGACTGACACTCTCCCCCCCCCCCACCACCAGGATGTAGTAGAGCTGGTCAAAGTAGGGGCAAGTCTGGGGTGCCTCCCCTGATTGGGAACTACACTCCCTGACCTTAGTATAGGCTTGCCTGAGCTCCATGATCAGGCTGTTGGCCATTTGGCTGTAGATCTTGGCATTCCTGCACTTGGTAAGGAGTTCCTGGAGGTTAGCATCATCTCCCCATATCTCAATGAGATCCAGGATCTCCGCACCAGTCCAGGATGGGGCCCATCTCCTCTGCCCCCGGGCAGGAGATTGGGAGCTGCCTGCAGCTGTGCCAGCAGCCACATGGGGCTCAGGTGGCTACTGAGGTCTGCCATGGCAGCAGGGAATTTAGAGCTGGGCAGTGCTGTGTGGCACAGTGTGCCACAAACAGTTTCCCTTGAGTCTGTGGCTTTAAGGGCTGCAGGTGAAGGGGAACTATAGAGTTCTGATGAGTGTGGACAGAGTGGCCACCAGGGCCCCTGTGGGAAGCCCTGTAGGCCATTTATTTCAAAATAACTCCAGCTGCCCATTTCTACATACTCCCTATTTTGAAAAAAAAAAACCTATTTTGAAATAGGCATTATTCCTTGTACAAGGAGGGTTACGGAATTCGGAATAAGATACCCGTTGTTTTAAAATTATTTTGAAATAACAGGCTTGCTGTGTAGACAATCAGGGTGTGACTACACTGCACCCTTTGGTCGAAATAAGCTACACAATTTGAGCTATTCAAGTCAGTTTCAAAATAGAGTGCTATTCTGAAACATCCCTCAATCCTTGTGGAACAAAGCTTACAGGGACGTTGGAATAGCATGTGCGTTATTTTGAAAGCTATTTCGAAATAATGAGTACGCTGTCAAGACATAGAAAATGATATTTTGGGATACCGGAAGTTTCCCAAAATAGCACCACTGCCTAGACTCACCCTCACTTTATTTCAAAATAATGTGAGTTATTTCAAAATAATGCTGCTGTGTAGATGTGCCCTTCTAGTTCTTCTAGCCTGTATTCTATTTCAGAGTGCTATTATGTCATTATCTGAATATTCATAATAGTTGTGCATCGAGGTGGAAATCCAGTGTCAAGCACCTAGCCTAAATGCTGGGGTACCATTTCAGATTGGGGGGGGCACCTTAAACCATGACTCCATTCAAGAGGCTACATAGGCACCTGAAAACTCCGGGTTGTGGGTGTGTGTGTGTGTGTTGGGTTGGTGGTTTGTTTGTTTGTTTGTTTTTGTAGGTGGTAACTTAGGAGTTAACTGATCAGAGCAGTATTTCTAATTCTTGTATAAAGAAAAAATATAGCCTATACCAGTTAAAGCCATATTTTAAGTTTATTTTTAAAGTTAGAACAAATAGCAAAATATTTCCAATCCCAACTCTTTGGCTATGTCTGCACTCGCAGCTTCTTGTGCAAGTGTGGCAGTTCTTGCGCAAGAATCCGCAGAGCATCCACACGGCCCGCCTGCTCTTGCGCAAGGAAAATTACAGTACGGTATGGAAAGAGAGGGCTTATTGCACAAGAGCTACGCTCTTTTTTTAACAGGTGTAAGCCTTCTTGTGCAGGAGCTCTTGTGCAAGAGGGCAGTGTGGACGCTCGGCCGGGGTTTCTTGCGCAAGAAAGCCCTATGGCTAAAATGGCCATCAGAGCTTCCTTGCGCAAGAGAGCATCAACACTGCCATGGATGCTCTTGTGCAAAAGCACAGCTGGCACATGGCAGTGTGGACGTTTTTGCATAAGAAGTTCTTGCGCAAGAAGCCGCTAGTATAGACATAGCCTTTAGGTGTCTGTTTTGGAACCTTAACACAAGTTTGATACTTTGTTTGCTATCTTTAGTAGACATAAATAAAATCTGCTTAGTCTTGCAATTATTGTTATTTTATAAATTTCTTATGGTCCAAATTTTGAAGAGGAGAATGAGATTAATGTCTTCCAGGAATGTTTAAAAATAAATAAAATACTGTAAAACAACACTCCAGATATGAGCTAAAGCAATGGATAACACTGTGGTGTCATCTTGGCAAAGCTGTCCATGACCTTATTGATATCCAGATGTTGTAAAGCTTCACATTCACAGGCTAAAATTACCAAGTCACTTAAACATCCATCTCCCATGGTGAATCTTAAGACACCGCACACCCAGCCTGCTCCTCCTCCCTCCCCCTGGCCAGACTGTCCTTTTATTCTGCTTGATGAACCTGAATTTCTTTCACTTCAGTGAGCAAAGTAGAGGATGGGAGAGGAGAGGTGTTCCCTCTAACATTTTCTATCCTTGGGCAGGTTGAAATTTCTTATATGCAACACCAATATTGAGGCAGTGTGTGGATGTGCACCACAACAGTCCATATGTGTGGAAAAATATATTAACACAAGGGATAGTTAACAAGAAACAATGCTTACAATATTTAATATGAAATTAAATAAAAAAGAAAATTAACACTACCCTTGGAGTATATGTATCATTATCCTTTCTAACATCCCAAGCAATTAAACACCAAAATGCATATTATCCACACATAGCTCAGCTTTAAGATGCTAAACAAATCTATGAGTCAACTAGAAATAGTATTTGCAAGGAGAGCATAATTAATACATTATTTACTAACACCAGAAAGCACAGTAAGAGGCATTCACTAAGTCTTATACAGTTTCTCTGAAGAATGTTTAAGATCCATGCTGTAAAAACAGATACAAGTTCTCCTGGTTTGAAACTTTCACTTTGTGTGTTCTCACTAACTCAAAGATTAGAAGCCCCAGAACAAATTAACACATGGCTTCAGGGTTTGAAGACAGATGCATGTTTCAAAGAGCTAGCAAATAAGGTTTCGTCCTACAAAACAACTAGCATCACACCTAATACTTGCTACTTCTGACTCATAAGAGCCAGAACTCTACCACACAGCAAATATCTGGCTTTAATGCAAAACAATATACTATGTCTTAATTAGTAAGACAGGATTTTTTAAAAAATCATTAAGATCAGAGTTGTAAATATCCGCAATACTCCAAAATATTCTATTAAAAGAATCTTTGTCTTTCTTATCTTAATTCATTAACACCTACAAAAACTTTATTTGAAATGTAATCATGCAAATGTCCTTGCATATACCCTCCCCATGCATCCTGCTTTTCTCTTCCCACTCCCCACTAGATGCTCTACCCCTTGCCAGTCAGCTGATCTCCTTGCCTGGGTGGGTGCTCTGAATCTCTGAGCAGGGCTTAGAAAACAGCTGCACAGGTGCATAGCTTACAGAGAACACTGGAGAGGAGTAAAGAAAACTAACTGTGTTCCTCTCACTCCTGGCTAGAGAGAGGAGGCAGGAGATAGTATCCTGCTACAGTAGGAAATGAACATGGGGGCTGCTCTCCCACTCACCTCACTCCCCCACCCTCCCAAATGGCGCCCATGCCTAAAGGGCCAGACCAGGCACAGAACAAATGTATTAAAGGGAGGAATCTTTCTTCTCCTGGAGTCATGAACTGATTACTCCAGCCTAGGAAGTAAAACTATTCTATGACATGTTACAGTTCATAGAGTTGTGCAGTGAGGAGCTGTGCGTTGATAGATCCTTCCGCTTTTCCTGTTCCTCAGTGCAATTTTATCAGGAGTCCATCCACAACTGAAGTAAGCATGAGGCGCTGATTCTCTTCATTTAGCTCATCCTTCTGCAATGGAACTGCACTAGTTCTGTTTCCTGGGGAATCTCAGAACTCGTAGAGGAGGGGATTGGATTTGGACCTAACCCTAAATTCACATAGTATTGTGTCCAGTTTTAATTAATATTTCAGTGATGGTATATTTTGCCTTTAGAGGGTCATCCAGAATATAAAAATATCTAGAGCTCAGTTACTTAACATGATCACATAATATTTGGAACATTGACTGCAAGGGAAGAAGTCCTCTGAAACATGTATTTTCAAACTCCAGGATTGCTTTCTTCCTGTCTGGCACCTCCAATAATTGTATTTTGGCATACTGATATGGGTGTCCCTCTATTTCTTTGGCAAGTTCCTGTCCATATTAACTAATCTTTCAGGTATTCCTATAGAATGAAGGACAGGACATTCTGTAATTGGAATGACTGAAGTTTTTATGCATCTTTGTTGCCATGATTTTAGCTTCTATACAATTGAAATGCCAAGAGATTCTAAATGAAGCTTCTCCATCCAGTTGTCTGCCATGAATTACCCAGAGCTCCCATCTAGCCCTCATATTAATTTATCATAATCTGCTCCCTTATATAAATTTATCATGGCATGTATGATATCTTTATATATAAAGATGAGGTAATGTGGGGCCTACTTAATCTTTTCCAGCACATAGCCTAGGGGCTTTGTATAGTTGCTATTCAAAAGAGTCAAGAACTTTGTGTTACACTCTTACAAAAGTACTTGAAGATCTGTGTGCCAAGAATGTGTTAATTGTATCAACATCCACTTCTATGCTCTGTGAGACAAGGTCATCAATACAGCCAGTATTGTAATTGACTTTAATATCAATGCTTTTAGAGGGACAAAGGAGAAAATTGAAGCATCAGTTCACTTCCTTTCTGTCTTCACACAAAGATCGTTATGTATCTCATTGTTTCTAGCTTGGCTTATGAAATACATTTATGTTAGAACATGGGATATCTTCTAAAACCCAGGCTAAATGTGAAGAGAAATTTTATTCATAGTTAATTATTTTGTTTTAAAAGAACATCAATATTTAATATAGCAAAAATAGAAACGAAAGACCACCTGTGACGGGGTAGGGGCACCCCGCACTGAGATGACCCGCCCGACCACGTACGCGGCGGTTCTCGAGGGTCAGGCCGGGAGCCCCAAGCGGGGCACACCGCGAACAGCTGCCCGTGCGGCTCTTGCATGCCCCGCCAACCGCTGTGTCAGCTGTTCGGCGGCGGCAGCCTTCCGGCTAGAAATGCAGGAGGATTCCAGGGAGGCGGCCAGGTGGATGACGCCATCGCGCTACTCCGGCCGCCGACGGGAGACGTCACCACACCACGCTGGGTGGGGCCGCGGCAGCGGAGCAGATCCGGGAGATTTAAATGCCGCCGGCAGGGAAGGAGAGGGAAGCAGGCCGCGAATGGCCTCCCTCCCCGGGGCCGTTAGGTGGAGGGGCCTGAAGCCGAAGGGGTAAGCCTTGCTCAGCAGGGTGAACCGGAATGGGGAGAGGAAGCAGCCCAGGGCGGGCGAAGGGAGCCTGCGGGCTGACGAGTTGCGGCTACGGCCCCGTCAGCCGGACCGGACGAAGGTTCCGTCTGAGTCCTTAGGGCCCTGGGCTGGGGTCCGTGAGAGGGGGCGGGCCCAGACCCCCCTCTCCCCACCAGGAGGAAACCACGCAGCCGACGTTTCGGGGAGACCCGGCAAGTTAATGACCTGATTAGTTGGGACGCACATAGGTGACCGCGAGGAGGGGTTTGAACTAACGACCCCGTGGGTGTTGGGAAGGGGGAGTACCCCGTAACAAAGAGGGAGGGGTACCCCACTACACCACCTTTTTTCAAAATAAAATCTAAAAAATAACAAATTATTGCTTTCATTTTAAGATCTTGTCTTTGGAAGCTGACTGGAAGAATTCATGGATATATTGGCATCAGCTTCAACTTCAGCAGCATTCATTTTTTCTAATCTTAAGAAATATGATGAAAGAAGTATCTGATAACATTAGTAAATGAAACAGTTATCTCCTTTAAAAAAAAAACATTTTCTATGATCTTACTAAATAGCACGGCCTTTCTTTCTTAAGTGTACTTAGGACCTATCCTTCATGTTGCAAACTACCTGGAAGCATGAAGACAAAAATGTCTTAATTACAGCTGCAACAAGTAGCTTAACTCACCTACTTTCTTCTCACTGTTATTGTTCCTTCTCCTGGTAGCCTGAAGTGTATGCCTTATTCTCCAAACCTTTCCCTCCTTTATCAGTTCTTGAGCTTGTAAAGGAATAGGGAAGTAGGAAAGGAAGGAACAAAATACAAATGATCATAAGAACAAAATAGGCAGAATATGTGCCTCTCTTAGCCATCTGCATTCTTTAAATGTAAAGTGTCCATAAGTTTTTTATCAGGTTCCAATAACTTATTCCTGTGAGGCTTAAAAAGGAAAAAAACGGCACTCTGGAGACTACTTAAATACAGTGTTGTCTTTGTATACAAATGGAAAGATTTCCTTGACCTTGTATCAGTAAAGTTCTTCAGTTTTAGACATGATTGCACCTTGAGGTTCAGAGGCCAAAAATGATGTAGGTATGGTTTTCTGTTGGGTCCTTACATTAGTTGTTGGTTTTGTATCCTCCCATTCTTAAAATAATTTTGATACACAAACAGGGACAGTTATTGTTTGTTGTACAGAGATGACTGTCCCAACAGACACATTTTGGAAGGACCAGCATTGGGTTCTCAGAACCTCTCTAAACAGTGGCAGATTGAACATAGATCTCAAAAGAATTTTAGATCTAATTCCTAGACTGACAAGACACTTGGAGACCAACTGTTTTTAGAGCTACATAGGATTCATATGTAAAGAAGAATTAAAACCAGGAAGTACAAAATGTGAGGATTCAGGTCAAGTCAAGTGGGTAGTCACTTTCTGATCTTTCTGGCCCAAATCTTTTCCAGGAGTGGGATTTATGAAGATAGATCTGAATAATTAAGCATCTTGTGTCCAACTTAAACACCTTGTGTTGTGATTTTCAAAAGATATACCAAACCTAAAACTATGTTCTGAAACCCATATTTAGACATTGAAAGAGTAGCATGTCTTTCAAAAGTACAGAGCATGCAGCAGTTCCCCAATTTTGAAAGTTTTTGCCTTGGGCAATACCTCAACATGTATCTAGTTCCACTATTAACTTTTCTGTCAGGCTTCTCTCCTCCTCATAAAGCTGTAGTCCTGAGCAATTGTAGTATATTTCTGGTGGTGATATTCCATATTGGAAATCTGGAAGTCCGTATACTCTTGAGTTATATTTCATAGAGAAAGCTCCAATTAATATTTAGATACAGAAGCTTTGTGCTCGTGCCATGGTGTAGCAACACTGTTAATATTTCCTTAGCTTTATTTACAAAAGAAGGAAGCCTGGGATATTTGGTTGTGTGGACATATCATCTGGAATATGTCGGGATTGTGGTCTGTTTGAGATCTTGTAAAGTGTAGTGGAATCAAAGGTAGGAAAAAGAGGTAGGATTCTAGAAAGAGGGAAGATTCTATGGGGATCTGGGAGCCTTCCAGAAGGCAGAAGGTGCTGAGAGTTTTGGAATTCTTGAAGATGCTGAAAGGACAGGATTGGGAACTTCAAAAGGATTAGGTAAGCATCCAAGCATTTCTGATGCTTATGTGAACCAGGTCCAACCTATGAAGCTTATGATGTTCACCCATCTGTACTTTGTATTCTTTTATTCAAAACATAATGTAGGAATTGGCTCCTGACCCATAGTTTCCTTTGAGCATAGGGCACAAAGCATATTTTGCAGAAAAGTTGTGTATGCCATAATAGACTTCTGCAAATCTATCATAATTCTTGATCTCTATGGAATTAAGTATGAAGTGTTTGCATTTGTAAAAATGTCAAGGTTCTCTGAGGTTGTTTTATTTTACTCATTTATTTGTATTCCTCTTCACATAATGAACAGTCAGTGAATTCTAGGCAGTAGGAATAAGAGAGAAACCTGTCATTAGAATGATTATCTAAGTTACTCTAAGCATTTTTGGAAATTGACATTTGAAACAAGCATTCACAAATATGGTCCTGCCTTAAATTTTTCTCAGCAAAATGTTGTCATTTTCCATTGTATTCATTTACGAGAGAGAGAGAAGATTATGCCACTATAGCTGGACTTTTCTTCTAAATGAATGCTCTCTTAAAGGAATGTTGTGTAATAATTACTCTACTGTCTTAAATCTTTAAAATATCTTGCAATCCCATGAGAACAATTCATTGTTTCTTTGGACTCCAGGCAACACCTCTCTCTTTCTCTCTACTTTTTTTGGTTTGGACATACTGTTTGGTTTTAGCAGTTGGAATACTTCTCTGCGGCAGAGGGTGGGAGGGAGGGACAGCAGTACTACGGCAGACAGGGCTTTCCACACACAGCCTGGTCCAGCGCTGGGGCTTGAGGGTTGGGAGGGGATAAGGGCCTAGGGTAGAGGTACCCCTTAACTCGACCAGTGGCAGGCAAGTTGGTGAGCCCTGTCCCCTGCTGGCCATTCCCTTGGTGATGCAACTGCCCCCTCTCTTGGTGGTAGGACTGCCCCAATGGTCATGCGGCAGTATAGTTGTTCTCTGCGCTCACTGCTCCCAGTAGTGACTATGAGCAGGGGTCGACAAATTATGGAAAACCATACCCGCCAGACAAAAAAAGGACTCGCCACCCTCCCCTACAAAAAGTGTTTTTAATGGCATAAATTCCTAATAAGAATAAGAACAGTAATTACTAATAAGTTAATAAATATCACCCACATTATTAATAAATCTCTTATAAACCTCTACCTTTTCTCTTTGTTGTCATGTCTTCTCCCCTTGTTCCATCACATCCCCTGGTGCCTGTTCCCTGCCAACCCCTCACCCTCCTCTGATGTCCTGACTCCTGCCCTTCTCACTGCCCTCAGCCTTCCTGAGACCTGCCACCCTCCACCAGTCCTTCTCTCTCCCCTCTGCCCACTCCTTCAGTAGCCCCACTCTGATCATGTGAGCAACCTCTCCTCATCCCCTCTTCTAATACCTTCGTCTACACACCTGCCCTGCCTCTCTCCTCTGGTGCTGGTCCCTTCCCTGCAGGTGTCTGCCCTTCTGCTTCACCCCCAGAATCCCCTTACCCCTGCACTCTCCTGGTGCCTCCCCCTTCCCTCACTGCCCCTGCCCCCTTTGCTCTCTTTTTCCCTGATACCCACCCTCTGCCCCCGTTCCTCTCAAGCCCCTGTGCCCTCACACATGCCTTGCTCCATCCCTACCTTCCTCATGCCCACCCCTTCTTTCAAGCCTTGGTCCAGCACCTTTCCCTCCCCCCTCCAGCCTCCAGTGCCTTTACCCTCTCCTCTCCCCGCATCACCCTGTCCCCCCTCCCACTGACACTTCCCCTCCTGCCCTTTTACTCATTGTCTGCACTTGGCCCCCTGGGATTTGTCTCTCCTGCACCCCTGTCCCTTGGTGCCTTCCCCTTTCTTCTTCTTCTTCTTCTCCTCACCTCCTCCCCTCCCCCCCCCCAGCACAAGCCTTTTCCCCTCCCTCCCCTCCCCTTCTCACAGCCCAGCTCAGCCCAGCCCTGTCCCCCCCCCCCCTTTTTTGTTATCTTTTACACATTTGCATTTTGCAGTGGGTTTTTGTTTGTTTGTTTGTTTTCGTTTTTGTCCCGGCATTTTAGCCCTATAAATAGCAAATAGCATTTTCATTTGTTTTTTTCCATAGAGGCAAAGGCGCTTGAAGTGAACTCCCCCTTTCACTCGCTGCTGGGTCACAGCAGCCTTTTCCCTGCCCTGTCCAGCCCCTTCCTGTGGACAAGCACCCTTCACTCCGGACCCACCGGGGGAGCAGTGTGCAGGGACAGCACAGAGCCAGAGGGGTGCAGGGAACAGTGAGGAGATACGGGGAAGGCTCAGGAAATGGGAGGCACAGAGCCAGAGGGAGCAGGGTGTGGTGTAGGCACGGGGAATGGGACGCGGGGAATGGGAGGGGCAGAGGGATCGGGGTCTAGGGGCAGTGCAGGGAACGTGCAGCACAAAGCTTGGGGGGGGCAGGGATTGGGGGGAGCAGGGTGCAGGGTGCGGTGCAGGAATGGAGAATAGGACACAGGCAACAGGAGGGGCAGAGGGATCAAGGTCTGGGGCAGTGCGGGGAATGGGCAGCGCAGAGCTAGGGGGGGCAGAGATTGGGGGGAACAGGGTGCAATGGTGGCAAGGACCAGAGGGTCGCAGGAAAGAGAGAGAGCAGGGGGTCTAGGGTGCAGGGGAGCAGGGGTTACATGTAGAATGCACAGAGACAAAGGGGGACTGGAGCCGGCGGGACGGGGCCTGGCTGTGCCGTGCGCCACAGCCAGCTTCCAGGGACATGCAGCCAGAGCCGAGCTGCCGCGGCCCTTTAAAATCAGCAGAGTCAGGTCATGCCAGCATCCTGGCATCCCATCCCGCCTCCTCATGCCAGAGCGCACGCAGGCAGCTCTGTGACAAGAATTTTGCAGCAAATGAAAGGCAATACAGTACATTTTTTTCCTGGTATGTGCTTTTTAACTTCCATCATCCACAAAATTGGCCACCCCATGTGATTCCTTATTCCGGACCAAAAGAAGAGAGAAAGCAACCATATAATATGCTAAATAGCCAACATAAGGTTGAAAGATTTTTTTACTCTGGCATGTCATATAAAAACAAAGTGCATCAGCATCTTGGGGAGTGATAATTCTGAGAGCACTGTTGAATGTATTCCACTTGCATTATGGATTAAAGTGTTTTTATTTCAACACTGAGGGAGACTGTTCCTCATTTGTTTTAAAGACCCCTTCCCAGCAGCGCTGTGCTCCTTTGCCGGCCGGCGGATCGGATGGGGCCACGCCACCCGTAGTGCGGGCTTCAGCCAGCCCATCACAACGGCCTACTGGGCCAGTCCGCCCCTGCACTTGCCAGCTGGTAAAATCTACTCGCCACAGGCGAGTGGGTGAGTGTATTTGTCAAGCCCTGACTATGAGTATAGCATCCCTCTGCTCAGCTACCTCCTTTTCCATTCTGTGGAAAACAGTTGAGTTCCAAACACATCTCATTTTTCTGGCACAACCAAATTCTGACTTTGCTTTAGAATAAGAGGAAGCTGCATACCAAATTTGGTCCTAATTCTTACAGTTTAGGAAGACAAACTCTTACTGTTTGTTCAGTTCATGAACAAACAGACTCAGAGACCTACATACAAATCTCTAAAATATAAATATAAACAATAGGGCCTGATGCACCTAGTGACACTGTGTTTTTATGTTTGTGTAACTCCACTGACAACAAAGGTGTTTGCAAAGTGATGTAATGTTGAGAAGTATCAGGCCCAATATGTAAACTTTCTATAACACATAATTCGTACTGCCTCAGATTCATACTTTTTTTCTGAGCTTTCTGTTTAAGACTAGTACTTGCGTTAAAAACTTGTAATGGAAATTGTAGGATATCTTCCTGGGGAGACCCCTTTAGTAGATATAAATAGGTGTAGCTCCATTCCATTCATTTGAAGTTATACCAGACAAGAGTCTGGTCCTGGTCCTGAATATCTAAATATGTTTGGCTTCCTGATTCCAAATTAAGCTATATAAGAGAATTCCTCTTGCTTTCTTGCTCTGGAAAACTGGCCTGTAGAATAATCTGATTTATCAAAATTCTGGGGATAAAAGAGAACTTTAAATGCACTTAAAAATGTATATCTCTAATTTCAAAGGCAGTTTTCATACACAGTCACTCAGCAATATGTAAACAACTGGGGAAGAATTGTTCAGGGCTCTTGTGCCAGGAAACCTGTGAGTTACAATTGCATGGTTTCTTGAAACTTCTTTGCAAGTACAGGCAGTCTCCGACTTACGCGGATCTGACTTACGTCGGATCCGCACTTACGAACGGGGCTTTCTCGTCCCAGAGCTCGCAGGCAGCGGTCCCGCCACCTCGACCTCTGAGGCGAGAAAAGCTGCTCCCGGTGCCCCGGTCTACAAAGTTAATTCGAAATAACAGACGTTAGTTCGAATTAACTTTGATGGGCGCTACACACGCGAACCGCTAGTTCGAACTTAATGCGAACTATCGGAGCGCTTAATTCGAACTAGGTAAACTTCATTCCACGAGGACTAACGCCTAGTTTGAATTAACTAGTTCGAATTAAGGGCTGTGTAGCCACTTAATTCGAACTAGTGGGAGGCTAGCCCTTCCCAGCTTTCCCTGGTGGCCACTCTGGGCACCACCAGGGAAACTCTTCTGCCCCCCTCCCGGCCCCGGAGCCCTTAAAGGGGCATGGGCTGGCTACGCTGCCTGTGCCAGGTACAAGCCTGCCAGCACCCAGTCAGCAGACCCTGCACCTGGCATGGCTCGAGCCAGCCACCTGCTGCCACCCAGCCCTCTGCCTCTTCCCGGGACCAGGCTGGCGGCTCCCGGGAGCCTGCCCAGGTCCGCAAAAGGCGGGCGCCTGCCTGGTCTAGTGCAGACATCGTGGACCTCATCCACGACCTCCGCAGTAGGCACAGGAAAGTGGCCGTCTAGGGCAGGATAGCTGCCAGCCTGGCCACCCAGGAGCAGGTTGGCATGAAAATCAAGGTGGTCCACTGAGACCCCCAACCCTGAGCCCTGAGCTTAGAATGGCTGTACTGGGTCAGACCAAAGGTCCATCTAACCCAGTAGCCTGTCTGTCAACAGCGGCCAACACTAGGTACCCTGGAGGGGATGGACCGAAGACAATGACCAAGCCATTTGTCTCATGCCATCCATCTCCAGCCTTCCACAAACAGAGGCCAGGGACACCATTTCTACCCCCTGGCTAATACCACTCCATGGACCCAACCTCCATGACTTGATCTCACTTCTCTTTAAACTCTGTTCTAGTTCTAGCCTTCACAGCCTCCTGCAGCAAGGAGTTCCACAGGTTGACTATTTGCTTTGTGAAGAAGAACTTTCTGTTGTTAGTTTGAAGCCTGCTACCCATTCCTTTCATTTGGTGTCCTTTAGTCCTTCTATTATGGGAACTAATGAAGAACTTTTCTTTATGCACCCTCTCCACACCACTCATGCTTTTATAGACCTCTATCGTATCCCCCCTCAGTCTCCTCTTTTCCAAGCTGAAAAGTCCCAGTCTCTTTAGCCTCTCTTCATATGGGACCTGTTCCAAACCCCTGATCATTTTAGTTGCCCTCCCCTCTCCCACCCTCTCTCTTCCCCTCTCCCACCTCCTTTTCCCAGTCTCCCCGAGTTTTGTTCAATAAAGGGAGTTTCTATTTTTGAACACACGTGTCCTTTATTTTGTACATCAGGAAGTGGGGCTAGGGAGGGGTAAATGGAAGGAGGTGAGGGAGGAATGGGGTACGAGCCCCCGATGGGGAGGACTGGGCTGGCTCTGCGGGCTCCTCGGGATGGAAGCTCTCCTGAAGCCCCTTGATTGACCTCCCCTTCGGATGGCAGCTTGCGGCAAGTGCAGCCGGGCTGATGACCGAGTGCTGTGATGTGCCGAGTGTGGGCACTCAGGGCACTCCAAGCCAGGACTGCTTTGCAAGCGGGGAACCCCTGAGAACTGTCTGTCCGGGGTGGGGGTCAGGTCCCTTTAAGCACAGCCCTCGGCTAGCCTGAGACAGCAGCTCCATGCTCCAAGTCCTAATCTGATGCCCTGCCAGCACTGCTTCCGGCCATCCTTAACCTCAGTTCAGGGTCCACTCAGTGTGGACATGCTAGTTCGAATTAGCAAAGCGCTAATTCAAACTAGTTTTTAAGTCTAGATGAGCTAATTCGAATTAGCTTAGTTGAGCTTCCAGAGATCCCGTTGACTAATGCTAGAATTGGGGGTGCTGTGCACTTTGAAACATCAAAGACAAAATGAGGAGTACTTAATAAAAGCAAAATATGTAATGCTCTAAAGAGATTTCAGAATGAATAAAGGTAGGAAAAACTAGCTATGTAGTAAGCTGTGAAGTGGAAGAATTCACTGATTATTTCATAGGATTACATTAACAGCAGCTGAGAGAATTGTATGCAGTGGATCACTGAATGATATTCTGTATTTTAATGGGTACACCAAAATGTACCTATAGCATAAGAATTCTTTATTACTATAATATATATTTTAGGCCTGCCATGCAATTTAAAAATATTTGTGATTAATCATGTGACTAAACAAGTGATTAATTGGCCAGAAACCGGCCAATGGGATTGTGCTAAGGGTGGGTGCAATGCCTTAAGCCTTCCCACCCTTCAGAGATCACAGTTTTGAAAGAGAAACAGCTCCACAGCTGCTTTTCTGAGTGGCGTACAGGGCAATGGGGAAAGCAGGGGAACCTGCCTGGGTCTCCCCACTGCGTCCGTGGGCCGGATCTGGTGCCTTGGTGCATCAAATCCTGCCTGTGGACTGTATTTTGCCCAGGCCTGCCCTATATGTTGCAATAATACAAATAGTAAATAATATAAATTAATCCATTGCAGTACCCTCAAAATTGTGACTAAGTGCATTATTTAACTTGACTCATTTCTACAGGCTGCTTTAGAGAAAGAATGGCTAGCTTTGGATTCCACCCGCTTCCCTTCAAAAACACTGCTGCTCACAAACCAGCTGCATTGGCCAAAGGTAACATGTCATGGAAACTTCTTAGTCTTCAGTCTTTGTTCATTCCTTGAGGATATGCTACACGGGGTTGATTAATTCTTCAATTTATTGACTTGAAAAACACAATTACTTTTAGAAGCCTCTCACTTCCTCCTCATCCCCAGATGTAATTTTTCATGTAGCTTTTCTTTCATTTGCTTAAATTTTTCTTTATTTTGGATTTCTTTCAACACTTTACTTCACAGTAGCTCAAGAAAAAAAAAAGATGATGTGCTTCATCTGCACATTTGGCAATGGATTAAAAATTGCTCGTTGACATAGTACTTTAAAAATACTAAACTGCATTATATAGCAACAGCTGAGGACTTTCAGAACAGCTAAAGGTCATTGAACTGCAATGTCTGTTAGTTATTTGATAAACTTTGAAGTTTCAGTTTTTGTGGGGAGGGGTTGTTTTTGTTTTAGGTTTTTTCCATTTTTCTTCATGCTATCTGCAAAAATTCTTTAAAATATTTTTTCCTGGGCAATCATAAATATACTGTGAGTTAAACTTTTTTTTTGTTTTTTTTTGTATAATTAAACTTACTATCTTTTTGCAATATTCCATAAAACATTTAGTTAATTGAAGATATGGTTTATGATGGCCTGTCATGTTTTGATGATATCTCTGAAATAAAAACAAAGGGCATGACTCTGCAAACATACTTATGTATAACTGCATATGAATAGCCTCATTAAAATCAATCAAGCTATTTGTGTGCATAAAGTCAAGCCTATGAGTAAGCATTTGTAGGGTCAGGACCATATTATTCACTGACTCTTTTTTACTCTTTTTATTTTAATATTCTCTTATGTACAAGAATTCTAGGCCTTTAAGTTCAGATCATGGTTTGTTCAATTTACCATGGCCTCCACATGAAGCCTGGCAGTGTGATGAGAAACTTCATTTATTCTCACCAGAAAACACCCAGCTTAGTTCCAGGTAATTAAAAAATAATTTTTTATTACTACCTGTATCTTCTCCGGCAGGTACCAGAATGGACACTGGAAAAGTAATTAGTACTCCTCTTTGTAGTGCTTTTTACAGCTGTTTGATTGGAACTCAGATAATTACTAATTTTTAAGCAAATGCACCTGTTAAAACTGAACAAAACAAATATAATCTCTTAGGCCTGCAGTAATATAATGTTCATTTATTTAAAATATCAAAGATATAAGAATATAAGGCTTTAAATAACTAAATCATAAAATACTAACAAAATATCTTATAACATGTGTGCCTTAACATAGAGTTGCCAGCTTTCTAAAGGCATAAAATCAAACACCTGTGTCCCACTCTCTGCTCTGGGCTTTCCTGAGGCTCAGCCTCCTCATCCCATCCCCCTCCCTCACTTTCACCAGACTGGGCCATGGGGTTGGGATGCAGGAGGGGGCTCAGGGCTCATGCAGGAATTTGGGATGCAATGGGAGGGGGGAGAATGAGACCTCTGGATGAGTATGAGGGTTTTCATTGAATCATAGAAATGGAAGGGTACCTCAAGAGGTCATAGTCCCCTGCACTCATGGCAATTCTAAGTATTATCTAGACTATTCATAACAGGTGTTTGTCTAACCTTCTCTTAAAAATCTCTAATGTTATAGATTCCACAACCTCTCTAGGATAATTTATTCTAGTGCTTAACTGACTGACAGTTAGTCTTTCCTGATGTCCAATCTAAACCTCCCTTGATACAACTTAAGCCTGCTGGTTCTTAGCAGTTAAGAATAATTTTTTCTCTCCTACTTGTAATAATCCTTTATGTACATGAAAACAATGACCATGTCCTCTCTGCCTTCTCTTTTCCAGACTAAACAAACCCAATTTTTTCAGTCTTGCCTCATATGTCATGTTTTTCATACCTTTAATCATTTTGTTGCTCTTCTCTGAACTATTTCCAGTTTGTCCACATTTTATGTGGTGCCAGAAACTGGACACAATTCTCTAACAGAGGTCTAATCAGCACAGAGTGGAGTGGAAGAATAAGTTGTCTCTTTCTTATGACACTCCTGCTAATGTATCCCAGAATTATGTTCACTTTTTTTGCAACATTGTCACTCTGTTGACTCAAATTTAGCTTGTGGTCCGCTATGACCCCCTGATTTCTTTTTGCAGTACTCCTTCGTTGGCCACTGTTTCCTATTTTGGATGTGTGCAACTGATTGTTCCCTCCAGATGGAGTACTTTGCATTTGTCTTTACTGAATTAAATCCTATGTACTTCATACCATTTCTCCAGTTTGTCCAGATCATTTTGAATTTTAATTATTTTCTCCAAAACACTTGCAACCTTTCCCAGCTTAGTATCATCTTCAAACTTTATAAGTATACTCGGGACATGCAGAGGGGTGTGGGCCAGTGTTCCTTCTAAATTGCAAGGCAGCACAGCTTCACAGGTGATTAATCAGCCCGCCCCATCAGTCAGCTGAGCCTCTGACCGGGTGGGGCTGATTAATCACCTGTGAAGCTGTGCTTCCACACAGTTTAGAGGGAGTGTTGGTGTGGGTTCTGGGGTAGGGCCAAGAATTAGGAGTTTGTGGTTAGAAGTGCCTCCAGGCTGGGACAAGGATTCAGAGTGCAGAAGACAAAGGGGCAGGGTGGGAAAGGACTCAGGATTGGGAGAGAGGGTTGTTGGGGCGCAGAAGAGGATGCAGGATATAGGCAGTGCTTGCCTAAGGCAATGCCTGGGAAACAGCCAGCAGGTCCCTGTGGCTGCTAGGCAGAGAGTCAAGGAGGCTCTGTGCACTGTCCACACCCTCAGGAACCAGTCCTACCTCTCTCATTATTGGCAGTTCCCAGCCTGTGGAAGGCATGGAACTGGTTCTTGGGATGGGGCAGCACACGGAGCTTTCCTGGCCCCCGTTTGCAGAGACTTTCTGGCCATTTCCCAGAAGCCAACTGGAGTCAGGACAGGTAGGGAGCCTACTTTAGCCCCTCTGCACTGCTGACTGGATTTTTAACAGTCCAGTAGGCAGAGCTAACCAGAGCCATTAGGATCCCTTTTCAACTAGACATTCCAGTTGAAAACCGGACACCCTAATATTCAGGGCTCAACAAATGCACTCGCCCGCTCACCCGTGGCGAGTAGATTTTATCAGTTGGCGAGTGCAGGGGCGGGCGAGTGCAAGGGCGGACTAGTCCGGTGGGAGGTTGTGATGGGCTGGCCAAAGCCCGCACTATGGGCAGCACGGCCCCATCCGATCCGCCAGCCGGGCGGAGGAGCAGAGCGCCGCCAGGAAGGGGAAAGCGCAGTGATTCTCAGCACTAGGCTGCCTGTGTGCAGCTCCGGCATGAGGAGGTGGGACTCCAGCAGACGCCAGGACACTGGCGTGACATGGCCCCACTGATTTTAAAGGTCCATGGCAGCCCGGCTCTGGCTGCGTGGCCCCGGGAGCTGGCTGCAGCATAGCCAGGCCCCACCCCGCCGGCTCCAGTCCTGCCATGGCCTCAACACCCTCGCTGGTGAGAGACCGCTCCCGGCCGACCACCCGGCTCGCTGCACCCGCCATGCGCCGCTTTGTCTCCGCACCGCCTGTTTCCCACGCCGCCCCTATACCCCGGACCCCCTGCTCTCCCTCTTCCCTGTGACCCTCTTGTTCTGCACTGCCCTTGCACCCATCTCCCCTCCGATCCCTGCCTCCCAGCTCTGTGCTGCCCATTCCCTGCACTGCCCCTAGACCCCGATCCCTCTGCCCCTCCCGTTCCCCATGTCCCATTCCCCGTGCCTCCACCGTACCCTGCGTTCCTCTGGCTCAGTGCCTCCCGTTCCCTGCGCCACCCCTGTACCCCCCCAGACACTGTTCCCTGCACCCCTCTGGCTCTGTGCTGTCCCTGCACCCTGCTCTCCCGGTGGGTCGGGAGTGAAGGGTGCTTGTCCATAGGGAGGGGCTGGACAGGGCAGGGAAAAGGCTGCTGTGACCCAGCAGCGAGTGAAAGGGGGAGTTCACTTGAAGCGCCTTTGCCTTTATTGGAAAAAAACAAATGAAAATGCTATTTGCTATTTATAGGGCTAAAATGCTGGGACAAAAATGAAAACAAGCAAAAAAAAAACCCCATTGCAAAATGCAAATGTGTAAAAGAAAACAAAAAAAAGGGGGGGTGGCCAAAAATGTTTTGCTTGGGGCAGCAAAAAACCTAGAGCTGGCCCTGGGAGAGGGGAAGGGGCTGGGCTGGGCTGGACTAGACTGTGGGAAGGGGAGGGGGCTTGTGCTGAGGGGAGGGGAGGAGAGGAGGTCAGGAGGAGGAGAAGAAGAAGAAGAAGAAAGGGAATGGCACCAAGGGACAGGGGTGCAGGAGTGACAAATGCTAGGGGGCCAAGTGCAGAGAATGAGGTTAAAGGCAGGAGGGGAGGTGTCAGTGGGAGGGGGGGCAGGGTGATGCTGGGAGAGGAGAGAGTAAGGGCACTGGGGGCTAGAAGGGGGAGGGAGAGGTGCTGGGAGAAGGCTTGAAAAAGGGCTGGGCATGAGGAAGGTAGGGATGAAGCAAGGCATGTGTGAGGGCACAGGGGCTTGAGAGGAACGGGGGCAGAGGGTGGGTATCAGGGAAAAAGAGAGCAAAGGGGGCGGGGCAGTGAGGGAAGGGGGAGGCACCAGGAGAGTGCAGGGGTAAGGGGATTCTGGGGGTGAAGCAGAAGGGCAGACACCTGCAGGGAAGGGACCAGCACCAGAGGAGAGAGGCAGGGCAGGTGTGTAGACGAAGGTATTAGAAGAGGGGATGAGGAGGGGTAGCTCACATGATCAGAGTGGGGCTACTGAAGGAGTGGGCAGAGGGGAGAGAGAAGGGCTGGGGGAGGAGGCAGGTCTCAGGAAGGCTGAGGGCAGTGAGAAGGGCAGGAGTCAGGACATCAGAGGAGGGTGAGGGGTTGGCAGGGAACAGGCACCAGGGGATGTGATGGAACAAGGGGAGAAGACATGACAACAAAGAGAAAAGGTAGAGGTTTATAAGAGATTTATTAATAATGTGGGTGATATTTATTAATAACTTATTAGTAATTACTGTTCTTATTCTTATTAGGAATTTATGCTATTAAAAAACACTTTTTTTTGGGGTGGGGGAAGGGTGGCGAGTCCCTTTTTTGTCTGGCGAGTAGGGTTTTCCAGAATTTGTCGAGCCCTGCTAATATTGATACCTAACAACAGATAAGGTTTAAAAATATTTCTCACAGTACTACATTCCTTTTGCAGAAAAGGAATGAAATACACTTAATGTAACTGAAATGTAAACATTCAAAGTTGATAGCAAATTTTTATTAATCTCAAAGATAAAGCCTTTCTGGAGTATTAAATCAGTTTATTCATTTATTTATTTGTGTATTTTGGTTCTGAGTTTCAGAAGGCACAAATAGTTTGCATAGTTATAAAGGCCACAAAGCCATACTTTTACTACTGCCCCAGTTTTAATACTACTCTGCTATTATTTTCTTAGGCCAGAGAAGAGAGCTATATCACATCTCTCTGACTTGCAAACTAAAAAGAATTCATCTTTCAAATTGAAAAAAGAAGAGAAAATTTCCGAAGAATGGTATGTCCAGTCTATCCTACTTTCTTACTTGTAATGTGAGTACTATAGATGTAAATGTAGAGATTTTTAATAGGCACTCTGGTTAACTTGTTAATTATTTCTAAATGCCAAAATATTATTTTAATCTTGTAACCAACTACAGTTTCTTAACGGTTTAAGATGAGTAATGCAAGCATCTTTGTAGTGCAGCCTGCTGAGTATCATACATGAAATGTATTATACTCTTGCTGTATTCAAGGTATGATTGTAAAATCCTATTTAATTGGTTACCTGGTTAAAGGTTAAGTTTAATTGATTAAATGATTAAACGAGGAGAGTGGCGGATGAAGTGCCACAGATGGGAGCTGCTCCAGCTGCGCTGAAGCATGCCTGCCCATGACAGGCACAGGGCTGCTCCAGCCCTAACTAGTTAAGCATAACCGGTAAACCATTAACATAGAGAGGATTTTGGAGTTGATATGTGAAAATGTGTATATATTGACAGCAAAATATCACTTTCCTTAGGGGTTTTAAAGATATTGCCACTGCACAGCTAATGCTGAAGAGGGCTCATAAAATGAAATCCAAGAAACCTAGTAGTAAACATTTAGGTAAGTCAACATTCCCATCACAATATGTGTCATATAAGAATATGTATAAAATGTAGGAAACAGCAGGTCTTTACTTCATCTGAAAGCAGATTGTTTCTAGAAATGTTGCTTGTATTCTCTTAGCTCAGATGTTCATGTGCATGAAAGAGGAAAGTTCTTTAGAAATTAATATATTACTATAAAAATAAGTTAATTTTGTTTATAAGTTAAATATATTAGTATTTGAAAAGGTACACTGGTGAATATTGAGATGACTATTTGACAAATATATGAAATGGGAACTTTATTTCATTCTGTTCTATGTATTCCCTTTACTAGATATAAAGTTTGTATTTTTGTGTTACTTTTCCTTCAAGAGAATATCTCAAATTATAATACTTTTCTCAGCTAAGGTAGTTTTATTACTGTTTGATATGCTTAAATCTGTCCTGAAAGCATTTCTGTATTATATCATGCCTATCACCTCCTGCTCTTGATTATATCAAGTGCTGTTTATATATATTTGTGAAAGTTTCCCAGGTTTTGCTGTGTCTGGATTTGGTCATAATTTGGCATTCAAGGTAGGAATGTAAAATCCCATTTAATTGGTTAACTGGTTACAGGTTAAGTTTAACCGGTTAAATGATTAAATGGGGAGAGTGGTGGATGAAGCGACTCCCCCAACCCACCAGGGATGGGAGCTGCTCTGTCCGGGCTGAAACATGCCTGCCCATGATAGGCAGAGGGCTGCTCCAGTCCTAACTAGTTAAGCATAACTGGTAAACCAGTTAACCATTAACATCCCTAATTCAAGCTTCAGAGATGATTCTGTAAATCCTGGAAAGTGCTCAGATGCTCTGCTCTCTTTTCTGATTGATGCTAAAATTATTCCTTCCTTCTTATGTTAGTAAATTTTTTGAGTTTATAGCTGTTAATACAGGAAAAAAGAAAATATCTTAGTTGCGTATTGATGGATGCCTTTAAATTCATTAGTCATGGTAAGCTGTCTTGAGAAATCCTTCCTAATAACATTTAACTCTTTGGTGATATATTTGGATCTCTCAGCGCTGGCTATAATGCATTTTCCATTATTGCATATCATGGGGAATCTCTGTTTTGTGTCAAGTGGTGTTTTTTTAAGTTCAAGAACATTTTGCACTCAAGAGGGGAAAACACAACTTACAGATAAAAAGATAAGCTTAAGAAAAGTTTGCAATTCTCCCTTTCCTCAGCTAAGTCCTAGCACCTAAGACTACTTATGACAGATCTCTAGCTTTAAACAAAAGGTATCATCTAATTAATATTTTCCATATGGACAAAAGGCTAAAACATTATTTCATCCTTTATTTAGTCTTTAGAGTTGCCCACCCTGCACCACCCAGATATCCAGCAAGAAAACCATAACTATCTGGTGGTCAGCGGAGTGTCTGACATATGTATAATTTGGTTGCCTATGTATAATTTTAATGAATAAACCTATTTAGTTATATCATCTTTTCTCCATATGTTGTCTGGTTTATATTAGTAGTGATTAATTAATTCAGTCATAAATGGTTTGAGAGTATCAAATTCAGTTATCCTCTTTTTGTTGTTCTATTGGATTTTTTTTTTTTTTTTTTGTATTTTTATATTCATTTTGTTCAGATGATGGGAGAGGTTTTTGTTTTGTTTGTTTCTAGAATGTGTTGCACTGCAAAACTTTCATAGTACATGACCAGTGTTTAAAAAGTTAACAAAACTTTACAATTTGAGTTGTTAGATCTGTATTGACCTGATCTGTTTTATACATGCATAGCATCACTTTCTATGACTACCCAGTAAGGAATCCCCTTTCCACATATTCTATCCAGGCAAAGGAAAGCAGCAATTTTCAGTATCAGTACCCCCTCACACAAAATGTTCCGCATTCCACCGCATTTCAATATTGGGACTGTTAGGTCAAGTACTTCCCTTCTTCTGAACTGCTTTGGTACAACATGGTGAAAGAGGCAGACTTGAATATAGTCAGATTTAAGTTGAGCTTAATTTAAAACCAACATGTTCAGTTGTACCCTGATCTGAATTGGACACCAGTGAAGATACTGAAGCACAGCAGTCAATCCCTCTTGGACAGTAGCAGCATTAACTATGTAAACAAACAGCTACATTCAGAACTTTCTAGGCTGGATTTTGTAGTCTGCCAAATTTCCTTTGTGTTTCTTATGCAAAGTGGCCTTATACTGGTCAGAAAATCCCAATAGAAATTCACGCTGTGTAGAGAGGGAATCTCCACAAAGCATAGCTGTCTCCTCCATCCCTACCAGCATGCGAGATACTGATACTGAAAATCACTGCTATCCTTTGCCTGGATGGAATATGTGGGGAGAAGGGAGCACAAAGGAGCATATCAGGGATCAGCTGTGCTTACAGCGAAAATGAGAACGTTTACCAGAATCTTAAAAGCAGGAGTCCTGTTCTAACTTGTTCTGAGTCTAGGCAACCCTAAATGAGAGAGCTGCAACAAGCTATGTATGGCTGCTACTCTCTCCTTACCCAGGGATGAGTGCTTTTCAGACACAGCCCCATGTAGAGTACATTGCAGTAACTTCAGTCTTGAAGTAACAAAGATACTTGGCAATGTTAGCATCCTTTTTAAGAATGAGAGAGTTTACAGTCTTTTAGCCAGACATTTAAAACAAAACAAAACAAACGAAAAACTAACAAGCACTGCCTGTGGCCACTTACTTTAACCTCTACTGTAGCTGGATATCCCCAGGACATGTTCCTCTTATAACCTGTCTAAACAATAAGCAATTGTCAACGCCATCATTTCCACTTGTGTCCCTAGCAACCAGCATGACATCCTTTCCATCTTCTCTGGATTAATCCTTATTGTCATTCGTACCTCGATATTACTCTGGATACATTTTGATTTTTTTTTTCCTTTTCTTAATCTTTTCTTAATCTCCAGATTCAGTAGCTGGTTTATGGCCCTATTTCTTCTGAGCATAGCTTTGACTAACTGCACTCAAAAATTTATTACTGAGTTGGTATTACTTTTAGACATTCCCACCAAACTGAGGATGAAGTTTGAAATATGCATCTACAATATTAATTGTATGCTATAAAGAAGCAGGTTTCCAGAACATCTAATATATCCATCCATTGCTGTGTAAATTATTTACAAATAAAAATATGATAAAATTAAGTTGTCGGCTGACCCATACGATCAGCAACCACCAGGAGCTCTAAATACAAAGAAGTTACAGAATATTAGCAAATGTGAATCCTTTTGTGATAAATTTCAATGTCAGCCCACTAGCCAAACATCTTTCATGAGAAATCTTGTTATGCTATGGTGGGGATCTTGCTAAATTGAAGATATTGTATTTAAATAAGTCACTGCCACTGTAATTTATATTGGAAACTCTGGTCTGTGTGCCAGTGGGATGCCTATTTGCAAATGTCACCAACTTCCTCTGTTATAGGACTCATTAGCTGACATTGACAGACTCCCAAAATGTAAAGCCAGCATACAGCTTCTCTTCTTATTGGCTACACATTTACCACAGCGGACCTTGGATGGGACTAGCATTGTAATGAACATCCTAGGCTCCTGATGCTCTCTAATGAGAGGACTTGCTCCTTTCTTTTCTCCACTAGAAGTATATATCTGCTCCTTGTGGAGCTGTGATGAGTAGTGCAGTATGAGGGCTTCCCAGCCTGTAAGGCCAGGACTGGCTTGGGTACCGGACACCAGAGATATGTGTATGCTTCAGTATGAGCCCAAGTACAGACTCAGGCTTGAACTCAAACTCCTCACACAAATCCCTTAAAATCGGTTTCGACCAAGAATCCTAGGACATTGTGTTGGGTGGCTTGTGTAAGCCCATGGCAAGCTTTGATCCAGGGTTTTCGCCCTGTTGCTTTACTGCAGTGTTTCCCAAATGGTATTCTTTGGAACTCCGGGGTTCCACAAAGTGAAAATAAGGGTTCCATGAGAAAATTCCATTACAATAATATTTTATGCATATTAGTTTTTTAGCTTTATTTTTTGTACACACTAAATGTGATTGTTTTTAAATATGTGCAATTAAACTAAATGTTGATCTCATGACCTTGTTTAGCATGTCTTTATTATTATCCTTACTTATTTGTGGTCTACTTTTTCAGCTTCATATATGACTGTTATTAGGGGTTCTACAAAATTCTTTCGAGTTTAAAAGGATTCCATGGCCAAATAAAATTGGGAAACACTGCTTTACAGTGTGGACAACAGTCTCTCAACTCAGATCCATGGAATCCTCAAGTAGTATCCCCCAATGACTCATTTGAAAACAGGCAGCATCCCATTCACAGACAGCAGGAACTCAGTGAATCGGCATTAGCCCTTCCGTTGTCTTCTAACCACTGAGCTACAAACGTACCAGCAGAGAACCTTCTGTGTTTGTAAAGGACATTGACCAGAACAAGCCCTTTGCAAGCTTTACTGCTTCACAATCACAGGAACATAACCAGATTTTGGTGAAACTCTGATGCAAACCCAGCAAAAACTGTGGACTTAAAGCAAAAGTATCCGGAATGACCATGCATACCAACAGACAGTGAAAAAGCTGGGAGCTTTATACATTTAATAAACGGGTGACCAGTGCATTCAGTGGATTAAGTAGCTCAAAAGTGAGACCCAGAAGACCAGAGACCACAACTGCACCTGAGGTAACTCACCAACTTTGTGCAAATTTTATGAAGATTTTGGAAGCTAGGTAATGAGCCTAGCACCGAGGCCTATGTGGTGCATGATGACCTTGTCAGCCAGGATTGTATCCTGTTAGTCCCAGAATCCAGCATGAGAACTAATGGGTGTTGGCAGCAGGCACCGAGTGAAGACCATGAAGTCACTTTGTTGCTGAAATCAGTCCAAGATCATGCTTTGGAACACGATCATCAACAAATGTTGGGTCTATACTTATAGAAGTTCTTTAAAGCACTCCCAAAATAATAGTCTGCTATGAGACCTGTAGCAGACACACAAGGGACAGAAGTGGTCCTGAACTCAATAAGTGTCTGGTCCAATGTAATGTTTATTACTAGAATAATGAGGGGGGATTCTCACTTTGAGAACCAATGCAGAAGTTATGAGAAGTCCTGACTAAAGTGGGCGTATCCAGTGACATTGTGATTCTCTCTCCCCTCCATCTACCAGGTCACATGAAGCTCAAAATGACAGCGAGAAAGTGTGAACAATAACAAATACCTTTAAAGAGGATTTTTACTGGAAAGTCACAGATTTATTTGTTAGGACCGTTCCTATTTCATAAAAATAACATTACTTCCCCTTGCATTTGCATTTGCTGCACTATAACCACTCCACTGTTGATGGACTGCTGCCTGTAAGCAGTGAACTTTGTGATTGCGGGGAATGGGAGGCATTTTCTAAAGTAGTCCATTTCAGTTAAAGGTAATCCAAGCAGTCCATAGGTGACATAATCATTCATTCCAGGTACAACTGGGGTTTGAAGTTTTGTCCAGAAATGTACTGTGGTTGGGGAGATGGAAGGCTGTTTGCATGCAGCCATAACAAAGTAAGCCATGTGTAAGCTATCTCAGCATCCTGTTCAATCAGTCATAGATTCTGACCCAATTCTGGTTGCTTATAGCTGCAAACTTTTGCTGAAGCAGGAATTCCAGATAGTTAGCTAGTCACATTGTGTGGAAGCTCATATTTTCCAGAACCACCTCCTGGATGGTTCAATCTATGATATGTTTGAATACTTTGGATGCATACACTACAGATTTCCAACCCACAGCTTGAAATAACATCTCCTTTTGCCAATAGGGCATCCTGAGAACAGTTATGTCCTCCCAAAATAAGAAAGGCCTGAAATGATTTAAAAAATAAAAAGCTTTTTGTAGGAAGGCCACCAACCATTCCCCCTTTCCCTCCCCAATCTAAGTAATTATGCAAGTTTTGTAAAATAAAAAACAGATTCAAATTTTTAACTTACCATTGTGTCTGAACTACTTTAACTGTGGTTACCCTGTCTGTGTCCAGGGAGAATCTGTGGACTGAAGCATTCAGAATTTTGCAGTTTAGTTTTATGTTTAGTTTTAACATTTTATATCCTTGAAATTCTTCAAGAATTAATTCTGGGCTTCTGTACTGAGATACTTGAAACCCTCTATGTCCTGTCTTATTGCAGTCCCTTCTACTGCCTGCTGTACCACAGCTCAACATCAGTACCTTCATGGATCATTACAAAAGGAAGCATTTCTATGAAGTGATTGTAGAAGTTTTGGAAAGGGCCAAGTCCAGTACCAAAAACAGATGAACTTAAGAGTGGAGAAAAGGCATTCCAAAAGACAAGAAAAAAGGCTGAGGAGAAGATTTCAGTGCGTGGGAGGGAACAGTGGTGAAGGGAGAACAGAGCTCAGCAAAAAAAAAAATGATTTGAATTCTTCATCTCAGTCATGGCTGCAAGATTAGTGGCTCTGACTGCCTTTCCTACACTGTGGCTGGATCCTCCTGTGACATACCCTCAGTCCAAAAATTGCTGCAAAAACCCCTCTATGTCTAGATGGCCCATGCAGTCTGGCCCTATGAGTAGCTGAAAAGTGCAAATAAAACCCCATATATCCTTCCATCTTGATTCCTTTCTCCCTCTTTCTGTCCCTCCCCCCCCCCCCCATCCCTTTCCTGTGAATGTTTCCATCTACCTCCTGCAGCACAAACTGCATGGAGAATGAGGAAAGAAGTAAAACAAGGCTGGGGGAAGGCCTGATGACATACTGTAGTAGGGAGCTTCTATCATGTTTGCACTCATAATTTTTTCTGTTTTGGTCATGTTCTTTCATAACTGGTGTTTTAGTGTTGTATTGGCAGTTGATCTGCTTAGCTGCACTGCACTGTTTTAACATATTTATAAATAAAGCCACAAAAGTTTGCTATCATTGCATCTCATAACACAACCAAGATTAGAAATAATAAAGCTAAGCATGATGTCGGGAACAGTTAGGAATTAGATAACAAATAATACTCTTTTACAGTTAGATACAGCAATCCACATGTCAATAATTTCCTTACAATGAAGTCACAGTATGACTCACTTCCTACTATCTCATAAGACATTATGAAATTTATAACTACAATGCATGGCAATACAGTCATTTTCCCTCCCCGCTGCATGCACAAGCACATTTATAGAGGTATTATTCCATCTCTTCCATTGGGCCATACAAGTCCATGATGTGAGAGCACAAATCATCCATGACTTTTGTTTCACAAGTGCATCCAGCTCCAGCAGTGGTAGGTGCACTTTATGACTGAATGTATCAATTCAGCAACCCTGTGACTGAGTGCAAGGAGTGAATACTTTGATCATTTAGAGGCTAATTAATTCCCTGAGAAAAGCTCACTTGGCTCATCAACCCAAGGCTGTTAAGAGGCACAGGAAGGAAATGCAAAGGGGAAAAAGAAAGAAAGGGGAAAAGAGAACAGGGCTAACTGGGGTTGATTATAGGAAGGGCTCAACTAAGGAGACCTCTTCTCCTCGGAGGTCAGGACCAGACAGGGCTTATTGCTATAGATGGAAACACAGGGTAAAGAGGTGGAAGCATAGGGTATTGTGGTAATATTGAGAAGGGGATATGAAATAAAACTGCACTGAGAGCACACCTAGAGGACTGTGCAGTTTTTGCAGTTTAACATGAGCCAGTTATGGGACATCCCATCCATAGGACTGTTCAGGGCAACCACTCCAGGCCCCATGCTTTGGAGCAGACCCAGGACAGCTCAGGGGAATAGCAGGGCACTTGGGACCAGCATCAGGGGTCAGGCCTGCTCCCACACTTACTGGTGGCAGGAAGTGGAGTGACCCAGCTAAGTCGTGCTGCTCCCCCAGCTCCCAGACCCCAGCCAAGTTTCTCAGGGGTTTGAACGAAGAGGTGGAATCACCTCGCAAACTCACTGGCTGTGGTGAGAAGTTGGGTGTGCCTCCACATTCACCAATAGCAGCAAGAAGTGGAGCCATCCGGCCCCAGCTCATTCCAATCTGCCAACTCTAAGCTGCATTGCTCCACATGCCATCATCAGTGTGTGTGGGCGCAGTTCCATCTTTTCTCCAAGCCCCCTCCCCCAGTGCTTGTGGTTGAGAGCTGGCAGAGCCAAGTGGGCTGGGACCAGGTCACTCCACTTCCAGCCATCTCTAGTGAGTGTGAGGGGATGACCTCTGCTGCTGGCACCAGAATATTTGTCAGTCCTCTGGACCACTTTTTTCATGAGAATGGGACTGGAGAAAAGTAGAACCACCCCCACCCCCGCATTCATCAGCCACAGTGGGAAATGGGGAGACACCACTGGCAAGGGGAGGGAGCTTGACACAGCTGGCAAGGGGAAGGAGTGTGATGGGAGGTGGGTGAGAATGGGTGTGAAGAGGCTTTTGATGGAGGGAAGAGGATTGTCTCCGGTTCTGCTCCGTCCTAGGGATGTCCCTGGCCTTCCCCAAAAGCTTGGTTTATGGGGGAACCTTGTGTATGTGCATTATATTTCTGCGTTTCTTTGGTGAAACTTTGTGGAGCGGATAGCAATGCAGGAGTTCTATGGAAATGAGAGGTTTTTATCTATCTTAACCTTGAGCACAGGGTTAGAAAAAATTAGAGCCAAGAGCTGAAGGGCATGGGATCTTCTACAGAGTCATGCTGTATCTGGACCAAAAAACTGCACAAGGAAAGATGGGTTTGAAGGATGCTAGCAAGTGCCCTGAGACCTGTGTGGCTTGTATCATTAGGGAAAGCTAAAGGTAGCCTCTTCTTATAAAGTGGGCTGTATGCCGATAAGTACATATTGCACTGGACCAGTACCTCTGGCATACATTATGCTCCATTCTGTGAGGATTATGGATGTGTGTATAAACAGTTAAAGTCTTGGCCTGTATTTTAACCCTGTCATATCCATAATCAATTGTATACTGTGTCTTATATCTCCACTGTGTCCACTTGAAATACTTTTCTTGCTTATCTAATATAAAATGCATAGGCAACATAATAGAAATTTTTGCAGCCAAGCAGACGTAGTAAAATATCAACAGTATTCCCATTTATTAAGGGTACATATAATTCTGCAGAACTCTAATTAAAAAACCTGAAAGCAATAGACAGTAATACACCTCATTGTACCTGAGTATTAAACATCTATGATTCATAAGATCACAGAGCACTTAAAGATATCTTGGCACAAGAGAATAGAATTTCTGGCTTAATTCTAGGATTTCAGGGGCTATCAGCAAATCTGCAAAATCACTGAAATTCAAAAATTTTAATAAAGTTAATTTCTTTTTTTCTCTTAACCAAATATTTTAAGATGACTATAGGGTTGGATTAACTGTTTTCAGCTGCTATCTTCTATATTTCTGCACTGTTACTTGTTTAACCATTTCCTGGAAGTGATACTACTTGGCTGTGTCTACACTGGGCCACTTATTCCAGAAAATCAGCCGCTTTTCCGGAATAAGCTGCGAGCTGTCTACACTGGCCCTTGAATTTCCGGAAAAGCAACGATGCTCTACTGTACAAAATCAGCCGCTATTCCGGAAAAACTATTCTGCTCCCGCTCGGACATAAGTCCTTATTCTGGAACACTGTTCCGGAAAAGGGCCAGTGTAGACAGCCCAGTAGTCTTTTCCGGAAAAAAGCCCCGATTGTGAAAATGATGCTCGGGGCTCTTTTCCGGTAAAGTGTGTCTACATTGGCCACGGACGCTTTTCCGGAAAAAGGGCTTTTCCGGAAAAGCAGCCTGCCAATGTAGACACTCCTTTTCCGGAAATACTTATAACGAAAACTATTCTGTTTTAAGCATTTCCGGAAATTCATGCCAGTGTAGACACAGCCCTTGTGTTTCTGCCTGGGTGGCACAAGAAGAGACAAAGGAGAAGTAAGGCTGAGACTTGACTACTCTGATAAAACTAAAATAACTGATTGATTTATCACAGTACAAGAAGTGTTCTTCTGTTAGGCTGTTTTTCTTCTTCATCTTTGCAAGGTACTACATTAAATAAATTGAGATTTAAAAGATTGTCTGAGAATACAAACAACTTTAATTAACTGAATATCATTTACCATCCATACCTCCCGAAACCATTATTTCTGAATGTTCCTTAATGGATCAGAAAATTCAGCTGTAAGAAATAAAATGCTTACATTTTGTTTTCATTATTGTTATTATTTATTACTATTTCATGTTGTTATTTATTCTTAGTATTGTAGTTTCTAAGAGCCCCAGTTACGGACCACATTGTACTGTGCCTATAACAAACACAGGACAAAAAGACAGGCCCTTTCTCATTGAACTTACTCTGAATAATCTTCCTTCACATAATGCAGTATTTGCAGTTTTGAAATATTAACTCTTTAAAACTGGCATAAATACATATTTTCATTTTCTCAGTTTTTCCTTATGTCCAAAATCAGTGATAAACCAATTAAATGTTTGTTTTTTTCTAGTTTCATCTGTTACAAAAAAAGCCATGTAACAAAGGCCAGCTCAGGTAGCAACATGAATTTCCATAATATTTCTCAGAGGGGTAACCATGTTAGTCTGCAACCTTAAAAATAAGTTGTCCTGTGGCACCTTAGAGGCTATGACACCATGTATATTTTTGTTAGTCTCTAAGGTGCCGTGATACTATATATATTTTTATTAGTCTCTAAAGTGCAACAGGACTACTAGTTGTTTCATAATATTTCTATCACATTTATAAAATTTGTCCAAATTATATTTTATATCTGGAGTCTGCCAAAATGTGTGTATTAAATCACATCCCTAGTTTTTAGATACTCAGTACCAATCATCAACAAACAAACCACATTTAAACAAGTATGCAGGAGTCCAATAAGATCTCAATGCAATTTTAGGCTGTTTGAATTCTTTCACAGCTTGTGTGTGTGAAATCTACAATGTTTGTTGATTTCCTTTAAATAAAAACTTAAATCTAATCAATTTCTCCATTTCTCTGTTACTCAAAAACACTAATATCATAAAATAATTTAAGTAATATTGCCTTAATTTGAGACTAGATTTTAAAAGGTCTGTTTTTAAAATGAAAAGAGCTGTAGGCAATAATTAAGGTGATTCATGTAGGTATATTTAAGTACTCTGGCATTGTATTGAATCTCAGTGGAATATTTAAATTATTTTGCAGAGTTCAAAGGTAGACTATCTGACATAAATTTCTCAGAACAGTTTCCATAGCCTTCTTCCCAATATACATATCTCCTTTAATACTTACTTTGACAATCTTCTGGTGACAGTCATTCTATGTGATTTCACCCAAATGGCTCTAATGCACTGTACTATTGGATTGGTCTTCTTTTTTCATGATTGTGTTAAGCAGGTTTGAATGTAAAAAAGTTCCATTTTTAAACCTGTACGCATAACAAGATTAAAATAGGTTCAATAAACCCAAGAAGCAAAACAACTTATTATAATTTGGAACATCAGAAATTAAATCTAGGAATCCTTTATCACATTTTGTTTTGTGAAATTCTAATCAGTCAATTTTAGTAGCTTGTTATTTTACCCTTCTCAATAAAGTTACCATATATAAAATTGTTCTAAAGTAGTATGCTGAGGTGTCTGATTTTTCATTGACAGTATAGGCTTAGGTTTGGAGAAACAATTATTACAGAAAACATCCTTTTCTACTTTTCTCATTGTGTTGTACTGTATGTAATGTATCTCATATAACTATAGAACATACAGTTATGAATTACATTATAGTCTAATTTTATATTTCATATCGCTTTTCTGTCAACTAAAGTTACAGACAAAAGGCTCTTTGAAATTAAAATTATATTTGCCTGGTGGATACACTGTTATACAGTTGTAACATTTTTCCTTCCTTATAGTAAGGAATGCAGGATACATTGTATTGTATATTGTAATAAGGACTGCTTATCTGTTACTGTGTTTGATATATAAGTTATGAACCTGCACACCAGTATGACTTAGTGCTGTAAGCATTTGCTGACACTAAGAATGATATATTAATAAAGTTTTTGGTGATTTGCCAAAATAGAAATATTTAGCTTGTCTAGCTTCCATCTTAACTCGTAAAATATCCACAGTTAACAAATTAGTGCAGTATTCGGGTTCCTCAACACATACGATCTAGTTATCTAGTACTTTCTAAAATGTCGCATTCAAATGAATGGAGCTAACCTTGAGAGAAAGGCAGATGAAGTTAGCAGCCAGGCAGGTAAGAAATCAGGCTAAAGTGACTTTACACTTTCTTTTGGCATCTCAATCCTTGGCTCCTACAGAGGTTGCGGAGGTCATTACCATGATGTACACAGCCCTTGGAGACCTGAGATATGGCTATCATCCTCCTCCCTGCCACAGCAGCACTTGAATTCTTTGTGCTGTGGCTGCTATTTCAATTTACATTTTATACCATGCTCATAACCATAGTATCTGAGTGCTTTTTAGAAGTTTAAGTTTAATTGAGATCAATTTTTCTTAGTCCCTTAGCCAATCAGATATGGTAAAAAATATTACAGTAGATGCTACTATATGAATACTTAGTATCAGCAAGAAATCCAAGAGTCCTCCTGAACTACAGACTGAATTGAATTATTATAAATCTGTTCCTTCATACAGTTAGTCAAGGTAATGAAGTCCCATGGTTTCTGTGAAGAGCGACAGAAGAATCTATCAGAACTGGGTGACTGGGCAATAAAATGACAGATAAAATTCAGTGTTGACAAATGCAAAATAATGCACATTGGAAAATATAATCCCAGCTATACATACAAAATGTCTGGGTCTAAATTGGTTGTTGCCAGTCAAGAAAGATATCTTGGAGTCACTGTGCACTGCCAACCTGTGGAATTCTTTCCCAGAGGATGTTGTGAAGATAAAGATTATGATGGGGTTCAAAAAAGAACTAGATAAATTCAAGGATGATAGGTCCCTCAATGTCTACTAGTCAGGATCAGGAAGGAAAATGTCCCTAGTCTTTGTTTCCCAGAAGCTGAGAATGGGTGACAAGAGATGGATCATTTGATGATTACAGGTTGGACCTCACTGGTCCGGCACCGCTGGCACCTGAGTGGTCCTGGATGAGGAAATTTGCTGGACCAGGGAAGATCCCCTGCCCCTCAGACTGCCTCTCCTCCCGGCCACCGGCTTGTTTGGCCCCACTGCCAGCCAGGCGACATGGCTGTGCTGGCCCCATTTACATACCTGCTGCTCCAGCCTCACTGCTGATACAGCAGTATGCAGCCTTGGCCCCACTGCTGCGGCACCAGCCCTGCTGCCAGCCAGCACGTGGTCCCGATCAGGTTGTTAGCCTGCCGCAGCCCAACTGGGTTGTCACAACCCCAGCTCTAGTGCGGTGGCTCTGCTGCTATGGCACCAGATGGGCTTCCTCCGCTGGGCTGCCACAGCCTGACCTTGCTGCTAGCCAGCCTGCCGTGGCTCTGTCCCCACTGCCAGGCCAGTGCACAGCCCCTCTTGGGCTACTGTGACACAACCCAGTGCCGGGCCAGCATGCATGGGCTGCCCTGGCTCCAGCTGGGTTTCTGGGCTGTCTTTGCCCAACTACTACCAGCCTCACCATGTGTGTAGCTCTCAGCAGCAGGAGGCCTCCCTTCCCCAGAGCTCTCTTGTTCAGCAACATCCGTGGTCCTGCTGAATCACAGATGTTGCAGGATGAGAGAGTCCTAGTTGAGGGAGGTGCAACCTGTACCTGTTCTGTTCATTCCCTCTGGAGCACCTGGCATTTGCCACTGTTGTAAGACAGGATCCTGGGACAGATGTACCTATGGTCTGACCCATATGGGTTTGGTTTTTTTCAATAGAGACTGCACTATGATTGCAAGCTTTTAAAAAGCTTCCCCCATCCCCAGACACACATCCCTCCCTTCCTAACCATGCCCCTATCATGTCCTCTACTCTAGGGCTTACTTGTGATGGGATCCTGGGTCTAGAGTACTTGCACCAAGAGAATCTTCTCCTAGGAAGACCTGGAACTTCTAGGACTCCTTCATGCTACTCTATCCTTTTTACCTGACTTGAAGAGACTCATATCAATTTTCTACTCTAAAGTCTTATTCTGCAGCCATTTAAGTTAGTGGAAAAGTACTCCTTGACTTTAGAGGAGTTAAGGTCCAACATGAATAGACCAAGCCCCCTTTCCCTTAGCATCACTGAAGCCTCCTTCTCCCCATCTTCAGTCCCTCAGTAGCTGTCTCATTATGGAGAAACTGACATTTAGTCTGACATACCGACTACCTCCAAAACAGCAGTTCCCATCTTCCCTCCCTGTCTGCTTCATTTTTTCCTTGCTAAATTCTATTCCTTTTTCTCTTCATTCCCTTCCAAGTCAATCCTTTCCTCATTGGCTCCAGTGCTAAAACCCTTGTTACTGCTAAAAATCAATCCATCGCTTTGTAACAGTCTTGTTTCTTTCTTCATTTCCTAAGAGAATCTTTCCCCTATATTCCAAAACTATTTGCTGATACAGTTTCTTGGTCCCTTCTATAACAATATGACCTTTCCCCTTGGATCCCTCTTTTGAGTCTCACACTGTTATTGCATCAGGTAGGTTTGCCAATTTTGGTTAGATGTATTCCTGGAGATTTAATCACATGACATAATATTTAAAAATTAATTCCTGGAGACTCCAGGCCAATCCTAGATGGTTAGCACCATGAGCATCAGATTCAAGTTTCCCATCCTCACCTACAAAACCCTATATAATGCCTCCCACCATTTCTGTGCATTTCTTCCAGTTCTTGTGTTCTTCCTAGCCCTCCCTTCAACTCCTTTGCCAGATACCTGATTTTGGCTTATTTCATTTTACATCCTGTATGTGAGATTCTCTCCTTGTCCTCAAGCACTCACTTTCCTTCATATACCTCCTTTAAATTGTCCTGTTTGAGCAGTTCCTCTTCCATTCCCATCATTAATAATCTGCAAAAATCCCTTCTTCTGAACTGTTGTCCTTTATTTGTTTTGTTTTTCTTAGTTAGGGTATGTCTACACTACAGAGTTTTTTTCTGAAAAACAGCTTTTTTTCCAAAAAACTTTGAGTTATGTCCACACTGTAATTGTGTTCTTTCAAAAGAAAACCAAAAGAACAGAGGGTTTTTTTCAAACATTGGTAATCCTCATTGTACGAGGAAGAAGCCTCTTTGCAAAAGAGCTCTTTCGGAAAAAGGCATCTGTGGACGTGGAAAAGGGAGTTCTTTCGAAAGAAGAGGAAAGAGGAAAAAACATAGGTGTCCTGATAGCCACTCCATCCATAGTAATTACAGCTTAAATGTGAGATAGCGTCCATTCAGTGTGGTCGCTTTTGTGTGTGGTCTCTCTCTTTCAGAAGAAGTTTTTCCAGAACTCTTCGGGAAAAGCTTCTTCTGAAAGAAGCCGACAGTCTAGACATAGCCCTAATAGTAAGTTATTTTGTTGTGGGAATGTTTGTGTTGACCTATGGCTCTTACAAACAATTTTTGATAAGTTATAAAACTGCCTAAGACTATGTAGCCTGATCCTTGGGTATGTAGAGCAGGTTGTCTCAGGCTGCTGGAGGCCATCTCTACTTTGAACAGGATAGAATATGTTAAAGGACTTTCAGTTCATTTATCTTCCTCAAGTTTAGGCTCAGATAATAAAATATTTGTGATTTTCATTATGCTCAGGTGGAAACACCTTTATTTGAACCAATCTATTATGTTGTAGGCATTGGGATTTACTTATTTGTTTACCTAATATTTATGATTGAGATCCCCACTTTCAAAATAAAAGTTCTAAATATTTCTTAAAATATATATCCTTTTAAAATGTAGTTTTGCTTTTTTATTGGTGGATTATTTAGAAACCTTTTATAAGTACATAAAACAAGTCAATATCTCTGTTTCTTCGTATATCTATATTAATTTATTTTAAAAGTAATGTAATTGTTTTTGTTAATGTAAAACGTACATGAGAGATTCTGTTTCTTTTATTAAATGACTAAAAGGTGAATGATTGGTTAAGGAATGAACAAGACAGATCTGACCTCTGATTTTAACTTGTTCTTGTCGTCTAGATCCAGCTGTGCGCCTGGCGTTGTTCAGAAACAATGAAAATAAACATCCCCCTGTGAAACCACCAAGGAAGAGACAGACAGCTAAAGTCAGTTACTTTGAAGGTATGAACAGGAGTTTCCCTCTATATGTATTTATGTACTTTGGATGTGTTTGTGCAATTCTTTTTTAATTCTGAAAAAACATGTAGACGTAAGAGAAGACATTGGCTCCAAGCCCTTGGTTGTGTGTGGACATCTCAAATGATGAAACATTTCAGTTTTAATGTATTTTTTCTAGTGATGAATTGATAATGTCTACAGTGGACCTGACCCAAAGCTCATTGAAATCAATGGGAATTTTTTCACTGACCATAATTGGCCCTAAATAGTGTTAATTTTGGGAGTGGTGGTTTAAATGATTGTGTGCTTTTGAAACTCTATGTAAAGAAGGGAGGTGAAATATCCTTTCAACCAAATGGGGAGCTGCTCACCATGCTGTGGGCTAGAGGTGGAACTGCAGGAAACCAGCTGGTACAGATTTCATAAAATATTTTATGCAAGCAACAAAACAATGCATGGAAAAAAAATACAAAGCAGTAGCATAGAATACTAAGAATGATAGTATTCAGCGAAAAGTTTTAGGCCTTTTATACACCCTTATCTATTTCAGACACTGTATTTTTGTACTGGTTTGAATGCACAAAATAATACCATACTAGTTTACTTCATTTCTCAGGGTATTTTTTTTTCCAGTTACCCATTCCTGAAGACAGCCTCTTTTTTAAACAAACTATTCTGTGAATTCAAAAGGAGTATATGATAAGCATCTTTAAATGAAAAATAAAACATTTTTTCTCCATGCTCATACAATTAAAACATTATATTGAGCAATCAAAAAGCATTCATCTTTGTGCTGAGGGTATAAATGAGAAAATTCAACAGAAAATATAAAAGTTATATAATGGGTTTTACAAGTGCACTCCTCACTTCATTTGCATTGCCTCTTCTGGCAAAACTCGTAGTATAGACGTAGCCTAATTGTCTACACCAGAAGCAGAGTTAGGCCAATGTTGGCACTTCTCTAGCAGTCCACTATTCCCCTCTGATCAGTGACTTGGCTGGATTTTATTTCCAGCAAACTTCTCACAGACATTTTATGCTGTTAGTGACTGTTTCTTCTCTGAAGGGATATTGATTAGACTGAAAATGCCACCATATTGTTTCATTCCTTGATCAAATGTGAGGGCAGCATCTCTTGTGCACATAACCTGGCCTCAAATGGACTTGCCAGAAGTTTCTAAATTGAGAATGGTAAATAGGCTCAAGAGTACACCTGAGAACAATTGCTTGTGCTGTTGTGATATCATCATGATAACTTCGGAATTTCCTGTGCCTCACTTTGGCCTCCATAAACCAAAGAGTCTGTAAGAGAGTTTCACTGAGTGCAGTCTGCAACAAGAGCTCTACAGACTGAGTTGCTTGTCTCCCATTTTACAATCAGCAGGCCAATTTCTTCTCTTCCCGGCTTTTGATCATGCCGTTTCCTGCTTCGAATAGATCTTCTTCAACCATTTTTTAAGGCAGGAATTCCCATTCCCTGCCAAAAAGGTCTCTAGTGATACCAGGTAGATATAAGGTGGATGATTAATATATTTTATTGGACCAACTTCTATTCAAGCCCTGCAGACGTTGTCCCCCAGAGCAGAAGGAGAAGCAAAGCAATCATCTGACAGTTCAAATCAATTTCAACCATACGGCCCATTTTCAATCCACAGCCAGCCAACTAGCCTGCCTGCCAGTCAGTGGTCTGGTGAAGCATTTGAATCCCATCCCACCTCCTTTAGAACCCACTAAAGAGAGATCTCAAAGAATAGAGAATCTGCATTCTAAATATTCCTGCTTTAATGTGGGGAGGTGGGGAGAAGAAATTGTAACATCAATAGCAAGAACACATGTTATCTGTTAAATAAGGGGATTGCTACTTTTGAAAGGGGATGCTCTAGGAAGTGAAACAATTAGACCATTTTTAGCTTTTAAACTGGAACACATCACAGTAGAGAACATCTAGAAGGATTAAGTTGTCAAATGCATGGTATGTCTCTTGAATCTTCTCTGTTCTTTTGGTTGTAATTATGGATTATGGTTAACAGTTATTAAAAATAAACCTAATGCTAAAATGAAATACAGCATAGAAGGAAAACAAATAGTAGTAAAAATATGTATGTAAAAGCTTATATTTGACTCCTATGTATACAGTATTAACAAATATTGATGGTTATTTAAAACATTGATATCATATTTGTATTTGATATCCTATCCTTAGGCTTGTTAAATTTGTTTAAACTTTAAATATATCTGATATTTCATTTTTTATGATTGTTTAAAAATATTTGTTGTTCTAAGGATTAATGGATGCTAACCATTTGTGTGAAGGAAAAAATATAGCAAACTTTGTCTGGAAAACAAGTCCATTGAATGGACTTGCACTTAAATAAGATCAACAATCTGATTAACTAATTAAAGCAAATCAATTCTGTATGAGTAAGGATGACATTTTGTCATAATTCACCTTTTCTCCCAAGGTAATTCAGAAGTTTCAGAATATTGTATGCTGTTGTGTGACAGATAACTAAACACAATGGGAGAATTAGGATAGATTAGCATGTGCAATACTCAGCTTCCTTGGTGTAGGTTTAAATAAGATGAATATTTTATTCAAACAAGGAATTTAGAAAAATTGTTTAATACTACATACAAATTATAACATTTCCTTTTGCCATGTCTTAAATTGACAACTTATTAAAATAAAAACTCAGAGACTTAATGGAAAACTTTTCTTGCTGACAGTTCTCACTGGCTCATGTGTTTTCTTTCTACCTTCATTCAATTTTTATTAAAGATTATTATATAAATCCAGAAGCTTTGGCTTTGAGACCTCCTGCTTCTGCTCATTCCTCATTTTAAATTGGAATTTCATTTCTGGCATCATACTAGTTGTGCTTTTAAAAGCTAGTGTGATGAGACAGATATATCGTACTGAGATATCACCAAACAGAGCAAATGAGCTCTGCAGAAGAAAACACATTATATGCAAATAATTCTATAACAGAACTATAGGGAGGAAGTGAGTTAAAGAATAAATGTATGGCTCCACTTCTTCAAAGCATATGCATAACTTTGATCACGTGGGAGTACTCATGTGAGCAAAATCTGATACATTCTCTTTAAGTGCTTTATGGGATCAGCGCCATTATGAACAGTAATATCGAAAAATATATTTTTTAAAGTTTGCCATGTGATATCAAATATTTCATGAAATGTCATTGAATCCACTACTGAGCTTCCATTGTCTTCATAATAGTTGTGAAGGAGAAATTGTTATTAATTAATAATTATATCATGGTAGCATGCAGAAGTCCCAATCAGAAACAGACTCTTTCATGTTTGGTGCTGTACAAACAATATATGAATACCTGGTGTCCTCTTTAAGGAATTTCCAGCCTAATAGGATAAGTGATGATATATAAAGGGGGTAGCAGGAGGGATGTATACATGTATTCTAGAGAAAGTGAGGCAGTAACTTGTCTGTACATCTTAAGGCTAGAAACCCTGCTTAAATACTGACCTGTAAATGGCACTGATGAGCCAGTGTTAGCACTTAGTAAAAATTTAATATATTTTTAAACGCACACACATACACACAATACCTGCTTTTCTTCTTCTCATGGGAATTTAGTGCCTGATCCAAAACCCACTGAAGTATTCTGGAAGACATGTTCTCTGATTTACAGTGATCTCTTAGTTTTTCTTATGTATCAAATATATTGGACTGGCTTCTCTGGTCCAGCTGAGTTCTTCTTAAACCAGGACTAGAAAAGGGTGAGGTTAAGTGGCTTTAAGCTAGTGCAGGTTAAATTTTTTTGTCAAATTTTTATGTTAATTGACAAATGGAGAATGTAATGAAAAGTTCTGTTAAACTTCTTTGAGTTTGTTTGCCCATTTAACAAAAATCATGTTATTTTCATGATTTTTAGACCAGCACTACTTTAAACCACTTTTAGGTCAACTCCTTCATCCTGGGGCTGCCCAAGGACCAGTCTAGTTCCTGGTCTCTTGGGGTATGTCTACACTACCCTCCTATTTCGAAATAGGAGGGTAATGTAGGCATACTGCACTTGAAAATGAAGCCCGGGATTTGAATTTCCCGGGCTTCATTTGCATAAGCCGGGCGCCGCCATTTTTAAATCCCGGCTGGTTCGAACCCCGTGCCGCGTGGCTACACGCGGCACGAACTAGGTAGTTCGAACTAGGCTTCCTAGTTCGAACTACCGTTACTCCTCATTCCCTTGTCACATCTGTGCAATGATTCCACTTGTTGAAATTCCCAGTCAGTTCAACTGGCATTCTGGCTGGACGGGGGGGCCTTAAGGTTATTTTGCCACTTATAAGCTTTATAAGCTTTTGAAACACTTTTTTATTATCCTGTTCATCTAATAGTGAATGTTTCCATTTATTCATATTAGTTGAACCATGTTCATCATTTTTCTTGGAGAATCAGCTTGAAGAAAACAGAATGGATCTGTTAGGAAGCCAGTAAGACTATTGGAGATCTTCAAAGTTCAGATCCATTTCTCCTGGTACTCAGAAGTCCAGGCACTATACTCTAATGCTTTTATTAAGTATACTCACAACTGGTGGAACGAAGGAGTACACTACATGGAACGAGGAGTAACGGTAGTTCGAATTAGAAAGCCTAATTCGAACTACCTACTTCGTGCCGCGTGTAGCCACGGGCACGGAGTCCGAACTACCGGGGATTTAAAAATGGCTGTGCCCGGCAAGATGCAAATGAAGCCCAGGATATTTAAATTCCGGGCTTCATTTGCAACTTTGATTGACTACATTAACCACCCTAGTTCGAACTAGGGTGGTAGTGTAGACATACCCTGATAGAAGTAGCAAGGGATGCGAATCAGCTAGTTGACTAGTCCTTAACATCCTTAATATGAACTGCTTAGTTCATATGCACTCTTTGTGTAAACTTCAAATTCTGTAAAAATAACTCATTAAGGTGGATTCACTTCTATGTGGGCACAGTGTACAGTGTTAATTGTTAATTCTATTACATTGTTTTATATTGTTAGATATAGCCTTCAGGCTGGAAATTTCTTTATAAGCCTTAATATCTAATTAGTAATACTGTGTCCTCACTCATCTTATGATTATTGATCACTAAATTATGGAAAGCATAATAGGAATTATAGAAAGCATAATAAGTATTAAGGACAAATGGTCATAAATATTCATCTGAAAACTAAGTGGTTCTGTTTTTATTGGTCAATTTTTAACTAAAAACAAATGTATTAATTTCTCTGTAATTTTCAAGTTGTTTTCAGATAGCATTAACCAAAATTAGAGGAAAGATGACTGTGTGGTTACAGGGCTAGAATTCAGGAGAGCAGGTGTGAAATCCTGACCCTTGTAAAGTGAATGGCTACACTCCTGTGTCGTCTTTGGATCCAGGATTTCATATACCCTGACTATGACACAGATTACTTATATGACTTTGGGTATGTCTCTTAATATGTCTGCATCTCAACTTTCTCATAACTCATATTTTTAAAGCACATCTAAATCCTCACACAGAAGGTGTTACTTAAGTGCAAAATGTTCTTATGCTGTATTTATTATTATTAGTTTTAATTTAAACCCATGAAAACTGAGACTCAGGACTGCCGCTTTGTCATTAAATTGCTTGAATAAATTAGGCCAAATACATCTGGTAATTTAGGATTCTCTTTTTTAGTTAATTTAAGTTTGCACTTTTAAAATATTTTTACATAAACATGTTTAACATACATAATTTCTTACACAGTAGTATTAAAAGAAATATATTGGAAAGCATATGTTTGTAGCAAGTAAATAGCATTTACTTATTGATTCAAATTCCTAGTCGTCGTCTGGATATAATATCTTCAGATGAAAGCTGATAGAAGTGTCATTGAGATTGAGATATTTTCAGTAACCTTTATTACTGCTATGAAACAGATAAGCTTTCATTATATCAGGATGTTTATGTCATTCAAAAGATAGATAAGAATATTATGAAAAGTAGCTAATACTCATGGGTATTAAATGTTTTCAATCTTTAATAACTTACCCATTTCAATTAAAGCATATAAAAGACATTAGTTCCCAGAAAGCACAAATGGTTTTCATGCATCCAATTTCTAAAATTGTCATATCTTATTTTGATGGTCTAAAAATAGTAATCATGCTGCAAAATTAATGCTCTATAATTTAATAAATGCTTTGCCATGTTTACAGTAAGAATATAATAATCTTTTCCTGGCATTATACTTGTATGGCAGTCTACGGAAGCAATATCTGATCCTTATAGTATTGCACTGATAAAAGTGACAGAACAACACAATTCCAAACAGTGTAAGAGCTAAACTGAGATGTGATGATTATTTCTTAAAAAAACTAGTGTGCAAAGGAGTCTGTTTTTTAAAATCATAGTTTTGCAGCTTTGTTTCTCATTATCTAGTGTGAGCTCACACAACAGAGCTCTGCACATTGAAATATTTTCTCATTTTAAGGAATTAATGGCTCTCCACCAGCCCTTTAACATGTAAAATGAGTAGGTTACTTGTGTCCAGTACATCCAAAAAGAGCCAGGATAAAATAAACATAAGGAGTTGGATATCTTGGAAAAAATCTGTCATGGGTTTGGGTTAATCATCTCCAGAAGAAATTCAACTTGATGCCTGAAATGTAAGACTTCTTGGAGAAAGCAGTAAAGCCTGAGGCAGTGTTGATCTGAAAGAGTGCTCTCCATGGGTCAGAGCTGCTCTGCTGGCAGAGTGCAAACCCAGTTCACAACAGCGGCATGCTGAAAAGTTGCAAAAGACTGCAGGGGCCTTACAGTGCACGCACTCGAGCTTCAATTACATAGTTTTAGTGGCCCAGTTTCTTATTATGAAATGAAACTTTAAAATGAAATCTGTGCCTAATTTGCCAGTGTTCTGTCCATCAGTGATAACATAGGCATTTTCAATTGTCTTGGAATAAACCAATCTTGAAATTGCTGTATAAGCTTAAAAATAAGTAAATAAAACTTTGTGAAGTGAGCAATGCAGTATGTGTTGGCTTTTGAATATTTAGAAAGTGATTTCTGTATTTTGTGTTCTGAAGTGTATTTTAACCAGTAAGGTTGGTATTTGCCTGAAATTCCAGCACTGTAAGTACCAGCCATAGAGATGCTACAGCTTAATACCTTGCTGCCTAACTGTGCTTCTTGTCTTCCAAATTCCTTGATATTAACTCCACAGGATTCTGGACTTGGCCGAATGTTCCGCCCATTTATGTACTATCCTCTCTCCTCATTCCCTATCTCAGCCCATTTGTAGACTGCTGTCATTTATAATGATTTTAGGTGGACCACAGTAAGCAGCTTGTGAGGCTCTGTGACTTTCATATGTTCTCCATTCTTCTATGCCAACAAATTTAGATATCAAACTGCGACAACAACCTTTTAAGCCCCCAACCGATTACAAAACAATGTTTGAGCTTTGACACTTGGGTAGTCACACCTGTCTATTATGGTAATTTACCTGTCTTGGGAAGTGGGAGGGACAGGACTTTACATTAAAAATTATCGAGATAGGTCTTCCTGCTTCTTAAATTAATGTACTAAGTAGTGTGGATTTCAATAGATGGAATGCAGCCATTAAGGACAATTTTTTTATCATTCTTAAACAAGATAACTAGACATTTTATAGCATCTGAAGTTTCCTCTTTATTTTATTTTTTTTATTTAGTTTCTGTGACCTGGAACTGGGTAACATTAAATAAATATTTCTGTCTCACAACCAATTTATAGATGAATAAATTGATTGCAGAGTCAAAATCCACAGCTTTTTACACTGCATAAGGCAATTATTTTGGATGAATAGACCCCTGAGTACTAAAGCATTTCAAATCGTTTTTCTTCTGACCATTCAATGACCTGATAACTATTTCCTGTCCCTAAGTAAGGTTGTGACCCAGGTCTTCGGGTGCAAAAGACAGATAATTTTAGCAACAAGTTAAATCCAAATGGGTTTGGTTGAAGGGATTGAGGAAGAGTAATTTTGGGTAAATTTCTTTTTCAGTAAAGTTTTACAACACTTGAACATACATTTAGTTAAAACTTATAATTGAATTTGTAGCCATGTGCTTGGATGATATAGGTCCATACTATATTTTTTAAACATCATGCCAATGATTTTTTACTTTTCAGAAAATCACAGAGAGGTTATGTTATGTTAGTTTAGATTTGCTAAATATTCTCAACATTTAACAAATAACTTTTTTCACAGGATACACAAAGCATTTAAGTATTCCTTGCATATTAAAAGAAAATTATCAAATGCCGCATTTTGTTCATTTCATAAAAATGAGTTAGAAATGTGCAGAGTTATGAATTTGGGTGAACAAATGAATTAGTAGAAAACAGCTCTTGAATGCAACTCTTGTTATAAATGGCAACATGATATATTTTAAATCTGCAACAGAAAAAATGAAGCATTATATAAATGTGTACATTAGAATAGGAACACCTCTATTCATCTATTTTAACTGGTAAAATATCTTTATGAGATTAGATGATTAAGATAAGAAATACCTTTACAAGGTCATTTTGTTGAACTGAAAATGTAATTTGCCAACATTACTTATGAAGAAATTATTGGTTTTCTAGTCTGTGCATGGCATCTACAGTATTCTGAAGGATTAGTAGTCTTAATGAGGTCAGAGATCTACAACTTTCCAAAAAAGTTGTTTCCTTGTTACAATTTTCTTAGTATTGAATGCACATTTAAATCTTTTTTTTTCTTTTTTCTTACTTAATAAAGTTGTGGATCAGCAGTATATTATAACTCCTTTTGACATTTTGGAGCAAAGACTCCACAATTGAAACTCAGATATTAAAAATATAGTGCTGTTAAATAATATGAACAAAGCCTTAAGCCATTTACAGCATTCATATAATCTACACAAATAGAAAGTAAGCATGCTATATTTAGAAGCTTTTACAAGAAATTGTAGTTATGTTAGATATTGTAATAATATGTTACAAATTATTTAAATATTTCAATAAAGGAATTGTAGAATAATGTAATATCTAGTCAATTTTATATTAACCTTTACGACATATTATAAGGTACATTTTTCTACTGAATAACTTTAACATTCACATTTTAACATTTATACTATACAAGCTTTTCAACAATCATGTCAAATGTATATGTCTGTACTGGTTGGTGGTTTTAGTTGGTGTTACACCACAGTGCCTCATGATGCCTGTGTCTTAAATATTTTATCTTATCTATGTATATTCAAAAAGAAAATAAAAAGGCAGAATACTGAGTTTCAAAACAAAATAGTGAGTTTTAAGTTTTAAATAGGCTTGGAAACAAAACTCATTTAATACTGTACAATTAATACTGAGTAAAGAACATTGTGAAAAATACCATATTTTCCAGTTGATCCAGTTAGATTCCTCAGCTGTGACTCAGAAAATTTCTATGCTTGTAAAAATTTTCACAGCACTGCAAAGATCATGTTCTACAATAAATGTCACTTAGATGACCATTCAGAATAATTCTTCCATACATATATATCATCAGGTTAAAATTTTGACCCTTGGTTATAATTGCATAAAGTTATTGCAACTAAAAAGCCGGTGATAAGTCTTGTGTTTAGTCCCCTGTGGCACATTATGTATAAAGGAATAAAAATAGTCAGACAAGAGTAGCAATTAACCTCTCTTTCACATTCATTATACAGCAAGTGGGATATGCTTAAGCTTAAGTTATTTAAGTATTTTTTAAGTGCAGACTGAGTGCCATATTTACTAAGCTATGGAGAGTAATTTCTCTTAATATAGTTACATCATTGTTGTACTCTAATATAAAGAATTTGAAGCTTATGAAGAGAAAAGGGATATCTTTTATGGATATAATTAATGATTTAATAGAAAAATGTATTATTATCTCTGAACAGTTTAATATGTATATCAAAGTAAAATCTGTTATGAGAATTTTTGTTAGCCTCTGATAGAGGTTCTTCTTTTAAGTAATAAATTGATAGGGAATTAAACATAAAACAATGAGCTATAAAGTATTAAGCAGAGAGTTTTGATTTAACCTCAAGATGACCTGGCCTTGTTTGTTCAGATGATGGTTCTAAAAATGTGCAGAGAATATTCCCTTTTGATACAATTATTTGCTGCAAGCCTTGACCTCACTGACTGTCAGGGAGCAGGTCTGAATTGGCCCTTTCTCTGATATCGTGACATTGCTTCTGTTGCCTCGATTGTGACCTCTGATTGCAAGATACCCTTGAGAATTCTATATAACAAGCGTGACTCCTGATTCTTAGCCAGGTCTGCTTGCTTAGGTTTTGTCAGACTCTGCCTGTAGTCTGGGCTACAAATGCTAAAACATCACGTAGGCTGTCAAGGTATTATATGACTTTTATACACCATTCAGATCTCTTTGAAACATTTTTTTAATTGCAATTTGCAAATACTAATATTTGTAAAACTTACTTGACATATATTACACAAGCAAAGTGTTTGTTTTTTAGCGGTCATTCAACTCAAATGAAGGATGTGATCTTTTTTTTATATTTGTGTAAGCATCAAATAGTTCCGTAGGCCCTGTTTAGTGATATAGTATGTCTTATAATATGTTGTACAAGTCACTTAACAAGAGCTTACTCTTATTTCCCTCTTCAAAGTGCTTCTCGTTTCCAAGTCTCTCTGCCAGTATGATATATTCTTATTTGTTTCATGCATACTGGCAGCTCTTGTCATCTTCATTGTACAATTAACCATGTGCTAGTGAGCAAAGTGAGGTTATCTAAGGTCTGACTCTAGATGAAAACCATAGAACTGGCTTAGAGTCTGGGAGAAGGTAAGTAGTATTATAAATGTTAAGTTTGTTAGAGTTCACATATCTTGAAATTAATTATTTTTTATTATATTATATTATATTCTTTTCCCTATTTTATTAACCATAACAGCTAGAAACTTGAGGGAGAGGAGAACCTCTTCAGAGAATAGGTTTGTTTGGGGGGGACTTTGAAGCCATCCAGGCATGACTCTGCATTAATTGCCTCTACTGCAGCTGCTGAACCGAAGTGGGGAAGCTGCTTGCTTCCAAGGTTTGAAAGGATGTTTTGAGGACTGTGATACACCCACTAGTAATAAATTTGTATGTTTTTCATTAACATTTTGTATCATCTGACTGCATAGATACATTCGTCTCTGTGAGAGTATTTTAAATATGCTGTTTCAAATCAATTTATTTTTCTTTCAGATCAGAAGAGTAAAAGAAATTCTGCTATAACACACAAGAATGTTAAACATGCACTTACTTTCAGTTATTAGAGAGCATTTATCTAAATGCAGCTACCATATATTGTAAATATTTCTAATTAATGTCGGACTTGTTCATTTTTTGAGCTGTTATAAAACCATCATTGTTTTTGTCCATACTAATTTGCAGTTATTTGTTTTGCAAGAATCTAATAGCTTCTATATAATAAGGATTTATTTTGTATGAATCTCTTCGTGATTTCTCTCTCTCTCTCTCTCTTGAGGCTTATTTCAGCTCTTCCTGGGAAAAGTCATGGATTTTGGCTTCTCTCAAACAAATCCTAAAGCAGGCATGTGGTATTTCCAGATTTGTCCATTAAATGCCATCAGCTCTGCTTTATTTCAGAGGTTATTATAGAATCATTTTATTTGGCTTGTTGTGATGGAGATTGTCTTATCGTTATTTTGAGAACTTTTCATCTGAAATGACAGCATTTTATTATTATAGTTGTAGTCTTTACATTTTGCAAAGATTTTAATATTATTGAACATTCCCTGTGTTGGGATAAGGACTGTGTGTTGCATGCTCAGTGGTAAAGATGGGAACTGACCGTGAATAATTGGCATGGAGGTTGCTAACGAACAATCAGGAACAAACCAAAGTAAAGCAGTTCATGCTTCTACATGTATCTCAGCTGCGGAAGTTTTGAATATTGTTAGAGATGAAAAACAAAACAAAGAAAGAGACTAAAGAGAGAGGAGAAAAGCATTATCTGAAGTTCAAATCGGCATTCTAACACTTGGAGTTAAACTGGTTCCCTAAGAAATATCTTAATTAAACACAATCTCCCCATTATTTGTGTCCCAGTTAAGTGAATTTGGATGTGTTCACCAAATTTTAATAGTTGCCCAAATAATAAGATCTCAACAATCATGAGAATCCATATACATCTCCAACAAGAATAAAATACACATGATTTTATAAGCTTAGGTGAGAACTCAGGGAATTAAGCGGTGCGGTGTTAGACATAGGTCTTCTGTCACTGGTTTGAAATTAACCTATATTAAGTAGGCACTATGCTTGTATAATTGTTTCTGAAAAGAACAGTGTGAGTTCTATGTGTAAACAAGTCAGCAAACTTTTTTCCAAGCAGTTGAGTCTTTGAATTCCTTAATGTAAAAATATAAACTTACATTAGGGCTAGAAGAATAAATGTTCAAATAACTCAGTGCCTTTTTCCATTCTTTTCCTTATGTGTGGAATGTCCTCCCTGAAATTAATCATAATACCTTGTCCTTCAAAATCCCTTCTCAAGAACCACTTTTGACATGATGTGTGCAAGTCAGCCAACAAATTATGATCTGAAGGGAAGATGGGGAAAGTTAGCATTTATATCTATTTATAATTATGCACACATTTCAAATATCTTGTTTTTTATCATGCTCCTCTCCACATACCATGTTACTTGTTTCCTTAGATTTAGGCTTTAAGAAAAGAGACCATGCCTTTCTATGTGTGAATCTGAAATGAAAATCAATATGCCTATTGAAATCAATATGTTTCACTCTATTTACTTCAGCTGAACATTTGCTAAGGCATTAATTAAAGTATAATGCATAGCACAATGGGCTGCCTAATCCTCAGTGATACCTCTGGTTACTACTGTAATATAAATATTAAACAATAACCCTTACATAATTTTTCATATACTGTGTGTGGGGGGGGGGGGGGGAGAGACGGCATTTGTATGAGAAAATACATAATGTTATGGTGTGAATATGACTTATTGCCATTTGTTTTTGAATTGCATTTCTCACACTGATGAAGCCATGACTAGATTCCACAATACTGCTATCTAGTCAAAGAATACATATTTCATCACGACACAACAATCATGACTAACCCCATGATGATACTATTTGTCATCAGTAACTGAAATAACAACACAAGGTAAAATCCTTCCAAAGTGAACTACAGATGTGTATGTATTGATTAGCATAATATGCAATCATAATTTTAGCATACATTGATAAAGTAGATATTTTCTTTTCTAAACTTCCCTTATCGTATTATTCTAAAGAAACTGCAATTATAAGCACATATGTCAATTGGCAAATGTTGTTATATTTTAATTAGAATATCCTTTAAAAAGCAATGTTTAGATGTTAAAAGCAAGATAAATGTATATTAATACTGTAAAATAGTTTTTTTACATAATATAGGGTTTGGTGAAAAATATGCATTTCCTTTGTACTGCATAAGTAGCATTATTCAAATATTCATCTGGTGTAAATCAGTGTGGCTCCACTGAAGTCATTTTATACTGTCCTACCTAATCACTTCCTTTCTTTTAAATACTTAGGTTGATGAAAGTTTAAGTACAATGAGTAATCTCAACTTTTAAAAAATGTTTGGTGTTTTTAATATCCCAGGATTTTCCCCCCTTCACCAGTCATGCCCCACCAAAGACGCAGATTGTTACAATGATTGCTAAGCTGGACAAAGTTTCCCAGTCTGCTTTCTGCACTGAATTTTAGAGAGGTGGTAGGTGGGAATACACTCTTTTGCTTTGCCAAAATAGCTTCTCAGCCTCTATTAGGTAGAAGACTTCTTACAGCAGGCAAACTTCAGCAAGTGTTCTGCTTGCACCTGTCACCTTGCAACTTTCATGATCAGATCCAAATCATATTCAGATAAGGAAAAAATAACAGGCATACTGAGTATATCTGTGTATAGACCAAAGAATAATCCTAAAACCAAAGATTCCTGGTCTGCTTTAGAGGATAAGTTTGAATTAAGATATGCAACTTCAGCTATGTTAATTGTATACCTTAAGTCAAGGTATTGTATATCTTAAGTCAAATGTTGGCACCATCGCCCCTGTGGGAAGTTGAAGGAAGCACACTGTCCCTTTGACTTCCCTTACTCTCCATAGAAGCAGGACTATTAGCATTGATGGGAGCGACCCTTTCAGTTTGAATTAGAGTGTCTTCACTAGACCTGCTAATTTGAACCCCAGAAGATCAACTGTGGCTGCTTCAATCTTACCTGTAGTGTAGACATGGTCAGAGAGAAATTCCTGCCCAACCTCTTTTTGGTACTCCAGCCTTATACTCAAAATCTAGGGGCAGTAGAATGGATTTATCTATGCTGCTTTTCTGAAATTACTTACAGAAGAGTGGCCATACCGCTTCAGACCAAAGGTCCATCTAGTCCAGTATCCTGTCCTCTGACAGCGGCCAATGCCACGTGCCTCAGAGGGAATGAACAGAACAGGTAATCATCAAGTTATCCCTCCCCTGCCACCCAGTCCCAGCTTCTGATAAACAATCATGGCTAATAATCATTGATGGGCCTACCCTCCACAAATTTTTCTAGTACTTTTTTGAGCCCTGTTAAAGTTGTGGTCTTCACAACATCCTCCGGCAAGGAGTTCCAAAAGTTGACTGTGTGTTGTATGAAGAAATACTTCAATTTTTTTGTTTTTAACCTTTTACCTATTAAACCTTCCATTCAATGACAATGCCACTTGTCATAAGACTTTGCTTCGAAGTAGAGACACTTTTCCATTTATATTTCAAACTAGTTTATGGTGCCTCCAGCCTTATTTTGCCACCTTGCATCTTAGATTACTTACTTTCACTGTTTGTTGGCTTCTGCTTGTTTCCCCTGAAAGAAGCTGTTGACCTTGTACTGTCTGCTAGAGTGCCTAACAAATTTCTGAGATATGAATATAGACTTAGCAAGTTTATAGACCCTTCTTTTGAATCACTTTGGCTGTGTCTAGACTACATGCCTCTGTCGTCAGAGGCATGTAGATTAGACACATAGGCAAAGTCAAATGAAGCCGCGATTTAAATGATCGTGGCTTCATTTAAATTTACATGGCTGCCACGCTGAGCCGACAAACAGCTGATCAGCTGTTTGTCGGCTCAGCGCGGCAGCCATGTAAATTTAAATGAAGCCGCGATCATTTAAATCGCGGCTTCATTTGACTTTGCCAAAACAACAAATCTACATGGCTCCGTCGACGGAGCCATGTAATTTAGACGTACCCTTTGTGAACATTCTTTACACTTTCTGTAGCAAAAAACAGCCACCTCTGGTCAGACCTTGTTAAGTATGTGGATGATCTCCAAGCATTGACATCTCATCCCTCTCACAGATCTTTATAAAAATAAGATAATGTGTTTCAACCTTTGAAACAGTCTATCTGTCAACCACTTCTTTTTAATCTAGTGTGTCCGTCCCCCCCGCCCTCCCCTCCCACCACCACCACCATGATGCTCGTATGGCAAATTTGCTCTGTAAGGTGAATGTAACACAAGTACAGTAGACTTCCGATAATCTGGAACCTATGGGACCTAGGTGGTGCCGGATTATCAGATATGCCAGACTATCAGGAGGTACTATAAGCTGGTTATATATATACTGTATACATTATATACTGTATATAAAGTGTTCTTAACCCTTTTTATTGTACATACTGTGTACAGTATACTGTAATATTTTAGTTTTTTAAGCCTTTTTTACCCTTTTTGCTCAGTTCAGCTGCTGCCACTGTTAACTTGTGACTCATTTTTTGCTGAAGCTCACTTACTAGGCTCTTGCCATTTTGATGCCGGACTATCAGGAGTGCTGGACTATTGGATGCTGGACTATTGGAGTTTTACTGTACTCTGTTGTTAGCTGGATAGAACCAAATATTTTTTTAAAATCCTGCAGATGTCTTGTTGTTTTTGACAGTTCCCTTGAGATTGTGCAAATTGATCATCCTCTCCATGCAGATCTATTAAGTACTCTCTGGAGTTCAACTATCAGTTGGCCATAAAGCCAACTCTGATGGAGTTAGGGCAACTTCTATAGACTCCCAGTGTCCATCTCTAAGATTCACAGAGAGGCTTTGAGAAATTAGATGCATATTTTATCCAGAATTATTTTTCATGTTGAGACTAAATCAGATACATGATTGGAAATAGTTATCTCTTCTTTTCACTACATCTATTATTGAAAATAAATACATTCTACTCTACTTGTTGATTTTTATCCCAGTTTCATTGTCAAAGAACAAGAGTGGTCCCCAACTTACACGTTAGTATTAGTCCTAGTAAACATTGCTAGAATCTCAAAACAATGACCGGGTCATATTTTCTTAACTGTTTCTAGATCATAAAAATCACAGTCTTCTCAGAAGAAAAACAATTTCCAGATAATTTTAATACAATTCAAATAATAGATTGTAAAATGGGGTTACTTTTGCTACCCTGAGAAAACTGAGTTGTCGTCTTTAGCTAGAATATATAATGGTAATGTTGGTGAGAGCAACAGATATGATATTGAATGGAAGGCGGCAGGTCAGGAGTGGATAGATTTTCAATTTTCAAAGTAGTTGAAGCCATGTGAGTGGAAGAGGTCATCCTGGGTATAGGGAAGGGCAACTTAGGCAGCTGCCACAAAAACTGAAATACTGAAGGGGGAGTATGGCCTCACAAGCAAAACGAAGATTGATTTATCAAGATACTGGACTCTGGCCTTATTTGAGTCATTTTTTTTTGGAGGATCAGGGAGACCAGAGCATGCTTGTATTGTGAAAGGAGAGAGATGGGGTATGAGTTGGGGTCAAGAGAGGTCAGGTTGTGAAAAGGTTGGGATCACTAGGGCAGGTGGAGGAATTAGAGGAGAGCAGAAGAGGGAGATTGTGGTAGGTCTTATTGATCTTGTCTTTTGAAATCTGAACGATCTTGTGTAGAGGAGATAGAGAGGTTTAGATGAGAATCAGTGGTTGTAGTCATCATTTTACTAGCTTCTGGCTATGTATGCCTCAGCTATTTTCTGCAGGACTCTTGCTGTTGTGGCTGAATCAAAAAATCTGTATACACAGTGCTCCTTGTAAGTACATTTGCAAGCTTTTGGATGCTTGTTTGTTTAAAGTTCATTTTCATGGCCAGACATCTCATTCCCTTGAGAAATTTTCATTTCATGGATCTTTCATTCACCTTTGGAAGTTAATTGGGCTCACTGAGGAACTCCTGCACCCTCTAAGTACATACACAAAGCAGCTAACCTGTGCTGCCACTCACCACTGCCTGTGCTACTGCAGTTAATTACTACTTTTAGCACACTAGAAATCACCCCCTAGCTCCAAACATAGATGTAATCTAAAAGTCCCCACTTCGCACACTGCATACTTTCTGGTTGCCCATTCCCCTTTAGGGGAGCCACTAAAATTGAGCCTTTGCATTCGCCAGCTCAGCAGAATAAAATTACAGATTAAATTTTTTAAAAATCTAAAATAATCTTCTCAACCATGTTAACCTGGCTCTTAACCTAGCTCAGTTTTGGTAGTTTCCTAGGCTGTGTCTACACTGGCATGAATTTCCGGAAATGCTTAAAACAGAATAGTTTTCGTTATATGTATTTCCGGAAAAAGAGCGTCTACATTGGCAGGCTGCTTTTCCGGAAAAGCCTTTTTTCCGGAAAAGCATCTGTGGCCAATGTAGACGCGCTTTTCCGGAAAAGAGCCCCGATCGTCATTTTCGCGATCAGGGCTTTTTTCCGGAAAAGACTACTGTATTTTCCGGCGTCTAAGACGACTTTTGATGTTAAAAAACATCCCCCCAAAATCAGGGGTCGTCTTATACGCTGGGTATGCGGCTTTGCAAAGCCTCGGGGGAAGCCGGCGGTGGGGCATCCCAGGCGCGCCTGAGCTGCCCCGCCACCGGAGCCCCTCCACGGCTTTGCAAAGCCTCGGGGCAAAGTCTCAGAGGCGCGGGACCCCGCCGCTGCTGCGGCTTTGCTCCCGGTGCCTCTGGTCTGCTGGGGACCGTCTCCAGCAGACCAGGGACACCGGGAGCAAAGGAGGCGGAGGGGCGCTGGGGTATAAGACGAAACCCTATCTTTTAACTAAAAAATTAGGGGGTCGTCTTATACGCCCAGTCGCCTTATACGCCAGAAAATACAGTGTTCCGGAATAAGGACTTATGCCCGAGCGGAAGCAGCGTAGCTTTTCCGGAATAGCGGCTGATTTGTACAGTAGAGCATCGTTGCTTTTCCGGAAATTCAAGGGCCAGTGTAGACAGCTCGCAGCTTATTCCGGAAAAGCGTCTGATTTTTCCGGAACAAGTGGCCCAGTGTAGACACAGCCCTAGTGTTTTGGTTATGCCTCAGATATTACTTTCTATTTTAATAACACCAGAGAGACAACTGGCATAAAACTACAGGCCTGAAATATCTCTCTGTCTTTCACTCTCACTCTCACTCTCTCACACACACACACACACACACACACACACACACACACACACACACACACACACACACACACACACACACACACACACACACACACACACCCCAGAAACAATCCTGTAGACATGCATGTGAGTTGGTCCCTCCGTTTGCATTCTCAATAAGTTGAGCACTTTAAAAAAAATGATCCTTTAGAGTCCAAGCTTCATGAAAAGGTTTGGATGTGCACAATTGTGAGAATTTTATCTAGCCTACAGAAATGTTATATTGATTTAAGATACAAAACCTGTCATTGTGTAATGCATAACAGATTGCAAGCATGTGTTGTGCACGCTGACTGTTAATTGACAATGCCTAAAAATCAGTATAGTATTGATGCCAGCTATAAGAGTTTTCTAATTTTCATTTCAGTACATAGATCATGTAAGTAAAGAATAACAGATTGAAAGCTTAATGCGTTTTTAATGTTTCTTAAATTAATTTGGTTTTCTTGCATTGGCTATTGGTTAGAGCACTGGAATGGGACTCTGGAGTCCTGGGTGGTTTATTCCTTGTAGTGACCTTGGCCAAGTTAGTTTATCTTCCTATGCCTTAGTTTCCCCTTCTGTAAAATGGGAACAATGATACAGACCTCCTTTTGTAGAGTGCTTTGGCATCTACTTATGAAAGGCATTAATTATTATTATTATTATTATTATTATTTCTGTTTGAATAGTCACAATTTTCCTTTAACATGGCATTTCCAGGTTTGTCTGTGTTTTGCAAATAGATAGTCCTGATTTTCAAAGAGAATGAATGCCTGTAGCCCCTAATGATTTCAGTGGGATTTGTAAGCACTCAGTACTTTTGAAAATCATGCCACAAGATGTCAGAAAGCTGTCAAGTAAAGAAAATTGTATTATCATTGATATATCAGATCCCTCTACTACATAATATTTAGCAGGGGTGGTTCACAAATGGAACAACAGTGATTAGACAAAAATAATGTATTAATAACTAATAAGTATTAAATAGGTACAAAGATTTTTAACCTAAAGAAAAATATTCATGACGCAGTTTGTCCAGACTGTCTGCATGCTGCTTCAGCAGGATGAGGACCAGCCTGGACTGCAGGCCCTGATCACCCATGACCTGGTGCTGCTGCTGCGCATGCCTCTCAATCCCCTGGACTTTGCAGAATATCACTTCTGGTGGTGGGAGACCAGTTTGGATTGGTGAAACCTCATTGTCCTGCAGTGATGGGACAACTAGCAGTGGCTGCAGAACTTCCGTAGGTGGAAGACAGCCTTCCTTGAGCTCTGCAAGTGGCTCGCCCCTGCCCTCAGGTGAAAGGACACCTGACTGAGACCTGCCATCCATGTGCAAACACATGTTGCCTCACCATGCTGGACAACTACCACTCTGTTGGGAACCAGTTTGGTGTAGGGAAATCAACAGTTGGGGCTGTGCTCCTGCAGGTAACAAAGGCCATCAACCAGGTACTGCTATGGAGGATTGTCACTATGGAGAATGTGGATACCATCATTGATTTGTTTGTTGCCATGGGCTTCTCCAACTGTGTGTGTGTGTGTGTGTGTGTGGGAAGGCATAGAAGGCATGCACATCCCCATCCTTGCCCCTGACCACCATGTCTCAGGCTACATGAACAGAAAGGGCTACTTCGGCGTGAACAGGAAGGGCCCTCATGGATCCCAAGGGATGCTTCACCGATATCAACATCAGCTGGTCAAGGAAGGTGCACGACACCTACATTTTCCAGAACTCCTGCCTCTTCCAAAAGATGCACATCGGCACTTTTTTCCCAGACTGCACCATCAAACAGGGAGATGAACATTCTCATCATGATCCTAGGCAATGCAGGCTACCTCTTGCTCCCCTAGCTCATGAAGCGCTACACAAGCAGCTTGGACCCCACCAAGAAGCAGTTCAACACCAGGCTGAGCAGGTGTTGCATGGTAGTGGAGTATATTTTAGGCCATTTAAAGGGGAGGTTCAGGAGTCTCCTCACTCACCTGGACATCAGCGAGTGCAACATCCCCTTTGTAGTGGCAGCCTGCTGAGTGCTCCACAACCTGTGTCAGAGCAGGGGAAGACTTTTCTGCTGTGAGGTGGGACAGAGGCTGAACGGCTGGCCAGGGCATTCGAGCAGCCGGACACCAGCACCATTAAGAGAGCACATCAAGAGGCTGTGCTCATAAGGGAGGTCTTGAGGGATTGTTTCATTCAAGGCCAGCTGTGAGACTCTCCCCCATGCCTGTCCACAAAGGTCCTTGCATTCCCTGTGTGTGCCTTTCCCGCCCCACCTCTCCCTTCCTCTGCCCTCCCTTACCACCTTCCCCCGCTCCCCTGCAGAACAAACAAAAAAGTCTTCTTTTTTTGAAACAACAGGACTGTTTAGTGGTGGGATGTACAACAGGGGAGGGAATGGGGAAAGAACCTGGGATGGGGGAGGGGGGAAAAGGGGGACAGATCTCAAATATGGGAGTGAGAGTTATGCCTGCCTCCAATTGGGTGGGAGTCTTTGGCTGCCTAAGAGATCCCACAGCCTCATGTTCTGGGGTCCCAGCAGCCTCGTGGGAGGCCAGTGGGGTGGGGGGAGGTGGCTAGTGGCCTGCTCCATGCATGAAGCCATGAGCTCCATCACCGAGGTCAGGGAGGAGCACATGGGCTCATGCTGTTATGCAGCTTGTGCTAGCAGAGACATTCCTCTGCTCCTAGTCAGCCTGGCACTTCTCCCACTTGGTGGCCTACTCCTGTCACTCCTCCTCGAGTCCTTGGATGAGGAACTGCAGGCAGGCCATCTGCTCCCGCATAAGGTCCTTAAAGGTTCTATTCTGCCTTTGGATCCCATGGATTCATGCATTTGGCATGGGAGGTGGGAGACATGCTAAACTCACACCTGGCCTAGCTGTGAAGAAAAGTGACAAGGGCAGTTATCCCAGGAGACACTGTGTATGAAGCTGAGCCGTAATCTCAGAGCCAACATCAAAGATCTCAGTTCAGACCATGATGATGTGCTTCGAGCAAGACCAAATGGGGACACAGATGTCCCAGAGGAGCATTGCTACACCCACAGCCTGCGGACAAGCAGGCATGGGAAGGTGCTGGCCGGGTCAGGAGTCAGGGGCATGAGGGGTAACAGGGTGGCTCAGCTTCCTTCTGTGTCCTGCACACATCAGGTCCAGTGCTGGTGGCATCCCACAGAGAAAGAACCTCTGTCCCTGCCTGCTGGGGGGGTGTTGAGGGAGGTGCTGGGCTGTGTGTAGCACTGCTGTGTGGTTCCATGATCCCAGACTCCTTAATGATGGTTTGAGGTAGGAAGATGTTCTACCATGGAGGCCACAGAGTAAGGCAAGCCTCTCCAGGAACCTTCTGAGAAGGACTGAGGTGTTCCTGTGTGAGAGCGTCACAGAGCTGAGTGGTCCAGATTAGCACTCCACCTGCACAGGCTGTTGTGAAACCCCACAAGCCAAGTTGGCTGAGCGAGGAGGGCACAGCCCCTCACAGCCCATCGCCTGCCCCCACATGTGGATAGGAAACACAGAACTCACCTGAAGTACCTGCCTCCAGGTCCTTCAAAGCCTAGGAGATATTTTGGGAGGGAGGGACTGGCTCCAGGGCGAGGAGCAGGTCCTGGCCGGAAGGCATGGTCATCTGGATGACCGCCTCCTCTTCTTCCTCCTCCTTCTCGTCTTCAGCCCCACCCTCCTGGAGGCTGAGGCTGGGTGTGTCATGGCCAGAGCTCCTTGATCTTCATCTGGACCTGATCAAGTGTCCGGTTGTGGCCTTTGTCGGACAGTCTGGCAGCAATCCAGCCATACACCTTCACATTCCTTTTCCTGATGCAGAGATCCTGCAGATTGGTCTCCTCCCCCAGACTTCTATTAGGTCCAAGATCTCTGCACCAGTCCAGGTCAGAGCTCTCCTGCATCCCTGGCCATTGACAGTTGAGGGAGCAGCAGGAGTGCTGGCAGCTGTGGGAGGCTCTGAGGGAGTGTTGGAGTTAGCCCTGGTTCCCTTGCTTGCTGCTATGTCGCACAGGGCTTTCACAGCTCACCACGTGGGACAAGCCCTTTTCCTGGTGCCTGGAGTTTTAAGCTCTTCAGGAGAAGCGGAGCAGTGGAGATGCCGCATATGGCCAGAGCAGTCAGAACTGCATCTGAGAGAGGCCTCTGGATGCCAATTACACTAACACTATTTCGAAATAAGCATTATTCCCTTAGGAAAGCAGGAGGACAGGTTTAGAAATAACCAACCCATTCTTTTGAAATAATGGGCTTGGTAGAGTGGATGCTCCTCTTATTAATTCGACCTAAGGGGGGTTATTTTGAAATAACTCCCTAGTGTAGACCAGGACAGAGAAAACAAAAACGGTATTAAATGTAATATGGAAAGTGGCCACTGTGTTAAATAGCAGATGTGTTTTAAAATCAGTTTATACATTTGTCAGTTTAATGTACTTCCATTTATCTTGATCACTTCCTTTTTTAAGCAACTGGATGTCAGAATGTTTTGCATTGCTATGAATAAAACAATTGGCAGTGTTCCCTAGACATAACACAGTCAGAAATCCAAACCATACATGTAGCAAATTATTAACAATAATTTGGAAAACATAACTTTCCAGTTAAAGTATAGTATGTAATTTTTATTATAGCTTATTGTATATGTGTTTTCCTCCCTCTCTCCCTCCCTCACTCTGTTTTTCTCAACACTAAGAAGTAAGTTTCAACTGTTGTTCCAACTCTTTATCTAGACTTCCCCCAGAAAAAAAATCTTTGCTAATACAGAATTAAGATAGAATCATAGAATACTAAGACTGGAAGGGACCTCGAGAGGTCATCGAGTCCAGTCTCCTGCCCTCATGGCAGGACCAAATACTGTCTAGAGCATCCCTGATAGACATTTATCTAACCTACTCTTAAATATCTCCAGAGATGGGGATTCCACAACCTCCCTGGGCAATTTATTCCAGTGTTTGACCACCCTGACAGTTAGGAAAAAGTTCCTAATGTCCAACCTAAACCTTCCTTGCTGCAGTTTAAGCCCATTGCTTCTTGTTCTATCCTCAGAGGCCAAGATGAACAAGTTTTCTCCCTCCTCCTTATGACACCCTTTTAGATACCTGAAAACTGCTATCATGTCCCCCCCCTCAATCTTCTCTTTTCTAAACTAAACAAACCCAATTCCTTCAGCCTTCCCTCATAGGTCATGTTCTCTAGACTTTTAATCATGCTTGTTGCTCTTCTCTGGACCCTCTCCAATTTTTCCACATCTTTCTTGAAATGTGGAGAAATCAATTATCTTAATATGAAATGACTATTTGGAGGCAGCTGAAGCTGGAGATTTGGGACCACTGTCAGTTGAGGATCTGTTGATTTCTTCTTGTGTGACTTAGGGCAAGTCACGTTTGCTTTGGCTATCAATTTAGAAAATGAGAATAATATTTTCCTATCTTATGGGGGCAAAGTGAATATACATTCATTAATATTTGTGAGGTGCATAGATGCTGCACTATGCAAATCTTTAAGTTCCTAGATAAATCTTTATTTCTCAAGTGCTGCAGAAAGCTGTTCTGCAATTTTCCCCTTCTGGATACTTTTCTTCAAAGGGTCAAAATTTTATCCTAAAAAAATTGCATATAAAAATAGTTGGAGTGTTTTAGACTTTTTGCAGGTAAAATGGATAACTGCTGGTTTGTTGACTTCCTTGAGAATATCTCTGATATTTGCAGAATTTGATGATTACTCATTCACTCTCTGTTGTTATCAAAAAACAATGAAACATGAGGATCTCTTTTTCATTTCCAGATAAGGAAGAAGAATTTGTCCACTTGGATACTACTTCCACTGAGAGATTACAAAGGAGCAAAGAAATTACATACCAATGGCTTCACAACCAAGTCGGAGATTATGAAGAAACCAATTTGAGAAATGTTAAATGGTGAGATCATTGGCCTTAGAATTAGATTTCTGTATACTAAATACTGATTGAAAAGTGAAATTTAGGTTAGTTGCCCTAAAACAAATATGGCTTTCTAGCCACAGGTCAGCACACAACATTGTCAGGTCCTGAACAGGCTCCCACTAAACATAATTTGATAATTCTGTGAATCCCTGTTTTACAACTGATAGTGAATTTGTATGCTATGCAGTATCTAGACAACATACAATATACAGGCAATATCTAATGGCAAAATACATAAGTAACTTTGTAGCAGAAACATGAGAAACTATATTCTATGAAAAATATAGGGCAAATAGATGTTCTCCATCTGGATGTAATTCTATTGTTATATCATTCATTTAAATTATTTTAGTGTAATAACTAATTAGATATAATGTACATATATTGTTAGGTTAAGGACCTAAATAAAACTTTACAAATGGATTTTTTTTTAAATTTTATCTTTGAAACACTGAGAGAGCAAGTTAAGAAAATACCACTTTGAAAAGTGTGTAAGAGTTGGTAAAACATTCTGTTATGCATTAACTTTGTTTTGGTTACTAACTAAAAGAAATGCGAATATAAATTTATTAAAATAATTTTGTTCCTTTAATGAAGGTGACAGTGTAAACATAGCACATTTAACATGTCTTATTCATAAAGTCAATATCCAATAAATATTTGACCATTGAAATAACTGGGAGCTGCAGATGAGCATCACTTTTAAAAAATCAGGCTAGTTGTCAAAGTATAATAAATATTTGTATGCTCATTAAAATATTTTTTAAAGTGAAAATAGAATTAATTTCCAAAGACGGAAACTACTAATATATTTTTGCACGAGAAAAAATTAACTTTTTTTACATGGTTAAATTGTATATATTAGATGAGTAAATAGTGGGACAGTTTTTAAACTCTCATATGTGATATAATAAATAATATACTTTAATAGTGAGGCTCATTCACTCCAGGTGTTTAAGGTGATTTTTCACTGCTTTTTATTTTAATTAATATACTTTACCAAGGAAAACAAGTTAATTTTAACAGTAAGAAAATATGACAACTTATAAGAGGAAAAGTTTTAAAATGTTAAGTTGCCTATGCAAATGTCTGTAGCAGAAATAATTTTTATAGAGAGGGTGCTGAGAGCTGTTGATCTAAAGTGTGAACACTATAGGGCTATGTCTATACTGCGCCCATTTTGCGCAATAAATATGCAAATGAGGCTAAGCGTGGAATATCACTGAGCCTCATTTGCATAAGTAATGAGCGCCCGCTTTTTGCGCAAGAGGCTTTTGTGCAAAAAGAAGCCTGTCTACACGGCTCCTTTTTGTGCAAAAAAACCCTCTTGCGCAAAAGCTATTCTTCCACATTTTTTTCCAGCAGAACGGCTCCTGTGCAAGAGAGGGTTTTTGCGCAAAAAGGAGCCGTGTAGACGGCTTCTTTTTGCACAAAAGCCTCTTGAGCAAAAAGTGGGTGCTCATTACTTATGCAAATGAGGCTTGGCGCTATTCCATGCTTAGCCTCATTTGCATATTTCCTGTGCAAAACAGGCACAGTATAGACATAGCCTATATGATGGAAAGCCATTCGAGCCACTGTGTGTAGCAGCACCCATATTACCAACATCTATAGCTTGTAGTACATTAATATTTGTACTAGAGAGGCAAGATGAGGGAGGAAATGTCTTTTATTGGACCAACTTCTGTTGGTGAGAGAGACAAGCTTTTTAACTTAAACAGAGCTCAATTTTAGGCCTCTGTCAAATATGTTTCAGTGTCACATCCTAGGACCAATGCAGCTACAACACTGCATATACTATTTGAACTAAAATTTATTAAGATGATTTAGATTTTTTTTTGTCTAATCCTGCTGCTAGTGAAGTTAGTGGCAAAACTCCCAGTGACTTGAATTGGAACACAATGTGTAAACAGCTGATAGATTTATCTAATTGGAAACATTGCTACAGAAGGTAAATATAACAACTGATATGATAAGATCTGATAATTGTGATCTTGAACCAAATCCCACTGGCGTCAAAGGAAGTTTTTTCACTTTCTTCAGAGGATTTTGGATCAGAGTCTATGGTTGGAATTTATACTCATTTTGTAACCTGGTATATTTGTTGTTTTCAGTCATTGACCAATTTGTATTTTGAAAACTGCATCTCAGGTTATCTTGAAATAATTGTTCACCACATTTGAGCTACTCAGATGCTTACTAATTAATATACCTTGATATACTATAAAATATTTGTTCATATTTAACAGAAAATGTTGCTTTCTCTATTGAGCAATAGTATTTCTAGGAAGGCATCTTATCAAAATCAGCATACTTAAGGTATTACTGAAGTATTTGAAGTACTTTTTTATCACTACACAGCAATCGCTTCTTGCCTGACTTAGACCCAGACATACTAAATGGTGGACGAGTTCAGCTTGTGGTAAGATGTTTTTTTCACTGTAAAACTGTATAGAATCACAACCTAAACCTTCGTAGCTGATATTTCCAAGTGGATGTGCAGTATTAAAAACAAGCATAATCTCTTTTTGCTTAAATATAATCTTTTTAGTTACACTCCGACCATGCCATCAGATCCACATGCTAGATTCTTGGCAAATTGGAGGTCATTGGGGTTGCACATGGGCACAAAAATGCACCAGCACAGAAGCATAATTTCTTATATAAATTGATATTATCTTTGGTTTAAAATTTAAAATTACATTGAATTCATTTTCAAACGTCCAAATACAGCTTTTTAAAAAATTCCTTTAGGCTGCACTTCAGGAAAACATTCATTTTCAGAAAAAGCACTAACTCAAATGCTTAGCTGTTTTGCTGAATTAAGGCCTATATGTGAACCAGTTTAAATGTGCATAAACCATATAAAGAAGTCATAAATGTAAACTACTCCAAAGTGTCCAGAGTATCACTTACTAAAAGGTAGTAAGTGGAGGTAGTAAGTGGTATTTGGACATTAATACATTGTCATGATCAGGGCTAGACAAACCCCAGTGAGAGCCACTCGCCAGCCCTGCACTGCGCATGCGCAAAGCGCCGGTGAATGGGGCTTGCAGCGCAACCGACTGAAATCACTCACCACGGGCAAGTAGATTCAGCGATTTGTTGAGCCCTGGTCATGATTATCAATAAAATTATATTTATTCCTAAAATGTATATTCTATAAGCAATAAAAACCCAATTTTATTGCTTAAAATGCATTCACCTTATTTGACTCTTCTTCCTCTTCATTTGGGATTTAAAATTATATAAGTATTTTATGTAATGTGTTTTTCTGGGGTTTTATTTGTTCCTTTTTAGTTTGTTTTTTTGTAAATTGATGATTCATGTCAAATATGTCTTTGAGGAAAAGGCTCAGCATCCATATAATGATTTTAAGGGCTTTAATGGTGTCTGTGTTCTGTAGCAGTACTTAAATCAAATGTGAATTAAAAGCTTAGTGCCAATCTAGCAAGTATCTTTGATGATACAGCTACATGCGGGGAAAAAATAACTAAATTTTGTTAATGCAAAACACAAGATGATATGTAGCATGCCTTGACTCAGAATTTTCAGCATGGTATTTTCACTGTTTCACTCCATTATGAAAATTGTCATTTATTCCTACCCTTTGTTTTCTATCTTTTAACCAGTTACTGATCCATGAGAGGATTTTCCCTCTTATTTCATGACAGCTTACTTTGCTTAAGAGCCCTTGGTATGAGGGACCTTGTTTATTATTTCTCTTTAGTACATGACCTGATTTTTGGATCCAGGTTAAATATAGAGTAATATAATAATAATATATAGTAAGCAGCTTTATCCACAAAAATAGCCGTACAATGCCACAGCAAAAACAGAAAAGATCTTGTGGTGTTCCTGCATGACTGGCAAAACTGTGTGATTGTCACAGTTGGTGCTACATAATTACAGAGCTGCCCTCCATAAATATTGTACAGAGGGAAATGCAATGGATAGTCATAAAAAGCAAATGGAATACTATGGATCTCCAGTATCAGGAAAGTATATGTACATAGGTAATAAATTAATGATCAGATTGTATACACAGATGATTGCAGAATATAGTTGCAAAATATGTACATTAACTTTCTGGTATTTTGATTGGTGAAATTTGGATATGTTCCTAATATGTTTATAATATAATTCAGTTAAAGGTTAAAAAATAAACCATTTAACAGATCTTCTAATAAAAAAGGAAGGTGAGATACAGGCAAAAGAGAAAACATTCCCTGAAAAAAAGCAGGACATCATAAATCAGAAAATTCTCCTTAATCTTCTTCATACCCAGAGTTGCCACCCTTCCTCCTCCACTATACTGTATACAGTATGCTGACATACTGTGTTTCTTGGTGCATAATAACATGCCCTGATTTGTAATTAATTCTTTATTCTACATACGGTGCCTGATGTGATTTTATTTTTCTGGTTTTCATTTTATGATGAGTTTACTTAACTCTAGTTGCTAAATATTCTGGTTGGACCTCGCAGGTCCAGCACCCTTGGGACTTAACTGGTCCCAAATGAGGGGATTTGCAAGATCAGGGAAGATTCTTCCCCTCCTGGACTGTTCTGCCACTGCTCCCACTGCTGCTCCAGCCCCATGGAGCTCTCTAGATGACACCAGCCCAACTGCTGCTGGGGCAGAGTGCCATGGCTAGAGCTCTGCAACCAGGGCAGAGCTCTGCAGTTGCCTCGCTCCACGGCCAGGGCTGGAGTTGCACGGCCAGGGCTGGAGTGGGAACTCCGCAGCCAGGGACAGAGCCCACTCCACAGCCACTACTGGAGCCAGAACTCCCCACTGTGACATCTGTTCCTCCCACACACATACACTAGGTTGCTGGTGCCCCCTAACATGATCCTGCCCCACTGCCAGATCTCCCCGTTCTTGGGCTCTGTGGTCCAAGAATATCTGTGGTCTATGCCAAACTAGAGCTGTTGCCAAACCAGGGAGTCCTGGTTAAAGGAGCTACAACTTGTATTATAACTGTGAACAATAAAATTCTCCACATTTGAACATTCTGTGCATTCCAAGAATGTAGCAGGGTCTTTCCTATGACAATGTTATATGAGCCAAACGCTAACATATTTTTAGGCTTAGCTTAATTAAGTTTATTTTCATAATTTTAATGGATAATATCAATATTTATTTGTAAGCATTTTTAATTTAAGTTTTCAGAGTTAATTAATGACAGACATTGAGATTCAAAATTTTAAGGCTTTATAACTGTTAAAACACAAATTGACAATGTCATGTCAATATTCACAATCTCAACTAATTTCTCAAGCAGCATTTTGCCTACTTTGTCTCTAAATTTGGATTATCATCATTGGAAATATTTTTCTGTGTTTATGATTAAATTGACATTTATCACATTTACAAATAAAAATTTAATCCTTCTAAGTCTAGATACCCTAGCAAAACATAAAATCCTAGCCTTCTGTTTGTCCAGTGCACTGTCTGTGTCTTCAAAACAAAGTGAAGAAGTAATACTAAACCTCTGATTCAGCAACGTGCTTAAAACAGAGATGGGAAACTTTTTGGGGGTTGGGGACCACTGACCCACAAAAAAATCTGTCGGGGGCCACACACAAGTGAGAAGCCCCTGACTGAGAAGGAAAAAGACACTCGTCACATTCCCCTCGCATACCAGAGCATACAGGGGCCAAGGCTAGTAGATTTTATACGCTCCAGACATGTGGGTGGGTAGCGGGGGGCTGGAGTGCCAGCATGGGCTCCCCAATGCAGGGGATCCCTGAGACTCAGGGGCCAGATCCAGGCAAGCTGAGGGCCGCATCTGACCCCTGGGCCTGAGTTTCCCAACCTGTCTTAAAAATACATGCCTGACTTTAAACACAAGTAGTCCCATTGATTTCATGTTTAAATTAAGCATTTTAAGTTAGTCATGCAATTAAGTACTTTACTGAATCAGGGCCTAACAGATGATCACACCTTGTTTATCATCTTAACAAAGTGTTTATTACTTGGTGTGATAATTGGGTTGATAAATTTTCCATAATTGTAAACTCAGTTGTAAATAGGATATGAAAGTTCATAAGATGATATAATAGCCTACAATAATAAATGTTGATCTGAAGTAGGTCAGATTGTTTTCCATAATGAATGTTATAAACAAATGCAAGAGAACCAGGCAGAGGTTTTGTCTATATTTCTAAAATTAAAGTGCAGCCGTGGCAGTACTTTAAAGTGAAAGTGGAGCCACAGCATGAGTGCTGGGCGAAAGATCTCTCAGTGCTCTATGTAAACCACCTCCATGGGGGAGATGGCTAACAGTGCTGGGAGCCCGTTTACACTGGCGCTTTATAGAACTGTAACATGCTGCACTCGGGATGTTTTTTCACACCTCTGACCCAGACTGTTGCAGCACAGTAAAGTAGCAGTGCAAATTAAGCCAGAGAGATTAAATTAATCCAAACAAAAAAAAGCCACTTGCTATAACCAAAGAACTGTGTTTAAATCACAAAAGATGTGGAACATTAAAATTAATGAACCAGTATTGGTGTACCTAATGTTAGGCCTAATTGGTGAACAAGATAATGAGCTGTTCCACCCACCATTCTCTTTGTGAGTCCTTGAAGAAAGGAGATTTTGGGGAGAGAGTGAAATTAAAAACAGAAGCTACTGTGCCAAACCTCACAATCCTGGCTGCCATAATCCAACCCACCTCATCCTGGTCTCCAGGAACCCTGGGCTTTTAACATCCAGATCCTTAGAGATGTACTGACCAAACTGGGCCACAAAGAGGGATCCAGATGATGGTGTCACACCTACCAATGTCAACTGAACCGCCAACACCACCTGAGATGAAACAGGACCATATTATGAAAACAGCAACAACTTTTTCTCTTCCTTACCCCCACCAAGGGTGGTTATTGCCATCTTTGATATAATCTAAGAGACTTTCAAACAAGGGTTTTTTCCTTCTAAAAGCTCTCTCTAGCTAAAGAAAAAGTGAACCTAAAACTTTGCAAATGCTTTGACTGCTTTTCCTTTTTTTCTTTTGTTTTAGTAAAAAGTTAAAAAGACTTGTAATAGTCTGTTTACCATGGTACTAAATAGACAGAGGTCTTTGTATACCAGATGCTGTACTTTGTGTAACAGTGTGTGTTGTTCAACAGGGACTGGATTATGTTAACTCCTTAGACCATGTATTCCATTTAAATAAATACAATGTATCCCCAAATAATTATGTTATTAATTATTAACTTTGCTATTAATTATCATACCGAAATATCTACATATCTTTTACATGTATAGCTAGCCTTTTATCTCAGAAGATCTTGCAAATTTAACAAATAATCACATGTTCAAATCTACAGCTATTTCAGTGCAGATAAGCTTTCATGTGAGGTTAAAAAATGCCCAGTTCATTTATAAGGATGTTTTATAGGAATGAAGCCCAGGGTGAAATAGCAAAGAAGTTAAATATACTGTCAATAATTCAGGTGAGATTCTTACTACCAGTGTTAAAAAATGCAAACATTGGTTGAATGCTTGCTACACATCTTGGATCTGGTCCAAAATCTACTGAAGTGAATGAGACTCTTCTCTGTGAGCTTGAACTAGGCCACTTCTGGTTTCTGGAAAAAATTTTGCTCTGTAGTAATGAATTTTTAATCTTTATTTTAGCCTGCAGAGTAACATATTAATAGTCATAAAGCCAGCAATCTCTGTTATATCCAATTTAATATGTCTGTTAGTGATGGGTGCATTCTCAAAAGGTTTGTTGGTGGACAAAATGGATAAGAGCCCCAGAAAATGTATATATTTTTAAATTAAGAGAACTTTTGGACATCTTATGGGCAAAAAACAAACCAAAAAAACCTTGAAAGTTACATTTTGTATGTGGAAACAATCTGTCATGCAGGGAAATGAATAAAACGGGAATATGAAAGATTTATAAGCTTAGTTTAAATAAGTGCTAGAATGATCAATAGTACACAAATGCTTGGTATTAGAGACAGACCTGCCACTAAAAGCTTCTATATAAAAACTTCCCAATGTCACAGATTTTCTGGCCTTGACTTGGTATTGCTGCCATCATGCAAATGCAAACACCCCGTTGAAAACCCAGGAAGGTGCATCTGGTAATTCCTTCCTGTGGGGTACCCTCAATCTCTTCAACCCTCCCTCTGCAGAAATCTTTAAAAAAAAAAATTAATTTTTCTTAATAGTTGGCCTAGCAGTGCTAGGTACAAGCACACAGAATCTCCTGCCTTTTAGGACAGAGGAATCAGGTCATGGTTTTTAAAAAGTCATTTTTGTTAACAAAACAAAGAAAACATTTGGTGAAACATTACCTGGTTGCTAGGTGTTACAGAGCAACCAAAAAAAAAAAGATTAAAACGCAGAGAATTGCTTTCCTGAGATTCAGTTTGGAGAGTTACAGTGTAAGGAAGGTAGGTACATGTGCTCAACACAGAAAAGTCCACAAACCAAAAATAAAGGGACTAACCTGATCGCATCTGACTAAACATTCCCTGTTCTACTCACATATCTATTATTCCAAGATTTAGTCCTTCCTTGGGAATGGATGATGCTGAATCCTCTATGCCTGTTTTTCCTGGCTTAATTCATGTCTCCCAGACTCCACTTTAGTCAGACAAAGATGGATACAGGAAGATCACTGCTTCTAATTCAGAAGCTCACATTTTCAATTGACTCTCCTGGTACCTGCCAACTCACTTTCTGTTTCCATAGCATTACTGGAGACTCTCTAGGACCCACTGTCTATGGTTTTAACCCTTACAGGGAAGACATTTAGGATTAAGTTTCAAGAATTTACAACTGTGATGAAAAGACTTTAGCAGATTGAATAGCTGGAATGTCCACAAAAGGGTGTTATCCCTCCCATTCATCACAAACAGAGATGTCTATGGAGAAGATAGTACAAAAGATTAATGAATGCACTGAGCAATTAAAGAGAACACATAAATAATATTACCCTAATGCAGAGATGGGAATAAATCAATGGCAGTTCACCAGGGTTAATGCCTGGGGGGCCACTGTCACTATATTTACCTGCACCTCCACTAGTACAAGCAATTGCAGCTCCTATTGGCCAGGAATGGCAATCTGTGGCCAATGGGAGCTGTGATTCCCTTTTACCTGTGGAGACGCAGGTAAATACAGCAGTGTGGGGGCCCACCAGGGGCTAATTCTGGCAGATCAGATGCAGCCCATAGGTGGATATTTACCTATCCCTGCCCTAGCGGAGGAGAAACTGCACTTCATAGTATATAACAACTCCAGAAAGAAATTGCAATAAACGGTAAGGTATCTGGAAGAGCAGCAGAACAAAAATAAAATGAACAATTTGTGCATTATCATTTGAGTTGCCCATGACTTGATCCCACAACCTTCTCTAACATAGGGTTATCTGAAGTTTTAAATCTGGAATACGGATGTAACTACATTAAAATAGAATCCACTCACTGCTCATTAATTTCTCTTCTCTTGGCGCTCTCAGACCAGGAGCTGTTATACACTGATTCCACAACTTCACAGATAAGGAGAAAATCCTAATAACCACTCAGACAGAGGGGAGAGTGCATTTTAGTATTTCTCTCCAATTACATCCTTAAGTAAATCTTCTTTTATCTAGCAGTGTTAAAGGTTAGAAAGGCAATGTGGTTCAGACAGTCTGCAAATACCACAAAACAGAAGCTTTCTCTTGACAGAAGGAGATTGAGGTGTGAGAATATAAAAAAGTATTATACTCATAAAATAAAACCAATCACTCTGCCTCTCAGAAAATGAATGAATGCCAGCTTTATTCTATTTCATGTAAATTCTCTTGTTCCTACCCTGTTAACACAGAGGTAGATTCACTTGTCTAAATGTCTCTTGTCTATCATTATATCTTATTCTGAAATTTCTTGTTACACATCATTTATAGTGATATCATTGATTTCCTCAGTATTTAGTTGCAGCAATGGCCATTTTTACAATGCTATCTTTTTCCCTGTCCAGCTCAATTCAGGAATTTAATGTGTACAATGATAGCTTATGACTATTTTCTTGTCAATGATAGCTTTCTTGCAAATGATAGCTTATGACTATTTTCTCTTTATGCTTCTGTTACTTTTCTCACAATGGTGCCCAGCCTGATCAGGTTTGGTTTTATTTCTTTGGTACTTCTCATATGTCTCATATCACAGTTCTCTTAATATTCATCCATGGAATCTGCCTAAAACCCTAACTTTTAATTGTAGAGCCCTTCCGCCACCCCCCCCCCCCCCCACCCCGCCTCCCCATACACACATACTCTGCTAAAGAAGCTCTAAAAGGACCCTTTTTCATTTCCTTTGCAGGTTGCCATTAAAAATCTCCTAACTGCACAAATGTTTTTTTTCAAGGACAAGATGGTGCTTTCCAACACAATCAAAATTTCTTCCAAAATTGGTGATGGTTTTTGTCCTTCATTAATCAGTATACCTTTTAAGATCATTCCTTTACCCATATGTGGTGCAGTGAAGCCCTTCTTCACAAGATCAATGTGAAAAAGCCCCCTAGGCTTTTATCTGGAGCAGACTGCTTACAGCCTTTGTGATGACTTTCTAAGAAATCCAGTCTTAGTTCTTGTGCAGTTTTGAATGAAAAGATTATTGAATTCTATCTAGCATCACTGTAGCTGCTAGACTCCACAGAGTAAGGAGGGAGATGTAAAGCTGTGGTATACATGACTAGGGCATGACAGCCTCAAGGGTGGTACAGCAGCCTTTCTCTCTCTGCACTGAGGCACAATAAATGTGTGTTTCTCCTAAGTATCTTTACAACAAGCTGATACGTAATATCACAATTGAGCACAAACTGTACATGTATAAGCATGTATGTTTTTATATAGTTATAATGTAGCATAAAATTACTATTACTCAAGATGCTGGTTCACTGTGTTTTTTGTCACACACTTCCTATTGCAGACTTTTTCAAGTTTTTCTTTCTTTAACAAATCTGGAGTAGTTTATTTTTCCAGAATGGAAATCTATCCAAATGGATATCTTCAAAGATGAAATTATTCATTTCCTATCATTGTTTTCATTGAGGAGATACAACTTGACAGATTACCGCTTCCCACAGGAATGGGGACTCCAAAATTTGAATATATTTATATTGTTCATCTGTTTCTGTTTTAGAATAATATCACTCCGTACTAGAAAAAGAACTGATTCTAAGAGCACAATAGTCTAGGTCCTAAGCAAGGAGTGTTGCAGAATATCCCCTGCTGGGATTAATATTCATCTTCTGGCTAAGGTGTTCGTGTACATTCAAGTTCTTTAGAGTGTTGTAATATGGAGTATGATGTCTTCCAGGTCAGGCTCTATGCCATGCCACACAAGCCCCCAAGATCAAGAACCCAGTGTTAAAATAAAAGAACATTTGAATTTTATTAACTGTATTTAGGTTCATATACCATGTCCATCACCAACATGTACCACCATTGCATACCAGAATATTATAATTAATATAATACTCAAAGTATAATTTAAATGTTCTCTGATGGCCATGGTTAAGTAGCAAACCACTAAAAGATGAAATTACTTACTGCATGCTTGATTGATAGAACTGATACTTGCCCTGGATAAAACATAAATATTGCAGAAAATAATCTGATATGACATTTCTGGCATTCTGCTATGACTTAAATTATAGACTGGTCAGTAAATGATCTTAAGCTGTTTAAGGTTTCATCAGCTGTCTGCAAGATTGATTTTCTTCAAAATTACTGTACTGAAAAGTTTTCTTTTGTTGTTGTACTGACTCAGATCTCAAACCACAATTTTAAGATCGGCTCTTATTTACAAAAATGCTTTGACATAGTGCATTTGTTCAGCCGAGGCAGCAATAAAGTATTATGGTATCATTTTGAAGAAGGTTGTTTGACAGAGTCTGTTTATTTATTTGAAGTAATGTGAGCTGCATTCAGAAAATGTCATATTTTGTTTCATGATTGTGTACATTTGCTCCCACGGCTCCCAGGCAAGCCCTGTAAGCAGAGAAGACATGGATTTAGACCTTATTTCCATGATCAGTGGAAGTGCTTTGACTCAGAACAGAGAAAAAAATAATCAGCCACACAGACACTCAGCAGGATCTTCAAGTAAGTTGTGGTTTCTTTCAATATGCACTTAAAATATGTTGATGGATCTGAATGTCGAACTGCATTCTCATAGAGACAGGATAGGATGCCAGCCATCGGAATTTCTTGTAACATGTATATTTGTTTCTTTTTTACCTGAAACTTTCCCTTTATGTTTTAGATATTTATATAGAAAAACTCTTAATCACATCAGAAAATTAACATTATTAGATTTTTGTCTTAGTTAATTGTAAGCTGTTATTCTCCTGTAAGCTATACCAAATCCTTTGATCACTCATTTCCTAAAAACTGATTTTGTCTAACTCTTTAATTATGAAATGAAAGTTTTGTACTTCTAAAGAACTGATTTTTTATTTCTTCCATAAATGTTAATTTAAAATATTTAAGGGAAAGTTAATTTATATAACCACCGAATGCCCAAATCACTGCGAATTTTGCCATGAATTCATTTATTAAATTGGGATGAAGGTAGTGATGATGGTTGCATTCTAATAACAAATGGTATTTTCAAAATTCTGAGGACAATTATCACAGTGTAAATAGCATAGAAACAAATAAGAAAATCAACACTGGAAATAAATGTTCTAATAATGATTAAAAATAATGAAAAGTTTAACTTTTAAGCTTCAAACTTTGATTTACATAGTAAAACTAAAAGAGGAAAATTCAGAAATCATCTGTTTTATAAATATATTGCATTCCATATGCTATGTATACTTTAGATGTAGATTTTGGAAAATGTGATTTTCAAGCATAAGTGAAAAAGACAGCATAGGAAGTGTAAAGGTATTACAAGATTTATGTAGATTGTGTATGCCATATAACTGTATAGCTAGTGGAGTTCATTGAGATTGTTCATATAATTGTAAAATAGGCTATTTCAACTAAAAGTAAAATAGTTCATTGGATATTTTGATCAGACTGTTAACACTGATATTAATATTTATTATTCTGTTTAATTGTAACTTGAACCAAAAATAATGTGGAAAGTCCATTAAACTGATGTCCTTAAAGAAGAAAAGTAGATATAAAAGCATAAGAGAAAATGTTTTATCTATATTTTGCTACTGTAATTTAAAAAAACAAACAAAGGGTGAAATGAAGATACAACTGGAATAGTCAGTCACAGAATCCAGTAAGGGTTAAAAAAATGCCTCTAATTCAAATCAATTGCAAAAGTTCCACTTTATGAAAAGAAGTAAAATTGAACCCCTGTGTTCATAAGTAAGTGTAAAGTGATACAAAGTCCTGTAATGAACATTTAAATGAATTGTTCATAAACAAACACATGTATAATGAATGCATCTTAGGTATAATTCAATTACAAAATTAAATACAACTTATCTTGAACAATATATACATAAAAATCTTAAAAATATATAGCAATTGTGGCCTTGATTGTAATCCTAGCCCTATGTGACCACCCTGGAAAACATATGGGGAGGCTGTATTATCTTCATCGCAGATATGTAGCTTTTTCTCAAGTGGGGAATTGGGCATAAGGGGGAGAACAGACACCACAAGTCACTGCTCCCCTTCACAAACAAGTGGACAGGAAGCAACAAAACGCTGGCAGAGCCATGTTGTGGTTGACTGAGAAAGATGGGGATGGAGTATGCTGTGAGTGGTAATATGCCCCTTCCTCCACCACCCCCCTTGCATAACCCAGGAACTCATGGAAAATTGTGATTCATAGTGGTTTCTTATTTGTGTCTGGGATGTTGATTCCAGTTTAGACAAAAATACAAATGAAGAGTCTCTTTGCTTGTCCTCCGTTGGCCTTCATTCACACCCCTCCATTGTCTCGAGTGAGTACCATGTTCCATGGTCACATTTATTGTAACTAAATACTATATTTAAGAGAGAGAAACATATGGGGTCTTGGACTCAGAGAGGCAAAAAGCCTCTTATCTCTCTGAATTTGTCTTTCCTACCTTTTTCTGTACCCTTTCCCTCTCACTGGCTCTGAGGTCCTACTACACATCACATCTTTCCATCATGCTTCTGTGAGCCACCTTTCTCTTTCATTTATTTTCTTTCTCGTGTCCCTTCTTTCTTTCTTCTCCACACCATATTTATGTATTTCCCTTTCCTTCTCCTGTGTGTGGGAGAGAAGTAACTTGTGCTCCCATTATGCCTCTGTAGTAAGGCACAAAAAGATGTATCCCACTTTTAATTCTTACCTCTCCTATCTACATGCTAGTCTCTTCCTGAGTCCCTGATTAAGGAAAGAATCACTTCTCAGGCAAACAAGTTTACCTTAATCAGATGCCTAAATCCTGACACCAGGGGCAGATGAGAGTTTTGCGGGGCTCAGGGCAGCACAATTTCACGGGGCCTCCCTTTGGAGAAAAAATAGAAAAAAGGTGTCAAATGTGCAAATTGAAGGCTATTTTCATATTAAATGTGAATTGGGTAAATTTGACAGAAACTTAATTTAGTTGGATAATTTTTATTTTAATTATATTGTAAGTCATTCTTAAACAAAATTCTGCATTAATAATTAAAAAATTTCATTTGTATTTGTCTCCTCCCCCTCCTGCCTCTCTCTCTCTCTTTCTCTTCTCCTCCTCCTCTTGCATCACTCTCTCTTTCTCTTCTCCATAGTCCTCCCCCTCCTGCCTCTCACTTGCGGAGCCCAAACAGCTGTTTGGGCCTCATGCGGTGTCCCGGCTGAGCGGTGCAAACTCAACCAAGCGCCACGGCGGGAGGTGAAGGGGGGTGGGATGATGATGTACATGGCCAGAGGGCGGGACCTGGAGCCTCTGTCACTCTCTTTGCCTCCCATGCCCTGGCCATGTACATCACTGCCCCACCTCCCTTCACTTCCCGCCGTGGCACTCAGCTGAGTTCTGCACCGCTTAGTTGGGATGCCATGCGGGAGCAAGCGGCTCAAGAGTGGGGCCCGTTTGGGCCCTGCGTGGCGGCTCAGCGCGGGGCCTATTACAGCTCGGGCCTCGGGGCAGCCGCCCCACTGGCCCTGCCCTATATCTGCCATTGCCTGACACTTCAATATCTTCACTCTTTTCAGAATCTACTCTAGACTTATTGACTCCACTGCTAAACCTTTCTCCATTTCCTGGGAACTCCTCACCTAAATTACTTCTCTACATCAGTATATTGTGAAATTAGAATAATAGAATCCTCGAGCTGGAAGAGACCTCAGGAGGACCTCCATATTTGACCCTGTATCTTTAAAGAAATCTATAAACTTATAACAGTATAAAAATGTTATTAAGAGTAATAAAATGCACAAAATGGCAAAGTCAAAGTTGCCATGGAAACATTAATTTTGAATATCTTGGGTTTTCCATGCTATACCAGATGAAGTACAGTAGCATCAGTGTTCTGGACCTATGAACGAGAGGCATTTCAAACATCTGCCTTTACTTCATTGATCTACTCTAGACAGTAGAAATACAGCATGCTCATTAATAAGTGAAGAATGTTGATGAATGATTGAGTTGTGTCTGACATCAAAATTACATTAAAGAATGACATTGAATTGGCTCTGATTGTAGTAAATTCCAAACATTCAATAAAATTGCTTAATAAAATATGCCTTTTTCCAGGGTTGAGGTTTTTTGTTTTTGACTGTATGGAGAACTTTTGACTGTATGGAGGTTTAGTAACAAGCCATTGGAAAGACATAAAAGATTCTGAAACTCAACATAACTGAGGAAAGAAATCTTTAAGGGATTATTTTAATTGTAACTGCTTAACAGCTTACTTGAAAATAGTCATAAAATTCACTCTTCATTCACAGTTTAAATGCTGTAAATTTGGAGAAAATATAGTATATTTGTCATATAGCATAAGTTCTTTTACCTTACCTTACATCCTTACATTAAATTGAACCCTGTCTTGCCTCTGGGATTACAACTATTGCCATCATAATTAAAAGTAAGGTGGATAACTTCAATAGGCTTATAGCTAAGTGAAATATCCGCATGTATGTTGGCATTCCATCAGAGGCTATGATGATAGAACAGACGAGTATACAAAATGTAAATGTGGGATGACCGGGAAATGTTCTGTGATTCTGACATGCTTGAAGTCTTGATAAACTTAATACCTAGTAGAATGGTATGGGCACCTAGAGAAAATCTGATAATTTTAAATATACTTTTATACTTCATTTTAATAATTACCTTTTTCGCTTTATGTCAGCTCTGTGTATTTAGGGCTATATTGTAATCTCAACTATAATCAACATTGAGATTTTACATATATGTACTTTTTTCCACTGTGACTTATGATATTGATAAATGTTAGTTTTATTCTTAATATTTAATATCAGCAATAATAAAAGTTGCATATTAGTATAGCTATTGTTCAGTTTATTAAAGTGTTCCTGAAGTACTATGTATGAGAAAACACAACACAATAGAACTCATTCACAGAAACTTTGAGAGATACAGAAAATATGATTTTCTGTGTATAGCAAATGAATTGTATCACTGGGCTATATTATAGCTACTTAAGAGACAGTGTGGTCTAATAAAGTAAGTATTGGAGTGGGACTCTGCCACTAGGTGACTCTTCTAGGTGACCTTGGGGAAGTCGCTTCCCCTCTCTACACCTCAATTTCTGTTCATGTTAAATGGGGATACTGACAAAATACGTAAAGTGTATTGATAGCTAATTATGAAAGCTTGATAGTATTATTTTGTTAACTGCCTAGAGCAGCATGTGAGAAAGGGAGCAAGTAAATATTAATTATGTTTTTCAAGCTCATTGATGAGTTGGCTCAACTGCCTGAAACCTCCATGTCAAGACAGGGATGAGTGTTCGCAGGGAGGATTGAGAAACTAGATTATTGGCTTTTAAAACACGTTTCATTATATATAAAAATATCACAAATAAATAGTTGCAATTTAAGGTCCCAATCCTGCAAACACTTAAACATCTGAATATATTTATGCATATGAGTATTCCTTCAGAGGTCAGTGAGAGTACTCATGTGCATAAACATTTATAGCACATGGGCTGAAGTAACAAAAATATTTAAAACTAGTTCTTTTGTTTATAAATTTCAAAAATTAGGCTACAATCCTTTAAATGCTCATTCAAGTCCTTAACATGAAAACAAGAAGACTCATACAGAACTTTTAACACTTGCATGAATGTTTGCAGGACTGGGATTTAACCAACAAGAATATAATTAAAGATGTAATACCCCAAATCCTGTGAATCATAGAATCACAGAATGCTAGAACTGGAAGAGACCTTGAGAGGTCATCAAATCCAATCCCCTGCTCTGATGGCAGGACCAAGTATTATATAGATCATTCCTGATAGATGTCTGTCTAACATGCTCTTAAATGTCTCCAGTCTCCAATCTCCCTAGGCAGTTTATTCCAGTGTTTAACCATCCTGACATGAAGTTTTTCCTAATGTCCAACCTAAACCTCTCTTGATGCAATATAAACCCATTGCTTCTTGTCCTATCATCAGAAGTCAAGGAGAACAATTTTTCTCCTTCCTCCTTGTATCACCCTTTTTAGCTACTTGAAAACTGCTATGATGTCCCATCTCAGTCTTCACTTTTCTAAACTAAAAAACACAATTCTTTCAGTCTTCCCTCATAGGTCATGTTTTCTAGACCTTTAAACATTTGTGTTGCTCTTCTTTGGACCTTCTCCAATTTCTGCACTTCTTTCTTGAAATGTGGTACCCAGAACTGGATACAATATTCCAACTAAGGCATAATCAGTGTAGAGCAGAGCAAAAGACCTACTTCTCATATCTTGCTTACAACAATCCTGTTAATGCATCCTAGAATCATGTTTTCTTTTTTTGCCACAGTGTCACAGTGACACTGCAACAGTGAGATTTTTTTCCTCGGCTTTGTTCTTTACATAAAATTCTAAATGTATGGTCTCATTTATGTTATAATATTGGATAAGAAAAGGTGTTTTAAAAAGTCTTTTATCAGTTTGAAAAAAAGGATTATTGCTGCTACTACAGCAGGAGTGGACAATAAAAAAACTGCAGTCCACAGGGTTAGTCCCTGGTGGGCCACCACAACTATGTTTACTGCACCTCAGCAGGTATTGGAGGATTGCAGCTCTGGTTGGCCGCGAATCACTGTTCGCGGCCAATGAAAGTGGCAGGAAGTGCCACGAACTGGGACACCACTTGTATTTGCCACGGACTGCAGTTTGCAGCCAACCACAACTGCGATCCTGATTCTTGAAGAGGCACAGGTAAACATTGTGGTGGAGGCCCACCAGGGACTATCCCTGTGGACTGGATCCAGCCCACAGGCCTGAATTTGCCCACTCCTGTACTACAGAATAAGTGTGAAATAATAATACAAGGAAATTGATCAAATTGGAAATTACAGTTAAAGTATTAAAAAGCCATTTTGAACTAGTTTTAAAAATGTGTATTTAAGGAAGATACAACATCTATTTTTTGAAATAACAGATACATTATAAATTGGGGTAAAATCCTCATCCTGCTCTAAAACTCCAATTGATTTCAAAATGTCCAGAATTTCACCCTCAGAGCTTTCTATTTAGTTTCTCCACTGATATTTTTCTATTTATGAAAAAAATTAAATGGTACAACTAAAGTTCAAAAGAACTGGTGAGTATAAATTCAATGTGGACATAAGAAATAACATTAAAAAGCAACTGCTGTTAAATTGTAGCATCTAGCTCATTGCTAAACTTGATGAATCTTAACTCATTCACAGAGCTTAAATTGATGTAAAACGCTTTGCTGCTAAGGATTTGTTCTGGTCACTTTCATTAAAATGTTGAATTCTTCTCTTCATGCTTTCTTATGCAGTATTTGCTGTTAAGCAATACAATATGGTAAGGACTTTAAAATGAATTATATACCCAGACAACATGTTAGGTATATCGATGAAAATCCTATGACGTCTTACCATACATCATTAAATTTCTAACATAACTTGTTTAACAAAGGTTTTATTCTAGATACCAAGAGTTTCATTCAAAGCATTTTACATATTGCATTACTTATCCAAACAGAGCATATGTAAACCTTGACATTTGTTAAAAGAACCAGGGATTTAACCAAAAAAGACCAGAACGAATCATTAGCAGAAAACAGATTAAACATCAGAGAAGTGACTGCTTGAAAATATGAACACTCTAACCAAACTCAAGAGATGCTTTCAGCACATATTTAAACAAAAATATTGTTTGGTGCATACAGGCACCTGAAAATTTCTTTGAGACTTCTTCACATAGCCAAAAACACATAGTGTTACTATAAACAAATCATTTTCAATAACAGCTTTACAGTGTTAGAAGTATGACTAGTATGAGTTAAGTAACTTTCTTACTTAAGATTTCTTCATAATTTTATTCCCACTTGGCTAAATGTTACAATTTAACACAGTGTATAATCTATTTAATAGAATTGTTGTATTCTATTTAAATGGAATGTTAATCATAATTATTAATAAGGGTATTCTTGTGATTGCCAAACAAATGCCAATACAGTCCTGTTGTTTTGCTTTATAGTTTGTATTGTCATGTGTATTTGTTTAACAACAAAAATATCTGATCTGAAGCCCTCTAAAGTAAGGGGAGTCTTTCCATTGACTCTAGTGGCCTTTGGATAGGAACCAATAAATTTAATGTATTGAACACAAAATGAAGGTATAACTATAATTAATCATTTTTTTTATTTACCTAACCTTAGCAAACAATGAATATAAATGCCACCAACTATTTTGTCAGCTTAAATTCTCTTTTAAAATTCCTTGTTTATTCAGTCATATACTGATACATTGTCCACTCATTTCAGTGCAATATTTTTCAGTTTAGAGAAAAGAAGCTATTATCTGGTTCCCATCGTCACATAATAGAAACTTTTAGATATCATTGGTAAACTCAGCAGAAATAATTATAACTAATCTTGGAAAGATTGTAAATTATCATTTATATGTATGATCTGACATTGAAGAGGGGCACAAAGACAACAGCTGAAGACTCACAGAATAGTTTTGCAATTAATAAATGCCTGACCATGCAGTTCTTCTGTGATTAGCTCCATTGAGGTTAATGTTTGCTATAGCACCTTGAAAAATAGAATACACTATTCAAATGTATGTATTATTTAGTAGGGATCTTTAAAGGCTTTATCTCCGGTAGCTCCAATTGGTCATCTTCCTCTAGCTCACCATTCTTGTTTTGTCCCTGTTTCCTCTCCCTTCACCTCCCACAATACAACCAACATAGTTATTACAGCATTACGTTGTGTCTAGATAATTCCTAGTTCTGCAATGGTGCCCTGCATTTTGTTTTTCTTTATTTTTCTTCCCCACAAGTTGTTTCTACATTCATCTCCAGGAAGGACTGGAATAAAATTTGGGTACTTTTCTTAGTAGGCTAACTCCTTCATTGACTACCCAGACTGTCTCTTTGGCATTGATCACACAATCCCAGGGGCCAGTCTTTCAGTTATGATTAATGTATAAATTAGTAGTAATGTTCTGTGTGTATAGGCAGCTCCATCAGTCTAGAATAGATATAGAAAAGAATAGCCTTTACTGTATTATGCCAGTCTGACTTGAATCTGTGTTCAAGGGACAACCTTTAGGTATGATAAGGTTGTTTAATCTCCCTATCCATTCAGTCTTTAGACCCTCTTCTAGGACTGCTGGTAGTAGTAGTAGTAATAATAATAATGATGATAATAATGCCTATTTTTTACCTAGCGTTTTTCATTGATTGAGCTCAAAGGGCTTCACAAAGGTCAGGATCATTATTCAATTTTACAGACTGGGTAAACTGAGGCACATAGTGGTTAAATGTCTTGGTGTATCATTATCTTATGGCTTCCCTAAACTCTTGGGATTTTATATTAGTTTGGCTAATCTTTCCCTTCAGATTTAGTTTTGGTTTTTTTTAGCCACAAAAGAGCAACTCTTTGCACCCTGTATATGGACCTTGTCATTTATGAAGGCACAGGGTGGATAATCAGAGAGCCACAACTAGCACCCTTCCAGATCCCTCTCTGTGCTTCACTGAATATAATATCAGTGAATCTGGTCATGTAGGATTTTCTGGAAACCTGCAAAACCATCAAAAGACTGAGGGAGTTTAGTACTACTCTGTACTATTGTATAACTGTGTAGACTTTTTGAAGTCCGTCATTCTTCCCACAAATGTAAATCATAGACTGTTGTAATACAACATTTTGTCAACACAGCTTACAAACTCTAAAAATGATTAAATTCATATTTACAAAAATATAATAGTCTATTAAAATCAGAAATGCTTTTGGGGATTTGGGCACATGTACAATTTTTGTTGGAGTACAACATGGTTCCTTTCTGTCCAAATGAAAAGATATAGTTCAATAATTTTGTAAAACTTTAACAATGATCTTGTAGCAAATTGCACCAAACTGGAAGAAATTCTTACATTATCATTTCAGAATAATACTTCACAGTAAGGGAAATATAGTACTCTCCCTTCTAATGAATTATGTACATTTATATGTGGAAAAATAGAAAATTCTACGTGCAAATATTTCTGGAGCCCTTTGACTAGAAATCAAATTTAAATAATATAGACATTCATAAGCAGCCAGTGCTACTAGTAGGGTGTGATTAATTTCAGGTTTTACTCCATTTAATGTTGTCCCTTTTGGGTGAACTTCCAGAACCATTTTGGTATGTTTTTTCCCTCCCTCCCCTCCCCCCCCAATAAAAGGAATGTGAAGTGACGAAGGCCAAAAAAAGAAAGATGTATAGTAAAAATATTTTTTTAAATAGTGTCTTCATCTTCATCCATTGGTGGTGCTACAGATTATAAGAGAAATGCTGTAGGAAGACTATCACATACATACAATAGCCCCCAATTTTTTTCAGTCTAAGTTTCTACCAATGACTTCCTCTTTTTCACAAATAAATAAATAAAGCATGTTCCCTATTCTTAATTCTTAGTGTCTTTTTAGTAACAGTATTTTCCAACTTCAGAGACTCCCTTTCGGTTGAGAGAGAAACATCCTAACACTATTGTTTTATTAGCTTAATTTGAAATGTCACCAAAGAAACTATTGAATTCCCCACTCTACTGCTGTCAGCTTGGAGTATCTTCTTTGAGTAATTTATGTCTCTAATTAAAGAATACCCTGAAAGTTCACAATAAACATCCATTAATGATTAAATACCGTAATTCCTTGCTACCGAATAAAGGTCCTGTATATCCAAGTAACGCCTTCTAAAAATTTGCTACCATTATTATCATTGATAAAATGACCTAGTGTATTTGGGGCCATAGCCACATCTGCTCTAAGTAGTATCAGAAAATAATTGCGATGAAAAATTAAATAGGCTACATATGTGTAGATTGGCTAAGCCACTACTAAAATGAGGGACACACTAAAAATACTTGAAGAGTAAAAATATCAAGAAAAGAGAAACATGGCTTTCCATAGGGGGAGAGAAACAATGGGATAAAATTACAAAAGGGAAATGTTGAGACAGTGAGATATTGTTACTCTATAGAATATGCTCTAAGGGGAAGTAATGAGAGTGCCATTGCTTGGGACTTAAAATGTGTAAAATAGACTACACATATATCACAGGGTCTACTCATGTTTTGGCTAAGCTGATAGGCCTTTTTCATTTCTAATCTTTGTGATTAGCTTTAATGCAGCTAATTAAAAGTATTGAAAACAATTTACCTGAAATGGATAAATTAGAACAGGTTCTGTAACTGGCAAGAAAGACACCTGTACAATTCTATTATACTTACTTAACTTCATAGCTTGGTAATAAAGACCTTAGACAACTGCATTATTTTTGGTATTTTCCTCTCTAAGGATTTACTACACAATGTAAGATGTGCTGAGCAGAATATTAGAGAATTTTAGACAGACAGACATTTCTTTGAAGTGTTGATTTTCTTAAAATAAAATTACATCTATATTGGCACACTTGATATATTACTCTCTTGACTAAGGAGAAACTACTCATCTTGTCTTAAGCTGCTTGTTTGGTGATACCAGTAGTTTCATTACTGAGGGCATGTTTACACTAGAAAATTATTCTGAAATAACTAAATTTGAAATAATAACTCCATAAAATAACAAAATCGAAATAGTGTGTCCCCTCTATGGAGAAGCCTCAAAATTAGTCTGGGTCAGACTCCGTTATTGTGGACCCACTACTTCAACTTAGAGCAACAGGAAATACTGGGGGGAGTAATTGCTTCGAATTACTCTGGGAAGTAGAATAGTGATAGAAATGTAGCCGTGTTTTGTCCTGCATTTTGCTTCTGGGAAGTAGTTATTTTGAAATAGCAGCAGCGAAGCATCCACGCAAACGCTATTTCGAAATAACTATTTTGAAAAAAGCATTATTCTCCAAGAAGTACAGATTTTGAAATAACCAACTTATTATTTTGAACTAACAGGCTTGGTAGTGTGGATGCTCCACTTACTGTTTTGAAATAAGGGGAGTTATTTTGTAATAATTCCCTAGTGTAGACCAGGGCTTAGGTATTTGATAGATGTTACTGACTATATAATGATTTGCTAGGATTTCAAATTTTGGGGGTGCAATGTCTTTATACATATTCTTTTGGGACAAATTCTACTTCATCAGAGCTAATGGCAAATTTTCCCTTAATTCAGTTAGGGAAAATCTGACTCATTGTATTTGTATTGATGTATTAAAATAGTAATCAAATGAAAAGATAAACCTGTAAACTTGCTTTTGTGTATGATTATAAATCATCTTTAATTATAAAAATGTCTTGTTTCTCTAATGTATCTTGTGCATAGTCTCTAAAATAATTTCAAAATATGAAGTAGGGAAACGTGAAGTAGGGAAATTTTGAAGAATTATTTATATTGCCTGTGTCTAGTAATTTTGCAGTTTATCTTCCAAATACTGTACTATATTCACACTGATAAAAGCTTATTTTAAAACTTGAAATTTCTTTGAAGGAAAAACATATAAGACATAAGCTATGCAAACATATAAACAATCAAATTAGATAATTAGATGAAAGAATTTTTACTTTATTGCATTAAAAGTAATTTACTTTGAACTGGTCACATATTTCATGTCATTTGTTTGGTCATATAGCAAAAGACCTATCTGCTTCAGAAAGAACACACCCGCGTCCATTTTGTAAAGAGAGGATATCGTTTCGAGACCATCCAGTCCAGCTCAGTGGGGGATGGGGAAGTGGCAAGAAAAAGGCAAAAAAAATTTGAAGAATTAGTTGAAACTTCAACATGTAAAATATATGGAGAACTGTTTCTTTTCAAGAGGTCTGTGATTGTCATTTATTTTAGGATTCTCTCTCTCTCTCTTATATATATATATATATATATATATAGTTACCAATTGGATAAAAAGTTTCAGAGTACTGTTAGATTCATTTTACCGTGTGTTTTGCAAGTTTTTTGTTTTCTTTTTGTTTTCTGGTGACTATATTCTATACATATCTTATTTTGTATTTCTAGTTGCTTATGTGTTTATGTGGTATGGAATATAAACTCTGTTAACTTCTGTTACTATAATGTGATTTACTTATAACAACTAGTTTAGATGTATAAATTCAATAATGAGTCATGATTATTATTGAGGATGTATGTTAAAACCTTAAGTACTGATTTCTTGTAGTAGAATAATAATACATATCGGCTACGTCTACACTGGCATGATTTTCCGGAAATGCTTTTAACGGAAAAGTCTTTCCGTTAAAAGCATTTTCAGAAAAGCGCGTCTAGATTGGCAGGATGCTTTTCCGGAAAAGCACTTTTTGCGGAAAAGCGTCCGTGGCCAATCTAGACGCGCTTTTCCACAAAAAAGCCCCGATTGCCATTTTCGCGATCGGGGCTTTTTTGCAGAAAACATTACTATGCTGTCTACACTGGCCCTTTTGCGCAAAAGTCTTTTGGAAAAAGACTTTTGCCCAAACAGGAGCAGCATAGTTTTTCCGGAAAAGCACTGATGATTTTACAGTAGATCGTCAGTGCTTTTCCAGAAATTCAAGCGGCCAGTGTAGACAGCTGGCAAGTTTTTCCGGAAAAGCAGATGATTTTCCAGAAAAACTTTCCAATCTAGACACAGCCATCATGTTTATGCTTCTGAACTGTGTTGTGAAGTCTAATGGCCAAAAATGGCATCCTGACAAAAGTATACTTGTATGTATTATTGAAGAACCTGTGGAAATTCATAGAGCAATAGAAGATTATAAAACACTAGTATCTGTTTCTAGCAATATGAGATGTGTATATGAATTCTAATGCTAAATTATGTTAGTACTGTTCTGTTGTGATGCTATGGCAAACTGCTAATGTTTTATATTTTCAAGGATTTCTAACATTTTTTCCAGTGGAAAATTTAATTTACCACCCTGACATTTTCTCCTGGGGTAATGTAATATTACTTCTCTAAGTCAATGATAGGCAGTCTCTATTTGTATAATTAGTTAGTCTCGTTCACACTAATGGGTACATACATCAAAGCTGTGTGATGCAGTTTTAATGAAGGAAGCCTGAGAAATAATGTGTTTGCCTTTAGCATACTTAAAATGGGTGCATAACTCTTATTGGTTTTAATTATCTCTATGTTCATCCATAGACAGGGAGAAAAGGCTGTTTGCTTTGTATTCCAGTTTTTAAACTGTTTCTGATCAAAGAGTGGAAACTGATAATTGGATATAAAAAAGCAAGTATTTGGTGTTTCCTCATCTGTTTGCTTTTGTCTCATCCTTTCTTGCGAAGCCTTAATTTCTACAAACAGATACTGAGGTGAGACCACAGTTAATAAAGAAAACATAAATTATTATGTTATTGTTTTTGGAACACGGTGTAACTTCCATATGACATTGCTATCTGAAGTATCCATCATGTTGTTATTTTTAACATCCGCAAGTTAATATGGATTGGAAATACTTAACTTTATCATCTTTTGGGACATGTCTATACAGCAGGGCTAAAGCCAAAATAAGCTATGCAACTTGAGCTATTTCAATTGCGTAGCTTAAGTTGAAATAGTTTATTTCAGCGTTTGGCACTGCCTACACAGCAGGAAGTCCGAGAAAGAACACTCTTCCTTCCAACTTCCCTTACTCATAAAATGAGAGTTACGGGAGTCAGAGTAAGAAGTCCTCCAGCTCAATTTTATTTTGACATTATGTGGAAATAACTGCTTGTAGTGTAGATGTGGACTGTGTTATTTCAGAATAAAGTCAGTTATTCCAAAATAATATTGCTATGTAGATATTCCCTTACTGTCAACATTCCATAGGAAAGCTACATTAATATTGATGTTTAAGGACTTTTACTATTCCTATGCAAAGCTTTGGGTCATGGAGCTGATCTCTTCCTATTTAGTTGCCTTGCTATTTAAAGGAACAAAAATGTTGTTCTCTAATTCAAATCTACATGCTAATTTTTGTCATTGAAATTGTAAGACAAATTAATTGCTGCTTACTTCCCAGAGTTCTCTGTTCATAATGAAGGCTAATGTGACACAATGCTGGAAAGTAACTGGTGAGCCAGCACTTTGATCACTTAGAAACCAGTCAGTTCCCCTGGAAAAGGCTGACTGGAGATATGCAGCTAATTAGTCGGTCAGGGCAGGAGGGCTGATGAACCTATTAGTCATAAGCTGAAGGGCATGTCAGAAGGAACAAGAAGGGAGATCCTGGATTAACTGTGTCCCCGTATGCATTGAGACCTCAAGAAATGGAGACAGTTCCTCCTTCACTGTGTGAGACTGTATTAGTGATGGGAATACAACTGAATTCACACGTAGCTGCTACTTACTGGATAAATCTGAGAGATTTCTGGAGCAACCAAGAAAGGACATGGAGCATGTTCCATTACCTTATTCAGTTACCTTATTCATGATTAACAGAATTTTATTGATGAAACTGCCTGTGCAGTAAGCTACTATTCATCGTAAACAAGGATGTAACATGCCTGTATGTGATGTACAGTATGCAGTTCTTTTATATGTATGCAGAAAGTGGTACTTACCTGATCAGTTATCTGTTTTAGATAATTACTGCTAATTTGAAGATCAAAATGTGCCACTGGATGCCATGTAGATACCAAATTTGAAAACTATGACTACCATTATATAATCAAGAATGCAGGAACAACTTTCATCACTAAAATAGTATGGTTTTCAGTATCTGCAGCTGTACAGTCATCAAGTAGTTGTCTGACTATATGTTTAGTGTGTATCAGCTAAAACAAAGGTCCAAATGTAACATCTAGCAATAGATAGTGATCTGACTCACCCCCATGAATGTATCTGATGGTAATCTGCACCTCCTGCGTATGTAAGAGTGGCTAGAAATAAAAGAGATTTTTATCCCAAACTTCATGTGATATAGAGGGGAACTGTTCCTACTTTCATCAGAGCAGCACTGCAAATTTTGAAAAGTTAAGAACCATCTCCAAGCATGAATAAAAAGAAAGCTCTTTATGCCAACTGATTTAGCATCCTCAGTTAAGACTTGAACTATGTGATAAGAAAGGGTAGTTTTGTCTTAACTGCTCCACAACATAATGTATGGGCAAGAACTTCGCAATGACAGAATTTTGTAGCCTTCTTATTTGTTACAGTATTATATTTTGTCAGCTATTCCACAAATTAGCATGTTGTGGTATAGTTTAAATAGTATATCCATCCAAAAGTCAAGAATGAACTACGCTAAAATATGCTGCAGCCTTTACTACATCATTCACTATTACATTGTATTATCAGAGTTTACAATTTGCTTTTTTCAAAGAGCTCTATCATCTGATGATTAGAACATCAAAGGTGCCCTACATCTGGTCAAATATGGGCAAAGGGATCTGATCCAACTCCCACTAAAGGAATGAAAAGATTTCCATTGATTTCAGTTGGAGTTGAATCACTCTCTTAAACTGCATACATTTTATGGTGGATGGTGCACAACTTTGTAATGTCTGATATGAATAAGTACAAATGTCTGCCCTGGGATGAAGATAGACATCAGGATCCGCAGATGCACAGGGCTCTAGTCCCAAGAAGCACAGCTGCTAACAGAGAGGGGAACATAGTTCATCATTTCTAGGAGCCAGCTGTCCATGCTGGCAGTTCCTCCTGGTATTGCTCCCAGCCCAGCTGCCAGTGAGGTTGTATGATCCCAGACAGGAGACAACATGGCTCAGGGTGGGGCTGGCAATACAGGTGCACTCCCACCTTTGGAACTAATCTCTGGCAGCAGTATCTTTTGTAAGTAGAGCCATGTGGATCTACGTATCCCAATGTCTATCTTCAGATATCTGCATCTTCAGGTAGAATTTGTATGCACGCAGAGCTCTACATATGGCAGCATATTTATGAGATATACCATCTTTTCCACTATTAATTGGGACCCAGTTCTTTACAACAGTGGTTTCCAAGAGGTGGGCTGAGGATGCCTGGGCATCACCTCCATTTGAAAGTTTTTAGAGGTCCATACCTGGAGGAAAAAAAGTTGAAAACCACTGTTTTATATCACAAAGGTGTCAGATGCTTCTTCCTGTATGCATCAGAAAATATGTCCTAGTTAAGAACATGTTCAGAGTATTTTCAAGGAAAATTTTCCCCAGGCACCAGTTATCTTTTCTGAAGTCAGAGCAGGAGTGTGTTGGTTGAGAAAATGCTGACAGAGACTAATTCTGACCCTGGATACTGAAAACTTTCCTCTTCCGATTGGTGACTTAGCAAACCCAGATCAACAAAAATCCCAGGGCAGAGTCTGCTGGAAGTTCTGCTGCCCATATTGGTCACCAGCACTCTTGACAACAGTCTATCGATATTTCCATGTAAGGCTTTTTTCTCTCTTTATGTTCTGTTAATAAGGAAGAAAAAATTAATGTGAATATCCATTTACGAATTCCTCTAGTAAATGTATTGAATACATTCTCAGAAACTTTGAAGTAGGAATAAGATCCTCTGAAAAAGGGTGCTTTTTCCGGAGGATCGGGGCCAGTGTAGACGCTCTTTTCCGGCTTTTCTAAAAGCCAGAAAAAAGTGGTGGACATTTTTATTTAAATGCTGCGGGGGATATTTAAATCCCCCGCGCATTTCCCTATTGCGATTTCAAAAATTACCATGCCCCTTCCGGAAAAGGGGCCAATGTAGACGAGCCCACAGAGATTTGTTAATAATCGACCTCTTTGAGGTTTTTTTGTGCATTCTCCTCTGATCCAAAAACTGAACTCTTTGCCTATCTAGCTTAACAGCTACTTTGGTTTCCTTCAACACCATAATATCTGAGCTCATAAAATGATCATTTTAACCATTTGTTTATTTAGAAAGTTCTAACGGGTTTACAGCTAGTTCAATATTGTTAATCACTGCATGCTCAAATGGAGAGACTATATCCAGAATTGAGCATTATTATTCAGACTATGTCTACACTTAACATATATTTTGAAATAAACTCTTCCAGAAGAAATACTCTGAAATAGCTGACTTCGAAATAGCACGTCTACACTACGGGGAAGCCTCAAAATTAGGCAGAGGCAGGCTTCTCTAATGTGAATGTGCTACCTTCATTTAGGAGGCACTGGGGGAGTAATTAGTCTGACTGGCCCTAGTGAGGGGCTATTTCAAAAAAGCGGAAGTGGAGTTTCCGCATTACAGCTATTTCGAAATAGCTATTTTGGAATAGGCGTTATTCTTGTGGAATGAGGTTTACAGAAGCCGGAATAAGCCGTCCATTATTTTGAAATTATTTCAAAATAATGGAATTGCTTTGTAGGTTCTTGCATTGTTACTTCAGAATAACGGCCATTATTCTGAAATAATGCTGGTGTGAAGAAAAACCCTTAGATAACGGCATGTCAGTGATGCTCAAATAATCTGTACTTAAATGACTAAGTATCATAATTATATGCCTCTTGGTCTTTGTACAATAATTTCCGCTTAGATAGTAGACAATTATTAAATAGTAACATTATTTGAACCAAAAGCTGTTCTTCAAAATGCTATCTTCTTTTAACTGATCACATTCAACAAAGTACTGCTGTATTTACAGAATATATTTTAATTTGTACAAAGAAAAATATTCTACAAATTTCTTTTCATGTAGCATTACTGTTGCATTTTATCTTAATAGAGCATTTTTTATGGACCTGTCACTTAAAGGTGGATCTTCTGTATGATGCTTTCAAAGATGCTCCCATAATTAGGATCCAGATCAGTCCACAAATACACAGAAGCATAACTACCATTTGATTGCCTAGTGCACAAATTACAGGCATTGCAAAGAATGTAGTTGATTAACAACCCTTTGATTTCAGTGTCACAGCATAGTAAGGCACAAATGGAAATGTGTATTTATGGAGATACATTCTTTCCTTGATGAATGCCAAAGCTACTCCTATTAACTGTAATGGGAGCCAGGTTGTACTAGAAGGCGATGCCTTAAAGTGACATCATGTAATGAGAAAAATCCTTATGAAAACTCATTTTTATTGGAAGTCCCCAATAATACAGAAAATAACTGAACTATATTATGCACAATTAAGCTGCCAAATTTCCAATCTTCGTTGGAAACAAAGTTGTTTGTACTAACTTGTACTAGTATAAAAATCTTACTCCAGCAATCTTCATCCCCTGCTTTGTTAGTTACCTTCATAAGTGGTGGGGGGATGGGACAGATTATCCACATTTAATCTTTTTGAAGACTTGTGAAAAAAATGTTATTCATGCTAGATGAGGGGGTTATAACCCTGGTAACACAAGGAGCCAGGTTAAGCACTGATTTACAGCTTCTTCAGGCCTAAAAATTGATAGTGGAACCCATAGCAAATAATTAACTATTGCAGCACTATCTGGAGTTTGCAGAATAAGTTAGATGAGACTGGGATACTCGAGGGAATTGGCCACAACTCTGGGTAAAATAGAAAAGGAAAAATTGTCTATTTCACACAAAAAATGGCTTTTTTTGGTAAGAAATTGAGGCGGAAAAACCTTCAGATTAACAGGTTTGCAACATATCCCTCTTTTCCAGACACAACACTAGCTGTGTGGGTCTTATAGTAGTTCCTCACCCTGTCCCCAACTGCCCTATCTATACCTTGTGCAGGGGGAAGCTGATCACAACTTGTAGCCACACTGCCTACACTTCTTACACCGCAGGAGACTCAGGCTACATCTAGACTACCTGCAGCTTCCTAAAGAAGCTGTGCAAATTTGCATATCTTCTGATCCCTTTTTTCGGAAGAGTTCTTTTCGGGAAAAAAAGCAGTCTAGATGGGGTTTTTCACATGAAAACCCCTTTTTCGAAAAAAACCCTTATTCCTCAAAAAATGAGGTTTACAGGATTCTTTCAGAAAAGAGGGTTTTCGTGAAAAAACACCCCCATCTAGACTGTTTTTTTTAACTCTTCTAAAAAAGGGATGAGAAGAATTTGCACCTAATTTGCATATCTTCTTTCAGAAGCCACAGGTAGTCTAGACGTGCCCTCAGGGTGCAGCTCTACAGCAAAGTTATTTCAAAATAATGAGCATTATTTTGAAATAACTCTGCGAGTGTCTGCACAGCAATAGTGTTATTTTGGAATAACGGGAGGCTTATTCCAACTTCTGTAAACCTCATTCTACGAAGAATAACGCCTATTCTGAAATAGCAGAAGTGGAGCATTTACGCAGCTCCTATTCCAAAATAACTATTTCGAAATAGCTCCTGACCAAGCCATTCTAACTTATTCTTCCCCGGTGCCTCCTGGGGCTCTTAATCAAAATAGCACATCTGCATTAGAGAACCCTGCCTCACAATAATTTTGATGCTTCCCTGTAGTGCAGATGTGCTTATTTTGAAATAAGCTATGTGGGTATGTCTACATTGCATTCCTCCTTCCAGAAAGGAATGCAAATGCAGACAAACAATTGCAAATGAAGCGTGGATTTGAATTTTCTGCACTTAATTTGCATAATGGCAGCCGGCCGCTTTTCCAAAATAGCGTATTTCAAGAAAAAAAACAGGGTTATTTTGAAAAGAAACCCTTCCTTCAAAATTACCCTTAAACCTCATTTTTTAAGGAGTAAAGGTTATCTTGAAGGAAGGGTTTCTTTTTTAAATAACCCTGTTTTTTTTCTCTAAATCAGTGGTCTCCAAACTTTACACACCCAAGATCACTTAAGTCTCAGAACAGGTGAAGATCTACTGCTCCGCCCCTTCCTTGAAGCCCCGCCTACATTACATGAGGAAATCTAATGTAAATGCACTGCGCAGGTGCGCAGTTCAGAGAGGGCTCAAGAGCTACTCTTGGAGCCCCTGAGATCTACCGGTAGATCGCGATCTACTGATTGGTAACCATGGCTCTAAATACACTATTTCGGAAAAGCGGCCATCTGACATTATGCAAATGAAGCATGGGAAATTCAAATCCTCGCTTAATTTGCAATTTCATTTGTCTGTATTTGCATTCCTCTCTCCAAAGAGGAATGCAGGGTAGACATACCCTTTCAGAATAACTATTCTGGATTAGTTTATTCCAAAATAAATGTGCCATGTAGACACAACCTCATGGAGGTGCAGAGGGCCTAGTACCTGCAAGTTGGGAGACTTTTCTCTATAAATACTGAAGAGCTCCTTGCTTTTCAGCCAACCTTGAAACTGTCTTCGAATTGCCAGCAACTTAACAGAGACACTGAGTAATCAGCTTTAATCCCCAAGTTTTTTTATGGGGATTTGAAACTGACACGAGTAAAATTGTGAAGAAGCATGGATGGGTTACTTGTATAAAAGTATACAAATGGCTGTCCCGTGCTCCAACCGATTAAATCTTTTTTTTTTCTCCCTAAGATTTTTTGCTTATTGGTTGTTTTGGACCTTGAGAATTTTAATTTGGTTTCCTGTATTTTTTTTAAAGCATCAACATTTACTTTGCCTGCACCCGCATACATAAGAAAGCCCATAATCATTGATCAGACAGTTGCCTGGTGCTGAAGTGCAGTGGTCTTTTCAGTGTTTAGGGGCAAGCACATAAATTTTGTACCGGAGCTGATAATTGTTCATGGCAATCTTACAAGGGCATTCGGTTTTCTAATAGTTGTGTAAGTTTTTTATTCTTCTTTGACGTGGAAGTTTTATTTGTTTTTAAACAATCTTGAAACTTAACGCGCCTTTTTGTGTTAATGTATTTGATTGCTGTAACTCATTATGTTGCACCATAAATACCTGTAAGACGCACCACGCAGCTAGTTAAGACTTCAAATCAGCGCGTCTGGTATTTCTCTGTATAAAACAACGTTGGAAGGAAGGTTGCCGCTATGTAGCCATGGCTTTGTTAATGAAATAAGCGCTAAGAAATGAAAAGGGTAACTCCCGTATTCGGGTATTGCTGTTAATTGTCTACAGCTGTGTGTCACGATTTTTGAGAGCATTAAAAGAAAAAGGTTGATTCAGGCTGCTGGAGATAAGGTATTTTCCTGAAGGTTGACTTTAACAATATAATACCTGTCACTTAAACGGCACAGGTGTTCTGCCATCATCGTTTGCAACAGAGTCGCGAGACTTCCCATTTGAAAAACACAGGACTAACATGAATTCTTTCTCTGCCCTGTGTAATGAGCTCTTTGTATTTCACCTAATTTAATTCAGTTCTTGGGCAATTTTCTTTTAAAAACAATTTTCTTAATGTGGGAAAAGAAGAATGCCTGCCGCAGAAAGCAAATACTATTAAGCTGATGGTGGAAGTGGAGGCAGTCCAAGAAAATTAAACAGGCTCAACTAAATAGTGATTTCTAAAGACTTTTTTCCCCTCCTCACAAATACTTTCTTATTAAGTTCGAACCTCTGTGAAGAAGTGGACTGATGAACTTGAATGAACTTTTTACTGCTAAAGCGATGTTAGTTCACTGCAGCGCCTTAAAAATAAGGGCACCTCTATTTTTAAAACGCCTTAAAAAATGAGTGATCAATCAATTTCCCTTCTCTAAAAGTAGAAATTTCATCCTCTATTTTGGGCCCATTCCTATTGACTCGCGTTATTTTTTGTCTGAGAATAGCCCTCGCACCCAACAGTTGTTACGTGTGGCTCCTACTCAGGTTGATACCATTTTCATTAATCATTTTATTTGTTTCTATTGCGGACCCTAGATATTTAAAGGCCGATTGAGTTTAGTTAGGTTACTGGACAGTCTCGCTGTGTTTAAAGTCAGTCTCTGTTGGTAGTATATTTTCCTTTTTTGGCGTTTCAGAGCCCAAGTGGCTATCAAGGATGCTATCGATCTGGGTCTATTCTGTGTCCAGCGCATGCCGTCCTGTTTTTCTTCAAATATAGATGTACAGGGCTGCACTGTGCTCAGACTACAAATCAAGACATGGAGACGAACCTTCCCTTGGTTACTAGATCGCACCAACGTTCTACTGGCACAAATATAGAGATGCACGTGGCTTATGCTTGAGCTTGACCTATCCAATTTAGTGCCATTTGCCTGCATCCAGCTGCTAGAGTATAGGAGCAAAAACCGCCCCACAGAGTTCAGGCACGTTCTTCCGCGAGTCGAGGTAAGAGTTTTGTCTACACAGGTTACCTGCCCTGTATATTTGTAGGCAATTTATAATGCTGTGGGTTAATTTTGATAGCGCATTTTCGAAACAAAAAGAGCACTGTCTAGCCATGGACGGTTAGATGGGTTTATTTGCCAATATCAATATTTGTGTGGAAAGCATAAAATGTTCTTAAGAGTTAAAGGTTACACGGAAAAGAAAAGCACCGCGGATGAAATATCAGCTACGCATCAGTTACCCACTAAGTTCTTTTTTTAAACAAAATGTATATTGGTGCTCAGGATAAGAAAGGCCAAGAACCTTAGTTAGTTGGGAATAAATGCTCCATTAAGTACCCAAACGGCTCAAAAACTACAAGCAGCTCTCACCTAAGGACAAAATAATGCTCTGAGACTCTCCAGATCCAAACAGAGTAGAATAAAATCGTTTTGTGGCTTTCAGCCTAGGCGCTGTATGAGTAATGATGGGGCTTCATGAATAATGATGAAGCAGAATTGGAATTACACATTTTTTTAATCTGATCTAACATTTAGTTTGCATGGCTGAAAAGCAGCGGCCTTTCAGCTGATCTGGGCTTGAAAACTAGCAGTCCCTGTCAATGTGGGACTAAATCGACTCAATGTAGCCGTTTGTTAATGCAGGCTACATAAATAGCGACCTTTTTTTAGCCCTTGAGCGTTCTGTAGCCAACTTTCTTTAGCTTCGTGCTTCAAACCAAGAATTTCGACCTATATATCATGGTTTTAAAAAAATCGAGAGATGACAACTGAGCCGGGCCCTACACCCACCCATACAACCAGCCTACGCGATGTTTTAGTGTCTTGGCGTCGCTGCTGTAATGTAGCCGGTGTATACTATGTAAAATTGCCCTAATATTAATCCACAGGCCAGCAAGGTAAGAATGTATGACTATTACGGGTTTTGTTAGGTGTGTGGAGTCTTAAATGTTTTAGAGTCCTAGTCGGGGTTAGGTTAATTCACCTTGGGGTAATTCTTCATAGAAAGGATTTTTTAACTTAATTTATTTAGGAATCGTCGAAAATTAAAACTCATAATGAGCTCTTTTAAAAATACACATAAGACATTAATTCTGCTGGGAAAATGAGCAGCAAATGTTCAACTTTAACTTACTAGCTAGCTTGTTTAGTCATGTTTTGGCCTCTTATTCTTAATATGGCTGTTCCTTTGATGTGGAAAATAATATTAGTGTTTTATTTGTATCTCAATTTTTTCAGAGGGACTGGCACAGGGAGTCAGACTGCGTTTTAGGCCAAGTTTTCTGCTACCGTATCGGAGACCTACCTCAGCTATCCCCCTCTCGTTTCGAACTGGTTTGTCCTTGTAGAGAGTCCGAATTGAATAGAATCCAGATGCTACACCTTTGCCAGGCGCCCGATCCAACTCCCACTGATGTGAATGAAAGTCTTTCTGTTGAGGGCGGGCAGTTAGAGCGGGGCTCTAAGCACAAGTAGACGGACACGATCGGGTCCTGAAACCTGCAGTCTTAAGTAGCAGGTCTCATCATTAGGGCACTTAATTGCTCAAATTTCAACCTCTTTAAGAGACTTGATAAAAAAGTCATATAATCTCCAGATAACATGGAGATTGAATGGGTTTGCATTTGCAACACTCTTCAGTAGGCTTCATTATCACTTAAAAAAGATCGAGTTAGGAGCTCAGTCTGCTTTTTGTGGAGATCTCCGTTGAGATTTCCTCTTGAACTGAGATGAAATCCTACAGTACACACTTTTTGTGTGTAAGGAAATGACAGATGTTTTGAGAAGAATAGTAATTACGTTCTCCAAGACGAAATTCTTCAAAGCTGGCGTAGTTTGAAAACAACTCCGGTGTTTCTTGCATGGGCAAGTTCACCTTTACGTTCCCTGCAATTGCTTTATTTTTCCTGAACACAAGTTAAACTGACGGGGATTCTCCTCTCTCTCTCTCTCATTGTTTCTGTGCAGGTGTCATAAAAGAAATCTAGCAAACCACTAAGGTATTATCAAAGCACCAAATGGGAGAAACCGCATCGCCACTGCTATTGTGTCTTGGATTGAATTGTACACGTGAATTGAAAATGCCTGGCCTTACATTCCTTCGTTTTTGGCTGTGCGATTGGCATAACTAATAAATGATCCATTTGTCTTAACTGCAAAATAGAGATGAAAGGGCCAGTTAGTCTGTCCCTCAGTCGCTGCAGAATTAAACACTAAAATGTTCAGTAAAAAATTCTTGATTTATTGGTACGTTCTAACTTATCCTACAGAGCCCATATATTACTAGCATTTATCAAAATATTTTTGATTAAATGTTTTTTTTCTCCAAACTGTGGAAATGCGAAGGTCATCTGTCTATATTGAACCAAACGTTTATGCGTTAATGGGGCGCGGAATGTTTATTTGGTCCTTTGGAAAGAAAGCTCATTCATTTGGATATTAACTTAATAGAGCTGAATCGGGTCCTTTCAGTATCCTGAGGTAAAAGCAAATTCAGCATGTGAATGCATTGGATCTGGTTTACCATCTTAAGTAACTCGTTTTACACTGTGGGAAAAAATCAAAACCAATGTTATTATAATAAACATACAACGCCAGGATGTTAAAATGTATTTACACAAACAGAATATTTTGGTAAAATGTAAATCGGTTCCTCCAAATTCTACATCTGTAAAATTTAGCTTCTCATAACCCCTTAGAATGGATAATTTTTGTTGAATGGTTCTAAAGTTATATCATTCATGGAGGTTGCACCTTATGTTGTAGTCGCCCCACTTTGGCTCCCTCTTCCCCAAAAGCAAATTAGCCACAGCTAAGCTGTCGAACATGACACAGAACACGATCGGGTTGGTGTGTTTATTTCTTCACGGGTTTCACTTCAGTGCAACTCTCGAGCTAGTCTGAGATGGTACAAATCTATATATTTAAGCATGAAAGGCGTGGGCGGGTGAAGCCTCCACACATGAAATAGAGGGCACATAAAATATTGAACTGTTTGGCCACTTGCCATTCTACATAACGTTCAATTGGTTTAGCTTTCTTTCGCCATGGACCCTTTTTTCCTTCTCGAGCAGTTGACATGTTCGGCCATATTCAAGGGTCTCCCCGCAGCTTCCCTGGCTACCCCTCAAATTCACTTTGTAAAATAACCCTGTGAAAGCAAAGCATCCATCTTACAACCCCTGTAGCTTGGCGTTCCCTTTTCACGGAGCGGAGTCAGCAGCTCGAGAAGAAGGCTGTAGTTTAGAGAAGCCAACTCTTTGCAATGAGAGATGGCTCCTTGCCGCTCCATCTAAAACGAATCGTTTCTCTTTCCCCACAAATACAGGTCGTGTTTCCAACACAGGCTTGTTGCTTGGAAGGCCAGCAGTGTAAAGAAGCTCCCTCTAATCCAAGCCCAAACCCCAACTCTATGCTTGACCCTAACACTAGAAAAAAACATTGCCTGAAACAGAGGGCGGGGATGGTCTTATTTGAAATTTACAAAGGAAATCCCCGAGTCTTACTGGTGTCTTAGCCTGCTCTCTTTGTTTCCACAAAGTGAAAAACTACGGGAGATCCCCTGAAAGCAGGGCATTCTCTGGGCCGCGAGCTGATGCCCACCCATATAGAGACAGGGCCAACTGGAGAGGCAACGTGAGCAACGTGTCTGGGTTGTTGGTCCAGGCAGCTTGTCCCCCAAAAACGATGGTTCTGTGGAGAGTTTCCGACTCATCCACTCCTCTCCCCCCCCCCCTCCCCGTTCGGTTTTGTTTCTAAATGAGGAACCTGTTTGTGTTGCATGTTTGCTCTTAATTTACTCCTGTTGACTCTATTAGTTTAGTGAACTGAGCCCGACGGGTAGGGGGGAAGATGAGGGAGAGGGGGGAAGAAACCCAGTTCTGTGCTCAGTACAAACGCCTTCAGAGTTCGGCAGGAGCCACTTGGCAGTGCGAATCCAGGGGCTATCTCAGGGGACGGAGTTTCCCGGGGAGCGCACGTTGGCTGCGAGGGCCAGCGCCTCCCTCCCCCCTCCCCACACACATCCCACACACACACCACGAAGCGTCCCTCAATCACACACCACCCCCGCGCGCAGCAGGTTCAGGGAGCGCCCGCAGGCATCTGCGCGCTGCCTCTCCTAGCTGGGCTGCCGGCTGCTGCTGCGCGCGGGGAGCCGGCCTGCAGAAAGATGCTTTCCAGCGACTTGCCGCCTTCTTTCCTGAGATCTTTAGAAGCTCTTGAATTCCCCTTGTTCCCCCTCCTCCCTTGAAGTCACCCTGCCCCGCTCAAGCTCCGGAGGAGAAGAATCCATTCACTTTGCGTGGCGCCAATTCCCCCCCTCAGTGACGTCCTTTGAAAGCGGCACAGATAGCGAGCAGAATCTGGCCCGCAAACGCGGCATAACAGAGTGTGGTGGGGGTCCCCCCTCCCCCATACGCACAGCCTCTCTGTCTCTAGCAGATTCAGCCCGCTGTTCCCCTAACCCGCAGCCTCTCAAGCAGGGCACAGGGCTAGGGGCTCACACGTGGGACGGGGAGCTGAAGTGGTGTCACCCCCCCCCCCTCCCAGCACTCAGCCCCAGCCCATGAGAGGCTGTTCTTAGCGCGGGAAGGAGCCCAGCATCAAGGCGGGTGACAGCGGCGGCCTCACGTGGGACCGGATTCTCCGCGGGCTGCAGCTGCCCCCTGGGTGTGCAGGGGTCACTCGGGAACGCTCCGAGCTGTCACGTTACAGGGGCTGCCTTTCCAGCTGCCGAGGCCCGTGTCGCGCAGCCCCTGCACCTGGCTCTTTCCTTGCCAGCCCAGGGCCGGGGAAGCGCTTGTGGACGGGAGTTTGCCACCCTGCGGACCCTCATTTTAAGCCCAGAGCTGCGCGTCCCGCTCTAGCAGGGAGCCCGTGCGAGTCCCAGGCTTGGGGGTGGCTGGGAGCCGCTTTCCAGGCAGATGCGCCGCTCCGTGTCCCCCTGCAGTTTACTGGCTGCCTTTTAAGAGGGACATTTATTGGGAGAAAAAATGCACTGCAGGCTGCCTGCGCTTTGCATGTGGCTTTCATTTGAAAGACACCGAGCATGCTTTTCCCAAGGCGTTTAGTGCTTTTAAGGCATATGTGTAAACAAGCTGACAAGGCTCTAGCACACAGAGATACGGATGGCCTGGGATTATTGGTCTATTTCCTCGGGTCAGCGACAGGCGTTGGGCTGGCTGGTGGAGGGCGGGAGTGAAACGTGCCTCACACAATTCGCCTCCGCTTCTCGCCCTGCGGCTGGGCTGAACCAGGCTTGGAAGACGCAGCCCGGGCTGAGTCCGTTGCCACTGCATATCTTGGCCAGATCTTGGCTCCACCAAATGACTTGTGATCCGGCCCCAAACAAGCAGGGCATAAAAAAAAAACCCCTTACAAATAGTAGGTGATTCTAGTGATGGGCCAGTTCCGCTCGATCCTCTTTGCTGGCAGCTGTTGAACTAGACCCGTCGGGAAGGTCTGACTCCAATACACTGTTGTTAGACTGCGGGGCTCCATTTGCCTGGGGTCTGTTCATCTACTGAGAATCAGTCACCATCCCAGCCTTAGGAGAGCTCTTCCAGAGCCGAAGAGAGCAGAGGACACCTGGGCGAAAATGTGTCGTGAACATTGGACGCTGTGTATCAGCGGCGCTGCCCGGGCTGTTAGGTAGATGCCAATGAAGAGTAGACAGACGAGCTAACAACCTAGGGCACAAGGGAACATTTAAAAATTACAGTGCCTAGGAAGTGGTATTTATATTGACAAATTACACGGGGCTTTTAGCCAGCAAAGGTGTCAAACGGACACACACGAATTTAAGAGTTTCAGCTAAACAACCTAGACATGGACAAATAAGTGTTGACATGAGACACAATCGGGCTTGCTTAGCATTTTGAGATCATTTTAGTTTAAATGCTTGCAGAGAGGTTCATTTTATTGGTCTTTAACTTCAATCTTGTATTTAGATAATGGAACAGCAGAAAGGAAATGCTATGCAGTGAGGGGTTTCCCCTCTTTTCTTTCAACTGCTCTCTCCCTCAGCGAAGTGGGAGACCAAATAACCGGTCAAGAAGGGAGGAAATGACTATTCGGAAGGAAGAAAAAAAATCCTGTCGAATATTCAGGTGACTAAAGTTGGTTCATTTTGATCCCTAGCTTAGCTGTCTAGTTCACTACTATGCGGTCTATTAACAGCCAGATCAATCTCGTCACATACCTTGTCTTCAACAGCTCACAAAAGTTTAATTTCTACCACCGTTTTCCAGATGAAATAGGCTTTATAGTTTAGTTTGACTGAGCTATATTTTCAAATAGCCTTAAAAAGAAAGTCAGGGAAAACTGACTAGTCCTCACCGCTGGTGTTAATAAGTTACACGTCTGGTATAGATGCTTTTACTACTAATATGAATATTAGGGAAGTTTTTCTTGGACTGTTTCCGCAGATTTTTGATGAGAGGGCTCTAAAAGAGTTGCCGTTAGTAAATATAGCCCAAATAGTGTCGTGCGTTTTAAAAGGTCTGCATTGATCTCAATGGACATTTATGCTTAAAACTGGCATATACATATGGCATATATATGTGAAAAATTGAACATGATTGTGAAGACAAACCGAAGTGACAGAAGAGAAGCATATTATTGGACCGGTGATTTCTTTGAGAGGAGCCGTGTTGCAAGGTGGGATCTAAAGTTTTATAGTAATTAAATAATTAAATCAGAATTGGACCGAAAGAGCAGAAAAGGTCAATTTTCCGTTCGCTCCGAATTAGAGTAATTTCTAAATATTTCTGTAAATCTCCCCCCTCCCCCGCGTCCTGAAACAGGAAAAAAAGTGAAATAAAAGCTTCACGAATTCTGTGCTTTGTGGTGTCTCTTTTTAAATATAGGTTTTATTTTGTTCTCGTCATACTATTTTTGTTGTGACTCGGCGATCATTATCCCAGAGAGCAATACGAGCGTGACCTGACGTTTTCAAAATGTGATTTTTTTTGCATTAAAATCGTTAGCTGTTTAAGATCTAGTATGCTTAGGATAAAAGAAATATTTAGTCTCTCTGTACTCATACACAAAGCCTGATTTCGAGTCTGAACGGTAAGTAAAATACTAGCTTTCCTTTGGGCTACTCTCTGATGTAAATTTCTTCAATTTCTGCGGTTCCCCCCTTAACACAACCCGAACAACTCCCAGAACTTTTCGTTTTCTTACTTTGGAATCAAACTCCCCACCCGTGTGAATAAGAAGCCGAGGAAACCCGGGTTGTTAATTTCAACAGCGCCACATCATAGGGTTATAGTCCTGTATATCTCGGTATCCTTCCAATCGATTAAATAAAAGCCCGTTAGAATGGAATTTGCCTCTGAAAAATGCATTGCTCTAAACTTTCAGGGAGGCGAAAGCGGGGCGGGGATTAACACACTTTCCAGAATCCCTGGAGAAATCCCTTGCAGTGTGTGTAAACTGGAGGGGTGGGGGGGGGGGGGGGAGTAGGAGAGGGAGGCGGGAATGTCTCTTTCCATCTGTTTGCCCCCACCTTCCAGCGCGTCTGTGTGTCTGTCTGCCTAATGTGGCTCTGTCTGTCTAAAGTGGGCTCTGGGGTGGAGTTACACTGGCTGCCTATTTTCATATTCATTAGAAATGGGAGGTTGCGCAAGGAGCCCTGCTGAGCTTCAAGATATAAGAGCAACTTCTGGTCCCCCCTTTCAAGACAAGACAAATCAAAGGCTCAGAGGCAAAGCAGCTCCCTGAGCTCTGGAGGTCTCTCCCCCTACCCTCCCCCCTCCCCCCCCTGCTCACAGTCCAGCCTCTGTCTAGGGAAGAGGCTCCCAAGCAGCTTTAGATGATTATGGATTTTCTGAGCGAGAAGTTTGCCCTGAAGAGCCAGCCGAGTAAGAACAGTGACTTTTACATGGGAGCAGGAGGCACTTTGGAGCACGTTATGGAAACTTTGGACAATGAGTCCTTTTACAGCAAAACTTCAGCCAGCAAATGCGTGCAGGCCTTCAACCCTCTGCAAAGGGCTGAGCATCATGTGAGGCTGGAGAGGACCTCTCCCTGCCAGGACAATAACGGTGAGTCTCCCTGGTAGGGTTATTTCGCACAATTCTTAGCCCGCAGTGTCTTGCGAGAGCGGGAGAATCGGCGCGACTCCCCTTCCCAGGACTCCTTTTGTCCCAAGACAAAAGATGGTGCATGTAGGAACTGAAGTGCGGCGGGTCTAGAGCACGTTCAGGTGCAGGATCGGCCACACGCTTTTTAATTGATCTATTAAGCAACTACATTGAAGAGCGGCTGAGCCCCTTTGGTTTGGCTTCAAGCCTCCCTTTCCGGCAGCGCACACGCGACGCTTTCGCTTTGGGTTCTACCGCGCCGTAGTGTAAACGTTTCCGGAAGACACAGAGTAAACTCAAAACAGTATTCATCTAGAAGTAGCATAGCAGTCCAATTTCTTCTTCCTTCCCCCCGTGCAGACAGCTCCATAGACTGCCCTAAAGGATTTCTAGCCCAAACCAGTCTAGCCAAAACATAAAAGTTGCACATTTATAAACAGTTCTTTTCCTTACAGGGTGCAGCTATAGAAAATACAATAGAAAATATCTATGTGTTAACCATTGATTAATGTGTACTGTGCACACAGTTATATGACAGATATTAATTCTCTTTAATATATAGTTCAAGCTAGAAGGTAATGATCACACCTAACTCTGCGCTGCTATGGACACACACTACATATGTTTGTATGAATAGTCCATCTTTTTGCTTAAATCATGTTTGGGCGTTCCACCTTTTAGCTCAGTCTATCTAATGTACTAAAGAGACGAAAATAGCTAAGCCCGCAATAACATCTGGTGCAGTGTCTAGAAGCATTCTTATAACCTAGCAACAAATGCTCAAGTGACTCGGATTCGGCTTGCTACAGAGTCTGTTAAAGTGACTTTTAATATCCAAACAGGATCCACTACAGATTGTAAGCGAGTACAGGGACATTTCTAATGGTTTGGTAAAGTATTCAGCTCCGAATACAAAAGCCCCGCAAAGTCAAAATGTTATCAAAACAAACCATCTATCTTTTCTATCTTGTAACCGACCGAATACAAACCCCATCATTTCATTGCAAGACAGCAAAAGCACTTTTGCAATTCCAAGACGATTGTTGTATCTCGTTGTATGTCGCACATAAAGTGCAAACGCGGGTTCTTTTAAAACAACAAACTAATAAATGTGACAAAATTTATAAAAAAAACATTTATTTTACCGAGGTTTCAAATCTGCCAAAAATGTATTGCAAACTTTAAATACTACAATGATTAAAGTATATGTACTTATTTTATTCAGTCTGTGAAAATAATTTATTCAATTCCCAAACAGGAATTGTTACAAAATTATACAAAAAATGTTACATAAATTATACATCTCTATATAATATTTTCTTGTTAACATTTTCAGTGTTTTATTTCAGGCTGGTCATTTAAAATATACACTATTTGTACTTTACTTCAGAAGCTGAAATTGAATAACATTTTGTTACATTTTTTTACAATTATTATTTGCAATAATCTAACTTGAGTACACTAGCGTAACTAATACATTAGAACATATTTATTAATTTTATCAGAATGACCAAAATAGTGGTCTTCTACTATTTCTGGAATGTAGACAAAATAAATATGGTACACTTTATTTTTATTTTTAATAAACAATTTACTTTACATTTTAATGTAATAATTTTTCTTCATGTAATTCAGCATTTATAAAAATTATACCAAAAAGAAAAAAATCTTGGTCTAAAACACATTTTGTAGGCTAAAATCAGGTAACTACAATACTAGGATTAATAATATGTTAAGTTTTCAGTACTTCATATGGATATTGAAAGATTTTTGAGACATTATTTTTATGTAACAAACTTTAATGGTAATCTTTAAAACTATCAAGAACAAGTATGATTTAGGAAAGCTACAGCATGTTGATTTACTGAATGTGGTTGTTTTTAATTAGCTTGCTTAATTTATGTTTGGTGTTTTATTGTATTGGTGTCAGGTATTTAAAATTATGTTTGGTTAAAATCACTCTGAATGAACACTGATGCATCAATAGTTATGAATGAAATTATCTAGCATGGCAGACAAACTTAAAAGGAGCTCTAAATCATGTGTCAGATGCCATCCTTTATAAAGTTTTATTGCAATAGATGTTTTAATTTTCCCTTTCGTCTGTAAGAGAGAAAAAAAAACCTTTCTAATCTTGTAAAATGTTGCATGAGTTATCCATGCAATGTGACACATTTAACAAAAATAACAAACATTTTTATTTTTTATTCAGCAACTAAAAAAATTATTTTAATACTTATTTCTGGCATTTAGTCTTTGCCTAAAGATAAATAATCCCTGCAATATTAACACAAAATTATTTATTGTAATTAACTAAAAATTAACATCTATATTTTGTAGTCTAATTTAAAACAATTCCACTTCACAAATCTAAAAGTATTTATCTGCCAAATGTTAGTTTTATCGAATTTGATGGTTCTTGATTAGTCAATTTACAAATATTTAATTTATTGTATATAATTATTTGAATTTGCATAGAACTATATTGGGTTAATCAAACTGACACCTTAGCTTAAAATCACATTTTCAGTAGCTTTTGTGCCATTTATTTTAAATCAATATCTAGTTCACACTAGAATTCTGTGTTTCTAATGTATTTTATTTATAATGTATCTGAAATATGTATTTATTATGCATACTTCTTTATCCTCACAACAAACATGTCTTTGGGAAAATTCTACAGATATCAATAATGGCATCAAATTTGTAATTAAAAATTGCAGTATTCCCTGCCAGTTGTATCACATTCCAACACATCATTGCATATAATCAACTTCCTTGTGAAAGTTTACTGGAAATCCTCAGATCTAAAAGCCCATTTAACTGCTTATTTTTCGCCCCCTGTGTACAGTGAACTATGGGATTACTAAAGTAGAAGGACAGTCTCTTCACACAGAGCTGAACAGGCCCATGGACAATTGCAACAGTCTTAGGATGTCTCCAGTAAAAGGGATGCAGGAGAAGGGGGAACTGGATGAACTGGGAGACAAGTGTGACAGCAATGTCTCCAGCAGTAAGAAGAGGAGACACAGAACTACCTTTACCAGTTTACAACTGGAAGAACTGGAGAAAGTGTTCCAGAAAACACATTATCCTGATGTATATGTAAGAGAACAGCTAGCTCTGAGAACAGAGCTCACTGAGGCCAGAGTCCAGGTAGGTACCTAATTGAACATTACATAGGACAATTTAGAAACTGATCAACAGCACATTAGAGGTTGATCAAAAGTACATGATGTTGCATCATGAAGAATATGTTTTGTCATGTTTTTCTGTAAAAAGGAGCTGTCTGAGGAAACTGCATATAGAAGGAAAAATAGAGAATGAAACTTCTATGATAAATCTTTCTATTAACCTTGCTTCCCCGTCAAAATTTCATGCAGCACATGAATATAGTATTAATACGTAAAAGTTTCCAAAAGTGTAATTAAAATGAACAGTAGTTTGTCATTATCATCTAACCAAACTGGATTGCAGTGAACTCTAATTCTATTATTGAATAAAAATTGCAGAATTAAAGTAATTAAATTTCTTATATTTTTTCAAAAAGTAAACACTGAAACTAGACAGAGAGATAGATAGTAAGGGCTTGATTCATTAATATCACTGGGAGTGGAGACTGCTTAATACCTTGCAGGATTGGAACCTAATTGACCTAGGTTTTTTTTTTCACTGATTGTACAGTTAATTTTCAAGAATATTTTAATTTCTTGGATAAATTTATTGTTGAACAATTAATTGGCTAACATTATGGTATATATCTTAGTCACACACAACTAATTTAATACACGTGTATAATATTTGCATGTGTTCATGTACAATGATGAGAAAATGTGACAAATATGCAGAAAGGCTAGCAAAATAATCTCAGCTCTTTTGAATTTTACTCTCAAAGGATGGGTTTATCAGTCAAATATAAACAATGGTTACATTTTAAAATATATTCTGTTTTTAGAGATCATACTGATTCTATAGATATTCCCTGTGTTTTTTTTTCCAGTTTAGGGAATATCAGGTCCGTTGAATCTCTCAGAATGCAAGTAATTTTTGAGTTTAGCCACTATATGTATTAACAATTTTATGACCCATAATTTATAAAGAAATAAAAGCCAGTTCACATGAACATAGCTGACAATTAAATGAACATCACTTTATCAACTATTTGAATTAACTTTTATATAATAAATAGGCATTGCCTGTATGTATTTAACTGAGTGACATAGGCACTATTGTCATCTGAAAACAGGGTCCAGATTCTCTCTCCATTTTTACCATTGTCACTGAAGTCAAGAGAATTTAACCCAACAACTTAACTCTTTAAATCCTGGAGAATGAGTCTTCTTTTTATATTTAAAGAGATTCTTAGGTATGGCATCTGGTCACTACTTTTTACAACAACTTTTTGCTTAGATTTGAAATATAGATATAAGCCATTAAGACCACTGTGTCTTTCTATTATTTCAGTTGCACAATTTTGCGGCTATTGGGACTGATCACAGAGTAAAATTCTATTTGGTGTAAATTAAGGTGGAACTTAGTTGGGAAATTGATCATATTTTTTCTCAGTTACATAAACTTCTAGAAGTAAAACTATGACAACAGAAGAATGAAAAGCATAAAACATAGAATATTTGAATTATAGGCATTCTGAGAATATTTGTTTTCTGTTTTGTTTACACATAATTTTTAGTTGCTTAGAAAATGACCAATATCTGTATTTCCGAGTGGTTAAATAAGAAAGGAATATGAAAGGAAATGGTGATCATGTTGAGCCTGAGTAGCAACAGTATTCCATCATGGGATTAAGCAGTTTAAAAGGCCTTGCATCATTAGGAGCAAGCATCTGGCAATGCAAGGATAACAAGCAGCAGTTTTGCATTACTTCATGTAGGCAAATGGTTACTTTATCTTTGCCAAGAGTCAGTTTCTAGTAAAGTGATGTAAACAGAAACATTATGGGGGATTGTCAAAGAAAAAAATGTGAGCTTTTTTTTTCTCCTTTAGTTACTATAAATTCAAACAAATTGTTTTATTTACTTTAGCGGAATGATCAGCTGGATACGCTACCCACATTTCCCTTCACCGCCATTTCATCAAGGTCCAGTTTAATTTGTGTCCTGCATACATGCAGAGAGAGCCAACCTGAACCTAATTTATCTAAGTTGTTCTCTTTCCTGCTGCATGTCAGTGCAGTAATTGGCACCCATTTTAAGGAGATTGTCAAGGTCTTTTTTTCAATGAAAGAGCCTCATTACTAAATTCCCTTTGCATGTTCTCGGTGCCTCCTATGGAGACAGCAGAAAAAATTACAATATGTATATATTTTTGCTGTGCCTCAGGCATGATAGATAATACAAATTTACCCACAAGGCTCATAGAAAATATGCTCAACAGGTATTCTGTGCCTTGTTTTGATTTCTGGGTACATTTTTCAAAACTGACATTAAATTTGCAGTATGTAGTTAGAAATTAAACAATCAGTAATATGCCCCTGCTGCTCAGATAATATCAACAGAGCGTTAGCATCCCAGAGGAGAAGGGCAAAAAATCCCTAAGAATTAAAAGCACTAAACCCAGTATTAGTTACTAGAAACTTTTTCAAGTAACTCCCATTTTTTATGTCATAGTTTAATGACAGTTGAGTCTTTAAGTTCATTTTTTTATTGTGAGACTTTCTGCCCAGCCTAAAGAGCACTACATGCCCTATTCTAGAGTTTATCTCTATATTTTATTTTAAATATTGTGGTATCCAACATAATGATGTATCCCTAAATATATAGGAACAGGTACCGTCATTTGTTCTATATTTGTACAATGAGGCCATTGTCTATGACTGGGGATCATCAGTACAACTAGTAATACTGGATTTACTAACATGGCAACTTTTAAAATAAATATCAAAATGGGTTTACACATAGCAGAACAATAAGGGCTTGAATGGGAAACTCTTACTTCACATGAGCAGTCCCTTTGAGTCTGTGGGATGGCTCTCATGAGTAAAAGTTCACTATCATGAGTCTGGATTGCACAATAGAGATCCCAGGATAGTAGCTTTGGTCCAACTTAGAGGCTGTGTCCAGACTCAGGGTTTTTTTCGGGAAAAGTAGCCTTTTCCCGAAAAAACTTCCCCTGCGTCCAGACTCAAGCCGCGTTCTTTCGAAATAATTTCGAAAGAACGCGGCTTTTCTTTCAATGGCGGTAAACCTCGTTTCACGAGGAAGAACGCCTACTTTCGAAAGTTCCTCTTTCGAAAGAAGGCGTTCTTCAATGTAAATAGGGCTTCCTCAAAAGAGAGCATCCAGACTCACTGGGTGCTCTCTTTCGAAAAAGCGGATTGCTCTTTCGAAAGATCCGCCTGCAGTCTAGACGCGATCTTTCGAAAGAGGCTCTTTCGAACGATGCTTTCGAAAGAGCCTCTTTCGAAAGAAGCCTGCAGTCTAGACATAGCCAGAGTGGGCTATGGAGGAGGCATATCAGATTTGCTAGGCGCTTAAAACTAAACTTCCATAACAGAAATGATGCTTTAATGATACATCACGAGGCGGACCCCCATCTTTAGATGTGAGTCACAAGTTACAACCAGGTAGACTCATGTATTAAGCTCTCAGGGAATATTGTGCTATGTTACTCAGGGTGTATCTGCCCTTCAGAGGGTTTTTTTTAAATGGCCATTTTTCCAAAAAAACCTTCACTTACATGCATACTGCAATTGCGTTCTTTTGACAGAAAGTAGAAAGAATGGAGGGGTTTTTCCAACATTGGTAAACCTCTTTCTATGAGGAAGAAGCTTTTTTTCCGAAAAAGCTCTTTTGGAAAAAGGCATGTGTGGATGGGGAAGAGGGTTTTTTTTTTTTTTAAATAATAGGCCTCCAAGAAAAAGCACAAGTGCCCTAGTGGCCACTCTGTCCATAGTAATCACAACTTAAATGTGAGATAGTGTCCAATGAACATGGGTGCTATCTGTTGAATAAACTGATCACTTTTTTCATGCGCTTTTGCTGTTTGGATGCTCTCTTTCGAAAGAAGTTTTGCCAGAAAATCTCTTCTGGAAAAGCTTCTTCCAAAAGAAGCTTGCAGTCTAGACCAGTGTTTCTCAACTTTTTTTTTTTATAAAGTACCCCTTTAAAAAATTATAAGTACCTCATTTAAAAAAAAATAGAAGTACCCCCTGTACCTACAGTTTTCAGGTACACAATTTTTTTGTACCATTAGAACACATTTGTTTAAACAACTAAATCATAGCCAGGAGGATGATGAAATTTTTGGGTGTAAAAAGTACAAAAATAATAAAGTGCTGTAAAACGTAAAACAAAAATTCAGTTTTCTCCAAATTTCAGTTGCATTGACTCACCCCCAGACTTCTCTCAAGTACCCCTAAGGGTACTTGTACCACTGGTTGAGAAATAGTGGTCTAGACATAGCTTCAGAGAGTTTGACATATTAATGCCTTAATAACTGAGGGACCAATTACAGGTCATTTGAGCTATAATCTTTCCATTCACTTCAGTGGGCATTGGATTATGAACCTAGAAATGAAATTCCTTTTCTTTCCAGTCCTCCAGTGTTCTAAACAGGATCCATATCCCAATAAAAATATTTCTTTTTTTTTTGGCTGAACTGTTTCATGCATGCTGCCAGGACAATCTATTGGATCCTATTGTAAAGAACAACCTTTGTCTCATAACTGTTTATTGTTTACCAGACTTGACTGATTGTGTTCCTTCTTTCACAGTCCTTTCCATTGTGCCCCTGAGCTCAAAGATGCTCTTCACAGTTTCCCTCACTATTTTCATATTGCTCCAGATAAAGTTTACATACTATCTCAACATAAAAGAGGTTACCCAGTCATAACTAGTTAATGGCTATCTGGAGCTAATAGCTGAAGGTACTTTTAGGTGTGATTTTTTGCTACCCTAGTGGGCTGCCCAAACGAACTGGGATATATAATAAAATGTTATCTCATGTGCTCATCACAACAAGAAAAATAGATTTCCTGTAAACACAACCAAAAGAGACAGAATTCACTTCAATAGACCTTCTACGGAGAGGATCTCTGGTGAGAGAGAGCAGTGACCTTCCCATTTTCAATAAGTTTCCTTTCAGAGAAACATGGCAATTTTAGAAGTTGCTTTCCAAAATCTTTTGATTTCAGTAAAAACTTTTCAATAGATATTTGAGATTGTTATTTGCTTTCATGGTGTAGGTTTGGTTCCAAAATCGAAGAGCCAAATGGAGAAAAAGAGAACGTTATGGCCAGATCCAGCAAGCTAAAAGCCATTTTGCTGCCACCTATGATATATCTGTTCTACCACGGACTGACAGCTACCCACAGGTATAGTAAATAACATAGATAAATGCCTTTGTTCCTCCTTCAGACCAATTACTACATGTAAAGGTGCTTAAAATTTGTGTATAATTAAAATACTCAACAATCATTACCCTTCACTGAGAGATTACAGTCCATGTTTTGACTGTGTTTCGGACTATACTGATCTGATTTTCTTTTAAGATTCTTCATTTGAATTAACATTCCTGTGTGACTTTATACATGCAGGGACCTAGCAACAAAACAGCCAGCAATGGCACTACAGTCGCACTGTAACTACTGTATACTTTCACTGTCCAGATTCTTTGCCTTTGTTAAGTAGTTAAATAAATATAACATTGTATACAGCATAAGACAATAATATCTTTTGGGCTTTGTTTGGGAAGCCTTAGCCCTTCTTGAACAAGAGCTGCATGAAGCTCTCAGTCTCAGCCAAGGCATCTGTTTTCCTTTACTCTGTTCCTCCCCCACCACTCTCACCAGTTACTGAATATATTCATTTCCCTTGACCATACTTTGTTTTTTATGCCTTCTATAAATGCCAAAACATCTTTGTAACTATCAGAGCTGCCATTATGACCAACACCTCCACTGTTTTACAGAATAATTAGCTTTTACAATATATTTACCACTTTTCCTTTTTAGATGAGAAAAGGCTTTTTATAATATTTTGCATTTCTATCCTGCTGATTTTCCACAAGTTATGGAGGTTGATTTGTTCTTAAATGGTGGTTAATAACTTTGGTGGGTACAACTTTCTTTTTCTGCATGTGTACAATACAGAGGGGGTATTTGTGTGTAATCTGTATATACATATGCATATGCACATGCATATGCATACACACCTGTGGGTGAAGTCCTACACACACTGGGGTAACAATGGGAGTTTGGCCACTGAATTTAATCAGGCCAGGACTTCGCTTCACACACACACACACACACACACACACACACACACACACACACACACACACACACACACACACACACACGTCACATATAAACACCACTACATTTGTGTACAATATATATACATTGAAAAAAGGACTTCAAAAAAGCATTGAGACTGAAGTCAGTAATTTCAGAATTGCAGTTACCTCTCTACTTTTGTTAACAGGAAACTTTTCCTTATATGATCACTAGGCAGTTTGGCCCTGGCTCTGCAACCATTTAAGCACGTGCATTAGTTTATATTCACATTAGCAGTCATCTTTGAAGTCAGTGAGACTACTCACAAGCATTAAGTTTATGATTAAGTAATTTCAGGGTTAGATGGAGTGGGGGAGAAGCGAAAAGATGATTAAACCCTTCTCACTAGTTGTCAGCTCCCTCCATATCTTTCTCTTTTTCTTTCTCATACTATGACCATCCTCCTTGCTGTCCCATTCCTCTTTGCCCCCTTTCTTTAGGACATGGGACACCTCCATTTTTGCACTCTTCATATCTCCTGACTTATTTCCACCTCACAATATTGAACCCAACCTTTTATGGGTACCTTGAGACAGCCACACCCTGAGCCCACTTCCCTCAATGCCAACATGTTCCTGAGCTACTGGGACTGCTGGATCTTGCCCCAAAGAGCTTAACGTTATGTAGACCAAGAAAAAAAAATGAGGAGGGAAACTGAGGCACAGGAATGTGAAGCAATTTGCCCCAAATCACTCTGTCCCATGCCCTATCCACTAGACTAGACCATGTCGGTTCCCCAACGCAGTTTCTGTCAGCACAGTCCCATCTGCAATTTTCCGACCATCAGACTTCCATTAATACCAGTCCATAGTTATGTGTACACCTTTCTGGGATGCTCAGTAAGCAACTCCAAATGTGTGCGCTGAAAGTGTATATTTTTAAAATAACCACAGTTTGGTGATGTCTTTAAATATAGATAATGTTTAATTCTTGTAACATGATAACTGCTTGGTAATTACTGCTATTTTTTAAATGAAGCTCTTTTGAGTTATAGGAGACTTAAAAATAATCAAACAAATCTATAATCCCAATCTAAAACCCAAAGCCAATGAAAATATCCATTGTATACTTTCTGGTCCAAAATAATTGACCTGATTTTTTTTCATGAATCTTGTGAAATTTTTTTTCCCAGACTTAGGTCTTCCCTGCCAGATTTCAACCTGAAAGAAATTTTTATCACTCAGACGAATTATAAATTCCTAAAAATAAAGGTTTATATTAAAAGAACCATACTGCTATATGTATTCCCTGTATACATACTCATAGGCACACCCAAATATATATGCATATGGAAAAAGAGTTGCCTCCAAGAAAAAGCTGTACATGTTTAACTTCAGGTCTTTTTAAATCAATTTAAACTGATTTTTAAACTCAAATGGGCTCTTTTGTTTGGATTTAAAATTGGTCTTTTTCAGCTTATCTTAAATGGACTCCTGATCCACTTAAACCAGATAAAATAAGACTGATTTAAACTGAAAAAGGAGTGTCCTCTCAGTTTTTGCACTGGTTTAACTAAGGCTGTTTCGACACTATAGCCTATATCAGCAAACATATGTCACTCAAGCGTGTGAATACTCCCTTGAGTGACATAAATTGTACTCACATTAGCATTTGTGGGCATAGTACTATGAAATTGATTATTTAGTTAAGCTGATGCAATATTCTCATGTAACCAAGATCTGAGGCTATAGTCTGTTCTACACCTAAAACTTAGGTTAACTTAACTACATTGCTCAGGGTTGTGCAAAATTGTGCACCTTGAGTGCTATAGTTAGGTTGGCATAATCCCTGATATAGACATGGTGAGTTTGCTGGAAGAATCTTTCTGTTGACCTAGCTACTGACTCTTGGAGAGGTGGATTACCCACCATACCATATAAGACCCTTTCTATTGGTAGAGGAAGCATTTACACTACAGACTGTGGCAATACATCTGCAACACCATAGCTGTGCTACTCTGAGGCTGTAATATAGAGATGGCCCATGAATCCTTCTATCAGGAGACAGAAGACACTGGCACACTGCATTCAGATCTGTTCATTTGGCTTCCTTCTCTTCATAAGTATTTCAACATATGCACCATACGCACTATAGTCCATATAAACTAGTCAAGCTATTTCTTCCACAGATAAGGAGGAGCGAGAGAGATTACTATTGTTATTTCTATTTTTAAATGGCTGAGAGACATCCTGTCACTAGTGTGATGGAACTATATAAGTAGTTAGACAGACATCATATGCAGCAGAGATATATGCTGCTGTTACATTAGAGATTGATCAAGATTTAAATTTCTGATCTATTGGCTGCTCATGATTCTGTTTATAAGGCCTGATATTTTAGAAAATTAGGTTGGCATAACTGTGTTGATAAGGGGTTTGAAATATTCAACCCCTGACTGGTGTAAATTCACTGATGTAAATCCCACTGATAGAAGAGTTTGTTGTTGATTTCACTACTTGCATCTCCAGGAAATGGATTATGTAGGCCAGCACAGGTAGTGTCTATATCATTGGTGGGCAATAATTTTTGTCTGGGAGCCACTTCAGAAATTTTTGAAGTGGCCCTGGGCTGCCCTGGAAGGGTGGACCTCAGGCAGAAGGGGCGGGGCCAGAACACTTGCGTGCTCCCCCCGCCTCAAAGACCCTGATTGGTCTGGGGGTGGGGAAACGTGCAAAGTCTTTTCATCCCCCCTAGAGCGAGAATTACCAGCTGTTCTGGCCGTGGGAGGAGACTTCACATGCTCCCTCCTGCTGCCCCCAGGTCAATCGGGGCCTGGGAAGCGGGAGCATGTAAAGTCTCTCACTCCCTGCTCTCACCTTGCAGGGGAGCACCGCTCTTAGAATCAATCTCCAGCTGAACAGCAGCTGGTGGTTGACATTAAGTGCTGAGCCCCTTGCAGGGCAGAAGGATACTTCACGCGCTCCCCCTACCACCAAGCCCTGATTAGCCCGGGGGTGGAGGGAGTGTGTGAAGTCTCCTCCCACACTGCCTCAATCCTGCAAGGAGTGTGTAGGACTTAGAAGCACTGCACCCGTCGCAGGGTGGAAGGAGACTTTGTGTGCTCCCCTGCCTCTGCCATTAGGCCAATCAAGGCTTGGGGGCAGGAAGTGTGCGCAAAGTCTCCTCCCACCCTGCCAGGAGCATGTGGTGCTTCTAAGCCCCCTGCTGTACTTGCAGGGAGGGGGCAATGCAGGAGGAGATCTACTCCCCCTGGTTGGCCTGGAGGCAAGGGGAGCAGCAGGGCCTCTGTGGGTCAGATCAACTCACTTGGCAGGCTGGATCCAAACCATGGAGGCCCTTTTGCCTACCCCTGGTCTACACTGAAGCACTACCGAGGCACAGCCAAAGCAGCACTATTGTGCTGCTGTAGCATTGTGTAGACAAGATCTAAATTACATTGATGTAATTAGGCCGAGGTTGCAATCACTATGCCATTAAGCAGAATGAGTGCCATTATCACAGCACTCCTCATGGCACCATAACTAGAACAATAAATAATGACACAGAGTTAACCCATCAGCCATTTCATTCTCCCTAAATGAACTCTCTTGAGCACAGTTATTTTGATGCTGACATCTCTAAAGGTCAAGGCATGCGCTACCATGCATGCAGATAAGAAGGTTGTTGTCGGAGTGGGGGCACACAGATTATTAGATGGGGATAATTAAATTGTGAACTCCTTACTTACCCAAATGTGCATTTACTAACCTTTGACTTTGCCTGTGAAAAGTACACGGGGATTGGGGAGGATAGACTCTTTCTTCTTCTACCAGCATGAACTGGGGCAGGTTATTGCACTCACTTCTGTGTGCGGGGCATGAAGTTCAGCAACATATATAGTTCTTTGCTGTGCATTCTGTGATTGAACTCCCCTGTGGGTTGTGTGGGTTGTGTTCCAAACACACACATCCCACCATTCCATCAGAGCATCTTTCTGTAACAAAGCCTGTAGAGTAGACTCCCTGCTCTGCCACTCCACTGCCTACTTTACACCCACCCCACAGTAACAATATGGTGGCTTTGGTGCATTTGAAGCCTTGTGTGTCTATATAAAGAATTTCTTCTTATGTCAGTAAAGAATCCTTTCATCTTATTTGGGATGGAAGATTGGCTCTGAATTATCTATTATTCAGCCCAACCATATTGATCAAGCTACTGCCTTTCAGAGAGGTGGATTACCTACCATATCATAAAAAACCCTTCTGCTGATGAGGAAGCATCCACATTACGGGCTGTGGCAGTACAGCTGCAACACCCTAGCTGTGTTACTATGAGGCTGTAGTATAGATATGGTCTATGAATCTTTCTACCAGGATGCTTATGTTAGTAAGTTACTCTTTAACATAGTAACAGAAAATGCACTTTTAATATTTGTATAGTTCATAATTATTTCTTGTGACTAATTTCGACTAATATGTTTTGCAGAATGGTGACTGTTTACACAAGTTGTGATGCAAAAAGAATGCTTTGCAAGTTGAGAAAATGACTAGAAGTCCACATGCTAACTAAATTCTTCTCTTGTGTCTGCACACACAGATCTCCCATTGGCTGTAATGGGAGCCACTAGCATACAGGTGTGGACACTTAATATGGCATTTGGGAAACAACTCCTTGCAGTTCAGCTGTATTTCAGGCTTGTTTGTCAAGCATGTTACAAGACAAAGTAATAATGGAAAAAATAAGATAAAATAGGAAAAAAGAGGTTGTTGAATTTTTCCAAAAGTAGATTTTTCATCTCCCTCCCCCAACATCCTACAAATTTTCAGATTTTTTTAACCACTTGTTGAATAAGTTGAAATTTTCTAAATTTTGAATTTTTGACAAAGGTTAGTATTGAAAATGTGATATTGGATGGGAAAAAACAACAATGAGGTTTAACTGGTAATTTGAAGTAAGGGGTTTATTTCAGAATCGCCCTTCTCTGCCATGTGTAGATGCGGGCAGGTCTTCCAGGCTAGTCAATTTCCAAAATGGCGACAGGCCAGGAACATGATAATGAAGCGCGGGATATTTAAATCCCGCGTTTCATTTGCAATTTCGGTCACCCTCATTAGCCTCCCTAGTTCGAACTAGGGAGCTAGTGTAGACATATCCCCAGACAGTGACTGTGGAAATGGTGAAATTGATCGTGCCTTTAGGTACGGCCTGTGATAGGGAGAAGAGGATGCAGAGTCTGTCATTGGAAGCTCTGTGCGAAAGGCAGGAAGAATAACTTAGCCCTGCTAGCCCATGGCCAGAGTACAGCAAGTGTTTCCCATTCTGCTACATACAGCCAGTTTTGGAGACTGGTGTGAAGAGGGAGATATTGCCCAATGTCCTTTGAGGAACCTAGTGCCATGGTCTGTGGTAAATTTCAGCAGTCTTTGTATTCAGGCACTATGTTGCAAATAGACCAAGGCTGGAGACAAGGTTTCATCTTCTTGTTCCCCATGAAATACAGCTGAATTGCAAGGAGGTTTTTTTCCCCAAATGCCACATTAAGTGCCCGCACCTGAAAGCTGGCAGCTCCCACTACCATCCATGGGAGCTCTCTCTATGCAGACACAAGAAAAGAATTTGGATATTATTGGGACTTCCAGTCATTTTTTTTCAACCTTCTTGTTCTCCAGGAAGGGTTGCAGTCTGATTCTCAGTTCACATATTATTCATGTTCAGTACATAGGCAACTAGTTTTACACTGTCTACCTTAAATATAATCATTATGTATTAGTGCCATAAGGACACTAATAAATATATGATTGCATTCAATCACATCTTTAAAAACACAGAAAGTGAGAGAGGGGAATAGCCCCCCCTCCTCATTAGTACCTCCCTACTTCCCTCCTTGCTTGCTCTTTGCTGTTGCTGCACAGTTACCTCTGCAGGATTCATGCTGTTTTGTCTAAGATGAGTGTCCTTTTGCTACAGAGCTGGAAACCCTAGGGCTCCTTTCCTCCAGAGTCACAGCACCTCCTTTGAACTGCAGCTAGAGCTTCAAATGGATGCATGTCTGAGGCACTGGCTGCATTTGATTTTCAGGGAAATTCTAACCCACTGCAAGTGGGAGTCCCAAAGGGAGACCTGGGCCTTCAAAAGAAATAAGCAGCTGTGGGAGAGCAAAAGAGAGAACATGGGGAGAGTAGATGGCAACCTTTTAAAAGGAGAGAAGGGAAGACGTACAAGGGCCTGTTCCATACCTTGGAAGGGCAAACACACTCAAAAAGGCAAAGGAGGGTGGTATGTACTTATGCAATCCTCGGACCAGCTAGACAGCAGTGGAAAACCCTAAGGTCACATATACTACTAAGTAACCCAAGGGTGTAAGAAATTATATAAATATGCACATGCTGTTTATTAAGCCCTTGGATCATAATTCTAATTCCATTCTAATGGGTAACTCCCATTAGCAATAATCAGAGTTATTGGCTCATATTAAATCTCTCATGTGGTCTATATTATACACCACATGTTATGTGTAACTTTTAACTATAGGCTACATAGAACTGGCAGATAGCCACAGAGGTGAATTAACAGTGACTGTTATTTAGTGTTAAGTCTGTTGACCACTGCCAGTTGTTCTAGACAGAGTCATGCAATGTCTGACAGTTTTATTTTCTAGACCATAAAGCACCATACTCACTTAGTACTTCAAAATACTTGGTCTTTGGTGTCTCAACATTTCCTCTTCCATTATTTGCAGAATCCTTAGACCCTTAAACATGTTAGGTTTAAGTGAACCTTGAGTGTAGTTACAAGACTGCTCAATGAAGTGAGGTGGGATTTCCCCCTTTAATAGTGCTCTTAAAGGGTAGGAGATATGATATACGACTATATTACAGCAGTGAGTTATGCCTTTCCTTTTACTCTTTGACTCTGAGAGCTATGTGGGTTAGTGTACATCTGCAATGTACACTATCCAAGAAATAAAGCATGATGATGTTTTGAATACTGGGCTACCTTAGTCTGGCCAAAGTATGCTACATATACAACCAAGGGATGACTTTCCGCTCCCTTCATCCTGGAGCTATGCAGGGATCGAATTGACCTCTAGTGTAGTTTAGAGCAGCCGGAACTGTTGTAAATTAACCAGATGAAACCAGCTCCATAGGAACTTGTTGCCACCCTTGGAGTATCAGGGTGCAGTGGCAGTCCAGGAATATCATCAACCCCTGATGAAGGCAGGGAAAAGTGGGTAGTATAAAGCTAATAGCCCTGGCTTTTCGCCATTTGGTCATTCCCTGTACATCAGGAAAATCCCTTTCTCTCCTGTGTCATTCAGCAGCATGACGGAAACAGACCCAGTACCTAGGATCTGGCTCATTACTGTTATTTATGAATTAGCATCTCAGTGATTCATTGTGTTAGGCTTTCAAAAATATGGGTAAGAGACAAACAACTTCTTCTTCATAGACCTTACAGTCTGAATAGACTAGACAGAGAAAGTGTAGTGCGTTTTAAAGATGAGAGATTCAGCTACAAGGAGTTGATGTGATACAAAATGTGAGTGGTAAATCTGGATTTGAACCCAAAGAAGTGTGGAATTTTTACATGGAAAGCCAGTCAGAATACCAATTACTTTAGTTAACTTCATGTTTCAATTCTGTTAGGCAGTAGGTCAGATTCTAAGGAAGTGACATCATAACCATGATAGCAAACTATGACTTTCCTAGGGATGTTGATGTCACAGCCATGAAGTCAGACTCTTTTTTCCCCCTAGCCAGTAGTGTATAAATATATATACAACATGATAGGTAAATATATTCAAGGGTTCTGGTGATTTCATGGTAACCACAAGAGCAAATCTTGAGCTGTCTGTGATGTTAACAGAAACCAGAGATGTACAGTATGTATAGCCTTATTCACAGCCTCCCTGAATTGCCTTTTATATAGTACATGGATCACACAAGATTCTAAGAGAAATATTTTCTTAAAACTCATGTGCACAATGTCTCCTTTCCCTCCTGTCTACATCTGCTATGTACACCATAGAAGGAGCACTGATCACTTTTATTTATTGTAAAGTATTGCTCTATTTACATTTAATTCTGGGATATATTTTGCACTTAGAATTTCACTTTGAGACAATTATGGAATAACTCTTTGCTAAACAGTGGAGGTCTGATAGCAGACATGATTCAATCACTTAAAATAAGGGCCGGAATAGGATAATTTTCATGTCCAATAAAAAAGGAACAGACAAATGACTGGGGAATGGGATGATGAAGGGTATGTGATACATACCTTTGAAAAGTGTAGCAGCCTCATGGAACAAGCCATAAGCATCTTCCAGGATCTTGTTAGGCTTTTCAGATTTGGGCAACTAGTTAAGACTCCTTCCTTCCTCTGATGAAGGAATCTGTGGGACCACTTTGTAATCTTTAAGAATTATTTGTTTTTTTTATTTTCTTTTTCTTTTGACATGGCATAGATATATTTAAGCATTACTAGCTGACTTCTGCCCTCACTTACACCAGTTCAACCTCAAATTGAAAGGAATGTTTGGGATAAAAATATCAAGAAAACTAGTGGTACTATATTTATAGTATGACAAACACAGAGGAAATAGAAATTTCACAAGTACTGATCTTGTGATGCTTCTGAACCACACAGGTCTATAGGAACTTCTAAATTTAACCTCTGAAGCTTCTGAAGCCACCCGTCATTTGAGCATTAGACATGCCTTTAGACAAAATCCCACTTGTCTGTTTTACCCATTTAAAGCAGTTTTCAGGCAATATTATTCCAATAACCAGACCTTTGCAGCCCATGGAGTTGCAGAATTTGTCCTGATATCTTTTAAGGAACATTAATCAATACAGATAAAATGACATTCTGTCTAACATATGTCAACTATAGAGTGAGTGGGAATTTTCAAAGGTTCCAAAGTTCAGATTGGATGCATCTGTGCTGGAAATATTACAGCATCATCTTTCTTGGGAAATGTACTGTACATTTGAATATCATTGAAACTGGAAACACTGTACTGCAAGCATAGCTTCGTAAGACTGTAATTCTGGGGATCATGCACTATATCAAGAGCTTTCAGAAGTACAATTGCTTATGTTTGGAACAGCCAGGGTATTTGTACTGCTTGCAGATAGAATATAAAAAATGCATACAGAGCAACAGTATATAAATAATTTTTTCTCTCCATCGTGAGAGACACAAGGCACGTGAATGGGACACATACTGTTATGGTTGGATAACATAGGCTTATAAGGAAGAGTATAGAATCCCTATCATTGAAAGCTTTGAAGAATAGGTTGGACAAAACCTCTCTGGGATGGCCTATGACTATCCTAAGGCCTGCAAAGGCAGGGAATAATGTTGAGGAGGAAGAGGCCACTAACTAGCCTCATGAGGCCTATAGGGATGGAGGGTAGAATATTGCCTCCTTTAATTCTGGGGGAGGAGGGGACAAGGCTGGAGCCTTTTAAGGTTTACAGTCCTTTAGAGCCTTCTAAAACTTATGGAGACTGGAGAGACCAACAAACACTGTGCCCCTCTGATTTCTGCAGCTCCCATTGACTGGGAACAGTGAACTGCATCCACTGGGAGCTGTGGGGGCCATGAAAGTGGATGTGTGAGTCAGTATCAAAGTGACTACATCTTATAAGTGTAGGGTCCCCACTTGCTATTCCTAAAGTTTATAGGGGGGGTTGTAAACATTCTTCTTAAGCTGAAATTGGCATCTTCCCTCTGAGGATCAAAGGTAGGCTTGTCATTTCGGGTATGTCTAGACTGCATCCCTCTGTTGGCAGAGGGATGCAGATTAGGCAGGTTGCCATTGCAAATGAGGCAGGGATTTATCCCGTGTCTAATGTGCATAAAAATGGCCACCGCGTTTTGCTGACTCAGCACTTTGTCAGCAAAAGGTGGCAATCTAGAGGGGTATCTGTTGAGAAAGAAAGCCTTTTTCAACAGATCCCTTATGCCGCTTGCAAGACCCATGCTAACAATATTATTTAAAGTATTAACTTCTATTATATGAGTTTAATTACCTCATCTCTCTATCTGCACACTAGAGGTATGTCTAGACTACATGGCTCCATTGATGGAGCCATGTAGATGAGTTTACTAGACATAGGAAAATGAAGTGGCCATTTAAATAATCGCTGCTTCATTTACATCAAAACGGTCGCCGCGCTGTGCTGATCAGCTGCTTGGTGACACAGTGGGGTCGTGTGGATGTGCGACTGTCGACAAGGGAAGCCTTTGTTGACTGCTCCAGTATGTCTCGTGAAATGAAGTTTACCAGAGCAGTCAACAAAGGCTTCCCTTGTCAATCGCGGCACGTCCAGACTGTCCCGCTGTGTCGCCAAACAGCTGATTGGCACAGCGCGGCAGCCATTTTGATGTAAATGAAGCAGCGATTATGTAAATCGCTGCTTCTTTTTCCTATGTCTAGTAAACTCATCTACATAGCTCCGTCGACGGAGCCATATAGTCTAGATATACCCTAGATCTCAACTAGAGGAGTTTAGGGAATCATAATTTATCTCTGTCTTTCTGACTGGTGATTTGTAAGTATCTTTGTTATTCAGGAATAGAGTAAAAAAAGCATCAGAAACATTTTTAAACTTAGGAATGCAACTTTTTTTTGGTGGGGTGCCATAATACATCAACAGTAAAATTAATAGGGAAAATATAACCTCAGCCATCATCATAACTTACCTATTATGATGCCAACATGCCTTTGTTTATGGATGTAGGAGAGGGGGCATTAGGTTAATAATGGGAACTCACTTTGTGATCTAAACTATGAAGCAATTTGTGACACTCCAAAATAGCACCATAAGCATATACAGCACTTAACAAGCACATAAACAGATACAGGTCCAATCCCAATTTCCTTGCAATCTAAAGTCAGCATGAAAATGTAACAAACACATTTTTAAGGTGTGGGGAAGACCACAGGAAATTAAAAAAGGATGATATAGTTTTTTGGCAGAGCAGTTTCCCTATAGTGAATGAGAAGCGAAGATTGTCTTCATCACAGATTTATTGTTGTTTCCATAAAGTTTTGAAACAGGACATTAACACACACTAGGGAACATTTAGTGTGTGTATCAGTAGGGTCCACATTGAACCTATTTATGCCTGTTGATATGCTAGCGTGAACTAAAAAATTACACCTGCCTTGTGTGGACTAAAGTTCTGTGTAAACAAGCCCTGAGTATATAAGGAGAGATTGAATGGAGAAAAGATGATTGTAAGTTTAAGTAGACCATTTATGCATAAGGAGGCTGCATGAGAGGAGATGCAAAGCAGAGGGAAGGAGAAGACAAAGAAGGACAGTTGGAAGTGAGTCTTAGTTGGAACAAAGTGCAACAGATTGGGGAATAAAAATATATGCCATCTAAGATGGAAGCTGAAATTATACTAAGCCTCGAAATCCTCGTAAATCACTATCTAACAAATAACAAATATATGAAAAAAATATATTCATAAATATCATAAATATATACACTGAAGAAAGGAGAAAGCCAGTGGCACTTTCTGTTTAAAAATTTAGGCTTTAAGTGACTGCCAAGCACAGAAGGCATAAGACAGCAACACCACACATGCAGTGACTCCAGATCTGCAGCAGACATTGCTGGTAACCACAAAACTCGTCTCCTAGTCTGTCATGCAAGGTTTTCCAACAAAAAATGCCACACTGTATAGCCAGTAAGCTGGAAAAAAGGTTTATGGGTGTAATTTTGTTTTAAAACATCATGAAAAGAGGGGTTTTAACTTAAAACTGTCTTTGAAACCACTTTAGAAAGGAGCCATGAATGTGTTATGAGTCATGTCTGTGTCTTCTGGATTCATTTCTTTTAAAGTAACTAACTATACAAAGTTATCCAAGATGCTGAAATTTCATATTTTATAGTTAAGCATAAGTAGCTTGAGAAAATTATCTGTTCTGTTCAAAGTTTGAAGTTTTAAATCTTCAAATACTTAATTAAAAACCTTCCTTTCCATGATGTATAACCAAAACATTATAACAATTAGGTGACTGGTACATGGAGACCTCTACATACCACGATGACCAATATTGTCTTGTTGTTTCTGCGTACTCCTCTAGCAATCTGTATCCATCTTTTGTCCCTTTTCTTATATAGGCAGTCCCCGGGTTACGAACAAGATAGGGACTGTAGGTTTGTTCTTAAGTTGAATTTGTATGTAAGACGGAACTGGTACATATTGTAGGGGAAACTCTAGCCAAACATTTCTCCAGAGCTCAGTTTTATTCTCCCACACCTCACTTCCCTCAGTCCTTTATTCTCAAGCTGAGGTGTCTGCTGAGAAAAGCCGCTCGGCGTCTCCCTGGTCTGCTGGAGGGGGGGCACTAGCTTCGCGTCTCCCTGGTCTGCTGGGGGAAAGCAGCTAGTGCGGGATTGTCTCACCCTGTTTGTAAGTAGGGATCTGATGTAAGTCGGATCCATGTAACCCGGGGACTGCCTGTACTTAAATTGCAGTTGTTGTGCTTTGTGTTCTGTGTTTATACAGCGCCTAACATAATAGGGTCCTGTCTACAGTAATACAAATGAATAATATTAATAATTAATAAAACAAAGTGCACATTTACAGATATCGAAAGCTTTTATAATGCTTTTCACTTCTATAGTCACTTTCTTCTGAAAGTCATTTGGAGGCTTCCATTGACTATAGTGGGCATTAGACTGGGTTCTTTATCTCCATGAGAAGGTGGCTATATTTAAGTTCAGTGTTAAATATCCTGCAGAAGGTCACCAAGAAAATCAGTGGCAGAGCAGAGGAAGAGTTCATCAGTCCTAGCTCTCTGGCATATGGTTTGATACATTGTCCATGCAGCATCTTTACTGTGTTTTTCACTGAAATTGCATAGGACTACTAGGGTAGTTGCTAATATTACACAGGAGAATTAGTGAGGCAAACCAAAAGAAGAAGGAAAAAAAGACAGAACAAAATATAAATAAATATAATCTTATTTGATATATTCCAGATTCAGAACAATCTGTGGGCAGGAAATGCAGCTAGCAGCTCGATGGTCACTTCCTGCATGCTCCCGCGGGACACTTCTTCGTGTATGACACCTTATTCTCATTCACCTCGGACAGATTCTGGCTACACAGGCTTTTCAAACCACCAGAATCAATTCAGCCATGTGCCCCTCAACAACTTTTTCACTGACTCTTTACTTTCCGGGGCTGCCAATGGACATGCATTTGAAACCAAGCCGGAATTTGAAAGGCGGTCTTCCAGTATTGCAGTTCTACGAATGAAAGCCAAGGAGCATGCTGCCAACATTTCGTGGGCCATGTAATATAATAGTTTGCTTTCTTTTGTTAAATAGCAAACCAAAAACATTCTTATTTCCCATATTTAAAGGACACAACAATAAGCTGCTGTGTTTGGAAATGCTAGAGGTCAGGATATACATTGAAGCCTGCTTTAAAAAATACTTTATCTTATTTAACAATAAAACTTGAGGATCAACCTGAATAGATTTACCAGTCTCAACCATCCCTATATTTTGTTTTTTATATTAAAACATGTCTTATTGTACCACTTGATGAAATATGATTATAAAACCTGCAAAAAGAATAAACCTATTAAACAAATACATCTGCTATGTATTGGTGTATGTCAGTGCTACGTACAAAAGGAATTCCTTAGGAATGAATACCTGATAAAGGAGGAAGTCTGGGGAGGAAAACACATTTGTCATATCAAGGCGGTGAGGTAAATCTTTAAGCACATTGTGTGAGGTGGTAAGTGTATGACTCTCCTTATCGTAAATAGACATTGTAGGTCTAGTTCTGAGAGTCCTGTGGTGCTACTTTCAGCCTGATCCATTATTCTGCTACATCCATGCAGATGTAGCAGAATGGAGTTATACCATCATAACAGTGATGTAACAGAATGATGAGTCTGATCCTTTATTCATATGGATCTGAGCATTGAGTTTAATGAAAATGTTACTGTGGATTAGATTGGGAGCAGAAGGCAATGGCAAAACTCTCCTTAAGTTCAATGGCAGCCGGATTGGGCTCTATACGCTCACAGCATATCACAAAGGAATTAAAACATCGGCAGACTTTCTGACATTTCTGGTGAAAAAAAATAGGGGTGGGGGGAGAAGAAAAATACTTTACATCTGGAGAATTGCTATCTGCTTTGATTTACTTCTCCTCCCTTTCCCCTGTCACATTCCAGGCTCCTTCAGATGAGTGAAATGTCAGCCTCCTTGAAAGCAACAGTCAGTCTCTCAAGTTCATAAAGGCAAAATAAATTAATTTAAATAAAGAAGGACTTGCAGGGCTGTGATTAGAACAGGATACAGCTCTCCACACTGTCCGTGCTTCTTGCTTTTCTCTCTAGCCACCACTTTGAAGCGAGGGAAGCCTGGGGAAGCATTTTTCATTACAACAAAACTGAACTAAGTAGTATTAATAAAACAAAACTACAAGGATCTAGAGAGTGCTCCTCTTTCTATTTGGGATGATGGCCAAGATTCTAATGAATTAAATGTGAGAAGGATCTGGTCTACAATCTTTAATTACAGTATCTAAGCCTCACTTTGAAAGCATTATTATTAATCGGAAATGTGATTTTTAGAGCAAATATTTAAAATTGGCTGATTTGAAAAGAAAATGATCCTATCACGGGCTTTAGCAATAAGATCAGCATTTTATACATGTATATACTTTTCTAATTTTATTACCTTGCCAAAATTAGCTTCTTCAATACTGGGGTGGGGGAAGGGAGTTACAAGGGGGGCAGGGAGAGGAGGGAGAAATTTTCAGGATCATATTTAGCAGCTTTTAAAATGACCTATGGAGAAGACAACTGTAAAATGTGTCTTACTTTCAAAGCAGACTGATTGTTTTTAACACATGTAAAGCTGCAATGGCTCTATGGACACTTGTGCCACATGAAGAAGGATTACAGTGATGAAAATACAAGCATTTTTTTCACAGGTCAAACAGTTTCTAATTTCAAAATGTGTTTTTCATTATTATTGTTTTTAGCATTTCCACATAACAATTTTCAAGGTGTAATATTTGGAACATGCCAAATCTATTTCCAGATAATTTTTATTGGAGTGTCAGCAGTAAGGCTATGAAATCTCAATTGGCAAAACACTGGGCCAATTTATTGGTGCCTTTCCTTCAGTTTTCTTACATATTGCAATAACAGACATCTCAGTTGTCATCTCAGGAAATTCTGCATTATCGTTCATTTTTACAAGTCATGATTAGAACTGAGCAATTCCCAAGAATATATTGCAGTGACAGTGTTTGCAGGAAATAAACTGTCATGTTCAAAACATTACAAAACTGGTATGTGTAGGAATCCTAGCAAGAAGCAAAAGGGGGAGAGGACCCCTCCTTTTCCTGATGATTGTAAGCAACTGGAAGGGATATTTGAATTAAACCTTTCTTCCCTGTTTTGAACAATTGAAATGATTTGTTATATGTTCCAAGCATACCCTGATGCACTATTTTCAAGCTCCAGTTAAATGCAAGTTGTGATAAATTACAGACCCTGAGTTAAACTTGTAACACTCTCACAACAGCTAAGTCTCTTAGTGTTGCAGCATGTAGAAAAATCACCCCCCTGTGTTAGATGTCAAGAACTACAATAGGGACAGATTCTGTCTCCATCACTATTGTCACTTATGCAGTAAGTAGTCCCATTGATTTCAATGAACTGCCATTTTAGTGACCCCACTGGACAATTTATTTCAGTGGGACTCCTCATAGAAAGCCAAATTTTGAACAGCCTATATGTAAGGAGAAGTGGTTATTCATATGGTAATACTACTTCAGACAATGGGACTATTCATACAGATAGCGGCTCTCCATCAGCATGAGTAAGTGACTCACCATCAGGACAAGCATATGGTACCATTTCATGAAGGTAAGGGTGTCAGAATCTGGCCCAGAGTAACTAATGGCCTCTCACTGACTGAAGCTGGGACTGGCTGACTAGGACTGGATAACTTTCTAATTGACCTTTTCTGTACGTTCCCTCTGAAATATCTGGCACTGTCAGAAGATAGGAATACTGAATTAGACAGACTATTGGTCTGACCCAGTACGGCCATTCTTATGTTCTTAAGTGTTAGATATATATGTATATTCACTTTGAGTAGCCACTTCCTGCAAAAATAGTGGTATTGAAGTCAATGGCATTATTTGTAAAGTGCTACATCTGTTCAAAGAAAGCTCCAAATTCTGTCTGTACATGTGCAAGCACACACACACATACACACACATATAGTTTTGAGTACATTTCTACTTAGTGTGATTAAAGGTATCAAAATTTGGGCCCAAATGATCTTTTTTTGTTGAGTACAGTACTTCATTCTACAAGTTTTTTTTATTAACTTTAAAACATACTATAACTTGTCTTTTTATCTTTTTGGAAATAAATAGATATTATCCACTTAATGATTTCTTCCTATAAAAGACTGAACTTTGCTTCTTCAACACATTTTCCTTCACAGATGGTATGAAGAATGTTCTAAAAACAAAAGGAGGTGATTTACCTACCCTTTCTCCCAAGCACTTTGACTAATGTTTGAAATATGTGATCATCGTGGAACGATGAGAAGAAAATTTATAGAAGTACTGGGCTAAGATTCCCTTAACTTGTTAAAAAAGGTGAAATATTGTTGTAAAGCAATTTCATGATTTATTTGTAATGATATACTGGTGGGCTATTTTTCTTAAGATTGACCAATTTTTCTTATATTTTTACACTGATTTTCTGAATTAAAAAAATAATATGTTCAAACTTAACTCTAAAAATTAAATTTTGTCCTCAGTGATTGTACATCTTAACATGCACACTATCAACACTACTTAGCTGAAGACCAGTATATTCATCACTAAAAGTGGTCAAACACGTTCGTAAAACAGTTTTCTACAGGAAAATGAATTTTTACCAAAATGTTTCACTGGAATGTACTGAATTTGATATTTTAGGTGGAAGAAAATAAAGAAAAAATAATCTCATTCTGCTGAGATAACAACTGAATGTTTCATTGTGCTAATGTTTAAACATTGTTTTGAAAAGATAAAAACTTTTTCATTTCAACATTATGATTTCAATTATTTTGATTTGTATATTATAATGTTACAATTAATATTTTATATGTTCATCTTGTACATTATAGTTACAACACTTTGACATTGCAATGAACCATTTTTACCCTACAGAAAGAGAACAATTTGACATTATCTAAACAAAATGATTTGATATTATCAAAACAGATGGTTCTGAATTTGAAATATTTTGGAATTTCCGTTCCAAGGGAAACCTCAAAATCCTGACTTGGTTCCAATTCAGAATGAAAGCAAATATTGTGATGTCAAATTTTCTGTGGAAAGAAATTCTGTTTTCCAACCAGCTCTACTCACGTCCAGACTTTCATCCTTCATTCTCTCCATGACAGGGTCCTGACTTTGTCCCAACCACTGAACCCTTCACTTTCTTTCACAGCCGATGAGTAACCTACTCCCTCTGCCCTTAAATATACACATTCATTCATTGCCAGTTCCCTCTTTTTCCTCTTAAAGGTTAACCCTCATCTACCTCAATTCCCCACTGGTTCTTGTCTCATCCCTCTAGATGTCAGCTTTCCATGGCACACCTTCCTAGTGCCAATTTCTGAGCCAATGATCAAATGAGAGAAAAAATTGTGGAGGGATCATGTGTCCTGGATCACTGAGGAATGTTTTGGCAATGTGTTTCTGAGACATTGAGAGTCACATGAATTTTAATCGTAGGACCAGATTCAGTGGTACACTCTGGTTGCTTTGCTTTGTCTGTTGACAACCACAAAACAGCTAAAGATTACTGGCTAGCTAAACTGCATTTATAGCTGCTTCATTGCCTGTGCAATACAAAACAGCTGCAGTTCAGTGGTGGTTCTGGACCTTGTTCTGGATCTTACTTCTCACTTGACTTATGGGTTGTACAGGAACATTTATCAAAAAATGTCCAGGACATGAAACTATGGTGTGAAACTGTTGTAATTGAAAAATAATGTTTTAAATGTTACTTAACTATGAAAACCTGGAGGCAGACTGAGAAATAAGGTGGCATAAGGTAGGTGAGAAGAGGGGCTGTGGGGGAAGCTGATTATAGGAAAAGAGGATTATCTGAAGCAATATAAGGGTGGTGTACTGGCATTAGTCCCGGGGGAATTCTGCAATTGTTGCATTTGGAGGCATAGTAAAATTGCAGAATTCATCCGGGACTAACTAGCATGTAGGAGAGAAAACTCATATTAATGTCCAGGAGAGTGGCGGGAAGCAAGAGACGTGCTTGTCATGTCTGTGTGTGTGTGTGTGTATGTGGGAGTTATGAGGCTTTTATGCAGGGAGGTCTGGGCAGGGGTCTGCAGTGGGAAGCATAGTTTCTATAGGTGTGTCTAGATTATAGGGTTTTTTTAAAAAAAGGGGCTTTTTTTAAAAAAAAAAACTTTCCCCGTGTCTAGATTGCTGCTGCGTTCTTTCAAAAGTAAATAGAAAGAACGTAGCAGTTTTTTCGACTGTGGAAAACCTCGTTTTAGGAGGAATAACGCCTTTTTTCAAAAGTGCTCTTTCATAAAAAGGCGCTATGTAATGCAAATTGTGCTGTTTCAAAAGAGAGCATCCAGACTGCCTGGGTACTCTTTTTCGAAAAAGTGGCTTGCTTTTTCGAAAGTACTGGTTGTAGTCTAGATGCTCTTTTTCTAAAGAGGCTTGCAGTCTAGACATAGCCTAAGTGACAAAGCTCTTAATGAATGCAAAGAGTCTCTGTGGCATTGTTGTATCCGCTGTGCAGTGAGATAGAACTGCCTAGGCTGCTGAGGCCAGAGCTCAGGGAGGGCCATTAAAGTTCAGAAACTGAGCACTTACAGACTAGTCTCTTCCCCAAGCCATGCCCTGCATGCCCTCCTTCAGCATCACACTGGTGTTCTTTACATAGCCCCCTCCCTACATACATTCCTTCCCTCCCTGCAGGCTCATAATCTGTTCTGCTTCCACTCATCCCCAATTTATCCTGTGACCCCACTGCCACTGCTGCCCCTAGCTACACTTCTCAACACTTCTCACATCTGAAAGCAGCACAGTAGGAAGCTGAAAGGACTTTTTTTTTTAAATATTGTGTACTCAAGAAATAAGTGGTTCAATTATAGGGAGGATACATTATACTCATCAGCAATATTTGTTGAATCCTTGCTTTAGGCACAAAACAACCTGAAGTATGGCTCTTGTAGACCCACACTTCTAATAAACACTCACATATATAACCTAACAAAGGCCTGGCCCACAGCATATTGAAGGACCACCACTGTCTCCAGTAGGCTTTGATTCAAAGCCAAAGCAAGGACACAGATCTGCAGTCTCTCAAATGGGAATGGGATAATGTTAAAGTACACACAAATAACTCCTAATCTTTTATAAGTGCTCATCTCCCCAAACCAAGATCCTAATAATCTCTACGTGATACTCCAATTATGAACATTATGAAACTCCTGTTTTTCTTATCAGCACATTCAGTGTCAATGCTTTCATAGGGAATACTTACATACATAGAACAGGATTTGGTTTCATTTAGCAGGAGGCCACTATAGTTGTGGCAGTGCTAGCATGCCTGTTATAACCCATTATTTTCAAGGGGTTAGAATTCTACCATGAACATTTGCTTACATCTTGACATGGATTTATTTTTATAAAGTAAAAATATCTGAGCTATAATTATCAAGAAATGCTATACAGCAGTGGGAGCCAGATTAGATTTTACCCTTTTTTGATTTTTTTCCTCCCATGTCTCAAAAAAGGCCAAATTTTAAATACCAGGGGAGTTAAAAATTAGTCCCCAATCATTTTCACAATAGCTTGTGCAGTCAAATGTTTTCAAAGACAGAGCTTTAGTGATTAAACTGTTTTTTCTAGAAAACAATACTAATGGAAAATGGTTGAGTTCTTCACCAGTTGAAATAACAGTGCTAAACAGGACTATCACAGATTTCCTTTTCAAAACACATTACAGTTGTTAATAGAACAACTTGGCTACCACACAGTGCTTAAGTAAGATTTTTCCACTAATTTTTCATAAGGATTTTAATAATATAATTAAATACATATTTACACATGGAAAAATGCTCAGACTGTCACTTCACTATATTGGATACACGATATTCTTAAACAGAATGATCTATGAGCCCTTTGAGAAGCTGAAGTCTGAGCTAAAGTCTATCGTCATATTATTTAGTGATTCATAGATTCCAAGGCTGGAAAAGATCTTTGTGATCAATTGCTAACACCAACACTGTAGGAAGAGATAGAGGGAGAGGTAAAGCACACTCATTGGTCAGAAAGTTATTGAATATTTAGAGCTAGAGAACACAGAGTTGGAAAGGGAGGAGGAAATTTCTTTGGCTTCACCCCTAATAAAACCTTACTAAAAAGATCACAACTTGGACTCAGTTCAAGTTAATGGGAATCTTTCCATTGATTTGACTTGGAACAAGGATTTGGTTCTTAACAAATATATAATAGATTTATATATTTTGAATCATTGTTAGTTTATATGAAACTGTTTTGAATCATTGTTTGTTTATATGAAAGGTTTGTGGTTAGATAGACCATTCTGTTACTGACAACCACAAGGCTTCATTGAATTAGCATTCATTCTCTAATTGCTTGCAGTAATTTCCATACTTGTTTCTAACTGTTATTAGTAAGAATCATTGATGAGGATGGGCTGGAGGAAATGTGTTTTGGTTTTGTTATGTTTTTATCAGCTTTAGTTAGAAAACAATTCTACACATCCTCTAAATCTCTGAATCTGAGCCATTATCTGAACTAATTGGCCTAATTCTTCTCTGGAATTTCAGCAAGAAATGTAACTGAGATAAACAGAAAGACACTTACATGTCCACATTTATCTACACTTCCTATTTGTACTGCTAAATGCTTAAAACAACACTGGCTCATAAATTTGCCCTTTCTTTCTCATTCTCTTGGCAGTCTTTCCTAAATGCTGCACTTTTAAAGAGTGCAGTTTGGTCTCCTCTCAAATAAATAAGAGCAGTGGAAGGAAAAAACTGCAGCTACAAAGTAGTTCTAACCCATTAAATGCAGATGGCCCACAGGGGGTTTAATCATAAGAGAGAGAACACACATCATGCTGAAATATAGAGCTGTTTTCTATCACTTGTTACCATTTGAATGTCTGTCCCAGGAAAGTGAATTCAATCTATCTTACTGGCCATCAGTTGCCCTCTGAATACTCCTTCTCTCTCTGATGTAGCTAGATTTCCCTTTAGAACATACAGAGATGAATGAGCTCTTACCACACGTAGAAGTGAAAGAAAACATTTCTTTCTGCACCAGAACAGATGAGATTCATCATTAAGAGAATGGATTTGACCTTGTCAAGTGGACCAAAGCAATTTATAAACAAACTCCTATGGGGGAGGCTACTTTTGCCCAAGTACTATATTACAACATTTTAGCTATGCCTACTGCTACCTTATAATAACTTCACAAAGAGGCTGACTACCTGAAATATATGTTGCTGAGAGAGACCACAGACAAAAGTAGAAAGATTGGGGTAGCATTGGGGTTACCCACCTCCCTAACACCTGGCTTAATATTTGCCTACTAATCCTGCTAACTTTTTATTGCCAGAAGTTTTAGATCAAATGTATTTAATATCCAACTTAACACTTCACATGATGATTGGATATGTAATCCAGAAATAAAATTGAGCTTTAGGGGTGCTATTGTTATATAGTCCCATATACAACGAGCAAACAGAGCTATTTGAGAGCAGAATCTTCTTAATAGAATACTGATAGGACAATGCAAAAATTAGCGTATGTCTATTTTCTTTCCAGTTTTGGGAAAAGAAAAAATAAATGTGTACATAAGAACATAAGAACGGTCGTACTGGGTCAGACCAAAGGTCCATCTAGCCCAGTATCCTGTCTACCGACAGTGGCCAGCACCAGGTGCCCCAGGGAGGGTGGACTGAAGACAATGATCAAGCGATTTGTCTCCTGCCATCCCTCTCCAGTCTATGACAGACAGAGGCCAAGGACACCATTTTATCCCCTGGCTAGTAGCCTTTTATGGACCTAACCTCCATGAAATTATCTAGCTTCTCTTTAAACTCTATTATAGTCCTAGCCTTCACAGCCTCCTCTGGCAAGGAGTTCCACAGGTTGACTACACGCTGTGTGAAGAAGAACTTTCTTTTATTAGTTTTAAACCTGCTCCCCATTAATTTCATTTGGTGTCCTCTAGTTCTTCTATTTAGGGAACTAATAAATAACTTTTCTTTATTGGCCCTCTCCACACCACTCATGATTTTATATACCTCTATCATATCCCCTCTCAGTCTCCTCTTTTCTAAACTGTAAGGAAAATAAAATGTGTAAGAATAATGAAACATGTCTGTGGCTACGTCTAGACTGCACACTTTTTTTCAACAGTATCTGTCGACAAATCCACTGTCGAAAAAGAGCGTCTAGACTATGATCAGTATTGTCGACAAAGCAAGCCACTTTTTCGACAGAGAAGCTAGACATTCTTTTTCAAAAAAGCATGCAACAGCATGCAGTTTGCATGCAATAGCGCCTTTTTCAAAAGAGTACTTTAAAAAAAAAGCATTATTCCTCATAAAATGAGGTTTACTGCTGTCGACAAAACTGCCGCATTCTGTCGACTTACTGTCGACAGAATGCAGCTGTAGTGTAGATGCAGGTATAGTTTTGTCGACAAAAGCCAACTTTTGTCGACAAAACCCTGTAGTCTACACACACCCTGTGTGAATGGCTATTATAGACAAGACTATGTAGTCCCCCAATCTCTATTAAACGCTCACCTCTGTCTACAGTATATTTGAGAAAGTCTGTCTGTCTGTTCAAGAACTAGTCCTAAACCTTAAGAGCTAGCGCCACCAGATTCGGTATACAACTTCCTTTTATCATAACTTAAAGCAATGTAAGGCTTTGTTTGTTCCAGGAAAACAAGATGTGCCTGGAATGGCATTCATTCTCATAAACCATACAGAGAAGAGTCAGAATCACCAAATCAAGTACAGTCATAATTGAGTGAATGTTGACATAACTGAGGGTTGAATGTTGACATAAATCTCGAGATAGGGATGCAAATGTAGTTTACTGAAATTGCTAATGAAGCGTGGGATTTAAATATCCCGCGCTTAATTAGCATAATCATGTCTGGCCACCATTTAGAAATCGCATTGTTGTGAAATAAAACCCCCCCATGTAGCGACATTATTTCGAGAGAAAACCCTTTTCTCGAAATAACTGTTAAACCTCATTGTATGAGGTTCAACATACTCTGAGTGAATGTTGAAAGAGAACTCAGGGCAGGCTCAAGGAGGGCAGAGTCTCAGGGTGGGCATGAAAGTGCCATTTCTGTCCGCTGGCCCCAGCACAGAGATGTTGCAGCAGCTCTCTTCTGTGCCAGTGGGGACTGTGCTGCTGCCAGCTGCAGCAGTTTTGTGCTTGGCTATGGGAGGGGAGCCTCCTCCCACCCTCAGCTACATCTGCTCCATGATGGGGCCAGAGGCCTCTCACCCTTCCATGGCACTCAGCACAAAGCTGCCCCAGAGCTGCTGCCGTGGGACAGGTAGTTCTTCCATGGCCCCCACTCAGCCTATCCTGGACCTGCTTGAGCCAGGGAACATGTACCTCTCCTTTGGCTGCTCCTGATGGAGCTGCAACAGCCCTGGAGAGGTGCTTCTCACCTGGCCCCAAGTTGTTGCACAGAGAGGGCTGTGGTAGTCCTCTCTTTCCAGGGCAGCCTGCATACTGAACCCCTCATCCTCAGCCCCAAGCCAGAGTGATGATTTAAATGAAGTATGTACATTTGCATTTTGTTTTCCAGAAAACCAAAATTAATTGAGCTAAGGACCCAGGAAACACCAGGTAAATCTTCTAGGTTAGTATATGTCTCAGAATTTCAACTAATACTTAGGGTTGCCAAGTGATTAATCGCGCGATTAAAAAGTTTAAATGCAATTAATCACACAATTAATTGCGTGCACTTCCCCTTTGAAACACTGTGGCAGCGTTTCAACAGGGCAATGTTGCATGGAGCCCGGGATCAGCTAGAGTCCCCAGATGACCCTGGGCTCCATGCAGTGCTGCCCCTTTGAAGCGCCAGGACAGCATTTCCAAGGGGTAGTGCAAGACGAAGCCTGGGATCAGCTGGAGCTCCCTTTAAAGGGTGCCTCCATGCTCATTTCAAAGGGGCAGCCCTGGAGCCCAGGATCAACTGGGGACTCCCCAGCTGACCCCTGGCTCCACTTCCCCTTTGAAACACGTTGAGGAGGTATTTCTAAGGGGCAGCTGCTGCGCAGCTGATCTGCTGCACAGATGTGAGGTGACTGTCCCTTTGAAATGTCACCTCTTCACATTTCAAAGGGGTAGTCGAGCCTGGGTTCATCTGGGGAGTCCCCAGCTGATCCCGGGCTCTGCTTTGCACTGCCTCTTTGAAGCACGGCAGCGGCACTTTAAAGGGGCAGCGCAGCAATAACACTTGTGATTAACGTGTTAAAATTTAAAATGTTAATCTTGGACTGCGTTAACTGCATGTGTTAATGAATGTCAACTGACAGCCCTACTAACAATTTTATTACCTCCTCACCCCCCACTTGTGCTGCATACCTTACCTGGGTGTGAATATTTCAGCAAGTGAAAAAAATCCTCAAAGGTCCATCTGCTTCTCTCGCACAAAATCAGACAGAGGAGTACATCATTAAGCAAATATGTCTTGTACACAAAACCTCATCTGCAGAACAACTGAAATGTACACCAGACAAGAGTAGGGCCAAAAAATTAAGTGAGGGCCAATGATTGTTGGTGTATTTGCCTATTAACAATAGATTCCTCACTGGCTAAGACAACAGATTTTCTTTTTTGTTCTTGTCTCCATGAAGTGTCCCTCCCCACTACCTCTACCCATGGCACCATGGTAAGATTGTAGGCATGATCCCAAAAAGGAAACACAGGACATTCAATGCTTTACGCTTCTGCATATTTTGACCTTCCCTGGCTTTCAGGAGAGGTGAGAATGCATGTCTGCTCACATTTTGGGATGGTGTAGAATAGTAGGTACTCAGGAACATTCTGGAGAGCCATTGTCCCATTGACACCTCATTCTTTTCCATGTTGTTTTCCCCTCTGTAATACACAACAGAGGTCAATACTCATTTAAAGGGATATGCTTAAAGCTTCTGCCTGTTTTTAATTCATATTTGTTTTGCAGTAACATCCAGATGTCCCAATAAAGGTCGATGTCCCATAGTGCTAGAAGGCTTGTCATGAGCTCCCAGCATTTCATTCCTATGATTTTAGAAAGATTTATGTGGTGGACTCACAAACATTTAACCTGCCCCCCCACCATAATCCTGAGAAGCTCATAGAGGATCTGGGGTCTCCACCCTCTATGCATGTTATGTGGTTGGTAAACAGCTAGATGTAACTTTTAACCCAAAAGAAATTCATACTATTCAAGCCCAGTTGATCTTCATAGCTTCTCTGTAAAGTTTCTAAACAAGAAAATAGTCTCAACTATGTTTCCTTACCACAAGTTAAGAATATTGACCCTCTGAAGTCAGAATTACACCAAAGTGAATTTCCCAAGGCCTCAAAAGACACTATGTTGCAAATATTCATAGCAGTGTAGCAGATTTATGTTTTATTCACGAATGGGTCAAGTTCTCAAGGGCGTCTCAAATTAGACAGAAAGATGAGGTAAATGCCTCTTGCCATCTTTTTATTACTATTATTTACTGTTCACACAGTCCCAAATGCAGCTTAAGTGCTTTCCAGCCAAATACGGAGACATGGGACCAAATTCTGATCTCATTCACATGAGTTTTTACAGAGGCATTCTCTCTGATTTCCACTGGTGTAAGTGAGATCAGAGTTAGGCCCCAATCCGTTGCCCCAAAGGATTTACAATCAAAATACACAACATATACACAAAATAAGGGATGTAACAAAGAGTAAATGATTGAGTGGTGATGTGGCACATACATCTTGCCTCACGTTTTTATCATAAGCACTCTTTGGTGATGTTAACACTCCTCTGAGATGAAGACTAAAATTCACAAGGATTTTTAATACCTTGGAAAAAGAATAATATTTTTTTAAAATAGTGTTCATGGTAAATGAAAAAGCTGCCATTTCTCTCTTTACACAATGCAAAAAGTGTCAGTCAATGGATATTGTGCATGGTGGTGATATTAAAGACCCAAGACACTGTAAATACCAAATAAGGATTAAAGCCTAAATCTTAACAAATATTTAGGTGCCTGTCTCCCTTTCATTTCAATGAAGTTAGGCACCTAAATACTTTGAGGCGCTGGGTCTAAAATCCTGTTCCAATTCCCATTGAACCCTCCATAATCTTGATGGGAAGTTGGTTTATGCCTGAACTGCTGCTGCCATACTCTGCCATGGAAAATCATTAGCAAATGTGCAAAGGGGTGAACTTTACTGTGGGTTTGATTAGATCCTGTAGAATGTTCCTGCTGACCCGTATGTAAGCTGCTATTCATGGTGCTTCCACATCCTTACCTAAGGAGAAAACACAATGGGTGAAAGTACGAGATGTCATTACAATTTGTGTTAGGTCAGTAGCCTATCCAGGAGCCTTTATAGATCTTCAGAAGAAAAGAGCCTGTAAATTACGATAGGGTTCTTTTGGAATAAATTACAACTTTTCTCACTTTTCTCACTTGCACATAATGGTCCACTTCAGTTCATACAAAATGCTGCTTGTGAACTAATCTTCCTTTTTAGTTTGAGCCTGTAACTCTGTAAAACAGAGGTCCATTGATACCAACTGGCAATTGTACCTGTCAATGTTCTATACCCAAAAAACAATGGTCCTGTAGCACCACAATTCTGTACCAGTAATTCCTGACAAACCTAACAGACTCACTACACCTAGACTACTGCTTTCATAGGTTCTACCCAAAATCAGGCATGTGAGATTTCTAAGAGCTTATATTGCACTGAACCTCAGACTCATGTGATAGTAGGTACATGTTACATTTAAGGAGTTGTGTATGTGTAGAGAAAACATGTTTGAAGTCTGCCACCAACTAAAGAGAAAAACATGTTTCTTTCAGACAGAGTTAGGCTGAATACTCATTTGTTTAGATTGGATCACATTTAAATTAAACATCGTAAGCCAAAACAATGGAAGCCCAATTTATATGCAAAGTCTTCTGGGGATTGGAAGATATTGGAGACAAAACCAGAGAGAAGTGTCCTGTCTCTGGGGACAAACATTTGGCTTTGAAGACTATCAGGGTACATCAACACTACAGAGCAAAGTCAAATTAAAATACACAACTTCAGCTATATTAATAGCATAGCTTATGTTGAAATAACTTAACTCTGCTTCTGGTGGTGTCTACACTGCAGGAAATAGACGGAAGACTTCCTTGACTTCCGTTACTCCTCGTGGAAGCAGGGTTATTGGTATCGACTGGAGTGTACCTCTCACTATGAATGAGCTGTCTTCACTAGATCGCTAATTTGAACTCTGGAAGATCGACAACAGCAGCTTCGCTCTTCCTCTGTAGTGAAGACGTACTCTATGAGTGTTAGGAGACACACATAGTGGGCCCTACTGCCAAACAACAGTATGCATTCACTGAGGCAAATCCTGGCAGAGATGGGTGCTTCATGAACTCTTGTTCTTGGTTTTTATACACAAACCTGCTAGCTCTCCAAAAGACTGACTTTTGGGGGCGGGGGGAATCTACATTATTATATAGAAAAAGTTAACCATTGGCAAATATAGACTTAGGTTTGAATATTATGATTTAGTTTTATATGTAATCTTTCTGCTTCTAATTTTCTAATCTTCTACTATCCCTTAATCTTTGATAATAAACTTATAATAGTTTTCACCATAAATATGTCTCAGTGCTGTGATGCTATATAGGAATCAATCCTCAGCTGAATCGAACAAACTAGTGTATACACTGGGATGGGGAGCCTACGGCTCACAGGCCACACACAGTTTGTCAGGGTTAGCTGCTGGCAGGTTGCCAGATGTTTTGTTTATCTGAGCATCCACAGGCACAGAGCCCCGCAGTTCCAATAGGAGCTGTGGGAAGCAGTGTGGTCCGGGCTACTCTTCCTGCAGCTCCCATTGACTAGACATAGCAAACCGCAGCCACTGGGAGCTGTGGGGCTCTGTGTCTGCAGACACTCAGGTAAACAAAGCATCTGGCAACCTGCCAGCAGGTAACCCTGACAAAGTGTGTGTGGCCAGAGTGATGGAAGTTCCTCACCATCGTGTACATTGTCCTCTTGAGGGGTAGGCAACCTGGTAATTTCTGTGAGTGTCCAGTGGCTAATGGCTGGACACTGCAGGGAGTACGCTGAGCCCTTGGAGAGTTACTGTGTCCCTATTACTAGACTTCACACAGACAAAGTGCATGGCAGAGACCTGGAGGACAGTGCTTGTGTTGCGAAAGGCTGTTGGTTTCTGGGAGCTGAGCTATAACAAGCAGAAGGCAGGTGATGGTGAGGTGTCTCCCAGTACTGGCACCCTATAGGGAGCATCAAATAGCCTCTTTCTGGAATACTGTCCAGCCAACACAGTAAGGACATTAGCTTCTTGTCCCTGTCTTCAGTGTTCTACTTACCTTGAACTACAGTTGTGAATATTCATATTCCCCATTTTCACCACTGCTCCCACATCATCTACACATTTATAAGACTATCACAGTCACTTTCAAGGCACTCAGCTCCATGGCTTGATGTTCCTGAGCTCATCTGAAGGGGCCGTACCACTCCATGTTTAAGTCCTGCCTTTGCTATGCTGCCTATAATGAACCTTGTTGATCTGTATATTAGGGTATGTCTACACTACAGCATTATTTTGAAATAAGGTATTTCAAAATAGTTTATTTCAAAATAACATGTCTACACACAAAATGCATTTTGAAATAGCGTTTTGCTATTTTGAAATAGTGCATCCACACTGAGTGATGCTGAATCTCATTTAAGGCTGGCCAGAACCAGGTCTGGCAGGGCATCAGGTCAGGATTTACTTTTTGTGTGGCTGCTGCCTGAGGCTATCTGAGGCCTGTGCTTAAAGGGACCTCCCCACCCCCGGGACAGCTGGTTCTCGGTTTCCCTGCTTGCTTGCCTACCTCGATGAGGGACAGCAAAGCATTTTGTATCTTTGTGCTCTGGTTGCCTTCACTCAGGACACCACAGAACTCTGAAACATGGAGCCAGAGCTGCCCCTGAGCACTCTGGTGCTTCTCTTGGATGTATTGCTGCGAGTCTGGCTGCACTTTCTGCAGGCTGCCATCTGGGAGGTCCATCGGGGGGCTGTCAGTATCCAGGAGGCACTGTGGGAGAGCTTCCACCCTGAGGAGCACTAAGATCATCCCTGGTCTGCTCCACTGGGGGCTTGTGCCGCATTCCTCCCTCACATCCCCCCTAGAGCAGGGGACTGGACTTGATGACCTTCTGAGGTCTCTTCCAGTTCTATGATTCTATGATTCTATGATCCTTCCACTTACACCTCCCAGCCCCCGTTCCTGATGCAAAATAAAATACACATTTTTTCATCAACACAAACTGTCTTTATTTAACAAAACTGGGGTGGATGGGTGGGAATGAAACTCTGGTGAGACTGGGAAAAGGAAGCGGGAGAGGAGGAGGAAAGAGGGTGGAAGAGGGGAAGGAGAAACCTGGGAGGAGGGATCTGGAAGGGAGAAGCAAGGAGAAGAAGGGGGAGGGGAAGCTCAGGGCTCAGAGGTGGGGATCTCGCCAGACCAACTTGATTGTCATGTAAGCATGGGTTTGCATGTGGCCTTTGGTGGCCAGGCTGGCAGCTATCCTGCCATAGACAGCCTCATTCCTCCTTCTTGTGTGGAGATCATGGATGTTGGGGGCATCCCTCCCCAAACCTGAATAAGGTCCATGATCTCCACCCTGGACCAGCAAGGTGCCCGCCTTCTCTGGGCCCTGGCAGGCTCCTGGGAGCTGGAAGACTGCTCCTGGGGAGTGGTGGAGGGCTGGCTGCCAGTGGCTTGATGGCTCATGTTTTGGGGCCACTGGGTCAGGGGCAGTGACTGCTGGCTCTGGACTGGCAGGCTTGGAGCTGGCACAGGCACTGTGGCCAGAGTGCATACCCCTTTAAGGGCTCCGAAGAGCGGGGAGAGAGAGGAGTGTTCTTGGTTGAGGATGGAGTTGCCACCAGGGCACCCTGGGAAGGCTGGAGGTCCCCTATTTCGAAATAAGTGTCTACACAGCACTTATTTCGAAATAGCTATTTTGAATTTGGCGTTATTCCTTGTGGAATGAGGTTTACCAAATTCGAAATAAATGCTCTGCTATTTTGAATTTATATCGAAATAGCGGTTTGGCTGTGTAGATGCTAGGAAAGTTATTTTGAAATAAGGGTTGTTATTTTGAAATAACTTTGCTATGTAGACATACCCTAAGTTATCTATGGTTATACCCCTTCCCTCATCTCTGCTGTTAGACTGTGACACCTCAGAGACTGGCTTTAAGTGCCAAGCACATAGTGGGCACTACTGGAAACAAATAAAATAAATAACCCTCTGCGCCACGTCTATAAATCTCATGACTCTCTCACAGTTTCCTTACCATTAGTGTTCAAGCTTAAGCTTGGAAGTCTGTCACTTACAGCCTGAGTGACCCTCCAAATCTTCTCCTTCTCCCATGTGGCTCTCTAGCCCTTCCCCCACTCACATAAACAACTGTAGCACCCTCTCTTCCCTTCCCACTGGACCAGGGGTCTCTGCATTCAGCTTTTTCTACACAGGGTTTAGATATGGGGTTCTAGACTGTGCATTGGTCACTACTATTTCTACACAGGCTGGTATAGTGCAGAGTCAGCTAATATCCCCATTGCAGCTTTTTGCACACACCTAGTTCACTCTCAAGTGCTCAGCCTATGTAGTGCAGCCTGAAATAGTCACCACTCTGACCCACAGTAGTGCCCACAGACTTCTAAGGACAATCTGTAAGTACAACACATATTGATGATTTTCAAGACCCACCCACAACTCTTTAATGCGAAAATTAATACCCACCCTTGGCTCCCATGGAGCCCTGCAGCCAATAGGCCCCTCTAACTGAGGATGGTTTTTTTTGTTTATGTGGAGTTTATACTGCTGCCATCAAGTGCATTATCTAACTGCCTACTGAATGTGGGAGTGGGTAGGAGGCCATGCAAAAGGCAACATAATTTGGAACTATGTTAACTTCTCCATGTAGGTTCTGCAGGGCAGATGAGGGCGTAGTGTGTACCTAGTGGGCTTGATTTCACCTTCCTTAGTCTGCCCCTCTTCAGCCTTTGTGGAGGAGATGAAACTGCTGGAGAACATTTGATTTCCCTTTCAGTGCAGAGATGAGGAGGCCTTTGAAACAGCTTTCTGGATGTATAACCTGGTCCACTACATACAAAGAGGTCATACACTGAGTACAGAAAAGTGTTTAATTTGTTATTCATATTACAATGCCTTTCCTAATTGCTCTGTACCTTTCCTAACTGCTTCTCTCACCTCACAACACTGCATATGTCTATGGTACTTCCACCACGGTGTCTAGAAGCTGTGAAATGAGGAGCTAATGCTGGCTTTTTTGGAAATCAGTAACTTACTGCAGCATAAGCGCTAATGGTGTTTGAGGGGAACATGACTACACAGAGAGACTGTTTCCTACCCCTTTCTTCCCTCTGCTGGTACTACTTCTATTGGTTGTGAAAAGGGCAGACAGACAGTAGAGAGAAGGACATGGTGGGCTTACTCTTCAGCTGATGTAAATATGTGTTGTTCCATTGAGTTATGTCAGCTGAGTTATGTCAATTTACATCAGCTCAGGATCTGACCTATCATGTATCTGCCTTTCCTCTCTGAGCAGTCTCAGACTATACTACACACTTCATAGGCAGAGAAAAAGATATAGTTCTTAGCATCTGCTGACATAAGAAGGGAAATCATGAAGTACATTCAATTCCTAGCAGAGTCTTCAGGCTAAGATACAGACCAGCTCCTGTGCCATGATATCAATGGTCCTGTAGTTAAGGTACTTGTTTGGGCTTCAGCAGATGAGCATTCAGATTCTGGCTCTACCTCAGACCTCTACTATTAATTGATGCCCAGATTCTCAAAGGTGTTTCTCAAAGGCCTAACTTCCATTAAAATGAATGGGAGGTAGATGCTTAAATATCTTTAAAATTCTGGGCCAGAATCACTCCGATCCCCTGTCAAAAGGGGATAACACATATGTACTTTCGTGTACATATTTCCTATTTTGTTTATTTAGCTAGGACACTCTTTAGCTCAATGACTATTTTAGAGCCAGGTATGTATTTATACAATGCCTAACACAATGGGGCTCCAATCTCAGTTGGGCCTCTAGGTAATACTATACACTTTCGCAGTAATAATGAATAATGGCATGTTATATGGGCTCTTCATGTCATTCAAATTTACATTTGGCTATATTGTGACCTCATTTGAAAGAGCTACAAACTTCAAGCATCATACACAGTGAATTATATGTTAGGATACATTGGTAATGTAATGTAGTTGGGCACCAAGGTAGGGTTCAAATGTCTTGACTTTGAGCGGTAAGTCTTGCTGAGCTTGTCTCTGTTTAAAGTTGTCCCCAATTAAGATTTGTGATTTGAAAAACAGACATGCCAGTCTATGGAAAAAAATGCCTGTGTTACTCATATGTGCTTTTCATAGCCCCTAATATTTATTACAGATATTTATAAAACAATGTTTCAGGGCAAAAATATCCAAGCAGATTTTTTTAATGCTGCACTACTTAAGGACAGCATAATACAATATGTATTTAAAACCTTTCAATACATTATCAAATATTTAACTATAACTAAAATGGTTAATTTTAAATGTATTTTCTACCATATGACAAATATTTGTGCACTATGGTTTATAAAACATATTGTGTGTGCATTTTTCAATATGTGAGAGATTTTAAAGATAAATACCATTTATTTAATGCAACCTAAACTGTAATTTTAAGAGCCATTATTGCCCCATTTCATAAAGTGTTTTCCACACAGTCCTTTTGGCTTTCATTGTGGAATCTAATTTCTACTTTACAGAATCAAAAGACGTGGTAGATATAAAAAGTGTGCAATATTTCAGTAGCAAAACAATGGTCACCTGTATGTAATCAAATGAGGTATTTTGAAAATGTGATTCGCTGATTTGCAAATCAGAGGGTACCATGAGGTCATTCTGACCTGTACAACACAAGCCATAAAATTGCACCTGGATACTCCTGTATTGAACCCTATAATTTAAGTTTGTATAAAGCATATCATTTGGAAAAACAGACATTCTTGATTTGCAAACACTAAGAGTACATCTACACTATGCACTTATTTCAAAATAAGCTATTACGGAATACAAACTCCTAAAATAGCCATCTACACAGATCCTTTTTGTGCAAAAGCCTCTTGTGCAAAAATGCCCCCTAGTTAATTATGCAAATGAAATGCGGCAATATGCTAATCCACACTTCATTTACATAGGCTTTTGCACAAGAAAGGAAGCAGTATAGATATAGCCTAAGAATTGCTACACAGAACAAAAGCAGGCATGGTCCACAGAATACATCAGAACTCCTCTCTCCCAAAGGAAGTACCAGGAGTAATACCCTTCATTCATTCCATTTATACCCCACCCATAACTCTGTGTAGCTTCCTTGCATTTTTGCTAAGAGCATGGGAGGAAAAATGCAAGGGAATTGCACAACTGAAACATCCAGTCTACTGGGTTGAAAGCAGTGGATTTTTGCCTCCTCTACTCCTCGTAATTGGTGAGGATTAAATATCTCAAATCCAGCAACAGATTACTAGCTTCCCAAAGCAAGAGCTGGGAGGGACAGTATCAGGAAGGAAATGTGCCTTTCTGAATATGTCTGCACTTGGAGCAGAGAGTTGCAATTCCCAGTTTAAGCAGACATACCTGTGTTAGCTCTTATCAGAGATTCCAGGCCAGAAGGGACATTGTGATCATCTAGTCTGAATGCCATGCACCGCTACAGGAAAGGACCTGGCTAAGTAGCAGTTCTGCAGAATAGGACCAGGAGATTACAGTGGACGAGGAGCTGGATATGAGTCAACAACGTACCATTGTTGCCAAGAAGGCTATTGGGCTGCATTAGTAGGAGTGTTGCCAGCAGATCAAGGGAAGTGATTATTCTCCTTATTCATCGCTGGAGAGGCCACATCTGGAGTACTGAGTTCAGCTATGTAGAAAGGATGTGGGCAAATTGGAGAGTGTCCAGTGGAAGACAATGAAAACGATTAGGGTGCTGGGGCACATGACTTATGAGGATAGGCTGTGGAAAGTGAGCATACTTAGTTTGCAGGAGAGAAGAATGAGGGGAGATTTGATGCCAGCCTTTAGCTACCTGAAGAGGGGTTCCAAAGAAGATGGAGCCAGGCTGGTCTGTGTGGTGGCAGATTACAAAACAAGGAGCAATGTTCCAAGTTGCAGTGAGAGAAGTCAGGTCGGATATTAGAAAAAATTGTTTCACAAGGAAGGTGGTGAACTAATGGAAGGGGTTGCCTAGGCAGGAGGAGGAATCTTCATCCTTATAATTTTTAAGGCCTGACTTGACAAAGCCCTGATTGGGATGGCTTATTTGGGGTTGGTCCTGCTTTGAGCCTAGTGTTGGACTAGATCAGTGTTTCTCAAACTTTTTTTATACAGTATTCCTTTTTTTAAAAAAAAAGATAAGTACCCCCAGTACTTACTGTTTTCAGACACAAATTTTTTTTCTACCATCACAACACATTTCTTTAAATAACTTAATCATAGTCGGGTGGACGATGAAATTTTTGGATGCAAAAAGTACAAAAATAATAAAGTGCTGTAAAACTTCATGTAAAAATTCAGTTTTCTCCAAATGTCAGTTGTGTTGACATACCCCCACAGACTTCTCTCGAGTACCCCTAAGGGAACTTGTACCACTAGTTGAAAAACACTGGACTAGATGACCTCCTGAGATCTCTTCCAATCTTAATCTTCAGGGTAAGTCTACACTTGCTCCCTAGTTCGAACTAGGGATGCAAATGTAGGGGACCAAAATTGCAAATGAAGCGGGGATTTAAATATCCCACGCTTCATTAGCATGATCTCGCCGGTGCATTACTTCGCTCAACAGCTGTTCCGAAAGTGAAAGTGCGCGCCGGGACGCGTTAGTTTGAACCAAACTCCTTGGTTTGAACTAACGTTACTTACTCATTTTTTGAGGAGTAACGTTAGTCGAATCAAGGGATTTGGTTCGAACTAACGCGTCCTGGCGCACACTTTCACTTTCGGAACAGCTGTTGAGTGGAGTAAAGCACCAGCGAGATCATGCTAAGGAAGCATGGGATATTTAAATCCCCGCTTCATTTGCAATTTTGGTCACCTACATTTGCATCCCTAGTTCAAATTAGTACCCTGAGTCTATGACTTCCGGGATAACACAGACTATAAGACATCTACAAATTCATAGAGCAGCTTTTTTAGATGAAACCACCAATCTTGGTTTAAAAATGGTCAGTGATGGAGACCATTTTAAATTGTTCCAGTGGTGACTTTCACTTATAAAAATTTACACCTTGTTTCCAGTCTCAATTTGCCACTGTTCTAGTCACTGGATCTTGTTAAACCTTGCTCTGCTAATAATAACAATGTAGCCACAGTAGCAGAGACAGCCATGAGCAGTGGCACAGGCTGACAGTGCTGAATATATAATCTTGGGATTCAGGTAGTTTTGTATTTGGAACAGCTAACCTGTGTCACTGGTAGCTACTACCCATGCTTCCATGGCGAGGCTACTATTAGCACTTGGCATGCTAGTTCACTTAGAGCTAGCATGAGTATGTCTACTCAAGCTCAGAACTGTACCCAACTTCAAGGGCAGCCATAGGCTGAGACATTATTCCTTCCCTGGACTGCTGCCACATAGAAGCTGCGGGCTAGATGAAGTGTGCATATGCAAAGGTGGCTTTAAACTTTTGGGAAACTCCCAGAATCCAAATCTCTGCCAGTGAAAATTAGGGCAGCCCTAGGCATGCTATAATTAACTGCAGCAATTCTAAGCTGACTAGGGGCAGTGGCATAGCTCCAAACCTCTGGATCAGTATGTACTATGGAGACAGTCCTCCTCCTCCCTGTGCCCCTGTTTTGCAGACTGTGAGGTGCCCAGATTTGGACTGCTTAGGGTAGCCCTTTATTGTGCCTCACTGGTAGGCTTTGCCCCAGACTCTCAGCAACATAGTAGAAGCCTCTCTCGACTCTCCTGCAGCAGCATATAAGGGCTGGGATCAGCATTTGGAAAGAGAAACAAGGAGACAAATATTTTCAAAATGCTGTGCAAAGGTTTAGACCTACAGGGCAAATCTCACAGAAGACAGTCACTAGCAGGAGTCATGCTTCTAAATGCCTAGCAGTCGGTTATTAACATTTAGGGGGAAGAGTGCCCATTTGTGGGTGAGGTTTGAATCCAGTGACATTAATTCTCCGATTTGAGTTATTTGATTATTCCACACAGCAGGAGGAAACAGAGAGTAAGACACACGTGTACACAAAAGTTCTCAGAGTATAAGTTATGAAGCATGTGGAGGAGGGGTTCCTCCCTTTTCCTTCTCTCCCCATGAGTACAGCTTACAGATGTTTTCCTGTGCTCTTTATTCTTTTGTGCCTGTTTCCCTCAGTGACCCTTACTTGCAATTGATTCTTTTTTTGTCAAATTTTGCTTTCTTCTGAGCCTTTGATCCTATGCTGTGATGCATCTGAACACTAACCCAACATTGTTATCATTGGATTTGCTTTATGTTTCTTTGAGTTACCCCTAGCAGCCCACAGGAAGATCAAGAATTTTGCTTTCCACATTCTCTCACTCCTCCTGTTGCTGCTGCAGGAGAAGAGAACTCTCACTTATGAAGTCTCACACCTGGAGCTTAGGATGGGTACAATATGAATGGATAGATTTTGTATTGTGACTGTTCTGGGAGCTTAGCTTTTTTATGGTCAATAATAAGGCCAAATGAAAAGGATGCACAGGGGGCAAGGACTCCCCCTATTCACAGGCATACTCACAGTTCCCTGGTCCTTGAAGAAAATTTTGTTTGTTTATGCCAAAGTTAAATTTGGTGCTGGTATTACAGTTAACCTGTGGACAGTAGAAGAAAAGGACCCTCCTCTCTTCAGGCACATTGAGGGCATAGACATAGAGACATTAGATAAAAACTTTTCAGGAATGTTGAAATGTAACACTACTTTATTTCTTATAACTCAGAAAAATAACATATAAGACTTAAAAATAGAGAGACAAAGCAGGCAGCTTCCTAAAGCAGAGAGGTACAACTTATTCCACCTTATTCTAAGCCAGGGGTGGGCAATTATTTTTTATAAGGGGCCACTCCCAGATTTTGGGAAGTGATCAAGGGCTGCACTTTTCTATAGAGGGGGAGCAGGGTCTGAGATGGAGATTGGGTGCAGAAAGGAGCTCCGGGTAGAGGACTGGAGTACAGGAGAATATGTGGGGTCTGAGAGGGAGTTTGGGTAAAGGAGGCGGTTGTGACTGGGTGTAGGGGTTTTGGGTGCAAAGTCAGGGAGGGGCTACGGGTGCATGAGAGGATTCCGGCCTGGAGGACAAGCGTAAGAGGGTGGGCAAGGTCTGGGAGGGAGTTGTGACCTGGGGGAGGAGGGATGCAGAGGGTTTTGGTGGTGACCTGGGACAGGGAGTTGCAGTGTGGAAGGGAGTGGGTTGTCAGAGACAGGCTCTGGCCAGGAGGTGCTTACCTAGACATCCATTTCTCAGCTTTTATTGGTGTCATCCTCCCCCAGTGTCCAGAGCAGAGAGCCACAGGTCGCAGCCAGTTGCTTAAAGTGGCTGGGGCTACTCTGTGCCTCTGGTTCCCGCGGGGAGGTCTACAGGTCTGTTCTAGCAGCTTGGAAGGCTGGATTCAGCCTGTGGGCTGCATCTTGCCCCCCCTCCGCCCCGCTGTAAGCTGTCTGTCTGCAGAACTGACTGCAGCTCACTCACTTCCCTGCAGAGTCACTATCCTGCAAGGAGGAGCAGGAAGCCCCTTGAGAATTTTAAATACAGGCAGTCCCCGGGTTACATACAAGATAGGGACTGCAGGTTTGTTCTTAAGTTGAATTTGTATGTAAGTCGGAACTGGTACATATTGTAGGGGAAACTCTAGCCAAACATTTCTCCAGAGCTCAGTTTTATTCTCCCACACTTCACTTCCCTCAGTCCTTTATTCTCAAGCTGAGGTGTCTGCTGAGAAAAGCCGCTCCGAATCTCCCTGGTCTGCTGGGGGGGGGGGGGAGGGGGGCCCTAGCTTCGCGTCTCCCTGGTCTGCTGGGGGGAAGCAGCTAGTGCGGGGTTGCCTCACCATGTTTGTAAGTAGGGATCCGATGTAAGTCGGATCCATGTAACCCGGGGACTGCCTGTAATAACTACAGTTTTAACACATTTTTTACTGCACTGCCATCCTCAGGAGATAGATAGTTTTGTATGGGGACAAAGATGCTGCTGCCAGTTTAACCTCTGCTATATAACATACACCATGTGATTTGGGGGAAGTCATAATGTTTCTGTCTCCTTGTTACCTTAATATAGAAAAGTCGCTAGCAAAAAAGAGTAAGTTTCTGAAAACACTGAAAACTCAACTTTGTTATCTTTACTGTTGGAAAAGTACTTTTTCCAAAGCACTCATTTTAGCTGTGTTTATTAAGGATATGAAACTGTTACATATATTCTAGAGGGGCATCTACAAATATATAAGTACAGATTAAACAAAAGTATTGGCCTGTTTCCCCATTAGCTGTGGGCCCTTTTCTACTGCTACAGTGCTACAAAATAATCTTAAAGTCCATGAATTTCCTCCCCAGAAGTGTTTCCTCTAAGCTGTGTGGCAGCACAGCCCCGCAAGATGATTAATGAGCCCCCCAGCCAGGGGCTCAGGACTAGCAGCAGTGCTATCTATATGGGACTATCCCCAGCTACACATAGTAACTGGGGCAGTTCTAACATATCAAGGGATTGGAAAGGCCTAAAACTGGAAGGATGCCTTTAAGTCACCTTTGCCTTCAATCTAACCCTCTGCTGAGTGCATCCCAGCTGGAGCATGCAGAGTCAGACCCCGTGACAGTAAACATGATGGAATGGAGTGAGCTATCTAAATACTAAATGAACTGAGCTGAGAGGTAGTGGAGTTGCCACAGTGAATCAGTGGTGTTAGCTTTCTGTGAATACTTTTATTCTTGTTAAAAGAGATTTCCATTATTGCTTATTTTACCAAAAGGCTGTTTGAGTATTTACTAATAAAAAGGAAACTTAATGCAAAACAAAACAAAAAAGGATGTATCTGCCAAAGAAATTGTTAAAGAAAAGCAAACAGTACACAGAAAAAGGGCAGGGGGTGGGCCTGCTGCCTCTTCCCACATTATAATTTTATTTTCTTAAAAAAACATGCAGGGCCAAACTCCTAATTGAAGAGAAATCCTATAGGCAGACAGCAAACCTAAATCGCCAAGGCGGGACCAAATGCTTACAGAGTTGTCAACCATTAAAGAAACAGTTGGTGAGATTCCACCCAGAGAATTCATATAGGCTATATGAAGCCCACTGCCTATTCCTCAGGAAATTCTACCACAACACCTCTAACCTGCTAGTAAAACAAGGCCTATTCCCAGCCAGCAACACCATTCAGGATCATTGTCTTTTAGCGTCCATTCATTCTTTATTCTATGGAACTTCATATTGTGATTCCTAGATACAGGAAATGGAAACAGAACAACATTTGTTTCAGAACTGCTCACAGCAAACATTGCTATTTTACTGGCATTATAAAAACAGCCCTTTTACTGTCAGTAGATTAACTGAAAGTTGGCAACCTTGGATGGGCAATAAGGAAGGCTTTTGTTGGAGAACATGCTCAAAAGAGATGTATATTTAAACCATGAAATCGAGACATTTCCATGCTGTAGAATAACAGCATTCATTTCAATTAGACTTAATCCAAGAGTAAGCAAGTTTGACTCTAGATATGAACTCCTCCAGTCATCAGGAGTGTTCTGATCTGTGGTCTTGCCTCAGTCCAGTATATGGATTTGTATCTAAACTGCATCAAAATTCAAGTGTGTTTAGTTCCGAAGTTACGTCCTACTAGAGAAGGCATCTACAAAGTGTAGGTATTAATGAATTTCAGTGAGATTATAGGCCCATATATAGACCATAATATTTGGATATTGGTTTTCCTACAGAGTCTCTAAAACCAGAACCACCATGCTAGGCTCCTCATTCCTGAGTATAACCCTTTTAGTGTTGGAGACTGCTGACATTTGTGATTGGAAATGCAAAAGGGATAACTGTGAATATTGGGGTGAAATCCTCACCCCTAATGAACTCTGTGGTAAAACTGCTGAACCTGCTACCCTGGATGTTCTTGCTCAACCTCATCTCTAATTTGACTAAATATCAGGCCAAGACTAAATGATGCCTCACATCCTTTCCTTTTCTTTTGGAGATTCAAGCCCTGAGTGACCTTTTCTTATTGTCCACTATAATTTTACAGATCAACTATCTTGAGTGACTACTCATTTTTTCCATGGTGGGCTTTCCTTCTTGGACATCCTAAAAAAAAATGACATTTTTTTTTCTCTGTTGGGTCTCTATTCACTTCTCAGTGAACTTTTTTCAGGCCCTATATCACATGGATTATTTGTCATCACATAATGGTGTCCCATAGGTGAGTTACACACAAATTGTGCACTTAGAAGATCTAACAAGACTCCATTTACAGTAGTTCTTCAGAATGGGTTGCTCCTTCACTTTTCTGTCATTCATTGATCAGAAGTGAAACAACTATTAATACTGATCTTTAAAGTGCTGTCATTAGGCTTCTGAGATAACAGCTCTGATATGAAGCAAAGCAGTCATACCTTTCCCAGAGGTATTATTTCACAATACTTATAGATTCAAGCAGATATTAGTACACTAATCTGTATTCAGTTCACATTTTAGGAGAGACTCATTGTCTATTTTTTTAAAGCATATGTAACCCACTCACCTTCTGAGTGTGGTATTTTGTCCGCATGAGTGGTTCTGAGACCACTTAGGGTACATCTACACAGCAGGGCTAAAGTTGAATTAAGCTACACAACTTTAGCTATGTCAATTGCATAGCTTAAGTTGAAATAGCCTATTTCGGCTTTTTGGTTCTGCCTACAGAGCAGGAAGTCGAAGGAAGAACACTGTTCCTTCGACTTCCCTTACTCCTCATACTCAGGAGTCAGAGTAAGAAGTTCTCCAGCTCGACAGGATTTCAAAATAAAAGCTTGTAGTGTAGATGTGCTATTTTTTTCTATTTTGGAATATTCCGAAATAACACTGCTGTGTAGACATACCCTTAGGCTTTGTCTATACTGCCATCTTTTTGTGCAAGATCCTTATGCCTCTTCAGGAGAGGCATAAGGATCTTGTGCAAAAAGGAGTTTTTGTGCAAAAAGGAAACATCCACAATGCTTGTTTTTGTGCAAAAGCCTCTTGTGCAAAAATGGCTTGAATAGATTATGCAAATGAAGTGAGACAAAATGCTATTCAGCACTTCATTTACATATTCTCTGCTGGCAAAAGACCACAGTATAGACATAGCCTTAGGGTACGTCTACACTAGCACCCTCTTTCAAGTGAGGGATGCAAATTAAGACATTCGAAATTGCAAATGAAGCCGAGATTTAACTATCCCACGCTTCAGTTGCATAATCACGTTATGGTGCTATTTCAAAATAGCACTATTTCGAAATACAAAATGCAGTGTAGACGCTGTTATTTCGGGAGAACATCCTTCTTCTAAAATAACCCTTATTCCTCATAAAATTAAATTGGAGATTAATATGTCTGCTATAACCTGAGCTAAGGGCTACTGCACTTTTAGCTTCTGCAGTAGAGCCTCATACATTAAGATACAGAGGTGCTAGGTTTGATCCCGACAGCCAGAGTCTGTTGACATCACATGTGGTCACTGGCAGGCTTCAGAAAAAAGTTCTGTTTCATCAAGCTTTGAGAAATCACCTCACTTCTGCCAGCCTGTGGCTTTTAAAATTGCTGTTGGAGTTACTGTTATGGCTGTTGGCTCTGTTATCCAGTCATTTTATTGCTATCATTAAGGTGGTAAGGTCTTGAGACAAAAATGGAAGTTTTAAGAATACATAGACTCTAAGGCCTGAGGGGACCACTATAATAATCTACTCTATCTCCTATATTCAAATAACAGAAATGTTTTTCCTAGAAACTGGATTGGACAACTGCAATCCTTGTTTTTTTCACAGATATGTTTCAGCTTGGTTCAGGCAGATCTCAGTTTTTCTATCTGAAGATGGACATAATACCTACTTAGCTCACAAGAGTTTAAGGGGAAAGGCTGTGAGAATGGATGGCATACTAAATGAGGCATTTAAAGCATTAGGCCATGAGACAGTTGTAGTGATGATGAATTTTCTAAACATAATTATCGGTATTAGAATAACACCTGGCAAATGGAGAACGAGCACACTGGACTGAGTGTTTTAGTGTAAAGCAGAATATAGTAAACAATGACGCATGAAGTTAATGAGTCACATGACAAAATGGCTGGAAAGAATGGTCAAGAAAAGACTTTAGGAGGAGGAGCAGGAGTGTCAAGTAAGAGTACATTTAGACTGCAAGGCTATTTTGGGATACCGAGTTATCCTGAAATAGTTACTCCATGTCCAAAGAATGCATATGCTATTTTGAAATAACTTTCAAAATAATGGACATGCTATTTCAGCATCCCTGTAAACCTCATTCCACGAGGACTAAGGGATATCTCGAAATAGTGCTTTATTTCAAAATTTGGCACCATGTAGATGTGCAAAATTTCAAAATAGCCTATTCTGAAATGAAATAGAAATAAGATATGCAATTTGCATAATGAAAATTGCGTATCATATTTTGATTTTAGAGTGCAGCCTAGAGGCACCCTAAGAGACAAGCAATTTGGGTTTATGCTAGGAAGGTCAACAATGGATGCAGAATTTATAGCCCAAACATGGAAAGAGTATGGGAGAAATGCAATTGGTCATAATGTTTGTGTATTTAGAAAAGGCTTATGACAGAATTCCTAGAGAATTATTGTGGTGGTACATGAATTCCTGAAATATGCTGGGAACATACATTCAGATAGATTACCATGGATATTAATGAGTGTAGCACAACCGTAGTAAGGTGTAGCTGCAGCTACAGTGGGTAATTAATTGTGAGCATAGGTCAACATCAAGGATCAACCTTCAGCCTATTACTATTTGTGACTGTATGAACACCTTGAGACAGGAAATTACAAGAGAAGTTGCATGGAGCATGTTTCTCACAAGTGACACTTTGTTGTGTGGTGAAGAGAAATACAAACTGTAAAGGGATTTATAAACATTGAAGACTGCATTAGAAAAAATGATTTACAAATCAGCTGACAAAAGATGTAATATGCATGATGGTTCATTGACAGAGACAATGCAAAGCCAATTAAAGACTGTGCAACAATGTAAATATTTTGGTTCTGTGTTGTGCCATGATGGGAATGTGGATATGGTTAGGAGCTGCATGTGTAATCCACACACAAAGGCTATGTCTACACTGGCTGGTTCTTGCGCCAGAAATATGAAAATGAGGCTAAGCGTGGAATATCGCTGAGCCTCATTTGCATATCTAATAAGCCGCCATTTTGTGAAAGAGGCTCTTGCACCAGAAGGAGCATTTACACTGCCCCTTTTTGCGCAAGAAAAACCCTCTTGCACAATGCCATTATTCCTAAAAATAATCAGAGTAGAGGCATTGCACAAGAGGGTTTTTCTTGCTCAAGAAGGGGCAGTGTAGACAGTTCCTTCTGGCGCAAGAGCCTCTTCCACAAAAATGATGGTTCATTAGATATGCAAATGAGGCTCAGCGATATTCCATGCTTAGCCTCATTTGCATATTTCAGGCACAAGAACCCGCCAGTGTAGACATAGCTCTAGGCTACCTGTCTAAACTGACCGTGAGTACTTGCACAAGAACACTGACGTTCTAATGTAGGAAATCAGTGCTGCTTGTGCAAATACTCTGACGCTCCCACTCAGGGATAAACCCTCTTGCACAACTGTTCTTGCGCAAGAGGCCAGTGTAAACAGGCAACATTAATTTCTTGCGCAAGAAAGCCCAATGGCTAAAATGGCCCTCGGAGTTTTCTTGCGCAAGAGAGCGTCTACACTGGCACGGATGCTTTTGCACAAAGGCACATGCCAGTGTAGATGCTCTCTTGCGCAAATACTTTAACGCAAAAACTTTTGCATTTAAAGTATTTCCACAAAATCATGCCAGTGTACACGTAGCCCTAGTGTGGTTCACTGTCCCATGTAGGAGCACTTAGACCACTTACAGCGAGAGTTAAGAACAAGGGAGCGCCACAGCTTAAACTGAGAGGCAGTTGGCTTTTTAGCTCAAGCTGTAGTGGCTCTGACACTAAACTCTAGAAATCCCAGGTTCAAATCTGCTTGGTGATGGTTACACATGCTTCTTGTTATAAACAGTAGGAGTGGACAAGAATGCTCAGTGATAAGAATGCACCAAGTAAACTGAGATTCCACCATCATGTATGGCAGTGTTTCCCAATTTTATTTGGCTATGGAACCCTTTAGAAAAAAGAGCAGGAGAAAACAGGTTGACCAAAAAAAGGAAAAAACTGCCCAGCACACTCCTAAGACCACGGCGGGGGTGGAGGCGAGGGAGGGTTGGAAGGTTGGGAGGGGAGTGATCGGGTTCTTGTGAAAGGAACCCATACTTTCACTTCATGGCACCCCAGGGTTCCGTGGAGCACTATTTGGGAGACACTGATATACAGACTGGAATGCTGGCCAGTGAGAAAGAGAGAAGACAATTACTTCACACTGCTAAAAGAGAAGGCTCAGGTAGACGTTGCTAAAATGAGAAGTCATAGGCTACACAGTGAAAGAATGTGAGGCATGATACAGGCACCTCCATCACAAAACACCAAAAGGAGCATTGACTAAGATAGTTGGGTCATGTGGGATGTGTTGGACAGAGAGTACAAGAGCTAATAGTCATGAGGAAAACTAGATAAAGGTGGTTTCAGCTGTTAAACAAAGATGTGAAGAAGGCTGGAATCAGTTTGGCAGACATACTTGACAAGATCATTTGAAGATGAAGAATAAGAGCCATCTGATCCCTATTTGAATGGACAAGGAGAAAAGAAAGAACATATTTTGCTTGGATAGATAGTCTGAGGCCCTATTTGGATGACAAACTATAAATAGGTATCCATGAAAGAGAAATAAATTGCTCCACTCTTCACACAGGGCAATTCCAGTAGCCTAGACTCCTTCCAGCCATACAGTAAGAATCTAGTCACTAGTAGATAGACAAGTTACTGTGAATTGTCATTTCAAAAATTCATTTATAATACTGCTCTTGCCCTGCATAAAAACAGAATGTAGTTCACAATAAGACAACTAGGCTGTGTCTACACTGGGCCACTTATTCCGGAAAATCAGCCGCTTTTCCGGAATAAGCTGCGAGCTGTCTACACTGGCCCTTGAATTGCCGGAAAAGCAACGACGCTCTACTGTACAAAATCAGCCGCTATTCCGGAAAAACTATTCTGCTTCGGCTCGGGCATAAGTCCTTATTCTGGAACACTGTTCCGGAAAAGGGCCAGTGTAGACAGCCTAGTAGTCTTTTCCGGAAAAAAGCCCCGATCGCGAAAATGGCGATCGGGGCTCTTTTCCGGAAAAGCGTGTCTACATTGGCCACAGATGCTTTTCCGGAAAAAGGGCTTTTCCGGAAAAGCAGCCTGCCAATGTAGATGCTCCTTTTCCGGAAAAACTGAAAACGGAATAGTATTCCATTTTAAGCAGTTCCAGAAATTCATGCCAGTGTAGACACAGCCCTACAGTCATAGGTGCTAACTCCATGGGTGCTCTGGGGCTGGAGCACCCATAGGAAAAAATGGGCGGGTGCGAAACACCCACTGACAGCTCCCTATGAGCCCCACTTCCCAGCATTGCCTGCCTGCTGGTGAGCCCCCATTTGTTTGGCAACATTCAGGAGGACAAGGGATAAGGAGAAGGAACGAGGACATGGTATGCTTTTGGAAGGGGACAGAACTAGGTGTGAAGAGGCAGGGTGGGGGTGGAGCAGTGGTGGGAAGAAGCGGGACAGAGTGGTGCTTTGGTGGAAGGAGTGGAGTGGGGGAGAGCCAGGGGTCAAGCATCCGGTGGCACTTTTGAAAGTTCACACTTGTGATCACAGTATATGACTATAGTGTGACCTAGCATGGGTCCTATGGAGAAGATGAAGGAAAAAATTACCTGAGTGTTTCAAACTTGCACAATTACCTTACATCTACGCTTGATCTGGATAGCACCAGCTGGGAATAAAATGTTCTTAATCTCAGGAATGTTAATATTAATAATTATCCTAATCTAGTGTTGGCCATGGTAGGAGACCAGGGTACTGGGCTAGATGACCTTTGATCTGACCCATATGGCCATTCTTATGTTCTTATGGATGATGCCAAACACTCATTGGCTATGTCTATGTTACAGGGTTTTTGCACAAAAACAGATGTTTATGAGCAAAAACCTGTGGAGTGTCCACACCTCAAGCGCGTTTTTGAGCAAGAAAATCTACAGCAAAGCGACAGAACAGAAGGCTTTTTGCAATGTAGGTATACCTCCTTCTACGAGGAATAACTCCTTTTTGTGCAAGAGTTCTTGCGCAAAAAAGTGTGTGCGGACGCTCAACAGTGATTTCTTGTGCAAAAAGCACAGGTGCTCTGATGGCCATTCAGAACTTTCTTGCGTAACAGTGTCCATGCAGAGTGGATGCTCTCTTGCACAAAAGCACATTGCTTTTGCATTGTGGACACGGTTTTGCGCAAAAAGTTTTTGCGGAAGATCCGCAAAAAGCTTCTTGCATAAAACCCCTGCAGTGTAGACAAAGCCATTGGCTACATCTAGACTGGCATGATTTTCCACAAATGCTTTTAACGGAAAAGTTTTTCAGTTAAAAACATTTGTGGAAAAGAGCGTCTAGATTGGCACGGATGCTTTTACATAAAAGCACTTTTTGCGGAAAAGCATCCATGCCAATCTAGACACGGTTTTGCGCAAGAAAGCCCCAATCGCCATTTTCGCCATCGGGGCTTTTTTGCACAAAACAATACTGCGTTGTCTACACGGGCCCTCTTGCGCAAAAGCATTTGCGCAAGAGGGCTTTTGCCCGAATGGGAGCAGCATAGCATTTCCTCAAGAACACTGACAATCTTACATGAGATCATCAGTGTTCTTGCGGAAATAAAAGCGGCCAGTGTAGACAGCTGGAAATTCAGCTTGCCAGTCTAGACACAGCCATTGAGAGTAGCAGCTGGGGCAAAAGCCAAGAGTAATCACATTTTTCATTTTCACCAGAACATGCAAATACTAGCACTTCTCCTGTGCCATAATCTGAAACAGCAATAAGACCGTTTCACATATTTCTAGAGGATTCTTATCCCCAGATATATCATTTCAATTTGATTCCAAGTTGTGCTTCAGCACTGACAAAGCCACTGCTTGGAAGGCAAAGCGCCTGGGTCACTATCATGCTGTATTTTACATTCTGAGTTTGTTTGAGCAGAACATGATGGATGATCTGTGTGCAAGAAGTGGCCCAAGCACCTCTTTGAAAACCACAGCTGCACTTACATCAGAATTTGAAAAGTGACACCCCAGGAAAAATTTCTGAAAAAGAGAAGAAAGCATGAAAAATGAAATTGTTTATATTTAGAGAGGAAACACTTCATTTTTAAAGCCTACATGGAATGCTAAAGTAAAAAAAAAAAAAAGGTCAGTGAAATTTGTGCTGTACAGCACATTATTAGTAAACAGTATTTGTAATATTGCAAGCAGGATGTCAAAGTATATTGCTCATTGTAATATTATTTCTGTTGGGAAATAAATTTTTACTTGTTTCCATTACTGTAAGACCTAGTCATTCCAGTTGAGATCAGGGTCCCAATGTGCTAGGCCAGTGTTTCTCAAATTGTGCTCCGCGGAGCCCTGGGGCTCTGCAAGACATCTCCAGGGGCTCCGCGAGGTTGACAAACTGGAAACATCAATAGGTACAACACATACAATCAGTGGACCGCTAAGGCTCCACATAAGTACAACACATAAAATCAGTGGACAACTGGGACTCCACATAAATTTTTATGCATGTAAAGGGCTCAGGAGCTCAAAAAGTTTGAGAACTGCTGTGCTAGGCAAACATACAGCAAAGGAGAGTCCTTGCACTAAAGCTCTTAACTGTAGGGCACCAGCAAATTGATGTGCACAAGAGGCAGATTTTATAGACTCAAAAAATACTGCAATTTAAATATGTCACTGTTGTTTTGGTTGATATACACTAACGTGCATTGCTACAAGCACAAAGCATAGTTGGCATTACCTTTAAAGTTGTATTGTGTTCTTCTTGCACTGACATAATGAGTTAGAAGCAAGCTGCAGAGGTGCTTGGGGGACGTTTGATGGCCTATTATGCACCAGGTCAAATCAGAAGATCATAACAATCCCTTCTGAAGCTATAAACAAAGGGAAAGATGAAAGGAACACTTTTGCAGTGCTTCCCTGGTAAAGTTATTTTTTTATTAGCCTCTTTTTCTCTCAGGCTGTAGACACAAAATATTTAAGACAAAATGTAGTTGTCAAATGTACCAGCTAAAAATAAGACAATTTGTTTTTCTGTGATTTTCCATAATGACCATTTAGATCCCTGGCAAAGGAGTTACCCCAGGCCAATATATGGGCCAATTTACTAATTGTCCAAGATACTTGGCTTTCTGAAGGACCAAAAATATTCAGAAATCCCTGTACATTGCAGCTTAGTGAGTTGCTAGTGCTTTTTAGGGAGTGAGGTGAATTAGTGGTGCTGAGGAAAAATCCAAGTATCTTCTTGATTTAGATAGCCCAATAATCTTAGAAGAATCCTGTCTATAAACCATCAAACTTGGGGCATTTATAAGGAGAGGCTCTCCATATGCTGTCCTGGTCCTCATTTTTCCCCTGGTAGCATGACTGGTTTGTAGGCCACACTTCTTCAACTGATTTATGGCTGTCTCCCACACCAAGAGGAGCTAAGTCATTGGGAAGGAATTAATGATCCTCTGGAAAATTCTATGGCTCTGCCTTTTTGCCACTGCTGTCAGTCTCATGAACCCCAACAACACAGAAGAATTTGTGCCATCTCAGAGGACAAGGTTGATGCCTCCTCCACAGATTTGTTTCTTTCCCTTCCAACGTGATCATATCTACCTAACTTTTCTATTATTTGAATCACACAATAAAGGGGATATTACAGATAATTTAGAATTAGAATTCTTTTTCTGTTCTCCTCTCTCCTTTTGCCACTTCAGTTTGCAATGATGTCATAATTCAACAACTGTAATATTTTCATTTCAAGTCCATTTATTTCAGTTTCTGTCTTGCTTCTGTCTGCCAATTATATGTGAATAGACTTTGATTACCTTTTAATGTGAGCACACTCCATTTGCAAACTATTTACTCTGACCATGTCTTCAGCAATTCATTATTTGTTGTGGGTAGTAGAGGCAGGGTTTCTACTCCCTGTGTGGCTACCTGAAACAATGACTGATAGGAAGAGGAATGTCCAAGACATTTCAGGATGTGTAGACAAACCTTTCTTGCCTGAATATGCATGCAAACAGATATTGACATGATATTCTGATGACTTTCACTCTGCAAATGGGTTTGTAAACAACAATATATGGTATGAATGTTGTAAATGAACGAAGTGAGTTGCAAATACATGAAAAGTGGATTTTATTCAAATAGCTTTGGGCCACATTGTCCAAGCTCTTTCTACAGTAACAGATTAAGGCCACAGAGCCAATGAGTTTATCTACATGGGGACATCCATGAAAATTAAACTTAATTAACTAAAGACGTGAATTGTGAATTAGTTAAACCAACTTAAATCCATATGTGAATGCTGTTATTCCAGATTAAGGTGGCCTTTAGTCTATTTAGTTTAATTCATTTCCAAAGGCCACGTATACACTACAGATAAGATTGAAGCAACTGCAATCGATCTTCTGGGGTTCAGCTAGCAGGCCTAGTGAATACACACTAATTTGAACTGAGAGGGTGCTCTCATCGATGCTGGTACTCCTGTTTCCACAAGGAATAAGGGAAGTCAAAGGAAGAGTGTGCTCTCTTTGACTTTTCTCAGTGTGGACGGTGCCAAATTTTGACAGAAGATACTTTGACTTTGGCTACACAATTAAGCTAGCTGAAATTGTGTATCTTAATTCAAATTTATCCCCTAATGTAGACCAGGGGAAAGTGAATAAAACTAAACCAAATATAAACTTTTCTGGACTAGTCTTATTTTGTAAAACAATCATTGCCATCTAGCCAATTTCTTTTGTGAGACAATATATTTGCCTATATAAATATTGCTGTTGCTAAGGGGACATGTTTCATCCCGTGTTTTCTGGAGCAAACATATACAAATTATACAAAGGTGCAGAAGTATCATTTCTGCTTCATTTCATGTGCAGAAGCATCCATCTGGCCAGATGTCTAGGAAAAGGGAAATTACTCTGGAGCATGTTTCAAATGGAATGTCAAGTTTACAATAAACAGAATAATTGCAATGCTTATAGAATTTATTTAATTGCTATACATGTGATCGTTGTATTTGTAAATAAAATGTGCTCCTTGGCACAGCTTTATTTTGTTTTCCAGAAAGAAGGATAGATTTGCTTCAATTCAGCAATTATAAATAAGGGGCAGTATATGTTTGCATTTTGGTTTCTTCAGCCAATGTAAGCCAGACAGAAAGGCAGCTGTTGATCTCAAAGGATTATCACAAAACAAATTCACTTTGTTTCAGCTGGTAATTTATCACTCTACACAAAACCTTGATTGTATTTTAAAAATTGTTACATGTTTTTTTAAAAATTGACCATTCCAAAGTAGCTATAAGTTATAAAAAATGATATATATACATTCTTCTATCTGAAAGCAAGCATTCTTCTACAGTCCTGTGTGATCAAGTCTTAGGTACATCTACACAGCAGCATTATTTCAGAATAACTGACATTATTCAGAAATAATAAAGAGCCTGTCTACACTGCAAGCCATTATTTCAAAATAATGATGAGCCGGAGGACTTCTTTCTCTGACTCATAGAAACCCTCATTTCATGAGGAGTAAGGGAAGTTGAAGGATGAGTGTTCTTCCTTTGACTTCCTGCTGTGTAGACAGTGCCAGAAGCTGCAATAAGCTATTTCGACTTAAGCTACGCAATTGACGTAGCTCAAATTGCTTAGCTTAATTCAACTTTTGCCCTGCTGTATAAACATGCCCTCAACTATTAAGTGGGAATCCCATTGAGACCGACTTTACAGTAGTAGCATGCGCAAAAGAACAAAATAAAGACACATGGAAACAGGGTCTAAACTACATTTGGGACACTTTATGCAGTGTCTACCTCTGAAGGAATGCTCTAGTGCAAGAGTTCAACAACTATTCATGCTCCACTTCTTGCTCTGTGACCGAGAGAAGTGGCATGACCAAAACCTTGATCGTGGTTAGCTGAGTATTTGGGGGCATCGATAGCTGGCAAATAAGAGAGAAGTCTTCATTTTAGCTGTGATATCATTCTTAGATAAGTTATTTTTTCAAAACAAAATTAAATTGTATTATTTAACATCTATTAAAATATTTATTTAGCCTGGAAATAAGCTTGATATTATTTTTATTGACTCTGTGAGTGGAATGTGAAGACTATATTGTGCAATATTAAATATCTTTAGATGCAATATTGTTGCTTTGAACCATACTCTTGGCAGATTCTAGAACCACTCCAGCACAAATTGAATCTTTGGCACATTGGATTCCCCTGAGCTACCTTTAGTTTGTTCCTTGTGTAGGAAGCAAGGCTGGAAGAGAGGGTTGTTACTGGGATGTTCCTACATGGTGCCAATTCTCAGCTGCAGTTTTGGCTCCTGTAGATCTTAGTTGTTGTGAATTAGAGAAGACTAATGGTTCCATCTCAGTACAGGGACTTCAGCTTTGTATACAGGAGCCTCAGAACTGTGTGAGTGCAAAGGTGAGCTGTATGTAGTTTGCCTGGATTCCAGGGTTTTGCTGAGAGAGTTCTAGGAGTAGTTCAAAGAAGGAAAAAGCAAAGTCTAAGTGGAAGTAAGACAAAGACCAGAGGCTTCAATGACATGCCTTTCAGGGGTTATGAGAAGAATTTTGACTTCCAGTTCTGATACATTAGTTTACCACATATATTTTTCTCGCAGAAATATACATGCTGGTCTATGAAAGGGAGCACAACTTCAGTGGCTGACCATTCATTATTTTGAGTTAAATTGATAAATATACAAAATGTAATTTTTATTGACCAGCTGACATTACACAGAACTAGTCTTTTAGCTATCTTAGACCTTTACTGTTATTCATCATCACTATCCCCTGAAGAGTTTTTAAAGCAAAATATTTTCTATTGGTATGAAAACAAGTGAGTCCTGTGAGTAGTCTATTGGTATACAACGTATGTCATCATTAGCACAGCGAAGGGGTTAGCAATAAAATCAACAGGAGATTAAGCCCATTCATGAAAGTTCATTCCCTATTGACTGCAGTGCTAAACATGCATGACTGCTTAGTTTGAACACCACAACTGTAGCCGGGGTCCCAAAACCCTAGTTAAGTTTTTATAAGGCTTTTCACTGGAGAACATAATAGTTATTTCCACATACCTCCATTCAATTTTCAGGGATTACTTTATGTGTGAATTCACAGGTATTTCTTCCAGCTGTCTCCTGTCAAGTCATAATCCCATGCACTGAGTTTTGTCCCTGCAGAGTAGGCACTTGATCCTAAGGTCAAAGGTCTTTTAGCTCTTGACTAATGCACCTCATTAGGAGAGGAAAGCTGTATGTCTCCAGCAATACAAATGTCATGAGATGTAACAGAACTATACCTTTTTAATTACTTTTAACAGGTTTTTAAACTACACTCAAAAAAATGAGGGGTTTACGTTCATTAAAAGTCACTGTAAACTAGTAGTGCCCAATATCTAGTTTTGTTATTCATTCAAAAAAGGTCATTCAGCAAAAGACTCAACAACCAAGCTGAATTGGGGATAGAATAAAAAATGGTACACTCATATGAATTATATTTCTTCTATTATAATAAGACACTAGTAATAAATCAATGAAGTGTGTTAGTCAACCTTATAATTTAAGCAAATTGCACATGTTGGTTAAATCAGATGATATATTTACTGATCATTTTATTAATAAATAACAAATACCTTCAATTGAAAAAATACTGCAGATATAATGTCTACTTTTGATTAAGTAGTTGAACTGGATTTTCAGAATATTCTTAAACAAATGTAAAGATTATTATTTCCATTTCCTATAAACACATTTTGAGTCACATCCACAATGGAGATTGGTGTTAGAATCTCTAACTTTTAGGTGCCTTTCCATCTACAGCTGTGAGTGAGGTACCTGACTCCCTGGCCTATACAATACATGTTAGCTGCTTTAAAATGGGGTCCATAAAAGCCAGCATGCTGAGCAATGGAGCTGCCTTACCTAACTAATGGAGATGCCAAGAGGAGGGGGTGTAACCAAAGACCTGTTCCTCAAAGACAGTTCAGTGTAAAGTTGGGAACATTTTTTCCATCTATAATAAGCTCTCTGAAAAAAATCCACATTATTTTAGGCACCAAAACTATTGTTTTAAATAAAAAACATTTTTTTCTTCAGCAACAAGGACATTTTAATCAACTTTTTTTGTTTAAAAATGAAATGTTGATTTGAATGGACATTTCAAAATGACTTAAAAATTAAATTACATTTTAAAACTTTCACTTGAAAGGTATGAAATTTGTTCAGTTTTTCAAATTGGTAAAAAATAAAATAAAAAAATGGTTCTGGTTAGAAACTAGTCTTTTTTGTTTAGCCACAAAAAAAAGAGCTCCGTTATTTATTCAGCTCTGGTTCAGATCCTCAGTCTGGGTGGAAGATAATGCCCACTGTTGCTTGGGGTTCTCAGATGTGAACCAGTCTCCTGGAGTTAGACACTTACACTCTTTCTTGCAAGAAATGGTGAAGTAGGAGGAGGTAGTGGTGCCTTGCTTATAACTATTAGCCAAGTGGTTAGTACACTCATCTTCACTAGACCCGCTAAACTGAACCCCAGAAGATCAACCGCAGCAGCGTTGATCTTCCATGTAGTGAAGACATGGCCTCAGCGATTAAGATTTAACAGAATTTGATTTTTTTATTTTGACAAATAATACTGATTTTAAAGCATTTTCCCAATTTAAATTTCAATTTGTGAGAAATTATGAGAGAGGTGCGTATCACACAATAATTGTTTAATGACAGTAGACATCAAGTTTCAAAAATTTATAGCTTTTAAAAAACAAATTGCCAACCTCACCCATCAAAAAATACAAAGTAATATTTTAAAATCAAACGAATAAAGTTCTTAATTTTCCTATCTCTAAATTTCAATAATCAATTTTCAATGGAAATGTTTTTTCAGCAGTTAGCATGAGTATGGTGAAATCAACATTCACTGGCAATTAGCAAAAAAAATCTAATCCTTCCAAGTGCATTTATGACAGACTTATTTTCGTTACTGACTTGGAGCTTTAATTAATACAATAAGTAAATTTACATGAAGGTATTTTAAATCTACTATTAATGAAACCTTTGTAAATAGCTATACAACAAATGATTTAATGTACATATTAATGAGGATATAGAGAGAAGTAGCCTAGACACAAAGGATAAAACTTGATCCCATTGAAATCAATGGCAAAACTCCCAATGATTTAATGGGGAAAGGAATTTACTGAATACATAGGACATCTGAAACCATCAGTTTGGTATATACCCAGACTATATATCCAGCACACCAACCTATTTCTCCTTAAATCTCAGGAACCATCCTGCATATAGGAAAAAAAAAAAAAAAAAGAGTCAGGCTTCCTGGAAACGTCAAACAGAGAGCAATAGTATATAATCAGCAAAAGATAAAAGCAGATCACAACATTTCACCGAATGTCTCTGTCCCCGCCAGTATTTTGGAGATCCAGAAAGTAGTAAGTATTTTAATATCAACTCAACACATAACATAACTTAATCTTGGAATTTTATAAAATATGTTAGATTTTCTGTAGCTGCTATACATGAGCTATAACTCCTCCTAGTCTAATGTTTGCACTAATAATCACAACTCAGTTGCTGGAGAACTTTGCTTTATCTAAGTCCTGCCTGTTATTTATCTTTATTTGGTTATTTAATTTACTCCTATTGCTGCAAACTTTTGTCCTGCCTTTTCTAAAGGCATATGAAATACAATTTTTCTCAAGTAAAAGAAAATACAAGTTACATCTGAGGTAATTTTTACTCTCAAATTCTGTTGATTATTTTATTTATTTTCTACCTGCTGCCTGGAACCTTGGTTTCTGCCAAACCCTTCCCCAGTTTGCAAGAACTATTCTAGGCCTCTGCCTAGCTTTGTATAGTCTAGCTACATATTCTACCACATTGCAAGAAGAGGGACTAATCTCAAAGTAGATAAATTGAATTGCAACATTTTATGGTTATTCTGGGCAATTGGATTGTTTTTTATTTATAGGCTTACACCTACTAGTCAGTACAGATGAAGATTGGCCATACATGGAACACTTGCTAACTCTAGTTAATCTGATATTCTATCTCTGTGATAACTCCTCATCCACTGATCTGTGATAGCTCCTGTGATAGCTCCTGATCCACTGATCAAGCTCATAACTTGGCTAATATTCTCAAAGCCTACAAGTAAGATACCACTGAAAGGAATATAGCTGCATATGCCAATGGAAAGACATGACTATATATCTAAGAAATGGCTCATTGATTTTTAGCCAACCCACAATACTTTTTACTTACTTGCAATGGACAAGGTTCTCCACTATCCTTATGTCACGTTGGCAGCAAAGAGCCTTACGAGTTCTCCTTCTGTAGAGTGATGATAGTCTTACATATGATTTTGGTAAGAAAAACAGAATTAGAGAAATGCTTGGATCGCACACAACATTTTCCTTCCCTCTAAAGAGGTGGAGTAGTACAAAATCTCTGTTTCATTGACTTTTTGTTATTCACGTGGAAATAATTATGTGGAGCTTGATCTAGCAAATTTTATTCACACCCAGGGACTTTAGCTAAATTAAATTGCTTGAATCCTATTGTCTTCATGTCTATACAAGAGCAGCACAACTGCTGTGGTGCTGTTGCAGCATAACTAGCGTAGATGTAGCCCTCAATCAGAATTATTCACATGCATAAAGGACCTAGGAATCCACTGCCCACAGATGTATCAGTTCCCAAAGACCTGTGACTATATGGCAGCCCTTGCCAAAAATCTTTGCTTTCTTACTGGAGGAAAATAGCTGCGATTTTTCCTAATTGTAATACATATTCCTATTCCAATGGAAATCAGTGTCTAGTCCTTCATTCCTTCTAGAACTTGGCCATTGTAGGAAATATATATGCAAATCACATTAAACATGTTAAAACCTGGTGCATTTTTGCTAATATCTATGAATGCAATAGAAGTCTGGGATGTGATTTCCAGAGATACTCAGCCATAGAACCCCACTGAAGTCATTCAAACTGTTCACTTGAGGAGAGATTATTCTAGTGAGTGAGTCATCGCAGGATCAGGCCTGGGAAAGTTTAATGTCCTTGTTAATGGAAGTGTTATATTCTGTCTTAGCTACTGTTTCACATCTCCTCTCTTCCTCTTACGTTTTCATTCTTATGCACAATATAAATGCTTTTGATTTAGGAAGCAATAACAATTTGAGCCTAAACAATTTGAGCCTAAGTACAAAAAGGGTGAGGGGAAAGGGGGAAAATGATTGAATTACATAGGATATATTTTCCTTCTGAAATGTAGTAAAGAGTTCAATGGTTCAAATTGCTCAGTGGGGATCACATTTCTATTGGAAGGTGCTTTGTATCTCGGGGGCAGTGGATATATCACATGCCACTGATAATGCAGCAGATGCTTTTTTATTGAAAGCCACAGAACAGACTTACAATAAAAACCCGAGTTAATGGCCAGAGCCCAAACTAGGGCTGCCTTTAGGATCTATACACTCTCCCTTTGGTCTTTATCTTTTTAATGAATGTGACTTGCAGCACATTGGGTTTTCTTCCTTATGCTGTCCATTAATGTACTCCCACCTTCTATTTGGCTGGTACAGTCTCATGCAATCCAGAAAAAAACGTAGCCACTAGCCCCTGAGTAAGAAAGGTCTCAATTTTGCCATGACTATGGGCCTGAGCCAAAGCCTATTGAATTCAATAGAAAATCTCTTGTTTTCAGAGGATTTTGGATCAGACCCTATGGGTACATCTACACAGCGGGGCTAAAGTTGAATTAAGCTATTCATCTTCAGTTATGTCAATTGTGTAGCTTAAGTAAAAATAGCTTAATTCAGGTTTCATCTGTCTACACACCTCTAATACCATTAGCTCACAGACACTTACCTTCCTCCCCCTCCCCCCCGCATTCCCCTTCTGTTCTGTAATGTGATTTGTCCTTTTCATATGTGTTCACTTTTTTAAAATTGTATCCTTTGGTATATATGGTTGTGACTATTTTCTTCCACTATTTGATCTGAGGAAGTGGGTCTGGCCCATGAAAGCTCATCATCTAATAAACCATCTTGTTAGTCTTTAAAGTGCTACATAGTCCTGTATTTTGTTTCACAGGAAGAACACTCTTCCATCGACTTTCCTTACTCCTCGTGAAATGAGGGTTACCATGAGTCAGAATAAGAAGTTCTCAAGCTTGATATTATTTCAAAATAAAGGTTTGTAGTATAGATGTACACTATAGTAGTTCAGAATAACGTCAGTTATTCCAAAATAATGCTGCTTTGTAGATGTACCCTATGTGTGTATTTATCAAGACTGCTCTTTTGAAGACCTTATTTTCAGTCACTCCTTCTGTATTTCACAAATCTTTTCAAGTGCTATTGATCAACATATGCAAAACATGCCTAAACATGGCAGAGGTTTATGAAACTCAACAAACCACCATTTGTCCAAAAGGTCTGGGTTTGATATTTTTCTTCATTTTAAAATTGGGGAAGGAGGAAAGGGAAAGAATTCTTCAGGACCTCCCTTGGTTCAGGGACTAAGGCTTCAGATGGGTTTTTCCAAATATGGTCACAGGATGGCTACTAATTATATTTGAGGCTTTGTTCAGAATTTCACATTACACTTGCCTTATGAAAACGACTCCGTGTAGGAGTCATTTTTCAAATGTTATTAATAGATAAAAAGTAATCCAAGGATAAATGCTTCCAGACTGTAGCTACTGTGTGTATCTAGGCTAGACATGTATATCTCAGGATATTGTTTTTTTAGTCTGACTAATTGTCTTTGCTTTTAATGACTCTCCTTCACATGTCTGCTTTATGTTTCACGAATACTTAATCATTGCTTTGGTTCACATCAAGCAATTCAGTCCATCTATTTGTTAAAGAAGTTTAAACATGCCCCATACAACAAAGTAATGTTACCTGGTGAGAAGGTGGGCAGGGAAATTTTTTTCTCTTAGCTCACCATTCAGATCATGCTTTTGGTAGTAGCTGAATTGACCACAGTGACATTTTCAGAATCCTATTGCCTTTTGCTACTTCAGTGAGCACTGGAAAAACACTGGACATTATATTATGCACAAAACACCTTTGACAAGAGACTGCATGAGCAAAGCTGCCAGACAAAAACTCTTTCCTTGCTTCTACACAGAAGTCAACCTGTACAAGCAAGCATTACTCACACAACACAAGTATGGCTGTTAGAATGAGGCCCCACAATGCGAAGGTCGTGCATTGTAATGCAACCCGTTTGTGTCCAATATTTTTTCAATGCAACAGCATGTGCATTTGTTCCATATAAAATCAATTATGGAAATTAAGTTGAAACCTGATGAGCTTTTTTCCACGGGCTCCAAAATTTCAGGCTCACAAAGCACTCTAACAACAGTCAGAAGATAGCATTTTCCTTCACGTCACAGTAAAACTTTCCATTTTCTTAATTGCCATGGATCCTAGAAAAAATGATGGGTTGCTGGCATTTATATGAGAGGCCAAGTTTTAAACATTTCACCCCAGGATTTTTGGAAGTGCCAAACTGGGATAAGATGCAGTTTTTAAAAATTATATTTGTTTGTTTTCTCCTGTAAGGAGACATGCTTTGTAGTTATGCTAAAACATGTGTCCAGATTTCAGAGAATCCTAAAAATACAGAGATGTATGCTGCTGTCGCAGATATTTGGTTATTGTGCTAGCCTCCTTGTGTTGGCCACTGATAACCCATTCCATCTGTCTTGCATCTGACATGTGTGCTGAACAACAGAGAGATGGGGCGGCCTTTAAAAACAAGAAGTCATCATGAGAAGAAACAGTGGCACAGTGGCAATAAGATAATTTATTTGAAGAGTTCAAGGGAGAATGTTCACATCTTTTCCCTCTTCCGTGAGCTTGCTTCGTACACCAATAGAAATGTTTTAAGTGTCCCTTCTCCTAATAATCACAGTCTTCCTTTGGGGAGCAGTAGACCACTCCTGACCACATTCAGTTTGACATGTTTATTAAAAGGAATTGAGGAATTGTATCTCAACCCTATTATTTAAAAATAGTCTTATCTTCATATTCTAACATATATTCAATGTATACTGTCTATAGAAAACAGAAATACTAATATGTGTACTATAAAATATCTGTATGTTCTAAAGGAAATGCTGATCTTGAAAGCTTAAGTGAGACTTAAGTGGTACATAAGCCTTAGCACAAGGGTGATTTTCACTCTTTGTGAACATTTACACTCTGGAGTTTCAGCAGCGCAAATATTTGCAAAAAGTGGATTTTAACTTGACTGCTCCAACAGACACTGGAAACAAAGTTCAGCATATACATTTCATTGGAAATTTCCCAACAAGCAGTTCATACTATGTTCGTTAATTATAGAGGTAATGCGATGCTGTTTCCATTCCCTGACCAGATGATTTATGGATTTAAACCAACTATAGCTGAGTAACTATTTCTGAGTTAAAAGAGTTATTGACTTTAATGGAAGCACTGTTAAGCTTCTGCTGAACTACATTACTGAATCAAGGCCTAAGAGAGCTGGCAGGTTTCATGGTACAGGTGATTCTGGTATAGGCTGATTGGAATGCAGTGGTAATAAAACTTGAGACAGTTATAGATTGGCTAAACTATGCCTCTAGTTATAAAAACCTCATTCTGAGGAAGCAAAATGCAGGACAATGAGGAGGATGCCTTTAGATTCTTCTACCTCTAGATATTTATAATTGCTAGTTGTTGTAGAAGTAGCCTGATGGAGCCAGAAGAGACAAAGATTAGTGAGGTAATATCTTTTATTGGACCAACTTCAGTTGGTGAGAGGAGACAAGCTTCCCAGCTTCCCCAGAGCTCTCCTTCAAGTCTGGTAAACATACCAAGAGTGTCACAGCTTAATACAATGTGGAACAGATTGTTTAGCATAAGTAGCTAGCTTATATTCTCAGAGATCACTGAAGGTGAAGTGGCCTGTTAACATCTCTGTAGTCACAAGACAAAACACAGATGTTGTTTCCCTCCACACATCCCTCACAATGACAATATAGCACTCTGCATCAGATATTTACAAGACAATGGACAACCTTCAGATATCTACCGCAAACACACTGCCAAACTCGTAAATATCAAGTTCGCCTACAAAATGTTCCCTCTAAGGTGCATGGCACAAAATGTTCCCTCTAAGCCCACAGCTTCTGAATGAGCCCTGCCCAGGGGCTCAGGGATGCTGTACATAGAGCTGCCTGGCTGGGGGAGGGGCACTTCTCCCTCAGTGACGGAAAGAGCTCCTTGCTGAGGACAGAGCAGCGAGTCTCTTTCAGCTGGCAGAGACCAGGGCCGGACTGAGCCATTCCGGCAGCCCAGGCAGACAGGTTAATTGTGCCCTGGGTTGGGGGATGGTGCATACGTGTCCCCACCCCCACGCCAGTGCGTGGGGAGGGCTCATGTGTGCCTCTGCCCCCGCACCTGGGAGAGGGTGCATGCGTTTCCCTGCCCCTGCCTGGCACACAGGGGAGGGCACGCGGAGCTGGTGGCAGTAGGACACACGTGCCCAGCCCAGCCCAGCCCAGCCCAGCTACCACCACTGGCGCGCAGCCCGGGGCCACCCAGGGTGGGCTGAGCCTGGCCGTGCAGGGCCCCATGGCCACGAGGGGAAGGGCGCTGCTGGCTGGTGCTGTGGGGGTTAACGCGGCCCCCGCCCTGGGTGGCCGCTGCAGGGTGGCTGCTGGGAGCTGCTGCAGCCCGCGATCTGGGAGCCGGGCACGCAGCACCTGATGACAGCTATAAAGGGCACTGTGCTCCCCCATAGGTTGGCGCCCCGGGCAGCTGTCCGGCTAGCCCATGCCTTAATCTGGCCCCGGCAGAGACTCACCACACTGTCCTCAGCAGGGAGTAGTAGCTGTCACTGAGGAAAAAGTACCCCTCCCCCAGCCAGGCAGCTCTTTGCACGGCAGTCAAGCAGCTGTGGGGCCATGTTGCCACACAGCTTAAAGGGAACCTTGTTCACCTATAACTATTTTTCATTCAATGATGAATTTATCTATACCATGGAAACAGCCTTGGGTTCTACAATGTCTCCCCAGTATGCAAACCTCTCATGGGCCACTTTTAAGAAGAATTTCTGGACAAATGCACCATAAAACCAAAGATAACCTGAGATATGTAGAAGATATTTTCATCCTTTTGACAGATGATTCAAACTCCCGCATTGTTTCTCGCTACAGCTAAACCACCACCACCATCCAATGTAACTCTCTCAGGAACCGCCACACTAACATTTATCTCCCTGGCCCCCGCCATCAGCTCCAGCACTGAAACCTGACAGACAACTGTATACATGAAATTATTTCAGGGATCGCCTTAACTATCTTCATAACACATCAAGAAATCTGTTATCTTCAGTCAGGTACCTACATACCACAGAATATGCTCCAAGGAAAAAGTCTGGGATATACTTCTTAAACTCAAAACCACCTTCACCAAAAAAGGATATACCAGCAGATGAATGGAACACATGGAAATACCTTGGAGAGCCTACTTTAATAAAGAAATAAAACCACCTCGTATCATAAATTTCTAATTGTCACCTATCACTTCACACTGCCCAAATACATAGCCAATTCACTGATTTCAATGCATTTAGTACTCACAGGAAATAACATTAAAAGTTGAAGCCTAAGCATTTGAATTATATTCCAAGCTGTCTTACACAATTTGCAGTTACTAGACAAGCTGCTGAAAGTATATCTGAATGTATATCCAAAATCTGACTAATCTGCAGACCAAGCAATAGGTGGTGAAAAAAGCTGATGAATAAAAAACACTTGGAAAAGTCTCAGTGTATTTTCAAAGAGTTGGCAATTTGTGGGTGAAATTCTCACATAAGTGACTCAATGGGAAATATTTATTTGGATCTGAAATACACAACTTTTATCATTATTAAGAAAAAATTAATTTTCAGAACTAGGGTAAAAACCACCTGCACATAGTGGATTTGAAAATGTGAGCTGAACTCTGAGGTCCTTACCTTCACATTTGATTTATGAGAGACTGGGAAAAGCTCACTGAAGAGGAAGAAAGAATAAAAATTCCAGTGAAAAAAGGTAGGAAGAGAGACCGGGCAGAGTGAATAATACAGAAACAGTGTCCTTTATCCAAATATATAGAAAATAAGTGCTAATGAAAAATGAAATATGTCATATATACCACACAGTCATGGTAGCCCAAGATTTTAAGGAGCTGTTCCTTTTGGTAACAGAATGAATAACATTAAACTAAGTTTTAGAAGGGGATGAGAAACATAGAATTACAATTTAGAGGGGAAAAAAGGTTGTGAAATTGGTTTGTGAATACACTTTTTCCCCGCAAAGTTTGCAAACTTCAGACTTCACAAGAATGTCCGTGACACTGAATTAAAGTGTAATTGTTGAGGCACTGGCAATTGCTCCAGGCGGGCAGTAGATCCAACTTCAATGTTTTGCATGTTTTCCCACTCAGCTCAGCTTCTGAGAAAAGCATGTTGCTTTGAAGTAGTGGCTTTTTTTTTTTTTACTTGTACATGTTTGGTTTTAAGTACCCATGGTTTGGAATCTAGCACTGCCACAATACATAGAAATTTGCTGGCAACCAACTGTAGCACAGCTCCGAAGAACAGCACTAGTGATTACAGCATTACTTACCAAGGCACATTCCAATGACAACCATTGTCAAAAGGATAGATTTATGTGGTAATATCATCTAGGATTATTGTGGAATTCTATTGCAACAATGAGACTTCATGCTCTAATAAACAGTGAAGACCCACAGCCAAGACTGTGGACTCTTTGAATCCACCCGTCCTCAAAAATCTGCGACACAATGACATATAGCCAGTCCCTTAGAAGCTGGCCTCCCCTGATTAAAAAGGTTCAGAAGCATCCTTCTGGGCTTCCCACAGATTCCTGTGTTAGAACCACAACAGTTCAATTATCTCAGGGACCAATGGGAGCCATAATTTGTCACTAAGATTTTAAAGATGGACTGAAGTGTGCCTAGAAAACTGGTGCATAGGCCCACAGGATTGCATTTTATCATTTCTCAAAGTAAATTAATACTCTGAAAGTAGCTATAATATCACAGAAAGCAGAGTGAGGAGACTAGATTATAGGTGTTCAGGCCAGTGGTCAGATCAGGAGTCAGGTCTCGTGATCAGAGTCCAAATGCCAGAACCCAATGACAAAGCAAAGTCAGAATAAGGGCCAACGGTCAGAACTGGATTGCCAGGTACCAGGGAAGGCACAAAGCAGGGCTGGTTCTAAGACAGGAGCAAGGGTGGGACTGGATGGGTACAAGGCAGGGCGCAGGGCTTGGAGTGAGGTGAGCACAGGGAGGCAGAAAATCTACTGAACCTGTGTGACTGCAAAGCTTCAGAACATGCCACCTGACTGCGTTAGCCAATCTGAACACTCTGCTGTGGCCCAACTGCCCCTGATTGACTACCTGACAACTGTCAGCTGCAGGTGTCATTCCACACAAGTGTCTAACCCCATAGTCTAACCACCTTCATACAACATTTTAAAAATAAGTGCCTACGGTTAGACTAAGTCCATATTCAAACACCTGTCAAAAATCAAAGAGAGCTACTGAGTGCTCAGTACAGCTTGCACCTCTAAAATCTGGGATTCTGTGGTCTGGCAACATCCTTGGTCCAGCATGACCACAGATGTTCCAGGATCAGAGAATCCCAGTGTGCTGCAGGGGAGGTGGAAGGCTGGGAGACAGCATGCAGCTCAGCTGGGCTGCGTGGGGGGAGCCAACGCATGGCTCAGCTGGGTTGGGAAGGAGGAAGTGGGGCAGGGAGACGGTGTGCAGCTCAACTGGGCCGAAGGGAGATCCAGGAAGCCAGGGGAGGTGGTGGTGGGGAGGCAAGGGATACTGGCAGCAGGGAGCCTGACATGCCTTCCCCTGGTCTGGAAAAATCCCTCATCCAGGACCAGTCAGGTCCTGAGGGTGCTGGACAAAGGAAGTCCAATCTATACTTTTGACAGATAGGATTCTTCCATAGATCAATATGGGTATTTCTACACTAGCTCTCTAGTTTGAACTAGGGAGGCTAAAATAGGCATTCGAAGTTGCAAATGAAGCCCGGGATTTAAATATCCCAGGCTTTATTTGCATCTTCCCGTCCGGTCGCCATTTTGAAATTTCACTAGTCCAGACTAACTGCCTGTGGCTACACGCGGCAGGGAGCCGGTAGTTCGAATTAAAGCCCCTAATTCAAACTACCATTATTTTTTAAACCTCCTTGCAGGAGGCATAACAGGTAGTTCGAATTAGGGGCTTTAATTTGAACTACCGGCTCCCTGCCGCGTGTAGCCGCGGGCAGTTAGTCCGGACTAGTGAAATTTCAAAATGGCGACCGGACGGGAAGATGCAAATAAAGCCTGGGATATTTAAATCCCGGGCTCCATTTGCAACTTTGAATGCCTACATTAGCCTCCCTAGTTCAAACTAGGAGGCTAGTGTAGACATACCCTATGATAGGGCCTGGCCAATCTGAGCTGGCAAGGATGCTGCTGCCATCACTCCCTGCCTCAATTTCCTTGCCCCCCAGGTGGGTTTCCTCAGTTCTCAGCATGCTAATTTGTGCTGGAGATGTGGCTTAATTCTTTGGCTAAATAATACACCATGACCCAAGACCCTTCTGGAGTAGCAAAATCCAGCTAACCCCTCCCCCCCCAATTATAGGTTTTCTGCCCTTCAGGGCTTCCCTTCAGCCAATTCTATGGACCCTGTTCCGAACCCTTTAGGCCTACCTTGGCGAGTCTTTCTGGAGCAGAGAGAGATCACTCAGTCCCCAGGCCAATACCACTGCACCACTCAATTTCCTTCAGAGCAGGGTGCAGGCTATTCCACAGGCATCTGCATTCACCTGTTATTCCACCCTGCTCCAACCTGAGCTTTCTCTGCCTTCTTGAAAGGCCCAGGTGTCCATTTACTATCGTCTTCCCCTCTTTAATTCTACCTGCTCAGACTGGCAAGAAACTGGTTAATTTTGGCACAGGCGTAACTGGCCCTATTTGCTCAAGGGGCCAGATAGCCTGTGTGTATTGCTTAAATACAGAATTAAGAGGTTATTTAAAAAAAAAATCTTGGCCTTTATCTTTTCCAAAAATATCACTATGTCATGCACTATACTAGGACTTTTATGTTTTACATTAAACAATTTTCAAAATTTTAATATAACCTCTCTTTTATTGATTCCTATAAGTTAAATCAAAAGCCATACTAAGCTGCACCACAGGTTCTATAAAAGTGCAACAAAGAGTATATTAAATATTACCTAACAAAAGAATGGTATTTAATAAAGGGATTTTTTTCTTCTTCATTAAATTTGCCAGCCAGAGTCTCCCTACTAAAAACTTCTATCAAAAAACCCTGAAATTCGTCAGATTGTTTGTCCCTAGGGAAAATAGCTCTCTGTATTGTGCTCTGTGTCTGGAACGAGGCTTCTGACTTCCCAAAACCCTTTGGGAAATTCCAGCCTGAAAAAAAAAAAATCTCCTAGACCCTCAGGACAAGCATGTGCTTTATCCATTGTGAACTGGATCACAAATTAAAGTGCCGCTATGGTCAGTGAGTGACTCACTTGGAGCATTTAAAGCAGTGGTCCCCAAACTTTTGGAGCTGCCGGGCGCACGGGGGTGGGGCTGCGCATGCACTGCGTGCCTAGGGGCTACGACCCCATGCACCGCGCATCTGGGGGTAGAGCCGCCAATTCACTGCGCGCCTAGGGCTGGTGCCCCCCATGCGCCATGCGTCCGAGCACGGGGCTGCACATTCGCTGTGCACCCAGGGCCAGCGCTCCCCATGCGCCACGTGCCCGGGGCTGGTGCCTGGGGCTGGTGCCGCACATGCGCTGTGCGCCCTGGACAGGCACCATGTATACGCCACGTGCCCAGGGAGGGGCCGGCCCTGAGCACTTGGCAGGTGCATGTAAATGCCCTGGCAGGTGCCATGGCACCCACGGGCACTGCGTTGGGGACCACTGATTTAAAGTGATGTTTGCTGACGTTCGCGTAAAAAATTGGCATTTAATATTTGTTACTACAGAGCCAGGAGGACTAGGAGAAAATTATCTATATTGAGATCACTAATGACTAAGGCTACTATGTAGTCATGGAGGTCATGGCAATTATGGATTTGGAGACTTTACCAGATCTCCACGGCTTCTTCTGCTTCAGCTGTCAGCAACTGAAGCCTGGGCTGGAGGTGGATTATTTCTCTATTCTGCAACTGGGGTTGGATGACTGGAACTAGGATCCTGCTGCCTCTGCCCTGTGGCTGCACGGGACGGGGAGGCTGCAGCTGGCCTGTTCCCTCCTGTCTAGCACCTGTGGCCAGCCTTAGAGCGGGGCCTGTGCATTCCTGTGGCTGCACCTCCTGCTATGTCCCAGACCTGCAGTTACTTCAGGCCATGTGCCCCAGCCCAATGGTGGGGACTGCAGCGGGGCTATGCAATCCCCTTGCAGTGTCTCAGGGCCTTGTGCGCCAACCCTGGCTGTGGCTGTGGCAAGGCAGGGGCTGCACCTGGGGCTGTGCCCTATCTTGCAGCTGGGGCCAGCTTGGTGGAGGGGGAGGGAAGGGCAGCATGTCCTCCCCTGGTTGTACCTTCCCACTGCACCACAGCTTCACAGCTTCTGCTGGGGGCTGCAGCTGGGACTTCACACTGCTGCCTGGAGGCTGCAACATTGGCCGTATGCCCGCCACATAGCTTCCCAGAGCTGCGGCCAGGGCGTGGCAGGGATTGCAGCCAAGGACACATAGTCCTGTCTCACAGCTATGGCCAGCACCAGAGAGGAGGTTGTACGCTGCACCTTAGGGGGGGGACGTTGTTGGCCTCTCTGTTTGCCCCCTGCTCCATGCAACTCCATTCCTCTCCCCTTAGCTTGGAGCTGGTTATTTTTAGTAAAATCACAGACAGGTTACGAGCTCCATGAATTTTTGTTTATTGCCTGTGACTGTCCATGCCTTTTACTAAAAATAACTGTGACAAAAACTAGTTATAACTCCTGGATCCACCCTAAAAGGTGTTGCCCCAACACTCTCCATTTTTCTCATCTGAAGTAGGACAATTGACTTCAGGAAGTATGTTTACCATAAGCCTCAGCCATACCTCCAGAGAAAACACTGCAAGTGTTCACCTTTTCAAGGTTGGGGAGGAGAGCCAGACAGAGGTGCTTTAAACCTGAGTATTAATCTAGACGCAAAATAGGTTAACTCAGTTTTCTGCTTTTCCCTAAAAATGATTAAGGCATCTCCTGATTTAGGCTCTGATCCTGAAACCTGAAGGGAGCCCCCTGTACGTCTGTGGGGTACTGCATGGATATCAGAGTCCACTCATACAAAGTAGTTCAGAGGATCAGAGCTGCAGTTAGAGGGAAAATTTTCTTTATGGAGACGTAGCACCTGTCATGGCATGAGCAGAACTTTCAGTTTAAAAGCCAATTTTTCAAAATCTGCAAATCTGCTACTTAACTCTAAGTTCATGTGACTGGGCAGGCATGGTGAGATTAAAGTGCAAGCAGTAGAGCTGTAGCCCAGGCTCCCAAAGGTATTGAGGCACATAATTCTCAGAGATTTCAGTGAGAATTAGATCTTAAAATCTAATTAATATTTTGCACCCCCAAAAGTCTTTTACTATGAAAATTGTTAACTTTTATATCCCTAGATAGAATTTTGCAGCAGTCACCATCTTTCCACTATAATGAGCAGTGAAGGATTGTGTTTGCTAGCAGAAATGGTAAAATGTCCCAATGAAATCAACAGTACAGTACCTCACAAATGTCTGTAATGCTCTTATTTGATAGAGGAAGGAAACTGGAAATCTCAGGGATTTGGTTACGGGATCTAAGTGGGTGTTCTTTGTTCATCCTTAAAAAGAAAAATCTCATTTCAGCGAAGAATCTGGACAGCTAAAAACCAGAGAACTAACTGTCAAATGGATCCACTGAAATTCTGTGGTTTCTGTCCCTGATAAGATGCTCACTTAAGCTATGTCTACACTACAGAGTTTTTCTGAAAAACCTTCACTTACGTTCACACAGGAATTGCGTTCTTTTGAAAAAAAATTGAAAGAACGGAGGGGTTTTCCCAACACTGGTAAACCTCTTTCTATGAGGAAGAAGCCCTTTTCTGAAAGAGGTCTTTCAGAAAAAGATGAGTGTGGACAGGGAAGAGAGAGTTCTTTCGCAAGAAGAAGAAAGAGGAAAAAGCACAATTGACCTGGGCTGTGTCCAGACTCCATGCCTCCGTCGATGGAGGCATGTAGATTAGCCAGCTCGGAAGAGGGAAATGAAGCCGCGATTAAAATAATCGCGGCTTCATTTAAATTTAAATGGCTGCCCCGATCTGCCGATCAGCTGTTTGTCGGCAGATCGGGAGAGTCTGGACGCGATGCCCCGACAAAGAAGCCTTTCTTCATCGACACAGGTAAGCCTCGTGAAACCAGGCTTACCTGTGTCGATGAAGAAAGGCTTCTTTGTCGGGGCATCGCGTCCAGACTCTCCCGATCTGCCGACAAACAGCTGATCGGCAGATCGGGGCAGCCATTTAAATTTAAATGAAGCCGCGATTATTTTAATCGCGGCTTCATTTCCCTCTTCCGAGCTGGCTAATCTACATGCCTCCGTCGACGGAGGCATGGAGTCTGGACACAGCCCTGGTGGCCACTCTGTCCATCATAGTCACAGCTTACATGTGAAATAGCATCCATTCAGTGTGGACGCTATCTTTTGAAAAAGCAAATCACTTTTTCAATGTGCTTTGGCAGTGTAGACACACTCTTTCGGAAGAAGATGTTTTGGAAGATCTCTTCTGGAAAAGCTTCTTCCGAAAGAAGCCTGCAGTCTAGACGTAGCCTTACATTTCAAAAAAATAATCACCAGCCAGCTAAAGCCCACCCTCCCTCCAGCTCCCCCAACTGCTGTCCCAGTCCTGAGTTTCCTCCCTGAGTTTGCAACCTTTCTCACATCCACAATGTTTTTTCACTGCAGAAAATCATATATTTGTATCATAGCAGACATTCCTTTCCATAGTTATAATTGAAAATATCTTTAATTTATCAAATGATGTTCAGTAGATTATTATGGGATAGTGAAAGGATATTGAAAAGTTATGAGTACCCTAATAGGTTATTCCCTATTCTGACTTAATGTGAGTCTTTTTCTTTCTTTGTTTCATACTGAACCTGAGAAATGTTCCCGATGAAAGTTTAGTCAAAACAGATACATTTCTTATGGAAAAGCATTTCATCTAAAAATTCCCAATCTGTACCTCAGTACAACTTTAGTTATCAATAATGTTCTCCTTCTCCATGAAGATAAATAGCAGGGCACTACATAGTTCCAAAATTAAAACAAACAGACATTTCCTTTTAATACGCGTACAGTTAATTATACTCAGTGCCACCACTTCTCCCATCACTAGCCGAAATATCTATCTTCATTGGCTCTGAAACTGTAATATAGAGTGTGTCTACCCGGCAGGCTGCACGCATTTTTCACAAACATGTCAACATACACTCTTTCTGGTAGACATTGTTTACTTTGGATAAACCTGACCCTCTGAAGGATAAAAACCATTCTTTGTGAACACTCATGATGAGTGAGAGTACTTCTTATGAAATGTTTTATTATATTATATAAGGCATGCAGTCTCCATTATATAAATAATTCTTTCCCCATCCTCTACTTTTCTGTGGGAATACTGAATAAATAATTAAAGGGGGCAGGGGAAACTTAGTAGGAAAAATGAGTCTAACCAGCTGGAAGAAAGATTATTCATAAATTGGGTAATGTTAATTGTATTTCCTACTGAAACATAAAAGTGCATTTGACAACATGAAATACATACACCTTGCCTTTTATCTCTCACTATAAGGCAGCGACATTAATACACAGTCATGTTATGAAAAATATTCCTCAATGGGGATATATTGTTTAGTGTTTATTTTGTGGACCTAGATAAAACATGAGCCCATTTTCACCCATCTTACAAAGAGATTAGATCTTTGCTCTAAAGTATGGCAAACTGGTGAGGAACACTACTGAGTTCCCATAGTTAGAATATGTAAGTGCATACTATAGGATCATTTAACTTTCTGTTTTGTTGCCTTCATGTGACTTTTCAGTCAAAATAAAATAAAATAAAACCAAGAGTAGACAGAGCACTAATAACTAGAAGACTCAGTTTTGAAAATGACTGTATTCTCAGAATTACTATTTGTACTGTGTTAGCATCTGGAGGCCTCATACAGAGATTAAGGATGTCATTTGCAAAAGTTCGCAAGTGATTCGGAGCCAAAGTGTGTAGGTACTTAGAAGTATTTGATTTTCAGTGATATGGAGATGACTTAGTACCTATGTCACTTTGAATATGAGTGCCTAAACAAATAAAAAAGCTTTTGAAAATGTTAAATTTAAGCTACATTTTACTAGGCATTGAACATATATTTAAAAAGAGACTTGCTGTCACAGAGTTTTCCCTGAATAGATCAAAATGGCTGTTGGTACATATGTTTAAAGTGTCATAGAATCATAGAATCATAGACTGGAAGGGACCTCGAGAGGTCATCGAGTCCAGCCCCCCACCCTCAAGGCAGGACCAAGCTCTGTCTACACCATCCCTGACAGATGTCTATCTAACCTGTTCTTAAATATCTCCAGAGAGGGAGATTCCACCACCTCCCTTGGCAATTTATTCCAATATTTGACCACCCTGACAGTTAGGAATTTTTTCCTAATGTCCAATCTAAACCTCCCTTGCTGCACTGTAAGCCCATTACTCCTTGTCCTGTCCTCAGAAACCAAGAGGAACAAATTTTCTCCTTCCTCCTTGTGACACCCTTTTAGATATTTGAAAACCGCTATCATGTCCCCCCTTAATCTTCTTTTTTCCAAACTAAACAAGCCCAGTTCATGAAGCCTGGCTTCATAGGTCATGTTCTCTAGACCTTTAATCATTCTTGTCGCTTTTCTCTGTACCCTTTCCAATTTCTCCACATCTTTCTTGAAATGTGGCGCCCAGAACTGGATACAGTACTCCAGCTGAGGCCTAACTAGTGCAGAGTAGAGCGGCAGAATGATTTCACGAGTTTTGCTTACAACACACCTGTTGATACAACCTAGAATCATATTTGCTTTTTTTGCAGCAGCATCACACTGTTGACTCATATTCAACTTGTGGTCCACTATGACCCCTAGATCCCTTTCCGCCATGCTCCTTCCTAGACAGTCGCTTCCCATCTTGTATGTATGGAACTGATTGTTCCTTCCTAAGTGGAGCACTTTGCATTTCTCTTTATTAAACTTCATCCTGTTTACCTCTGACCATTTCTCTAACTTGCTAAGGTAATTTTGAATTATGTCCCTATCCTCCAAAGAAGTTGCAACCCCACCCATGAGAGTAGGCTATCTCTTTGTAAACCAGTTAATCTCCACAGAAACCTTAAAAAAAACACAAACAAAAACAAACAAACAACCCCTCCCCCCAAAACAAAAGCAAAACCAAACAAAAACCATTACTCCTCTGCATAAATTATTCTATCAGGTGCAGTGTGAAAATCAGTTTATGTTTGTTTGAATGCAAAGGGTGAAATTCTGTCCCCACTGAGGTCAACAGCAAAATGCTTGATTTAAATGGTACAGGATTTTCCCAGAGTACACTTATTCATTCTTGCATCTAGCTTTCTACTAATTCTGCTGACACACTCCCAGAACACAGGCAGCTGTGTATTTCTTCTCATGCTGTTGTTGGAGCTGCGTGGCACTGAGTGATATGCATATTTTATGTTTCAGACAGAGATGTGGCTACTTTGTTTTTGAGCACAGACCAGTGCACATTTGTTTCCAGGAGGCCAAATCCTGACATCTTTATCCCATTTTTACCAGGACAGTGTGGAAAACAAGAATTCTAGTTTATGGAAAAATTCAAGAATTTGCCAATCATTTTCATTCCACATTGGAACAGAACCCAAAACATTTAAAAAAAATTTCGTAAAAATTAGATGGAGCCCTTCCACCTTATGATGGTTAAGAGGGCAAGATGTTCAACAGGGCTGTAGAGGAGTCAGGTTCAAGTCCTAGGTCTACCTAAGCACAACTGGGGTTTCTGTCAATTCTTCCTTGACCTAAGCAACTGTTAAGTTTTGTAGAAAGTTTTGTTTTTGACAAATCAGCCTTTTCCATCAAAACATTCTCAACCAACTTTAGATTTTCCTCAGCCCTTTCTCAGGCAAACTCCCAATTGGGCAAACGGTGCAGCTCTTAAGTAACCAAAACTTCCACTGGCATAAGTTTTGCTTAAGGACTGCAAAATTTATCATGACAGGAGTTGGAAGTGAATAGAAACTGAGAAAGAATATTAAGTGACTAGCAAAAGACTGAAAAAATACTAATGCCTGAGCATGCGCACATACAAACACACACTATTATTCTGTGTTTTTACCTAAAAATTATGGGTTTCAAAATAACTGTATTTTATTGCATTTTAATTTTCAGCATGTTTCAGGATATTGTAGATTTCCCCCCTCTCTCTGATAATGGTTAAATAGTGGTTTGTTTGCTAAACTGAAACAGAATAAACCAGCTTGCAATCAGGCCACAAATAACAGATTGTTTTGCTTAAATTTAATATGCGTTTCCCTAGCTTGATCATTTCTTATTTTATATATCCTGTATCATCAGTAGGACACAGTTAGAGATGCCACTGTATGCAGATCGGCTGCAGAAGAAGGAATACAAACCCAGACCTAGCATTAAGTAAAATAAAACCTACAAATACAGTGTCTCTTACTATTTGCTGACTATAGCACTAGAACCATAAACCACTGGCAATAAAAAGGAAATTAGAACATGGTCAGAAACACATAGTTGTTGAATTCTGCTGTGGGATTCTGATAAATACTCATGTTTTCATCTAACAGACTGAAAACCCAGATCAACTGCACTTGTGCCAAACCTGCTTTTTAAACTTCAGGATTTCTCCTGATACTGACTTATCTGATCATATTTATAAACTAAAACTTGCATTAGAAAGGCAGTGTCATCAATGATGCTATTTGTTCACCTAACATTAATTGGACATAGTCGCCCTACATATACAAAAGAGAGCTCAGCTATCTGATGATTCAGACTTTTGTCACTTGAGATCTCCTTTCAGAGACAAGTCCAAGCCACAAAGAGCCAAACTTCCTCACTGTTCAAGGGTGTTCAAATCCAGGAATGTTTTTTTTCAGGATCATTTCCAGGGCCTGGTACATATCCCAATTACACCAGAGTAAATCCAGAGTACTCCCAGTGCAGTTAATGTGGCTTTTACACTGGTGTTTCTGACATCAGAATCTTGTCCATTGTCTCAGTGCTTAGAAAGAACTGGCATTACTGTGACAAACCTAAACCAGGGAGACTCAAGAGCTCTTTGACTTTGTCATTGTCTTAACTCTGAACAAGATCAAGTTTGTAAGCCTTCAAGAATATCTAGTCATTCTCTTTGGTTCTCTAATATTTCTCTGTTATATACTTTTTTCTTTTCTTTTCTTTTTAATTTTTGTTATAGCAAATGCTATCTCTGAGAGGCAAACTCACTGTCTACCTTTACATAGCTAGCCTTACAAGTGAAAATGATTTTGATTTGTTTAGAGGTTATATTACTCCTTTTGTGCCAGACCATCCCATTCCCCATTGTGAGGGCAAAGAAATGGAAGTTCCACAAAGCTTTGCTCAATGAGATTCCCTCATATTGGAATCGAGGTTTTGCTCCTTGCCTCCTTTTAGAGAAGATGCAGCACTTCCAACATTTAGACACTCTAGCACTCAAGGACTGGAGTCATGTGCACAAACTCAGTGTACCTTGCACTGGTTTCATGGTTCCTTGCAGCTTTTCTTCTCTCCCTACCAGCATGTATCTAGTGCTGACCTTACCATCAGCGGCCACAAGAGTCCCTAGAATGGAGGGAAACACTATTGGAAAGGCAGTGCAAAGATTTCAAGATTTTGGTGGAGACTTAAGTATTCATTGCCTGCTCCACATTATAAAGCTTTGAACTGCCAGCATTTGTGCACTTCTGCGGCTGCCCTTTTCAGTCTTTGTGCCCTTCACTTTACATTTCCCACCTTTCTCAATGCCCAGCCAAAAGAGCACCAGAATGAAGATTTGGGCAAGGTGGAAGTGTTTCTTGTGCGAATCACCCCCCACTATTGAGAGCATTTGCGTTCAGCTCCACAATACAGGGAAGGGTTGGTTTAAGGTACGCAAATCCAGCTATGTACAAAAGGTAGCTGGAGTCGACGTCCCTTAAGCCAAGCTTCAGCACGGTGGGAGGTTGACAGAAGAAATGCTCCTGTCAACTTTCCTTATTCCTGCAAAGCAAAGAGTACCAATGCTGACAGGGGTGCCATCAGCTTTCGATGTATTGGGTTTTTACTAGACCAAATCAAAGGCAGAAAATCGACTGCTGAAGCATCAATGTTCCTGAAGGGAGAGATGTAGAATTCAGAGTAAATTATTCGGCAGCCATGTAAAAAAAAAAAAAAAAAAAGCTTTCTGTGATGGGCCAGAACATTAAGCCTTATCCAAAGAGATTCCCCTGGCTATAGTAAGCCATGCCTTTGGAATAAAAACTAATGCTATAAAGAGTTCAGCTGAATGAAAACTCATAAGATCACATTCCCACCATGTGCTCTCTCAAGGAAACTTTGCTTTTTTTCTTGTTCTTCTCTTAAGCGAAAATAAAAGTAATTTTCACAGACAATAGGTTTGCTCTTTGTGTATGAAACTCATAAGTCTTCTGAACAGTAAATGTTTGCAGTGCCATTTTTTTCAATAAGATTTTTCTAGACCACACTAAAATGGCTGGAGTCTAACAGGGTTTATCAACCAACTGCAAAATTTGAACAGGGATGGTGAATTTTTTCACTCCTAGAATTTTTGTGACTAGTTAAGAGGCCAGATGGGTTCATGAGTGACAACATGGGCAAATGAGGAAGAGAATGAAAAAGGAAGAATAACACTCTAACATCAGCCCTAACTCTAAGCTTGCAGTTCTGTGACGGAAGTAGTATTACAGAAAGTGAACCTCCAAAGACTGAAAAATGGAATCATTTGAGGCTGCTGCTGAAGGTGGAGCCCGCTCCAACAAAACACAGTGAAAAGTGGCATTTTTGAAGTTTAAACTAGCTATTTGTGACATGTACACTATCTTTTGGGAAATAATCAAAGAACAGCAGCTTTTATTCAGTATACAGTAGCTTGCCTTAAAGGATCAGATGTGCTAAAAAAAAAAAAAAAAATAGATTGTAATCTCTGTTCTTATTATTTTTTCTTAACCATTATATCTGGCTAAGGAAGTGATCCTTTTTATCTGTAACTGTATTTAAAAGAAAATTTACCATATGTTAAGCAGATCCCAGTTTCTTTTCTTTTCTTTTTTGTAAGCTTAGCCCCATTTTGTAGCTGTTACAGTCATCAAAGAAAAATAATGTGCCAAGTACAGTACTACAGGATCAGCAAAAGCTTTAGATGGAGAGAAGCCAAAATATGTTTTTAAGAAAAATAGTAGTGCTGCAGGTACTGGAAGAAATGATAGAGAACCCATCCTTCTCCTAACTGGGAGCCAGTCTTATTTAAAGTCCTTATGCTTTTAATGTCAGTATTTGGCAGAGTTTCCCCCATTCAGATAAAGGGGCAATGATTTCAAAACACTATATACTATTTATGTTACTGATAACTTATCCCAGTTTGACTTTTGCCTCTGTGGGAATAGCAGATTATTTTAGTGGGAGACAAGTTAGAATATTTTGGCAACTTTTCAAAATGTGTGTAAAATTGGAACAAAAACTGAAAGTAGAGAAAAGATTGGTTATGCCCGCTCCTTGGTTTCTGGTGTCTTTCGGAATGTTCTTTCCAGCTATGGAAAGCTATTTTTTGTTTGTTTCTGTATGTAGACCTTTTAGATTCCCTCTCAGTCTTTTTTCACAATATTTAAAGGTCTCTATTCACCTTTAAAATCATCCTGATTATGTAATGGGCTTTATTTAGCAGGGAGGTTATATGGTTCCTTTGCCTCTGCAAAGACATGGACCGGTCTTCCTCTCTGTCTGTCTTTTCAGCAGAAAATGAGCCACATCACTGAGGGCAAGGACTTGCCTATGTGACAGAGCCTTGGATGACCCTAGATAGCTAGGATGACCCTAGAGTGCCCTAGTGTACATGCAGTGCATGATGACAGAAGGAGTTCCTCTGCCTACATAGTTATCTCACTTCCCTTAGGGCATATCTACACAGCAAAGTTATTTTGGGATACCAGATGTATCCTGAAATAGCTACCCAGTATCTTTTGAATGCATCCAGAATTTCAAAATATAGCGGATGTGCTATTTCGCCATCCCTGTAAACCTCATTATACGAGGAGTAAGGGATGGCTCGAAATAGTGTTGTATTTTAAAACTTGGCACGGTGTAGACAGCGACAAATGATGAAATAAACTATTTCAAATTAGACTCAAAATCAGCTATGCAACTTGTGTACCATAAATTGCGTATCTTATTTCAAGTTTCGGGTGCTGTGTAGATGCACCCTTAGTGATATAAGCTATGCTGATAGAAGCATAAGACCATAAGAATGGCCGTACTGGGTCAGACCAAAGGTCCATCTAGCCCAGTATCCTGTCTGCTGTCAGTGGCCAATGCCAGATGCCCTAGAAGGAGGGATCACAACAGGTAATCCTCATGTGATACCTCTCCAGTCACCCACTTCCAGAGAAACAGATGCTAGGGATACCATTCCTACCCATCCTGGCTAATAGCTATTGATGGATTTTACCTCCATGAATCTATCTAGCTCTTTTTTGAATCCTGTTAAAGTTCTAGCCTTCACTGCATCCTCTGGCAAGGAGTTCCACAGGTTGACTGTGTGCTGAGTGAAGAAAAACTTCCTTTTGTTTGTTTCAAACCTGCTGCCTGTCAACTTCATTTAGTGTCCTCCAGTTCCTATATTGTGGGAATAAACAAATAACTCTTCCCTATTCACTCTCTCCATACCAGTCATGATCCTATAAATCTCTATCGTATCCCTCCTTAGTCTCCTCCTTTCTAAGCTGAAAAGTCCAAGTCTTTTTAATCTCTCTTCATATGGGATCCATTCCAAACCCCTAATCATTTTTGTTACCCTTTTCTGAACGTTTTCCAATGCCAATATATCCTTTTTGGGATGAGGTGACCACATCTGTATACAGTATTCGAGATGTGGGCATACCATGGTTTTATATAGAGGCAATAAGATATTTTCTGTCTGATTCTCTGTCTCTTTTTCAATGACTCCTAACATTCTATTTGCCTGTTTGACTGCCACTGCACACCGAGTGGATGTTTTCAGAGAACTATCCACAATGACTCCAAGATCTCTCTCTTGAGTAATTGTAGCTAAATTAGTTCCCATCATATTGTATGTAGAGTTGGGATTATTTTTTCCAATGTGCATTATATTACATTTATCAACATTAAATTTCATTTGCCATTTTGTTGCCCAATTACTTAGTTTGCTGAGATCTTTTTGAAGCTCTTCACAGTGTGCTTTGGTCTTAACTATCTTGAGCAGTTTGGTATCATCAGCAAATTTTGCCACCTCACCCTTTACCCCTTCACCCTCACCCTTTCTCTAGATCATTTATAAATAAGTTGAATAGCATGGGTTCCAGGATAGACCCTTGGGGGACCCACTCGTTATCTCTCTCCATTTGGAAAACTTACCATTTATTCCTACCCTTTCTTTCCTGTCTTTTAACCAGTTACCAATCTACGAAAGGACCTTCCCTCTTATCCCATGGCAGCTTACTTTACTTAAGAGCCTTTAGTGAGGGACCTTGTCAAAGGCTTTCTGGAAATCTAAGTACACTATATCTATTGGATTCGCCTTGTCCACATTTTGTTGACCCCCTCAAAGAACTTGTGCAGATTAGTAAGGGGCAATTAGTAAGCACTCTTGTTGTTATAAGTACAGCTATATCCAAAGTTTTCCCATCGTAGCTATGTTGTCTGAGCGGCGCGAGGTAGAAGGAAGGAAGTAATTTTGCAGCAGTACACCAGGCCTAAATTTCACCCCATAGGACTAAACAAAGCCTATCTGCCACTTAAATCCAAACCTGAAGAATTAAATTGTATTGAAATAGGCCTCACGTCAGTTTTCTGCAAATTGAATAGTTATTGAGTTAATTCCATTCAAATTCTCTTTCTGCAGGGAAGCAAAATGAACCTGAAATTTTCGCTACCCAGCACAGAACAATAATATGAACTGTTAGTTGACCATAAATTTTGTGAATACTTCTTCATTATTGCAGTAAGCCTATTGCTACATCACAGAAATGACTATGAGACTAATTGAAGATTTACCCCTTCTGTAAACTTGCAAGCACGAGGACAAATACCACAAACACAATAATCAAGGATACTGAAACTGCCCACTGAAGTCAGTGGCAATTTTGCCTGAGTAAAGACTGCGCAGCTGGGTCCATAATAAGACACTAGTTAGAAATATCTTCTGAAATTTTACAAGGTGATTCAGCATTTATACAAATCTTTCCTATAGACTCCATGGGCTCTTTCTTTTGCTATCTAGGCTAAAGTACTGGGTTGCAATGGTTGTTTCCAATAAAATATCTTCTCCTATCAGCTGTCCTTAAAATAATATTCAAACTGCATCACACAGTGAGCTTTGGGGTGCAACTAGAACCCCCCTCTGGTGAGTCTTTTACCTTTTTCCTGAAGTTAATTAAAAGTAATTCATTCATGTTTTCTTTGTGAATTAAGAGCAGTGATAGTCTTTCTGCCTATATCTGTAGCTAATCCTAATGGGGAGCCCAGAAAGGATACTAGGGCATGCTGAGCCAAGGTATCTTCCCAACAAATATTTTGACACTTTCCTTCAATCCAGGATTGCCACTGAGCACTCAGCAGGTCCTGGCTCATTGGAAAGGAGGTGCTAATACCTTCAATCCACCTTTTATTCTGGTTAGTATGCATCTAATTGACAGTTGATCTCTTGGAAAAACAAAGATGACAAGATCAGTTTAATGATGCTTTGGGAAAGCAGGCACTCTTAGCATCACAGTCTGAGGCTGCTATAAGGAGCTGTTAATTTAACTAATCCACAATCACCTCTAAGTAATAGAGCAATGTAAGTAGACATTAAATAATGTTTAATTGCTATTGATTCCCATGCAATTCCATTATACATTGCAGATTAAAATCAAAAGCTACCAACGGGCCAAAGGATAAGGTTTGCAATTGCTTTGCTGGGGTGTGGGAAATACATTTTTATTAATACAAAAAATGAAAGTATACTAAGTACTCCCAGAATAAACAATTATTCAGTGTAATGTGGCAACACGTGCTCCAAAGGATCAGGAAAGAGAGTAACTGTTAGGCATCATGGCTGTACCTAGACTGAACAAGTTGGCAAATTCTCCCAACCTTGTTGTTGTTGCACGGGTGCCAGAGGAATGGAATAGGGGAAAGAGGAGAGAAGAGGAGAAAAATAGATTTTGAGGGCAGTCAGGAAATACTAGGAATAATATAAAGGTGGGAATGATTCAACAAAATCAGAAGGAAACCAAAGAAAGTGAAATATGTCCAAGCAGGATTGATCAGAAAATCCAGATTTTTTCCAGTTTGAAACCCCTTTTGAAATTTTCCAGTTGAGAGCTTTTATTTTGATTTTATTTTCTATTTTATTTCAATCAAAATGTTCCATTTTGACTTATGAAGGCATATTTTTTTCTTTTTGTTTTCAGTTCTTGGAATCCCCCTGTCCTCTCTCTTCTTTTTTACTTTCCCTCATTTTTAATGGAAAAGTGGGAAAAGAGGAAAAAAAATCTGAAAATGGATTCCTTTCCTTTTTCACAATTATTAAAACTGTTTTATAAAATTCTTTTTCAACTAGAAGGGTATGGAAAACCCTCCCCCACATTTTCATACCACTTCCATTTTTGTTTTGTTTTGTTTTTTGGAACCACAGTTTCAGCCGGAAAATTTCAGTCAGAGCTTGGTCCAGGCAATATAAGCGAGAAAGTTTGTATTTGGAACCATCGCCACAAGTTGAGTATAAAAATTTCTGGTCCAAAACTGAGCAAGATAGTAAGGGCCAATGAAGCCTTCTAGTTACAAGTTATAACTGTAATTGCTTGCCATCTATTATGGGTTGCCACTATGAAAATCAGTATTCAAATACTCATTTTTGCATTAGCATGAGAGTAAATCTGAAGCCTGGAAAGGGCCAGATTCCAAGCTGGTATAAAACAACATAGCTCCATTAATTATTATTATGTATTTGGATTTCTGTACCACCCAACAACCCTTGTCATGGGCCAGGTCCAATTATGCTAGGTGCTTTATAAATACTGAACAAGACCATCCCAGAGCTTTGCCAATGTATGTCACTCTAGGTTCTGGCACATAATAATGCACACCAAGGGTATGTCTACACTACCCTCCTAGTTCGAACTAGGAGGGTAATGTAGGCATACCGCACTTGCAAATGAAGCCCGGGATTTGAATTTCCCGGGCTTCATTTGCATAAGGGGGGAGCCGCCATTTTTAAAACCCCGCTGGTTCGAACCCCGTGCAGCGCGGCTACATGGGGTATGAACTAGGTAGTTCGAACTAGGCTTCCTAGGCTTCCTAACTACCGTTACTCCTCATTTCACTACCTAGTTCGTGCCCCATGTAGCCGCGCTGCACGGGGTTCGAACCAGCGGGGTTTTAAAAATGGCGGCTCCCCGCTTATGCAAATGAAGCCCGGGAAATTCAAATCCCGGGCTTCATTTGCAAGTGCGGTATGCCTACATTACCCCGCTAGTTCGAACTAGCGGGGTAGTGTAGACATACCCCAATAGATTAATATTCAGAAGCCATCTCTTTTTATATTTGCTGATTTATTATTCCCATAAAATGGATTCCAGAAGTGAGTAATTCATTATGCTCTAGAATCTAGAACCAGCTGGTCAGTGAAAAGCATGAAATCACTTATATTAGTTATGCTGAATTGCTTCTTTATAAAATTCAATTTGCTCTTTTTCTAAAGACACATGTTCAATTTTGCATTATTAAATTTTTCAGCCTCTTCTCCCACAAAATAGGATGTAGTATTTATATAACACAGGGCTAGTGAAATTAGCAAGTGGTAATCAAGCATCTGGAGCAAAGCATGGATAAGCTAAGACTCAGTTGTGTGCCCATGAAAAAATAAGCTTACCCTAGAAAAATCCAATAAGTTAACCTGGCAGTTGTTTAAAATCATGGCTTTCCTTACCTGTGAAAATGTGAAAATGAGATTAACCTCAGAGGAAGACAAACAATAGTCTTCTATCTCTCTCAGTTGAATCACATACTGTGTGTGATATTCCAAAGGAACCTTGACATTTTATTTTATTCTTGTGCCAAGGTCACAGTCATTTAGGCTACGTCTAGCCTTCAGACTTCTTTTGGAAGAAGCTTTTCCGGAAGAGATCTTCCGAAAAAACTTCTTCTGAAAGTGAGCATCCACACTGCCAAAGTGCATCGAAAAAGCGATCCACTTTTTCAAAAGATAGCATCCACACTCAATGGACGCGATCTTGCATTTAAGCTGTGATTACAATGGATGGAGTGGCCACCAAGGCACCTATGCTTTTTCCTCTTTCCTCTTCTTTCAAAAGAACTCCTTCTTCCCCGTCCTCACATGCCTTTTTCTGAAAGAGCTCTTTTGGAAAAAGGCTTCTTCCTCATAGCAAGAGGTTTAACAATGTCGGGTAAACCTCTCTGTTCTTTCAGTTTTCTTTCGAAAGAATGCGATTGCAGTGTGGATGTAAGTGAAGTTTTTTTGGAAAAACAGCCGTTTTTCTGAAAAACTCTGCAGTGTAGACATACCCTTAGATTTGAAACATGGTGATAACTGGCCAATAAACTTAAGTAATTTAAGTTGAATGGAATCACGCATTCAGGTAAACAGACATTCATTATTTCATAGTGCTAAAACCACAATGCTCACAGGGCTGTGTCAGGATTTAGGCCTATCTCCAGCAAGGCATTACTCCCCACACATTAGAAATTGTGACGATGCTACAGAGGAGTATGTAGTTAATGATGCATGAGTTGTCATTTACATTCTAAGGGAGAGGAAGGTGTCCCCATATGGTCAGTTCTTGAGCTAGAGGTGAGCTATCACTTTCCATATGCCTGCTTTTTTTCTGAATATAGACTGTTATTCTGGCTAAAGGAACTGAAAAAAGATCTGCATTCATGAACTGGGTTTTAATCAAGCAATACAGGACAGTGCAGATGTGTTATGATGCCACTGTACAAAATACCTTTGTAGGTTGAATGTTTTCATCCACATGAAGAATAAGAGCACTGTTGGAATAGTTTAGAAGTTCTGACTGGTGCTATATATTGGATAAAGCAACAAGAGGTCTATAGTCCTCACCTTCACTTCTTCTGATTTTGGCTTTATGTTCTGTGGGCCTGATCCTAGGCACAGCAGTTTCAATGAAGTGCACCCTTCAGGGCTGGATACTAAGAAGATAAGCTCTGTTAAGTTTAAGAGGCCCTATAGCATTATCCAAAAATGTGTATTATTCTAACAGAAAGGGCCATAAAAATAGAAATAATAAAGTTTTTATTTGAACATATACTGGTACATAGTTGAGGATGCAACTAAAAACTAATAATTTTTATGTATTTAGAGGCCCCTCATAATCTGAGCCTCTAAACTCAAGTTCACTCAGGTTGTGCACAAATCCAGCACTGGCATCTTGCCTTCAATGCCTGCAAGAAGGGGAAGATATTAGAATAGCGATGTGATTGCAATAGCGGGCAATAATTTTTGGTCAGAAGCAGAAAAGAAACACTAAATTGAATTATGCAATTAAAAACAGCTCTTTATTACTTGTACTAGGATGACCTTTTCCAATAGCATTTTTGGATCTGGCTATGTTGTACCGTAAAACAATGGACCTACAATAATTCAGAAAATACTTTTGCAACATATAGAGTGACGTGCCACATGGGGAACTTCATTTTTAAGAGACTCAAGGGAAAACAAAACTGAATCTTGCTTCAAAAATTGTAAATTTCTATTCCTGTATCTGTGTTTTAGATAATGCTCTCATATAAATACACGGGGTCAAACACTGCAGTCCTCGCCCAAGCAAAACTCCCAGTGAGAGTTCAGGCAACACTTCAAAAATTCAAAGTGATTTTTCCCTATGTGAAGACTAAAGACTGTAGGATCTGACTCAAAGATACTCTGGGAAGCAATCCAGAGACAGAGGAGAAAGCTGATTATGATTAATTCTTATATTAAAAATTCAGGCCTTGTAGTATATTTGGATACCAACATAAAAGGCTGGAATTTCAAGACACCTGGTTTCTGTTCATTTTTACTACTTTCTCCAGGGAGTGTGCACATGTGAGTTGTGAATGGTTTGTCAGTGTTCACACAGAAACACACGGTAACAGGTTTCAGAGGGGTAGCCTGTAAGCCTGTAAGTCTGTTTCAGCAAAAACAACCAAGAGTCCAGTGACACTTTAAAAACTAACACATTTATTAGGGCATAAGCTTTCGTGAGCTACAGCTCACTTAGTGTTAATAGTCAGCAGGTAGGGACTCAGACCTGGTCCTCTATAAATAAGGTTGTATCACTGTGAGTCTTGAAAAGTCAGCTGGAACAAGTATGAACTGAGGCCTTGATCCTGTAAGATGCTGAGCATTCCAGCCCCTCTTCAGCAAGGCACATAAATACTTCCTTAACTCTCACCTCACAGATGGGGAAGCAGCCTCCAATGAGGTTCTACTCCATTTCCCCTACAGGTGATCAGGTAGGGGGAAGGGAATTGTTAACAGTCCTGTCAATGTGCTGGTCAGAAGAATCAGCATAGAGGCAAAAGTAAAGGACTGGTATAAATCACTTTTTTCCTGAATCAGAGAGGGAACAAGGGATCAAACTGTGACCTTCTGAGGCTGATTTGCTCAGATCTCATGGTAAATCAACAACAGGGATCTTAATTTGGACAGGCGAGAGAGCAAGGAAGATCTGAGAGGTACAAAAACCTAATGAATGACATAGAGAAGGGCATTTGAGTTCATGTATTTAGAGCTGTGTGAATAACAAACTTACCAGTTTGTTGGCAAATTTGAGAAGTTGGAAACAATTGTTTTGTGCTGGATTGAAAACAAAGGTTTTTAAATTTTGGGATAATTGAAAAATGAAAAAAATAAAGATTCACTTTTGCCAAATACAACATTTTACTTTGACATAATCATAGTATCTCAATTTTGACCATTTGAGTTGTTTGTTAATATAAAGGAGATTTTGAAATAAAACCTTATTTCAAACCAAAACAAAGTCAAAACATTTTGCTTAAAAATGTTGAAATGAAATGTTTAGATTAAAAAAAAACAGCAATATAACAAAGCCAATAAGAATTTGCAAAATGTTTCAGAGTCATCAAATCTGCAGCTTTCACCAAAAAGTGTTTTGGCTAAAAAATTTCATCCAACTCTACTCAACTGTTTGGTTTCAATGTGTGCAAGATTTTTGCGCTTTTTAGTTTAAAAGGATCCCAAATAATCTTTTGAAATTATGAGTAGTCTACTCTAGAACCTACTAAGTTTGAGAAAGGGCACTGTTGAATATAAGAATTTGCTATAGAAACATGAAGTTCACAATAAATTTGAGAGTAAATATATCCAGTGATTTCAGCACTATGAATACGATGCTGGCATACAGCACTGCTCCACTTATTTTGATTCTGTGTGCATCCAAGGCTGTGTCTAGACTGCAGGGTTTTTCGAAAAAAGTAGCTTTTTCAAAAAAAACTTCACCTGCATCTAGACTACAGCCGTGTTCTTTCGAAATTAAATTGAAAGAACACGGCTTTTCTTTCGACAGCGGTAGTCCTCATTTCACGAGGAATAACGCCTTTTTTCAAAAGTGCTCTTTCGAAAAAAGGCGCTATAGAATGCATACTGTACTTTTTTGAAAGAGAACATCCAGACTGCCTGGGTGCTCTATTTCGAAAAAGCAGCTTGCTTTTTCGAAAGTACTGTTTGTAGTCTAGATGCTCTTTTTCAAAAGAAGCTTTTTCAAAAGTATCTTTCGAAAAAGCCTCTTTCGAAAGAGGCTTGCAGTCTAGACGTAGCCCAAGAGAAAATTTGAGCCAAATAATGTACATTTATCAGTAAGAAATAAATTGGTACACTAATAATAATAAGTAAGTATAATCTGGTCCTACAGTGTGTTTCCTTCTTTCTGTGTGACTGTTAGGTATAGATCCAAATAGTTTAATTGTAAAATTATAAGTTGTTTCTTCCAGATATATTTATATATAATTTACAACTTCTGCAACATGCCTAATAAACTGTAGGAAGGGTACAAAATTAGATAGATAGATAGATAGATAGATAGATAGATAGATAGATAGATTTACTTTATGATAGATAGATTTACTTTATACTATATGTGTACACACTTATACTGTGTCTAAAGTTATATATTTTAAGTCAAGGTGAATAATTCTCAACTAATTAATTAATGACTTTTGCCATTTTCTCTGCCTGAAAAGTGTGTGAATAAAGAAAGATTTCCTTAAATTTGTCATTAAGAATTAATAACTGTATAAACTCAGGAAAGCATGTAAGCATGTGCTTATGTCACTGTGAAGTCAAAGCTTACATATTTTATTTTAATTGGTACATGATGCTTATGTACAATACTGTAGTTGTTTTCTTCTCTCAAATTCAGTTTGGCTACATCAATATAGATAGGACCAAATTTCAAACATTGCTTATGTAGTCATTTTTAATATATGGTAAGTTTTAGAAATTTTATAGTACCATCTCACACACTTTACAAAATATTTATGAATAGCGAATCCTACTGTAGATTCTTATTTCCAGCCAAAAATAATTCAGAATGATAGATGCTCAGCAACTATTGTGATCGGTATGACATAAAAATGTGGAGACCATTTGGAAGAAAGTGGGAATAAATACCAATTAATAATGCAGAAATAAAAGCTTAAGCATGTAGAAAATAATAGTGTGGAGCTTGAGGTCCAATTTTATGCTGGCTTTCATCTAAGAACAATAAAATGAAGTCAGGTCAAATGTTTTATAAAAATGAATTTTTAAATTTTGCCTTTTCATCACTGCTCAAGCTTTTTGTGCAAAGTCATGGGATAGTGTCTATATGTATTTACAAGACTGTGAAATGTTCTGGGCTTCAGAAAGACTTAAAACTAGAAAATCTGCTTGTCTTTTATCCTCTGAATATGATTAGTGACGTTCTCTGTTTTGCAAGACATTATTAAAAACAGAAGCCTACGACTTCATTGTCTCAGATAATGACTTTGAACATGGGGTCAGTTTTTCTACTTTTAAATTTCTTTGGAAGATTAAAAGAAAGTAAATACAATTGCATTTTTTGGGGAGGAGTGGGGAGGCTTTTCACAGATGTGACAAATCAGGACACACACGTTTTCAATATGCTTCTTCCAATGAAATTTCACCTCATTCATACCCTATTGCTGGTAAGCAAATGTAACTGATGGGTAAATCTAGCCATCAGGAAAGCATACTGAGTTCAGGAGTATCTCAAGCACCACATGTTAGATTCTTAGATCATGTTAAGGAAAGAACACAGGACTAGGTTGGGGGAAATTACAAATAACAGCTGCATTTCCTTATTTGCATTCCTTGAAAGCCTGAATTAAGCAAGATAATTATCATGTAAAACTAAAAACCAAAATGAAACAAAAAATAAAGTACAATAGTATGGACTTATTTGGAAATGGCAATAAATTACTCTATACTGATTTTTTTTAAATGAATCTTCACAGGAAAAACTAATATAACAAATAAAATATGTTATACATTTATATGGATGATATACAATTTGGTATATAGTAATTGCAAATAACAGATCTTCCCTTAACTCCTTAACAGGGAATTATTTGAACTTTTGTTCTTTTTCATTTGGCAGTGATTTATCACTTTATTGAATTCTATAGTGTGTTTTTCACCTGTATCTCCAACTTTTGTAAGTCACAGCCCCTTCTTGTTTCCCCAAAAGCTCAAAGCGTGAAACATTGGCCTCCTTGAAATCGATGGCCAAAAATGGTATTTAATGAAATCAGGATTTTAAGTAATATACTTGAAGAAAATACAAATCTGAGTAAATGTTCAGTTATACTCAGGCAGATGCTTGTGACAAAGCAACTATCAAATGTTATAGAGAAATGCACATTTTGTACAATCAGAAATATTACTAAAACATTTCCACTGAGGTTGTGGTAGATTCTGTTTGACTTAATTCCATGTTAATGAAATCTGCTTTTCAATGTTAGTTAAAATAGGGGAAAAAACAGGTTGGCCACAGAAACCTTGCCTATGCCAAGGCCAATACTGGTTCAGCTGACTGATAGTTGTGGACTTTTTTTGTAATGTTTTAAATCTCTTGGATACATTAAATTTGTGGTGATTTTTTCCATTTTTGTCTCAAATGTAGATAAAGTTAATTTCCCTGCACTCTGACAGTTTGATGATATGAAGTGTAAGGGGCTGCGTCAAGACTGGCATGATTTTGCGGAAATACTTTTAATGGAAAAGTAGTTTTTCTGTTAAAAGTATTTCCGCAAAAGCGCGTCTAGATTGGCAAGTGCCATTGCGCAAAAGATTTGCTTTTGTGCAAAAGCATCCATGGCCAGTCTAGACACGATTTTGCGCAAGAAAGCCCTGATCACCATTTTAGCCATCGGGGCTTTTTGCGCAAAACAGTTCTTCCCTGTCTACACTGGCCCTCTTGCACAAGTATTCTTGCGCAAGAGGGCTTTTTCCTGATTGGGAGCATGAAAGTATTTGCGCAAGAAGCACTGATTTTGTACATTACAAAGTCAGTGCTCTTGTGCAAATTCAAGCAGCCAGTGTAGACAGCTGGCAAGTTTTTGCACTTTTGCAGAAAATCTTGCCAGTCTAGACGCACCAAGAGTGTTTTATAACCTGGCACCCGCATGTGAAGCAGATGACTAAGCCTAATATTCAAGAGTAACTCCATCACACTATGAAAAACCAGGCTGGCATACTACACAGTTTCCACAATGTTTGGTCCTGCTGTGAAGCTTGATGGTGTTTCATTAACAATAAATAATGTAGTAAGCAGACAAAACTGTAAAAAACAGCTTTATTACATATGCTGAGAGGTCAGTATTACATACCGAGACTTCATTGTTTGGTTGTCCTCTGTTAGACCTCAGCTTGCATTCCCAACTCTCTGATCCCTTACCTGGATAAAGTTCTCCTGAAAGCTGATCCTTTTAGTCCAAGTTTTGAAAAGAGAGGATCATGTCCCTCTCCATACTTGGCGGGGGAATTATAACAGTGATTATTTTTATATTATAGTGTTCATAATAGCCTTGTTGACATTTAAATGGTCCCCCTGAGGCAACCTTCAGAGTTAACACTCCTTAGTGATGAGTAGGGACAGCTCTTATAGAAACTGTTTTCATTAATATTTGGAATGTTTTCTTCTCAGCCATAAGAGTGAGCAACTTAATTCTTTTAAAATCAAAGTTTAGATTCTGCTGATTTTACTTTTAAACTCAGTTATCCCCACACATAGATCTGCCACTGCATTGCCACTGCATTGAACAGTGGTGGGTGACGTGCTGCCCATCGGGGTTCTATGTATGTCCCACAAGACACTTTGTTTACTGTTGCCATGCACAGGGTTCTCTGATTACGCAGCTTTCCATCCACAGGTTTTTAACAGTATAACTAAAATAACACATACTTAAAGCAGGGTATGTGAAGTGAGGGGCATGCTGATTGCATACAATAGTGGTTCCCAATCTGTGGTCTGTGGACCCCTGGGGAACCACGAGGGCACTGCAAGGGGTCTGCAGAAAGTTTTTAAAAGTAAGGATCGGGTCCAGCAGTGGAATGAGCAGTCAGCAGCTGTGCGGACAGGTTCATTTTTGATCCCTCAATGCTAAGGGAGCAAGGGGAAAGTACTTGCATCCCATGCATGCCTCTCACACACCAGCCAGGCAAGAGAGGCATGTACAGTATGCAAGCACTTTCCCCACGCTCCCTTATCTTCCAGAGAATGGGATCAAAAGCAAGCAGCAGTTCTGGTACTCACAGCTGCTGCCTGTCCCTCCCCAGCAGCGCTTCTGAAGTTCTGCCCTTGAGGAGCTGGCAGTTCCAGAGCTCCCTTTGGCCATGAGAGCCCCCTCACTCCATGGATGGGCAGGGGATGGAGAGGATAGGAGCTGAGGAAGCAGCGTGGGCAAATAGCAGCCAATGGGACCTGAGAAGCTCCGTGCCCTGCAGTCTGAATGTTCCTCAGCCCATGCTGTCCTCTGGAGTTGGCTTATAAACGGATCAGTCACTTTTTACCATTTTTTCTCTTTTTTGTATGTGTCATCCCACTCTAACTGTTCAAAATTTATTAGAGTGGAGGGAAGGTTTAGTTGGAATGGCAAAAATGGATAGTTTGGGGGGATTCTGTCAAAATTTTAATAGATCGTGAAAACCGTACACTTCCTCTGCATCCAATCAAAGAACTACTTTGGTTCAACGGGTCCATCCCGCATATTTTAGGTACACAATCACGGTTAGCAAAACTACCCTATCCCTGGAGACCTTCTTGGTTATGACAATCTTGAGTCCTACTGAGATGAAGGAGGGCCACTCCTGTGGCCAACTCACTAGCCTACGTTGCCCGTCACTGACATAGAAACTAGAGATAGAACAAATCAATTCAAACTATCTCTTTGCCAGTGTGACACTGGTTCCTTAAACAACATTAATATTTTGTCTTGATATATATGTTTTGTCTTTAAACAATTGCATCTCTCATGTTTAACAGTGGGAAAACAATAGAGAGGGCTTGTTTTAACCAAATAACAGTACAAACCCAACTGTAACTCATTAAGCACTGCTGTAGCCAAAACCTAATTTATAATTAAAGCTTATGCTTTTCCTCATGATAATAACAAGCATTGATTTATGAACAATGATTTTATTATCTAGTGAGAAAATAGCTAGTAACATATTAGTTACATTACTCTGAAGCCAGACAACTTTGATATTTAGGCAAAAAAGCCATTCTGTAATCTGTATTCAGATACAGTACACTGGTGTAAATTCAGAGATACTTAGTTCAGCTGAATGCGGTTACTCCAATTTTTTGCAGTGTAATTGACAGCAAACTCCAGCCCAGTTTCTGTTTACAATCACGTTCAGAGGATTACTGTAGCTGTTCTAATGTTACACACACCTCACTGGTGACGAGGCCACAACCTGACCTTAAATTTGTATGAAAAATTAAGTGGAAGGCAGACGATTGAGTTGTGGTTTCTTTCAGCTTCATATCATTTCCCTTGCAACTGAATGAAAAAAAAAAAAAACAGCAACCCAAAACGCAGCTGCCTGATACCAGAATGCCACTTTCAAGTTTTACACTGAAAGAGCACTAAGCAGGGCTTAGTCAGAGCCATTTTTCAGCCAATCCTTCTTCCTGGAAATGTGATGATGTGACAACAGACAGGACTGAGGAAAGAAACAGTCCCAAACCCATCTCCCTCACTCTATTACTATAAGTCACCCCTGCATTGAAGAAAAACTACACATATCCTGCATGCTTCAAAGAAGTAAAATGATGTGACAAAGCCATGAGGTTAAATTAAACAGATCTGTTCTACAATGCCTATTTCATGTCTGCATATCTTTCCGTTAAAAAGTATTTTAAATCCATTCTTTTACTTGTTACAATAGGTCATACTAAGTTAATATAGTAAATCAGAATGTGCTTGAGTAAAGAACACATTGATTTAAATAATAGACCTTTTTGTTTGAGTTTCATTGAACTAGTTAATGGAATTAATGGTTTGTTAAACAAAGAAAAGGAAAAGCTGGTGTATTACATGACCATGGGTATTTCAGTGTCAAGTTTGCACACTTTTTCAAATACATTGAAACCTGTCCTTTGGACTGGATGCCTTGCTTTCAACAACTTTGTCATAATGCTTCTAAATATAAATTAAACTGTATTTTGTATTGATATAAAATAATGCTGCCTAATATAATTAATTCATATACTACATACATATTACTAGGTACATTATTATTTATAAATATTGACATTTGTGGCCCCAAGAACTAGACAGTAAACAAAACAGACAAACAAATCCAACACATCTTAATTCTCAGGTCATATTTTTCCATTCACATTTTTACCAGCTTAATGTACACACCAGAAGTAAAGGCAACCAAGTCAAACTACTTTTCTTACATACTCATAACCTGGAGTTGGTCAGTCATGATACTCATAACCCTCTTATTTTGAACTAATAAGTGGAATGTCCTCACTACCAAGCCTGTTATTTTGAAATAATGGGCTGGTTATTTTGAAATCTGTACTACTCCTTTCTTTGGGAGATAATCTTATTTTGAAATTATTATTTCGGGAGTTATTATTTCAGAATAAGTTGTTACGAGGAGTAACGGTAGTTCGAATTAGAGAGCCTATTTCGAACTACCTATTCCATGCCGCGTGTAGCCGTGGGCACGGAGTCTGCACTAACGGGGATTTAAAAATGGCAGAGCCCAGCAAGATGCAAATGAAGCCCAGGATATTTAAATCCAGGGCTTCATTTGCAACTTCGAATGCCTACATTAGCCACCCTAGTTCGAACTAGGGTGGCAGCGTAGACATACTCCAGTCTGGGCTCCTCTAGGCTCTGGTGTGCAAGGGCATGTGGGGAGTGTCTCTCCTCAGCCAGGGGCCATGTCAGTAAGGGTCTGGGTTTTTTCCTTCTCCCTTGTGTGTGGCCCCCAACTAATTTTTCTGTGGGCCAGTGTCCCCCTACCTAAAAAAAGTCCCCACTCTTTACCTGTGTCAATGCAGTGGTGAATTGTTCTTTGCATTGTAGTAGCCCCCAAAGGCCCAAGTCAGAAAGATGGTGATCCTTCTTGTGCCAGCTTCAGTCTTTGTGCTTTGGTGGGGACAGGGGACTGCTCCAGCTATATTTAACTAGGGAACTAATCAATCCAAAGGGAACAAGGAAGGGACCAAGTCCATCCCCTAGTACTTTCTCCAGCCACAAGTCAGGAGAGGTAACATGTTTTATCCTCCAATAAGATGACACAGTGGGAGCATTCCTCCTAGACAGTTAGGAAATCTAAGAAGAATTTTGCTTCCCCATGAAATAGAATCAAGATAAAAATTACTGTGCAACATGACCTGTAAGAAAAGAGAGAGCTTTCAGCTTATTGTGATTTGTAAAGAAGGTCTGAAAGATTTTTGTGAATATATTTTTTTTTAAAGTTAGAAACAAAATAAGCTCACCCTATGTTAGAAATTCAGGACTTTTTGACCTTGGAAGACTGTGATGTCTAGTGAGATGATAAGATGAAAAGTCAAGAGCTAGAAAGCTGAGCAGTGAAAAGGGAGTGAATTTTTAATCAGAGTGTCCAGATTTATCTTTGGACCACTGATGGATCTGCACTGATGATTGTGAATCCTGGGAAATTTGAAGCAGAATGTGATTGCAGACGCAGCCCAAGGGCCTGATTATTGATGGTTTTGCACTAATTCTAACTTCATTATCACTAGCAGAGTTACTCCTAGTTTATAACAAGTGAAAAGACCATTGGGGTTCTTGTTTTTGTAAGTAGTTATTTTACTCTGATTTCTACCAAGCACTTCAGACAAAGATTTTGTTGTTAAAATGTCAACAACCCCATCTTTTTAAGTATGGTACAATAGAAAAATGTCTCATCCTACTACCCCCATTTTTCATTTTTCACAAGAAAATTCTAGAGCACAACAAGGGAAGAGCTGTGAAACATTTCTAACATTTAAAGCAATAGTTTGAAAAAACTCTAAACCTTCTTTATTCAACAGATAGAGGCAACGAGTGAACAGATCTGACATTTAAAAGCTCCTTTAGACGTCAACTTCAAACCATTAGCAGCGCTAATGCTAATATGAATGGAGAGCTAATTATTTTGGAAGATGCTCATGACTTCAAACATTGCTGTGATTCATTTAAAACATAACGTTAAAGCAAAGATGTTAAAATACAGGTAACTCTCTGAAATTAAACCCAGTGACCAGCTATTCTAAGTTTTACTGATTGACCTAAGAGGGCAATACATTTCTATGTGTAACACAACTTTAATATCATCATTGTGTCATGCTCAGGGAGAAGTCATTGGTGTTTTCTTCATTTCACTAATGTTTTATGTTCAATTTTTGGGCTATTGTACTTCAGTCAAATGAATAAATTAATAGTTGAGGGCCAAATCATGATTTAATAGCCAAAGCTGTATTGGACAGCTATACTGACGATTACTATTATTTTTGTGTACTGTATTATGTGTTATGGAAGTGCCTTGGAGTCCTAGTCGTGGATCAGTGTACTCATCACTGTACAATCGCAGAACAAAAAAGATGATTGCTCCTTTAAGGAGTTTACTGTCTAAGTGATACCAGATGGATAGATGGGCAGGCAGATGAGTGAGAGCAAGGATACAAGGAGATGATAATGGTCAGCACAGTAGGGCTCAAACTGATCTCAAAATATAAGCTGCCTGACAGTTATTAAATTTTCAAGTGGAACTGACCAGGGCATGCTGATCACAGTTGCTGAACCATACAGAATTCTTCCAGATAGAACAGGAAGAGATCCTTTTAAGGGATACACCATCTGCTTCTTTCACAACACAGATTTTAGAGTACTAGTTAGTACATAGGGTTATGTCTACACTACTCCACTAGTTCGAACTAGCGGGGGTAATGTAGTCATTCGCAGTTGCAAATGAAGCCCGGGATTTGAATTTCCTGGGCTTCATTTGCATGAAGCCGGCCGGCGCCATTTTTAAATGCCAGCTAGTTCGAACCCCGTGCCGCGCGGCTACACATGGCACGGAGTAGCTAGTTCGGATTAGGCTTCCTAATCCGAACTAGCTGTACTCCTCTTTCCACGATTAGTAGCCTAATCCGAACTAGCTACTCTGTGCCGCATGTAGCCGCGCGGCAAGGGGGTTGGAACTAGCCAGCATTTAAAAATGGTGCCGGCCGGCTTCATGCAAATGAAGCCCGGGAAATTCAAATCCCGGGTTTCATTTGCAACTGCAGATGACTACATTACCCCCGCTAGTTCGAACTAGCGGGGTAGTGTAGACATACCCTAGGAGAGTTCTGGTTCTGGTTACACCTCAACCCTGTCTACTGGAATATTTAGCATAGCTGGGGATTCTCATGCTCTCTGTAGGGTTGCCAAATGGTTTCAACAAAAATACCAGACACACTTGACATTACATCACAATCTACATTACATCTTATTTAGAAAATACTGGACATTTATATTTTCTCATTTATATTTTCCTCAATTTGTTTCCCAAACAGGAAGCTCAAATACTGGACTGTCCAGTTCAAACTGGACACCTGGCAACCAGCTATCCAGCTCACCCCTTTTTTTCTTAAAGGACTCAAGGATCAGAATTCTGAGACCATCCTGCACAAGATATTGTCTACTTTTATGTATCTTCCTGCTTTTTTGTGCACCTACTCAAAGAAGACAAACTCTAGCTTGCACCTATTTCCGCTAGTAAAACGTTGACAATTAAGGATCACTAAAGTGCAAATATTAGAGCAGCATAAACTCTTGTTTTAATAAATGTGCACATTCCTATGTGGCTTATGGCTGCATGATCGAGGAACAGAAAAATGTGTTTTAGATTAAAACCAATATTTGTTGTTTTGTGTATTTTTTATAGTTTTGGTGTGAAAAGGCCTACATAGTGCATACATGTTGGGGTGGTGGATAAAAATCCTTCTCATGCAGAAAGAAAGTGAATATTAATCACCACCATGCAACATACCCTATTTATTCTCTGGAAAAATAATTTTAATGTTATGTTTTTGATTTACACTGGTGTGCATGTTAATGAGAGATTCAAATTAGTTTCAGCTGATACCAGTGAAAGAACATACTCAGAATGGTTGTGTAATACATGTGAGTGGAATACCATTGCTGTTTTATTAGTCTGTGAAATTACTGCTCAATCTTATGGAATAATAAAAAATATATTGTGGAAAGGGTTTTTATGCAATTTCTAGCTATAAACTATAGATATTTTTATGCTCCAGACAATAATATTACTTATAAATGTATACCATACAGCATTTCAATTTAAAGTAAAGGAGTAAAGAGTCTAAACCATATGCGCTGGTTAAAGCCCTGTGGAGTTTGAAGGCATACTGTTAGAATGATTATTCCTACTTAACAGAGTTACTGAGGAGAATGTGGCGCTGCATGGTAGGGTTTACAGTACCACAGCCTAATGAAAATCCTCTGTAAAATTTCTCAAGACATTTTTGAAGGTCTTCAATTCTGAGCTTTATTTTTACTTTTATTAGGGCAAACGAGGGTAAATAATTTTAACAGGCTGTGGATTTTCCTGTTCTCTGATTATCCTTCTATTTTCATACACTGCATTCATTTGCAGAGAGCTTTTCCATCTTTGTCTGGAACAATCTCTAGTAACTTTCAAAGAAAGTTTTCGGAACATTTAGAAAATATTGAGGTCCAACATGAAATGAAATTACAAATAAACTCATTTACAATTATGTTACTCTTAGTAAACACAGTGTAATGTGTATTCCTCTATGCATATATCACATAGGTTATAATACCATAGAAACATACTGTACTAAAATTCCAATATTGCTATTTTTTCTGGTAGCATAAGCAATAATGCAACAACAAGCTTTGTAAACTTAATCTGGAGAATACATTGAAATAATAGGATCATCATTAATGCAATAGACCTTTTATATCTGTTCTTGTAAGATGCCACCCTGCATCTTAAGCTGGGGGTTAGGGGCTGTTTGTTAGGCTGGCCAGAAGAAGAGAACAATTCTTGATGGCTTCAGCGGGGGAGGGAAAGATGTCAAACGGCTGTAGAAGGAGCCAGAGTAGTGGCTGACTCATCACCCAGAAAGGAGGGGTATTAAAAACACTGTCCCAGGACCTTCCTTTCTGATTCATGGAGCAGGGAGTGCTGGATTACCAGGGACAGTCTAGCAGGCTTGGAGGGGCTGGGGCACCAGGTGCAACACTCACTCCAATGGGTGTGTTGGATAATCAGAGTTCGTATGGGGCAGTGGGGGTGCTAGATAAAGCACTCACTCAACTAGGTATGTTAAATTATCCCAGATAGCCTATCAGGCTTCGGGAAGTTGTGCCTGGTGTTGCACTCTCTTAAGTGAGTTAGTGGGAGCAGATGGTAGGCCCGTTAGCATGGATTTAATACATTTAGTGAAAGCTACTGTGTCTGATGTTGTTTCCACAACACTACCTACACACTGTATATAAGGGAACAGGTTACCCAGATCCAGGATATCCCACTCAAGGGATTGGTGGAGGAAAGGAAGATACTGAAGGCAGGATTCCAAGGACAGTGGGGGCTGGAGCCCATCCCAATTGCCAATTAACAATATGGAACCTTAGTGTAGGACATTTGTTGGTGTGGTTTGTGGTCAGATCAGTTACACCACACACGTGGTAGAGCTACAAGTGAAGTTTTAAGGATTTCATATAATTTCAGAAGCAGGAAGGCCAGTCAGCAATATGAACCATTACAGAAGCACAGGTGCTGTGGTACATGCTGTCATTGGTGTCCCATTAACTCCACAGTCTTAAATCACCTTTTGGTCATGACATTTGACAATAGGCTAACTGGCCATCCAGATCCTTCTGGGTATGTCTACACTACCCTCCTAATTCGAACTAGGAGGGTAATGTAGACATACCGCACTTGCAAATGAAGCCCGGGATTTGAATTTCCCGGGCTTCATTTGCATAAGCCGGGTGCCGCCATTTTTAAATCCCAGCTAGTTCGAACCCCATGCCGTACGGCTACACGCGGCACAGAGTAGCTAGTTCGGATAAGGCTTCTAATCCGAACTAGCTGTATTCCGCGTGGAATGAGGAGTACAGCTAGTTCGGATTAGGAAGCCTAATCCGAACTAGCTACTCCGTGCCGCGCGGCTACCGGTTCGAACTAGCCGGGATTTAAAAATGGCGGCGCCCGGCTTATGCAAATGAAGCCCGGGAAATTCAAATCCCGGGCTTCAATTGCAAGTGCGGTATGCCTACATTACCCCGCTAGTTCGAACTAGCGGGGTAGTGTAGACATACCCTCTGGTGGTTTCTTATTGAGAAGGTCCTTAGAGGGATGATTACTTAGCAATAGCTGTGGGGAGGATTCCCATCATCCCACTGGGGTTTCCATACTCAGAGACCTCCTCCAGATCTTTGGTGCCATGTGTCATAGTGCATAGAAAGCATCCCTATTTGGGGCTGTATTCTTGATAGCAATTTTTTGGTGCTTTTAGAGTCTGCAAGCTAGTGCTAGTGTCCATCAAAATTCTATGGGAAAGGCATTGAAAGTTCATGATATACATTGGCATGAGCATGCAGTGACTTTACTTTTGTGATGGTTGAAGACTGATACAATAAGCCATGGTGAATTGGTTACCCTAAGGATGGTAGTGAACCCGGGATCTGCCCCATTCAGACTTACATGGCAATATGGTGGATGAGGGAAGGCATACTTTTTGTACAGGGGAACAAGAGTCCCTTCTCTACATATCAATTTGTTTCCATACTGAGATGGGACTGATGAGGTCAGGGCTGTAGGCCTATGAAATTGGTTCCCACTCATTCAGAATGGGAGCTGCTACAACAGCAGTGCAAATAGGTATGGAAGTAGATTCTATTCAGGTAATTGGGCCGTGGCATTCAAATGCATATGTGATAATTCAAGTAGAAAATCAACTTTAATCTGTTACAGTCTCATCTCAGATGTTGCGCAGCCAGTTATGTACACTGTGGCATACACTGCAGGCACAGTATTATCTTTTGGGCACACAGGCATGCCTCCAAGTTTCCTGTGAGCTTGCAACTGGGATTTGGTGGTCAAGCAGTACTCAGCTGGCATGCACAGAGGGGCATGTTATAGGATCATGTGGTACTGCTATTGTATGATTATGCAGGCCCATCAGTGGCCATTGAATATATTGGTGATACACCTAGGAGAAAATGCCTTGGGAACACTTAAAAAGATGGAACAAATGCTAGGAGCAAGGAGGGCCTGATGCAGATCCTGAAAATATTTCTAGGTGTTAACATTGTCTGGTCAGATATTCTTAAGGATAAGGTCTGGTGGATAACTACGAACTCTTCCAGGGTGGACAAAACTAAAAAGTATATAAACATTGAGGAGGCCAAATTTCTGGTCCCCTTGGGAGGGTGGCAGTAATTTCACAACCTGCCATAATCTATGGGGCACCAGAATTATTTTGGAAGGTCAGTGTCCACCTGTCTGACTCAGGTGCTGCGATATTTTAAACTGACATAATGGAGGGCATTGAGAGATGTCTGGGAACCCAGCTGGTGTGGGGAGAAGGCAGACAACCAACTGGCTAGTGCATCCTAGTGATGGATGTTTAGTGCTAGTACTCTATTAAAGAAGGCATACAATAATGGATAAAGGTTCTAGAAAAAAGGATTTAAGAAGAGGTGCTTAGTAAGGGTGTGTATACAATGCACCGTTATTTCGGAATAACTAGTGTTATTTTGAAATAACAATGCAAGAGTCTACACAGCAATTCTGTTATTTTGAAATAATATCGAAATAACAGGCAAACCTCATTCCTACTTCTGCAAATCTCATTCCACAAGGAATAGCTCCTCTTCTGAAATAGCTATTTCGAAATAGCTGCAGTGTGGATGCTCCACTGCTGCTATTTAGAAATAGCTCCTCACCAAGGTCATTCTAAGTAATTTCTCCCCAGTACTTCCAGGGGTTCTAAATCAAGATAGCGCACCCATGTTAGGGGAGCCTGCCTCAGACTAATTTTGAGGCTTCCTTGTAGTGTGGATGCTCTATTTCAAAATAAACTGTTTCAGAATATATCTTCTGGAATAGCTTATTCCAAAATAAACATGAGGGCTACGTCTACACTGGCCCCTTTTCCGGAAGGGGCATGTAAATTTCACCAGTCGTTGGAATCCCCCTACACAGCATTCCTTATTTTAAGAGGAATAAGGGATCTTTCGGAAAAGGCTTTATTTTCCGAAAGATCCGCGTCTAGACTGGCGCTTTTTTCCGGCAAAGCTCCAAGCCGGAAAAAAACGGCAGCCATTTTTATGCAAATAAAGCGGGGGGGGGGGATTTAAATCCCCGCTTCATTTGCAATCACGATGTGTCTAATTTGCATCCCTTTTACGGAAAAGGGATGCAGTCTAGACACAGCCATTAAGTTTAAGTTATTACCCTTGGAGATGGGAAGAAGCAGATTAGCACTAGCAAAACTTCACTCTGAGTTTTAGGGGAAATATTGGGCCCACTGAAATCACTGGCAAAACTCCCATTGATTTCAGTGAGGTCAGGATTTCAACCTGGATTTTGCTGTATAAAACCACTTCTGATTCTAAGGTTTGCATTGGAATTTAGAAATGGAATAGAATTACTAAGTCCTCAAGTCTATCTCCCTACCAATCCATATTTTTCCTGTTCTTATACATTACCTTATGTTTACTTCTGTCTAGTTTTAAGTGTCCCAAGTAACAAGGCTTCCACCGCTTTCTCCAACGTTCCTGGACACACACAAATATTTAATTAACTATTACATCCTATGTTAGAAGAGGTAAAGTGGTTTGCCTTTAGAGAAGATTCCATAGCCTCTCAAAACTCACAAGAAGAAAGCTATCCAGCCTAATTTTTTTCTGTTGTATGAAAAAATCCTGCTGAATTTAATGAGGATTGAATCAAAGAGGGGTCTATTAAATTGTAATATGGTCTATAGAAATTACTCTGTATATCTATAGAATGTTATCAAGAATGTCCTTCCTACAGTTTCTTGTGTCTATTTTTTTTATAAAGATATAATTCACCATTACTTAAAACATGATTTAAAACTATAAAAGGTGATTATTTTCTGTTAAATACCAATAGACTTTTCCAACAGGGTCTTAAATTAATCTCATTAATCTGTACTAACCTTCTCAATATTTCCTATAGCACCCATGTGTGCTAGCAATGGTGAGAGTGCTAGTAGATAGGACAACAGAATTTGATTTGGTTGCATCTACAATGGTGTTTAGGTCAACCTAACCTCATCGCACATGGCATAACATTTTTCACAGGCCTGAGCAAAATAACTAGGATGACCTATGTTTTAGGTGTAGATCAGATTTAACTGACCTGAGTTTCAAAAGGGACTGAACACATAAAAGCTCCTGTTCACCTCTGTAGTAACTTTTTCTGTGGTCAGTACTTCTGTAAAGCAGGCCATTTACTTTGGTGCCTAAATATGGAATTTTGTTAGCTACTTTTGGACTTGGTGTAGTCACATTATAGTGATATGTTCATTGTATCTGATTACATTGATTCCTCTTTGGCATTGGTATCCCTCAAATACTTGTACATTGTTATTCTCACCCATAATTAGTCTGTATTTAGCTAAGATATACCTCTAGAATTATTTCAGTCTTATTACCAAATCTGGTCAATGAATTTGGGATTTGATTTTGAGTTCAAAGCTCATGTGAGTAAAGAATATTTACTCTTATTGAAATTAACTTGTTCAACTTAAATTGGACTATTATCCCATTAAAACACTCATAATAATCAATTAGGAAATTTTAAAAAGTAAACTTCCTTCATTTATATACTATATATTATACACATACACACTCACTAAAGCATACAGTAATTGATTGACATGTATCCAAAATACATGTGAAAGCATTCAGTTAATTGGTAAAATCATCACAATCATCTCTACATATAAAAAGAGGGAAAATCTCAAAGATTTCAGGTTCAGTTCAGAAAAGTATCCAAAATGTGAATGTTTCCAGAGGCCTTCACAAAGAGTTGCAACTCTTTATCCCCAGAGAATCCCCTTTCACTGGCAAGCTTTGTGATAGATCCTCCCCATCACAATCCTTGCTTTTGTCCTCTTGAGGTGGGTTGGTGCCTTATTATTTGTTCTTGATGAATAGAGAGATCCTTCTTCTCTTCTGGATCTAGTGAAGTCATGTGTTCTCCCTCCTTTCCATAGACCACTAGGACCCACTCATTAAAGAAAACAAAATCATGAAAATATTTTTACTAACATTTAGTTTCTAAGACTTAATTATCTAATAAAACCTAAATTTGAGGCTTGATTTAAAGGATTTCAAATAAAAACTAAGAGCCTGGAGAGTCTCTTGCAGTCTAAACATTTGAAAGGTTGTTTTAAAAATAATTGAATCTTTCCCAAAATAGGTAGGAGTGCTCATACCTGAATAGTCTATTAGCCTGTTGAGTGATTTGTAAGCTAGTTAGGAGTGACTGACAGGACTACCCAGTGTGCCAATGTGTCTTCTGGTTTGGCTTATCAGCTAAATAGTGAAATTTAACACCAATTGTGTCAGCTTTGTATTTACAGCATTGCTATGTAAACAACAGCAGCACAGCCTGGTTTTGGATTTTTCACTTAATTTGAATTCTTAATTTGTCCTTTCTCACTTGGGAGGAGCTTTTGCAATATTTATTTTTCCAATTAACTAGCTTTTAGAGAAATGTTCACTTGCCTGTTTTAGTCTTTCCAAAATTCTGACTTGGACTACACTGGAGAAGTTTTTCCAGTATAGCTCTACTGACAGATTCTCCTAGTATACACACAGCTTATATAATGATACAACATTCTTTTTTGCCTATAGCTTGCACCAGTTTCTGAGCAAAATAACCTATACTGGCATTACACTTGTGCTTTTGCTGGTATAGAAATGTCTCAGAAAAATCACACCCCTAAGTGATATAGCCGTAACAATAGCAGTTGCTAGTCTAGACCTGGCCACATCATGGCATTTTTGGAAGTGCATAGAGGAATTAGGTGTTTCAGTCCCATTAAATGTTAATAGGAGTTGAGTCCCTGGCTTTCTGAAGCCCTTAACTACTTTATATGTCTATAAACTACCTCATAGTCAATGCATCCCTGGCTTCTTCATCAGTGGATAAGATTTAAACAGTTCAGCAGATGTTAAAGATACATGGACCACCTGCATGGGTGGCTTTCATTCTGGTATGTGAGGTGATTGGAAGAGGCAGCTTCATGTTTCCATTGATCATGATGCTCAGTTACAAGTTTCCTTGTATGTGCTGCATTCTTCTCTTTGAAGCATTTACTACTAGTTACTTCCAGAGTCATGATACTGGACTAGTGGTCTGACCCAGTATGGTAGTTCCTATAGCTGTGTTTAGCAGACACTGCAGCAATTTTCTCAAGAAGGGAGCCTTGGCTCTCTTTTGTTCTGATACATAAATGGAAGAAGCTAGTAGCAAATAACTGAAGATCAGCTGAAACCTCTTGTTGAACAGTAGGCTTGCTTTTTATGGCATAATCCCATTTGGTGGAAAGCAGTGTCGAAGGTACAACATAAAGGATTCCAAGGCGTTCCACATATCACAATACTGGGACATGACTTGGGTCAAAGGAGAAGGTTTCAAAGAACACACTATTTTCTACAAAAGGGAATCTTATATCTCAGTATTCACATTTTTAAAATCTTTTATACACAGTCTTAGTGATCTTATATCCTATTATGCATATTTATGTGACTTGTTGGAAATATGAATATTAGCTTCCTCAGATAATTTTTTAATCCTTTCAATACCTTTATACTTCATGTGCCTTTTAAAAGTAAATATTATTTTTTCTTGCTCTTCCTTCTCTTTCAGTTTGATACCTAATATACAGAAGGCAATACTATAGAGTTAAGAATCTTATAAGGAGTTAAGCATATGAGAAAAATAACTGTTTCATAAATAAACTGTCATAAATTCCCTCATTATTTCCAGTTTACAGTATTATAATCAATCTTTAGTGTGTGGCACTGAGTTGACCCAAGAAAAGCTTATCCTTTTACTGATCTGTATAGAATTATTGTAGGTCTCATCCTGAAATCTTTAAATCACATGAGTAATTTTTTTTCAGCAGGGTATATATGTGAATAGAGATAGCTCATATAAATAAGGGTCAGGCATATAGCAGTACCGTGAAACTGTTATCAGTCTTCTTCCTTTATTAGAGTACTAGAAGATTTACCCGGTGTTGCTCAGATATTTAACACAAACCATTTCTGTTTTTCTTTTAAATCTTTACTCTGATGTGGGACTAGGAATGACGGATTCAGTATGCCAGCTGCTCCAGGAAAAGAGGACTATCCCAGCCCTCTCTAATTTTCTATTTTCAACCAGGTGCTCTTGTAGGCCTTAAAAACTAGACTGAAAAGATCCTGACAAGAACTTTTTACTTACAGTGTGACATCCTGGCAAGGTACAGGAAGTGCGTGAACGTGAAGTTATCTGAACTGTTCTAAACCCTTAACTCAGATTTGGTGTGTTTTCAGGGTGCAGTTTCAGTGGGATATTCTTGTTTTCTATAGTTTATTTGAGTTAGTTTGGTTGCTCTAACTTTCTCATTTTAAGCTTCTTCATCACTCTGTGACTCTGAGGTTAGTCATACTAAATGTGAAATAAGGTGGAAAAGAACAGAGAACAACATTTAGCAACCCTGACTATAATGAACTGGTACATGTTTGAAGGGTATTTACTATACAACTTTCTGGGTAGATTTGCAGTTATCTGCGTACTATTTCTCTTCATTTCCCTTGTGTAGTTCTAGTAAAACACAGAAAAATCTGAATGAATAAGAGGCTGAAAAACACCAAAAATAGGTGAGATTCTCCATTACATTTATGGCTAGAATTGAATGTGTTCATAGGAGGTCCTATTGTCTCATGCTCATTATGAAACAAGCACTAGTCTTATGACAAAACCATTCTGCTTCTATATTCAAGGAAAAATCCTGTGCACAATGGAAAATTCCAGTGTCCTGGGAACTTAGCAGTAGCTGTCTGCAGTCATATGTCTTCCTCAACTACCAGTCTTTTACAACATGTTTTATTATTACGCCTGCAGCTGTGTTTCCATTGTTCCACTGTCCACCTTATGACAACTGTGTTAGAAACTAAACTAAAAGTAATTAATCTCTCTTCTACTTGTAAACATTTCTACCAACTGCCTTTATTTAGCTTTTGACAGACAATGGAGTTGGACACTAAATACTTAGCCTGAAAAAGTGATATTAACATGGGCGGTCCTAGACTAGCTGCCAGCAATTGGCGCCCTAGGTGAACCATGCAATCAACGCCCCCAACTCCAAACCCCTCAATGATATTGCACCACCAATTGGTGCCTCATTTAACTTGGCGCCTTAGGTGACCGCCTACTTCACCTATATGGAAGGGCTGCCCCTGGATGTTAATAGTGGGTCAGATAAATCTTCCAGATATGCGGGCATAGAACTGGTTGGATGGAAGTATGGAGGTGCTCAACTCCCACTGATTTCAAAATTGGATTTAAAAGTCTGACCTAGGCTGGCTACACTACCTATGCTTAGGACTGGAAGTGTATTGAATATTGCATCTCTTTATTTGTAAAGCAATTCGGACAGGCTACTGAGCTAAGGGCCAGATCTACAGTTGGTGTAACTTGGCCTTGCTCCACTGGCATCTGTGGAGTTTCCTCAAATTACCTAATTTTAGGATTTAGGCCTATTTTTAAAATCAATCATGGAGCAGATTGAATGATGTTGTTGCCTGTAATATGCTCAGGCCATTTTCCTTCTATAAGTCTAGAACAGTGATCACCAACCTTTTGGGGCTGCCGTGCACCTGAGGGCAGGGCTACTTACGTGCCGGACACCTGGGAGTAGGGCCACACATGCACCTGGGGGCAGGGCCGGTCACATGCCTGGGGGTGAGGCCACACATACGGCGCATGCCCGATGCTGGCACCACCCATGCACTGCACTCCTGGGGATCAGCCCTTGCACTGCGCACCCAGGGGCGGGGCTGCCCAAACGTCGCATGCCCAGGGCCAGCACTGCCCATGTGCTGCACACCCGGAACCGACACTGCCCAAATGCCGTGCACCCAGGGGGCCGGCACTGCCCATGCGCCGTGCACCCGGGGTCGGAGTCGGCCCTGTTCACTCAGTGGGCGCACAGAAATGGCCCGGCAGGCACCGCGTTGGAGACCACTGGTCTAGAATGCCCTAAGTGATTCTGTGGAACACTTTAAGAAACACTGCTCTAGAAGACCCTACATTCAAATCTGCCTGCTGGCAGCTACATTACCACCACTAAAAGAGCCTTCCCATGAATTAGAATGGCTCCTACCAAAGACAGAAGGTAAAAGCAATCAGTTTCTTCTTGAAAGCTAGAGAAGTTAAGTGGGGGAAGGAGGAGGAGAAGGCCACATGCGGCCCACAGCCTGTTTTTTTGCAGCCTGCAGTGCGGTTTGGGTTTATGCAGGGCTCAGCACATAGCCCACAGGTGGGATCCTTTGAACATGGCCTCCACTGGGAACATGCTCCACAACAGCGAAGCGTCTCCCAGGCAGGGTGAGCATTGAAAGATGCAAGTGGACGGGATGGCTGGAACAGACGGGTATAATGTGTCGACATTTTTAGCCCTCAGGGAGGAGGTGCCGGGAGCGCAGGGGCATTGTGGGAAGTGCTTTGTATTCATGCCCATCAGTGTGAAAGATGCTATTTGCATATATATTTGCATGTATATGCAACCACACTTAAGTTGCGGCCCTCGGCCTGTGCTGTGAGTATCATTTTGGCCCCCGGGGCTTCCAAAGTTGAGTAGCCCTGCTGTAAGGCAATGCTGAGATTGTAACTGCACAAAAGCCAGAACATTCATAATTAAGGTACTGTGATGCTATAACAGCACAGGATGCAATGGCCTACATTGCTTCAGCCATACATTACTTTCAAGTTGAAAGTAGGAATAAGAGATCCTCTGGAATAGGGCTTTATTCCGGAGGATCGCGCCAGTCTGGACGCTCTTTTCCGGCTTTTCCCCAAGCCGGAAAAAAAGCGGCGGCCATGTTTATTTAAATCCCGCAGGGGATATTTAAATCCCCCACGCATTTCCCTATTCCAAAGTTCTAAATTAGCATGGCTATTCCGAAGAAGGGGCCAGTGTAGACGTAGCCAGGGAGTGAGCCTATGCTCACTATCATTAACAGAAAGATTCTCATTGGTTTTAGCAGGCTTTGAATCAGGGTCATACATTGCAGAATAGCCATGGAATCCAGCTACAAACCTATGGAACTCCCTATGGTTCTTAGTCTCAGCTCTAATTAGCATCCCATATGTCCCTGGAAGAATGGATCCAATAGGAAGAACTATATTTCCATAACATTCTTCATTGGCTTCTGTTCTGGACTCCTTCCTTAAAACTCTTCACATTAGAGAGAGAATGTGTGTGTTAAAATGTCATAATGACTGTCAGTACCAATGAGGACTAAGTCCCTTGAGGATTTAATGAAGGGATGTGCACATAGTGCTCACTTGCCCAGCTGTGCCTCTTCTAATTCCTTTTCCACAGTATGTTTCCAGCCTTGCAGAGGTATTCTATAGGGTGCAATTTGATCCACAGACTCATTTAAAATTGTGAAGAAGTTTTGTTTTGTTTATACTCCTCCTGCAAGCCTTAATCATTAGTCTTCTGAATTAGGTACACACACACACACACACACACACACACACACAGAGTGTTCCTTACTTAACTTTTTACTCAGCACTTACCTCTTTACTCTCCCTTCTCTTCTTTCCTATTCAGCTTCCTTTCTTTCTCAAATGTCGGAAATCTACACCATTTTCTTATTGATCGTCATAGCTCTAAGACCATTCTTTCATGGCCCTGGGAGTCCAGGGGTCTGAGTTCTATTTCTGCTCTGGACTTGCTCTCTGACCTTGAGCAAGTCACATGGGCCAAATTGTGTAAGTGTAAGGCTTGTGACTATATCCTTGCAGAAAGCCTGAACACAAATGCAGCCGTCAAACTCAGGAAGCCCACAAAGGGGTGGGATTCTGCAATGTAGGCCTTGTACAGCAGGGAGACATACTGCATTTCTAAAGCATTATGGGGTCTCCTAAAAGCACTATACCTGTTTGAGGAGCAGCACTCCAGGAATTCTAGATGGAGTAATTCATTACCATATAGCTCCCCATTGTGGGTGTCATGGCAATGCAACAAGTGGGCACTTAACAGTTCTATTCCTTAACTTATAAAATGGGGATAATAACTTGAACTCCAGTAATGCTAAACTCATTAGCATTTAGAAAGTTCCAAGGGACCTTTGGATGTAAAATGCTATATAAATACAAAGTAGTATTGTTATTGGGTTGGAATTAATTTAGTTAAGGGATCAAGTTATTTATTGGAACAAGAAGGGTATAGGATCTAGTAGCATCCACCTTTTGCTACCCTCAAATTCTTTTGGCTTTAGAGAGGGATATTTTCTGACATTAATTCATCAACAGGTTTTATTTTATAAAGTCAAAAAAACCACAGTTGGTGATAACAGGAAATTTGCTTGCAACCCTTTTGCCAAGAAACCCAGCACATTTGTTGACATGTTGTGTTTTGTTTTACATTCCAAAAGATGTGATTAAAATCATAATTCATTTCACTATGCTGTGTTGAATTTAGCTTCATGAGAAACAGTTTCAAATACCTCAACTAGCATCATTTACCAGCCTGTATATGCTACCTATTAATTTTTGTAATACACATGTGTGTATTAAAATTACTAGAAGCAGAGTCAAACAAAAGTATAAGAAAACTGTCATTTCTTATCACTGGATATGGTTGCTGATATTTCAAATGTGAAAAAATAAAAATAAAAAAAATGTTTTATTTATCACATTCAAACGTGTTTTCCTAAGAATTATTTCCGCTCTAAGCCCATATGGAAGCAGAAAACCATTATAAAAATGAAAATAAGATGATTTGTATCACCTGCATCACTTGTTTTGTTCTCTGCCTGCAGGGTTCAAAACCCACTTCCCATATTTTTTCCCTTTCTTTAAAAATAATGTACATCAGCTTAATTTAACCCAGGTCCTACCAGGAGGATCGGATTTTAAGTATTTAATACTGTGGTTTTAAATCCAATTTTACAGTGTTCATCATTTCAGAAGTGGCAGAGTCCAGGGGTATTTTTTAGAGGAGGAGCTGCTTAGAAAACACTGACATTGTTTTAAAGACATATTAAGTTAAAAGATGAAGCCCTATGAACTTTTCTATGAACAGTGCCACAAAAACTGAATCCCAGGCCTCAGTCTAGATTACCCCAAATTTGTTTATTGATAGGGCTCCACAAAAATCATGGTCAACTTCACAGACAATGAGGATCACATGTTATGGGGGAATGGTCATCACTTTTTATGGGCAGCAGGGCTGGCTCTGTGGGTGGGAGACATGGGCAACCACCCAACGCCTCATAGTCAAGAGGGTGTTGTGGTCACCTCACTCACATACAGCCAGACCAAGGCTCCTTGAACCCCCAAGCACTGGGCCTGGAGTCAGGGAGTGGCAGAGCTTAGGGTACCCCAACCAGGGGCTCCTACTATGTGCCAAGCTCCAGATGCTAATCCTGGCTGAGCTACTGTTGACAGAGGTGTTGCCTCTGGAGCTGGGCTTCCAGTCAGTAGTTGTGTAGCTTCTTGCAGTCAGAGGTTTCCAGGCATGAGTCTAACCCAGTCCCTGGCCCCTGCAGTTGAAAAGGACTTCTGAGCTGTTCACAACTTGACCAGGATTAGCTATGCATCCCGGTGAAGGCTAGGAACTCCCACGTGGAGTGCACGCAGACCGGTCCCTCCTAGCTCTGGGCATGGATCTTGGGAGTTAGAGAGACCTTGGGTCTGGCTGTTTGGATGGTGGCAGGTGTGACCCAAGTGTCTCACTGACCATAGGTTCCTGGGCAGTTGCCCAACAGTAAGGCTTGGCTTATCCCCCCAAAAGTGAAAACACTCCTCTTATTATGCCATCTATAGCTGCTGCTGGTGGCACTGCCTTCAGGGCTGTGGGCACAGATAACAGCCACCATTCTCTGGCCACCCAGCTGTGAAGGCAGCACCACCACCAGCGGCAGCACAGAAGTGAGAGGGTTAGGGTATGGTATTGCCACCCTTACTTCTGTGCTGTTGCTGGCAGTGGCAGCTCTGTGTTTGGTGTTGGGCTCCCAGCCAGCAGCTACACATCTTCCTGCAGCCAGGGGATGTTCTCAAAAGTGGGTCAGACCCTGGCCTGGGATCACCCTGTGCAGCAGAAAAGGTTTAGAGTTTCTGGCCGTTTGCTGAGAAAGCCTCAGTAACATGAACTGAGTCATCACCGATGCAGAAACCTCTACTTACATTTGCATACTGTAAAACACTAGCTCTGAGAGGTGTGAAATGCTCCTGTATATAACTCACTGAGGGCTGGTTGCCCAGCCACACCCCTTTTGCCTGCGGCCCCACCCCTTCTGGGGTGTGGAGACAGGCTCCCCAATTTGCTCAGAGGTCTGGTGAGGCTGTCAGGCCTGCTGATTTGGTACCTCCTGCAGCTGTCTGACACTCCAGCCAGCACACTAAGATCAGCCCCTTTCTGGAGTAGCCAAAGGTACAACTGAAAGGCCAAGATAAACAGTCGAATAATAATTCCTCTGCCCCTCTTGGGCTCCACAGAAGTGTTCTTACTGGCCTGCCCTCTGGGCCTCTGCCATAAGAATCCAAACTGCTCCTGCAGTTGGGATTACATATCTCTTCCTAAAGGCTGGTAGGGGAACCCAGGGCCACATTCTACACTAGGTTCTGATCCAGCTGATGCTGCTAGGTCTGCTTCTTCTCTCTAAGTCCCCTGTATTGCTTCCCCACAATCTGTGCTTCCTCCTTTGATCCCTAAGATCCTGGTTTCTCCCTGGTTTGCTAAACTTATAAGTTTTCTCTCCCTTCTGGCCCCATTGAAATGCTTTTGCCACCCACAACAAGTCATCCCATCTAATTTCTTCTATCTACAAGCTCTACCTTCTCAGATCTTTCTTTCCTCACCCAACACATACGCTTTAGGCTGAACTCTCAGCCCTGTTTATGTGGTTCTTCCTGCTTTCCTACACCTGGGGATACTTAAGTATCATTAAATTGCCATATCATCATACGGAGGACTAGCTGAGCCCACCTTGCCTGAAAGGATCAGCAGGCCTGAGACAACTCCCTTCATCTCAAGGATCAGAGGGGTAGCCTCTGATGAAGTGGGTCTTTGCCCACGAAAGCTTATGCTCCAATAAATCTGTTAGTCTATAAGGTGCCACAGGACTCCTCATCGCTTCATCTCAAGGGCTACTAATGGAAATACTACAGTGTGAACGTATAAAACAAGTATCCATTTGGTGAATGGAATGATTCAGGGGATTGGGAATCTGATAGAGATGTTCACTCTGAAGAGCTGTCTTGAATCCCAGCCCAATGTGGTAGAGACCCTGAAACCCTCATTTTTTAAGGAAGAAGGGTTCTTTCAAAAAAAGGGGGGGGGCGGTTCTTTCGAAAAAGCCCCATCTAAACTGCTTTCACTTTTGAAAAAAACGCTTTCGAAAAAGCGATCAGACAATATGCAAATTAGCACCAAATTTGCATATCTCCTTTCGAAAGAAGAACGTAGACTAGATGTGTTCCTAGAGGATTATCTTGAACTGGGGTATATCAGCTTGGTGCCATTGAAGTCAATGGATCTATGACCATTTATATGAACTGAAGGCCTAATGCTAAAAGTCATTACTTCCTGCTTTTGTGTGGCCTCAGTACACTTTTCAGAGTTTATGTCACAGAAAGATTGACACAGTAGCAGTGTTTGGAAAGAAGCCAAGGATTTAATGGTTATAGAAAGTAAATTACTCTCTTCACCATGGCAATGGCCACTGTGGGTCAGGGGTCAGACACATTACCTCACTAATGTGGGGGGAACCTACACTTGCACACCACTTGCTCTAGAGATGTTGTCAATCAGGCACAGTAGTCATTCGCTAACTTCACTTAAAAATAAACAGGCTAATCTATCTCAAAATATTAGGTAATAACAGAAGACCTGGGATTAACAGTTACAGTATATTACATTGAATGCAGCATCTCCATTATATTGTCTTCCTGTTGGAAGGTATGTGGAATGTTAAAATTCAAACTCCTTTTACAGAGTGTAGCCAAAAATAGCCTGGACACATGATACTAAAGCTGCTCTTGTGCTACCCATTTAAGTTATGTATCAAGTCTAAATTTAATCAAGGCCACATTTTATTTATACATTTCATGCATTAAACTCATTTAAACTTTTAGTCAGATTTCATTAGGGGAAATACTACCGCGCACATCATGCAGTAGTAAAGCTAATGTGCTTCAGGAATTTGAAAGGATTTAGAGATCGGAGAGTCTGATTTCAAAATTTCTTTTTCTTTTTTCGGCTTAGTGCTTGGAGCAGGTCTGTGTGCTGCACAGAGTTTGTTTCCTAGGACACTAATACAGTCAGCATGCTCTGTACAAATGTGTAAACACAGACATTCCCTGTAATCAGTGAGTTCGGTGTCTTAAGGCAAGATTATGTTTTTTTTAGGAAATGCAATTTGTGTTCAGGATTAAATTTCTTCTGCAGACTGATACTGTCTGAGCTTGAATGAGATGATAAATATTGTGTCCTGACTCCTTGTCTTCTATTATAAGTCTTGATCCAATCTTTGAGGTGTATGTGTGTATGATGATTTCCCCTTTTCCCATGTAAACATTTTGGTGTTTACAATGTGCAAAAATAATGCATACATGGATGGAACTGTATGAAGACTTTGACAAACTGGCAACATTCAGATCATACAGAATTAAAGCTGGTATTATGTCCTTTAATGTTTATGTTACTGTGTCCTTTATTATACTGTTACAGCTGCTCCCTGAGTTATGAGCACCTCCACTTACGACCATCCGCATTTATGACCAAAGTGGTCGTAAATGTGGATCTGAGTTACGAACAGCGATCCGCGCTTACGAACAGCACAGTCACCATGTAACTCTATTGGATCCGAGTTATGAACACTTTGAGTTATGGACCAAGTGTTGGTCCATAAGGGGATGTCTACACTACCCTCCTAGTTCAAACTAGGAGGGTAATGTAGGCATACTGCATTTGCAAATGAAGCCCGGGATTTGAATTTCCCGGGCTTCATTTGCATAAGTGGGGAGCCGCCATTTTTAAATCCCCGCTCGTTCGAACCCCGTGCCACGCGGCTACACGCGGCACGAACTAGGTAGTTTGAACTTGGCTTCCTAGTTCGAACTACCATTACTCCTCATTCCACGAGGAGTAACGGTAGTTCGAGCCGCGTGTAGTTGCGCGGCACGGGGTTCGAACGAGCGGGGATTTAAAAATGGCGGCACCCCGCTTATGCAAATGAAGCCTGGGAAATTCAAATCCCGGGCTTCATTTGCAAGTGCGGTATGCCTACATTACCCTGCTAGTTCGAACTAGCGGCGTAGTGTAGACATACCCTAACTTGTTCATAACTCGGGGAGCGGCTGTATTATGAAAACAAGAAAAGAAAAAGATACGATTATGTTGCCTTCCCTTGGATATCATGGCTTCAGTCAACTTGAGTCTGATGGTGTGAAGTGCCCATTTATAAGCATAGCAAATTTAGCCAAGGGTTTAATGTCAACACCACCTGAGACTAAAACTCAGTTGGATACAAGCTTTGTACATAGAAAAGATGTTTTGTCTCTCTAAATTATTGAAATTGAAACTGGGAAAAATATGATGGATTTAAGACGTGAAAAACGGCTTTGCTGTGTTATTTTGAAAACAAAATCTGCTGGTCAGGCAGAAAAATGTGATTTCATTTTTTTTTCAATCCATTTTTCCCCAAGAATGGAATCTTGCCATTTTCACCTGCAGTGATACCATTCATTTTACTGTATGGGCATTGAAGAGCCAGCAGATGGCAAAACATTATTGATCCATGAAACATTTGAACTTGTGATCTAAAAATGAAAAGCTTCATATTCAGTCCAAGGCCATGAGTCATCTAGTCCTCAAACACAGTGTTGATTCAGTAAATGTGTCTATACAGCTTTCTGATACACATGGGTACAGTTTTAATTCATAATGGCTTGGCTGAACCCTCACAGCTCTCATTGAAGAATGTATGGTGAATAACTTTGAAATATGTCAGGTATGCTTTACACATTTCTTCAAAGTATTGTATAAGATGTGACAGTGTATCATCTTATTCACTTTCTTGAATAGTAAGGATGGGAACCCAACAGATTCTGGTCAGGGGATAGCTTCTCTAACATCCTACAGACTCAGTGAAAGACACTGCTTGGGAGTGTCTTAAGGTTTAAGATGTGTGGTGTATACCTGAGAGGAAAAGGGATGTAGTGGAAAACAGCTTTTGACTTCATACACCACAGGAACCTACCAGACTTTGATGGTCAGATATTTCTGAACCTCAATGATATGGAATATCACCCTTCCGCAGTCCTGAGGGACATAGTTTCAGAGGCAAAAGGCTTTCCCTGGTGCCATGGATCCTGTAGGGACTGTGCTGTCAGAGAACCAGAGGGGCAGAAGTGAAACCCAGAACCATTGCAAAGGCACAGGGACTCTTTGTACTCTGGAGAATTCACTCGGGCTAAATTCCCCTGGAGGTTATGCAGGAAAATGCACCCCTTCCTCCCAAAGAAGAATGAAACTCTGAATTAAAATGTAGTGAGATTATTAAAATTAAATGAGAACAATGGAACACAAATGTGATTTTTATGAGGGGAAAGATGGAAACAAGGTGGTAAAGTGACTTGCACAAAAGACAGCCCAAAGCACAGTTCGCAGGCCTTTCAAACAGCTCCAAAAAGTTTTCATACTTGATTAAATGACAAATTGCTTCTGTCCAGAGACATGTTAAATCATGCGCTTCATCATAAAATTCTCAATGTGGCTAAGTGGTATAATCCTATAACTAGCAAGCCAATTTAGGGTGCTTGCAATAGAAGATCAGGCAGGATAGCATGATGGAAGACATTACAGAGTCTTAACTCTAGGATAGCTGCAGAAACAGCCATCACTACTAATTCTGTCCTAACCACAAGGTATAAAGTGAGCCCTGTAGAAAAAAGATAAATAGGAAACACAGAAGTGCTTGTTAGTAGCCTGCCCATCTAATTTGGCACAAGGTGATCATGTTGACTCCAGATATTTAATATCCTTTTTTTTTAGAGGAACAAAGGGCAGCATGGCACTGGGAATTTTTAATGATGGAGATTATCCTTCTTGGAGGTGGATGTGCAACTTTCAAACAGACATATTCTAAAGCAATGTGAGAGTAGTTGGTTTCTATATACAAAGCACTTGATCAACTTATCTTAAGTGGTGTGGGAATTCACCCTGGCCAAACTGCTGATTGTTTTAAGTAGGTGCAACTCCATTGAGTAGCTTAGTGGGTGTAGGATTGCCCCGCAGAGAATTTGGCCCACTGAGTTTGAGTTCAAAAACTCAAGGGAAAATTTGCCTGGCTTCATGTCAAAAGCAAATACTATTGGTGTTCAGCATAGTTTCAAACAAAACCATCATTCCTTCCTTGGGCCTTTAGGTGAAGGAAATAGCTAATATGAAATTAAATCCAGATTCAACTCAAAAGATTGTCAGCGTTAGCAAAATCTTTTGGTGAACATGGGTTAAGTTTTTAAAGTTAATAATGAAGCCAAAACCAAGCTTTTATTGTTTGGATTTTTTTTTTGTGGTTTCATTTTTTATACTAAAAGTTTTCTACAGCTCTAGTTCATTTTAGATTTTAGAAGAATTAGCAATAAGGAAACTATCTATGTATCTTTTCTCCCACTAGGTGTCACCATAAGGCAATGACACTGGATATGAAAACCTTAAGAAAAGGATTGCTACAACAGGGAATTAGATTCAGTGAAGAGGACCACAGACTACAAGCCTGCCAATCAGGGATCAATCTAATTCCCACTGAAGTCAACTGAAAAAACTTCTGTTCATCTCAGTGGGAGTTAAATCAGATCCTACGTTTCTTGCCAGCAGAGTTACTCACAACTGCTGGGAGAATTCCTCCCAGCTTGGTTAGATAGACTTCACTAATTCACTACAAATAGCAGTGGCTATTACAGTCTAGGCGGTGGTTCAGGCTAGCTATCCAAGATCAGATCGAGGGAGCTTGGTGGGATTGGATGGATAGCGCGAGCTGTGTCTACACATCATCGTTTATGGTATGTCTAGACTACATGCTTCTGCCGACAGAGGCATGTAAACTAGGCTACCCGACATAGTCAAAGAAGCCGGGATTTAAATATTCCCGGCTTCATTAAAATAAACATGGCTGCTGCGCTGTACCAGCTCAGCTGATCATCAGCACAGCGCGCAAGTCAAGATGCGGATCGGTCGACAGGGGAAGCCTTTGTTGACCGCTCCTGTAAACCTCGTTTCACGAGGCATAAGGGAGCGGTTGACAAAGGCTTCCCCTGTCGACCGATCCATATGAGTCTTAGCATGAGTCTGTCTACCTGGGTTGTGAGGTTTACACTTATATTCTTTCTGCCCCAAGTGAATTTAGGGCACTTGTAATGGAGGGTCTTTCTTTGAAATGCTTGGTTTGGGAGCAGGAAGTCTGACCATAAGAACATAAGAACGGCCGTACTGGGTCAGACCAAAGGTCCATCTAGCCCAGTATCCTGTCTGCCCAGTATCCAGCACCAGGTGCCCCAGAGAGGGTGGACCGAAGACAATGATCAAGCGATTTGTCTCCTGCCATCCCTCTCCAGCCTCTGACAAACAGAGGCCAAGGACACCATTTTATCCCCTGGCTTATAGCCTTTTATGGACCTAACCTCCATGAAATTATCTAGCTTCTCTTTAAATTCTATTATAGTCCTAGCCTTCACAGCCTCCTCTGGCAAGGAGTTCCACAGGTTGACTACACGCTGTGTGAAGAAGAACTTTCTTTTAAACCTGCTACCCATTCATTTCATTTGGTGTCCTCTAGTTCTTCTATTTAGGGAACTAATAAATAACTTTTCTTTATTGGCCCTCTCCACACCGCTCATGATTTTATATACCTCTATCATATCCCCTCTCAGTCTCCTCTTTTCTAAACTGAAAAGTCCCAGTCACTTTAACCTCTCCTCATATGGGACCCATTCCAAACCCCTAATCATTTTAGTTGCTCTTTTCTGAACCCTTTCCAAGGCCAAAATATCCAGGCGATTCTTAGAACAAATCCTGCTAGCAGATATAGGGAAGAGCATTGTGCCTGGCTTAAGAGAATTATCTTATTTTCCCCTATCTGCATCATCTCAGCCCTCCACTACAGCACTCTGCCTCCAGGCTGTCAGTCATGTGTCACGAAGTTAAAAACCTAGAGGAGTCCCAGCTGACTCATACAGAAATCATAGTGTAATTCTATTCACCTGTGACAGTCACAGCTGGATCTGATTCCTTCCTAAATAGGCTATGGCTATAGCTATACTCTTGAGAAAGAAAATAAGTGACTGGAAAAGCAGCTGACATGCAGGAATTTACTTTTTTATCATACCACTGTCTCTTTTTCGCTGTGCTCAGTTAATTTGGTTTTCCTTCCATCCTTCTTGCCGCTGTAGCTCGCAAGACTTAGTGTGCTGATCAATGTAGTAGATAATAAAGTGATGGGTGAGCCTTAAAAAGCTGAATGATTTGATTTCCTTTGGTTAAATGCCTGTACTATGGGGTCTTAACCCCTTGAGACTTCAAAATGAGGCTGGAAATCCAGGGAGAAGTTGGATTTCTTGTGAGACATTTTATACATCCTGTTTCTAGTCAGGCTGGAATTACCACAAGCACAGCTCACCTTCAAGGGGTTGGCATTTCCCTGTAGAGACCCTGCCAAAACTGGGACATTCAGAAGTGTGCCTTTTTGTTTTAAAAAGTTAGATGAACATATTAAAGTACAATGTTGATGTTTAATTTGGAAGGTAGTGGCAAGGTTTGGAGAAGTTTAGCCAGTCCATACAACCCATATTCTAACTACACATTAGAAACCAGAGTTCACCCTTCATAGGGAAGGTGAATAAACTCTTCAGGGCTCAGATCATATAAGTAACATGGATTTGACCATAAAGGGTTTGTTCACATGGTCTGGCCTTGAACCAGGCAAGGGTTGCATTGCCATTTGCAATTTACAGAGCTCCATTAAGGGGAAACCTCTCACCCTCTTGTCCAGAATCCTCTTCTTCCACGCCTGAGGATTGCCTTACCCTTATCATTGCAATCTTCATGGGGTTTGGGCACTTCTTTTAAAGGTGGCCCAGTTTCTGGGATTGTCAAGGCCTTCTGCGGCTAGATCACAGCTTGTCTCAGAGGATGCGGTGAGGCCAAATCAAAGGCTTCAAACTCCACCAAAGTGTTTTAGGAGTCTGGAAATATCCCGCCTCCCTCTCTTGTATGTTCCCTAGCTATGTGGTTTAATATAACAGTAAGCTGCAGGATTAAGTGCCCCCATTTCAAGCCTTGGTAGACTGGAGTACTTTTTACTTGTTTGTTTTGGCAGCTAAACCCCTACAAGGGACTAGTAGGGTACATCTACACTGTGGGCTAAAGTCGAATTAAGATATGCAACTTCAGCTATGTTAAATGGGTAGCTGAAGTCCAAGTACCTTAGCTTGGCTTTTGGTGCTGTTTACATTGCAGGAAGTCGAAGGAAGAACACTCTTTCTTTTACTTTCCTTACTCCTCGTAAAATGAGGGTTACAGAAGTTGGAGTAAGAAGCCTGTTATTTTGAAATTATTTTCAAATAATGGGCTTGCTATGTAGACATGCGTTCTGTTATTTCAAAATAACATGAGTTATTTTGAAATAACGCTTCTGTGTAGACATGCCTGTAAAGGCCTTAATATTCCTTGAATGGGTTTCACCTATTCCAACAAAATAGTGGGGGAAGAGCATAACACTACTGCCACTTCTCTGAAAACAATGTTTTATCATTTGAGAGAGTGAATACCCTAGAGTGCATCTTATGTTTGCGAGAACCATGAATGCTGTGCAAACTACACATGAACAGTTTATCTAGAGTCCAGAGCACAGCTTGATTTTAGATGGATTCTGGGTAGACAGTTCACACAGCCCTAGAAATCAATTCAGCATCAGGAACATAACACAAGAGACTTTTAGCGCAGAAGTTATGCAACTATTATGCATGTGTACAGGCTCTGACATTCAGATCCAGAAGGCTGATGGTTTTAGTTATTCATATTTGGATGTGCAATGGCCTTACAATAGCATAAAATTTATGAAAATAACAGTGAAATAGGATAATAATGCAGATGACATTCCCATTCATATTGAACTAAAATTTTGAAGTGACCATTTCCATAAGTTTAAGGATGAAATGCTTGAATACAACCGTGAGCAGTCTGTTTGGGAGAAAACAGGCAGAGGATAGTGAGGCTGAAAGGAATAGAGCAGAAGTACTGACATAAGGACACCCACCTACAGAATTAGATCACTAGACTCAATTTTTGATGACTGAATGGTGGCATGATTTTCTTTTCTGGAGATGTATTCTTTGTGCATTAAGTGACATGATTAATGACCAGGAAAGATATGAGCAAGGTGTGAAATATTTAAGGTTACTTTGGTCTAATGGCTATATTCAGTTTGTTTGCCTTCAACAACTTTTTATTGTTGGGAGAGAAAACTTCTGTTTTTCTTCTGAAACAAGCCTGACTTTCTTAAAAAAAAAACCCTGTCAGTAAGGGAACATCTACACAGCAGTGTTATTTCAAAATAACATCAGTTATTCCAAAATAACAAAGTGCATCTTCAATAAAAGTCTTCATTTCGAAATCATGTTGAGCCGAAGGACTTCTTACTCTGATTCATGGTAACCCTCATTTTATGAGGAGTAAGGGACGTCAAAGGAACAGTGCTCTTCCTTTGATTTCTTGCTGTGTAGACAGCACTAAAAGCTGAATTAAGCTATATTATGGGCACTGCATTTCAAGAAAGATGTGGAGAAATTGGAGAGGGTCCAGAGAAGAGCAACAAGAATGATTAACGGTCTAGAGAACATGACCTATGAAGGATGACTGAAAGAACTGGGTTTGTTTAGTTTAGAAAAGAGAAGATTGAGGGGGGACGTGATAGCAGTTTTCAGGTATCTAAAAGGGTGTCATAAGGAGGAGGGAGAAAACTTGTTCATCTTGGCCTCTGAGGATAGAACAAGAAGCAATGGGCTTAAACTGCAGCAAGGGAGGTTTAGGTTGGACATTAGGAAAAAGTTCCTAACTGTCAGGGTAGTTAAACACTGTAATAAATTGCCCAGGGATGTTGTGGAATCCCCATCTCTAGAGATATTTAAGAGTAGGTTAGATAAATGTCTATCAGGGATGGTCTAGACACTATTTGGTCCTGCCATGGGGGCAGGGGACTGGACTCCATGACCTTTCAAGGTCCCTTCCAGTCCTAGGGTACATCTAGACTACAGGCTTTTGTCGACAGAAGTTTTGTCGACAGATACTGTCGACAAAACTTCTGTCGACAAAGAGCGTCTAGACTACATTCAGTTCTGTCAACAAAGCAAGCCGTTTTGTCGACAGAACAGTGTAGACGCAAAGGACAGTGTAGATTCAATAATGCCTTCTATCGACAGAACTCTGTCAACAAAAGGCGTTATTCCTCGTAGAATGAGGTTTACATACGTCGGCAAAACTGCTGAGTTTTGTCAACGTTATGTCGACATAACTCAAAGGCAGTGTGGACACAGGTATAGTTTTGTCGACAAAAGTCCACTTTTGTCGACAAAACCCTGTAGTCTAGACACACCCCTGGTATTCTATGATTCTATGATATTGACTTAAGCTATGCAATTGACATAGCTGAAGTTGCTTAGCTTATTCCAACTTTAGTCCTGCTATGTAGACGTGCCCTTAGAATTTCCATGCTAAAAGAGGCTAATAGAATGGGCTATAAGTGCCTGATACTTAATTTTTGATGTCATTAGGGTATTGAATGTAGCAGCTCATCCAGGTCTGGTCTTTGTTCAGACCTGGATTAAAGATCTTAATCAAGGTCTGAAAAAAGACCAGACCTGGACGGGCTGCTACATTCAACACCCTAATGACATCAAAAGTTAAGTAGTAGGCACTCACAGCCCACTCGATTAGCCTTATTTATCACAGACCCTCTAATTGACAAGATTTTTTCCCTTCTCTTTCCTTCCCCATCCACTCTTTTTCTGCTATTTAGTTGTAACTCTGGACCCAGTTGCTCCATTCATCTGAAGAAGTGGGTTGTGCCCCCAAAAGCTCATGATACTATCTACATTTTTTGTTAGTCTCTAAGGTGCTGCAGGACCATTCATTGATTTTTAAGTTTTTTCAGTTACACACTAACATGGTTATCCCGCTGAGACTTAAAAAACTCTGTCTACCTTCAATGCATGAAGTGGCACTAGTGGCCTGTGAAATCCTCAAATGGATTTCTTTATCAGTTTTTCCCTGTTTCCAGTCAGAGATCAAGAGACCTTTACTTTAGTTATAAAGATCACAGAAATCTGTCAGTTCAAGGTTGGAAATAAGTAAAAGTGCATGTAACAAGAAATAATCCACAGAAAATCTTGATTTTTATTCCCATTAACCTAGCACCTCTTCTTTTCTATGGTCTTGAATCAGAAAAGGCATTTAGGCACAAGGATAGGGGATTTTCACAGTCCAATCTGATGACATAAACAACAAACACCACATGAAGCATGAACATTCATGCTAGCACTTGGAAAAGCTAAGATTTTTCAGCAGGATTATTTTTGACCAACGCAGTTTCAATCATTATCAACCTAAAATTAGTGGGAAATTGACAGTTTTGTATACTGATGGTGAAAAATGAGCTCTGTGAGCAAGCAACACCAAATAGCTTATGTGCTAAAATTTACCAGAGTTTTGACATCTCAGTGATAAACCTGAAATGTAATGTGAAAATACAAGAGGAAAAAAAAGGAGGGCGAGAGTGAGAGAGAGTGAAACATTCCCTTTCAAAAAGATTTTGACATTTCTTTCCCAAGTTTGTAGCAGATAGGTTCTAAATGTAGGATCATGTTTTAAAAACTTGTATGCCTAAATTTAGACACCTGAATCTACATTTGGGTGTTCAATTAAAATTGTATTTGTTGACTATGAATACCAAACTACTTGGCACCTATTTTAACATGCTGGCCTCACATATTCAACCTATATCTTTGCAAATGTGAAAACAGCACCCCCCTGTGGGCAGCAACGAACCTAACACCTATGCAAACTGCAGTCTAAAAATGTAACACTCTCACCATAGAACTCCCCCTTGGAAGAAAAGTCTTTGAGCTCAACTGATTTTGGCATGCCTGCATTTCATTTCTTTTCTTCAGTTTGATGGCTACAGATTTAAGTGTTTTAATACTGTTATTAACAATAGATCATGTTTTATCACTTTAAATTAAAACATAAAAGGCAGATTGTCTCATTAGTAGTTTAGTCATGTATTGGCAAAAGCATGTAGTGCCTATTAAAGCACTAATAACATTTTAGTTGAGTCTTTAAAATACTTTTCCTTGATGGAGAAAACAAGAGTGGAATTGGCAGCCATGAAAATAAAAGGCTAATTAATCTGGCCTGAGCTAGGTACTCTTCACTGAAGATAGTTCTGATTCAAATCAGTGTAAGAAAGATCAGAATCAAGTCCCAAATGTGTCATGAATTATTTTTCTCTCATGCTTAGCTAGCATTAGCCATATTTCCTTGTACAAAGTGCTTTTCTTTACTGCTTGTCATTTGCCCTTCTCCTTTTCAACTTCTTCCTCCTGCCATTTGTGATGCTCCTAAGAGATCTGCCTAAGTACTCCCACTGTAGTTTTCCTACTTACCCTTTTTCTTGTGTGCCTTCTTCCCTGTTATCCAACCCCTCTGCTTAAAAATTGAACAGGCCTTACCTTTTATTCAAATAGCTCCTCAAAGCACACTCCTTTTGGAAAGCCTTATAATGCTCAAACAATATTCGAAATAACAGCATGGTATCGGGCTCTAAAGACTGCCTATCAACATTAGTGATGCACTCTGCATTGTCTATTCTGAAGACAAAAATATTTTATTGAAAAGTGATACGCAATATTTTGAATGAGAAGCCAATCAGTGGGAAGGTGGAAACTCTTGTTCAGACCATTTACTCATGGGGAGCTGAGACTGCTCAGAATTAACTGTGTTCCTTATAGCAAACTTGATCTGCTATATATTTCCTATGACCGTTTTATTTTTGCAGCACTGTGGTAACCTGTGCATGAGAAAAATTTAGTCTCCCTTTCATGATGGGAAAACTGTAGTGCAAACAAGAAGCACTACACTGTGATAGGTGCAGTCTCTTAAAATGCTTTGGGAGTTTAAATAATAATGAAATATGACTGAGAACCTCTCCTGTCAGGAGAATTAATTTGGCAAGTCTATCTAGTAGCAGACGTGGTAGAGAACCATACCATTTATCAGTGGAAGGTTCTGATTTCAGTATAACCACCAATGCAACCCAGCGCTTAATTTGTAATGAAAGAGGTGCCGGAGCTCAAGCAATTAGGTGCTTGGGAACAAGCAAATTGTTTTAACTTTCATTACTCACATGGCAAGCCCAGAGGTGCTTTGGCTATGAACTGGCAAGCCTAGAGTTGTCCACGATCGGGCAGCAAGCCCCGGCACAAATTTAGCATAGAGGCATCACATCCTTCTTCAGTTTGGAGTCTCTGTGTATTTCAGGGAGTTGAATGACCCATGTGCTGTTCTACTGCCTTTCTTGTCCATTACAATAGATTTAGTTCATCAATGTTTAGTGATACAGAAAGGAGTGAAGCCTTTAGACGGCACCCTACATTTCTGCCTTAAAGCAGAGTGAAGCACAGTCTGCCCCATGGTAAAAAATGAATCTGCTAGAGATTATTGCTTTATTCATAGCCAAATACCTTAGATGTTTATACAAATGTCTTTTGTATTAACAAGAACCAAAGACATGAAAATTCACAAAAGCATAAACCAAATATAGTAGAATCAAATTGCAAAAATGACAGCAAGATCAACTTTGAGTTACTAAGCAAACAAATACAATACTTAAAAAAATCTTGGACATGATTTTGACAAGTGTAGTTTAATTTTAATTGTTTCATATTATTTCTGAATATACTAGTAACTGTAACGTAAAAATAATGGTCTGAAAATGTGTATATTTGCTAATTAGTAGGCAGAGAAGGACACTTATTTTATAATGACTGGACATGTGGATTAGCAAAACAAGGTTTTGCCATATAGTGAAACTATCTGGCAGATGCGTTGTTCACACAGAATGAGAACACAGAGCAGAAAAAAAAACCTGAAAAAACCATAAGCAAACCCCAAGTGCTATTAGGCATCTGTTGCTCACTCTGTAAATGCAGAGTTGTTCTCTAAAGTATTTCTTTATGGGTAGGCAGGAGGCCTGTTAATGATTTATGAATATCTCCTGCTTGTTTGCCACAGCGTTTCCTGTCACTGTGACCCTTGACTCTTCCATTGTACACCTATTTGTCACATCTTGTCCTTATTTAGATTGAAGCTCTTTGTGATGGGGACTGTCTTAGTTTACCCAGCACTCATCACAATGGGTGTCCCACTCTTCTGACTGCGTCTATAATAATACAATAATTTCTCATTGCCTTGCCCATTTATTGGGGGTTTCTAGTCATTAGGTAGCCATGAGTACTAGCTAATGGATTTTTCTCAAAATTGTCTTCCTGAATAGTACACAGTGATTTTGTTGCAGATAGTTATGTCTGAACTGGTGAATTCAATAAATGAAGCAAAAAACAAAAACAAAATTGTATCATCTGGATATTTGCCATGTCATTGTAGTCTTGTTGGTCCCAGGATATTAGAGAGACAAGGTTAGTGAGGTAATATTTTTATGGGGCCAACTTCTTCTGGTGAGAGAGACAAGCTTTGATTTTTGTGGCCTTATTCACTCCTATACATGTCTCCTCTATGGTCTGATGACTTGATGATATTATTTGCAGGTAGTGTTGCTCTAAGATGCATGGCAGCAGAGCTTCCAAGGTGATTAATCAGACCCGCCCAGTCAGAGGCTCAGGGCTCCATGCATGGAGCTGACTGACTGGGCAGGGCTGATTAGTCACCTGTGAAGCTGTGCTGCCCTACAGCTTAGAGCAAACACTGGTTGCAGGGATATTTTGTTATCTTAAATTCACTTACCTTTTAAAAAGACTTTTTGCCTTTTTCCAGTATATCTTTCAGTATGGCTCTGTAGTTTAGAACATGTGTTCGGAGAGTGTTGGCCACTGCAAAACCAACATTTAGCCACCACAATTACTTCACACTGGCATACTTCCAAGAAACACTGGAGACATTCCACAGAGATTTCAACAACCTATACCCCACCATCAACCTCAGCCTGGACCATTCTACACAAGAAATCCATTTCCTGGACACCACAGTACAAATCAACAATGGAAAATTAGACACGACTCTCTACAGAAAACCCACTGACTCATACAGTTACCTACATGCTTCCAGCTCCCGTATCTTATTTCAAAATAGCTTCTTTCAAAATTCGGCGCTGTCTACACAGCACTTATTTTGAAATAAATCGCTATTCCACTGACTTCCTTAATCCTCATACAATGAGGTTTACAGGAAATCAGAGTAAGAAGCCCATTATTTCACATTTATTTTGAAATAACAGGCTTCTTATGTAGATTGTGCATAACATTATTTCAGAATAATGAACATTATTCCAAAATAATTTCTGTGTAGACTTATCCTAAGTGATTTATCAAGCAAAATTATTATTAGGCACAGTCTTCCTGGCTTCTAGCACAAAATCATTGTGTTTTTAACTATTTTCTGCTGATGGAGAAATATTCATAATGGTAATGTTATGTTTAATCTCCAAAATCCAAAGAAGATAGCCTTTTTTAAAAAACTGACTTTGGACAAATACAGTTACCAACAATAGCATCTCTGTTTACATGCACCATTAAGACTACAGTATATGACACAGTAACTCAGGGTATGTCTACACTACCTTCCTAGTTCGAACTAGGAGGGTAATGTAGGCATACTGCACTTGCAAATGAAGCCCGGGATTTGAATTTCCCGGGCTTCATTTGCATAAGCGGGGAGCCGCCATTTTTAAAACCCCGCTGGTTCGAACCCCGTGCAGTGCGGCTACCGGTACACCTCGTTCCACCACTCACGCAGATAGGATTACTACTACAGAGGGGCTTATGGTTCAGAAGAGTGGCATCATTCCACGAGGTGTACCGGTAGTTCGGAATAGGAATCCTAGTTCGAACTACCTAGTTCGAGCCCCGTGTAGCCGCGCTGCACGGAGTTCGAACCAGCGGGGTTTTAAAAATGGCGGCTCCCCGCTTATGCAAATAAAGCCCGGGAAATTTAAATCCCGGGCTTCATTTGCAAGTGCGGTATGCCTACATTACCCCGCTAGTTCGAACTAGCGGGGTAGTGTACACATACCCTCGGTGTTAGGAACCGCACCAGTTACTGGCCAGCCAAGGAGCTTACAATATTGAGTATAGGTGTCCTTCTTCTTCCCACCAGACTTTGGAACAATTCTTGCTTTCCTTAATCACAGAAGTCAACAGGGCATCTCTTTTCAGTAAAGCTCTTACTTATTATTTTGTTAGTTTCTCAGAAACATAGTAGCAATTTGTGTGTGTGTGTGGGTGGGGGGGGGGGTTAAAGGAGATATTTTCATTGTGGGAGGAGGATTCTTATCTGATTATGATACTTTTTAAATAAAAGAAATTGGACTACACTTTACCTTTTAGGATATTTGACAGAATGTGTCACAAGCTTCCTCATGGACACATTTCTCTACTCTTTCTCTACTCTTTCTCTGTCTACAGTAAAGGAAAAAAAGCACATCTCATCAGTGAAAGAAATTCTGAGAGCTTTCACCTTGTTTTTGTTGCTAAGGAAACCACTTCCTTGGCATCAGTGCATTCATCAGATCTGTCTTACTTTCCACCCAGCTTTAACAGAGGCAGCATTGTGGAGTGGCATTGGGAAAAAGAGCAGAGATAAACAAGAGGGAAAAGATCAACAAAAGTAACTGAAAGTTAATACAAGGATATCTGCTTGTTGAATTGAATTTACTCTTGTTTCTATGAGCGCAGACTAGAGAGCTGTGTTTATGGGTGAGGATTTAAGGCTCCAAACAGCCTAAAGCTAAGTGCCAAAGAAGAACATTAGAAAGGTCACCACTCCCAACACGCTCCACATGCAAAATCTTGAAAGGGGAGAAGAAGATAGAACTAAGCGATCAGCAGACAAGCTCTAAAGATAAATGTTGGATTTTCACAGGCAAGCCCCTTATTCCATTCCTCCCTCTCTCAGGATTTGCGCAGTGCCATATCAGATGTGGTGTTCCATGAGAATTTGGTAATTGAGTATACTTAGCACTGTAAATGAACTTTTTGTTGGGGTTTTAGCAAGAGTAATTCAGTTCTTATTCCATGTTTGTGCTGTATCAGAAATCCAAATGCTTACACCAAGCAGATAAGTGATACTGGTAAGCGCTGTTGCTGGCTGCTTCTACAATGCCTTAGTTGTTTCCTTTGCCAACTTTATCCCTCACAAATAACTTAGATTTCTCTAAAAATGAAGGGAGAAACAAACAAGGTGGAGCAAACATCACATTTGGTAGAAAGCTAGGTGGCATATGCAAACTTGTCAAATAAACTGTAATGCTCTCAGACACCAGTTGTCTGAGGGCAGAATCAAACCTGGAACTTAGTCAATGAATCTCCATTAGTGTCTCTATATGGGACAGTCAGTGGGGCTAACAGCCACCATGTGACCCAGGGCAAGAGGTAGTGAATGGGTCCGCGAGGCTTTGGGCAGATGGGGCAGGGCAGGGAGAGCCAGCCCTCAGCGCCACTTGGACAATGGCGCCCCTTCCCCACAATCTCTCTCAGCATAAAGTGGCACTCCAGCAGTGATTCAAAGGGTCCTGGGGCTCCAGCCACCGCTGCTGCTATTGTAGTAGTGGCTAGAGCCCAGGAACCCTTTGAATTGCCAGGCTCTAGGGCAATTGTCCCCTGTCCCTTACCCGACGTTGGTGAACTTGTGGATACACTACATTTAGGAGATGTGTGCGTTAAGCAAACTATACCACTAAAACCAAAGGAAAAATTGAGCAGCAGTCTAGCTGGGTCAGGGGCAGAGAGAAGTGATGGGATACAATCCCTTTTACTTTTAAGTTGCTTGTATTAATTCAGAGCAGGACAATAGTGACCAAATACCATTATCATCCTGTAGTTTCCCAGTGGCCTACATTGTGTTAAAAGAGTTAGTGTTCTCAGTTCCATTCCTTGAGGGAGTGGCAAAAACAGATAGGCCACCACCACATTTGGCACTTCTGGCCTTTCCTACTAGAAATTGTAGAGAGGTCAAGGACTGAGCAGGAATGGAGAAGGAAGTGTATATTCACCACTGACAGCATCCTGTCAAGGATAGGTTGAGATATATAGTCAATATGCTATTGACTAGCTATTTCCAATTATTGCTGCTTGCACCATACCTGTTCTGGGAATTCAAGAGATTCTGACTTGTGCTTTCACTACAGTATCTTTCAGGTACCATAACAATTTCACCTTAAAAACCCCAGAAAATATTAATTTACTTGTGTGTTCACGGTAGTTCTTCTAGCACAGGGACAAGAGAATAAATTTTGAGCATCTGTTTCTATTAATACTTCGTAGGAAACACCTTTCATTTAACTTTCCGTATTTTCATTCTTCATCATAGTGTCATTTATCTGATATGATTCCTGAGCAAGTGTACTTCAAGAGTGTCTCTGCCTCTGCCTGTACAGGATAGTCAGGCAAGCCTCATGCTGGGAAAGCAATCGATTTGCAGGATTTTCAGTCTTCACTTTGTTGTTTTCATATCTTCTCATCTTTAGTCAGTTGTACCGATGACCTCCAATTCCTTTAACTTTGTCTTCTTCTTTTTCAAGGTCAAGCATCTGATCCCTAAAACTTTTTACTTGATTAAACTATCATATCATTCATGATATATACCCAAATATTTCTGAACAGCTTCAACATTTCATGAAAATGTGTTGCAAGTCTTCTTAAGTGGGCCTGCAAAATGGAAGACTGAATAATTTAAGCATCTTTGTTTTTATGCAGTGTTGTGCCCTCTTGTTGAAGGTTCCCCCTAAGTCAGGGGTCACCAACCAGTAGACTGGGATCTACTGATAGATCTTGGACCCCCCGACAGGCGATCCTGTCGGAGGGTCCAAGACTAGTTTGGCCAAGAGGCTATCAAGTGCCAGCACTTCATCTGCACATCTCCTGCTCTTTGCTTTGGAGCTGTCCCCTCAGAAGTCTCCTGCTCGCTGTGAGGGGAAGGGGATAGGAGGAGTGCTGATGTCAAGGTGTCCCCTCTCCCAACCTGTATCCTATCTCTACAGAGCAGAGAGAGGGCACAACAGGACTTGGGATGGAGTTTGCTGGTTGCTTTTGGGAGTGATGCAGGGCCAGGGCAGGGGTGAGCCTGCCTTAGCCCCATTGCACCACCACCCAGGCGCCACCTGAGGTTAGCAGTGCCTGAGCTGGAGCCCACATCCCGAAACCCTACCCAAGTCATGAATCCCCTTCTGCACCCCAAGCCCCTGCCCTAGTCCAGAGCACTCCTGCATCCAAACACGCTCCCAGAGCCTGCACCTAGAACCCCCTCTGGTGCCCCAACTGCCTGCCCCAAGCTCAGTTCAGAGTTCCTCTCACACTCCAAATCCTTTAACCCAAGACTAGAGCCCTGCACCCCAACTCTCTGCCCCAGCCTGGTGAAAATGAGGGAGAATGGGGGAGGGAGGGATTATGGAGTGAGCAGGGGTAGGACCTCAGAGAAGGGGCACAAAGGAGGGGGGGGGGAAGGATATTTGGGTTTGAGGTAGCTCTTGAGTTGCTCTTAAATTCAAAAAGTGATCTTGTGCTTTAAAAGGTTGGAGACCACTGCCCTAAGTTGTGTGGTGTCCCCAGGCTGGGGGAGGGGCACTTCTCCTTCAGTGACAGAAGTAGCTCCCTGCTGAGGACAGAGCAGCAAGGAGCCCTCAGCCCCTGATTAAGCAGCTGCAGGGTCATGCTACTGCATAGCTTAGAGCTTTTTTGGATCAGGGGCTGCTTACCCACAGAAAAATCCCCATGCTTGCAACAAAGTTTACAGGATCCATCGGAAAAGGCTTTCCTTGTCGACCGATCCCCGTCTAGACTGCCGCTTTTTGCCGGCAAAGTGCCGCGGCGGCAAAAAGCGGCGGCCATTTCTATTCAAATGAAGCGTGGGATATTTAAATACTCACTTCATTTGCAATAGCCATGTGCCTAATCTACATCCCTCTGTCGGCAGAGGGGTATACTTTAGACACACCCAAAGAGAATAGCAGTAGAGATATCACCTACACTATAGAGCACTAGTGACCTTACTGACACAAACAGGGTGGCTACGTCTAGACTGGAATGATTTTCCAGAAATGCTTTTAACGGAAAAGTTTTCCGTTAAAAGCATTTTTGGAACAGAGTGTATAGATTGGCATGGACGCTTTTCAGCAAAAGCACTTTTTGTGGAAAAGCGTCCATGGCCAATCTAGACGCGCTTTTGCACAAAAAAGCCCCGATCGCCATTTTCGCGATCAGGGCTTTTTTGCGGGAAACAAATCTTAGCTGTCTACACTGGCCCTTTTGCACAAAAGTTTTGCGCAAAAGGGACTTTTGTCCGAACGGGAGCAGCATAGTATTTCCGCAAAAAGCACTGATTTCTTACAGTAGGAAGTCAGGGCTTTTGCGGAAATTCAAGCGGCCAGTGTAGACAGCTTGCAAGTTTTTCTGGAAAAGCGGCTGATTTTCTGGAAAAACTGGCCGGTCTAGACACAGCCGTATAGTTTGCACCCTTTCACAAGCCAGGAAGAATCTGTCCTGAACTGCTAAATTCTATGGGATCCACTTGATGTTAATCCTAATATTTACTAAGGCTGGGTAAAAAGGTTGGATAAAGTATGAATAGATCTTCAAAACTCAAACCCAAAGTTAACCCTTTTAGGTAGCTCAGAGCGCCTTTACTTCTTTATTATCTTCAATGTCCTACAAAATCTGTACTTTCCCTACCAAAACTGGTAATCCCAATATATCATGGGAAGTGCTGCTCTTAAAATATTCCTTGCTCAACAATAAATCAAAAATTTTATGAAAAATTAGGGTTCTTGGGAGACTGAGACCAGTTTTTTTTGTACCCAAGATATTTAAACAAAGATCCCAAAGACAATGTTAGGATTTAGATAGGAGTGGCCTGAGGCCGGCTGTGGCAGCTGGGGCCCCAGGCGGAACGCGCGATTGGCGCCCCCGCCTGCAGGGCTGTCAATGGACTGATATAATCGGCGGGCACCCCGGGCACCCCCGTGACATCATCATCAGGTGCCCCAGGTGGTGGCCGAGTCCTCCGGTAGCCACGGGGCACCCCTGTCAGTTTAGACTGTATCAGAACCTCCAGATAACAGATTTGCCCATCACTAGTTTGTAGCCACTACAGTCTGCTGGTTAGGAATGTTTCAGCCTCACCTCAATTATAAATGAAACTCACAGTGCTATTTGTTACAAATACTGTTAATTTTTAGTCATGGGTCTTATTTTTAACATGAGGTGTTTTTTCTTGGAGAAGCAAGGAGACCCATGTGGGGGTATTATATTAGTTGATTTAGCAAGCACAAGATGGATACAGACTAAAACTAAGCATTCCTAAATGTTGAAATCATTTAAAGAAAAATAAAATTGAAAGAAACAACCAAGACAGCATGAAATAAACTTGATCGTTATTTAAAATCCTCATAATGTCAGAATATACAGTGTACAAAACACATGCAGCGAGGAAGAAAACTCACTTCTTTTTTATAGAAATTACACACTGTGGGTGACTAATGTTTACTGTGTAATTAGGTAGCATGGAGCCCTTATTGACCAGTAGGGAAATGATCAATTTTACCTTCTTTTGGAGAAGCAGTAGAGCTTATATAAAATGCCATCTGACATAATATAAATGGAGAAAATCTGATCTCATTATTGCTTGAATTTGTAGTCTGAAGTATTATATTTTATTGTCTGTGATACCCAGTGGGCTGTGATATAATAGAAAAAAAATCTTGGCTTTTTGTTTTGAAGATTTTTATTTAAATGCACATTAAAAGCAAAATATAAAGTTAAGTTACTACAGCCTGAAGTCTGTGTCATGCAAATGAATTGTGTTTTATAGCTGAGAATATGTTTTCAATAGTTAGAACCCTATCCCATCTCTTATTTCATTACATTTCAAAAAATAATTCAATTGAAAACCAAATATCTGAGAGGACTGTAAGACATGTTTCAGCAAAAAAGCACCCAGTTTCTATGAAAACAAGACATCCATGAAATACCATAAAGACTGACCCCCTAAGGACTTCTTCAGGCCAGCACCATTATTTTAATCTCACCTATTGAATGTACATAGGCATTACACCCATGTAACTCAAAAGACAGCCACTCTAATGTGCTAGGCAACAGAGAATCTTAAAAGTATGAACATTCACAAATGGAGCCATCAATGACTCCAGGGTCAAAATGAAGAATGTTCCCAGCAACATAAGAATAATAATTTAAAAGAAGGAAAAAAACTCAAGTCCCATACTCATACAGGGCTGGCCTTACTATGAGGTGAACTGAGGAGGCCGCCTCAGGTGCCAGACTGTAGGGGGGCACCACTAGGACCCAGAGTGTAGAAAATTGTGTCTGCTACTGGTACATATGTATTCTCTCTGCTCTAGATGCACATTATACTAGTTGCATTTGCTGTTCAGGTGTTTGAAAGTTAAGTGTTACTTAATTTTTTTGAACAAGGCATTTTAAGTTGTTAGTTCTCCTTAATTGGGGTAGGTAGCAGAGCAGTACATGGGAGGAGCAGAACAGGAAGAAGGAAGAATTGAGGGGGAGGATGGGGGCATCATTTGAGCTCCCCACCTCAGATGCCAAATTGTTGTGGGCCGGCCCTGTACTCGTCACCCATCTCCTCACAGGCAAGGGAGAAAAGATGAGCCTTGAAGTGAAACATGGGTACTGGATGCTAATAAACAGGCTACTTTGAACCAAAGGGAAATTTAATCTGCTCTTCCTGCTATCGAACAATATATTGTGTTTTAGTTAAGCAGCTTTTACACTGAAATTGACAGAGCTAAATACAGGAACTTTGAGCCTGATTTGATATTACTTGAAGAGGTGGGAAAGTAGGCTTTTCTAAATGAAAAATAAAACTAATTTGATAGATTAAGAATGATTGTAATGAGAAATAGACATCTTTATTAGTACTATTCATGGTACTAATTTATATGAATTTAGAAATAAGAGGCATGGCGTATAAAGAAAATCCAAAGCTCATTAGCGCTGACAATTAAAGTAAGTGTTTTTCATCCAGTCTACTGTTTACTAGCAATCAGCCTACATTCCTGGTCTCTGGTGTAGTTAATGCCATCACATTGTGCATTCATCACATCACAGACAATGGAGCAATTATCTCCATAATACAATTTTTGTGTGAAAATTAAAATGTGAAAGGCAGTCACATATTCACCCTTACCTGTCACATGAGAATGGGATTTGGCTTATCAAGGAGAAGCAAAAATCTTGCTACAGAATGCATTCTGTGCTGTCACATGGCAACAGAATCCCCAGGTGGTTCTGGTGCTCTCTTTCATGGCACCAACATTTAAGAAGCAGAGCGAGTTTTAAGAGGCATAAATTGAAGATCTTATTAGCCATAGATAGATTTGCTTAGAGGATTTTTTGCTTCAACTCCAGCATGCAGTCTGTGTTCTAAAGCCCTTCAGTAAGCTCTGAAAGTTTGCATTAGATTTAGGCAGTGACAAGTATCTTACGTTGTGGGAGCAGACTTTAACTTTAAAAAAAAAGGAGCCAAAGAAGCCAGAGAAAAATAAAAGTTTAAATTCTTACTGCTAAAGCTCTTTTACTAATACTTTCTCTGCAGTCTTCATGAATAGAATTGTAAAGCATTTCAGCCTCTCTTGTGAAAATATCATCCTCATGGCACTTCCACAGTCTTTTCAAACCAAATGTATGGCTGTTTGTTCTCTTAAATATATGGTACTAAAAAAAAAATGGTTGCTATGCTATGTGCTGTGTATGAATATATTGAGAACTAAGGGTATGTCTAGACTACCAGAGGTATCCCGGAAAAGCTCCGCCATGTCAAGGAAAGTGTCTGCTTTTCCGAAAAAAATGTCGGAAAAGCAGATGCGTTTTGCCTGCATCTCAGTAAACATCATTCTATGAGGAAAAAGGGATGTTCTGAAAGAGGCTTTTTCCCCCTGATATTTGGCCCCGTGTAGATGAGCTAAATGTCGGAAAAGCTTCTTTCAGAAAAGAAGCAGAAAAAGATACACAAATTGTGAATCGCAATTTGCTTATCTTTTTCTGACTTTTCTTTGTAGTTTAGACACAGTCTAAGATGCCTAGCTTACAGTGACCGGCTAAGAAATATGTATTTGTAGTACGGCAAATCATGGATCGAACCATCTTAGAATCATAGAATCCTAGGACTGGAAGGGACCTCAAGAGGTCATCGAGTCCAGTCCCCTGCCCCCATGGCAGGACCAAATACTGTCTAGACCATCCCTGCTAGACATTTATCTAACCTACTCTTAAATATCTTCAGAGATGGGGATGGATTCCACTACCTCTCTGCACAATTTATTCCAGTGTTTAAAAATTTTAGCTGCCTCCCCGTCGGGGAATTGAACCCCGGTCTCCCGCGTGACAGGCGGGGATACTAACCACTATACTAACAAGGAATTGCCAGGTTATAGCTTGATATATAAAGGTAAAGAATATTGTGGGGAAAATAGTGAGTTTAACTAAGTGCTGTTTCCTTTATATAATTGTAGTCATTGAATGAGGAACAAATATATAGTATAGTTTGTCATACATCATGATTATCAGATTGGACTAAATTGTTAACTATCCATTTAGAAAAAAATCATAGGCTGCCTAGTGTTCATAAGATGTACACAAAATTATGAAGGACTAAATGTACAAAACTCAGTATCTATTTGTGAATAATTTGTGTACAAGAAAAAGAAGGCACATTTCTGTGGAGCTGAGTGTGTACTGCTAGTTGGCAAAAAAGGGCTAGCCACGAAGTGGAGATTAATATAATCATATTACCATGGAAAGGAGAAGAACATTCTAATAAAAAGTTGATTTTGAAATTAAGTGTGCAATGCAGTTCCTAGTGACTTGATTATGTGAGGCTTCACTATAGATCACCTGTCTGCCTGTGTGCCGCAATGATGTGCCCACTTGTACCACTCTCTGACTTAGCTGCCATGTGATCTGAAGTCACACAACTGAAACTTGCAACAGGAGCAGAGTGGAGGAGAGGCTGTTAATTAAATAAACTCAGGAGTCAGAGTCTCATTTCCACTCTGGTCACTTTCTATAAGGAAAGAAGGCTGGGACTGTGGAAAGTGACTGTAAAATTCTTGGTCATTCTAGGAGATAATTACCCTACAATAAGAAATGGGGAAGACAGTTTCAGTCTGTTCTCCAAGGACCTCTTCATAAGTCCTAGCATAGGAACAGTGCAAGCTCTGGGGGCCACAGCAGACAACAATGTGGAAATCCTGGCTGCCCACAGGAAGACAGGGATATGCTGCCGTAATTTGGCTGGTAGGAGGGAGGGCACTCTAATGAAGTTACACTACCAGCTACTTTAATGCTTCAAAGAAGCCCAGAAAAGGATGGGTTTAAGCTACCTGTGGCCCTTCTTCCCGCTGGACTCAGAGTTCTGACAAATCTCACCCCATTGAGGTAAAAATATTTATGAGACAGGAATTTGGTATGCTATAAAGAGTGGGCTAAAAAGTGTAAATTCTAGGGACACTTTATGTACAACAAGAAAACACATCACCACTACAAAGATACTATAATCTTCCTAGAACAGAAAAATGTGTTTTAAACATGTTTGTTTGTTTGTTTTTAATGTTGCAATTAAGGGGGTACATGCCATAAATATCGCTTTATGGGTGACAGTAAGTTATCGTGTCCTTGTTCCATTGGGCTAATGCACACATTGGTGAATTCTGCTGGAGGGAACACACTGAGGTTAAAGTCTCAGCACAAGTAAAGGAAGCCCAAGAGCAAAGAAAAGGATGAAGAAAATGAGAAGAAAAGCAGCTGCTGTTGAAAATGTCGTGCAGTAATCGCAAGCCTGAGCCATAAAGCGCACTACAAGAAGGGAGAACAGGTCTAAGCATAATGAAGTCTTAGAGTGAATTGCCCTTTCACAACTGGGTGGTCCCTCTGGGATAAGAATTTAGTAATCTAAACTATACCTTACTATTAAAATGGCTCATGCTTAAAATAGGTTGTTGTCTTAGTCATTAATTAAATCATAAGACCACAAAATAAACAAACTGACAGCTTTGTCAAATAGGGATTTAATTATAAAGCTTTCATCTTGGCAATGCCACTTGAAAAGAAACTTTATACTGTGACTGTAAGTATACAGATTCAATAAAACTCAGCCATTCCACTTATTAATAACACTTCCCTTACTTAAAGAGTTTCCTTTTCTTAAGCCTGTTTGCACATTTGACTCATTATCCATTTTGTAGGTACTTAAGAGAAATATGTACTCCCCAGGGCCTGATCCCAAGCCCTGTTCAAGTAAGTATGAGTTTTTCTATTAAATTCTGTGGGCTTGGGATCAGGCTCTCAATAAAGTTGTGCAATATCACTTGTTCTCTAATGGGCAGAAATAAAGCATCTATGGTATAGTAGCGAATAATCCTCAGAGAACAACGCCATATGTATGCTCGACCACAAAGTCTTCATAGCCATCTATAATAAAGTATGCTTTTGCAGAATGTATGAAACTGCAAAACAGTAGAATGGCCCTGTGACGGGGCGACTCACCCCGCACTCTCAGCCCCAGGAGCCGAGGCCCCGCACCCCGTGCGGCCAATCAGCTGGCGCCGGGAGTCCGGCGCAGCACGGTGGCACAGGCGGAGGAGCCGGAGGAAACCGGCGTGGCCAGTGCGCATGCGCTGGGTGGCCCAGGTGATAGCCGGCGGGCACTAGGACCCCGGGGCGGCAGGGTGGCCCACGGAGGTGCGGGCCGGACGCCGAGCGGGGAATTCAAAAGGGCGGCGGGAGGAACAGGAAGGGGGGAGGACTGGGGAGATCAGGGGAGTTTCTGCTCTCAGCCTCCTCCGCAGGGCACGTAAGGGACTCCGCGGGAGGCAGTGCGGCGCCCAGAGCCAGAATCTCAGCACCCAAGGCGGACAGCCGGACCAGTGAGGAGTGGGACGGAACGGAGCGGTCCCGGGCCGGTAGTGGTCGCTGGGTGGACAGTTGGGGGACGGTGGCCCCGCGATCCGGGAGACGACCAGAGTGGACAGCGGAGTAGCGAGCTCGGTGGGATCCGACAGCAGAGAGAGGACCATGGGAGCGGAGAGGTAGAGGCGAATAACAGGGGCGGCTCAGGACCTATTGCGGCAAGGGCTCACGAACTGGGGGCGCCCCAGGACCCCTGAACAACCGACCTGGCTACAGGCCCCAAGCCATCCCCCTTTACTTTTGCTTCCTGGCTCTTTTCTTTTAACTTATGCTTCTCTTAGGTTTACATTTCAAATCTTATTTTGTATAGGGTAGGTGATGATAGCTAAACCACCTTCCCTCATGTGGTGTGAGTAAGAATCTTTAATAGGAGCTGATAGCTTGATCTTTCAAATGTTGTTGTGATGTTTTAATAACATTCTAATTTGTTATCTTCAGCTTCAAACAAGAAGAGTTATTTGAAAGGCAGTTAAACATGAGTCTGACTGTGTTTTGCTCTAAAGATATTCCACTGAATATAACAAGGTTTGACGGCGCTGAACTTTTTTATTCCATTTATGTATTGTTGAGTGTAATTAGCCTGAAAAGCTCTATAGCTATATTTTGGCTGAGCATTTATTGATCTAGTTAACAGGACAAATATTCTCAAAAGGGATTTGAGATTCCTCTTTAGCTCATTTGGTGGGGACATGTTTTTTAAAGGTTCCCATTCAATTCTGAGATATGGCCTTTAAACAAAAATTCAAAAAAGTGATGCAATTTTTTCATCCCCGGCTTCATACCTACTAGAGTGATAGTAGATTCTAGATCCATCATTGTATACTAGGTACACCCAGCTGCACACTCAGCACTTTTTAATGTTAATTCCTTATCAATATAAATTGGGGATGTTCAAAACTTCTCTTCTTATGGGGTCTTCTTTGCAATCAGGGTATTTTACTTGCCATAAACTGCCAACCTTCATTATTCTAGCAAAGAACCTGATAATGTCACAGGTAGCCCTGTATAAATGAGTGAGTTTTTGGTTCAGTGGCCAAACTTAAAGAAGCCAAAAAAACCAGAAAAAGTCTCCTTTGGGTCAAATCAAACTTTTTTGTGTGTGTGTTCTCAATAAAAAAAATTGGTCAACCCCAAATTAAATGTGTTTTCTTAGGGGCAGATAACCCTTTTTAAAAATGAAGTGTGGATAATTTTCAAAATGAAGTCAAGTCCAGTTTTGTTTCAAAAGTGTGAAAAATGAAACTTTTTTTGACAAAATGGAAAAAAAAAGACGGAAATGATAAGCCAAACTGAACTTTAATTCACTCAGTTTCATTCAGCCCCAAACTGTGTTTTTCAGTGACCACAGTATTTGTCCAAAATTCCAACTCAAATGTATTCATAGTAGAAGGATAATAAGGAGAAGTCCCGTGGCACTTTATAGACTAACTGATTTATTGGAGCATAAGCTTTAATGGGCAAAGACCCACTTCATCAGATATCTTTGCCCACTAAAGCTTATGCGCCAATAAATCTGTTAGGGTATGTCTACACTACAGCACTAATTTGAACTAACTTAATTCGAATTAGTTAATTTGAACTAAGCTAATTCGAACTAGTGCATCTAGACCTAAAACTAGTTCAAATTAGCGTTTTGCTAATTCGAACTAGCATGTCCACATTGAGTGGGCCCTGAACCGGGAAGCAGTGCCGGCAGGGCATCAGATTAGGACTTAGAGTGTGGAGCTGCTGTCTCAGGCTAGCCGAGGGCTGTGCTTAAAGGGACCCGACCCCCATCCTGGACAGACAGTTCTCAGGGGTTCCCCACTCGCTTGTCTAACTCGATGAGGGACAGCAAAGCAGTCCTGGCTTGGAGTGCCCTGAATGCCCACACTTGGCACATCACAGCACTCGGCCATCAGCCCGGCTGCACTTGCCGCAGCCTGCCATCTGGGAGGGGTCAATCGGGGGGCTGCAGGAGAGCTTCCACCCCTAGGAGCCCGCAGAGCCACCCCAGTCCTTCCCATTGGGGGCTCGTACCCCATTCCTCCCTCACCTCCTTCTACTTACCCTTCCCTAGCCCCCCTTCCTGATGTACAAAATAAAGGACACGTGGTCAAAAATAGAACCTCTCTTTATTGAACAAAACTCAGGGAGACTGGGAAAAGGAGGTGGGAGAGGGGAAGAGAGAGGGTGGGAGAGGGGAGGGCACCTAAAATTATCAGGGGTTTGAACAGGTCCCATATGAAGAGAGGCTAAAGAGACTGGGACTTTTCAGCTTAGAAAAGAGGAGACTGAGGGGGGATATGATAGAGGTCTATAAAAGCATGGATGGTGTGGAGAGGGTGCATAAAGTACAGTTCTTCATTAGTTCCCATAATAGAAGGACTAGAGGACACCAAATTAAATGAATGGGTAGCAGGCTTCAAACTAACAACAGAAAGTTCTTCTTCACAAAGCAAATAGTCAACCTATGGAACTCCTTGCTGCAGGAGGCTGTGAAGGCTAGAACTATAACAGAGTTTAAAGAGAAGTTAGATAAATTCATGGGGGTTGGGTCCATGGAGTGCTATTAGCCAGGGGGTAGAAATGGTATCCCTGGCCTCTGTTTGTGGAAGGCTGGAGATGGATGGCATGAGACAAATGGCTTGGTCATTGTCTTCAGTCCATCCCCTCTGGGGTAGCTGGTGTTGGCCACTGTCGACAGACAGGCTACTGGGCTAGATAGACCTTTGGGCTGACCCAGTACGGCCATTCTTATGTTCTTGTGTTCTAAGCTCAGGGTCGGGGTCTCACTGGACCACCTTGATTTTCATGCACACCTGCTCCTGGGTGGCCAGGCTGGCAGCTCTCCTCTCCTAGCCGGCCACTTTCCTGTGCCTAGTGCGGAGGTCGTGGACATTGGAGGCTTCCCCCCAAACCTGGATGAGGTCCATGATCTCCGCACTAGACCAAGTGGGCGCCCGCCTCTTGCGGCCCCAGGCAGGCTCCTGGGAGCCGCCAGCCTGGTCCCAGGAAGAAGCGGAGGGCTGGGTGGCAGCGGGTGGCTGGTTCATGCTGTGCCAGGTGTAGGGTCTGCTGGCTGGGTGCTGGAAGACTTGCACCTGGCATGGGCACCGTAGCCAGACCGTGCCCCTTTAAGGGCTCCAGGGCCGGGAGGGGGGCAGACAAGTTTCCCTGGTGGTGCCCAGAGTGGCCATCAGAGCAAGCTGGGGAGGGCTAGCCTCCCACTAGTTCGAATTAAGTGGCTACACAGCCCTTAATTTGAACTACTTAATTCGAACTAGGCATTAGTCCTCGTACAATGAGGTTTACCTAGTTCGAATTAAGCGCTCCGCTAGTTCAAATTAAGTTCGAACTAGCGGTTTGCCTGTGTAGCGCCTATCAAAGTTAATTCGAATTAACGTCTGTTAGTTCGAATTAACTTTGTAGTGTAGACATACCGTTAGTCTGTAAGATGCCACAGGAAGTCTCATTGTTTATACAGATTCAGACTACAGCTAACCCAATTGTAGTTACAGGTTTCATTGTACAAGACAAATCAAATCTCAGCATTGTCTTAGAAGATTTTTCATCAGTAAAGCATAGATTTGTGTCAGCAGAGACTCTGGCAGAGGCTTTGGCTGCTCGAAAAAAATCCAATGATCAAAAGCCCTACTTTATTGAGTTCTTTGTCTTCAGTGATCCTGCTACATTTGTTGGAATCTACCTGTGTGGAAAGTGGCTTGATGAATACAGAGATGAGTGAATCTTGGGTGCTGAGGAGACCATGACTAGTCAGTATCTGGTCTGGTACAGGTTTTTAGGTGGTCCTCTCTGGACCAGTCAGGATCAATGGTCATTAAACAAATAAGAGATGTGATTTGGTAAAAGACATAGTTTTGTTAATTGATATAGATGTTGTCATATTAAAGAGTTAAAAATGTTCATAAATATTAACACAAATTTATCGGTTCTGATGGCTCAAGATTAAACCATAATGAATGTGTCCTCTCAGATCAGCTGATTATATAAACAAACTACTAATAGAGGCTGCTGGTAGATCAGTGCCATCATTTAAAAAAAATGTATTATGGAGAGGGGCCTCAAAAGCTGGAAGTGTTCCAGGCCTATCTGGACCTCTGAGAGGGCCTGAAAATAGTTATTATTGCTATTTCTAACTTTTTTGTTTTTTGAAACCCGATGGTTCAGGGCTTACGCCAATCACTAACTGTTAGAGCTCAGGTTGAGATCTACTATGAATAGCAGATCAATCTACATTTGCCTACCGCAAGTTTACATCTTCGGGAGCATCTAGTATTGGCCACAGTCTAAGACATGATATTGAACTAGAATGGATGGACATCTGCATAATACTGAGTTCATTGTTATAGGGAAAAGAGCAGGAAAAAATGGCTGTTAGTAATCTCTCAGTCAAATGCTGCTTCAGAAGATAGGACATAAAGTCCTGCAGACAGACAGACTAACAGACTGGAGGAAGAGAAAAAAAGCACAAAAACCTGAAAGGAAAAGAGCCCTCCCCCCAAGGGAACCTCTGTGCCTTACAGAGACAGAAAAAACTTTAAAAATAACAAATAGTCCAGTAGCACCTTAAAGACTAACAAAACATGTTGTCTGGTTCATGAGCTTTCGTGGGCACAACTCACTTCTTCAGATGGCTAGGTTCTAAATGAAGCTAAATATATGCAAGTGTACAGAGGGAACTAGCCAGTGACCAAAGGTGAAACAAACCTAAAGGGATTCTCTACCTCCAAGTCATGGAATCAAGATCAGAACTGTATTGTACTATGTGATATTCAGAAATTAATCTTTCCAACTGAAAATTAAATATCTGAAAGAGCTTTCTTACACTAATTTTTTGAAAATGATTTAAAGATTTTCAAATGATAGACTGTTCAATACATTAGCAAATTTGTATGATAATATGAAGCAACATTGATATATGAATAAAATTCTGCAATACCTTTTTCCCACACTGACAAACTGGCTTATATAAACAGGAAAAAAGCCCACAAATCCTTTGAAACTCCAAAGGATGGAGATCTGAAAAGCACTTTGATTTCTCCCTTCTTTCTTTGAAGTTTTTGGAAATGACTGGGTGGCCGACTTACACTGATGCATGATGACCTTGACCTGACTTTGAGACTCTAGATAGACATCTTTTTTTCTGCAGCCCTTTGGCAGAGCTTTATGAAAAGTTATGCTCGTCACTATTTAATTTATCATCCACAGTTACAGATCTAGGAAACTCCTTGCAGAATTTTTCTACTTCAGATCTACAGATTTCCTCTCAAGTGACTTCCTATGCAAGTCTGAATGTTGCTGATACTGAAGCTGGCTTTAGTGTGTGAAAACAGCTGAAGTGCCCTGACTGGAGTATCAGAGTTGTAAAAGTAAACACATTGTGTGTTAAGATATTTATTTATTAACTGCCTATTGGTAACAGCTGGGCTGGAGGTATAATAGAACTAAATCTCTAGATTGAACACCTTGCAGTTACTTGGGAAGTGGAATCTTATATACTGAGAAAAAGAACACATGAAGCCTAACTCTGTGAGTAGATGTCAGTGGAGCTATGCATGTGCTGAAAACCAGATATGTGCTTAAGAACTTTGAGGAATCAGGACTTAGCTTGAAAATTCTCTGGATCTTTTATGATAGGTCTGTATAGTTTCTAACCTCAGGGAGCCGCTATCGTTACTGGAGGTCTATGAACTGTTGTAATATAAGTAATTTATTTTTGTTCCTCCTGCTCCTCTGCTAACACATCTCTCCTTTCCTTTCCAAAGTTCAGACACACAAAGAGCTTTCAAGAAGGCTGTACAGGATTTTCATATGCCTATATGGATCCACAAAACTTTCTGCAAACACTCTTATGTCCAAAATTTCCCTTCCCTGTATATTCCTGGAAAGCAAATAAAATTAATCTAAAATATCATTGAAGCAAACTCACAGTTTGAAGAATATCTGAGAATATTTTTAATAGTAAGTGCCTGGCTTTAAATAGTGTAAGTTCTCTTTGTAGCACCTTCTGTTTAGAAGAAAGATAAAATGAAAGTTTTCCAACCATTTATTACTTTTATTGACTTGCAGGAGAAATTTAGTACAACAGTGGAGGCAACTGTTGTGGATCACTGCATGTGAATTCAATTGAACTGGATTTATAAACAGATGACATTTACAGTGATATATATGGATATTAATTCTGTCTGACTTTTTATTACATACATAATGATTTGAAAAGGCTGGTAGAGTTTCCCTACATAAAATGGCAATGAACTACTCACTGTTTTGCGGTTATTTAAAATAGTTCAAACAAGATTTGAGCTTCCTTTTCCTTAAGACTTTTTCGGGTTGAAATTTAGTGCACATAAAAAGCAATATTCCAGTAACAGGTACAAGCTTTTCAACAATATTTTTGGCTCTCCACAGCCTTGACTTATGCTAGCAACATTTCCCAATAATAGGCCTCTGGTGTTTACACTCCCAGATGTCCCAAATAATTTGTGCCATTAACAAGCATTTTGAATGTCAATCATCAATTTAAAATTAGTAACGTTAGTACTCTGCTCTTTTTGCACCTTGTCTAAAGCTCACTGAAGGAATAGAAGTATTCCTATTCATTCCAAAGGACTTTGGATCAGGCCTTCATTGAGTGTGTCATAGGAAGTTTGAATTATATTTCTAATAGTGAATACAAAGGTTTTGCAGCAGGGTAAACCATTCTGCCTTTTTTAGGCAAACAAAGCTCTAACACTTTGAGCATCTTTCAGCAGCTTTTAAAAGTTCAGATATCCAATTTAGAGCAAGCAGAAATGGCCATCTGGATCTATAAGGCCAGAAATAGGTCAAACAGACAAGAGATGAGAACTCAGCAGAGATTTTGCCTTTACAAATATTTAATGTATTTTAAACATTAGGTCTTTAGATATAGTAAAAAGGGGAAAAATCAATTGTCAGATTTTTTAAAAAGTGTTCTGCATTTTGTACCTATAATATTTTCCGAAGTCCAGCAATACCAACTAACTTTCAGTTTTAGAACCACTTAAGAGTGGTGAGAGCTGTTCTTAACATTAGATCATAAAGTTTTCTATTCAGTCTCTTTATAATCTCTCTTTAAGTCTTGCTTTAGTTTACATTCTTGCATATCAGTCTTGTACCTTTTGGAAAAGAATAGTAAAGTTTAATGTTAGTTCTCTTTGATTTCAATGGAACCAGGTGACATTTACCCATCTGCATATTTTAATACACAAGTACAGTATTTACCAGAAAGCAATGTTACGGCAGATTCCAGTAACAGAACTTGCCATTTCATGACTATAGAAGAATTTGGAGCAGGGGTGGGGAACCTTAAGCCCAGGGGCTGGATGCAGCCCCTGGCTTGCCTGGATCTGGCCCACAAGGCTAAGGGTTCCCCCCACCATTGTGGAGTTGTGCTGTCACTCCAGTCCCCCACTACGCTACTGCAGGGCTGGAGCATACAAAATTTACTAGCCTAGGCTCCCCTAGGCTTTGGTGGTCAAGGGGAATGTGAGGAGTGGCTTTCTCCTTAGCCAGGGGCAATATCAGTGAAGGGTTTTTTTTATTTATTTATTTTTGCTTTTCATTTGTGTGCAGTCCCTGACTGATTTTTCTATGGGTTAGCAACCCAGACCCTCCCCCAAAAAGATTCCCCACCCCTGATTTGGAGTCTTGCCTCTCTACAAGTGTAAACAGACACTGGAAATTGAAGTCATCTAGCCCATCCCCTACCATTCCAGGTTTGCCCCCAATAGTCATTTATTGGGTATCTGTTTAGAGTAGTTACAAATGAGAGCAGGCTGGAAAATGGAAATATCTTTCTGCAAAATAATTACATTTATTATTAATTATCAATTATTATTATTATTATTATTCCCAAATCATGACGTAAAATCAAAACATGAAATCGTTCTTAGGGAGGGATTTCCAGAAAAAAACAGGTTTCCAGAAAACACAAACATCCTCTCCTGCAGAAGATTTTCAATTGTGCAACAGTGGCATTTTTATCAGAAAATCATTCTTATGGAAAATTCTCAACCAGCTCTAATGGGCTTATTCCACCTCTTCTGGAAGATTGTACTACTATCTACTAATGACTATATCAGGAAAGGAGTTTTTCCTTACATTCAGCCTTTTCCCTGCTTTCAGTTTATTCTTATGTAAATTCCTAAATACAGTAAAACTCCAATTGTCCGGTATCCAGTGGTCTGGCACTGCTGATAATCCAGCACCACCTGGAACCCGGAAGTGATCCAGCCAGCCGGACAATTGGAGCTGCTCTGCCCCCGGCTTCCCCAAGTCCATTTCAGTTTCTGCAGCGGTGGACTTGGGGAAGCCAGGGGCAGAGCAGCTTGGGTGCTGCCAGGTTGGTCCTGCAGCGCTGCCCTCTCCCATGCTGTGCAGTTCCTTCCATAGTTCAGTACCTTTTTGCACATACCTCAGAGTGGCAATGACCTTTTTGGGGGGGCCATACAAGTTTGTAGACATTTATCTCATTTGCTGTGGGTATCATGTCAGTCTGTTAATTGTATTGTTTCCCATTAAGTTAAAGATTGTTCCCCCTTGCCTTCCACATTCAATTAATTGACATTTCAAATCTCATTTTGTTACTTTCTCTCCTATTTCTGAGCTCTTCGTGGCCCTTTGTATTATTTCATTGCCTTCACTAATGCTTCAAACACTGCCTACTTTAGAATTGTCTGGGAATCTAATTAGTGGGCTGTTTATACCTTCTTCCAGATAAATAATGAAGATGTTAAATAATATGGGTTCTAACACGGATATCTGTGATACCCCACCAGAGACCTTCCTTGCAACTCAAGACCCTGTTGAGTATTAATAGTCTTTGTTTGTGGTCCTTCAGGTGGCTTTCATTTCATGTGACAGTGTTCATATCCAAACTGGTATGAATTAATTTTGCAGGTGAGAGTTTATGAGCCAATGTATCAAATGTTTTTTTTTAAATTCAGGATGGGGTAACCTGATTATCCTAGCATTAATTAATTTATAAAAAAAAAGTGATTCGAGACAATGAAGTGATAATTGGTTGGAGAACAGTGACCTTTAGAATGACATTGTTTAATTATGTCAGAACACAGAAAGTAGAGTTTTGCTAAGTCTATGGTCTTTTGAAAACTCTATTGCTACTCAGAGGTAACAAATACATATTATATCACTTCTTTAATCCTGACAATGTAGAACCCTAAAAATTCCTAATTTAACTTCATATGAATATTTAAAGAATATATATCTTCTTCTGCCCTAGTTCTGTTCATAGTGCTAGATTCTGTGTATGTTTTTGGAGGAAAGGGCAACACAAGAGGAAAGAGCCTTAAAATTAAGAACAGATACAGACTATATGGCTCTATCATACACCTTCCTTTTAAAAGAATGTATACATGAAAACCCCTTTTACTAATTAACCATTTTTCTACAAGCTAATACCATGATTTAGACACAATTTAGCCAAAATAATTTCTTGTTGGGGACAATTTCTTATGTGGAAAAACAATCAAGTACATTCAGAATGATGTCTGATTATACCACTAGATGGAGCTATCTGTTTGATATTGATCCGCTGTTGGAAATGGCAATCATTTTTCATTTAAGCGAGGCCTTTACCTGTTACATTTGACATCTCAAAGAACAAAAATGAAAAAAGGTGGTGGGGTAGCCATTGGGGAAAAAAACAATGTAAAGAGTTAAACCCAGTGCAGCAACATCCACATTGAACTGGAGTGAATAGATATACTGAACATTTATATACAATGAGAACTTTTTCCATTAAGACTATTTGGACTTTAAAGCTTGCAGAGACTTTCCTAACCTACAACTAAAACATAACAAATTAATGTCCTACTAATTCACTAGCACAGCGTGGACAGTGCTGCTTTTCCATCATTCTTCCACAGCTTGCAGATATCTCAGCAAGGAATTTTGAGTGATAGCAAAGTGCTCTTCTCAGCTGTAGGAACTTTTTGATATCACTGAGCCTTTGATCTCCAAAGCAAGTGTAGTTCTATAGTGCAGCTATTGCTTCTGGGAAAATATATTATCTCCTCCACCATGCAGGTAACCACAGGTACTTGGATTTCAAAGGATAAAGCTATATGGGACCACATTGTCTGAAGTTCATTGCAGCTAAGGCTAGGAAATGAATGCTCATGGTTTGAATTTGTACTGAAAAAGATTCCAAACAGTTACTAACTGAAAAATTATTAACATTTTCGGTGTTGGGATTTGAACCAAATCTCAGGGAACGTGAGCCTTTGGAGGAAGTGGATTTTAGGCAGTCTTATAGGGCCATGAAGGATTTTCTGTGCCATGCTTGGGTTTATTGCAAGGCCAAGGGTACAAACAGGTGACTGGTTGATGAACAGAAAGGGCACATCTACATAGTAGGGCTAATGCCAAAATAAGCTACATAACTTGAGTTATGTCAATTGCATAGCTTAAGTCAAAATAGTTTATTTCTGCTTTTGGCGCTATGTACACAGCACGAAGTCTGAGGTAGAGTACTCTTCCTCCAACTTCCCTTACTCCTTGTAAAATGAGGATTACTGGGTTAAGAAGTCCTCCAGCTAGCAGCATGTGTTTCTACTGGTGGTGCACAGCCACACAAGTCTCAGTGTATATAATCACATTTATTCTACACATGGATTGAGAAAATTAGAGGGAACATTGCCCTGAGCTCTTTCCCCTATGGTCTGTCTATGTAACCTCCACCAGGCGGATTTGAACCTGGGACCTCTGGAGCTGAGTATAGGAGCCTCTATCCTTCGAGCTAAAAGGTAGCTGGTTCCCAGCTTATGCTGTAGAGGCTTCTTGATTTTAACTGTTGCTATTGTCTAGATACCACTTGCATTGCTCAGTAACCACACTAGAGCTATGTCTACACTCGCGGCTTCTTGCATGAATAATATGCAAATGAGGCGAAGCGTGGAATATCACAAGCCTCATTTGCATACCTAATGAGCCATCATTTTTTTCAGAAGAGGCTCTTGCGCAATGCCGTTCTTCCTGAAAAGTAATAGGTGTAATGGCATTGCGCAAAAGGATTTTTCTTGCGCAAGAAGGGGCAGTGTAGATGCTCCTTCTTGCACAAGAGCCTCTTCTGAAAAAAATGGTGTCTCATTAGGTATGCAAATGAGGCTCAGCGATATTCCATGCTTAGCCTCATTTGCATATTACTCGCGCAAGAAGCCGCGAGTGTAGACATAGCCTAGGTGTGTGGGTTACATCTACACTAACCTTTCTGGGAGATACTGTTACCCTCCACACATGGCTCAAGCCGTACCACAGGGCTGTGCTTTTAACACACAGTCCTGTGCTCTGTCTCTCAGCAAGTCATACTTTCTACCTTATCCTATGACAACTTTCAAATAAGGCTCTTGTCATTCTTCCCTCAAAAGGCCCAAGCTCTGTATTTCACAATCAGCAATCTTATCCCACAATGTCCCCTCTACCTTTGAAAAGCCTGGTAGGGGGAAAAAAGCCTTCTGTCCGCCTTTCTGGTAGACAGAGAAGTAACACTGAATTCGAATTTCATGCATCTCAAGAACAAACATCCCAGAAATGTATAAGATTTGAAATCAGATGCAAATGGAACCCAGTGCAGAGGTGTGTACCATAGCTACTGTGTCTGGTGTTGGAAATTTAATTGTGTGTCAAAGAGGTATCAGGAGGAGAATTCTGGTGGACAAATAACAGCTGCAATCCCTTCAGCTGCCAGGGATAAAAGGACTTGATTTTTGTAATCTATTTTAGGCCATCCAAACAGCACAAGACTGATCTGAAAAACACAGACTTTAGCTAAAAATATTTTCTAATAGGCTAATGATACATTTGAATATTTGGCTTCCTTTTTGCTGACCATACAAAGAAAATAAGCATTATGTTTGAGCCTGGAGCAATGCCTCCCATCATGCTACTTTAATCTTCATGCACAATCTGAAAAGAAGACACCAAATAATTAACAAAAATATTATTCCATTGCTTGGTTAATGGACAACACCATGTTTATGTGCACTCTTTTTAAGTTCCTAAAAATGTATGGAGGCAGTGGATAGCACAACGCACATAGATATAATTTTTATTAAAATAGTCCAAGGGTGTTCTTACTAGTACTGCAAGTGCTTGAGAATTTTAATTCCCTGTCTTTCTGTATAAATCAAATGATGATAAAAATGTGTATGAACAAAGCCCTCCACCCTCTGAATACTTCCAGGTTTGGTTGCTATGGAAGTCAACAAGTCACCACTAGAATAGACTACTGACTCTAACTACACCCATTCATACACAATTGTGGAACATCAAGATATGCTTCCCTTTAGGCGTACACATGGAAAAGAAACATTACTGTTTCTGAGTACAATTCAGGGGAGGAGGGGAAGGGAAGTCTGAAAGATGGGAACGTGAGATTTAAAGTTACACAAACAAACTGAATCCTAAGCAACTGTCCTCTGTCCCATTCAATTGGACATTCACAATTACCATTACTAGGATCGAAACAACTTTAAAAGCTTTTCACACAGCTGAAATTATTGACATATTGAAATTACAATATAGTCTATGCACAACTCAGCATGTGCAGTGATTAGATAAGTTTCCCATAGTTTGAGCAGGGTGGATGAAGTAATGACCCATTTTGTTATATGAGGCACGCACAATAAGGCAGAGATGGGCAACCAGGGCTAGTGAGTGGGTCCTTTGTCTCAGTGGGCTGCAAGACTGAAATCAATCACATGTACATAGCATGACCCCAATAATAACATTAAATACATTAATACATGCCATGCCAAATATTTCAAAACAAGTAAAAATGCTTTAATCATTCATGTATTAATAGAACTGTCATCAAATTCAAATAATAGTAAAAAGAATATCAAATACCTGCCCAGCCTCTTCCCTGTCTCCTCTTCCAAGCATGTCCTATCCTTGTTTCTCCCTCTCCCTCCCAACCCTTGGAGAGCCTTCCCGTCCCTTCCCTGCTCCTTTCTCTCCCTTCCAGATCTTGAATGCCACAAGAGCACGAAAGGCATGGTGGAAGAGAGCAGAGAAGGGATGTTTGTGGGCCTTACATGGAACTCCAATGGTCCTCATGTGGCCTGCGAGTTGCAAGTTGCCCACCATTGAAATAAAGTTTCTAGATTATGGCATGGTTGAAGCAGAACAGATTGCGCAGTGATGAATTGCACCAATGGAATGGTTTCTACAAGGTACATGGAATGGCAGGAGGGAGGGAGGGGGTAATGGTGTGGTTTGTAGTCAGCTAGAGTTGGGTCTGCCAGAGGAAGGTTTGAAATTGTTCTTATTTGCTTGTGGGAAATTAAGAGGTAGAAAAGTAGACTTTGGGGTTAATATAAGAGTAGAATTAAAGTTGTTTGTGACGTCAATACTGAGTTGTCTGGCTTTCACATATTTATTATTTTTATAAGTAAAATGATATAATAACACCAAATTAACTATATATATAAAACCTTGACTCTAAATTTACCTACCTTATTTAAATCTAGAATTGCCTTTGGATTTGTTTGTTCCATCAATAGACAAAAGACAAAGCAGGTGTTTATGCCTTTAAAGCAACCAGAATGTTTACAGAGTTTTCATGGTCTGCATGAAAGGGAGGCAGGAGAAAATGGTTCCTGTGTTCTGGGACTCATAGACAGAGTGAATTGGGAGGTGGTGGCTTGGATCTGCCAATAAGAGGGTTAAAGTGTTGGGAGATGGAGGATGAAAACATGAAGAGGGGCAAGTATCTGAGGGGCAGCCGTGTTAGTCTGAATCTGCAAAAGCAGCGAGGAGTCCTGTGGCACCTTATAGACTAACTGAAGTGTTGGAGCATAAGCTTTCGTGGGCAAAGACCCACTTTGTCAGATGCATGTAGTGGAAATTTCCAGAGGCAGGTATAAATATGCATCTGACGAAGTGGGTTTTGCCCACAAAAGCTTATGCTCCAACACTTCAGTTAGTCTATAAGGGTATGTCTACACTACCCCGCTAGTTCGAACTAGCGGGGTAATGTAGGCATACCGCACTTGCTAATGAAGCCCGGGATTTGAATTTCCCGGGCTTCATTAGCATAAGCGGGGAGCCGCCATTTTTAAATCCCCGCTGCTTCGAACCCCGTGTAGCGCGGCTACACGGGGCTCGAACTAGGTAGTTCGGACTAGGGTGCCTATTCCGAACTACCGGTACTCCCGGTTTCACGAGGAGTACCGGTAGTTCGGAATAGGCACCCTAGTCCGAACTACCTAGTTCGAGCCCCGTGTAGCCGCGCTACACGGGGTTCGAAGCAGCGGGGATTTAAAAATGGCGGCTCCCCGCTTATGCTAATGAAGCCCGGGAAATTCAAATCCCGGGCTTCATTAGCAAGTGCGGTATGCCTACATTACCCTCCTAGTTCGAACTAGTAGTGTAGACATACCCTAAGGTGCCACAGGACTCCTCACCGCTTATGAAGAGGAACAGTGGCACTTCCACTCTGGCAATGACAGTTACTTCCAATGGATGTACAGGGGCCACTTTCATTTCTCTGTAAAAAAGCTTGTGCAACATGGAAATGAATTGAGTAGTGGAGTGATGGTCTGGCAATTAAAGCTATTTATTGAATGAAGAAATGGATCTTGGGTTTTGCCATTCCTGCTTTACCCCAAGGCCATAGTTAGTAGAGGAGAGGATCACCTCCCTCTTTCCCATTCTCTGCTTGCCTTCCCTCCAATTTCTCTCTCTTTTTTCTCTACAAACAGCCTCATTCTCTTTCTTTAGGTAAGTAGAAGCCCAAGTGCTCATTGTAAATGTCAGTGACAGCAGTGATGGCGCCATACCAGACAAGTAAACATACATATGTTAGTGGATGCTAAATCCTGAATTACTTTATTACTGCACAAATGGAAGAGAGGTACGTTTATTGTGATGTACATAGAGCTCACAGCTATGCTTACACTGAGCACTCTGATTTTTATTTTCCTTTTAAAAACATTTATAAATATTCACCAGGATCATAGAATTTTTACTATGGATCAAGATGTATCCCACATGCAATATGCAAACATTTTGTTGCAGCCTGACCAGAGTTACAGAAGTACAGAGATAGCTAAGCTTTCTCTTCTGAGAAAAGTGAAGGTCTAGCTCTCTACAAACCTGGGCTAAATGAAGTCTTCTGTAGCCAAGTAGCTACAGAATGTAATAAGCCTCAGTGTACCTTGCCAGCAATCCTTTCTGACAAGCAGAAAGGAACAGCCTAGTGCCATTGGTAAAGATGTACTAAACAGGCTGTTTGTTTTTGCTATTAATGTTAAGGCAGAGAAAGACCAGAATGGTCCTTTTAACTCACTGTTATCACGTTTTTACCTTTAAGATTGTTTTCTTCTTTCATTTAAGAGTGCAAGAATGGCTTGGTTTTCGTTTTTTTGTTTTGGGGTTTTTTTTTTTTGTATTATGGAAGAATTTGTAATAAATACTTTCATCTTAGAATATTTTGTACTAGATCTGTTTTTACAAAAGCAACTACGTAATACTTATATGCGTGAAGCAACTATATCATTTTTGTTTGTGTGAACAAGGAATGCAAGTGTTTGTTTCAAAAGAAATGAGTCTGAAGACCAGAACAGTATGCAAATGTCAGAGGAGGGCCCAGAGATATGTGGGGGGGGAGGGGTTGGGAGACGGAAAGAGGCAGGGGGAAAAGGAACTATTGAATGTGTCCAATATTGGTGATGGATGAGGAGCAAATTGGCAAACCCGAAGTTAGAGGTAAGAACTCCCAATGTATGAAGATAACAAATCCCATCAAAGCTAGGGTAGAGCAACATCCAGAAAAATCATCAGCAGATGGATAGTAAACAATAAAAACAATCTCCAGATAAAGATACATTGCAAAGTAGCTGATTACAACATGATACAGCAAAATACATATATTTGAATAGGAAGGGATTCCTGTAAAAATGGGGTGTTGTGCATGGCTCTTTGGGGTCTTCGTCTTGTTAAGACTGGAGCATTGGCCCTCCCTAGTGTTTGATTTAGCTGGTTACTAGGTTAATGTAAGCAATTAACTGGTAACTATAACATCAAGAGAACGATGTTTGTGTGTGTGTGCATGTGTAAATGAATGTATATGCTTTTTACTGTTTATTGTCAAAAAATGTTGCATATTGCCCTTAAAAAGATCCAGTGTGCTTCTTATAAGCATAGCATTCCCCTGTCTACATCACTCCCTTCCTATCTGTTAGTGCAGGGACAGTCCTGACTGTGCTAGTCCCCCTGCCAACTGCTGACTGGTCCCTTTCCCCCACACTCATGGTGTTGGGGCACATGCCTCCCTACCCCTCATTGACACCTATGATCTGGTGGTTGCTGGCAGATTCCTAAAGGGTACCTCATTATAGGTTACATGAAGAAAAGAGAGAGAGGTTTTTATCACTGAGTTGAAATGGATACAAATAAAAAAAACCTTTCAGTTTTGCAAATCTATTTCCAGCAACAAGGGAATAGCTTACTGTGGAATAAAATATATATGAAAGTGGAGGGAGAGGGGTGTTTTTATTGCTTTTACATTAATGTAACATAACAGGTTTTGAACACTGGAAGTAGATTAATAGGATTAATGCTACTTTTAAGTGATTTACACACTACTTGCAGTGCAGAATTCTCCTGTCTAATGAGAAAAATGAAATTAGGAAGGTTGGCTCAAACTGAGTTTCTCATCATGGAAATGACTTTTCATATACCTTGTAAGTGGCAAATAGATATTGAAATATTGAGCAATTAAGTCATGTTTTTCTTTATATTTCATGGACCATATTAATGTGCCAATTTTCTTCCACATATTGATCAGCGGAAGTGGGTCTGGCCCACGAAAGCTCATCACCTAATAAACCATCTTGTTAGTCTTTAAAGTGCTGCATAGTCCTGTCTTTTGTTTCAGCGAGACCAGACTAACACGGCTGCATCTCTATCACCATATTAACCCCAGTATAATTCCCATTGACTTCATTAGATTAGGTTAGCACCAGAGATTAAATTTGCCCAAATATCAGCAGTTAGATCCCAATACACAAGGGCTACGTCTACACTGGCCCCTTCTTCGGAATAGCCATGCTAATTTAGAACTTTGGATTAGAACTTTCAAGTAGGAATAAGAGATCCTCCGGAATAGGGCTTTATTCCGGAGGATCGCGCCAGTCTGGACGCTCTTTTCCGGCTTTTCCCCAAGCTAGAAAAAAAGCGGTGGCCATGTTTATTTAAATCCCGCGGGGGATATTTAAATCCCCCACGCATTTCCCTATTCCAAAGTTCTAAATTAGCATGGCTATTCCAAAGAAGGGGCCAGTGTAGACACAACCATTGGGTACTTAGGTACCTAAATACCTTGGGGGTATTTTGTATTTATTTCTTGGCCTTAAATGTGAAAAATATCTAAAGTATTAGTGAGAGTTTCTCGTTACTTAACAGGGAAGAAATCCAGTCATGCTGTGAATGATCACAGCTTTCAAGAAAGTCTAAGCCAAGTCCTGTTACAATTTCACAATTGGCATGTGCTAAATGTTAAGGAATAAAATCTGCCTTCTGTGATACTTGTGTAAATCTGAGATATCACCCCTGTTTTAATAAAATCACTAGTAACGAAGAGAGATTTTGGCCCTTTGTACAAGGAGATCAGAAAATAGGTGTAAGAGGTAGAGTAGTGATGAGTGCACCAGTCTGTAATTCAGTTGACACACAAATGGTTGTAATTCACACCTTGAGGGTAAGAAAGGGACCCATGCTAGGAAAGCTACAAACAGGAGCCTTTAAAATAAACAAAGTCTCCACTTTATCTTACACTTCCCTATGAATTACCTTTCCTTCAATGTTCTTTCCCCCATTTCTGCACATATATCATTTCACCTACATTCATTTTAAACCAGTCATTACTGCAGTTACTACCAAGAGGGGCTAAGCCCTTTAGATCAGACCAACCATTTCTTCCTCACCCTGTGTGCTGAAGACTTCCCTGTGTGACAGAATCCACAGTAATGTTTTGAAGACTGACTTTCAGTTTTGTTTTCTTTTTTTCCACCATGATCTCAGTTTGAGTTTAAATAAAGCAGTATTCCCTTTTTCCTTATCCCAACAGTTTCCTAAAATTCAATTTATATCTCCTCTTCATGTACCGTTTGTTTCTAGATAACTGGAACAGCCCATGCTGCTCCTGTTTGGAGAACTTATAGCTTCAATATATTTTCAAAATCCTTTTCCATGTTAGAGATCATTCAGTTTGTGGAAAAGAACAGTACTCAGTACATCCTAAATTAGTCTCCCCTCACCTCTTCAAACAGTGGTCATCTTTTTGACTGCTTGTGGCTCTCTAGGTCATCTGAAGGAACCAATGCTGCAAAAAAAAAAAAAAAAATCCTCAAAAATCCCAGGTTTTAGCTCTCTACAAAACTGGGCTAAATGAAGTTTTTATTTTTACATTCAAATCCTTCTACAGGAAGGAGGATTTTTAAAATGCTGGCACACATCAAATGAGCAGCACTGTCTTGCTCCAGTTCTTCTAGTTTCAGGATGTTGTAAAGAATTCACTGACAAAACCAACTTTACAAATGACATTTTTTTTTGTTAATTAATGTACACTTTCTTCTCATTAATCTTTTGTCATGCCCCATAAGCCAGATGGCCTGATCTAGATTTATAGAGCCTCACTGTTTTTTTTTCTTATTCCTGTACGACATGTGTCGCACTGAACTATTTAGGAAAGTTATAAACATAAGATTCATTGCAATTATTCACAAATCCACTTTTTAAATATCATCTGTTGAATAATTCATAAACCCTTACAAATTAATAAACATTTGCTTTTGAAAATTGTTATAGTTTGTAATGAATAGGTGTGAAAACAATTCAGGATTAACCACCCAGGGGATATCTACACATCAGGTCTTAACTCTGAATAAACTACTCAAATTGAGCTACGTCAATTGCATAGCCTATTTCGAAATAGCACTTATTTTGAAATAGAGCACTCTTCCTCCAACTTCCCTTACTCCTCGTACAATGAGGGTTACAGGAGTTGGAGTAAGAAGTCCTCCAGCTTGAGAGTATTTTGACATTATTTCGAAATAATGTTGCTATGTAAAAGTACCCTTAGAAACTAGTATAAATAAACCAAATCAAGGAAAAATCAAAGCAATCTCAGTCTTAGGGTGCATCTACGCAGCATCCTAAAGTCTAAATAAGATACACAATTAGCATTGCATAAATTGCATATCTTATTTTGATTGAATTTCGAAATAGCATATTTCAAAATTTGGTACCTCCATACAGCGCCAAATTTCACAATAACATGCTATTTCGAGACATCCCTAAATCCTTGTGAGATGAGGGTTACAGGGATGCCAAAATAGTGTGTGTGCTATTTTGAGACTTATCTCAAAATAGCGGGCATGTTCAAAAGACATGGGGGTAGCTATTTCGGGATACTTCAGATATTCCAAAACAGCCCTGCTGTGTAGACGTACCCTTAGATTTCAGTCCTGCAAAGAGGGATGTCTCCAAAGGAACTATTCACAATGCATAAGTCTTTGAAGGATTAAGATCTAAAATATTATTTCATTCCTTTTTTTCACTATGATTTCTCTCAACTGACCAGAATGTTTTCCCAGAAAATAATATATTTTTCCTAATTTTTCTTTTAATATTTAGTAAAGAGCTTAATTCAAATTTAAAGTAAATTGTACAAATATTTAATTTAGCAAATTACTATTACAGTTCATACCTACAGCAGATTTTTCTCAGAAAATCTGTAGGTCAGAATATGGGTTAAACTATATGCATTTAATTAAGATGTTCTACAGCTAGAATATTTGTATTAGCATGGAAGATGCTATTCTTGCATATGCTGCATGCATAAATTGGGGATGGGAATGGCAGACAAATATGGCCCTTCATGGGAACTGATTATAACCGTAGCAGTCTGTTTATGTCGGCATTATGATGCAAACCAACTATTTAGAAAAAATGTTATCACTTCCTTTTTAAGTAAATGACAGGAGTTTTAGATCTAACAGTTTTTTTAAACTGAATGTTAGCTTCCCAGGAGGCACCACACACAGAAACACCACACTATATTTCCATAGTTAATCCACTCAAATATTGAATTAGCAATGGCACCCTTCCTCAATTACAATGAAAAAAATATTTACACCTCTCCACTGAGACTCTCATTACCAAATATAGTGTCCATCTGTCAGGATGGCAGCATGCCACCTCTCAAGCTAGTCAGACAATCTTGCTATGGCACAGATGACTTTTTTGTTGGTATGTACTTGTGATGAAAGATTAAATGGTGGAGGAAAGGAACAGACAGGTCCTGTTGTGGTTGCCAGTGAAGCAGGTTATGTTACAAGTTAAGAAACACAAGAAGACAATCTGTTCAACTCCATGAAACAAGAGCACTGCCAGTTACTAGGTTTGTATAGACACAGACAAAAGCATAGAAGAAAGAGCTAAACAATAGAGACACATTACTGTGATTGCCCCAAATACAAATTCTCTGCTAATTCCAAGTCTATGACATCTATAATATAATTATGGACATGTGAATTCACATACTTGTTCTGGCTCTTGATAAAGTCAATATGTACGTTTTGAAGAAGTAAAAACCTTGACTTCCTATTGTCTATGAAGTATTCATGTCAGCTTTCCTAACAACAGGGTTGTGTTTGTCAGCTAGCTGGTTACCCCAATAAAAGTAAAATTACATTCTGCCCTCTTACTGGGGAGTGGTGAAATGATTCTTTACCTTTTTAATCTTTTTGGAGGAAAACAATACTCTTTTCTCTTTCTCTTTCTCTTTCTCTTTCTCTTTCCCTTTCTCTTTCTCTCTAGTTTTCTTCTATAATTATGATTTAAGAGTTGAATTATACTAGTTCTTAGAGGTCCCAACCAAGTCAAGTCCCATTTTGGTAGGCACTATGCAAATGTATAGTAAATGCCAATTTATGCCGCATTAACGTTTCTCATTTCCCACCCACATCCTAACACAAGCTTCAGTCATGAAATCCAAATCTCTGCTCTGGCTGAATCATGGTGGCACATGATTGGTTTGAGGGTGGAGGAGGAAAAGGGTAAAGGTCAACAATCTTTACACTTCCGCTAAGCACCTCATTTTTTCCATTTAGATGTGAATAGGGCTTGATTCTACTCACACCAATTTTTAGTTAGTTTAATTGGGGTTTCTCCTGATTTGCACTGCTGCAAAATTAGACCCATCTGTTGAAAACTTCTGAGATATAGAAAGATGTGAAGCCGTATGGCAGCTTAATCCTAGTGTGAGAGCTTTCTAAATAATTCCTTGCTGTGCAGTTCATTATCTATGAATACTTCCATCCCAAGCAGGGATAAAACAATATTATGACTCCTTATAATCATATATATATATATATATATATATTGTTTTCTTTGCATAACTAGTTCCCTAAAGACAATAGATTATTGATTGCTGCTATTCCATTTTTATTAAAAGCTGCCAATGTGAGCTGTTAAAACTCAGACTTGCTTATGTTTATGCATCCTCCGAGTATCATGGCACTCGCTTGCTATTCTGCACTAGTGCAACAGGCCACTGAAAACATGTCAGGCTGCTGAAAACATGTCATTATTTGTGAATTTGTTGGTTTAAACAGATGTTTGACAACAGAGGTGCTTATTAGCAGTGAACTTACCTGGCTGAGATACCAAATTACTGGCTATGGAATTGAATCGTTCTTCAAGATTAATTAAAAAAAGGAAAGTTTAACTAAAAATAAAGAAAAAGAACATAGTTCATAATATATTACTCAGAAAAAAAAAAGAAACAATCAAAACAGTTAGAGAGAGAAATGACACCAAGATACTACACACATAAGCAGCTGCCATGCAGAAACATAATTATATCCCAGAAGAGAGAAGACCAGAGAATGCATGCTAGAGGCCAAACATAAAATAAATGTCTGAATTGATGCAGTGATATGGATTTGGAAAATGGGATTTGGAAAATATGGGATTTGGAAAATGGGCTATTGTTTTTAAGACATCAAGAAAGGAAACTACACTGACAGCAGAGAGTATGGTCCTGATTAATAAAAGAACTTGCGCTTAAAATCCACTGAAGTCAGAGACACAGATGAAGATGAAAATGACAGAAGTCAGCTGTGCAAATTCATCTGTGTCACTGTTATAAAAAATCCATTCTCTTGACAAATTCTCAATTGGTGTAAAGTAGAGTTCAGTGAAGCTACCTCAGTTTATATCAAGTATATACATTTTTAATATATAAGGCAACACCTCCTTCCTTTTTTCCTTGCCTATCCTTCCTGAGCAAACTGTACCCTTCTGTACCAATATGCCAATCGTGTATTATCCCCCAAGTCTCTGGGATACCAACTATACCATTGTTATTTTTATTTATTAGCATTTCAAGTTCTTTCTGTTTATTCCCCATACTTCTTGCATTTGTATGCAGAGAACTAAGGTACTGATTTGATTTTGTTCCCTAGTTCTGCCTTGTCTCTCCTTTATCCCTATTACAGCCCATGCTTCCCCCAATTTCTAACCCGTCTCCAATGTCTCCATATTTTTCACTTACCTGAGGGGGCTTTGGTGATTTTGGGTACTCAGGGCCATCCCTACTCATATGCAAAACAAGCACCAGCGAGAAGGGAACCACAAAATTTGGGGCACCAAATTGCTCCAAATGTTATGGTACCTGCTGAAGCGGAGTGCTGTTCATGGGCTCTGGCAGCTCCAATCCCTATTTCTGGCAGCTCAGGTTAATAAGGGCTGTTGCACATTTACCACAGAGGTTTCTGACCACTGTGATATGGTACAGTTCTGGAGTGCAAGTCTGGGATGCTGGGGAAATTGGCTGGAGCCTCTCTGTTGATGGTTCCCAAGTGACTAGGAAATCATTCACATAGGCTACGTCTATACTGTGCAAAAATAGTTGCTCGTTACTTATGCAAATGAAGTGCGGTGATATTCCACACCATGCTTCATTTGCATATGTTTTTCCACAAGAAGGCTACAGTATAGACATAGCCTCAGTTGAGTATGTCCCTGCCGTAAGGGTTCTGTGTAAGAGCAGTGCCTATCAGAGGTTTGTACGTTGATGTCCGCATCACAGTGTGAGAAGCTTGGGGAGTTTGGAGGGCTGGTTGCTCTGGAGGGCTCAGTGGTCCCATAGTCCAAGCTGCACCCCAAGGCCTCCGTTATACTGTGAAAGATGTCTATGCTGCAGCTGAGAGCATTCTTCCCAGCTTGGGAAGGCATGCACCAGTTCTGCACCAGGCAGGCTCCAGCTCTGCTCTAGCTAGTGCATTAAAAACAGTGGTGTAGCTACGGATGACAGTTCCACTTAGACGCCTGAGTAAAACCTGCCCAGACCCCTGGGTATGTACTCAGGCAGCTAGCTTAAGCTGCCACACTTGCCTGTGTTACTGTTTTTAGTGCATTAGCTTAAACAGATCTGGCATGTGTCATGTTCCCCATTCCCTTCTTGTTCTTATACTTGCTCTGGATCCCCAGTGTTGCTACTTGTCCACAGTTCTGCCCCTGGTTTCTGGCTCCTGGTGTTGGTTCCAGCTGATACTCTGGCTCTGACTCTTAGCTCTTGGGTTCTGGCTCTCAGATCCATCTCACTCCCTGAGCTTATTTGACTTCTGACTCATCAACTTGGCCTCCCACCCTAACCATTAGTCAAGGCTACCCACATCCAAGTATTAATACTGGGCAGGATTTACTGAAGCTATCAAGCGGTAAGAATAACACTCTGATGTACTGGGTAAAAAAAAGTCTATATTCCTTTTTAAAAACATAAACCACTTTAAGAAGATAAAGTTGTTAGATGTTCTTTTGTCATCATCTGAAAGAGGATTCAGTTTGAAAAGGGAATTGTATTTCTTGCAGAGTTCAACAATATTATCCGTGCTTCTTTTTCATTTATTTTTTAAATGAATCCTTAGATTGAAATGACACATTGCTTTGTAGAATTGAGGACGCAGACCTGGCCACTCAACAACATTAGAGACATATCTCCAATGGGAGAAACACCCTTATCCTCTAGTTTTACAAGCAGTAAAAGAAAATATATCCCCCCTCACTCCGCACACACCCCTTTTTAGTTATCATTTCAACTGAAATGTGAAAAAAATTGGAACAGAGCACAAGCTGAAGTACTGGACTGATTTGGCAAAGCAATGGTATTACAGACTGGTGCTGCATTTTCGTGCAAATGGAGTTTAATTCACTAAGACTGTGTCTGCTGTGTAATGTAAACTCAGCATTAATAAACCCCGGTGGGAGCATCCACATTGAATATCAACCCCAGATTTAAAAATTCTGGACCCTGGCCTCATACCTCTGCTCTGGCATCACACTAGGCAGGTGAGAGCCATCCCAGCCTACCAAGCGCCCTTCCTAGCTGTAGCCACTCTAGCCATTTGTTCGTGGTGCATTGTGTGGAACCATGACTGTCCATCCTGTGATACTTAACAGGTCGCGACTTCCTGATGACACAGCGTGAAACAGCCAAACCATTTCGTAGGAGTGGAAGGATAGGAAATATATTTTGTAAAAATGCACAGCATAGTCAAAGAGCACATTTTAAATGATGTGTTACATATGTAAGCAAAAGTAGATTAGTATTACAGAATTTCTCATCTATGGAACCACCTGTTCAAATGCACGTGTTCAACTATCTGTTGTGGACTTCCGTAACAGACAGTGGAACAAATCTCTGATTTCAATAGAATTTAGGAGCCTTTGTGGTTCTGGGTCTCTCTATTATTCATTGGAAAGATGTCATTTTGTGTTTGACACAATGTAGGGCAATGTCTGTGTGTTTGTATGAACTGGTTCTAAGTCATGTTGAGCCTGTTTCTTTAGATTTTATATCTGTAGTGGAGGTTGAACCTCCCTGGTCTGGCACCCTCAGGACCTCACCAGTCCCCAACGAGGGAAACTGACAGACCAGGGAAAGTCAATGCTGCTGTTGGCTGCACTTGTGAGCAACAGAGGGGCTTGCATTGATGGCATGGTGGAGGGGAGGGGCACTTGAGGGAAGAGGCAAGGTGGCTGTGGAGCCCTGTGGAGCCCTCCATAGCCACCTTCTAGAGCTATTTGCAGGGCTCTAAAAGCTCTGGCAGAGTGGGGGAGGAATTGCTAAACATGGGGTCCCCCACTTTTCCCTGTGAGTGCTTCAGCCCAGACCCCCCATGGATGCTGGATCACAGATGTTGCAGGATGAGGGAATTCTGGGTTACAGATGTCCAACCTGTAGATTATCGGTTAAAAGGCTAATGGTGAGAGCACAAAAACCAAACAAACCCTTTCTACTAATTTTAGTTTTTAAACAAATGTAAATTTCTGAGTATGTGCATTTGGAATCTATGCTTTTTAGAATCAATATGTAATTGCCAAAAGTGAAATGTGGCAGTAATTTCCATTGCAATACCAATATATCAAAATTGCAGGGCAGCTGGCTGAGGCAAAAGTAGATGCAGGTGTGACAGGGGTTTAGGTGCAAGCCAGACCAGTGAGAAGTTGAATCACCACATGCCTTGCAACCTTGGGTGCTATGTGAGCATCCTGGGTTGAGAGCTACAGCAGCAGCCATCTTATGAGCATGCACACACCCTAAATGCCTATCTGCTATACAGCCCTAGTAGCTCTGACCCCAGCAGTCTGCCTGCAACCACAACCAGGCTACCACCAGCCTGGGTTTCAGTTTACAGGATGACCCCAACACACTCCCAATCCTGAATTTTCTCTGGCTAGGGCATCTGCTACCATATTGTCTTTTCCCCTTTATATGAAGAAACCTGTCTTATCATCTTGGGAACTGTGTACAATCCCCAAGACATAATATCAAAGAATACACATAATTTCACTTACGGAGTGGTTACTAACATTCCACAGTGGCATTAGTGACCAGTGTGTTCTTATATTTCAAACAATATATTACATGCCTCCTTCTAAATAAATATCATGGCACGAGTGTTTGAGATGTAATGGGTACATCTGATGTGACAGGAGCTGCTGACTTGGAGCATTGAACCACAAATATATCTTTGAGTCACAGCAGGCTAAGGCAAGAGCTGCCTTCCTTGGAAAAAGACACAGGGTAGAGCAGAAGCAAGCACAACTATAGTAGGAAGAGACACAATCTGTCAGAACTGCTAGGCAATGGGAGTGCTCTCCAGTAGATGGTAACACTGAGCAGAGTGGAGAGACTGCTTCCACTAGGGCTGTGTCTAGACTGGTGACGTTTCCCCTGTCGACATCAAAGCCCTTTGTCGGCAGCCCCGTTATTCCTCGTGGGATGAGGTTTACCGGGGCTGCCGACAAAGGGCTTTGATGTCGACAGGGGGAACATCCAGACTAGCGGCGAGCCGACAAACAGCTGATCAGCTGTTTGACGGCTCAGCGCGGCAGCCATGTAAATGTAAATGAAGCCGTGATCATTTAAATCGCGGCTTCATTTACCTTTGCTGAACAAACAAATCTACATGCCTCCGCCGACAGAGGCATGTAGTGTAGACGTACCCTAGGAGTTTACATACTAGTGTTCGGATCAATTAGCTGAACCATGGTTAAATGCTGTGGGGCTTATTAGCAGACCTGTAGGCAACTGATCTTGATGACTCATGACACTCTCTGCCTCTGGGCTGACTCACCAGGCTTAATAAGGCTCAGAGATAACTCAGGGATGACTAGTCACAAGATGACAAATCCTTCCCATTATGGAAAGGTCTTGTTGAAGCCACCTCCTTGGATGATTTAGTTCCTGCACTGATGTCACCAGCAGAGAATCTGGTCCAGAGAAAGGAAGCAAAAGGCATCTGTAGAAATTTAGCAGAGTTCTACAGACTTATTCTAAAACATGTATAGAAAGCAATGGGTAATAAAATATTTTCTATTGCTGTTATAAGGATCTGGCAGCAGAACGGTTATGGTTGCACTGTGCAAGAGGTAGAATTTGAGGGCAAGGCATGAGACCTGCCTCTAATGGATTTCCTGTATAATCAAGTTTGGGAATAGACATTAAAAGATCTGCTACTACAAAGATCCTTCCAGTATTTCAAATCCCTTAGACCCATGGCGGTGTGACTAGAACTGCTTGATAAACTGAGAGGTATATTTTCAAAAAGGGGGTGGGAGCAGGAAACCACAGGACCTTTCCACTAATTTTTTGATCATCTCTAGGAGTGCATCTACACTGCATCCATAGGTCGAAATAAGATACACAATTACAGCTATGCAAATTGCATATATTATTTCAATCTAATTTTGAAATAGCTTATTTTGAAATTTGACGCTGTCTACACAGCGCCAAATTTTGAAATAAAGTGCTATTCTGAAATGTTCCTTAATCCTCATGGTATGAGGGAATAGTGTGCGCATTATTTCAAAATCTATATAAAAATAATGGGCGCATTTAAAAATGTGGAATAGCTATTTCGGGATATTTCCAGTATCCCGAAATAGCACCGCTGTCTAGACATAGCCTAGGTGTGAAAGCAGAAGCATTACTTTCCTTCTTTAGTCAATATGTAAAGATGACTGAATACCTGTTCAGAGATTATGATCTTCAATACAACTTTTATATGGTTGCCTCTTCACTTTAATTTTTCTTTAGTTAATCCAGTTTTGAGTTTACATGAAATCAATTAATCTAGAGAATAGAATGTTCCAGATGATGCATAACAAAACTAATATGAAGTTTGTAATTAGCAATGTTCTTAAAGCTGTTATTTATCATTACCTATAATTTAGAGGCTGCTTATTATATGATGATGGTCCAAAATTTAAGCATTTTTTTCCTTGGTACGTACTGGTATGTATATTTCTAGCTAATAGGGCTGCTATAGGAAACTGAACAGAATATATGTCTTTGACTCAAAGGTCACAGAATTTGGTCACAGAACTCACTCTTGCTGGTACTTTTAAAAGCTACCACTAAAACAATATAAATAATCAAGATATGTACAGGCCTAAGACCATGACTCTGCAATGGGATCTGGGCATGATCAAAAGCCCACTGAAGTGAATGCAAAGGCATCAACTGATTTAAATAGGCTATGGATGAAATACTATGCAGGCAAATTCCTGAGCCCATTCTAAGCTCCATTCAAGATGATAGGTGGCTGTATGAGCAGAGAGGTCTGCCTGCATGGAACACATGCCACAATTATGGGCTGTCTTACAAACCAGAATATTTTATTATTTAACTCTGAGCTTTCCTTTCCCCTTTGTTGGTTTTTCATGTTCCTTACTCTATCAGAACTGGATTTTAATGGGTTGGAGAAGGGACCCTTTCATTTTGGACATGTTGCCTAACACAATGTACACTTGAAAGATATTATCTTTCCTGGAGGATCACTGCTTCTACTCAGCCATATTCCCGTATTAGGCAATCCGCTTCATGGAAATTATAATATCATATTTTGTAAAGAGCCAATGAGAGTTTTGGCTGAATGAGTCCGCAAGTCATTAACCATGTTAAAATTAAAATGTCTCCTAATTGTGTTATAATCACACTTTTCCAATGTGTTAAACTGCTAATTACAACATGACGAGGAAACACTTTAATCTAGAAAATATCAAATATTGTAATCAGTGCCACATAGAAGCTGCTTAATGATTTTTAAAATATAAATTGAATATTAACTATTTTATTGTCATATGATATTTCTGTAGTAGCAATTCATAGCACACAATTATCCACTAGCATTGACATATCACTGAATATGAATAAATGAGCCCTTAAAATTTCCCCAAATCTCCCCAGACAAAATCTTTCCAATTTGCAGGAAACTTCCACCTGGAATAAAATCAACATTATTTTCAGTGTCAAAACTTCCCATGACATAGAAATTCTGACTTTCAGCCAGCACTGTTCATGGCCAAATATTCACCTCTCCTCTGTGTCTACACCCAGGGGAGCTGGTTCATTTCTGATGCATGAGTTGAACAGTAGATGGTGAGCCAGTTCCAGGCATAGACTCCTTTCACTATGGAGCCCAGCTCCAGGAGGCCTCCTTACATATCCTCTTGAAGCTCAGCTGGGGGGACAGGGAAACAATGAATGGAGCACAGGAACAGGGCTACTAAGCCTCTTCACTAGTCATGTTTCCCAAGAGTTGGGGCATATGAAATAAAGTACTACTGTAAAACATGCATGTTGTGCCATCTCTACTTCCCATGGAGCACTCAGCCCCGGGAGTTAAAGAGCAGAGTTGAATGTTGGATGTTCAGCAGGACTCACATTCTAGACCTGTTGCTCAAGTCTCTCATAATGTTCAGTGTGATCTGAGCCACCTGATTCAGCTGAATCAACTTCCTTGCTGCTAACCCCTTAGTCTTGCCCACAGGGTAAGGTGTCAGGAGATCTGGGGTGGGCAGGGATTTCTGCTTCATCAGATCCCCAACCAAAACTTTGAAAGTGTGATAAGTGCAGGATGGCCTATACCGAACTCACCTCCTCCTAACATTTCTATGGCTTACTTCCTACCACACCTCTAAATGACTCAGTTTGGGGCATGGCTGATAGGGTAGTTATTGTTATTTGCTTCAAAACCCAGAGTCACACAACTGATGCAGATCACACTCTGGTGCTCATGTGCAAGTTCTCCCTACTTCTTGGGTGATGCATATAAGCAAGGGGGAGAGACTCACAATTGGATCTCCTCCCTCAGAGCTCCTCTCCTACAATTGCAGGGCAGTACATTTTCAATAAATGATCTCTCTCCTCAACACAGACAAAAGAGAGCAGTTTATTGCAGAACTGGAGTCTTAATCTCTAGCCACAAAACACACCTAAGCTGTGTAAGTATTAGATATACGAAACGTATTTCAGCAGTGGCACAGATTGAACCATCCATTTTCTTAGCTTTTCAAAAATGTAGGTATTAAATCACATCTTTCCACAAAAAATGCATTTTGGCAGCTGAAAAAAATAATAGTTTTCAGAGCTTTAATGGGTGTCTTGCACTTTCAATATGTAACAACTTCCAGTCCAAAGGTCCTAAAGTGCTCTGTTACATATGCAATTTAGTTGCTGATGTAAGAATGATTATATATATTTACCATGCACACAAATGAAAAACACTTTACTAAGCCTTTGAAATACAACCAAATGAGGTAATATGTGGCATCTGTTTTAACGGTGCAAAATTCTTGCACCATTATCCCACAATTTAGGCCAGGTGATAAAGATGGAATCCTATAATTAACAGGTACAGTAAGGGAATTCAGTTTGATAATAGGTAGTTAGTTGCCTGTGTTGGAATTTCTCCAGTGCATTAGGGATACCATTCAAGGTTCCCTCTAAGGTATGCAGCAGCACAGCCTCCCCACCCCCCAGCTGCTTAATGAATCCCGCCCAGTCAAGAAGCTCTGTGCTCAAAGCCCTAAGCCCTGACTGGGCGGAGCTGATTAAGCACCTGTGGGGCTGTACTGCTGCACAGCTTAGAGGGAATCTTGCTATCATTCCTATTTTTGTAAAAAAGTGTTCAGAATTCATCAGTAAACCCACACGCTCACACAGAGAGCATCTTATTTCCTCCATAATTATTATGGACCCTTCATGACTACTAATGGACAGGACTTTAGCTTTATATATCGTTCTTGCCCCTTAACACAATGCTGGGATGTTCAGAGCTCATAAAAAAATGCCATTCATTGAATCACTAACAACACTTCTTTGTAGTCCACCATGCTTGATTTCCTACTTCCTTGGATGTTATTAGGTCTGGTAAAGGGACTTCTGTGCACAGCAAAAGATGGGGTTAGTTGGTTACAGATATCTAATCCTCTCTTTTTTGTCCTGTGACTGCAGAGGTGTTAATGGGCTGCCACTCCGCTTTACTATATGTGCTACCTACTTATGCTAAACAATCTGTTCCACCTTGCATTTTGCTTTGATGATAGAAATGCCTTTCCCCCCTCAAAGAAGAGCTTTGTGTGGCTTAAAAACATCTCTCTCACCAACAGAAGTTAATCCAATAAAAGATATTTCCTTACCCACCTCTTCTCTCTAATATCATGGGACCAATATGGTTGTAACAACATTGCATTGGAAACTCTTTAGTCATTTGCACCTATTCTAAGCCTTGGAAAACACTCCCACTAGCGTGGGAAGTAAATTTTGTTTAGGTAGCATTCTGCCCATGTATGATTGACTGCAAAAAAGGAGGACAACTATGTTTTCTTTGTAACTCTCCCATCCAGATATTAATCATTCCAACCATACTTGGAACTTCTGGCAGGATCATACAACCTGAATATCTCCTTGGCCTTGATTACAGTAAGAAATGAAGTGGTAGTAATTCAACTAGCATTTGAGACTATACTTGTCAAAGGAGTCTAAGGGAGTTCAGTGCAAAACTCCCATGAAAATCTTAGACCAGTTAAAACAATGAGAAGTCCTGTGGCACCTTAACAGTTTTATTTGGACATAAACTATCATGAGTAAAAAACACTTTGTCAGATGCATTGGAGTGCAAATTACAGAGGCAAAGATATGTATACATATAGAGAAGGTTATATGTTATAGGACCAGTGTTAAGAAGGCCAATTCAGTCAGGATGGGCATGGCTCTCTCCCAATAATTGATATGGGGTGTGAATACAAGGAGAGAGGAAATTGCTATTGTAGTGAGAGAACCATTCTACATCCTTATTTAGTCCTAATTTGAGCATGTTAAATTTGCAAGTGAATTATATCTCTCCTGTTTCCTCTTTGTAGCTTGATTTTGATTTTTTTGTGTGTGTGTGAAAGAATGGCTACTTTTAGATACATTACTAAGGCTACATCTAGACTGCCACTTTCTTCCCAATTGTTTGTTCAGAAGAGGCTTTTCCTAAATTTGGCCCATCTACACTGGGTCAAATTTTGGAAAAACCTCCTCTTTTCCAAAACAAGGAAGACTGGGCTTCTGAAAAAGCACGTCTGCTCTTCCACAAAAAATGCTGGAAGAGCAGATGCATTCCCTGAACTCAGCAGAGTTTTTCTGGAATACCCCAGAAAAACTCCATAGTCTAGACATAGCTTATGTGTCCAGGAAGGTCAAAGTATTCTCCTACTGGTTTTTGTATGTTATCTTTCTTGATGTCTGATTTGCGCCCGTTTATTCTTCGGCAGAGAGACTCTCCAGTTTGGCCATTATACATGTCAGAGGGGCATTGCTGGCACTTGATGGCATATATCACATTGGTAGATGTGCAGGTGGATGAGCTCCTAATGATGTGGCTCATGTGATTGAGTTTTGTGATGGTTTCGCTTGTATAGATATGTGGACAGAGTTGGCATCAGGAGTTGTTGCAGGGATCTGTTCCTAGATTACTGTTTTTGTAGTGTGTTGTGTGGCTGCTGGTATATATTTGCTTCAGGTTGGGGGGCTGTCTGTAGGCAAGGACCTGTTAGTTTATAGGCAAAGGCATTATAACTGGAATAGTACCTTCCATTTTAATGCAATACTGATTCTTAAAGCATATTTTCTTATAGTTAGGATTAAAGCTTCTTCTGAAAAGTCTTGCCATCTCGAAGCTAATAATTACCATTTTGAAAGCATCACAATTAGGACTGTGAATCTGACACCATTTCATTTTTTAACTGTTATAGGAAAAGTAATCATGCTCAACTTATGTAACTTGTGTTCATCTGAACAACTGCAAGACAAGTAATCATTTGCATACTTAGTAATTCTGATACATTGCTAAGATTTTTCCCCTTTTCTCTTGGTTAGTTGTAAGTAGTTCTTTTAGAGCAATCTGTAATATCTATTCAGAAATCTGAAATGGAGAATTAATTTGCTAACAAACAGAAATCCTCTCTTGTTTCTTTTATATCACACTCCAGCCAAATTGGAACAATTTCAGTTTAAATCCCCATTGTCTTTTAATCTTTTCTCTAAAAGTTGAGTAAGAAAAATTGCAAAGAAAAAATGAATGAACAATATGGCAATATTAGGAGACTTTAAATAACCAAAGAAAATAATAATCTTTAATTGCTTATACACCAATGCTAGGAGCCAGGGTACTGAATAAGAGGAATGATAGGGTGTTTTATATGACTGAAATGTTAAAATAAAAGGATACTGCAATAACTGTTTAGGGAGGATTGTGTGGGCAAAAGAGAATGGAAGTGGCAAGAAATAATACACAAGATGGAGTAGTAAATATCTGCTATAGACCACCAGATTATACTAGTTACTTATTCATGTAGGAAAAAAAGCTCTATGATCATGGGAGATATCAATATGGATAACACATACTGGAGATCTCCTTTTGTTAGTACTGAAATTTCCTTATAATTATAGGATGCCAATTTCCTAACCTTAAAAAATATTGTATCCAACATGAGGGAATTCTATGTTAGACCTCATCTTGGCAGAAAAATAGGAAGTGGTTACAGAATTAAAAAAAGAATACGAATGCTAGCTTATGTACAAATGATCGTGACTTGCTCGCTGTAGTCCATCAGGGCTCATGGAGGGGCTCTCCCCCATCCAGGTCAGTGGGCAGCCACTCTGGCTAAGCCCACGGAGTCCTGTCATCCTGGGTTTGGGCCAGCACATGGGCCGAGCCGACAGCCCTGACTCTATAGGGCCCTGGCCTGTGGGCGGGGTGGGGCAACACACAGGCTGTTAGAGTGGCCCTTGCCCTGGTGCAGGGCAGGGCAGGGCAGGGCAGCAAGCAAGGAATCACTGAGAGGCCCAGGCCCTAGTTTAGTGTGGGGCAGCGAACAAACAGCTCAACAGTTAGTGGCCCAGGCCCTGGTTGAGGGCGGGGCAACAAACAAAGAGTCACAGAGGCCCAAGCCCTGGTGCAGAGTGGGGCAGTAAGTAAACAGTTCCAGAGAGGCCCAGGCTCTAGTTCAGGGAGAAGCATCAATACAAGCAGTTGCAGTCTATGAAATTATTGGCCTAGGTTCTGGTACAGGGCGGGGCAGTAATGCAACCAGTTAGTAAGGCCCAGGCCCTAGTGCAGTGCAGGGCAGGGCAATAACACAGTCACAGCATAGGCAGCAAGGAGCCCAGGCCCTGGTGCGGGGGCAAAGAGGGGCCAGCAAACAAATAGTTATATTTTATACTATTAGAGGCGTAGGCCCTAGTGCAGGATGGGGTTGAAAACTGTCAGTGGTTCAGGGTGGGGCAGCAAACACAGTTAGTCACAGGATACACAGTTGGTAGTTCACAGCTTGGTCTCCTTGTTGAGGGCAGAGATCCAGCAAACACAGGTTGTTGGCCTGAAGTGGGGGAGGGGGAAGACTGCCACACAGAGATGGGGACCAGGGGGGACACAGGCCTACCTACTCAACTGAATCCCAGCCCAGGGCCCTAACAGAAGCAGAACAGCCTGCTCTTGTGTCAGTGGGATCCGCACCTCAACACGCTGACTGTTCTGGAACGGCCTGACTAATATAGGCTGTAACTGGGCTACTTCCATTCTCCCCCTCTGTGCATACCTGGGCCTCTTTCAGGTCTGCTGGAGTGCTGGGGCTTATCAGCTCTGGTGGGGGTTGACCTTTCTCCTAGTCACTGGCTGTTAGGGGTCTCGGTGGTCCAGGCCAGGCCTCAGCCTCCTGCAGGCACAGTGGTCCAGGCCAATCCTTAGCTTCCCAGCTTGGGAGCACAGAGCAGGCACCTGGTTCCTCTGGTAGCAGGGCCCTGACTGAGCTTGTGGGCTGGACTTTTAATGTAGTAGCCATGCCTCCTGACTTCTGGTCAGGTGAGAAGGCGGGGCCAGGCTCTGCCCAAGAGGGCTCCTGGATGGGTTCTTCCCCCTCCAGGTCAGTGGTTCGCTATTTTGCCTCACTACACTCACATTTACAATGGGCAAACAAAATAAAGCCCACACTAGTGATATATGTGTACACACACACACACACACACACACACACACACACACACACACGATTTAAAAGGTCTAATTTCACAGTGCTGGAAATAATTATGAACCAGAGAAGCTAGAAGGGAAAAAATAATCAGGAACATGTGAAGGATAATTGGGATTTGTTAAAGAACACCTTGTGAGGAACCTAAAATTCAAGAGTAAAAGAACAAGACTGTTTGGGATTTTAACAAATCAACAACTTAGTTCGAGTGGAAGTAAAGGTTGTTATAAAATATAAACAAATGGAAGAAAAAGGAATTTAGTAGTAAATCAATAGAGAGGAAGTGTAGATGTAGAATATTGATAAGGGAAGAAAAGAGACACAAGGATAAATCTCTGGTTAGCAGAGTTAAGGAAAATAAAGAGGGTTTTTATTAAGTATGTTAGGAACAAAAAACAAAAATCCCAACAATAATAATGGTCCATTATTAGAAAGAAGGGCTATAATTATTATTTATATTATAGAAAAAGCAGAAGCATTCAATAAATATGTCTGTTCTGTATTTTGGAAAAAGAGATTATATAGTTATATCAGACAGCCACATGAGATGATAATCGTATTTCCAATACACTGGCATCTCAGGAAGATGTTAAACAGAAACTACTAAAATTACACACTTTTAAATCAACAGATCCATGTAACAGGTATCTGGGAGTTTTTAAGAAGTTATCTGAGGAACTCACTGAACGTTTAATGCTGATTTTCAATAAGATTTGAAACACAGAGGAAGTTCAAGAATTCTGAAGAAAGCTAGGGTGCCAATGTTAGAAAAGGATGACCTGGATAATTAGAGGCCTCTTGAGTAGACACTGATCCAAACTAAGGAATTGGCTGATACCGGACTTGATTAATAAAGATGTAAAGAAGGATAATATATTTAATGGAAGCTTCAGGAGGTAATCAAGTTAGTCTGTACAGGACAAATTTAAAAAAAAAAAAACAAATGGCCAGGTAGCACTTAATAGACTAACAAAACATTTGTTGTTTTAAAAATATATTTAATGCAAATCAAGCCAAGTTTATGGAAAACAGGTCCTGATGAACTAACTAGATACCTTTGTTTGATTGAATAAAGACAATAACATTGATATAATATATTTTAGGGCAGTTCTCCACTTAAAACTCTTCAGTGATGCATCTATGCCACTGTCATGTTTTAATGAAGATGCTCTACACTTAAGGAAGGTGATTCTCCCATCAGCATAGTTTATCTACCTGCATGGAAGGCAGTAGCTATGTTTGTTTGTGGGAGACATTCTTCTGCCAATATAACATGGTCAACACCAGCACTTAAGTGTGTATTTTTCACCTCCCTGAGCAACTTAGTTATATCGAAGTATCAGAGGGCTAGCCGTGTTACTCTGGATCTGCAAAAGCAACAAGGAGTCCTATAACACCTTATAGACTAACAGATGTATTGGAGCATAAGCTTTCACGGGCAAAGACCCACTTCGTCAGATGTATGACAGGTTGCTTTTAGTTATATCGAAGTTATTCTATAGTGTACTTAGACATATATTGGTACAATATGACATTCTGATTTAAAAATGAGAATACTGTACTATAAAATTACATGGCACACATTAAATGGATTAAAACCTGTCTAAGTGATAGGGCTCAAAATCTTCACTGAGTAGAAGATCTAATGAGGTCCTTGAGGGATTGTTTTTTGCTCTACGCCATTTGACAATTTTTTATCAATGTCTTGGAAAGACACATGAAGTTTATACATGACACAAATTCGGAGAGAAATAAATAACGAAGAGACCAGATCAGTGAAACAGAGCAATCTGAGAATTGCTTGGTAAACTGGGTGCAAGGAAACATAATGTGGATAATATATATGTATAAATCTAGGAACAAAGAACATAGACCTTACTTAATGAGGAGATTATATCTGCGAAGCAAAGACCGAGAAAAATTTGGGAGTGGTGCGAGATAATCAACTTAACACGAGCTTCCAGTGTGATGCAGTAGCCAAAAGGTCTAATAAAATCCTGTGAGGCATAAACAGGACTATCAAGGAGGAGTAAAGAGATTATTTCATCTCTCTATTTGGCACTAGTGAAACTGTTGCTAGAACACTGTTCAGTCCTGGTATCTAGAATTCAAGAAGGATGTTGATAATTTGGAGAGGGTTCGACACAAAAATGATTAAGGGATTTTAAAGTATGTATATTGCCTAGTGATAAACTCAAGCTTAACAAACTGAAGGGTAAGGGCTGAATTGATTATAGACCAAAGTACTAATACAGGGAATATTTTATAATGGGTTCATCAGTCTGTCAGAGAAAGGTATAATTTAATCACATGGCTGGAAGCTGGAGCTAGATAAATTAAGACAGGAAATAAGATGTATATTTTTGATAGAGAGAGTCAGTAACCATTGCAATTCGTTATTAAGGACAATGGTGGATTCTCCATCACTGGAAAATTTTCAACCAAGATTGGACATTTTCTAAAGATCTGCTCTAAGAATTATTTTGAGAAAATTCTATGGTCTGTGCCATTCAGGAGGTAATATTAAATAATCACAGAGGTTTCTTCTGGTCTTGATTACTATGGATTCATGAACATAAAACTTCAATATTATATCATTATATCATTCATTGAAAAAAAAACCCCAACCGTTCTGGGGTGGGGCACTTTTCAATAAAAATGAAACCTTGATGAACATCTGGAGGGGTTTTTGCACTCATGAATTTAATCACAAAGTCAATTTCCCATGTAAAACAACAGGAAATGTTCTAGTGCACCTCTCTGTCTGGAAGTGAAATTGAAAGAAAACCGATTCCATAAAACACACGTCTTTTTTCTGTACTTTCTGAACTTCTGCTTTGTGTTTCGATAGCTTTCACCTAAACACAGCATACATGCTATTCATGTTTCTGAAAAAAATGTTGAATGTTCTGGGGGCTTCACTGCTTTCCTGAACACCAAAATATGTGCTATCTACAGTGCTCTTATTGTAGGATACAGTAGGTAGGGAAGCTGGTTTCTCTAGATCCACCTAGTATGTTTCACAGTATTGTGAACTGTCACAAAAGTCTACAACCAAATATACAACTGCACTGTCAACAGCAGGAACACAAAGTTAGCTTTTTACACAGGCATCAATGATTCTGTGTCATTTGCTGGCGCCGTAGCAATGGTGCCTTGCTGCAAGTACAGCTCATTTGGACACAAGGACAAAGGTCTTATCATCCAAACAGGTAGATTAACTTTCAGTTACCATCTGCTTGCCATTACTTGATAATTGAGCTCCTGTTCTGTATGTGACACTCAAAAGAGCCGCTATGAATATTTTGCCCAAGGAAAAGTAAACATTAAGGATAATATGGTTGCTGGGTGTATTCAGTGTATGCTAGGAGGCTATTGTTGATATTATTGCTTTTTATGTGGTACTGTATTTTTTTCACATTCTAATTTTTTCATGGTTTTGGCAGATTGTCTCAGCAAAGCAGTTTTTATTTCTGTGTTTTTCATTTAAACCACTCATGACCTTACTTGCAGTAACATCTAATTAATCCTACTTTATATGTTGGCACCATGAACATATATTTCTGTGAGAAAGACAGAGGATGTCCAAGATGCTTATTCATAATCTGGATTTTCAGCTGGGAAAGTCAGAGTCTCTCTCTTACTATGTGTCTGTACAGCAGTTAGCACATGAGGCTTTGATCTTGGTTTGGGCCTATAAGTAGTACTCTAGTATAAACAATTATTATCAGGCTATGTTTACACTACACAGAAAAGCCAGAAAAAGATACACAAACTGTGAACCGCAATTTGTGTATCTTTTTCTACTTTTCTTCCGAAAGAAGCTTTTCTGACATTTGGCCCGTCTATCTGGTCAGAAAAAAACCCTCTTTCAGAACATCTCTTCTTCCTCATAGAATGAGGTTTACATGGATGCCGAAAAAAATGCATCTGCTTTACCGAATTTTTTTTCCGGAAAAGCAGACACATTCCTTGGACATGCAAGAGCTTTTCCAGCATATCCCAGAAAAGCTCTGCAGTGTAGAAATAGCCTCAGTAACAGTAATAATAAAGCCTGACATCATGAGATAACCAAAACCATTTCCAGACTGAAATGGAGGAATGTGAATTTTATCTGAAAAGAAACGAGACAACTTTTCAGGTTTGTCAATGCTCATTTTGGAATGGCAGAATATTGGGAAGAAATTTGAGAGTTGAATACAGAAAGCAACAAAAAAATAATTTTCAGTTTTTCATGAATCAATGAAGAAGTAAATCCCCTTAACACTAACTGAATACTGCACTCTTCTTCACAATTTGTGCTTCAACTGTTGTGTAAAGATATGGGGCTTGATAATTCTGTTCCGCTAGGACTCAGCTCTGAACATAAGTAAGAATCTAAACTGTACTTTTAGCAACAGAAGTGTAAAAGATTGAGTTATTCAAGTACATGTGTTTGCTGGACTGGGACCATCCAATCTGTAAAGTACTCAGAAACTCAGAAAAATGTTCTAAGATTTCTAATAACTTCCTAATTTTATACCACTAGACTTTAATGTCCTTTGGAAGCTGAATGCATTAAATACTTATAGATATTGCTATAAAGTATGCCACTGCTGTTTCAAAGCTGACATGCAGCAGGGCTGAATTGAAATATGTTGAGGAAGTTTTTGCTGATGTGCATAGATAGTTAATTTTCTTTGTCACTCAGAATTTTCCTGAGACATTTTGTCTATATCTACACTCGCGGCTTCTTGCGCAAGTATGTCTATTCTTGCGCAAGAATCTACAGAGCGTCCACACTGCCTGCCCGCTCTTGCGCAAGTAAATTTACAGTACGGCATGGTAAGAGAGGGCTCCTTGCGCAAGAGCTACGCTCTTTTTTAATAGGTGTAAGCCCTCTTGCACAGGAGCTCTTGCGCAAGAGGGCAGTGTGGACACATGGATGCAGTGTGGATTTCTTGCGCAAGAAAGCCCTATGGCTAAAATGGCCATCAGAGCTTTCTTGCGCAAGATAGCGTCCACACTGCCATGGGTGCTCTTGCGCAAAAGCACAGCTCGCACATGGCAGTGTGGACATTTTCTTGCGCAAGACTTCTTGCACAAGAATACTTGCGCAAGATGTTCTTGCGCAAGAAGCCGCCAGTGTAGACATAGCCTAATTTCTGGAAGTGAAAATATTTAGTATAACTTTTAAATCACATTTTCCAGTTTTTGCACATAATACAGATTGGTTGAACCTCTGTAAACCATGACTCTCTGGTCCAGCAACATCAATGGTTCCTGGATGTTCCTGCACCAGAGAGTCCCAACAGCTGGTAGTTTGGCAGCGGGAAGGCTGGCACCTGGGAGCCCTACTGAGGCCAAGAGCCCTGTTGGGATGGTGGCAGTGGGTCTGGTGGCTGGCAATGGGGCTGACAGCAGCAGGGCCAGCAGCCCTGTTAGGGTTCGGAGAACTGCTGGGACAGCAACAGTGGGGCCAGCAGCAGGGGGTTTGGTAGCCCTGCTGGGGCCAGGAGCCCAGCTGGTCTGGAGTCTGGGGGATGATGTTGACCTCCCCTGGTTTGTCAAACCACCTTGTTCAGGACTGGTCAGGTCCCGTGTGTGATGGACTAGGGAGGTCCAACCTATGCATCTTTTCAAGTAGGACTTTGTTTCTAAATTACTTGCTTATTGTGGAGTTTTAGCTAATCGAGTCTGGGCTAAAGCCAAAGCCTAATGATGTATTTTTAGCTCTAAAAAAAGGTAAACATTAAATGTCATTGTCCCTAACATAGTAGGAAATATGATCTCACTGATGGTCATAAATTAGATCCTTATTATTGACTAGTGAAACCACCTTGTCAGAGGATCAAAAAGTGGGGAGTCCTGTTCTAACAAGCTTCTAACCTGTTATAACAAGTCCTGTTCTAACAAAACTCTTCCCAGTCTCTATCAGAAAAAATATAGTCTCACAATTTTTCTTGAGAGCTTGTCATCTCTTGCTATAGAACATCATGATAATTTGAAAATTTTGCAACAAAAGGCTTTTCATTTTTGCGATGCGTTTTTAATAGGACTATTTAAAGTAATTACAAAATCAAAAATTTGCTTGCTTTTCACAACAAGGGGGAGGTGTTTCTTTCAATTCACATCTGGAAATGAGATGAGGTATTTCAAAAGGAAAGAATATGGTCTCTTCTTTTCAGGCAAAAACACAGCTTAGTTTATAAAAGTTTTTGGCTGATCCTGTCGAAAGATATCACAAAAATTGAAAACTTTCATATTTTAAAATGTGCATATTGAGCAGAACAATACAGCCCTCTGTGTATCTTAACTGAGTGAGAAGTATCTCATTAAAGACAATCAAAACCTATTTCTCATGTGTGAAGATTCTAGTGGAGGATTCTAGAGGTAGACTCCTTTTCTCCCCCAAAAAACCAACAACTCCTGACTTCAAACAATCTAGAACATTAGCAAAATTTGTATTCAAATGTGAATTTGTTGGTTCCGATACATTTTTAATATTCTCCAATGCTGTATCCAGTTTAGTTATTTTCAAATGTCTGGCCATCTCTCCAAAGGCTTCACCAAATCTATATCATCTAATTAAATAGATTAATTCCTGTATTTGGGCAAAATGATTTGACCTATTCTGAATATTGCTTGATAGATCAAATGTAGCCCTTCTGTAAGTATTTTGAAACCAGTTGATTTACATGAGAGATTTAAAATACTTTTCAAGTACAGAATAAGACTTCACTCTGAAAAGAAAATGTTTACCATTAAGGATAAAGTGGATGTGATTTAAGTTGCATCACGTTCCCTCAGCCATGACTTTCCATTGGGAATAGATTTCATGGAAGAGTCCATGAAATCTTGTGATAGGCATCAGAAATGGTAATTTGTTTCAGCTAATAAAACTCCATATATTCACATATCTAATTGGAATATGAGTTCAAACCACTGAATTAAAGGCCAGAGAGGTCCTGCATCACTGAAGCCAAACAAATGTTGGACAACTTAGGATCAAGCCCTGATAAAAGTGTGGCAGTTACGCACTATTTTTTCCATTTAGAATGATTTTATCAGTTTGATAGAGATTTCTTACAGTTGTTGAGGAAGATGGTGGAACTGACTCTGTCAAAACTGAAGAAAATTTCACTACAACTATTTTGTTTAAAATTCTTTGGGAACTATCCATTTGCAAATGGAGCAGGTGTCTTAGCTATTTGTTACTTTCAGTCTTACACAACAAACTACATGAGTAAAATATTTAGGAAACAAACAGCCTACAGATATGACAGTGAATACTGCCAACACATTCTTTCAATTGCTGTAGGGCATGATGCATCAGACACTGTTGCATACTTCACTCTTATTTATAGCTCATTTCATCCTCTTATGTCAACATGATAATTTTACCAGTGGAGAAGGAGTTATGTTAGGTTTTTTTTTTTTTTTTTTTTTTTTTTTTTTAAAGCCTGACATTAGAACTACTTACAGAAAAAAAAAGCAGCCAATGCCTGGAGCACTTGTACACGTCAATGAGATTAGCATTTGTGCTTAGCACTATTAAGCTCCAATCAGGTTTAGGCCCTTTGATCACTATTATAATACAAATAAATATTATAATACAAATTCCAAGTGTGGCCTATTCAAGTAATAGAGGCAGGGGTAGGCCCATTTAGTGGTATTAAATTTGGTTTAATTGCCTGTTCTCTTTGAAAGTCAAATACATATTAACAGATCACCAAAACATGGGAAATTTTTCACATCTCTTAAAATTGTATTTTCATTTCTCCCAGCTCTAATTAATGTGCAAAAGAAATTATAGACAAAGTTTTATATTTCAGTGGATTTTTTTGTCTGTTATATTCACTAAGAGTAGGAATCCATTCATTTAGGATGTGACTGCACAGAGGCACTATTTTGGGATAATGTGTGCTATCCCAAAATAGTGTTCTGTGCTTCTTAACAGCATACCCATTATTCCAAAGTACATTTGAAATAACGGACTTCTTATTCCGGCTTCCTGTAAACCTCATTGCACGAGTAAGACACAGGAATAGTGATTTATTTCATAATTAGTGCTGTGTAGGCAGTGCCAAATTTCGAAATAAGCTACAGGCAGTCCCCGGGTTACATGGATCCGACTTACATCGGATCCCTACTTACAAACGGGGTGAGGCAACCCCGCACTAGCTGCTTCCCCCCAGCAGACCAGGGAGACGCGAAGCTAGCGCCCCCCTCAGCAGACCAGGGAGATGTGGAGCGGCTTTTCTCAGCAGATACCTCAGCTTGAGAGTAAAGGACTGAGGGAAGTGAGGTGTGGGAGAATAAAACTGAGCTCTGGAGAAATGTTTGGCTAGAGTTTCCCCTACAATATGTACCAGTTCCAACTTACATACAAATTCAACTTAAGAACAAACCTACAGTCCCTATCTTGTACGTAACCTGGGGACTGCCTGTATTTTGAAATAAGCTATGTAATTTGCATACCTCAAATTGTGTAGTTTATTTTGAGATACACGCTACTATGTAGATGTACCCCTAGAGACAGCAAACTACAGTATGTGAGTCTGAGAGGGGCAAAGCCTTTGAATAAGTCAGCAGAAATGGACTTTTGGGTAAAGGACCCAGATCTCTCTCCCCGCACCATGTCAAAAAGGCTTAGCACCAGTTACAACTTTTTCATTTACTCTCCTCACAACTGTGGGGGATAGGGTACACCTTCTTCAACACTCCAGGGCCAAAGCTCTGTTCATCTACAGGACTTATTCTGAACTAAACTTGAAAGCATCTGCTCCAATATTCAAAGATTTTTACAACCACTCCATGGTTTCCATGGAAATAATAAGAGATCAGATTAAGTTTCTGAAGCAGCCGTTCTTTACAATATGATCAAAATACATTCCCTTTGCCAAAGTATAGTCCTGAAATTCTCCATAACTTTATTAACCTCTTATCTTCTCCAAATAATCCAACACACTTTTTAGCAAGTCCAGCAAAAATAAAGTCCTTATTCCCCACTTATTTACTCCAGTTTTACATCAGTGCAACACCACTAACATTAATTAGCAGATCCACAAAAGTTGGGAAATTTTTAAGATATCAATAAAAGGTATAATTCCCAAACACTATAACTTTGAAATTCCTTGTCTGATTTCTAATGATCCTTTACAGAAAACACAACAAGAACCCAACAACAACGCTATCTTGGGATGAGATATGGCAGAGGAAATTTCAGAAGTATCATTTTTAGTGGAAATGGGGAGAAGAGTAGGGACCCACTGGCCTTGGTTACCCATTGGTGCCTTTCGGGCTACAATAATACTAATAATTATATGACTGGTTGAATATTTGCAGGGGCAGTATTTTAAATATATTGATTTCTAGTTTGACATTGTCCCCATCAGGTTCTTTGGCAGATAGGGTAACCACTTTGACCTTTAGTACAATGCCTGGCCTAAGACAATTAAATGTTAACAGCGTCACAGAGGAATGGACTTGCTATGTTTGAATATTATCTACCTTAAACAACTGGCTACCTTGAATTTGTACCAAGCCTTGTTTATTTAGAAATTTAAATTCCAGACATTCTGTTCATGTCATTGCTCCCCTCATTTCTGTTAGTTTAATCATTGTACACAGTATAGTACTTTGTAGCCATATTAGTCCCATGATGCTAGCGTAAGAAGGTAGGTGAGGTAATCTCTTTTATTAAACCAACTTCTGTTGGTGAGAGAGAGAGAACAGTTTTTGAGCTTACACAGAACTCTTCTTCAGCACCTGAGAGAAAGCTGGTCCAATACAAGAGTACTTTATGGCCACCTTGCCAGCATAATCATTGTTGATTAAATGAACGAGTTGTCTTGATTTGTCTCTTGTCATTGCTTACCTTTTCTATAACACTAATTGTGATACCACATGCATTAACATAAATGTGAAATTTCCCTGTGACTTCAGTGGGAGCAGGAATGGGGTCTGTTAGTCAAACAAACTTTTGGCTAGTCAGAAACAATCTCTTTCTTTGAGGCAGGATCCTCTTCTTTTCCTCTAATATAGTTTGTCTTTTTCGTGTGTCTGTCTGTTGTTCAAGAGCTCCTCCTAAATAGTAAGAACTAGGGCTACCAAATTCAGTATACAGCTTTCTCTTATTATAACTTAAAAGAAAGGTCAGGGTTTGGTTGTGCCAGGAAAATGGGAGGTGCCTAGAATGGGATTGCTTCTCAGAAAACCATACAGCCCTGAGCCTCCCACCCGACAGGCACTCTTTCAAGGGGAGGGGCATTGCTGGTTGTTCCCCTTCATCAGGGAGCAAGGGGAAATTGCACAGTTTGCTGCATTCCTCACTCTGGCTGGGGAGGTCAGGGGGGCAGATGAACTTGGATCTGCCAAGCTGGGGAATATGTACCCCTCTCCCAGCTGGGCTTGATGGAGCTGTGGGGGGCCATGAAGAGGTTCATTTCACCCAGCCCCAAGTTGTTACACTGAAAGAGGGCTAGTGTAATCCTCCCTTCCTGGGGCAGCTTGCATACTGAACCTCTCATCCCCAGCCCTACCCCAGAGCAATGATTTAAATGAAGCATGTACATTTCCATTTTATTTTTCAAAAAACAAAAATTAATTGAATTAAAGACCTGAGCAATGTTGGATCAATCTTCTAGTTAATTATAATAGTAAATAGCTAATAATTTTGGACATACATTTTCTTGCACTGTCCATGCACAGCTAAGAACTCTCTGGAGTGATGAGGGGAGAAAGTTTTATTTCAAAAAAATTGGCTCCAGATACTCAGGATATGTCTACACTACAGCACTAATTCGAACTAAGATAATTCGAATTAGCACATCTAGACTTAAAAACTAGTTCGAATTAGCATTTTGCTAATTCAAACTAGCATGTCCACACTGAGGCTGTGTCCAGACTCAGGGTTTTTTTCGGGAAAAGTAGCCTTTTTCCTAAAAAACTTCACCTGCGTCTAGACTGCAGCCGCGTTCTTTCAAAATTAAATCGAAAGAACGCGGCTTTTCTTTCGACGGCGGTAAACCTCATTTCACGAGGAAGAACGCCTTCTTTCAAAAGTGCTTCTTTCGAAAGAAGGCGTTCTTGAATGTAAATAGGGCTTCTTCGAAAGAGAGCATCCAGACTCACTGGGTACTTTCTTTCGAAAAAGCGGCTTGCTCTTTCGAAAGTTCCGCGTGCAGTCTAGACGCTCTCTTTCGAAAGAGGCTTGCAGTCTAGACATAGCCTGAGTGGACCCTGAACCGAGGTTAAGGATGGCCGGAAGCAGTGCCGGCAGGGCATCAGGTTAGGACTTAGAGCGTGGAGCTGCTGTCTCAGGCTAGCCGAGGGCGGTGTTTAAAGAGTCCCGACCCCCACCCCGGAAAGACAGTTCTCAGGGGTTCCCCGCTTGCAAAGCAGTCCTGGCTTGGAGTGCCCTGAGTGCCCACACTCGGCACATCACAGCACTCGGCCATCAGCCCGGCTGCACTTGTCGCAGGCTGCCATCCGGGGGTGGGGAGGGTCAATCAAGGGGCTTCAGGAGGGCTTCCACCCCGAGGAGCCCGCAGAGCCAGCCCAGTCCTCCCCATCGGGGGCTCGTACCCCATTTCTCCCTCACCTCCGTCCACTTACCCATCCCTAGTCCCCCTTTCTGATGTACAAAACAAAGGACACGTGTTCAAAAATAGAAACTCTCTTTATTGAACAAAACTGGGGGAGACTGGAAAAAGGAGGTGGGAGAGGGGAAGAGAGAGGGTGGGAGAGGGGAGGGCAACTAAAATGATCAGGGGTTTGGAACAGGTCCCATATGAAGAGAGGCTAAAGAGACTGGGACTTTTCAGTTTAGAAAAGAGGAGACTGAGGGGGGATATGATAGAGGTCTATAAAAACATGAGTGGTGTGGAGAGGGTGCATAAAGAAAAGTTCTTTATTAGTTCCCATAATAGAAGGACTAGAGGACACCAAATTAAATGAATGGGTAGCAGGCTTCAAACTAACAACAGAAAGTTGTTCTTCACAAACCAAATAGTCAACTTGTGAAATTCCTTGCTGCAGGATGCTGTGAAGGCTAGAACTTTAACAGAGTTTAAAGAGAAGTGAGATAAATTCATGGAGGTTGGGTCCATGGAGTGGTGTTAGCCAGGGGGTAGGAGTGGTGTCCCTGCCCAAAGTTTGTGGAAGGCTGGAGATGGATGGCACAGGACAAATGGCTTGGTCATTGTCTTTGGTCCATCCCCTCCGGGGTACCTAGTGTTCGCCACTGTCGGCAGACTGGCTACTGGGCTAGATGGATCTTTGGTCTGACCCAGGACGGCTCAGGGTCGGGGGTCTCAGTGGACCACCTTGATTTTCATGCACACCTGCTCCTGGGTGGCCAGGCTGGCAGCTATCCTGCCCTAGACGGCCACTTTCCTATGCCTAGAGCGGAGGTCGTGGATGAGGTCCACGATGTCCGCACTAGACCAGGTGGGCTCCCACCTCTTGCAGACCTGGGCAGGCTCCTGGGAGTCGCCAGCCTGGTCCCAGGAAGAGGCGGAGGGCTGGGTGGCAGCGGGTGGCTGGTTCGTGCTGTGCCAGGTGCAGGGTCTGCTGGCTTGGTGCTGGCAGGCTTGCACCTGGCACAGGCACCATAGCCAGACTGTGCCCCTTTAAGGGCTCCAGGGCTGGGAGGGGGGCAGAAGAGTTTCCCTGGTGGTGCCCAGAGTGGCCACCAGGGAAAGCTGGGGAGGGCTAGCCTCCCACTAGTTTGAATTAAGTGGCTACACAGCCCTTAATTCGAACTAGTTAATTCAAACTAGGCATTAGTCCTCATAGAATGAGGTTTACCTAGTTTTAATTAAGCGCACCGCTAGTTCGAATTAAGTTCGAACTAGCGGTGTGCATGTGTAGCGCCTATCAAAGTTAATTCGAACTAACGTCTGTTAGTTCGAATTAACTTTGTAGTGTAGACATACACTCAGCTGGTGTAAATGGGCACAGATTCACATTTATTAAGCAAACATTTGCATTTCAGATTTATTTTGGAATTTTAGAATAAGAGCATAGCTAAATCAAAATGGCTTATTTACACTGAATAGGATAATGCTAAAGGGACTGGAAAATAAAGATATGAAAGTTATATATATGATGTCATGTCATTTCTCTAAAAATGTTTTAATCTATTAGACATTGTGTTTATTTATTTAATCTATGTATCTATGTATTTAATCTAATATTAGCTGTTGAGTGTGGCAAGCCAGCTCTTTCCCCCCACGTGGGAGAAAGAAACCTATAGGCTGCTTCTAGACTGGCATGATTTTGCGGAAATGCTTTTAACGGAAAAGTTTTCCCATTAAAAACATTTGTGGAAAAGAGCATCTGGATTGGCACGGACGCTTTTGCGCAAAAGTACTTTTTGCGGAAAAGCGTCCGTGCCAATCTAGACGCGGTTTTGCGCAAGAACGTCCCAATCGCCATTTTTGCCATGGGGGCTTTTTTGCGCAAAACAGTTCTCAGTTGTCTACACTGGCCCTCTTGCGCAAAAACATTTGCACAAAAGGGCTTTTTCCCGAACGGGAGAGTCATTGTATTTGCGGAAGAACACTGACAATCTTACATTAGATCGTCAGTGTTCTTGCGCAAATTCAAAGTGGCCAGTGTAGACAGCTGGTAAGTTTTTCCGTAAAAGCGGCTGCTTTTGTGGAAAAACTTGCCAGTCTAGACGCAGCCATAGAGTTCCTCCAGACAATTGGGTAAAGGGTAAGGCAAGGTATGTCCCTCCCATGGGAGAAGAAGGAAGCCACATAAATCCTTAACATGCTTCCTCCAACCACAAGTTCCTCAGGGATCTCTCAGTCCCCCAGACACCTCCCAGGAGGAGGTCACACTGCAGAGGGGACAAGCATAAAGCAGACTTAGGCTTCATTATCTTTCCTGATTATTCCTCCATTGGTTGCTGAGGGTGGGGAAATGAGAATGAAATGCATAGTGGCCCCATCCCTGGTCCAGAAATGATACCAAGGAGGAAAATCCTGGGCATAAGGAGATCCAAAAACATAACATCACCTATTTGAACAGATCTTGGATTATTCTGAGTAAATTGTGGTTGATGGGGTTGCATGCTTGTTATGTTCAATTTCATGCACGGAGAAGCTATTTTTCCTAATCCATGCACAAATTATATTTCAGGTATTACACTGTATCTGCACACAGAGATCATAAAATAAACAGCAGGGAGCACTTTCTGGCCATTGCATCATATAGCTGTGAAGAATCTTGTGTATTAAAAAAATGGAATGCATTTTAAAAATGACTGATCTAGATCCCTACACCACCACAGATTTACATTAATGCTGCATGCAGTGATATGAGGTATGCTTTTTAAAGGGTCAAAGCCAATGTCCTTTATTATATGTGCAATTTGCAGTCAAGATTTGTGTCTTTAAGATGAACTATAGGCAGAAATCAGAGTCATTTCAAGACTTGATTTCTCTCCATGGGGTCAAATACAGGTTTACATGTTTGTTCCAATCAAGAACAAAAATTCCTGTTGTATATTTTTCAGGTGCAGACAGTATCTACAAATGGAACCTCTTCTTGGAAAACATTCCCATTATGGTAATGTACCTTTCCAATTACACTTCAATTTTTAGCATTTCTGATAAGGACTAAGAGGTTAAGAGATCCTGCAGTGCTAACACTGATTGTCAGATTGAAAAAAGCATTTCAGAAAGTACTGGTGCTTTTGATAAGAAGATGACAACATTTATATTTTTCTCTCTTTTTTCCTTAAGGATGGTAACTTAGAAAAAATAAGATTTCAGGACTCTAAGCTATGTCATACAAAAATACTAAATTGTTCACTTTATGTAAGCATCTGCCTGTTGAAATGGTCTCAGAAGTGTTGTTATTGCAGTCAAAATACGTTAGAAAGAAAGAGGCTAAGTATTGATCCTGTCTGTCTTTTTGCACTTGGTCAATTCACTGACCTCCCAACTCTGCACAGCCAGAAAGTTTCTACACTTGTTTATACTGTAATTACCTTCCAGAACAAGGTACAGCTGGACATTGGGGATCACTTTCACACTTGTAAGATACAGTGGACCTCTGGATAACTGAGAATAGCTAAACATTAGGAAAACAGGCTGGTACACTAAAATCTACGGACTGAAAATCATACATGTCTAAGGAGCTATCATTTCACAAGGCTTTCCTGGACTGAAAAGTAAAAGTTGTACCGAAAATAATATTTGTAGAAAAGGTATGTAGTTTCAGATTTTGGTTAATCCCAGAATTTACATATCTAAAAATTAAAACTAAATAATAGCATCAGGAAACTTTTCAGATATCTTTCAGATACATTATATTGTAGTTTCTAAAGGACAAGCTGTGTAAATAGTGCTGGGCATCAAGGAAGCATCTAGTTTCAAACTATAGATTTTGCAGTACAAATCCCATAATATGGGCACCGTTCTAGTGGTTTAAAGGTATCTTTTGAAAGTATTGCTTACCCCTTTGTCATTGCAGCACTTTTTTACACAGCAGAAGTGTAGAAGGTTGCCTTGCAGTTGTCATGCTTAATTAGTGAGGCTGGCATGACCCTGTCAGTGCATGCCAGAGCTCAGGTCTGTCAGGGAGTGGGCTAAAGCTGGAGCCAGGCAAGGAAGAATGGACATGGTAGATAGAGCCACAGAGCAACCATTACTCACCTTCTACCTCCACACATCTAGTGAACTGGTGCTCCTTTCAATGTCTCATAAGAATTCAAGTTACAGTGCTTGGATTATGTCCTACAGTCCAGGATTTGGATTCTAGTTATATTATCAATAAGGCTGTGTCTAGACTACATGGCTCCATCGACGGAGCCATGTAGATTAGGGTTGTAGGCATAGGGAAATGAAGCGGTGATTTAAATAATCTCCGCTTCATTTAAATTTAAATGGCTGCCGGGCTGAGCCAACAAACAGCTGATCAGCTGTTTGTCAGCTCAGTGCGCTAGTCTGGAAGCTCCGTGGTCGACATTAAAGCCCTTTGTCGACCGTCCCGGTAAACCTCATCCCACGAGGAATAACGGGGCGGTCGACAAAGGGCTTTGATGTCGACGATGGAGTGTCTAGACTAGCGCACTGTTTGTCGGCTCGGTGCGGCAGCCATTTAAATTTAAATGAAGCGGCGATTATTTAAATCACCGCTTCATTTCCCTTTGCCCAATAAACAAATCTACATGGCTCCATCGACAGAGCCATGTAGTCTAGACATACTCTAAGGCTATGTCTACATTGGCACGCTTTTCCGAAAAAGGGATGCTAATGAGACACTTCGGAATTGCAAATGTAGGAATAAGGGATCTTCCGGAAAAGGCTTTATTTTCTGCAAGATCCCGTCTAGACTGACGCTTTTCTCCGGCAAAACCCCGAGCCGGAAAATAGCGGCAGCCATGTTTATGCAAATGCTGCGGGGGATATTTAAATCCCCCGCGGCATTTGCAATTCCGAAGTGTCTCATTAGCATCCCTTTTCCGGAAAAGGGTGCCAATGTAGACACAGCCTAACAGTCCTGTCCTGTATATGAAATCAAATATAGTATTTTTGTTATTTACATAACAGTTTTCAACTCAAGGTACATACAGTACCTCTGAAATCCAACAACTGCTGGAGTGGGGCAGGTGGTTAGCATATGGACTACAATAGTTTGGGGGGAGAGAAATAGTGCTCTGACACATCAAGGAAAATTCCTACTTGACAAAAAAAATATGACAACTAAGCGCCATGCAAAGCATAGCAATCTTGATGAGGAAAGATAGTTTAATGGTTTGTGTGCTACCTGGGACTGAGGGTTAGCTTGCTGCTGTGTTACAAATGTCCTGTGTGACCTTGCACAGGTCACTTAGGGTAGGGCTATACCACAGCTGAGAGGAAACCTCCCATTCTGGGTAGACAGATTCATGCTGGCAGAACTTGAACTTTCACTCATGAGGTACTAAAAGCTTTCTGCTTACCTGACATTCCAGGCTTCAGAACCTCATCTCTGTCTTGACCCACAGTGTCTGCATTGCTATTTTTAGCATGCTAGCTCTGGCTCTTCTAGTGCAAGTCTATCTACCAGCACATATGAAACATGTTCCCAGCTGCAGTATAGACAGAACTTCAGGGTCAAATTTTCAAAGGTGTTTGTGCTCCCAAAGATGCAAACAAGCCACCTGTGGGGTTTTCAACAGCACTTCGGAGTTAATGTCTTGCCCTTTGTCTCTGTGCCTCAGCAAATGTACAATAAATACTCATTTATCCATATTAAAAAGAATGAAGGATGAGTCAACCAGGCTAGGCTATACATTTGTAATACCCTCTGAGATGGGATCAGGGAAACATTACATATATGCCTCCAGGGTAAATTTAAAAAACAACAACAAAGACAAACAGAAATGGCTGCAATAAAAGAACCTCATTATGCTGATAAGAAAAGAGATGTTGTTTTCCTCTGCTAGCTGTTGCTGAGGCTACTTTTTTGTCTTCCTAGTAGCAGACCATAATAGATAGGAGGTTTTTCTCCTGTTCCCTAATTTCAGTGCGGGAGTTTGGGGTGTATGTGTGATACAACAGTACCTATAAGAAATACAAGTGTCAGGTGGAGTATGGGGGAACTCAGGGCAGGGACTTGGGGTTGTAGGGAGTCAGAGGAGGGGGCTGTGTGTGTGTGTGTGCAGGAGTCAAGGTTGTGGGATGGAGAGGGGCTCAGAGCAGGAGCTGTGGGAGATGCAGGAGTCAGAGGAGGGAGCTGAGGAGGGGCTGAAGGTAGGGGGTTGCTACATGTGGTGGCATGAAGGAGTCAGGATTGGGGGATGAAGAGGGCTCAGGGCAGGGGACTCTCTCTCTTGCTCTCTTTGTGTGTGTGTGTGAGGGAGGTGTGTGCAGAGAGAGCAGGGGTCAAAGCTCCCCTCCTCTCCCAGTTCATAGCAGGGCTGTTTGCTCTTCTGCTTTCTGTCCCTGTCAGGGAGAAAGAGCAAAGTTCACAGCTCATCTGTCCCCTGCACTTCACTGTTAGAATGAGGAATGCAGCAAACTGAGCACCTTCCCCTCACTCCCTTGAAGGGGGACAGCCAGCCCCACCTCCTTAAAGGGTACCTAGGACTGAGAGGATCAAGGCTGGGACAGTCCCAGAGGGGAGGCACATCCACAGCCAGCCCATTTCACCTGCCTGGTGATTCTCTTTTCTGTTTGCTTTTATGAGAATCAATCCCATTCTAGGCATGTCCTATTTTCCTGGCACACCCAAATCCTTACCTTGCTTTAAGTTATGATAAGAGGAAGCTGCATATTGAATTTGGTGGTCCTACTTCATATTATTTAGGAGGAGTTATTGAAAAGACAGACAAATACACTAACTCTCTAAAATATATAGTATATAGTTGAGGAAGGGTCCAATATAATTATAGGAAAAACTTAAAAAACAACAAATAGTCTAGTAGGACCTTAGGGTATGTCTAGACTACATGCCTCTGCTGACAGAGGCATGTAAAATAGGCTTCCCAATAGTCAATGAAGCGGGGATTTAAATATCCCCGGCTTCATTAAAATAAAAATGGTCACCGCACTATGCCAGTTCAGCTGATTGTCGGCACAGCAAAGAAGTCAAGATGCGGATTGGTCGTTTCATGAGGCATAAGGGAGCTATTGACGAAGGCTTCCCCTGTCGACTGATCCGTGCCTTGACTGCCGCGCTGTGCAGACAATCAGCTGAGCCGGCACAGCGTGGCGGCCATTTTTATTTAATGAAGCTGGGGATGTTTAAATCCCCACTTCATTGACTATGTCGTGTAGCCTATTTTACATGCCTTTGTCAGCAAAACATGTAGATGGTATCATGAGCTTTCATGGGCAAAAATCCACTTCTTTAAATGACCGATTTCAAAGTGGGTTTTGCCCATGAAAGCTCATGATACCATCTACATGTTTTATTAGGCTTTAAGGTGCTACTAGACTATTTGGTTTTTTTAAAGTTTTTCCTGTTACAGACTAACTCGGCTACCCCTCTGAAGAATATAATTATAGTTATGGCAGGAGCCACTAGATGGCACTCTGAAATAGAGCCTTGCAACTTTTGTTGTTGTTGTTGTTAGCATGGAAAAGTGTGTGCTTCTAGGTGTAATTTTGGTAATTTTGTGATAGTACTTCAGGAAGATGTTGTATGCAGAAGAAAAGTTTCCTCCTGCCTTAACCTCGATAATTAGAGTAATTTCTTAGGGATTCCTTGGAACTGGGCTATGGAGTTTGGACTGAAAGATCCCTGAAAGAGGAGTTTGTGTGTCAACTACATATACTATATACAGTGTTGCAATATAATGTAAATAATGAAGTTACACAGAGAAAATACCCAGACCACATGTTACTGATTTCTTCTCTGCCAGGAGACCAATTTGCAGGGACCTGATATTTGCTTAGCATTCAGAGGGTCAATATTATATTAGTAACTCTTGATTTGTAGAAGTATTAAAGCTATAGTAGGGCTGTATACCTGATATTGCATATAAAGACAAATATTCAGAGCAATTTTGAACCAGAAGGACTTAACAAATGCCTGCTGTGACCAAATTAATATATATATATATATATATATATATATATATATATATATATATATATATATAACCAGGAAGATGACTCATGCAAGATTCGAAGTTAGATATCATGTCATTCTTTCATATGGTCCCAAACAGAATGATACCTCTCCCAGTTATTTCTCTTAGGCCATGTCTACATTAGGAGATTAATCTGAATTTACTAAGTTTGACTTCTGGGCACCTGAGTTTATAAATTCAAAGGTCCATGTCCTCACTATGGGGAAGAATCAAATGTAAGCTCAAGGCAGGCTCCGTTAATGTGGTTGTGCTACCTCAGACTCAGAGCCCCAGGAAGCACTCTGGAGAGCTTCAGGAGGTCTCCCAGCCAATAAATTTGAATTAGTGGCACTTGAGTCACTAAAGTTATTTCAAACTTACAAGTTCAGGAATAGTGTTATTCTTCATGAAAAGCAGGACTACAGAGTTTGAATGCTGCAGCCCCGTATTCCATAATAACGGGCTTGGTGGTGTGGATGCGAAACTTACAAATTTGACTTTGGGGGAGAAGGCTAATTTTGGACTAAGGTCCAAAGTGTAGACCAGGTCTTAGCGAGTGTCAGCTTTTCCATGATTCTGCACTGAATAGTTTATATTACTAATTATGAAAAGGGAGTGAGGCTTTCAACCTGTAAATGCATTGAACTCCTTTGCTTTACTGACTCAAAAGCCACACTCCTTTCCGCCTTCAAATCTCTCCACAAGATCCATCTCTATTTAAAAAAAAATCCCATTAAAGGTGGTTCACCTGAGGCACAATTAGGGACATGTGATGCTTGATCCATTTATAATAAAACAATGGCAAATGTATATAACATTATACATATATTGGTATATTTTCCCCTCCACCTTTTCATGTGTTTTCTTAGTCCCTGCTCTAGCAAGAAACAATGCAACAGTAGACTCCTCCAACTGTATTGAGTTCCTGGCAGTATCAGGATCTCTGACTGTAGACTCTTCGGGTAAGCATCTTTATATACTAGCACAGTAACTATAGTAGCAAAGTGTGGCCTCTGGATATTGCTATATTTATAACAATAACAAACAATAACAATAATGTACTTTGCCACTAGCATGGCTATCAAGAACTATTTTTCTGTAAGTATCTATTAAAGTACACATTACAATTAAAATAAACTTCCTTATGTGTGAGTACATTGAAATGTTTATTTGTCAGATGTTCATACTATCTTACTGAAACATAATCCTTAATACTCTATAATAGATTATACTCTTATAGCAGAAGGTTAATGCAGAAGTTAGCCATAATACCCAAGCCCTGTAGAAAACTCCTATTCTACATCAGTGAAACAAGACCAGAAAAATTAGACACAGTTATATAACTGATTAGGAACCCTGTGTGCATTATATCTCTACTGCTGTTAATGCAAATACTTTCTAAAGTTCATTTAGGTGTTATGGTGAATAATCAACTCAAATTTGTATAAGAGTTCATCTAGTAGTCACTTATTACTATGTGGTGTTAACACTTTAGGAACTGAATCAACAGTGGGAAAGTTTAGTTTTGGCCAATCCCTCAGTAGTACAAAATTATAAAACTGATTGCTTCCATTTACTTTCTTTCCACTCTTAAAGACAAGTTCTTGTTTAACCGGTATTATGGTTCATCTTTTGCTTTTTCAATGGGCTTCAGAAATTCCTTTCCCTATTTACAGTATGGTTCAGTACTTTGGTTACATTTAGTTTCCTCTTTGTCCTTCTGTCTTCAGCGTGTCCTTGATTCAGAGAAAAACACTTGTGCTCATGTCCTCTGCTAAACCGGGGTCAAATGAGGAATACAAAGTTTTGCAAAATGCATGATCACTGCTTAATTTGTGCCAAGGCTTGCCAGGGCAGAGCTTTAGCACCTCTGGGCTTCACAATTCACACACTAGCACCTCTGGGCTTCCTATGTCAGTTATAAAAGTTAAAAATCAAATTGCTTGAACCCTAATTGCCTGAGCCCTAGAATCTCTTTCATTACAAATTAGGCACTCAATGACTCTTTGACAAATGAGTACTGTTCTTCATCCCAGGCCCAAAATCTTTATTTTTATTGCTATATCATCTATTTGTGCCACTAATATTCAAGTTTTGCCCTTGATTATATATTAACTAGAGGGTTACGAAACATAGCTGAGCGCATAATATAACCTCCTCCCACCTCTTCTTTTTAAGCTGGAACTTCAAGCTTTTGAAGAGATGTTGGTTTAATTCAAGCTCACCACTCATTATACTGTGTGAAGTGTAACTGCATGATCATTTTAAGATGCCCCCCCCCCATTACTATAGTACCTGAGCATCCCACAATCTTTATTATATTTATCCTGAAACATCTGTGATAAGTTAGGGAAGTATTTATGGAAGTATTGTTATCCCCTTTTACAGATGGGGAACTAAGACACAGAGAAGTTAAATGACTTGCCCAAGGACACATGGCTGAAGTAGTTCCCTAACTTCTGGAACATTCTTCTTGTATAGTAATAGATCATTACTGTTTCCTCAGAACTGGGGGTGCTGGAATAGTTAAGGCTTCTTTACACCCAACTTGGAGGGAAGAGTCATTGTTAAAATTTTGCTGAAATACCTTTAAGAAATTATGACCTGCTCCTGCTATTTTACACAGAAGAAACTCTCGCTGGACAGGCACAGAGTCCTTATTCTCACAAGGGAATAAGAGACTGACTCCTTCCCAGATGAGCTTACATAGCACCCCAGCTGTCACATCTCCAAGGAACAACGGTTGAATAATCATGCTGCTAATATGGTTTATACTGTGCACCAATGACTTACCTGAAAACAAACAAGTCTGAAATCTGAATAATTACTTTCTGTACACGTGAGAAATGTTTTAGCTACACAGGCCAATTTTGTTTAAAAAGTTTCTGATGGCAGCATATTTATCTGCATATTATATGAGTTCATCAAGGGTGTGTCTAGACTACAGGGTTATTTTGAAAAAAAGTGGCCTTTTCTCAAAGAAACTTCACCTGAGTCTAGACTGCTGCCACATTCTTTCAAAATTAAATCAAAAGAATGTGGCAGTTTTTTCGACTGTGGAAAACCTCATTTTATGAGGAATAATGCCTTTTTTTAAAATTCTCTTTTAAAAAAAAGCATTATTAAATGCAAACAGAGCTTTTTTGAAAAAGCATCCAGACTACCTGGGTGCTCTCCTTCGAAAAAGCGACTCTCTTTTTTCAAAAAAAGAGGCTGCTGTCTAGATGCTTTCTTTCAAAAATGGCTTTTTTGAAAGATTCTTTCGAAAAAGCCTCTTTCGAAAGAGGCTTGTAGTCTATATGTACCCTAAGTCTATTCTCATGTTGGACTGGGTATGGAAACAAAAGAAGATACTTATCCGTGGAAAAAGTTAGCAATTCTGCAAAATGTGATGAATTTAATTATTCATGATTATTCACCCAATTATTCAGACCAGAAAAAGTTGCCTTTAGTTGTTATTTTCCAATCTAAAAATCAATGATCCAGCCAGGGAGCAGAGATAATGCGACATGACATAAATGACCAACCATTCCATTTGTAGTTTATGAAAACAAATATTAAACAGTTTGGGAAAAACTTCAAAAATAATAATCAGGAACAGTCATTATTTATTTATGAACAAAAAAAGGTAAATATTTTGGATAGCATATTCAAAATGAATGGTTAACTCAGCTTTTTAGGGAGCTACTTATTTTCTGTTATAAAAAATAGAGGTGCGAATTTGTCCAGCAATTTGTTCACAAAATTCTGAGCTCTTTTAAGCCACATATGTATATTAATTAAGGCCTGTTTCTCACAGAACTTGAGCACCAGCATTTCTAACTGAAGTCGATGGGAGCTGTCAGTGCTCAGCATTTTTGCAAGGGGTAAATCCTGCCCCTTGTTCATAGGAAGATCCTGAATTCAGTTGCAGAGAAGACTGTACAGGGCTCTGTGTCTGTGGCATATCACAGTTCTGCATGTACTCTTTTCAGAATAGTATAGAGGAGACTGTCCATGAGGGGCAAGACTAGTGAAGCTGTGACTATACAGATCCACCAGGTAGCTGTTACTCTGTGACCTCAGGCAAGATTCAGTTTCCCCACATCTCTGAGCCTTCCCAGCACATGGGCCATATACCCAAGCAATGACTGGGGTCCAGCGTTTGGCTGTAATAATCTTGAGCTGTCATGGTGATTTTGTTGACGAATCAAGTAAACTTCTTTAAAAACAGTTCAACTTAAGAGACAGATACTAAGATGGCAAAAAACACAGACATGGAATGGAAAGAAATAGTGCACAGGAAATATAGGTGAGCCCTCTTATTCTGGGTGTCCTTGATGCAGGCATACCTGTGGTTCAGACCCTGGCAGGGAGAGGATGAAATGGCTCTGTGCACTGCCATTCCCCTCCCCACAGCTGGGAGAATGGCAGCACAGCAAGGTGCTCGTCTAGGCTTTTTCCCCACCTGTCCCATAGTAGCAGGTGGCAGTGCCTTGTGGAGCTATGTGTGGTCCTGGGAATGGGGCACTAGGTAAATGCTACAACCAAAGCCCCAAACCCTCACACATCCTCCCTCCTGAGACCATACCCCCACCTCCAGCATGTTCCTGCAACCTCCCTCCCTTGCTCTGACCCCTGCACATCCCACAGCCTGCCATGAGCCCTTCCTCACCCCAACCCTGGTTTTTGAACCCCCCTCACCCACAGCCTCTACCCTGAGCTCCTAACATCCCCAAGTCTCTGCTCTGACTCTTGCAGACTCCACATCTCCAGCCCCCTGCCCTGAAGGATTCAAGCAATGCCAGGTAATCTTCTGAGAATACATAAAGTAGAGGGAAAAAACAGCAAGCAAATGGTCTGGTAGCACTTTATAGACTAACAAAACATGTAGATGGAATCATGAGCTTTCGTGGGCACAGCCCACTTCTTCAGATGACTGTGCCCATGAAAGCTCATGATACCATCTACATATTTTGTTAGTCTATAAAATGCTACCAGACCATTTGCTTGCTGTTTTTTTCTGTAAGGGTGTGTCTAGACTACAGGGTTTGTTGACAAAAGTGGACTTTTGTCGACAAAACTATACCTGCGTCTACACTGCCGCTAAGTTCTGTCGACATAGTGTCGACAGAACTCAGCAGTTTTGTTGACGGCTGTAAACTTCATTCTGTGAGGAATAACGCCTTTTGCCGACAGAGTTCTGTTGACAGAAGGCATTATTGCATCTACACTGTCCTTTGCGTCTACACTGTCATGTCGACAAAGCGGCTTGCTTTGTCAACATAACTAGATGTAGTCTAGATGCTCTTTGTTGACAGAAGCTTTATCGACAGTATCTGTCGACAAAACTTCTGTTGACAAAAGCCTGTAGTCTAGATGTAACCTAACAGACAAACTCGGCTACCCCTGAAGCTCATAAAGTAGGGAGTAAGAGTACAGCAGAGTAGGCAAGAAATATAGGATTACTAAAGCATCTCATATATTGTCCTGACAGACGGTTTTGTTCAAATAGCTGACTATATAATCGTCTGACCATTGAGTTTTCTGGATAGGTCTTTAGGAATTTTGTCAGCTATTCACCTCAAAAGGCTATAGGAGAAATAGTAAGGAAAAAGACAAATTGATGGCTGGAGTCTCAGCTAAGATTAGCACTACTCTGTCTTGTGTGCTGGTGAGTAGCTTGTTACAATTGCTGAAATCTCTGCCTTGTGGAGAAGAAATGTAGTTAAATGGTAGTGCTGCTGTATTAATGGCATATTTAGTACAAAAGCCATAATAATGCAACTTGATGTGCACGAAATTATAGATACAAAATTGCACTTTGTCCCCCCAAATTATTTCCCCATCACTTGAGAGGCAACCAGCTCAGAGGAGGCGGCTCATTAGAGGCTTCCCATGAATTGTCATGTGTCATTCTCCTCCTAGAGTAAAGCCCTTGTGCAGTTCAGTCTTAATGAGCTTTCTCTTTAGCTTGGTCTGCTAGCTGCCAGCTTTGCTCACTCACACTGAGTCAGTCTTTCATATAAAATGAGCACTGAAGGAAAATACTTTAAATACTCAATAAAAGCAAATGACCTTTTTACTTCTCTATAAATGGAGCCATTTCTCCCTCCATGTGCAAGTGCACACCGTTGACTATTTACCATATCGTATGACATTTGATACTGAGGGACACTTAACGTGTTTACATCCTGCCATTCTCATTGTTCAGCTGGTGAAAAAGTAAAGTTCTTTTCTCCCCTTTGATCATTTTACTGTTCATATAGTTTAACAATTCAATTTTATATCACAGTGCCTTTCCTTAAATCTTTTTCATACTCATAGCTAACTCATCTGTAAAATATATGTGTCCAGTTCTTATTTAATGCTTTATAGTGGACCTAGCTGAATGTATCAAACATCTGCATGCTGGACCCAATCCTGAAGTATATTTTTTAATTAAATAGGAGTCTTGGCTGAGGACTTAAAATTGGGCCCTTTGGCATTGGTCAAGAGCTTGGATAGGCTGGTGAAGACTTTTTGCCCTATGAAAAGTTCTGCTTTTAAATTATTCTGGGAGCAGGAACATGTGTGTCTCTATACAAGTGTAATTGAAAAGATCACTAGCTGTCTTTCCCAAAGCGTTTCTGAAGATATGCACCTTTCACTTTTGCTGTATGTCAGAAAGAATGGAATGAACTCCCTGTCAAGCTTATAGGGGAGGTTTAGTCAAAGAGGGAAATAGAGGTGGTGGAGGCTGAAGGGTGACCCTTTGACCCAAGAAAAGAACATATCTGATGAGTTTAGCTGAAACTAAACAAGAAAAACACAATAGAAATGGACCTTTTCCCTCTTCTTGAGCCAGCTTTCTCTCTTATTGGAATACACTGGCCTTCTTAGTAGACTTTTCTCATTGACACCTACTTTTAGTACCTTTGGAACTTTTAACTGAATGTCACAAAAGTTCCAACTTCCTGTCTATCCGTTGCGGCATGATTTCTGCAATGGCAGTCAGACTGCCCTTGTGGTAATGCAACTGGAAATCCCCATTGGCTACCAAGTGAGCCAGATATATTTTCTAAAAGTTCACAAAATGCCCAAAGTTTTACAAAAAGTGAGCATCCTTTTATTTTCAGTAGTTCGGGATTACAAATCTCTCTGGGACTTCACAGCCCCCAAAATTGATGTGGGAAGCAAAACATTAAAAAGTCTCTGCAAAATTGCCAGAGCCCCAGGTAATGTTCAGACCTGAAATTCAGGCAATTACCCACTGAGAAGAATCGTCCCTCGGCTGTTAGAGGGGAAAATTGACAGTCTTCTTAGCTATATTGCTCCACTATTAAAGCTAAACGAACTTCACCTAACAGACTTCACAAGTGTGAAAGAACCACCTTCATGAATGCAGGGTAAAATTTGTCAGTGTATTTGTGGACAAATGCAGTTTCAGTCAACCTGAAACTATTCATGAATCAGACACAAATGTGCTGAATGATTTCAGCCAAAAATACATACACTCAAGCTAGATTCACAGCGTGGTCAGGAAAAAAAGAGATGGTGGTGTCAGTTGTTACAGTTAGTGGGTTAACTGAACTTTCGACTAGAGCCCTGCACCGATACAAAATTGGTATCTGCATCCACATCTGCATCTGCAGAAATGATCCACCGATAACTGTATCCACATCCACGGATACAGATACATGTGAATATAATGTGGATATCGTGAGTTTGCAGGATTCTACCTCTGATCCCTCTATAGTCACTCTGGTAACCCTTTATGTACCAGACCCCTTGAGGCCTTCTCTTTGTGGATGGGGCGATTCGTCTTTTCTCCCTTTAGACCAGAGGTTTAGGCATGCTGCCCCACTGCAATTCACTGTTCTTAGCACAGCAGTCTAACCCTGTTCCTTAGACTGCTTTTGTGTTACTTCTTAGGTGCTATGACAGTGGTTACCAGTTTGACTCATTCAATCTGAATTTTTTTGGAATTCTATTTGAACATTCCCTCCCTCCGCCTTCTTTTCCAGAACTGCCAGTGCACAAAAAAATGTAAAAATGTAAAAATGAATTTTCACCCATTTCTACTCTGTCCTCCTCTAGTTTTAGCTCTTACCTTGCTTTTCTCAAATCGGGGAATGTCACCAACTCTTCCATCAAGTGCCTTACATCAATCACATGCACAAGTAAATATCAAGGAACTGAAACTTGAATAATCTCATGGATTGTAATCAAAGGAAAGAGTGAGTAGCCAGAGTATATACCCACTAAGTGGCTTTTTTTCCTTTTTTTTCTTGTATGTGGGTCGGGAAGGAATTTTCCTCCAGGGTAGATTGGCAGAGGCCCTGGAGGTTTTTTGCCTTCCTCTGTAGCATGGGGTACAGATCACAGCTGCAGGATTCTCTGCATCTTGGGGTCTTCAAACTATTTGAAGGCTTCAATATCTGAGATATAGGTGAGAATTATTCTAGGAGGGGTGGGTGAGATTTTGTGGCCTGCACTGTGCAGGGGGCCAGACTAGATGATCATAATGGTCCCTTCTGACCTTAAAGTCTATGAGTCTATGAGTCTATGTGTAGAACCCAAAGCACATGCCTGCTCACAGCTTGCTTCTAAGAGAAGATTCTGTTCCATTAAAGGTATTTTTGCAAACCAAAGACTGAAATAGGTGCAACTAAGCTACAACTAAAAGCCACCAAATGGATGCATCAGAGGCTTCTAATTAGCTATTAAACTTACATTCATACTTTAAATCATTGGGCAGCATGATACTTTTCCTGCCAAGAGGGCTTAGCCATCATGGGACACCTTACTTAAAAGTTTTTCAAGATTCTAAATGGATTCTGAATGTTTCATTCTCCTCTCTGTCACAGCTCCTTCCAACTTCATTTAAAGTAATAATTAGAGCATGCTACTCCCTAAAAGCGCCTTGGTTTCTTCACAGACAGCTAACTGTGAGAAAAATGTAAAGAATTTAGCTAGTAAATCATTCATGAACTACAGGTTTCTGCATGAGCAAGTTCAAAGCTTTCACATCTGATATACAACAGCACAGAAATTGGAAAAATACAGGATTCAAAAAAATAAATTACAATACATTATTGGTTTCCTTACCATAAGTAACACAAAATAATTCTAAAACTGGTAGTTTAAATTGCAAAGTAAATATTTCTGCCAGAAAGGTGTTCAAATCAAAGGACTTCGAAGTGGTGATCAATGTAAATTACTAGTTTTAAATAATCAGGAGGATTAAAAGAAAATCAAGATTTGTTTCAGGCAAGACTGAAAGCACTGAAATCAATCTGCAGTTGAGAACTACTGAAAAGTAAAATACAGGCCATATTCATTATTGCTTCGTACCTTGAAATATCATAACATATTTACATTAACTGATTATACACATTGTCCTCTATCTCAGTAATTAAGCAATCGTAATAGTCTAAAATAATTCTTTAATAATGAAATGCAAAAGGGTCTAAATTAATTATTGTGTAATTCAACTGACATTAGTGGGGTTCTGCTGTGTTTCTGGAGGGCTGAACTTAGCCTCAATTCTTTCTCTTTTTTAGTGTAACCTTGTGAGGGTTCCCATAGCCAGCTGTAGAATTGTTAACGTTTTTGGGTTATATTAACCACTAGAGGATTTACCTAGCATTGCTCAGGTCCTTATTCAAATACATTTTGTTTTGCTTCATTTAAATCTTTGCTGTGGGTTGAGGCTGGGAGTTGAGGGGTCCAGTATGCAGGCTGCCCCAGGAAGAGAAGACAAACCCAGCCCTGTCTCACTGCACCAGCTTGGGGCCAGGTGAAAGTGCCTGTCCATTGCCACTACAACTTCAGTAGGCACAGCTGGTGGACAGATAGAGACACAGACAGATGGACACACAGACAAACTCTCTCAAATAGATAGTAGATAGCTGTCCCTTTCTCCATCCCTTTCCCCTGTGGGGTTATAGTTGTTCCAGCATACCAAATGTGGTGGTCCTAGCCCTTACTATTTAGAGTTCTTGAGCAAACAGAATCACAGATGGACAGTCAGACAGACAGATTCTCTCAAATATATAGTAGATTTTGCCTCCACTCCAGTGAAGAATTTAAGCTTGTGCGTAACTGTATTATTTGCCTAGATTTACTAGTCTACCTTAGTGCAGCAGACTGGACTCAATGACTTTGAAGTGTCTTCCAGTCTTAGATTTCTATTTATGACTTTGTAATATGATTCCTGAACTCCACCTCTTGTCCTTAGCCCCCCCTTATCCCTAGTCCTCACTGTTGTACCCACACACATTCCCAGTCTCCTGCCCTAAGCCCCTACTCAATCCCCTACCCTGATGCCAGACCACACCGTATGCAGCTAGACAGGGGTAGGAAGCAGCCCAGGGCAGGAAGCCAAGAGGCAACCCAGTGAGCGTGGTGCATTTTGGAGGAATTCCCTGCTGAGCTGGGGTTGGGAACACACCCACCACCAACAGGGTCCTGGGCTGGGGCCCAATGGAGAGGGTAGGCCCAGGCCTTCCTATCCCTACCGCAAGGAGCAGGAGCTCTGATCAGTGAAGGATTGGGCTGCCGGGCCTGATAGGGAGTGACTGGGCCATCAGGCCTGACTGGAACTGATTGGGCTGCCACGGACTACTGGTGAGGGGTCAGTTTGCAGGGTGTCACCCCTCAGAAGAGGTATGAGGCAGGAGGCTCCATCACAGCTGGTGGAGAATATGGGCATAGGTTAAGTGATTCTTCCCTATCCCCCACCTCCTACCCACCTAACCCTGCCCCCCGGTACAAGGGGGAAGGTTGGGGACTTTAAAACAAGGCTCCAAAAAAAAGGGAGATTTTTTGGGGGGTGTTGTTCTCTTATGAGTGTTTTCACCCTTAGGGTATGTCTACACTACCCCACTAGTTCGAACTAGCGGGGTAATGTAGGCATACCACACTTGCAAATGAAGCCTGGGATTTGAATTTCCCGGGCTTCATTTGCATAAGTGGGGAGCCGCCATTTTTAAAACCCCGCTGGTTCGAACCCCGTGCAGCGCGGCTACACGGGGCTCGAACTAGGTAGTTCGGACTAGGCTTCCTATTCCGAACTACCGGTACACCTACCGAGGTGAATGCTGATGCTGCTTGGCCTGACCCAGAGTGACTAAGCCACTAGGGACTACTGGTGAAGGGTCAGTGTGTGGAGTGTGACCCCTCAGAAGAGGCATGGGGCAGGAGGCTCCATCACAGGAAGGCTCAACAGGTAGGGGATGAGATTCTTCTAAGGCCTACTGTTCTTCCTAATGGTCCATTATCCTGAACTGGGTCTTCACCACCACCTGCCTAGACTGGAAACTTTTTGCTTACTGGGTGTCACCTAAGTTCCCTCTAAGCTGTACAGCAGCACAGCTGCTTAATCAGCCCCACCCAGTCAGGGACTCAGGGCTCTGTGCCTAGAACTGCCTGGCTGGGGAAGGGGCACTTCTCCTTCAACTACCACAGCAGTTCCTTGCTGAGGACAGAGCAGTGAGTCTCTCCCAGCCGGTAGAAGTTCTGGACACATGAATGGATTAAAAACTCAGAGTTATGCCAGGAAATGCATAACGGGGAATAAAGCTGCTTTGGCAGGAAGATGAGTTAAATGACTCAACTTGAAATCTCGAGTGCATATGACATTCCTTTTCCTGAAGTCCTAAGTGAAATGTTGGGCTTAATTCTTAGGTGTGATACGGTCCCTTTGTGCTGCTTCAGCTGTGCCAAGAGCTGTAAACCACAACCAGATAGATAATTTCCTATTGGAGGGGGAATACTTGCATACCAAGGAAAAAAGCCAGTATAGCCAGCCCTGCCTCATTTTTTTTCCTGAAAAATGAAAGAGGAAAAACTAATTCTTGATCCAGAGACTGTAATGAAGCCACACACCAATGAAGAATCTGAGGTTTTAGTAGCAAAATACTCTGTATGACTAAACTGAAATTATAATATTCTGCCACTGTTATTATCAGATGAAGCAGTTCATTATTTAATTGACTGGACTAATGAAATTCCTACTCTAATCTAGAGAACAAATCACCACAGTGCTAGTAATGGGGGAGTGGAAGAAAAGCCAACTGAAGAAGAATATATGAAGCCACTTTTATTTCTAGTTATAGAAATGTAGCCGTGTTAGTCTGGGGTAGCTGAAGCAAAATGCAGGACAATGTAGCACTTTAAAGACTAACAAGATGGTTTATTAGATGATGAGCTTTCGTGGGCCAGACCCACTTCCTCAGATCAAATAGTGGAAGAAAATAGTCACAACCATATATACCAAAGGATACAATTAAAAAAAATGAACACATATGAAAAGGACAAATCACATTTCAGAACAGGAGGAGGGTGCGGGGGGGGGGGGGAGGAAGGAAGGTAAGTGTCTGTGAATTGATGATATTAGAGGTGGGGAGAGTGGGACATCTGTGAGCTAATGGTATTAGAGGTGATAATTGGGGAAGCTATCTTGGTAATGGGTAAGATAGTTTGCGCATTTGTTCATTCCTTCCCGGAGAGTGTCGAATTTTAACATGAATGACAGTTCAGAACTCTGTCTGATTTGTCACACCTGGCTGATTTGTCCTTTTCATATGTGTTCATTTTTTTTAAATTGTATCCTTTTATTTCTGTAGGTGAGAACTATTACTTTAATGAAGTCAGTAGGCCATGTTCTGCCATTAGTTGCACCAATGATGCTTGCAACCCTAGATGTTATCCTTGGTGTTTGAAAACAGAAATCGTTTCTGGAATAAATAAAGATGCAGCAGCCACAGACCATTAAAAGGATGATTTGCTGGCATTGTGATCATCATGATTGCCTCTCACCCCAAATTAACTTGGTGGCTAGCCATTCTTTTCTGTAATAACACTGGAATGCAATAGGGCAGGTGTCAAGAGAAGTTGACCGAGAGCGTGTCTGCCCTCTAAATTGAGGTGTGATTGTACAATGGCGAGAAATACCTTTGTTAGCTTTATCCATGCCAGAATGACTAAAAATAGCTATGTATCTGAGACAGTGCGTATTTCAACATGGGCTGTACAGCTTAGGGCCAGATTGACACAGGGGTTTGAGGGGCTCTCAAAAATATATAACAGTGACTGCATTGCTCTTCATCTGGTGGCCAAGGACCAGATCCAGCACGCGTGGGCCTTCTTCCTGGCATCAGTTGCTCTTCCATGGCTCTGGGAAGCAACAGCCAGCACAGCTGCTCATTAAACAATAAAGCTTTCTTCTCTCACTTGTAAGAGCCTTGCCTATTCTCCCAGGAGGTGAGGAGAAGGAGTAGAGGAGCCATCTCTGTTCACAGGAGGGGAAGAAGGAACAGAGAGAGCCCTGCAGCTGAGGTAAGCTACACGCATTGCCCCCCTCTTCTTTTCTGTGAGCAAGGCTGTCTTCCCCTCAGGGGTGCTGGGAGAATGTTTATAGCGGGGGTGCTGGGAGCCATTGAACGAAACTGTAAATCCTGAATACAATGGGAACACCTTAAAGCCAGGGGATGCTGCAGCACACACATACCCCCACACTCCTCATTCCACACTTATGCTCCCCTCCCCACTTACTCCCTGTAACTCCTGGCCTAGGAGAGGGGATGGAGTGGAGAGTACAGATATGGCTTTGGTGCCTGGAATAGGGGAGAGGGGCCTTTCTGTAGCCTGGCCCCCTATTCCATTCTGGAAGAAGGGGATGAAGAACTGCAGTAGGAACAGAAGTGATACAGGGGGAAGGGGCACACCTGGCTGGAAGGGACTTGGCAGATGGAGAAGCCTAGAAGGCAGAACTGATGGGAGGATAGGGATTTAACTGATGAGGGATGGGCAGACTCCAATTTATGGTCCCTGTTCACTGCCATGCCACAGGTTTAATTTAGAAACTTGTCATTTCCATTGAAACAGCTTGATGTAGACTATATTGATGCATTTCTACTTACATTAATCCAGTCAGGAGCTTAATCAGATGCTTCTGCAACATACAGTGATTAGCTATTGATGTGCTTTCATTAGTTAACATGCTTGTGTATGGCTCAGTTCTTTTCTGATAAAAAACAGTGTGAGGGGAAGCCAACATTTCAGGCAATCAAAATGGGTAATTAGATGCCCATTCATTTTCCATGATCTTAATTCCTAATTTTAATGTCATGGATTTAACAGAATTAATATTGATAACATTGCAGGATATTTATAGAATTTATTTTCAAGGTTTTGTTGGAATATTTTCAACCAACACCCTTCATCTTTTATTTGGAGATTAGTAAATACAAGCTGTCATAGTGCTGTGGTCCCAAACAGTGCCCTTAGGTCTGCCAAGATTTGGATACTACCTTATCTGGCTCACCAGAAAATGTATTCAAATACCACTGCCATAGGTAAATAAATCTATACATCGCAATGTTTATTACTACCAAGTATGTGCCAACATTAAAATGGTTTTGTTCACTTTAGGTTTCATTCAGTTTTCAATTGGTATATCACGTTTAAAAACAAGAACAGAAATAACCACGGTCACTTAACAACAGCATGTTTGGTGTTGGGCATGTGTGATGGTAAAACATTGAAAGGAAGGAAGTGAATATGCAAGGAGAGGTCACCTGGGCCCTCTCTACTTAATCTACTTAATCAAGCCCTATATACAAGGCTCCCCTGGAGTTGGGGATACCTACTCGTATTGCTGAAGACCATGTAGTTACTGCTATTTTTATTTATGCTACCTAGATTAAAGGTAGCATGGATATAGCTTCTTAAATTGAAATTACAACTTGCATTGCCTCCTGAGATTACTTGAATGGGGTGCTGCTGTGCCCAACATCCCTGAATATACAAGGGAATACAAAAATATTTGCAATTTCTTGAAGATGTTTGTAAAGTAGCCATTCAGCCATATAGGAAACACCATGGCATGACTATCAATACCACTCATATTTAGTTCCTTAGGGGGAGACCAACAATTAATGAGATTTGGGCTCCCAAATTCCTTAAGTGCTTCTAAAAATCTGACCCCTAAATAAAGACAACCTTTAAGATGTGCAGAGTACCTACAGCTTCCACTCACTTGAGAGAGAGTCAAGCACCTCTGCTAACACCACTTGTATTTTGGTGCTCATATGTGCATGCAGGGTTTCTCTTTAACACCCTGCTTTGAAACTATTGGTCTAAACTTACTAATAAGACATAAATGCAAGTGGAGTTGCTTGCTGTCAGCATTTCAGTTGATCCTCATGACTACTTTCAAGGACTGTTTTCATTGGAGACTCAGAAGATTTTTAAAGCATATAAGGCAGAAGCACTAGCTAGGACTCATCCTTAGAATGAATCCAGAATCGTGAGCTAAAGCAGACAGAGTACAGTTTTACAATTACCATGATGCAGGCACTTGTGTCCTAGATCTACCACACACTCATTAAATGAATCCTTGCCAATGAGTTGTAGACTTCTGATATGATTCCTTCTTTTTGCTACACTAAGAAAGCTCAGTTATAATAACAATGGCCTTTAGAATATGTGATTTAATATTTTTAATTCTGGCACCAGTTCTTCTTCACCTGCCTGTAATTAACAAGGTGATTAAAACAGTCAACCTCAGAATTGTTGATGCTTATTTTTTCATTCTGATTTGAATCAAACAAAATGAAGAGTCAAGAAATCAAAAGGAGTCGAATGAGGATGACAGAACATTTTCTTTCTTAGAGATATATTTCCCTTTCCCCACATTTTAAAATCTTTACTGGACACAGACTGATGTTCCAAAACAATATGCTACTGAACTCTCCAGAACAAAGATCCCTAAGGTACTGTACAGTCATATATTACTGGTATTTGAGCTCCTCAAACAGCTATAAAGATGGCGGTCTGAATAGGAAACTTTTAATTAAAACATTTATGTTCATTTCATTCATTGTTCTCCTTTTTGAAAAAATAAAAATAGTGTGGGCCTTGGATTCTAAAGTGATAGTTAAAGATAACTGACAAGAAGAGGTGCTCAAATATATTTCACATGTTGAGGTTTTTAAGTATAAGCAGCTATTTAGAATATCCATTAGCACAAAAGGTGAAAAAAGGTCTAATGTGTAAATAGATAGGCTGCCACAATCAGTGAAATCAGACATTCAGATGTATTAAAAGTGTGGCGCTAATCTGAAATTCTGATAAGCCACTATAATTTAGCAAATGACCAAAATGGCAGATTAAAATCAAATATCCAAAATTAGCTATTTCTCCCGCACAAGAATCAATAGGGCTGTATTTGACCTCTGCTCTGATTATTATGTCATTCAAGTAGGTAACACAAAAAATACCATAAGTAAAATATGTGGCACTAGACAGAGCAATTATACATTTGCTCCCAAATTATTTCTTAATATAGAATATTTTCTTCAATCACTTACTAGGTGATTTTCAGAGTAGAATGAGGATGGGAAAATAATGACCCGGTTCAGTAAGTTTAGCCCATTGAATAAACAAACTTTTGTACTGAAAGAGTCTGGGAGAATAATTCTCTCACTTGAAATGATCTTCCATTCAGAAGAATACCTTCTTTTAAATTGACACATCAGACGATGTCTCAACAAAACTACATGGGATTTAATATTCTAAAGGTTAATTAGTTTTGGGGAAAATAAATTGCTTTCATATTGTTTTCAGGAACTTGGATTCAATCTTCTCGTGAACATGACTGTACAGTTGTATCGAGCAACATTTGAATTTAAAATAACCTTTCTTATTCCACTAACTTTCTGTTAGGGTAATTAGCTATATACATGTTCTAATGTTTGCATTGTTAATGGTGACAACACGTATACCACAGATTCTGTTGAGGCAGATAAAAAGGCTGAAGTAAAGAAGGCAATTTACTATAATTTTCTAAGTCTCTCACTTATTGTACATTGCTGTTTAATAATTAGACTGCATGTCAGATTGTGAAGATCTACAGTCTGTAGATTTGGAGCTATTATCACAATGCAAGATTCAGAGCTAAGTGAGGAGGAATTGGGTACTGATGAGGGGGGAAGTAATTTATAATATAAGGAAAAAATCATCATAAAAAATCTCTTCTCTTCATGCTTTTTAATATTTTCTTTAAAATATACTTTCTTTAAGAATATAAGAATGGCCATACTGGATCAGATGAATGATCCATCTACCCCAGTATTCTGTCTTCTGACAGTGACCAGTGTCAGGTGCTTCAGTAGGAATAAATAGAAGAGGAAAATGTTTCATGTGATCCATCCTGTCATCCAGTCCCTGCTTCCTATAATCAGAGGTTTAGGGACACTCAGAGGAGAGGAGTGGCCATGTTGGGTAATGGCCATCGTTGGACCTAGGCTCCATGAATTTATCGAATTCCTTTTTGAACCCAGTTATACTTTTAGCCTTCAAAACATTTCTGGAAACCATTCAAAAGATGGCATCTTTATGTTACAGAGATCTAGTTCACTGACGATATCAACACAAGAAAGATGATTGTAAGCTTTTGACATTATCACTCACCAAAGCTATGCCTGCAAGAAAAAATCCCATACAAAACCCAAAAGGGAGTAAAGTTTAGTCTGTTGACATCTCAAAACAAAGATCCCAAATAACCAACAATTTTGGAAACTGGAACTTTTAATGTGCCACAGAACAAAATTAATTCCAAAAACTAAGGAAAATGAGCACCATCAATTAAACCTTAAAGCAACTGACATTTCCCATTGGTTGTCACAAAACTGAAGACCACATTTTTAGGTGGAATATTCTAATTTCCGTTAATTGATTTAATAATAATTAAAAGCATTAATAAGTATAAAAACTCCCCCTCAGTCCTCTGGTCAGTGGGCTGCTCACGGATTGTTCATCCCCCTCACTTTTCCCTCCATGCTTCTTTGTGAGCCATTAATGGTTTATCTCCTATTCTATTTGGAATCTGGATGTTCTTAATCTTTCATAATAACAGCAAAGGAAACAAAGGGCTAGAGATGATACCCAGACCCTCTTTATACGGAATAGTCCAGTAATCACAGCACTCATTTGGGAAGTGGGAGACTCAGGATTGAATTCCTCACTCTGCCTAAAGTGTAGTTGGGGCTTAAACTTGGTTCTCCCACACAGGTACCTTAACCACCACATTACTGCCATTTTATCTGTCATACGTACTCAGTGAATAGTTAAGTATACAGAAATTGAATAACCTTAGCAGAAAAGACTGAGAGGGACCCATCTCAGAAAACTCAGATGCTTAGCGATTACAACTTTCACCTCGGAGGGGGAGGCCTGACTCCTGCCTGTGCAGCCAACCATTGTCATGCTTCTGACAGCCAGAACTGCTGCCTGACAGTATCAGCAGGTACCTCCTTGTCCTTCAGTCTGTATTGAGCTGCTGGGAGCCGGATTTGCTGGCATAGGGTGGGGCAAAGCAATACTCTTTATTTGCTGGTACATTCAGTTAATTGGCAACCCCCATTTCCCATGAGTGCCAGATAAGAAAGCTTTTACTGTATAAGTCTCAATAGTCTTGTGAATCTAACCCAAATAATTTAGGGAGCTGAAACTATTAGATAAATTGTGTCCAAACCACTAATAATTTTGATTGACCTGAAATTGCATAAAAATAATTTGCCTCCAAAATAGTTTGCTTGGGTCTACTGAATAATCAAGCACTCTTTTAACTTGTTTGTTTTTTAATGAGAAAGCTGGTAAGGATGGAAATGGTAAATTTTTCAATGTCTTTGTTTTTATAAATATCAATATAAGACTTAGTTTTGATAGCAGTTTGGTTAATTAGGAAACAACTGCGGAAACAATAGAAAAGTCATCATTCTCTTTTAAATTAATTAATGCCATATGTGAAATGAAAGATTGCAGCTTCAAATACAATAAAAACCTGATTATTATTAAAGGTTTTATGGATGTATAATTGTGACTTATAAGATCACTAACTAAATGAATATAAATATAGATAAGAGCGAGCAGCTGCATTACACCACTTGTTGAGAAGTCCATTTTTCATGTAACATGGTGTGGACAGTTTAGAAAGGGGAACAGAAACACCCTGATATACATTAATGCAGGGGTGGGAAAATACTGGCCCATAGGCCAGATCCAGTCCGCCAGGTCTCCGCAGGTATAGGGGATCATAGCTCCCATTGGCTGCAGATTGCTGTTTCCAGCCAATGGTACCTGTGGAGGTGCAAATAAATATAGCATCCCACCAATGGCTAGCCCTGGTGAACTGACACAATTTTTTGCTCACTTCTGCATTATAGACTGAGAGTAGAGGTAATGCTTCTGTAACCGGCAAATATACTGGCAGTAGGGATTGAATTTGAGACCTCTGGATCTTACTGCATTAGCATCTATTTGAGCTCTAAGGTCTGTAACCCAAGGTTGTAGAAGGTGCATAACCTTCTGAATACGGCATAGTCAAGAGCAAGCGCACGAGCAACACAGTGCCACTTTGAAAGGGTGTCAGTCACACATATCATTCCTAAAGGTCAGATGAAAGATAAGAACATAAAAACGGTTATATTAGGTCAGACCAATGATCCATCTAATCCAGTATTCTGTCTTCCGAAAGTGGCCAGATGTCCCAGAGGGAGTGAACAGAACAGGGAATCTTCAAGCAATCCCTTACCTGTACCCATTCTCAGCTTCTGACAGAGGCTAGGGACACCATTTCTACCTATCCTGGCTAATAGCCATTGATGAAACTAACCTCCATGAATTTATCTAGTTCTTTCTTGAACCATGTTAAACTCCTGGTCTTCACAAACTCCTCTGGCAAGGAGTTCCATGGGTTCACCGTGTACTACATGAAGAAAAACTTCCTTTTGTTTGTTTTAAATCTGCTACCTATTAATTTCATTTGGTGACCCATAGTTCTTATGTTATGGGAACAAGTGAATAACTTTTCCTTATTAACTTTTTCCATACCTGTTATGATTTTATAGACCTCTGTCATATCCCTCTTTAGTCTCCTCTTTTCTAAGATGAAAATTCTCAGTCTTTTTAATCTCTCTTCATATGGGACCTGTTCCAAATCCATAATCATTTATGTTGCCCTTCTCTGAATCTTTTCCAATGTTAATATATCTTTTTCTGAGATGAGGCAACCGCATCTGAATGCACTATTCAAGATGTGGACATAGCATGGTTTTATATAAGATGTTCTGTGTCTTATTCTCTATTCCCTTTTTAATTATTTCTAACATTGTTTGGGGTTTTTTTGGCTGCTGCTGAACACTGAGTGAATGTTTTCAGAGAACTATCCACAATGACTCCAAGATCTCTCGTGAGTAGTTATGAAAAAGTGTTCAGTGGCTATTTCTGGGGGCTAAGAGAAGCCAATAAAATCTAGAGCTTGTATTTATTACAAGCAGGAGGGAATAAAAGGAAAAGAATATAAAAGATGGATTTGGGGAAAAAAAGAAGAAAAAAGGGAATTATTTGAAATCCCTATACAAAATGTTATTAAAGAAATGAATATACAAATATTCTCTTTCATAGATATTGGTCTTTCACAGATATAGTTTTCCCTGCATTAGGACAGCTTTGTGCTACACTGCTGAGGCTCAGCTCCTTGACACCTGCATTAGCCAACCACTGGATGTTACCCTAGTGCAGGGGAACCACTGTAGCAACACTTCTACATTCTTCACCTTTCCCTGTAGCCAAATGGCATGATCATAAAGAAGGGGGCAAAACTGGGGCAAACCACAGTTGTCATAAGAGCACCAGGAGGTTGCTAACAGAGGGAATAATTAAACGGCTTGAACATGACTTTCATTTGCACTCTGAGATCAGTTCCTGAATGGGAGGAAGAGGATTGTAAAGGTCCCTTAAAATACCCCTTGATTGAAAGTCATAATCTCAGCTGTTTTTCTTCTAAAGCTTTGTTCTGTTTTGATTCCTTTCACTTTCCTGTTGTGTTTCATCTCTTCTTCCTAATCCTTTCCTCTTTTCTTCCTCATTTTGAACATTTTTCTTTCCTCCTTTTGATCTTCCTACTTATTGTTATATCAAAAATCCTCCCTTTTCCTCCATCCTTGTTATTATGATTAAAAACTCTTTGTATTAGAATAGGAGCTAGAAGCTTTAACTGATATGGGTCCCTCCAAGTGCTGGAAGTTTTGTATTTTAAGAGATAGCTCTTGTGCTGACTGTACTCTGAGGGTGTGTCTAGACTACAGGCTTTTTTTTTTTTTTTGAAAAAAATGGCCTTTTTTCGAAAAAAGTGGCCTTTTTTCGAAAAAACTTCCTCTGCATCTAGACTGCTGCCGCATTTTTTTGGCCACAGTCAACCTTGTTTTACGAGGAATAATGCCTTTTTTCGAAAGTGCTCTTTCGAAAAAGGTGCTATGTAATGGAAACTGTGCTTTTTCCAAAGAAAGCATCCAGACTGACTGGGTGCTCTCTTTCGAAAAAGTGGCTTGCTTTTTCAAAAGTACTGAATGTAGTCTAGATGCTCTTTTTCTAAAGAAACGAGGAGTCCTGTGGCACCTTATAGACTAACTGAAGTGTAGGAGCATAAGCTTTCGTGGGCAAAGACCCACTTCGTCAGATGCATGCATCTGACGAAGTGGGTCTTTGCCCACGAAAGCTTATGCTCCTACACTTCAGTTAGTCTATAAGGTGCCACAGGACTCCTTGTCGCTTTTGCAGATTCAGACTAACACGGCTACCCCTCTGATACTTTTTCTAAAGAAGCTTTTTTGAAAATATCTTTTGAAAAAGCCTCTTTCAAAAGAGGCTTGCAGTCTAGATGTAGCGTGAATAGGCAAGACAGAGAAAGAGTGAAGAGCAAAGTATATGTTCTCCCTTTTTGCAGAAGATTTATTGAGACAGACAGACAAAGACTTAAAACACATTCTTAATCCTAAGCATGTTCTTAAATACTCCACTGAATCCAATGCTAAGCAATTGTTAAGGCCTCAGAGGAAGTCCATAAAAACTGTGAATTGAACCCTGAGCCCAGGTCCAGTACTCTAACCATAAAATTATCTTTCCTTCTGTTCTTATTGAGAAATAATTTTCACAATGTTAATCAAACAGTTGCAATCTGTGTGTGCATAAAAGGAAGGTAGATGGGCTAGCAGTCAATTATATCTGTTAATATCACTAAGTAAACAACTGGTCACAATAACTGGTAAAAGCAAACATGAAAACTGAGTTACAATGAAGATTAAGGTTGCTTAAGGAATTGAATGTTCTTGTTTTATACTTACTGTCCTGTGCTAAATATGACTATGAGTAAAATTGCACCACTACCGCTATCCCCAGATTACCAAAACCATTTATTCTTACTGCCTAATTGTTGAGTTAATCCCATTTCACATTGAGTGTCAGGAAAGATGAAAAATGGCTTTTTCAATTTTTGTCCTCTGCTGACCTGTTACATCAGGAAAGAATTACATAGAAAAAGGTTGCTCAAGCTTTCTAAGCAGCAAAGTTTATAGAGCTGTCTGCCAGAGAGCTGCAGGAAAGGGTTTTTGAACAGTCTTAGAGAGATTTCAGTACTAAAAAGGAGGCAAAGGGTTTGCTTTTAAGTACTTATGTTGTCATGTGCTAACAGTGAGTTTGAAGAAAGTCTCTCTCTGCTTTCAAGTACATTACTCAAACTGGCTCAGGCTGGCATGCCCTTCTGGCAATGGGTCCTTAGATATTAATATGATAGGCATTACATCTGCTATACGAGTGCCAAGGAGAAAAAGTTGTACAGGAGCACAATAAGCAGCAGAGTTACACAGTGAGGTGGTATCTTTTGCTCACTCTGATCACCTGAGTGGGCCAGAGTGCATTGGTGTGGTACAGACATTCTCTCTGTTTGGAGAAAGGCTGTCAAGTTGCCCACCAAAATGTATGCCCAAATACATGTGCTAGTCTTTAAGGTGTCACGGTATTCCTTGTTTTTGCGGAAACAGACTAACATGGCTGCCCCTCAGATGAAGATATTCCTTACTTCTCCGCATCTCCTGAGCATTTTGTAGCTACAGAAAATGAGCATGTTACACTTCTGAGCTAATGGGATAGAATATTTCTGACAGAGAATTATTTAAATGCTATGGTTAAGCTATTGTTTGGCTCTGTGTAAACTAAAAGAGGTAAAGAACAATTTCCTAATGAAACACGCCTAGTTCTATCCCTAATGGGTTAGCTAGGAGGAAGATTTCAGTAGTTCACATTGCTACCTAGAAGTAATGCTGCAAGTTTTATTAGTGGTATCATGCAGGATTCTCATGCATCAATGCTATCCAACAAATAGAGGAGTTTACAAATTGGCTGAGTGCACTCTTGTTTATGGCTCATCACTTATTGCAGTACAACATTAGCCTGTGTATGGTATCACTGCTTAATAGTTCTTATGAGTGAGTAATAGATTCAGTTGCTTTCAACACATCACATTACTGCCCCCTCACTTTGCTCATAAAACATACTGAAATGACATTTTTTTCTAAAAATGAGATGAGATAATAAGCAGCCCCACCTCCCTTCTTTGTCCAGCAACACTTAAGTGCTTTATACAGCACAGATATAAATATTACAAAAACAATCGTTTCCAGGATCGAGAAGAGTTCATGTAAATATCATCAGGTATATTCCATGCTATTAGTGTAGTTGTAAAGAACTTAGTCACACAGAATGCCCAGAAAGAAAGCCTCATTAGCAGTCCATATTACTGAGCTATAATCTTTAAGCAAACCTGACATGACTGAATAAACACAACATTTTTCTAAAGTAGAATCAAGTACATATACTCCACAATACTTAAAAACACATTTTCTTTCTTTTGTTGTTGTTGTTGTTGGGTCAGTTACAAGGAAGGCGCCCATTTATATATGCTTTATGGGCCTTTCGGTTGATAAAACTCACATCATCAAGAGTCGCTTAAAAACACATAGATAACTAGTTTGCATAAAAATGCCATTATCTTCAAATGCAGTTCTACCCTGAGAAGTGGCTGTAAAATGGCACTGTGGCATCCCATACTCACTTTCCACACAAAAAGATCATTCTCTCCATCAACCCTTCCTACTCTGAGATCTGAAAGCCAATGTGGAGGCATTTTCCTCTCTCACACACATTATGACGAATAACAAAAGTTCAGCAGGACAAATTGTACTCTCACTACTGACTGAGAGTGTTGATATAGATGTAACTGACAAAGATAATAAATAATGCTTAGGTTATTCCATTGATCATGCACAGGAAGACGCAATGTCCATCCCTCTCCCATTACAAGAGAAGTTGAGTGTGCTCAAGGCAGTCTGGATTGTGATGGGAGTTGATTCTGAGAGTAATAGGTTGCTTTAGTCAACCAAAGCAAACAAAATTCATTGAATATATGGATAACACTCCTAAGCTTCTAACAAAGATAAAAGCTGTCACACAGGTCAACACAAAATCCAGTGACAAAGCAGAAAACAATGGACAGCAGACCAACAATAGATTAGTGCACGGATTACAGAATTATTTCCCTTGTAACTGTGCATATGTATCTGTATGTGGGCAAGGAACTCTTAGCCCTCACAGGCCAAATACAGCACTGCCAGAGGACATAAGTTTAGAAAAAACTATAGAGCTATGGATGACAGAGTTTAGAAAAAGCAAGTTTCTCAATATTTTAAATATTGCATCTTGAACTAGTAAAGCTACTCTGGTAACACGCAAGGGCCACATCTATATTTACCAGCAGATCGATGCTCCAGAGGTCGATCTTCTGGCATTCAATTTAGTGGGTCTAGTATAGATCTGTAAATCAAATGCTGAGGGCAGCTCAGCCAACATCTGTACTCTAAACTGTCACGAGGAGTAACGGAAGCCATTGGGAGCATTTCCTCCCATGGGTCTCCTGCTGTGTGGATGCTGCCAAGCTCGGCTTAAGGTAAACCGACTCCACCACATTTTCTGAATAGCTAGAATTGCATACCTTTAAGCCAGCTTTTTAGGTCTAGTGTATACCTGGCCAAGAAGAGGCAGCTCTAGTTTTGACCTTATCCTAAATAATATGCAATGGGTATTTCAAGTAATAGGCACACCTGAGCCATTAAGCAATCCTTACTGTTGTTTTAGTTTGTAGTGTAGAGAGCCTACCAAAAGCTACCACTTCAGAAGAGGACTGAGAAGGGTAGGAGTCTGAAAGAAAATTAGGAAGTTAGGTAAGAAGACTTTAAACTCAAAACTGTGGAAACTTAAACCCTTAGATTCAGTATGGAACCTACCTAAGCGTACTGTTACTGGTCCACAAAAGACATTCAGGACATCAAGAAGTAATTAATAGCAGCATGGTCAACTATTCTCAAACTGAGATCTGCATATGGTCCAAAAACTGAATAAATAATTTCTACCCCGCTGAAGCAACTGGAGATAACACAAAAGCTAAAGCTTCCAAAATGAAGGTGACATTACTAACATTACCACAGATTAGATTTAATCCACTTCCTTTACTATGTTTGATCATTTAAAAAATATTTCCATTTATACAACATGGTAATCTAAAGCCAGGTCAAAGTCCACTCAAAGAAAACACAGATTTCTTCACTGCTATCATTTTGCTTTCATCCATTTTGTCAGCTATTGTTTTGTTAAGCATATGATAGCTACCAGGAATGATGGGAAACCCAAGAAAGGTTCAAAGTTGGAATTTGATTCAGATAAACATCCAAGAGTTTTGGATTTTTACATTAAGCTTATCGGAATTCTCTAGGCATTGTATGTCTACCAAGTGGTCTGATAATTTCACAAGAACAATTTTTCTTGCCAAAGTTCTGTTATAATCATGGCTGGAAATATCAATCATAGCCAAGATTTTCATTTTCAAAAGTGAATTTTTGGATGCAAGTTGAGACATCTTAAAGGAATCGAAAATTCAAAGGAAAAATATTCAGCACTTTCTGAAAATCAAGTTTTTTCAAGATGGCTCACATTGGGCCCTCCAACATGAATTCACCTAAAAGTTATTTTGAAAATCTTGATATATGAGTATGACCTAGTCTTCAGGTACATCAGCACTTTTGGCTTCACCTTTGGAAAATGGAAGGGGACAGGTCTGCAAAGATTTCACAAGCCCAGAAAAACTTTGGTTTGAATTAATTTTCATTGAAGTTTTATAGAGTTTATCTTAATCAATTCACCCATCTTTACACTGTAGGGAAAATTCTGTCCAAACTCATCTACATACTGTATCTTCTTTGCTACTATTTGTTATAACCTCACTAACATCCAAAACATTCACTTTTTAAAATGTTGTATCCAGAAGGAACAACAGTAATTGTTGTATCAGCTTTTTTTTAAAATTAAAGATGGATCTAAGATGGAATGTTTGAATCTGAAACTGAATTATTTCACAATTATGGGTTTGTTGGTTCAGTTGAAGACTAGAATCCAGAATGGAGCCATGTTTATCAATACACATATCTTCAATGTGTATAAAAGCTATTACATACATCTCTTCTAGAATATCACTTCCATTTTATAGCTAGTCCTGCCCTGATAGACAAGATTACTCAAGGAAAAAAATATAAAAAGCAAAGGGCTGACTATTCCCCTATGTCTCTTTAGGGCCAATATACATCAAGGCTGTGTTTACACTGGCCTCCCTTTCGGAAAAGGGATGCTAATGTAGCACTTTGGAATAGGCAAATCCATGGGGGATTTAATATCCTCCGTGGTATTTGCATTAACATGGCTGCTGCTTTTTTCCAGCTTGGAGATAAAACGGAGAAAAGCGCCAGTCTAGAAATGATTCTCCGGAAAATAAAGCCTTATTCAAGTAGGAATAAGAGATCCTCCGGAAAAGGCTTTATTTTCCGGAGAATCACGTCTAGACTGGCGCTTTTCTCCGGCTTATCTCCAAGCCGGAAAAAAGCGGCAGCCATGTTAATGCAAATACCGCGGGGGATATTTAAATCCCCCGTGGATTTGCCTATTCCAAAGTGCTACATTAGCATCCCTTTTCCGGAAGGGATGCCAGTGTAGTCACAGCCCTACTGTGTGCATGCTGCTTCAGCCATGCAAATCAGTCAGAACTAGTGTGCAGAATCTGCCCCAAAGACAACAGCAAATAAGAGAGGAAAAAAAGAAAAGGCTCATATTTTCAAAGTGCTTTACAGATATTAATCTTTGCAACACTAGTGTGAAGAACGTCAGCCTCTTTTCTTCACATTTTATGGATGGGGAAACTGAGATGATGGGTTAAAGGCCTGCTCTTCTTGCTAGGAGATTCATTATAAAACTCCAGTGGAACAGGCCTAGGCCCCATGTGACCAGCCTAACACCTTATAGAGCACTCAAGTCAGAATCCAGGAGTTCAACTCTTTGAGTTTATATTGTCCACCTATCACCATAATTTCTGAGCAGAAGCAACAACGATAGTTTCCTTCCCCTTTTATGTACTCAATGTATTTGCTCATCTATAGTCATCTCATTTCTCCAACATTATTTTTCTATTTTTTTATTATGTAGTCATTGCAGAGTCTCAAAATGAGACTCAAACACCTGTGGTTTTGTTGCTTCATTTGCCATCATGCTAATAACTGAACATGTATTTTAACCATGTAATAAGAAATAATCCATATGGAAACAATCAATCTGTATCAAACTGGTTTAATTAATTATAATAGAATGTCTTGTAAGGAAGTAGCTGAGCCATCTCATGGAAAGGATTAGAGCAATACATTAACTGGAGTTGGCAAAATTTCATGTAGCATACTTCTAATGCAGGTGATATTCAGTCATACAACACATCTTCAAATCATAGCAATATTGTACATCATGCAGATGTTCTTTCATGCAAGAGCCCTGTTTACTTATTTGGCAAGTTAAATTCCCTTTTAACTATCATTCCATGGAATTAGCCCTATGTCTCATCACTTTCATCAGAAGCTTTCTCTCCCCTATAGCTACAGCAACAAAGTCATGCCAGAAACAGTGAACTAAACTTCAGCTCTGCATTACATACCTTCATCCAATAAGCATTCCAGATTGGCCAGTAGAGTGTGATAACATAATAGTATTTTTCAACAGACGTGCGCCCTTCAGGGCTTCATACATTTTCCTAGTGCCAGCTGCTTTAAGAACAGATCTTGAGTGGACATTTTGTTGTTCCTCTTTTTTTCTGAAAGAAGATATTTAACATCAATATTGCTCATGCTAGGAAGAGAATTGTATCCATGTATTAGAAGTAGAAAATAAAGAACCCACCTTATAAGTATTCAACCACTTTAATAAAAAATGATCATATGATTTTTTCCAAAAAAATTCTTTTAGTATTTAGTACAGGCCCTCTCAGAAGCCTGTCTCTGTGCTTTCTGTAATGAGTCTTTTTAATGGGTATAGAATTGTATTTTTTTTTTGTTTCTCTTCCCTTACCACTTTCTAACAGCAGGGCTGAAGGTTTCCGCAGGCTGTGAAAGTGTGGGCGTGGGCTGACTTTTGTGCTTCAAAAGGGGCGGGCATTGGGCAGAAGAGATGCAGTCCAGGGGCAGCCATCCTTCAGTTCCACTCGGACCGCAGTGCTACTTCCCCAACTCTCAGAGCTGTGTGCAGCGTTCAGAGCAGTATTCCAGTGGTGATTTAAAGGACCCAGGGCTCCAGCCATTGCTACTGGTACAGTAGCAGCAGAGGCAGCTTGGAGCCCTGGAGCCCTTTGAATCACTGGGCCCTGGGGCAAATGCCCCCTTTTCCTCCTTCCTCCTCTCCCATTGACAGGCCTACTTTCTACCCATCTGTCAATCTGTCTGAATCAGTAAGATCCTCTGGACCAGAACGGTTGTGTCTCATATGTCTTAAAAACAGTCAGCACATGATGGACACTGCTGAATACAAATAATATATGATCATTATATGATGATATAAAGAAAGAGCTGCAAATTTCACAAAGTTGCTTTGGAGAATTTATAATACAGCGTTACATTTTTCTATAAATACCGGTATATCAGACTCTTTGCTATAAATTATAAAGTTGTTGCTAGGGTACAATTCAGCTCTGTGATATATGGAGAAATTCAGTTTGAATCCTTTTTAATAATTTTGAGCATTTTTTTATTTTACTGTTTGCACATTGTTTCCCTGGGATAACTATAATAAGCACTAATAAGTGAATCACTCTATCAGGATCACTGAAATCTGGAAAGTCCCAACCTGTGCCCTCCACCAGAAGCTCAGACGTCACTTTCTGTGGAACTTACAGTAAGTTAGTGGAAAACTTGAGCCATATTATTGCTGTTAAATCAAGGGAAAAATTATCACTGCCAAAAACAATTCCCTTTTCAATTTGTTACCTCAGTAATCTGCATCATTCTGGCTGTAATCTGTTTTCTCTGTTCATTGTTATGATTGGCAAAGGAAGTACAGGTCACTCGGCAATGACACCTGAACACAGCTGCACAGACTATTCCTTGTAATGAAGAGGTGATTACACAATAGCCAGAAACAAAAAAATGTACATTTCTTGCCAGAGCCAAAAGGTATCTCTTTGAAAAGGATACCTGATGGTTAGGAGAACTCTTCACATTCATATATCTTTTTACAAAAGATACCATCATAAGCTTGCACACCGCAAGGTGTTATTAGTAAGACAACTGACAGTGACTCAAGAAATGTTTGTTGGATAAAAAGTGTTCTAGTCAAATGAAACACTAGCCCCATCAATAATAGCTTGAAAGAGGCTCTTTCATGCCTTCTGCACCTTCCAAGCTCCACACCCATAATGTGCTATTTGATGCCAATTATGTGAAGAAAAAAAAACCCTACATCCTTTGAACACATGGTGCTACAGTTTCCAGTCTCTCACTTTATAATGATTTACTAATCTCACAAGAAGAGCATAATCAAGTATGCAACATACTGTGGTGAGGGTTATGCTTTATCATGATATGATTTGTTGCATATGAATTTTAACTCAATCACAGCAAGGAATCAGAGACCAGAGCAGCCAGAAAGCTATCTCTGCATAATTTAAAAAAATCAAGTGTCACTTGTCTTTTTCTAAATAATGTCAAATCCATGTCACTGCTGATTAATGCTGCATTTAAATAATTGAGGTATATTGTTTACTCATTAGTTTTGCATCTCCCACTCGGAGGCCCACATTTTTTGGCTAATTCGCTTGCACTGTGTACACAGATTGCTGATTGAATGGCTGGATTTGACTTCATTCTGTTAAGGTCAACAGCTAATGGGCAGAGAGGAATACACTGGAAAAGAAAGGTACAAACTCCAGGCTTAGAAGTCTACACTGAGTGAGATGATTTCAAATTAAGAGTGAAACCAGTTAAGCTGGTCATTTATGGCATGAGCAAACTCAGAGAGATAAAAGGGAACTCAAGCCCTCCCAAGGTTTCACTATTTTTTTTTTAGAACTGAATTACCAGTGAGTCTTCTTTGAGACTCTGAAACCTCTGACTCTATTTTTGTTTCTTTGTTAAATGTCTTTCCACCTCTCAACATCACAGTTTTGCATACCAGGCACAGGGCAGAAGTGTTCAAATGCCATGACAAAGGGTATTTGCACCTAAGATCAAGAGTGGGAAATGCTATAAATGAGTCTTGAGATTTTGCAGGCTTAGTGGTTCACACAAACAGTAACAACTTATCTGAACTAAACCAAATCCAAACTCCAAACCTTTAGACTCATCTCTGTCCTCCCCTCAGACTCACGTACTGAGAGAGGGAAACCCAACATGAAGGACTAGGTCTAGCTCAATGAAGCCACTGGAAAGGGTCCCATTTACTTTAGTGAGTATCCCCACCGCAGCCACTCTTCCTTCTTCTATTGGTTTGGAGAGCAGGATGTTAGGATGTGTGGATGGCAGCAGCAGCATACTGCACTGCTTCTTCAAGGGAATTATTTTAACACTTAAACCAAGCTTTCTTACCTCTTTCTTTGACTTTTTTTCTTCTCAGTCTGATCATTTTTGAGGAACAAAATAGAACCCTGCAGTGTTATTTCTTCTTACAAATGCTTTACTCATCTCTCTTCTCTTCCTCTCAGTGTCTTTCATCCTTAATGGCTAGAGGGAGAAAAGTACACTTAAAAGTGTTATATATAGCTTATGCAGGATACATTTTCCTCCATATCTCCACTCTTTCTTGTCACTCCTCACAGATATGCAGCAGTCTTATTTTACACAGTGTATTTTATGGTTATGTTTTGATGGAAATTTTAAATCACATTCTGAAAAATTTGATGTTGTATCTGCAGTCCTAGAGGCCCATGTAGCAGAGATTTTTGGAATCTCCTGGTTTGTTTAGCATAACATTCAGTGTACACTTTGTGACTCCTTTTCATTGTCAACTGATTTTCAAGCAGGCACTATTAGACTAATGCTCAACATGAAGATTAAGATAACTGGGTAAATAGCAACTTTGAGAGAGCTTACTTAGTTCAACTCTAGTTTTCCTATGTCATGAACAACATATTTTGGTGTGCATATTTATATTCCAAGCTACAGATTTAATTCATGAGTTTGTGAGGTACCATATTTGAACATAAGTTTAATGCACACGGATTTGTGGAATAAATAAGCAATATGAATTCAGAATATTGGGACAGCAACCAGTGTTCCCTCTAAGCCATAGGTTCCCAAACTGGGGACATGCCAGAAGAAATTCCAGAGGGGGCACAAGGTGACCCAGCCCCTCCCCCAATAATCTCCCCCGAAAAAGAGCCCGGTCCATCCGGTACAAAAATTCAGAAAATACCATGTGAAATGTCCGGTATTTTCTGTTTTTCCTGGCTTTGGCGACCCCTGGAACACGGGCTGGCTGGGGTAAGGGGAGAATGGAGCATCCTGGGCAGACTTCAAAATGGCCTCGTTAAAAGGGCAATGTCTGTTCTGCTCTTAAAAGGGCAACTTTTTTTTTTTTTTTTGGTCCACAACTTTTCCCCTGGAATACCGGCACCTTTTTTGTCCTGGGAATTAAAGGGGCTGCCCTGGTCAGTTCCTTTTCTTTTTTTTGCTCAACAAGTTTTGCTGCTTGGGGGTGGGGGTGGGAGCATGATGGAAGAAGTTTGGGAATCACTGTAAGCAATGTGGTAGCACAGCTTCACAGGTGATTAATCAGCCCCTCCCAGTCAGTCAGCTTCATGCTTGGAACCCTGAGCCTCTGACTGGGTGGGGCTGACCTGTGAAGCTGTGCTGCCAAACACCTTAGAGGGAATGCTGACTGCAAGCTATTGTTTCCTTATAAAATATTCTTTAGTACATTTCTTTAGTACTTGTGATGGATTCACCACTTCATATAGGTTGAACTCAGACATGTCTATACTGTTTAATTTGTGCTTGGTCCCACATGTGAGAGTGCAAAGAAGGCTGGAAGAGACAGTAAGACATACCCTAAGAGGGGCAGGGTTTAGGTTTCATCTCTTTCCTCAGTCTCAGCAACTGAGTAGCTTAGGTGGCTCCCTAATTACCGACAGGAGCACTGTTAGAATATATCTACACAGCGGTGTTGTTTAAGAATAATGGACATTATTCTGAAATAACTTTGCAAGCATCTACACAGCAAGTCCATTATTTTGAAATAATTTTGAAATAATGGGTAGCTTATGTTGGATTCTGTAAGCCTCATTCTACAAGGAATAATGCCTATTCCAAAATAGCAGTTTCGGAATAGTGCGTGGGTATACAGGGCATCCGTGATGACTGACTTTCTCTCTTTTCCCTCTGAGAATGCAAACCCTTGCATATAACCTTAAAAGAATTCTGACTTCTGCCATTACATTTTCTCATTTGTATTATTAAAAAAGGAAGCTGGTCAAATTTTTAATTTCATATTTCAACCAAATTTCCTCCCCAAAAGTGTTAAGAGTGTACAGTGCTGCTGGATTTTTTCAAAAATTTTAAAAGTCAGTGATTTTTCCCTGAAAATTATAATATTTTCCCCAAAGTTTTACTCACTCAAATAAAAAAATATAATTTAGAGCTAGAGTGTGCAATATGATTATTCTCCCCACAAACTAAATTGATCACTTTAATCCTCAAAAATACAATGTGCTGACAGAAGAATACATAATTGCATTTATCAAGGATGAAGCATGGTTAGGAGAACATTGAAATCAGGAAATAATTTGGGTTGACTGTCTAAAATGTGCATTGAATACATTATCTCATTTCAGAGCATCTCCCATCTTCTACACTAATAGAAGTGTAGTGTATTGAGAGCCAAGTGAGAGGAATTTAACTTAACCAAATTTCTGAGCTGTTTTCTATCAAGTTCAACCTAGAGATAAAACAGACCCAGCAGCTAGCATGAACAGAAGATAGTTTCAGATGGTCTGCTTGGCCATTGAGTTTAATTGGGTGTGATGAAGCTACCAAGATTTATTAGCCCCCTTGTAACAATCCAGTTTGGGAAAGCTCTGGAGAGGGAGGATAATTTGATCTGATCATTTCATGGCTGATAAGACCATAACTCAACATGAATATTCTACCCAAAGTCTCATTTGTATGTCACATTTGGCTTGTATCAGTTGTGCAGAAAATCTGTATTATGTTAAACTCCATTCCTCCATCTGCTCAGTGTAATTCTCTAATAAGTATGCAGATTAGTAACAATTTAAATCCAAATCTAATATTATCAAACACTACTCTACAGGCTGATTGGACTAGTCAGAGTTGGCTAGCTTCTTATGGTCTCATGATTGTTAATGGTATATACTGTCCCAGTTGCCCAGGTGCATGTGATTACTGACTAGACTAATTTAAACATTCCCCCCAGGAGTGCTCTTAAAGAAATATACAGTCAGATGTGACTCACTTTGTCAAGAGGCCTCTCTGATTTTAAATACCAGTAATCTGTTGCTTTCTGTTCCTCTGGATTTATCAGAATGGATATTTCTTCCTTGCATCTCATATAATTTGCAGCCCTTGCTATATCCTTCATCAACACATAGCATGGTAGTTTTCTCAACATACACTTTTACCTCAATGTCCTCATTCTCCTCAATGCCACATAGGCAGTTCATGTGACTGGCTTCCACAATTACTTTGGACTCCTAATTGGTTTTAGGATCCACCTGACATACCAATATCATCTTCCCACAGTTTCTAGCTAAGTGACTAATATTCCCCCATTTTCTATCAGATAGCATCCCTGCAAACACACCATTGCCTTTCTCTCAGCCAGATATGCATAATCACAGGCTTCTAAAGCATTTTTCAGGCCCTCAGGATTTCCTCTCCAGAATTTTGGCAGTTTTATATCCAGTATCTGTGGATATAGACAAGGCAACTATGAAAGTAAATGAATAGACTGAAGGCGGAATAAGATACCGGAGCCTGCATACACATGTTAAGATGATAGTTCCTGAATGCTAGTGTGGTTAGGCTAGTGATATAGCATTACCTGTACTTTAACAAATCTATTCCATATCAGTTATTTTCAAATAGAAAATATCAAGTGAATTCAGCAAAGGGGAAAATCTGGCAGTTTTCAGTTTTTCCTCAGGTGAGCTACCCTTTCTGTAGCCAACAAAAGTTGTGTGGCCAGGACCTTACCTATTTGCCTCTTGTACGAATAGCAGAGCTAAAATCAATGACTATTAGTTAAGAAATTAACATAGTTTTGTCATTCACAATGCACCAGGTGATTTTCAGACAGAGAAGTCTGGCCAGGGCCTGCCCTGAGAAGCTCATAATCTAAATGCAGAGTGGCCAGGGAAATTGGGAACAACATACACATGAAGTGCTTCACAGCTGCCACCAATTTCATCGGAGTTTGTTACAGCCCTTTTTTTGCCGTAGCAGAGTAATACATGTTCTACAAGAATCACTACAAGGCTCTTACACTAAAGGGCAGTTCATTAAAATAGAGAAAATGCCTGTTTATCCTCTTTGAGTAATTAAAAAAAAAATGTATTGTAAACTCATATTCTTTTGGGAACAGATTTTTATGTAAATATTTACAATAAATTCACAAAACTTTAGCCCAAACCAAATTATGAAGTTAACTGAAAACATGAGAGTGTGAGAAAAACAGAGTTTTGGCCAAGGACTTGGCAGTTTGGAAAGAGATGAAGAGTTGAGCCAAATCCAACTCTCCATGAGATCCTTTACATTGATTTAAATGGGAGTTGGACTAGACTCTTAAGAAGGGTAGTTATAGGAATGCTAGTCTAATCAGCAGGTGCTGCAATACAGCAATTCAGAATGGTGTCACACCGACAGAGGGAAGACAGATGTGAAACATCAGTGCTTTAAAAAAGAGAGAGAGAGAGAGAGAGAGAAAGGGAGCAGAAATGCAAGGGAAGAAAAATCAGTTCAATGAGCCAAAGGGGGAGCAAGTCTATCAGGGTACGTCTACACAGCACTGTTATTATGGAATAACAAAGTCCGCATCTACACACAAGCAGTTATTTTGACATAGTATCGAAATAATGTCCAGCTGTAGGACTTCTTACTCCTGTAACCCTCATTTTACTAGGATTAAGGAAAGTAAGAGGAAGAGTGTTCTGTTTTGAAATAAGTGATATGTAGATGTGCCCAAATTTGAAATAAGTTATTTCGACTTAACATAAGAACATAATGCCCATACTGGGTCAGACGAAAGGTCCATCCAGCCCAGTATGCTGTGTGCTGACAGTGGCCAATGCTACAGAGGGAGTGAACTGAACAGATAATGATCAAGTGATCTCTCTCCTGCCATCCATCTCCACCCTCTAACAAACAGAGGCTAGGGACACCATTTCTTACTCATCCTGGCTAATAGCCATTAATGAACTTAACCTCCATGAATTTATCTAGTTCTCTTCTAAACCCTATTATAGTCCTAGCCTTCACAGCTTCCTCAAAAAAGGAGTTTCACAGGTTGACTATGCACTGTGTGAATAAGAACTTCCTTTTATTTGTTTTAAACCTGCTGCCCATTAATTTCGTTCGGTGACCCATAGTTCTTATATTATGGGAACAATTAAATAACTTTTCCTTATTCACTTTCTCCACACCTCTCATGATTTCATATACCTCTACCATTTCCCCTCTTAGTCTCCTCTTTTACAAGCTGAAAAGTCCTAGTCTCTTTAGTCTCTCCTCATATGGGACTTAAGCTACACAATTAGTATAGCTCAATTTGCGTCGCTTATTTCAAGGTTAGCACCGCTGTGTAGACATACCCTCAGTGATACAATAAGTAAGGAGTTATATTCTGAACCTTTATCCTTTAATAATGTGTTGAATCTGGACATCTTGGGCATGAGGGGGCCTCACAAAAGGGTAAAATTAACAAAGTAACAGTCAGTGTAGTTTCAAGGTAATCTTCAAACTCAATGACTTGGTTGTATCTTTTCAAATAGTACAGTAATTAGAAGCCACAAATAACCTGCTGGTGCAATACTAAATAAATGCATACATATGTAACCAAAGGCACTGAGACCACTGATATTGGAGAGTGAAGCCTGCAATACAGCCTTAGTGCAAGCCAGCTGCTTTTAGCTCATATGGTAGAGGCACATGGCTTTAGCTACTACTGTCACAGGTCAATCTCACCTGCTGACAACCTGGGTCCTTCAGCTTTACACAAACATACATACTTACCATAGAGGGACATTAAAGAATTTCTCACTCCTGGGATCAAAGTGAGGTGTAAATACAATAACTTGTGACTTTGCAAATAAGATTCAGGATAGCTGTAAACTGAGGAAGTAAATAAAAGAGAAAGAAAGAGTGAGATCACCATGCAAAGCACAGTCAGGGTGCATCTACACTGCACTGTTATTTTGAGATAACTAGCATTATTTCAAAATAACAATATGAACATCTACACAGGCTTTCCATTATTTCAAAATAATTTTGAAATAAGAGATGGCTTTTTCCGAAACCTCATTCTATGAGGAATAATGCTATTCTAAAATAGGTATTTCAAAATAAGGCATGTGTAGATGCTCCACTGCTGCTATTTCTAAATAGTCCCTCACCAGGGCCATTATAAGTTATTCCTCTCCAGTGCTTTTTGGGGCTCTAAATCGAGATATCATATCTACATTAGGGAAGCCTGTCTTGGACTAATTTTGAGGCTTCCTTGCAGTGTAGCTGTCCTATTCTGGGATGCATTAACAAGTGTGTTGTGAGGAAGACATGAGTAGTCATTCTTCCGCTCTACTCTGCGCTGGTTAGGCCTCAGTTGGAGTATTGTGTCCAGTTCGGGGCACAGCATTTCAAGAAAGATGTGAAGAAATTGGAGAGGGTCCAGAGAAGAGCCACAAGAATGATTAAAGGTCTAGAGAACATGACCTATGAAGGAAGGCTGAAAGAATTGGGTTTGTTTAGTTTAGAAAAGAGAAGACTGAGGGGGGACGTGATAGCAGTTTTCAGGTATTTAAAAGGGTGTCATAAGGAGGAGGGAGAAAAGTTGTTCATCTTGGTCTCTGAGGATAGAACAAGAAGCAGTGGACTTAAACTGCAGCAAGGGAGGTTTAGGTTGGACATTAGGAAAAAGTTCCTCACTGTCAGGCTAGTCAAACACTGGAATAAATTGCCCAGAGAGGTTATGGAATCCCCATCTCTGGAGATATTTAAGAGTAGGTTAGATAAATGTCTATCAGGGATGGTCTAGACACTATTTGGTCCTGTGTGAGGGCAAGGGACTGGACTTAATGACCTCTTGAGGTCCCTTCCAGTCCTAGTATTATATGATTCTATTTCAAAATAAGCTATTTTGAAATAACTATTCCGGAATAGCTTATTTTGAATTAAGGATGCAATGTAGATATACCCTTTGTGAGATAAATATGTGAGAATTCAAAACAACAAGTATAGTGTAGCAAGAAATAAAAAAGTATGGAACCCATGAGCTGACAAACTTCAAAACAAAAACAAGGGTAGGGTAGGTAGACAATGAGAGAAGAGATGTAAAGGGTCATGAGACCTCAATTAGAATTTTAAATATGTGATTGCATCAACTCTGAGAGAGAAGAAAATTGGATTATTGTGAGAAGTACTGTAATTGGCTTCTGATTATATCTGTCTCACACTCTTCTCAAGTACAAAAGTAATGAAAAGCTCCATTAAAAATTAGAGAATGAAAAATAGCCGAGGAGCTTCTGCAGGGCCTAAATAGTTTATCACTCTTACACATCATTCTTAGGATCAAATCCTGTCTTCATTTTACATTGATGCAATACATTTCACCTTAACGTGACACATTCTGTGGCCCATACAATGCATTATAAAACCTATTTTAATCCAGAGATCACATTCAATCATCACAGTGGTCCCTGTAAAGCAACCAGTCAGGGGTGCCTGTTGTTCCAACCTATTTATTGTGTTTACCTGTCACCCTTATCCGTTTTATAAGTACACAGTAGAGTTACTCCACAAATTAACCAGGTTACTATCCCCACTCGGGTGAAGGTTCGACACCCCGTCACAGCCGGTGAGGTAAGGGTGCGCAAGTCCCACCCATTCTCCCACACACAGGGCCTACCCACTCTCCCACGCCCTGGCCCAGGGCCCTGAAGCAGGGAAGTTTGCTCCCTGCCTTAGCAGAAGGGGTTGTTACCCCTAACCGCGCCTACTCACAGGCTTCACGACCCTGCCCTGGGCCACTTCCTATCTCCAGCGTTTGGTGTGGTTGCAGACTCCCCTTTCCCGGAGTGCGACTTTGCCCTTCACCCTGGTGTGAGAAGCGGGTGACCGGCTCTTCTAAGCCCAGCGTCCACCTTCCGTCATACTCGTTCCCCCTTTTTCCCTGGGGCCTGGCCACCTTTTCAATGTTCCCTCGGCCCCATCCAATGACGTCTCCCCTGCCCTTGGCTGTTGTGGGTCAGTGACATCCCACCACGCCGGTGGATGATGTCATCGGTGATGTTGGACGCAACGGCGTGCTGTTTGCGCAAGTAATGCCCTGCTGCGTGCGTTTATCTTCTGCCTCAGTGGAGGCTTGTGCTCCTCTCAGGGTGTTAGTGCTGGGTTGCCTCACCCTGTCACAATCCCTTCTGGCTTTAGAAGCTATGACTATAAACCTTTTCCTCTTCTACAGATTCACGCAACTATTATTCACTTAAAAATACTGCATGACAACACACCTATGAAGGCACAGATTCATAAATGATTAATATTACAATGAGATTAAAGTTAAATTAATTCTGTCTCTACTGTAAGTGAAGTCACAAGCAATTGTTTACATCAGGCATGTCCAAAGTCCGGCCCGCGGGCCAATTGCAGTCCGTGTTCCGGTTTAATACGGCCCCACAGGTAATTTGGCAATATCTATCTTTTATGGCCCCCAACGAATCCATATGTATTGAGATGAATACATTGTAAAATCTCAGTTAATGTCAGTTGGTCTAAATCAGTTATAAATATATTTGGACACAACATGTATACTTGGTGTTATGTTCCTGTTCATATTTTTTGAACTTAAAAGTTGACAGACAACCTTTATTACCAATAATATGTAATGTACTTTACAATGTTCCTGACATATATTTCAGCTTCCTGGATTTTTTTTTCATCTGGCCTTCAGATATGAAAGGCAGAGTGATTTAACACCTGTTTAGATTTGTCATCCATGTGACGAAATGAAAAGTGTGCCGTTTGCAATAAACTTTGCATAAAATAGTTAATTTGCATTTAATTTTAATGGTTCAAAGAATGTCAGGCAAAATGGTCGGCCCTCACGCATGTTCACTTCATCAAATCTGGCCCTCTTTGAAAAAAGTTTGGGCACCCCTGGTTTACATTAATTAAATTTAGAGGACATATTTACTGCTTCAAAAATTACAGCTTTTCTTTCTAATGTGTATTTTATGAAAATCTTTTTAATTTTTGAATTATAATCCCATTTCATAAGATTATTTCACCATTGGAATGATGGCATTCAAATCTTGGAGCACAAGGGTTTAGCAGAGCTATTTAAATATGAGGGGCAACAAATGTATTGTAGTAAAATGTGGTGGAAATACAAAAGTGGATAATTTATTATATTGTAATAAACTAAGTTGCCCAAATGATACATTTCTGGAGATTAAAGTTACAAATGAAGTCAGATAATTTACTGAAACTCTGTATTGTTGCATTGTGTGAGAACAGAGACTCTTAGGTAGTGTTGAATTTTCAAATGTGCACAACCAATATTGAGGTAGTGTGTCGATGTACACCACCAATACAAACAAAACACAGTGGCTGCATCTAGACTGGCAAGTTTTTCCACAAAAGCAGCTGCTTTTGCGCAAAAACTTGACAGCTGTCTACACTGGCCGCTTGATTTTGCGCAAAAGCACTGACGTTCTACTGTTTGAAATCAGTGCTACTTGTGCAAATGCTTTGACGTTCCTGTTTGGGCAAAAGCCCTTTTCCGGAAATGTTTTTGCACAAGAGGGCCAGTGTAGACAGCAACAAACTGTTTTGTGCAAAAAAGCCCCTATGACGAAAATGGCGATCGCTGCTTTCTTGCGCAAAGCCCCGTCTAGATTGGCACGGACGCTTTTCCGCAAAAAATGCTTTTGCGGAAAAGCGTCCATGCCAATCTAGACGTTCTTTTCCGCAAATGCTTTTAACAGAAAAACTTTTCCGTTAAAAACATTTGCGGAAAATCATGCCAGGCTAGACGTAGCCAGTGTGTGTGTGTGTGTGTGTGTGTGTGTGTGTGTGTGTGTGTATGTGTAAACACATATATACACATACTCACACATATACCATATATACATATATTTTAAGCAGTCCATATGTATGGAATAAAATATATTAAAATAGGACACTTGTGACTAGTGGCTGCGAAGTATACTTGGTGACTACAAAGGTGCTGTACAATGGTAGGGAATTAGCCTTCTTCTACAGGAGGAAGATTAGAAGCCCCAGAACAAATTAACACATGGCTTCAGGGTGTGTAGACATTTTCATGCTTCAAAGCGCTTGAAAATAAAGTTTCATCCTACACAACAACTAGCATCATACCTAGTACTTGCTACTTCTAACTCATAGAAGTCAGAGCTCTACCAGGGTATGTCTACACTACAGAGGGGTTTGGGGTTTTTTGGGGAAAATGGCCATTTTTCTGAAAAAACTTCACTTACGTCCACACTACAATCACACTCTTTTGAAAGAAAATTGAAAGAAGAGAAGGGGGTTTTCTGGCATTGGTAATCCTCTTTCTGTGAGAAAGAAACCTTTTTCTGAAAGAGTTCTTTCAGAAAAAAAGTGTGTGTGGACGGGGAAGAGGGAGTTCTTTTGGAAAAAGAGGAAAGAGGAAAAAGTGCAGGTGCCCTAGTGGCTACTCCATGCATAGTAATCACATCTTAAATGCGAGATAGCATCCATTCAGCGTGGACACTCTCTTTAGGAAGAAGTTTTTTCGGAAAATCTCTTCCAGAAAAGCTTCTTCCAAAAGAAGCCTGCAGTCGAGACATAACCCCAGAAAGAAGAAATTACTCACCTTGTGCAGTAACAATGGTTCTTCAAGGTGTGTGTCCCCATGGGTGCTCCACTGTGGGTGTTGGGCTCATTTTGGTGCCGCAGTTCGGAGATGTTTCAGCTGTTGTTCACCGGACCACGCATGTGCGGCAGCCATCTTGCGCCTTTTCGCACCATTTCTGCTCGTGCGGTCCGGCCCTGCCAGTTCCTCCTGACCGTCGATCTGCGGGGGCAGGAGGGGAATCTGGATCTTCGAGATCCAGACATGCTGGGGTCTAACTCTGGCCCCAGGGACCTAGGTTCCCCACCCATGTACTAGACCTTGAAATTGACAAGAGCAGCTACTAAGGGAGCATCATTTTGATTTTGCCAATGGAAATGTAAAGTTATATAAAAAAAAGAGGATCTTTTTAAGTGGAAAATCATTTTTACAAAAAGTTTCTGATTAACCTTATCTAGCACATTTAGGCTAGGTTTACACTGCAAAGATAAATCGGAGAAAGAAACACAGTTTGCAATACACAAATTGCGTATCTTTTTCTGCCTTACTGTCAAAAGAGGCTTTTCTGAAATGTGGAGCGTCTACATGGCACCAAATTTTGGGAAAAAAGTCCTCTTTGACACATCCCTTCTTCCTTGTAAAATAAGGTTTACAAGAATGGCAAAAGAGCATGTCCACTTTTTCAAATTTTTTTCTGGAAAAGCAGGATACTTTTGGTATCCTGGAAAAGCACTGCAGTCTAGACAAAGCCTTATTCAGTACTGACTAATGCTATTCATATAGACTAGCCTAATCAAGGTAGGTTCAAGATCTAGTTAAAATTATGAAAATTTATCCCAGGCATATAAGAGTAGCAGACCTGGCCAATGCAGTTTGGTATTGCTCTCCCTTTCTCTGCTCCACTACTAACCTCCTCACACCACACTGCCGAGGACACTGTCTTAATTTACCATTGGGGTCTTCCTGAGCCAAAGGCCCAACCCACCTTCCTACTGTGAAGCTGGTTGTTACCTCTTCATCATCATCAAGAATTGTTGGGAGACCATACAGCAACCCCTTGGGGTTGTGTGTGTGTGTGGGGGGGGAGGGGGTGGATCCTGCATCTAGTCTTCAAAACAGCAAGAGCTAATATTCACTTGCTGGAAGATATAGCAGGAGAAGACATCATGTCTTAAAGCTTGACATAGGAGCTGGGGAACCAGTTGGAATCCCTAGCACTTAGCTCACCTACATACACTTTAGTGCAGTGTTTCTTAAACTTTTTAAGACCGCGGAACATCAAACAATAATTTTTTTTATGCAGAACATCAAGGGTTTTTTTGTTGAGAAAGAAAACCAAGGGAAATGCGGTCACAACCCCTTTAATTGCCCCATGTCCTGACCGAGCTTCTGTCAGCTGCTGGGAAAAGAAAAAACTCGCAGGGGAAAAGAAAAAAAAAAAAGGAAGAAGAAGTCGTGGTACACCTCCGACTGGCTCACGGAACACCAGTCTTTCAGAAACACTGTTTAAGAACAGTTTAAGAAACACTGAACACAGTTTAAGAAACACTGCTTTAGTGCTTCACAGAAGCCTTGGACAACAAGCAACTGCTTCCTGAAAAATAGATAGTTTAAGTACAGGAGTTCTATCTAAGACCCAAACCTTTTCATAACAATTGCTTACAGTATACAGGAAAAAATAATTCATGTATCTCATACTTCAAAAGAAAGTTTCTCCAGGCCTCCAAAATGAACTAGTTGTTAAATGGGTATCAAAAGGGTTACCTATGCAGTAAATAAGAAAGCAATTATAAAAGTATGCTAATTTAGACCGGTGTTTAAATGCAACAATGTCTACCCATTGGTGAACACTAGATTGAAATGAAATATATATGAAGGAAACCATGATGAAGCTCTTCTAAAAAGGGTATAACTAATGTGAAGCAAAAATACCTTCTAACCTCCTACATAGTCAAATAAATATTTTCTACTTAGATGTTGTTCTATAGAGCTGTCATCAGTACTCCGGTCTTCACAAGAGCAGGCATGGTACCTACAAAGGTGTACATCAAAGATATGAGTGCCTATGAAACTGCTGATAGGGAGAAATCTAACAGTCTGAAGGAGCTTTGAATAACTGACTCTATGTTCTTATTCCCAGAAGAACTGCACAGGGAAATAAGTCATATTCCAAAACAAATATCTTCATAAAGGTAAAGTTAAAGTTGCAGGCACAGTACTGTGATTTGAGCTTCTGTTACCTTTCCAGAATGTTAGGGTTCACATTTCTAAAACCCTCAAATTTAAAAATAAATCAACACACATAGCACTAGGATTTCACGTCCCAAACAAGTCACCAAAATAACGAGACTGAATCTATACAGATGTCAATCCAACAACTTTCCTTGTCTGCAGACCATAGTAAACATTGGATTTATTATTAATTTCACACATATCTTTCTCCTTTGTTAAGCTGGACTTGGATGCCATGGCTGCACACCAACTTTCTCTTTGCTGCATACAAAGAAGTGATCCTACCTCAGCATAAAATAACATGAAGAATTGTGTGCTACATGAAATGATAGGCTTCATCCTGCAATGTGCTGACTATTAGGTATATGATACGGAGAACTCTTAATTAAGTGTGGAAAATTATCACCTTCAGCATGTTATATCTTAATCAGTAATTTGAGAAGTTATCTGTGTGCATATCGGGTATGACTGGACATAAAGAAGGAATGCAAACACTAGCAGATATCACTGAGGCATTCTAACACCCAAAATGTGAGGGCTTTTCAAACTTACAAAGTTGATATGCACAACTGTACAGGTCAAGGCATGTTGATGTCTCTTCCTGGCTAAATTCCATATTGCTTACATTTTGTGCAAGCCCACATACCCTTCTACTTGTCAAGCACCAGAATCAAAATAGCAGGGGGGGAGGGAGGAGAAGGGGGGAGAAACTACAGCTTGACTTCTTTTGTGGAGAAGGAAACAAAAAATATGGTATGTGTACAACATGATCACGCATAATACATTGCCTAGGTTAATAAACCTAAAGAGGGAGGGCATTGCTTTTTCCTAAATTGTTTACCAGTGATTAAGTTTGTAAAATGCAGAAACATAATAGAGTGAGCTGCTGAAATTATTGCTTAAGCAATGGAATTTAACCTTGTTATATCTTGCCTTCTTCATGCCAGAGATATATTTCAGAATAAACACAAAAACCTAAATGGAAAATAAAAAGCAAAATGTTCACTGAGAACTGATCATTTCACAAAAGATTGGGTGGGCTAAGTAATAAGAAACTGCCAGCACCTTTGTTTGTCCAGATTTTGCAACCTGTTTACTTATGACATACCAGGATTGTACAACTGTACTGGCACATTAAGCAGGTCACTTGAAAGGGCAAAAGCTTGTATTTATACAAGAGTGACTATTAAAATAACTTGTGCAGCCTTCCATGGAGAAGCTTTTCATTGGCAATTATTACAAAATCAAGGGATCTTCATAGCAAAGCAAAAACCCTTTGATGTTCTAACCATTAGACTGATTAATAGCCTCCTATTACATCAAAACTGCAGGCTCTCAGAAGTTCTCCTTCATGAGTTAACAATATATCCCTTCGGCATGTAAAAATACCAGCAAATTACTGCTGTAGTTTGATTTGAGTAAGTGAGGTCTCTGAGGCAAGCACGGCAAATCAGTGCATGTAACACAAGCTACACTTATTTCATCATTTCTTGTCCAACTGAAATGTCCTCCGGACAGTACAGATCTGCATTGAAGTGCAATTTCATAATGATATTGTCTTCTGTTAATGAAAAAATCCAATAATTTTTGTAGTGCAAAAAATGTCTAGATCACCTTGGATTGTGATCTCCTCTCATCCCAAACTAAATGAGATCAATCCTTGACAATATAGAAATAGAACATCTTCAATGAAAATGATGATACTGTTATCCTTTCAATAGGTGGCATTCTAATTATTACTTTATAAACAGCAGCAGTGTGACTAAACTGGAAATGGACATAAAGACCCTACAGAGTGTGTGGGCTTGGGACCCTCCTTAACATCCTTCTTCACAAGCAAATACCTCTGGTATTCCTGAATCATTCCTTCCTACCTTAAGTTCAAGGAACTTGAAGTTTCCTTCCACTGTATGTACCCAGTGAAGTGAACCAAAGTGTTAATCTGGCTCAGGAAGAGACAACTCATTCATTACTCCACGGTGTAGAAAAAAAATACGAAGTATGGTAAGAGACTACCTGGGTTTAACCAGGAGATCTTAAATGATCTAAAAATCAAAAAAGTGTCCTACAAAAAGTGGAAAATAGATCAAATTACAAAAATGAATATAAACAAGTAAAACAAGTGTATAGGGGCAAAATTAGAAAAGCCAAGGCACAGGATGAGAACAAAGTAGCTAGAGACATAGTGGCTATGTCTACACTGTCCCCGTTTTGCACAAAAAATATGCAAATGAGGCAAAGTGTGGAATATCGCCGTGCCTCATTTGCATAATTAATGAGGCTCCATTTTTGTGAAAGAGGCTTCTTGCGCAAAAATGGAGCCTCATTAATTATGCAAATGAGGCATGATGATATTCCATGCTTTGCTTCATTTGCATATTTATTGCGCAAAACGTATGCCGTGTAGACATAGCCAAAATGTAACAAGAAAACATTCTATAAGTATATTAGAAGCAAGAAGATCACCAAGAACAGAGTAAGCCCATTACTCAAAGAAGAAGGAAATACAATAACAGAAAATGTGGAAATTGCTGAGGTGCTTAGTGACTTCTTTTTAAGAATTTCACTAAGAGGCTGGTGGCGATCAAGTCATCAGGGCCTGATGAAATGCATCCTAGAATACTCAAGGAGATATCTGAGCCATTGCCTATTTTAAATCATGAGTTAACAATATATCCCTTCGGCATGTAAAAATGCCAGCAAATTATTGCTATAGTTTGATTTCAGTAAGTGAGGTCTCTGCGGCAAGTACAGCAAATCTGTGCATGTAAAAGAAAAGACATGGAAAACAGGAGAGATTCCAGAAAACTAAAAATGGAAATAAGAACAATGCAGGGAATTACAGAACAGTCAGCTTAACTTCTGTTCAGGAAGGATAGTGGAGAAAATAATTAAGGAATCTTTTTGCAAATACCTAGAAGATAAGGTGATAAGTAATAGTCAGTGTGGATTTGTCAAGAACAAATCATGTCAAACCAATCCAATAGCTTTACTTGCAGGATGGCAAGCCTTATGGATAAGGGGGAAACAGCAGATGTGGTATATCTAGACTTTAGTAAAGCATTTGATACCGTCTTGCATGATCTTCTTCTTAACAAACTAGGGAAATACAACCTAGATTGTGTTACTATAAGGCAGATGCATAAATGGTTGGATAATCATTCCCAGGGAATGGTTCCCAATTATCAGTGTTTTCCAGGCATGCTGGAGGGGCATAATAAGTGGGGTCCCACAGGAATTAATTCTGGGTCCACTTCTGTTCAATATCTTCATTAATGGTTTTGCTAATGGCATAGAGAACTCTTATAAAGTTTGCAGATGATACCAAGCTGGGGAGGAAGATTGAGAGTGCCTTGGAGGATAGGAAAATACAGGTTGGACCTTCCTAGTCTGGTACCCTTGGGACCTGACTAGTCCTGGGTGAGGGATTTTGCTGGACCCCCTGCCGCCTACTAGCCTCCCAGATGGCTCCTCACTTCTTGCTGGCTCCACTGCCTTGCCAACCCTGCTGGGACATGAAGGGCAGCCACTCACACCATGCTGGGGATCCAGGACCCACAGGGAAGCTGTGTGCTGCACTGGGACTCTGGGACCTGTCAGGCAGCCATGCACTGCAGATCCTTGCCCCACCGGGCTACTGCAGCTCCCAGCCCTGCTGGGCAACCATGTGCATGTCTCCCAGCCCTGCTGGGCAGACCTGCTGCTATTCACTGAGTATGCTCTGCAGGGATGCTTGCCACTGGCGCTCCACTGGGAGTCTCTGGTCCTGCAACATCTGTGTTGAACCATGGATGTTGCCGGACCAGAGAATCCCAGTTAACAGAGTTTCAACCTGTAGTTCAAAATAACCTGGAATAACTAAAGAAGTGGTCTGAGCTAAACAAGATGAAATTCAATAAGGATAAATGCAATGTATTCCACATAGGATAGAGCAATCAGTTTCACACGTACAAAATGGGAAATGACTGCCTAGGAAGGAGTACTATGGAAAGACATATAGGTATCATAATGAACCATAAGCAAAATATGAGGCAACAGTATAACAGTGTTACAAAAAAACAAAAAAAACCCCAAACCCTCATTCTGAGATGTAGTATCAGGAGTATTGTGAGAAGGACGTGAGAAGTTATTCTTTTAGTTTACTCCATGCTGATTAAACTTCATCTGAGTCCAATTCTTGGCAGCATTTTGCAGGAAAGATGTGAACAAATTAGAAAAAGTCTAGAGAAGAACAACAAAAAAGATTAAAGGTCTAGAAAGCATCACCTATGAGGGAAGAATAATGAAATTGGTTTGTTTAGTTTGAAAAAGAGAAGAGTGAGAGGGGAAAAATATCTAAAAGGTTGTTACAAGGAGGAGGGAGAAAAATATTCTCTATAATTCCTGATGATAGGACAAGAAGTAATGGGTTTCAGTTGCAGTAAGGGAAATTTAGGTTGGACATTTGGGGAAACTTTCTGTCAGGGTGGTTAAACACTGGAATAAATTGCCTAGGAGGTTGTGGAATCTACATCATCGGAGATTTATAAGAGTGTGGCCTAGCTAGCTGGTGCCTGGTCCTATCATGAAGTGAGAGGGATTGACCTCCTGAGGTTCTTTCCAGTTCCATGATTCTATGATTAGACAACGGAGGACATTTTAGTTTCACTCCTTTTCAATTAAACATTTTTTCACAGCTGATTCCACTTAGTAAGCAGAACGGCCCCAGATATTTATGCTGATATTAGTTCTGGCTCAAAGCCTATGTGTCAGTCTGAAAAATTATTATAATTATTGTAAACCTTTAATAGGATTTACAATTAACAGGATATTAAAAATGCAGAGAGGGTTGAGATTTAATAGAGTGTGGCGCAAATAATTAACGCATCAGATAGTTGTTAAATCTCAATAAATACGGATTTACAAATCGAGGGCCATTTGAAATGCACTAATTGTCATCTTAAAAGCTATTATTCCTTGTTAATAGGTAGGGGTAGGTTTAGAAGATAAAATAAAAAAATAATTAAAAAATCACCTAGAAAAGTTAGATGTCTGCAAGTCACCAGAGCCTGATGAAATGCATCCTAGAATACTCAGGGACCTGCTAGAGGAGGTATCTGAGCCTTTAGCTATCATCTTTGAAAAATCATGGAAGTTAGGGGAGATCCCAGAAGATTGGAAACAGGCAAATATAGTGCCTATCTATAAAAAGGAAAATAAGAACAACCCAGGAAACTACAGACCAGTCAGTTTAACTTCTGTGCCAGGAAAGATAATTGCACAAATAAAAGGAATTCATCTTCAAAGCCTGGAATATAATAAGATGATAGGTAACAACCAGCATGGATTTGTAAAGAACAAATCATGTAAAACCAATCTGATAGCTGTCTTTTATAGGATAATGAGTCTTGTGGATAAGAGAAAAGCGGTGGATGTGGTATACTTAGACTTTAGTAAGGCATTTGATATGGTCTCTCATGATCTTATCAATAAATTAGGCAAATACAATTTAGATGGGGCTACTATAAGATGGGTGTATAACTGGCTGGATAACCATTCCCAGAGAGTAGTTATTAATGGTTAACAATTCTGCGGGAAGGGCATAACAACTGGGGTTCCACAGGGGGTCTGCTTTGGGACTGGTTCTGTTCAATATCTTATTAATGATTTAGATATTGGCATAGAGCAGAGCTACTCAATACGCATCCAGTGGGCCGCATGAGGCTCACGGCCCAGTTATTTGCAGCCCAGAGTACAATTTGGATTTACGTGGGGCTCAACATGCTGCCCACAGGTGGGGTCCTTTGAACATGGTGAGGTGTCTCCCAGGCAGGGTGAGCATTGAAAGACGCAACTGGATGGGCTGGGTGGCACAGATGGGTATAGGATGTCAGCATTTCTAGCCCCCAGGGAGGAGGTGCCAAGAGCTCCGGAGCATTGTGAGAAGTGTTTTGTATTCATACCCGTCAGTGTGAAAGAATCTATTTGCATATATTTGCATATAGATATGCATGTATATGCAACCACACTTAAGTTGCAGCCCTCGGCATGTGCTGTGAGTATCATTGTGGCCCCTGGGGCTTCCAAAGTTGAGTAGCCCTGGCATAGAGAGTACGCTTATTAAGTTTATAGATGATACCAAGCTGGGAGGGATTGCAACTGCTTTGGAGGATAAGGTTATAATTCCAAATTATCTGGACAAACTGGAGAAATGGTCTGAGGTAAATAGGATGAAGTTTAAAAAGGACAAATGCAAAGTGCTCCACTTAGGAAGGAACAATCAGTGTCACATATACAGAATGGGAAGCAATGTCTAGGAAGGAGTATTGCAGAAAGGAATCTAGGGGTCATAGAGGACCACAAGCTAAATATGAGCCAAGAGTGTGATGCTGTTGCAAAAAAAGCAAACATGATTCTGAGATGTATTAACAGAAGTGTTGTGAGCAAGACACAAGAAGTCATTCTTCTGCTCTATCCTGCACTGATTAGGCCTCAATTGGAGTATTGTGTCCAGTTCTGGGCACCACATTTCAAGAAAGATGTGGAGAAATTGGAGAAGGTCCAGAGAAAAGCAACAAGAATGATTAAAGGCCTAGAGAACATGACCTATGAAGGAAGACTGAACGAATTGGCTTGCTTATTTTGAAAAGGAGAAGACTCAGAGGGGACATGATGGCAGTCTTCATGTTATCTAAAAGGGTGACACAAGGAGGAGGGAAAAATGGTTCTCCTTAGCCTCTGAGGATAGGACAAGAAGCATTTGGCTTAAGCTGCAGCAAAGGAGGTTTAGGTTGGACATTAGGAAAAAAACTTTCTAACTGTTAGGGTGATTAAACACTGGAATAAGTTGCCTAGGGAGGTTGTGGAATCTCCATCTCTGAAAATATTTAAGAGGAAGTTAGATAGACATCAATCAGGGATGGTCTAGACAGTCCTGCCATGAGTGAAGGAGATTGGACTCGATGAGCTCTTGAGGTCCCTTCCAGTTCTACTGTTCTATGATTCTATGATTAGATATACCTATTTAATGAATAAGTGATTTAAAATAATACTCCATTTAAAATATATTACTAGTTTAAAATAATCTGATATAATGGTAGATCTATATTATGTTCTCTAACTGTCATTTATGAGAAGGCAAAAGTCTCAGAACGAATTATTCTATAATATCTCTCACAATGTTCTTTGGTTTCCGAGGTGATTTTCTTCCTGTTAGTTAAGCTTACCAGTAGGACGGTGTGCTGAGAGAGATAAAAAGAACATTATTTTTAGAGCCAGTTTCTTTGCCCAAGAAAATGCAAACCCAGGCATAGAGGTACCATTGTTAGTTTTGTCTGTATTGTTCTTTTACATAAGACAGAAAGACATTGAGGAAATAAACCTTTGTAGCTTGACTTGAAACATTAAACTGATCCCTTTCTGAAAAAAAAAGCTGATTTAGACCAACTTACAATATTGAAAATAACTCAAAAGTTGATCTACCTTAAGTCTTTCCTTCATTTATCCCTAAATAAAATTTGCTAGTACAGAATTATTTTCTGGGCTGCTTACACAGTATGAAGTATGGGTACATTATGAAGAGCACCAAAAAGTAACTGAATGTTATGTTGAACAAGACAGTGTTCCAGTAGCAAGGGTGAACCCTGCCAGTGAATTTTGAATTAATAACAATTCTACAATAACCTTAACAAAACAGTTTAAATTGCCCTAGAGAATACAATTTGACTCAAATACAATTTCAGCAACAACATTTAATTAGTAGGACTGCATTAGGATGAGGAGACAAAAAGAGAATTTAAGATTCATCACTATCTGCTATTTTATTGAGTTTGTCGGTTTATTTGATCAAGAATTCCTCTTATATGATAAGGACTAGGACCACCAAATTCGGTATACAGCTTCCTCTTATCATAACTTAAAGCAAAGTAAGGGTTTGGTTGTGCCAAGAAAACGAGATGTTCTTGGAATGGGATTGCTTCTCATAAAACCAAACATAAAAGAGACAGAATCACTAAAGCAAATGTAGTCCTAAAAATTGACATACCTACGTGAATGTTGAAAAAGACTGAACCAAGATGAGCCAGACAAAATAGGATGAACATGGAATAAATGTGACAGAAAAGAGATAAAACAAAGAAATTTGGAGTACTCCTCTGTTTTGGCACTACCAGGAAATGCCAGGTAAATCTGCTTATATTATAATAAGGGTCATATACTGTCCCCAGCACTGTCCCCTATGCACCACCCTGGCAACATTTCCTGTTACATAATTTGTCATTGTTTTGCTTGAAATTCTATCTTCAAACAAGAGCAGTGTCTTATATCCACATATTTTGACTTTAAACTGCCAATTATAAAATATCATTCTTATCTGGTTAATAATTCCCAGAGAAGATAAAATGGAGGTTAATTTACATAACATATCATTATAGTGATAAAAGATATATGTGATTGTAGTTAAACTTTCTAAAATCCACTTATTATGCCTTAGGTCAAAATTCACACAAGTTCAAATACCCATTTAAACCAGACTGCTTAGTTGAGAGAACAATCCATAACCTTGTACGAACCCCATTTCTAATCCAACCTTTTGAAAAAAAGGTCTAGAAACATTATAGTTATATTCTCTGTCACTAATACATGGTGTAGAAGTTTGGCTGCCTGTGTGACAGTTCTCTTTTGACACTATTTGCTGTGCTATAATACTAACACTGAGTGAAATTGCTTTCCCCATAATACTAGCTTCCAGTTTATTCTTTTGATGTTATTATTCACTCTACATATTTTCACTTACTGTTATAGTTGGGCAAAAATTTTCAGACAGAAAATCTCTTCACCAAAAAAAAAAGGCTGATTTGAGTCAACAGACATTTTATAAAGGCATGAGAAATTTATCCAATTGTTTTGCTCATACAGAAAGAGGAAAACGTATCTGAAAAAAGTCACAATGTTCCATTTAGAACTTTGCAAAATAAAACATTTTTATTTGATTTGGAAATGACTTTTACTTTAAATTAACTTCAATGTAATTAAAATATGTTTCTAAAGGTAAAAAAATTAAAAAGTAAAACACAATGTGTTCTTCTGAATCAAACAAAATGTTTTTATTCAACCCTAAACAATTTTTAATTTTTTTTGATTCAGCCACACAACCAAAAAAATCAGTTATTTGCACAACCCTATTCACCATACAATAATCATATACATCCCTATGTTCTTGCCAAAGATTATCAGTTCCTGAGGCTGCAATTATATTTTATTCCGATTACTATATACCTATATTGTAGCAAATTGTATAGCAACAACACTGTCATACACAAAAATGGTCCAACAACAGCTGGGATCACTGAAACTGAAAGTCGCACACAACTAGTTCTAGCCAGTTTCTGTTGAGAAATGAGGGAAGGAAAATAAAGAAGTCAAATAAGCTATTAAAAAAACCTTCTAAAATGTCAAAAACATGGCACAGTTTAAAATTGAGAAATCTTGAGTAAAAATTAGACATTTTTATTTATTTATTATTCAGTATTATTTAGATACTAGCCAATTAGCACATCATAAGATGGGATTTTCAGGTCACTCCTCCACATCGGTCTTCTCTCCTGAGCCTCTGGTCTATTGCTCCGTCTCTCCCTCTCCTCCTCGTACTGTCTTCCCCTCTCTCTCTCAGCTCTCCTCCACCTCCTGCCTCTCTCTTTCTCTTCTTCTCTCCCTCCTGCCTCTTACTTGGGGGACCGCGGAGCCCAAACGGTCATTTGGACTCCATGCTCCCCGTGCTGCATGGGGAGCACGGAGCCCAAACAGTCGGTTGCACCACTTGCTCCCCCGCGGCGGCCTGGCTGAGCGGCGCAGAAGTCAGCTGAGCTCCATGGCAGGAGGCGAAGGGGAGCAGGGCGGTGATGTTCACGGCCAGGGAGCGGGGCCTGGCGCCGCTGTTACGTCGCAAGTCACCGCCCTGTCCTCCGCCCCCCTTCCCCTCCCACTGTGGCGCTCAGCTGACTTCTGCACCGCTCAGCCGGGCCGCAGTGGGGGAGCAAGCAGAACAAGCAGCCGTTTGGGTCCCACAATCCCCATGCAGCATGGGCTGCCCAGAGGGAACAGCCAGCATTTCAGCAACAGCGCTGCCCAGAGGGAACAGACAGCATTTCAGCATTACAGACTCACAGACATTGGGCTACTATATTTTTTAGATATCCTTACTGAACTAAATAATCTGAGGCTGTAGCTACACTTAAGATGGCATGTAGAGTACATGTTCCCATAGCATGGCTATAAATAGTAGTGTAGATGGTGAGGCAAGTAAAGACATGCTTGAACCTTAGGCTATGACCCCTACACAGCTTTCTGTGTTCTCAGACTGTATTTCCTCCTTTTGCACTGCTCTTTTTTTAATAGTATAATGTCACATTGCCTCCCTTTTACTACCTTGGCAGAGTATTTCTTTGCCAGGGATTCCAGCGTAACCCTGCAGGAAGCTAGCAGAGACTTCTCCCACTTCAAGCAAGGGCTCTAACTGCACAGAAACATTCCAGCAGGGAGAGGGGGCAGGAAGAGGCTCCAGCAACTCCTCATGGCCAGAACATTTTCCTGCTGCTTTGTCCTCTATAAAAGCCTCACATATGTAGCTATGCCCCACAATGTGGAAGTGGCCATCTTTTCAGTGCAGCATCTAGCTAAATGTACCCTATATGCTACTACCATAGTCTAGGCCTGAGTAATTCTCCTGAATTTCTTTGTCTGAAAGATCAAGGTGCCTTAGCAAAGTAGTTATCATGACTCATTAGAAAGTAAATGACTGAAAACTCATACTTTGGTTCTCATTGAAATTGTAACAGCCAAAATCTATGTTGAATGCTGTAAATATTGCAGAGCAAGAGCCTGATGCAGGTCATCCAGTGCATCAGATCTTCCCAGTGTTAGATACAGCCTTTGTGCCCTGATGTAGATTCACAATAAAAGAGGGTGATTGTATTGTAGCCATTAATGTCGGCTAGGTTTTTCTTCAGGGGCAATTTTAAACCGCCTTCAGGAATCCTGCTAGGAGAAACTGCTGAGCAATTGCAGTGAATTGGTCAACAGAGCTATCCAGTTAATCATCTTGGAACCTGTCCTGGCTCATTGTTTTTAGACCATCATCATGAACTCTGACAACGCAACATCCAAAAAAAGATATGCTCCTTTCTTCTAACTTAACTTCACTTATCAGAGAGAGAGAGAAAGAGAGAGAACTCTTTAGAAAACAGTAGATTTTAAAATAAAGACTTAAATCCCCTATATTATAGGTCATGCATGTTTAAAGATTTCTGGCAGATCCTGGGCGTGATCCAAACACCACTGAACTAATCAGAAAGTTACCCCTTTAATGAACTATGGATCAGACTCCACATGAATGATTAGAAATTGTACATGTGTCTATGGAAAGACATCACTGCTATAATTGATAATTGTTTTCTTAGAATTTTGTTTCTTTTCATCTCCTAACTAACTTAGGGAGCAGTGGAAATGTCAGAGGATACAGTGCAATATCTCAAATTCATAAAGTGCATGGAACATTTCTGATTACTTCTGTAAGGAATGCAATTTTCATAACTGTGAAAAAGGAATGAAAAGATGATAATAGGTCCCTCTCAGCTGAGCTTTGACTAGAAGGATATGTGCTTTTAAATTGCTTCAAAATACATTGTACCCTGAATTCACCAAGTCAGCTAGAGAAGATACCATGATTTTGAATGTCTTCATTCTGAACCTATTAGTCACTGATGTCATACAATGAAGATGATCTGTCATTTTAAAAACTTTGAGGGGAAGTAGGAAGGGGACAGAAATGAAAAGGAAACAACAAACAGAATTAGAAATGACTTTGAATAAAATGTAAAGTTATTCATTTGCATACACTGCAGTAACTGGTAGCCTGATTTTTCCACTTGAATGTAACAGAGTATGGTCTAGAGAGAAATGCGTGTAGAAACAGGAGCTCCTAAATTCTAATCCTGTCTCTTTGAATGAATCATTGGGCTGCCTTGGGTTACATTACTTGACCTCTCTATCTGTGCCTACATTGGAACATGGAACTTATACTTGATACGGTAGGATAGAAATGATTGAAGCATAAATAGTTCAGTGCAGTCATACTAGATACATGGAATCCATTAAGGAGCATTTACCCATTTGTCTTATGTCCACAATAGCAATGTTCTAAACTCTTTCAATTGCAAAGTTCTCTGGCTATCCAATGCAGAGTATCAGGTACTAGGAGAAGTGGATTCTGGGATACTGGAGCAGTTTCGGTAAACGCTAATTGAAGCATTTCTACTTTTCTTTGTCTACACTGGAGTAAATCAGTTCAGACTAAGCTCATTCTTGAACTGCTAAAAAGCACAAGATAATCCCAAATTCATCTCATCTGAAGGAGTAGGTTTTGCTCACGAAAACTCATGATACCATGTATATATATATTTGTTAGTCACAAAGGTGCCACAGGATTACTTGTTTTAAAAGTTACAGATTAACATGGTTACTCCTTTGAGACTGCTAAAGCACAGTATGCTTTCCAAACAATCCTTAGAACACAGGTAAAACTTTTGTGTTTATCTAGGTGGTTTATAAGCATTCTACAGAGCTTAAGTGATACATTTCTCTAGACACTTGTTTTGAGTTTCAGTTTTCCCCTCTATAAAAAAGGATTAAAACTTGCTCTACCTCAGATTTAATTGTAGGAATGAATTATTAAATAGTAGTACAGTGCTTTGAAAATGTAATGCATATGATAAGTATTTGTATTATTCAATGCCAATTAACAGGTAGCATTTCAGACCATAAAACTTCTTAATGTGAATTCAAGATTTTTTGCTTTTTTGTTTTAAACTTTTAATTAAGTTCTCTATTACATCAATGTTGTCTTTATTTTCTTGCCAGCAGCTTCATGCCTCTACTACAACATTTCCCAAGATAGTTTCCCATTTTGGATGGCAGTATTCCAAGCTTCATGACATCTTATTAACAGCTCTCTGTTCAGAGTGAAACAAAATCCCACCACAAAATCTATCACAAGTTTGTTGTTTGTCAATGTGTGCTACTGAAATTCTGAAAATAGTGGTGTCACTGTGGATGAGAACATTTACTGCAGATACCTAGACATTAAATATGAAACAGCTCTGGAAATAAATAAATAAAAACAATTTTGAAAGGGCAACCTGATTAGAGCGGATATATCCTGGAATGCATCAAGCTTGGTGTTTGTTTTAATTAATGAAGATTCATTCATACCACTGGAACGTTTCACTGTTAATCCATTCTCCTCAATGATAGATTATCAGAAATATGCATAGGGTTGTTAACGATGTCTTTTCTAATATGATGCAAGTCAGAAGCAGAAACAATCAGCATTGAACTCTGGGAACCAATACAATGCAGACCTTTGCACAGGGCCACCCCATCCCCTCCCTCCCCCTCGACAGAGAGGGAAGCAAATGGGCAGCAAAAGGCACCTGACACCTCTTCTCTACCAGGGAGTCCAGAAAGCCAGCAGGAGATGGAGCTGTCCAGGTAGGAAAATAATAGAGACTACACTGGTTCAATACAACCTTTCACGAGTGCCAGGTTTATATAATCATTGGTGGTACCCATAACCAGTCCATGCAGAGCTGTCCTGTCCATAGAACAGAGTGGGACAATTGCCCCGGACTCCATGCTCTGGGGGGATGGGATGGAGTACAGGGTGGCTTGAAGGGGTTAGCAGGGAGCCTGGTACTAGCAGCAGTGTCCCCAGTCTGCTCTTCCCTGCCTGCTACCTGTGTCATTCAGGTAAGGGGACAGAAGCTGGAAAGAGGGGATGTGAGAGCTTGGGGGGGGAAGTTGGAATGAGCATAGGGAGGGGTGGAGCAAGGGCAGTGTGGAGGCAGAGCAAGGATGAAGTGGGGATTTGGGATTAGGGATGGAGTGGGATTGGGGTTGAATCACTTACTGCTTCTGGTGCCAGACACCCTACTAATCTCTGAGGCCACCTGGCTCCATGTTCTCCTGAAGTGCAAGGTGTCTCAAAGCATGGGCCCAGGAAGGTTGTCCTAGTGTGTCCTATGGTCAGGATGGCCCTGAAAATATAAGCCCAAATACTGGTCGAGCAGGGCCATTGTTCCTGAATACTGGTGGAGCACAGACACCACAGGCCCATATAACTTGCTGCCTTCACTAGTGGTGGAGATTAAAGTTTCCTTTAAGTTAGTGATGCAGACACTTTCCTTAGGTGAATGACGCTGAGAACAGCAAACCAGAATGACACAGTTTGCATTTCTCTGCATCATTGGGCATGAACACAGTCATGTCTTCTGAGAGGAATGAAGAGTGAAAGGACTTAGAAGTAGTGCTGCATAGAACTTTCACTAAAAAAACCCCACCCAATTTTTTGTTTCATTGTAAATCAAACCAAAACTTGGGACAGATTTGTAAAAAGGTTCACAACTCCTCCAGCCAGCTTCGGCCCAGCTTTGAGCACTCTTTAGTAATTTATGGTTATGCTTAAAAAAATGAAACTTTCATGTGGCCTAGACACAGGACTAGCAAAACCCAGCTAGTTGTTGATTTCCACTCTGAATTCCAGAGTTCATTTTTCCTCTCAAACTCAAAGCCCAGGTCAGGTTCTGCAACTGAAACTGAAAAAAAGATTTGCATGTACCACTGTCAGTTGCACTAGCTCTAGTTACAGCACAATACTATTTGAAGGCAGTCTATAAACGAAAAAAATAATTGATTACTCTGAATATACCTTACTTGGACAATCCTAAATTTGAATCATCTGCTTCAAAAACTGAACCTCTCTTACTGTTTTTAAACAAACATTGTGCAGTGAATATTATGACAAGTAGTGTTTTAGGCTATCATTGTAGAATATTTTGGTACTTATTTATTTTTTTAAAAAAAGAATGGACATAGAATTCCCAATGTAGAAAAGACTTTAGGTGCAACCAGCTTCCAGTCAACTCAAATGGAATTTTTCCACTGAATTTATCAGGAGCTGAATTTTTCTCTACGTGAATGTGGATTTGAGTTTCGGATTGAAGATGCAAATGCAGAGAGTGTTGACTGACTCTCTAAACTGCCTCTCCTAAAGCAGGTTTCTGACTAAGCTCATCATTTGGAGATTTAGTTCAGACCTCATAAAAACCATTTTAAATCAGACTACTTAGACCAACCAGAGTATGATATGATTCCTTCCATCCTTAAAATCTATGAAGTTATGAAACATGTCAGGTTGAAACTGAAGCTTTTCAATGGTATGAATTAGTTTGTATGAGTAACCTGAGATCTATGTGCTCCAAAACCACTTTTCTCCATCCACAATGTGTTCCCTTTGCTTTGCATGCATCCCTTTTAATATGTCACCTGAGCAATATAATCTGGACTAGCTGTTGCCAAACACTGTCACTTGTATCTTTGGAGATGTTCATTTAGATCTAATTTTGGATTCTGCATGTATAAGGATAACTTTAAAAGACACAATAGATCATGATATCATGTAAAAAGAGTCAATTTTCTCCAAAGACTCCATATAGTGATCTGTAAGGAGTAAGTATCTGATGAGCAATGGTAAGAGATGCTCGCTTTCCGGAATGCTTTTGAACCTGGTTGTGATGGTCAAGGATGGAGCTAGATCTTTTTCACCATGCTTTCAATAGGGGTCCAATGCTCCTGACCATGAATAAAATATTACTCATTTGCCATTTAAAGTTTATTCAGTGTTCCTTGAAAGGAAAAGGTTACAAAAAAACCCCAACAACAACCCTAACATCATTCTCCTATGCTAGAGTCGTAGTCCACATATTGTCACTGTTAAAAACTCCTGTAGAAATTAGTTGAACAGTCCAAGGTAAAGTGACCCGTAGTTAAAACTGAGCTCTGAGACATTATTATGGTACAGTAAAACTCTGGTGGTCCGGCATCCAGTGGTCCGGTACGCCTGATGGTCCGGCACCAACTGCAACCCGGAAGTGCTCCGGCAGCTGCTTCAAGTTGTTAGTGTAATTGATTAACTGCGGCTGGATCCACAGCCGACAGGCTCTCAATCTACCTTTCCTCTCTACTGCTGGGGCAGTGCAATTGATTAGAACTTATTGAAACAGCTGTCTGCCTCTCCCTCCCTCTCTTGTTCTGCCACTTGCAGGCTTTGCCTCCCTGCAGCAGGAGGGAGGGTTTGGCACACCCCGTCCCCTCCCCCGCAAAGCCCTACCTTCCCCTGCCCCCCCTCCTCCAGGCAGTAGAGAGGAAAGGTAGATTGAGAGCCTGTCGGCTGTGGATCCAGCCGGAGTAAGTGTAACTGATTAGAACTTCCTGAATGCGGCTGCCTGCCTCTCGCCGCCTCTCCCCTTCCGCCGCTCGCATGTTTTGCCTCCCTGCAGCAGGAGGGAGGGTTTGGCACACCCCCGCCCCCTCCTCTGCCCCCCTCCTTGCGGCTGTTCCCCTCCAACGAGACCCGCCCCTGCCAAAGTACCTCCTTATAGTCTGGCATTTCTGATAATCCGGCACCACCTGGGTCCTAAAGGTGCCGGATTATTGGAAGTCCACTGTACTTAAAAAAATAAATAAGAATTTGCAGCTTTGATAAAGGGAAAAAAGTTATCACGACCACAAGTCAATAAACCTTATTCTTTACCATGATGTTGAAATTTCATCAGAATGTAAATTTGTGATTTGACTAAGAAACATCAATATTCAGAAATAAAAGTGATGCTTGTCAAACTTTGGTTTCATGGAAGGCAGAAGAGTGTAAAATGATTCTTGAAAACAATAGTTGACAGCATGCTCCACAAGTAGGTGAAAACAGAAAGGCATGTAAATACTAGCTTTGCTTGCTTCATATGTTTCCAAGTCTTTTTAGTTTATTTTTTAAAAGAGATAGCTTATCCACTGCTGCACATGTGTTGTTAGTGTGTAATTAAGATTATCATTGCATTAACTATACTACTGGGCATTTTTTAACTCTCAAATGTATCACAGCTTAAAATGTGAAAGTAGAACATAATTCCAGATTGTGAGTTTCTAGATAGGTCATTTTGTCTGCCAAATGGTGCTCTGACACTACAGCAGACTAGCAATTAACCACAGCTGCTGGGGATTTGTTTCTGTGATTGTTCTTTTTGGAAAGTGATTTATTCATTTCACAACCAAAACTTTTTTTTTCTGGAAATTTACCAGTTTTAACATTTCTTAGGTCTATGATGGAATTACTGGTCAAAACAAGAGGGAGAACATGTACAATTGCCCCTAAAAATAGCCAATAGCCTAGGGATTAGGAAGCTCATATACAACATGAGATACTCCTGGTCACTTCCTGATAGACTTCAAGGGACAGAGGGAAGTTTCCTAGGTAAATTCCTGGGTCTCCCAAGCAAGTGGCTGTTGGCTATTTTGAGGCAACCCTCTCTCCAATTTTTCATCAATAGTTTTGAAATGTGTCTCTTTAATGATAATGAGCAATTAAACCAAATGCCAAAGCTTCAAAAAAATTTGAACTTAAAATTCTTAATTTCTAGCTCACTGTACAATTAACCAAGATCGCTATCTGGTGGTGACTGGCTGATTCTGCTGTGTATATCTTCCATATTACTATAGCCAAGGATAGAACCAGAGTGCTATTTGCACACAACAGTTGTTCTATGGTAGGTAAACCAAAAGGGAGCTTCTCTTTTTGGTAAGTGTATCACACCTGAACTGTGCTGAGGTATTCTGAGGTGAAAGTAGCTCTTCACATCACAGCAGTTGTATGCTTCTGATGAAATAAGATGGCTGAAATTACAATGCAAAAAATTTAATGGACAAAAACCCTCAGACAATTTTAAAAGGTATTGTGTAATTTGCCTGAAAAGTGCATGTTATTATTCAGAATGCACTTCTATTTTATAATGTGTCAGAGCAGAATTGCCTCCTTCAAACTGAACACTAGTTGAAATATGTAAACGCTTTTTCTTACTTATAGTTTTCCCTTTGGATATATTTAAAACACATTTTTAAAAAATCCCCCTGGTATTGCATTGGATAAAAAAATTGTTTCTATGGGCACATCTACACAGCAGGGCTAAACTTGAAATAAGCTACTCAACTTGAGCTACATTAATTGCATAGCTTAAGTCGAAATAGCTTACTTCGAATTTGGGCACGTCTACACAGCACTTATTTCAAAATAGAGCACTCTTCCTCTGACTTCCCTTACTTCTCATACAATGAGGTTTAGAGAAGTTGAAGTAAGAAGCCTGTTATTTTGAATTTTTATTTTGAAATAATGGTATTGCTGTGTAAATGTGTAATACATTATTTCGGAATAAATGACATTATTTCAAAACAATGCTGTACCCTATAAGACAGCACATAGCCAATGACATAAGGTCCATATCTTACATCTCCTGGAGTCAACTAGGGTTTTCTTATTGACTTTAATGAAGTATAATTGAGACACAGTTGAAAAGAAATGTGCAAGCAGCAGGTAGAAGATTTTTTATTATTTTGAATTTATATTTTCAGAGGATTTTTAACTTAAATTATTATAAGCCATGCTGCTAGTTTGAGAATACCTTTCTGGAATACAAGATCAATCATCAATGTTTTATTTTTCTTGAAACAAGTTATTTCAATATCTCTTTTGCTTGGGGATTACTGATGTAGTGTGTGGTTAGCATTTTAGATGAAAATGTGTTCCAGGCTATTGTACATTATTACTTTATAGCAATATTCTGATTCAGTAAAACATAATTTAATTCTTTGTGAAATGTTAATGGATTAACCTGAAAATTCTTGGCTGAATCAGCTCCATACTTTGTGGCAAGTCTGTAACCATAGAAACAAATTTGATATTTTAATCCTTACACTATGGAAATCATTAAAGTATACTCTCCAGTCATCTTTCTTCACTGGGGTAACGGGTGTGTGTATATATTCAAGTCCTAAAATGTACAGGCATCAGAGACATTAGTGAGCTATAAGAAATTGTTTTAGTAGAAATGTTAAGCATGTCTGGTAATTATTCTAAAGCAGACCCCAACAGCCAATTATATATGTTTAATAATCTTTTCAGTATGCTAACACTTATACTGTTTGCCTTTGTTAGTCTTCAATAACTTTCTATTGCTTCTTGTAAGTTGAAATGGACTCCTGGGTTTCTTTAACAAATACATTCTCTTAAGAGGTGCTCTGTCTGTTCACATTGTATGCTAGTTTTCAGGTCAATGAATCAGAAAAGATTTGTTCTAGTAAAATGAACAATTAACAATAGAATTTCAAAATAAGGTGCAACACTCTCCTTGCTTGGTTGCACTTTAAAAAGGCTCAGGTCTAAAAATTGCTTTACTTATCATCTGCTTATCAGAGATCTGAACAGTTTGATAAAGAAAAGGTGCTATGTACTTCTCATGTTCAAATTATTATTTTGCATGTTGGTAACTTGCCAAGGACACAAGGGAGAGATGTAGTTTACTGATCATAGAGGGCAGGAGAAAGCAGAGAAGGAAAGATTCAGATGGTGAATTGAAGATAATATCTTTATATTACTTGGAAATTCTGAATAGAAATGAATCCATACATGAAAGCTCCCTTTCACTCAATAAAACTCAAAAGCCTTAGATTGTTCATTAATAGTTGTAAAAAGAAGGCACATTGCTGCTCTCTGATTTTGGCAGAGTAAGAGGGATCACATATTTTCACATGGGTAATCTGGTTTTGGACAATTTCTCCACAGCAACAAGCTCTTCTTCATAATTTAAATATTCTTGACTTCAACTCTACATTCTCTAGTAAAAACATTGTTTGGCCACTAGCCTGTAGTCTTTGTGTTTCCTGAGGAGCTCTGTAAAATATGCAATGGTTAATGCAGCAAGACTATACAGTGTTCCATACTCAGGTCCCTTTTGGTGTGTATCCCTGTTTTCCAGCTCAACCGGTTGTAACATTGTTAGGACAGATTTAAATAATGAGGATAAATGTTAATTGTGCTCATAATGGTTTGTGAAGATGAATACATCTCCCTCCCCCTGTTCCCACCTGTGAAGAATTTATGAGGCAAGCAGCAACAGTCAGAACATTTCTGGGAAGCAGTGTAAGCAGCATCAGAATGTTTATACTCTACTGATGGTGATTTTACTGACCAAGGACTGAAATAATTCTTGTACAGTACAAATGATCGAATCTACCATAGTTGTAGACTATTATGAGAAGGGCATTGCATGCCAAAGGCTTATTTATTTACAGAAGTGGTTCCTAATTTGGACTTGTCACTTCCAATTCTTGATTATGAAGCCCACTTTCTATTCACAAATGCATGAAATCTCTGAGGTAATTACAGCAATTGCTCACTTGGAAAAATAATGTTAAGATAGTAAAATTTTAGCTGATATTAAAGCAATTAGTCAGCTCAGAAAAGAGGAAGGCAGACTCATGTAACCAGCCTGGCAATTTCTGTGGTAGAGGTAAGGTTGAGGATGAGAGATGTGTACAGCCATGCAAAGCTCCAGAAGCTGCCATATACATATTGGATCAAATAAGCAAAAGCTAGTGAGGCAATATACAACGGCCATGAAAATGAGGCAGTGAGATTGGCTGTGGGGCACAAAAAGTTGCAATAATAAAAAAAAATTCAGATCAGTTAGACAGAATACCAGAAAGTATCTTTACAGTTTCCAAGGCAACAAGAGGCCGCAGCCTGAGCCATAGAAAGGGTCATTTATAACTGCATAGTCAGGCAGATGAAAGATTAACCTCTTATACAGAATCTGCCCCAGAATTGTTATCATAGTGTTAAAAATCTTCTCCATAATAAACAGAAGCTCCAGGTTCTAACAAGGTAAAACTCACTGCAAGGGCAGAAGTGTTCAGGTATTGTGATAAGTGTGGTATAACAATTCTGACATAGCAAAATGAGCACACAAAAATATGGCAATAGACACTTAACTTTCAGGGCTCAAGCAGAGCAAAGAGACTAGGTCCCTACCAGTCCCTGAATGGATGCAGTGTGCTTAACAAAATATCAACATGTTCAGCTGCAACAATGGATGATAGACATAGCAACACAGTAGCTTTGAAAGAAAGACAAAGACAACAGTACCACATCAGAAACCTTTCTAACCTCTCCTGGCTAATGAAACAGCCCATCCAGAGAATTTTATATTTGCCAAGATTTTTTGATGCACTTATAATGTCCTCACTACCACATGAAGGCCCTTCAAAGTCTTAGGCAATGTCTATAGACTGCAGAGTTTTTCTGTGGTACCGGAGGTAGCCCAGAAAAGCTCTGTTTCTTTTAGGGAATGCGTCCACTTTTCAGAACAGTTTCTGAAAAAGCGGGTATGTTCTTTTAGCATCCCTGTATTCCTCTTGCTGAGAAGAATAAGGGATGTTCCAAACGAGGAGTTTTTTCTGAAATTTGGCTTGGTATAGAAAAAAAAATGGAAAAAGATATGCAATTTGCGGTTTGCAATTTGTGTATCTTTTTCTGATTAAACGCTGCAGTCCAGACATAGCCTTAAAGAAGATAGGGTACATCTACACTAGTTCATTAGTTTGAGCTAGGTAGGGTAATTAGGGCAAGCGGAGTTGCAAATGAAGCCCCGGATTTAAATATCCTGGGCTTCATTTGCATGTTCCCGGGTGCCGGCATTTTTAAATCCCCCTTAGTCCGAACTCCGTGCCTGCGGCTACATGTGGCACGGAGTAGGTAGTTCGAATTAAAGATCCTAATTTGAACTACCATTACTCTTCATGGAATGAAGCTGTGGGATATTTAAATCCCGGGCTTTATTTGCAACTCTGCTTGCCCTAATTACCCTACCTAGCTCGAACTAACGAGCTATATTAGACGTACCCATATAGTGCTCTCTGTGGCTACGTCTAGACTGCACGCCTTTTTCAAAAGAGACTTTGTTGACAGATACTGTCGACAAAGCCTCTTTCAAAAAAAGCCATCTAGATTACATTATTCGGATCAAAAAATTGATCCGATTTTTTGAAAAAGAGCGTCCAGACTGCCAGACGCTCTGTCAAAAAAAGAAGGCACCCAGAACCACTTCTGGCAGGGCGTAGGGGCAGCATTTACTTCCTGATGCTCCTGCCTGCCCTTTGCAGAGACGAGTACTGAAAGGGACCCTCCTGAACAGCCGTTGGCCCTGCTCCTGCAGCTACCTTGTTTACCTCCTAGAACAGTGTTTCCCAACCAGGGTTCTGCGGAACCTTAGGGTTCCGCAGACCATTGTCAGGGGTTCTGCGAGAAATCATGGAATAAATAAATAAATAAAATTTCTTACAATGTAAGCTGACATAAATATATATAAACAGCTCTTTACAAATAAATTTTCTTGACAATAATTTAGCAGTAATTGAATTGCGCTCCCTGCTGTCAACTTTTTCTGGCCAAGCAAACATTTTCATAGGTAGGGGTTCCTCGGGATATGAAAAATTATTTTAGGGGTTCCTCCAGGGGAAAAAGGTTGGGAATCACTGTCCTAGAGAGACAGCAAAGGTTTTGCAGTGCTTGCTGTGAGTGCCCTGCTTCCTGGGACACCACAGCAGTTTGGGTTTTTTTGGAGGTTTTTCTGATTTTGATCCCTTTTTTTTGCCAGGGAGCCAGAACTGCCCCTGAGCAGACAATGCCCCCACACCATCATTCTGCAAGTTCTGCTGCATCTGCATGATACAGTCATGATGCTCCTTCCCCATCTGGACCCGGAACAGAGATATGGAAGCTTCGCCCAGGATACAGGACCAATGCCCTTGCCTCCAAACTTCTCCTTGGAGAGGTGTTTTTGGCAGCTTGACACCAGCTCCGACTGGTGGAACCGGCTCGCTATGGAATTGTGGGATGACCAACAGTGGCTCCGCAACTTCCAGATGAGGAAGACCACGTTCCAGGAGCTGTGTGCCTGGCTCGCCCCTGCTCTCCAACAACAGTACACGCTCCCGCGCTCCACCATCCCCCTGGAAAAGACAGTCACTATTGCCCTCTGGAAGCTCGCAACACCTGACAGCTACCACTCTGTGGGACACCAGTTTGGCATGGGCAGGTCTACTGTTGGGGCCGTCTTGATGGAGATAAGTCATTCTAGGGGACAGTCACTGCTGGGGGGATGTGAAAAAAGGGGACTGTCAGGAAAGGGCAAGGAGGAGTGAGGGATGGGGTGGAATGAGAGTGGAAGGGAGCTCCTCCACTCACCCTGAGCTGCTCTGGGGGAAGGAGTGCCGGGGGGGGGGGATTCTCGGGGTGTTTGGGAGGCAGGTTGGGGGTGTTCTCCTCCCAAGGTCTCAGGCACCCCGACTAACATTTTTTTTGTCTGTCTATTTGTCTCTTTCTGCAGGTGGTGAGGACTATCAATTCCAAGCTGCTGAACAGGCTTGTCTGTCTGGGAGACCTGGACACCGTTGTGGCCGGCTTCTCCACCCTTGGCTTCCCAAACTGTGGAGGAGCGCTCAATGGGACACAAATCCCAATCCGTGCACTGCCCCATGAAGCAGCCAAATTCATTAATAGGAAGAGCTACTTTTCAATGGTACACCAGGCCCTGGTCGACCACCAGGGACAGTTTACTGACATGATGACCACATCTTTAGGAACTCCTACCTCTATCAGAGTCTGCAGGCAGGAACATTTTTCCCACATCAGGACCTTGCCCTTGGGGATGTACACATACCCGTGTGCATTGTGGCTGAGGCCGCCTACCTCCTGATGCTGTGGCTGATGAAACCCTACACCGGGTACCTGGATGCAAGCAAGGAGCAGTTTAATGCTCATCTTAGCCAAGCTCGCATGCAGGTGGAATGCGCATCTGTACATTTAAAAGGGAGATTCTGTTGCTTGCTCCCAGGTGCTGATGGCGTGGAGAGGCAATCTGAATAGCCCTGGACAGCTGCCATCCGCCAGGCTCACCAGTCTGGCATTCGAATCTGGGAGGCCCTAAGGGAGCGATTCTCTGAAGGAGTCCACTGAGTCTCTTGAGGGTCTCCTCTATGGGGGTGTGGCCCTGGCCAAATACAGCCTTCCCTCCATAACCCTCACCCTCTTTCTAGAAATAATAAATACCAGGTTTTGTTTGAAAATAATAAGTTCTGTTTTATCGTTATCAATATAATTAACTGAAAGCATCTAGAAATGCTGCTAAAATATAAAATCTTTTATTCATTGTACATAGTTTTCTCTCAAAGCATAGTTTCTGATTCAAAAATAAACATTTTTCTTAAATAACCAACATTGTCTGTAACTGGGGTGGTGGGGATGCTTAAAACCTGGACGGGGGAGGGGACTCAGGTGGGACAGTGCGTCCCTGTTCCCAAGCTCCTGCCATCTCACATGCGGGGACCACCCATGCGGGTGGGGTGACAGAGTGCTGGACAGGAGACGGGAGGCACACTTGGGTGTAAGAGGGATGGGGGAACAGAGGGGTTGGAGGACAGGGAGGTGCAAGGAGAAAGGGGGTGGTGGTGGGAAAGGGAGGTTTGGTGGAGCAGGGTCATGGCATGCTGGAGGAGCAGTACCAGGGACAGGAGCAGGCAAGCCACAGACCTCATGGATTGTTGCACAAATGGAAGCGTGCTGTTGTATAAGCTCTTCCAGCAGGTGATCATGCCACAGAGCCTCTGCCTCTGTCCTCTCTTTCAGGGTCTTGTTGAGATCCTGCAGGGCCACCACATGCGTCTTCAGAACCTCTGTATAAAGCATGCCAGTGCCAGCGGCTCCCATGTCCCCAAGATGGAGGTGGGGCTGAGGTGCTGCGGCCCTCTTGCACAAGTGGTCCAGCTGTGTAGGAAAAGAGGAAGAGACAATCAGTCATACATGCAACAGCTGTTCCCGAGGGCATGCCCTCGCTGTAAGGGACTCTCCTTCAGACAGGGGACTCAGAGGTTCTGAAAGTAACACCATGTGTGAGCTGGGCATCAGCCTGAGCATCACAGGGGCCCCAAAGTGACAATGGGACCATATGCCCCCTCACACTGACAATCCACCCGTGTGTGTTGTGGAAATGGCTCCTGGCACCACGTGGAACACACCCACGTGTCACACTCTACCACTGCCTGTGTTTGCACATGCACAGCCAGCTGCATGTTGTCCAGGCTGAGCATGACAAGTTTCCCTTGTGCATCACCCACTGTGCATCCAGCTCCTCCACCCTGTGTGTGGCACAACCTCACAGCACTCACCTGATGGTTCTTCCCTGATGTCCGAAGACACCTGGGAGGCCTCTGGGGTCTGGGTGACCGGCTCCAGGGAGAGGGTCATGGTGTTGTCATCATCCTCCTCCTCCAGCAACAGGTCTTGCTCTCCAGATTCCCTGGACTGCTTGTGCTCCTGCTCTGGTTCATCTGCCACAGGCTCCGATAACCCAAAATGCATGTCATGCAGTGGTGTCTGGGCTTCCTCACCGCTGAGAATGTGTGCCAGCTCCACGTAGTATGGGCAGTAGTGTGGGACTGCCCCAGAGTGGGAGCTCTCATCTCGGGCCTTCACATACGCCTGGCGCAACTCTTTAACTTTGGCCCATACTTGCTCCAGGGTATGGGGGTGGTGTCCTGTCTTTGCCAGTCCCTGGGCCATGCAGCTATAAATTTCCACATTCCTGGGGCATGTGTGGAGGGCTTGTAAGGATTCCTCCACAGACCACAGCTTGAGGAGACTCTTTATTTCTGGCCCAGGCCATGCCAGTGCCTGGCATTTGGTGCCCCTGGGTGGGTTCTCAGAAGGGTCCCTGAAAGGGCCAGGAGGGTCTTGGGGCTGGGACATGCCTGGGATTCTGTGGGACAGGAATAGCCGGGTGCTATGGCTGGTTTCCTGCCACTAATGGCTGGCAGGGTGCCCATCCCTTTAAATGATGGCTGCAGACAGGAACAATAGAGGTACCAGTCATGCAGATGGACTGTCCACTAGGACTTCTTCCTGGAGGCCTTTTTTTTTCCGACAGTACTGGTTCCCTGCATCCACACACACTTTTGTCAACAGATATCTGTCAACAAAGGCGTTCTTCCACGTAAAACCAGGTTTACCATTGTCAACAAAACTGCCACGTTCTATCAACTTACTGTCGACAGAATGCGGCAATAGTGTAGATGCAGGCATAGTTTTGTCAACAAAAGGCCACTTTTCTCGACAAAACCCAGTAGTCTAGACTCACCAGAAACTTCAGGATCTCTACCAAGCATTTATATACCTCAATTACCCACTCGGAGAAATAAAAAAACAAATTGAAAGAGACAGACGAATACCCAGAAACCATCTACTTCAAGAGAGAAAACCAACAATAGAACACCACTTATCACCTATAGCCCCCAACTTAAATCCATCCAACACATTATCACTATACTACAACCTATACCGGAACAGGATACTACACTCCGAGAGGATCTGGGAGACAGACCCATAGTCTCCTATAGACAACCACCTAACCTCAGGATGATTCTTACCACAGGACATACCACACTAATACCAACCCTGGAACTTTCCCTTGCAACAAACCCCATTGCCAGCTTTGTCCACATATTTACCCTGCTGACACAGTCATTGGACCTAACCAATTCAGTTATAAGATCAAGAACACATATTCCTGCTCATCCAGAAATATAATTTATGCCATCATATGCCGACAATGTCCGTCTCCTAAGTACATTGGACAAACATCTCAGACACTTCGCCAAAGAATCAATGCACACAAAACAGATATCAAACAGTTTCACAAAGAAAAAACAGTTTCTTGCTATTTCAACCGGAAAGGGCATTGTCTCAATGACTTAACTACCTGCATCCTGCTTCAAAGACATTTTAACAAAAAGACTTCAAAGAGAAGCCTCTGAACTGTCATTCATGCTTAAATTTGACACTTTACGACTAGGCCTTACCAAAGATGCTAATTATCTGACCCATTACAAAGATAGCTTCTCCAATTATCACCTCTAATATCATTAGCTCATAGACATTAACCTCTCCTCCTTATCCCCCCTCTGTTCTGAAATTTGATTTGTCCTTTTTATATGTGTTCACTTTTTTTGATTGTATCCCTTTGGTATATATGGTCGTGCCAATTTTCTTCCACAATTTGATCTGAGGAAATGGGTCTTGCCCACGAAAGCACATCACCTAATAAACCATCTTGTTAGGACTATGCAGCACTTTAAAGACTATCTTTTGTTTCAGCAACACCAGAGTAACACGGCTACATCTTTATTACTATTCCTGAGAGCTGTGTATTTGTGTGGCTACTGAGAAGAGGTACACATGCCACCCACCTGATTAAGAGAGCACCCCCAGCAGGGCTTTTTGTTTCTATTGGTGCACATTTTCACATACACATAACAATTTTTATTCTGCACATAGGTGAAAAAAATCTTCACATGAACAGAAAAGATTAAAGGAAACAACAGAAATACATAACAGTATCTCTGTTTAAACTGACTTTTGAGATTTACTCATGTTTAGAGCACATGTAATAATCTCTCTCATGCTGATATTCCTACTGGTCCTTAAAATCAAAAGCCTGACTCGCAAAGATTGAGCTCATGTGTTCCTTTACTACACATATAGTTGAGAACTAACTTAAGAAAAGTGTCCCTTGATTATGCTGCAAATCAACATATAGCAGAAGACTGCACCTGCATACAATCTTCCTTCTGTCATCTGTTTAGTAACACATAGTGAAATACACTTCATCATCAGGTTAAATATGGGCTATTTGTGCACAAAACTGGCCATAAAGAAAATAATCTTTCCAGGATCAAGTCAACAACTCTGGTATTAGACCACAATATTTCTTTACCCATACGCCACACACTGCTGCGTCTAGACTGGCATGATTTTGCGGAAATAACTTTTGCGCAAAAGCATCCTTGGCCAGTCTAGATGCGATTTTGCGCAAGAAAGCCCAGATCGCCATTTTAGCCATCGGGGCTTTTTTGCGCAAAACAGTTCTTTCCTGTCTACACTGGCCCTCTTGTGCAAGTATTCTTGCGCAAGAGGGCTTTTTCCTGAGCGGGAGCATGAAAGTATTTGCACAAGAAGCACTGATTTTGTCCATTACAAAGTCAGTGCTCTTGAGCAAATTCAAGCGGCCAGTGTAGACAGCTGGCAAAATCTTGCCAAAATCTTTTGCGCGAAATCTTGCCTGTCTAGACACACCCAATAGGTTTACAAAGATGACAATGTATTGCAAAGGTTCAAAGTCAAATTCTTTTTCAGATTGCAGAAAATAACACTGTCAGTAGTCTATATTAGTACTTTTGGCTATTTTAAAAGAGACTAGCCCATGCACAACACCCACGAGAAGTGTTTTCAGATAGGTACCAGGGATCAGTGAAAAGTGCAAATATAAATTAAGCAAGCCCCAGGAAGTACAAGAAAAGCCTGATGCATGCTCAAGGAACAAGGAGAAACCATTACCTTGTATTAAGGCCTTCACTTTGGAGAGGTGAGTTCCATCATCAAACACATAGGAAACCATAAAAGAGACCTTCCAGAATAACTGAGCAATTCTACAGCTATATTTGCTAAAAATACAATTTGCGGGAAAGGCATGGTAAACAGATTTTGTGAAGAAAAGATATGCTTATTTTTTTTCACCACCTATCCTGGATAACTTGGCTGATATCCTGTCACTCATCTGTTTAGGCTGATAGTGACCAAACTAAGACATTCTATACCTCAAAGTAGCACTTTAACATCACTATCCTATGATATTTTTTGTACAAAGTATTAATTGTGATATCTCATTTAAAAAGTCGTGATCTGTTGAACGTTACTATCCCATTAGATTGTATGTACTGTCAGTGCATATGAAATCATGAAGCATTGCTTTTGTTTGTTACTGAATATGTGATACATGGGAAATGTCCACAGCTAGCCTTATAGTGGCAATAAAGGAGCAACTAACACTGACAAGATAGGTTTACATCAGGACCAGCCTGACATGTTTTGATGGCCCATCAAGAAGAACCCACTCTCCCAGAGACTCCTCAGCCAGGGCATGCAAACAGTAAGAGCTACCTAACCTCCCCATCACAGCAAAGATCTTTCTAGAATGTAGAGAAAAAGTATAAATGAGAGTCAATAACATCACCACTTGCCCTCTCTTCTCCCTCATTTCAGCACCTGAAAGACTCTCTGGAAGTGAAAGACTTGGAACTGCAGAGCTTAGTACCAGTCAGAGATAAGAATTCAGCATGTGTGTTAAGAAATGTAATTTACTTGGAACATCCAGTGGGATGAAAAAAGTTTGTTGAATCAAATCTTCCTTAGTCTGTTAAAGTTAGAATTTAGACTGTGATTTTATTTCTTATGTGACAATCTTTAACCACTGTGCCCCCTCTTATAATCACTTTGTCCTTATTAACAAGTTTGTCTAAATTGCTTGGAGTATTACAATGGCTGGTGGCTCTCCACTTTTCTTTGATAAACTGGCAAATTAATTAATTAGCTTGCACTGTTCATGAGAAGGTCTTGGGCAGTTTAAAACTGCATATCACTTGGGGGATGGGGAAATTGGTTGGATACTTCTTGTTTATACTTCATTAATGTCTTAAAAGAGCTTTCATGCAGTTCAGCTTGGGGTGTGCATCTACATAATGATGGCTGAGTGATCACAGCATCTGGAAGGGTTGCTGCTTATCGCTGGCATAGTATCCTGAGACACAGCCCAGGCTGAAGAATGTAAGGGGATTCTGCAATTCCACAGTCCCAGGTTATAGCCTGAAAGTATGTACATCACAGTCAGAAGAATGTGCTCAAGGATAAACAACCTAAGGGTATGTCTAGACTACAAGCCGCTTTCGAAAGACAGCATCTAGACTACAAGCAGATTTTTCGAAAAAGCAAGCCACTTTTTTGAAAGACAGTCTAGACACTCTCTTTCGAAAAAGCAGTTTGCATTCAATAGAGCCTTTTTTCAAAAGATTACTTTCGAAAAAAGACAATATTCCTCGTAAAAGGAGTTTTACCATGATCAAAAAAATGCCACGTTCTTTCAATTTACTTTAGAAAGAATGCAGCTGCAGTCTAGACACAGGTGAAGTTTTTTTGAAAAAGGCTATGTTTTTCGAAAAAAGCCTGTACTCTAAACACACTCTTGTTTTACATTTCTCAGCAATATAAGCCTCTAAGGGTACATCTGTACTTGCTCCCTAGTTCAAACTAGGGATGCAGCTATAGGCAACCGAAATTGCTAATGAAGTGGGGATTTAAATATTCCGTACTTCATTAGCATGAACTCGCCAGCACGTTACTTTGCTCAACAGCTGTTTCAAAAGTGAAAGTGCACGCCGGGATGTGTTATTTCGAACCAAACCCCTTGGCTAGAACTAACGTTACTCCTTATTTTCAAAAATGGGGTTTAGTTCGAACTAATGCATCCCGGAGCGCACTTTCATTTTCAAAACAGCTGTTGAGTGGAGTAACAGGCCAGCGAGATCATGCTAATGAAGCGTGGGATATTTAAATCCCCGCTTCATTAGCAATTTCGGTTGCCTACATTTGCATCCCTAGTTCGAACTAAGGAGCAAGTGTAGACATACCGTAAGGAATTATGCTTTCAACTGGTGATGTTCAAATCCACGAGCACTCCCAAGATCAAGTCAGACAGTTGGTATTGCACAAATAAGCCAATAGGTAGCCATTTTGCAGCTAAAAGCAAATCTACAGCTGTAAACATGGCTACTCATGATTTTGTAATTGAGAGGCCATAGAGCACCTCAGATTCACATAGGGGAATGTACTGTAGAGCAAACTTCATAAAGCTGAGTATTTCAGCCAATATCCTATGTCAGTTATACTGCATAAAGCTGTATTTATAACTAGTAATTACAATAGTGCCATGTTTATGTTCCCATTATTCACAGATAATGCAAGTGTTAGTATGAGTGATCAAAGTGTAAATGCTAATGATGGCACACATTAAACAGTCATATTAACATTCCACACACTGCAAGCATCTATGTTACATGTTTGGGGAAACAAAAGAGCTCTCAGCTTGGGCACTGGGATGACAGATGTGGAGTGCAGTTTGTGACTTTTTGCAGAGTAGCCTTGAGTCAATAAGACCCAGCAATACCTTGATTGACATGTGAGTTGCTCTGCGCCAGGTACTACTGGGGTAGTATATAATTTAATCCAAACCATCCCAAATCGTGGGATCCTCATTAACAGAATTTATTATAGAAAAAAGACTTCAAAATGCAAACATCCTCCTCCCAGCCGTTTATACAGTTAAAAGTTATATACCGTTCCTTATTTTTTATACAACAGGAAATATTTAATCTACCCCACTGAGGACAATGGGAGGGGGACAAAACTGAAGATTATATAGCCAGTTCTGTACATGAAATTAGGAAAGGTTAATTACTTTTCCTACTCAGTAATTTACACGTTCAAAACATGCTGCCTGCTAAAGACATTTATTTAAAAGATTTCAGTTCAATAAAATTAACTTTTTGTTAAAATTACCCCCATAGGAGCAGAAAATGTGAATTATTGCCAAATTGGTTATGAGAAGTTATGCATTTTCTCTATTAAAGCTTTGCTTCAATTTTCTTTTGTTCTTTTTTTCCCTCCTCTTTCTCTGATAGAAAAACCCCTGTCTCTTCAATCACTATACAAATTAAATGGGTTGCATGGGAACTAAGGAAACAAATCAGTAAGATTATGTAATATAGCTTTTAAATTTCCCCAATTGTGTTCAGCTCAGAAAAGAAATATCTTTCACAATTGATGTGCTCAAAGAAAATTAAATTTACTGTGGGTTATATCCACATTCATATAGTTGCTTTAATTTCCATTTTTGTATCAGGAAAGAAAATCTAGATTGCATTGCATCTTTCTCCCAGATATGGTCTGTACATACATAATGTAAAAAATAATAGATTATATATAAACATGCATTAACTTGCTAGCTAGATGGCTGGACAGACAGATATATATTTCCTGGACCCCAATCAGTTTATGTTTCACTTTGGTTAATGAAGAATATAGTCTCATTCAACTACATGATAAATTGCATTTAGGGATAGGAGAGAACTGAGTTGGTATGATGGACTAGATTCAGACGAAACAAAAGACAGGACTACGCAGTACTTTAAAGACTAACAAGATGGTTTATTAGGTGATGAGCTTTCGTGGGCCAGACCCACTTCCTCAGATCAATATGTGGAAGAAAATTGGCATGACCATATATACCAAAGGGATACAATCAAAGAAAGTGAACACATATAAAAAGGACAAATCAAATTTCAGAACACAGGGGGGATGAGGAGGGGAGGTTAATGTCTGTGAGCTAATGATATTAGAGGTGATAATTGGGGAAGCTATCTTTGTAATGGGTAAGATAATTAGCATCTTTGGTAAGCCCAGTTTTAAAGTGTTAAATTTAAGCACGAATGATAGTTCAGAGGCTTCTCTGTGAAGTCTTGTATTAAAATGTCTTTGAAGCAGGATGCAGGTAGTTAAGTCATTGAGACAATGCCCTTTTTGGCTGAAATAGCAAGAAACTGTTTTTTCTTTGTGAAACTGTTTGATATCTGTTTTGTGTGCATTGATTCTTTGGCGAAGTGTCTGAGACGTTTGTCCAATGTACATAGGAGACGGACATTGTCGGCACATGATGGCATAAATTATATTTCTGGATGAGCAGGAATATGTGTTCTTGATCTTATAACTGAATTGGTTAGGTCCAATGATGGTGTCAGCAAAGTAAATATGTGGACAAAGCTGGCACCGGGGTTTGTTGCAAGGGAAGGTACCAGGGTTGGTATTAGTGTGATATGTCCTGTGGTTGTTGGTAAAAATCATCCTGAAGTTAGGTAGTTGTCTATAGGAGACTATGGGTCTGTCTCCCAGAGCCTCTCGGAGTGTAGTATCCTGTTCCGGTATAGGTTGTAGTTTATTGATAATGTGTTGGACGGGTTGAAGTTGGGGGCTATAGGTGATGACAAGTGGTGTTCTATTGTTGGTTTTCTTGGGTCTGTCTTGAAGTAGATGGTTTCTGGGTATTCGTCTGTCTCTTTCAATTTGTTTTTTTATTTCTCCGGGTGTGAGATTCAGACGTCAGTGTAATTGATTGAGCAGCTCCATAAATAAAAGGAAATCCAGTCTCCTTTCTGTTTTTGAGAAGTCAGGTGTGAAGTTTAGGTATATAAATTCCCTCTGAGTTATTTCGTGGAACCTCAACATGAGTTGAACAAAGTAGTATTTAGAATAGGAGTTTATTGTGTTCCAAAATAATCTATTTCGGCTATGATTATTGCTAATAATATTGCTGAGAAAGCAAATTTCATCATGATTTGTTGCAAGAAGAGTTTGTTGGTGGAAATTGTAAGATTTGATTCTTGATTAATTTTGCACATGCTTGTGACTTTGTTTTAAAGCTACCCACAACTTACAAAGGCTACATTTTGGAGAGACTGGTTCTTTCCTGTTGGAACATTCCTATTATGAATTTTTTTCCTGTATAATTTTTTTCCTTTCTATACCACGTAAGTTTTTCAAAATGAAACAGAAAGCCTGAAAACACAAAAGTCAAGAAGTATTTTTCTCTTTTTGAAGCAACCTCTTATTATACAGGCAGTCCCTGGGTTACATGGATCCGACTTACATCGGATCCCTACTTACAAACGGGGTGAGGCAACCCGCACTAGCTGCTTCCCCCCCAGCAGACCAGGGAGACGGGAAGCTAGCGCCCCCCCCCCCCCCGCCAGCAGACCAGGGAGACGCGGAGCAGCTTTTCTCAGCAGACACCTCAGCTTGAGAATAAAGGACTGAGAGAAGTGAGGTGTGGGAGAATAAAACTGAGCTCTGGAGAAATGTTTGGCTAGAGTTTCCCCTACAATATGTACCAGTTCCGACTTACATACAAATTCAACTTAAGAACAAACCTACAGTCCCTATCTTGTACGTAACCCGGGGACTGCCTGTAGTGTGTGCCTGCATGAGAATGGGTGTTCCCCCGTGACAATGAATGAAACCATGATGCTTTTTATCTTAGGGTGGGGGAGAAAGAATTTATCGGAAAACAAAACTAAAATAATCACATTATAGAAATCTGAACTAATTGCCTAAGGCTATATCATCCCTTTATTCCCCTCCCCCCCTGAAGCTGCAAAGTTTGAAAAAACAATTTCTTAGTCCTGAAATTTGTGGGAAATGACAGAGGAAGGATTGATGTCATCTGCAATCAACACTTACTCATCCTCATTGAAACTGCCCTGTCTGAATTGCCTCCCTTCCATGGGTTTGAGGGATATTGTCTGTATGATAAGGGGTTAGACTTGAAGGAGAGATGTCCTCTCCTCTCAATAACTCCCTGCAAACCAAAGGTCTTTTTTTCTTGCCTCTGCACTAATTTAAATTAGAGCTGTCAAAAGATTAAAACATTAGTTGCAATTAAAACTGTGTTTAATTGTACTGTACAACATCAGCAAAATACCAATTCAAGCATACTATAAATATTTTGGATGTTTGTCTACTTTTTCAAATACTGTACTGTACATTGATTTCAATTACAATGCAGAATACAATGTGTACACTACTCATTTTATAATATTATTTTTATTATAAATTTTTGCAATCTATAAATCAAGTATGTAAGAACATGTGAATGTTTAGTATATCTTGCACATACATACATTGCAATGCCAGCTACAACAGTGCTGTGTGAATGCCAGTTCTCACTTTCAGGTAACATTATAAATAAGAAGTGGGCATCAATATCTCCCATAAATGTAAACAAACTTGTTCATCTGAGTGATTGGCTGAATAAGAGCCTCTGATAGCTTTCATTCATTTTTGAGAAAACAGTGGAACTTGTACTTGAGTACTGATGTTTTCTGCTTACCTATACTTCTGTGGCCATCCTCACTATGTCATACTGGGAGCTCATGTTGGTTAGTCACCAATGCCTTAAACCACTTTCAGAGTTACTACTTTCCAGGACACAGCCCAGCACTCCATAACCCAAACCTATTTTTCCCCTTGCATATGTCTACATCAAAATACATCTTTCAATGAGCCCAGTTTACTATGTAATCCAGATCACTGTCTCAATTATTAACTATTTCACCATTTTGTCTCAGCTGTACCTGTTAATAGCAAAGATTTTATAATTTCCTTCCAGATCACTAATGAAAATACTGAGTAGCTTTGGGCCAAGAACAGATACCTGCAGGACACCACTGGAAACCCCCCCAATAAGTAAAGATTCATTATTTACAATTACTAGGGTTACCATAATTCAAATACTCAAATCAAGGTTTCTGCCAGAGCAGGGGGAGTCGCAGGAGAAAGAGAAGATACAGCTTTCTCTCTGATCACCCAATTCTGAAGGCAACACTGACATCAGCAGCAACGCAGAAGTAAAGGTGGCAATACCATAATACTCTTATGTCTGTGCTGCTGCTGGCAGTAGCACTGCCTTCAAAGCTGGGTAGCTGGTCAGAAGCTACTGTTCTCTGGCTCTCCAGCTCATGAAAAATCACAGACATTGTGCATATTTCAAAAATCCACCCTGATGGAGTTTGGAAGACCAAACAAACAAACAAACAAATAAAAGATGTATGTGGGAAAACCTAGACATATGGTAATCTTAACAATTACTTTTTGAGATATTATTTGTTACAACTATATTCCATTTATGCATAACAATTGATTAGGTCATGAGCACCATGCAACCAGTAATTTTTGGTTCAGTGATCAATTGTTGTTCATCCATCAAAATGAGGTTCCATATAAAGTTTCTCCAAACAGAGAGCAACACTCGTAGAAAATTTTCTACAGTTGTATTTAACAGCTGAGAATTTGCTGTGTTGATATTACCTCTGATTACTAGAAAAAAACAAAGTAATAAAATGCTTAAATTAAAACGTCATTTTTTTAACAATGAAGTTAAAAAGCAACTGTTGTTCTAATAGTTGGGCAGATGTGTTTTCCACATGATTTCAGTTCAGCAGCCAGATGCTCCCCATTGTTGTCTTCACCTGCATTTCTCTATCTACTGAACTTTGCTTTGAACTATGGTTTCACTTTTTTCTTGATTTCTCCATCTTTGCTACTGCACAACAGATATTTCAGATAGGCATTATTGCTGATGTCAGACTCAGAGTAACCTTGACAACACACAGCTTTTGTGGAAGTAGGTGACTTCTGAAGTACTGTACATTGCTTTTTGGGTTGACAGTCTAAATGCTTTTGGACTCATGGTCTAAATAGTTGAAAAGTGTTGCTTATAGAAATGCTTTCTCCTCTGCATGTGCTCACCAATTAGAGGGGTTAAAACAGAAAAAAAAATAAAAAGTATTTGTTCAAATTACTAATACATTTGCTTTGGTCATGATCAAGTTCCCTTTATTTTCATTGGAGTGATCATGCTCTATTCACATAAGTATCTGGGGGCTTGAGAATTTACACCACAGCTGGTATGTTTTATTATAATGGGATATTGCTTAATAAGCAAGAAGACAGGATTTCCAAATCTCATGAGCTGTGTTTTGACCCTGTGACAATTAAAATTAAACCTGCTGAGCACTCTGGCTGTAGTTCAACAAAGCATTTACACACTGATTATGTAAAACCTTAATGATATATCTTTACTTTCAAGCACAAGAGTGGTTCAACTGAATTCAACTGGACTACCCAGCTGCTTACATTTAACTCCTTGGGCTTAGAGCCAGAATTCTCAGCACCTTACATGATGGTGTTTAAATGAGTGAAATAACAATCTGACTGCCCAGTCTCAGCTGAGAGGGATGCAAGCAATTACTTATAATTGGCTGGCATAGTGACAGACAATTGCACACAGGTAACTGCAATGCACTTGGTATATTTTATATAAAATGGGCTAGAAGAACAAGCAGGGTTCCTAAAGAAGGATCTCACTGCACTCTTCACAATGAGTATCATGTATACCCATGGAATTGCTGTGTGTGTGACTGTACTGAGAAACAAAAATATAAACTCAGTATTAAGGCAATAAATCTTACATTACCCCACTTTTTATAGGAATGATACTTCGTGAAAGACCTGTGTGGCAAGGGAAATAAAAGATTAACAAGTTTAAAAAATCCCCACAACTGCTTTTATTTTCCCCTGATCTCCCCCCCCCCCCCCCCCCACCAAGAGATCAGTCTCTTCTAATCCTCTCTGCTCCCCAGTTATTTTTATCATTCTGTTAATTCATGCATGGAACAGGAAACATAACAATTATAACAAGACAGCAGTTCAGATTTCAAATATCAGTCAGTGAAAACTTGTGAACTGTTCTCAATCAATCCACAGTTTATAACAGATTTTGCAAAAGAAATGTGTCAGTGACATTTAAGTAGCAGATACATTTGATTAATTCTGCTTTGAAGTAGCAAAATTTGTCAAGGGAATTATTTGCTCTGCTCTAATATCTACATACACACATTCCTCGATTATGGAAAGAGAGTTATGTAATTTAGAGCAAGAGCATATGCAACTATGCAGATCTATACTAGGATACCATTTCAAAATTACTAAATTTGACTTAAGAACTCCCAATTTAACAAATTTGAACAAGTGTGTCCTCATTATGGAAAAGCATATACATTAGTCCTAGACAGGCTCCGTTAATATGGGTGCGCTGCCTTGGACTTAGAGCACCAGGAAGCACTCTGGGGAGCTGCAGGAGGCCTCCCACAGGCCAATAAGTTTGAATGTCACCAGAGCACCCATGCTAATGTTATTTCAAAATTACTATTTTGGAATTAGTGTGACTCCTCGCCAAAAGCAGGCGTACAGAGTTAGAATTCTACAGCCTGTTATTTTGAAATAACAGTCTTCATAGTGTGGATGCACCGCTTCCTAATTCAAATGGGGTGTGTGTGTTAATTTTGGAACAGGGTCTAGTGTAGACCAGGGCTATATGGTTTCTGTCTCTCTGTTTCCAATATACTGAACCTTGAGGTTTCTAAAAGTCTGTTTTCTGTTAGAGGTGGCTGGTACTCTATGGTCAGTTCAAAACAAGCTTGTAGCAGTGGAGAAACACAGCGTGGTCTCGCATGGGGGGGTTTGTTTTTTTTGTTTTGTTTTGTTTTCTCTTAATCTAATCAAAGTATAGAGATGTTGTGATTGTGAAGACCTTGTATGGCATTTTCCTTCCTAAGTGGTCAATAAAATGGTGACCTACCAGCTATCTAAGATGTTTCTAAGCAAATGAATGTGTGTTTAAAATATGGAGTTTCTGCGTATTAGTATCTGATTTTTCTAACATGTAATACTAACATCCAATACGTTTCCTAGTGGGGTCCTGTTTAATGCTTCCTTACTGCCCTTCTAGTCACTGAGCCAAGTTCAGTCACTCACTCTATAACAGGAGTCCCCATCCCTTACGCCTAGAACTACTTTCTCATTTCAAATTCTTTCAGACTTTTCCTATCTGGAGCTCAGTTTTTCTTTGTCTCTTGGCTTCCAGGCTCCCAAGCCCTGCTCTCATTCAGTGTCTATGGTAGGAGCTCTCTGACTTTACCTTACCTTGAAGTTTTCCCTTCCTCAGTCCTCCAATCTGGCTTCCAGACTCAAACTGTTCTCTTAATCAGGTATTCTTGCACTAGCCTCCTGCTCACTGCAGCCCCCCCTTGGCCTCAGGGTATTCCTTGAACGTTCTCTTCACTTGAATACCCCCTGCCATCTCTCTACCATTCCTTGAGATTTCCCCTTTCTTTTTCTTTTACTGTGTTTTTTTATGGCTAGGCAAACTGGGCTGAATAATCTATAGCTGTCACTGACAATAATGCCTCAGTATTTAGTAGTTATTTACTCTCACTCAATCCTGTGTCTTTCAGGTATTGTAATCAAGCCTTTTGAATAAGATACTATTTCCTCTGTGTTTTAACAAAAACCTGTAATTTTTGTTATCTTGAAGTGTTTGAATTCCTCAGAAAGTTGTTCCCTTCTTTTAACAAAGTTCTTAGCTATCCAAAATGGTGCTTAATTGTTTCTTCTACCCTACACAGACACACAAAGATGGATATGTGCTAGTTATTCAAAAGAAATTATTTAAGCCAAATAGTCAGTCAGTACTCTAAATAAAAGCACTTATTGATCCTGTTCAGGCCCTGATGTATCTTGATGCCCCCAACTCTAAGGAATAATTTAAATATGCTTTCCCTCTTTTTTTATTAATTAAAAATTTCCCCATTTCTCTTAACTTTTTCAGTACTGGGTTTTTGAATTCCTATTTATTCAAGGATATTTCTTTGCCAGTCCTTCCATTCCTTACAGTATTTTAGCCAATTTGTCTGCCATTTCATTCCCTGTTATCCCAATATGCTCTGAGATCCAAACTAATGCTGCATGCATCTGCATCTGTACTAATTGTTCTTAGAACTATAATTCCATTGGCTAAATCACAGCAAGAACTTTTTAGTTGGCATAAGGCCTGAGATTTAACCTGAAAAAGTGACCAGTACTGTGTGTCTACTATATTGTTTTAATCATTGAACTCTAAGCATGAGCCATGTATATTGGTTGTTTTACTTCCCCACAAAGAACCGTCACTGTTGAGGTCACTATTTATAATATGTGGCCTTTTAGTATGCTTCACTATTTCTTTAGCTCTGAGCTTCCTAATTTCCCACATGGGTAAAAGATATCAGAAATACTTAAATATTTTTCTTCTGCACTGGAATCTCAACAACATTATACTCCAGGCTTACTTTTTTATTTTCATCTACTATATAGTTTAATCCAGGGCTACTCAATTTTGGAAGCCCCAGGGGGCCACAATGATACTCACAGCACATGTCAAGAGCTTCAATTTAAGTGTGGTTGCATAGACATGCAAATGGCTTCTTTCACACTGATGGGCATGAATACAAAGATTAAGGCAAAACTACACAACATGCAGGCCCCATTTAAGTCAGTTCTGCTGGTATTAATAAAATGCAATATTTACCCCATTTCCACCCATTTGACAGCACTTTTAATGAGCAATGACAGTCCAGGAATTTAACTACTAAAACATATATCAACAGAAGACTATTATATTGACTACTTTTTTGTTTTGGCTCCCACCCGTGGGCTACGTGTTAAGCCCCTGAAAACCCAAACTGCACTCCGGGCCATAAACAAATGGGCTATGGGCTGCATGTAGCCCACAGGCCACATGTTGAGTGGCCCTGGTTTAATCTTTCCCTTATGAAATACATAAGCCTCCTCATCCTAGTTTTTGATCTTGCCCGAAAGCAACGTACTCCAAAATTTTAAAAGCAAGCTTTTCAACCAGCCATGTTTCCTGGATGCATATAATATCTGATTTAGTTTTCATTTCCAGGATATTTTCTTTTCATTCTTGAGCACGTGCTGTGTGCCTTCAAGCAAAAAAGATGGATCTCAATACTATTTATATTTCACTATTGATATTCAAAGTTGCATGACTACAGTCCATTGACAAGTTGCTATCACACAAGTATTTTTCAACTGCCATTGCTATAATTTTCATTTGATAAGTTTTTACCTGTTTACAATGTACAAATGTATCACTTCTGTCCTAAATACATTAACCTTTCCCTTTCTCATTACTAATATATCACTGACAATTCTTCCTGTGTTTATCCTGTTCTCTATAGAGTAAAGCTGTGTCTGCAGTTCCCCTTTTCCTGTGCAGATTGTCTCTTCCTTCTCTGCCCAATGCTTTGAGAGTCTCTTTGTAAATTTAACATATCCCAGGCAGAATCAGTCTTTTGTTTCTCTTCAGCTTGTCTTCCCTCATTACACCTTCTATATGCTAGTCTGCGATTACCACTGTAGTTACTAGTTGAGCTTTGTCCTGTCTATACAATTTTCATAAGAATGTACTTCTCCACATTGAAGTCATCTCATTCCCCCTTTACAATAGTTCCTACATAGCCCCTACCATAGGGGATTATAGTCTTCCTCCCCTAAAGTGGTATATGACTTGGTTCTGAATATCTGAGACTTTTAGTGTTATTTTCTCAGGTAAAGTCCCTCCCTTAAATTCTATCAGCAATGTTGTTGCTGGCTGCTGCCTGACTCCTCCTCTTTTAATTAGTTACTTGCTAACCCTTTATCTTATTTTATGCTTTTGGGTCTCATCATTGTCCTCATCATTGTGGCAGCCCCTGGTCTTTATAAGGCATTTGGCTTGATCTCTCCCAGGTGTAGCTCAGTCTGATCATCAGCTTGCTAGTCCTAGCTCAGTAGCCTGTAAAGGGTGAGCCACCCTTTTGCACCAGCCTTGGGTTAACCAAACTCCCAGTTAAATAAGGATATGAATTGCAGTGCCTTGACCTAGAGGATACATCCCCCACATATTATAGCTTTCCCCTATTCTGAAGGTCTCTACAAATCATTTCCAGTTTAGGAGATGAGTGTCAAATTAAAAATGGTTATTAAGAGTTCTGTTGTTCATTGAATAGGATTGCAGGAATTGCCATACCAGATAAGACCCTTGATCTGTGTATGTACATGTTTTACTGAGCAGATACTTTACAGAAAGGTGTAATAAATCCCACAGTAGGCAAATGTGTGTCAATTTGAGCCTCTGAGGGTCTCCTACTTTCATGTATTTAGACTGTGTTCTCAATCTCCATACTTAAATATCATTCCTCTCCAAAACTCTTTGTGTTATCATTTACTACAGGCAGTCCCCGGGTTACATGAATCCGACTTACATCGGATCCCTACTTACAAACGGGGTGAGGCAACCCTGCACTAGCTGCTTACCCCCAGCAGACCAGGGAGACGCGAAGCTAGCGCCCCCCCCCCCCCCCCAGCAGACCAGGGAGATGCGGAACGGCTTTTCTCAGCAGACACCTCAGCTTGAGAATAAACGACTGAGGGAAGTGAAGTGTGGGAGAATAAAACTGAGCTCTAGAGAAATGTTTGGCTAGAGTTTCCCCTACAATATGTACCAGTTCCGATTTACATACAAATTCAACTTAAGAACAAACCTACAGTCCCTATCTTGTACGTAACCCGGGGACTGCCTGTATTATAATGCTGAATATTCTTGATATACATGTAGGTGTCCAATTTCTCTGAATCTTTCTAAATGCTTGGCCTTTGTGAAATCCTATACCAATGTACTACTTATGGCAAGTGGAGCCAGCATCCTCCAGGACCACGTTGAATATCTAGGGGTTCCTCTCCACCCATCTAAAAGAGAACGGGCTCAGGTTCCCACCCAATAACCTGAGAAATTTACACAATACTCCTGGGCACCTCTTAGAGGCAATGCTTCCCCACTTGCAAGAACAGAGTCTGACTGTAGAAAAGAAATTTTGATAAAAGGGAGGGAAGTAATTTGGCAATAATCTGAGAAAACACCACAAACAGGGTTCATAAACATAAGCCATGAGTAAAAGTCCCATATCAAGTAGGTTGGACAATGCCCTTTTCCTCTGAGGTTCTTAAATCCAGCAATCTAAGGGTGCATCGACACAGCATCCTTAACTCGAAATGAGCTATAAGGTAATTTCCAAATAGATTATTTCAAAATTTGGCTCTGTCTACAGCGTCAAATTTCGAAATAAAGTGCTATTCTGACAAATCCCTTAACCCTCATGGAACAAGGGTTCAGGGTCACTGGAATAGTGTGCTTGTTATTTCAAAATAGACTTTGAAATAATAGGCGTGCTTAAAGATGCAGAATTGCTATTTTGGGATACTTCCGGTATCCCAAAATAGCACTGCTGTCTAGATGCAGCCTAAATGTCCCTTTCACATTCCCAACCCTTCTTTACATCCCACTCACAGTTGCTGTCTTTGGTCAGAGCAGACCCAGAGGGCGGAGGTGCATCTGCAGAGTTCACCACCCATCCTGGGTGGGGGAAAGGTAAAGAGGCACTGTATTTCTGGTCACTTGCTATCCACCTTCTCACTGCTCTCCAGTGCCACCCTGCTGGCTGCTTGTTGTACTTCCCACTGCCACTCTGCTGGCCACTTGTTATATCACTCCAGTGCCACCCTGATGGCCTCTGATCACATCTCTCCACCACCACCCTGCTGATTGTCAGTCACCATCCACTTCTTGGCTGTGACTTCTGCTTATCAATCTCAAATGTTTTCAGCTCCCAGTGATTTCACTCCTAGGAAGTAGGACAGAAGAAACACAGCTCCAACACAATTAACATAAGAAAAGAGGCTCTTGATGACTATTTAGCTCTGTTTTTTGAAAAGTGGGGAGAAACTGCTCAAGCGCATCCAAGGAAGCGCTTCCTTCACTCCCTTTCTCTTATGGAGCTCTGAAAGTCAAGCCCCTGCTTGGCAAGGTTTTTTTCTGCTAACTGTGAGCCCTTTCCTTTGAAACAATTTAGCACAGTCCTATTTTTCAGTAGTCTCACAAAATGACAGACATTGGTAACTATATTTTATCTATCCCTGCATTTAATACAAACATAACTGGTGTTGGGTCACAAATTAATTTGATTACCATGAGCAAAATACCACTCCATCTGCTGAATAGCTAACAAATTTAAGCAAAGCAGGAGCAAACTGTATTTACATAGACACACCCAGGGCCTCTTCCCCTTTCCAACTAGCTGTAAGGCAAGCATGCCTTCAGATCCTGCTTACAGCAACAAGTTCCATAGTCTAGGTAGACATTGTGTGAAAAAAATAATAGCTTTGAATTTGCCATTGCATTTGTCATTTAATGTCCTTTTGTTTCTGCTTCAGGAATAACAGAAGCTCCCAATCTGCCATCTTTAAACCATTCGTTGTATTTATATATTTGTATCATGTCTCCTTTCTAAGGTGAACAGTCTAGTCTTTTTCAGTTTCTATATGAATATCTCCATACTTTTGATCATCCTCATCCCTCATGCTATGAGCTCCCTGAAGATTTCCAATTTTTTTTGAGATGGAGTGACTAGTTCTGCATGTGTAACACACATACCTAGGCTGCGTCTAGATTGGCATGATTTTCCGGAAATGCTTTTAACAGAAAAGTTTTCCGTTAAAAGCATTTTCGGAACAGAGCGTCTAGATTGGCACAGATGCTTTTCCGCAAAAGCACTTTTTGCGGAAAAGCATCCGTGCCAATCTAGATGTGCTTTTCTGCAAAAAAAGCCCCGATTGCCATTTTCACTATCAGGGCTTTTTTGCGGAAAACAAATCTGAGCTGTCTACACTGGCCCTTTTGCACAAAAGCTTTGTGCAAAAGGGACTTTTGCCTGAATGGTAGCAGCATAGTATTTCCGCAAGAAGCACTGATTTCTTACAGTAGGAAGTGAGTGCTTTTGTGGAAATTCAAGCGGCCAGTGTAGACAGCTGGCAAGTTTTTCCGGAAAAGCAGCTGATTTTCTGGAAAAACTGGCCAATCTAGACACAGCCCTAATGTGGTTCACTGGCCCATATAGTGGCATTTAGACCACCTACAGCAAGAAAGCTCTACAGTCTAATCTAAAAGCCAGCTGGCTCTGTAGCTCAAGCTGTAGTGTCTCCTACACTAAGCTGTAGAGATCCCAGATTCTGTTCTGTTCTGCCCGCAAGTAGTTATGCATGTAGGATTCCAGATAAGGTCAGACTATAGAATGCAAGGTATCCAAGCTTCCCATACTTGAGATATTTGGTGAAACCAGACAGAAAGTGTATTTCCATAGAAAAAATGAGCAAAACTTTTAAAATGGAAACATTTCAACAAAATTCATCTGAAGCACAAAAATATTCATTAAAAATTCTATTGTGGTGCCTAATGGAGTTGTAATTGAAGTGCCCCAGACCTCCATTCTCTCCATATGCTGATGCCCTGGCTAGACTGACTATATGTCACATGATACATCATGGTGTTCCTTCCTGATGACCCTTCACCATGAGCCATGGAGATGTAGTCTGGTAGTGAATCTGTCTCCGTGAGGAAAACTGGACCATGGACCATCCAAACTACAACTCATATGACAAACCATAATGTCCTTCCCTAATCAGAATTTCATTTTTCAGTGGGTTTTTTTATATGAAAAGCTGAAGTTTTCCTTAAGAAGTAGACCCTTTTGTGAACAAGTCATTTAGCCAAAACCCTAGTTTTGATGTCTAATCTTCAATAGTCTCTAATATCTAGTACTAAAAGCTAAATTTAAATTTGCAGCATTTAGCTAATGTACTAAGAATAATATTTTACAATATGGGCATAACTGGAATCAAGAATATTTCAGGAAGACAATACTAATTTATCTAACAGAGGAAAATTGGATTTTTTCTCCTATCCTATTAACATAGAAGCTAGAAAGAGATTTCTACTTTAAAAAAAAAGTACCTAAGATACCTCTCTTTCTCTGTAAGCAAGCACTACACTTGCTTGAGAAAGTCTTCAACCAGGACTTTCAACCTTTGTGTATTGTTAATTTTTATTGTATAGTACTGTATCTCAGAAAGATAGCATGACTGGTACCATAGGGTATGTCTACACTACCCCGCTAGTTCGAACTAGCAGGGGTAATGTAGTCATCCGCAGTTGCAAATGAAGCCCGGGATTTGAATTTCCCGGGCCTCATTTGCATGAAGCCGGCCGGCGCCATTTTTAAATGCCAGCTAGTTCGAACCCCGTGCCGCACGGCTAGACGCGGCACGGACTAGCTAGTTCGGATTAGGCTTCTAATCCGAACTAGCTGTACACCTCGTTCCATGAGGCGTACAGCTAGTTCGGATTAGAAGCCTAATCCGAACTAGCTAGTCCATGCCGCGTCTAGCCGCGCGGCACGGGGTTCGAACTAGCCGGCATTTAAAAATGGTGCCGGCTGGCTTCATGCAAATGGAGCCTGGGAAATTCAAATCCCGGGCTTCATTTGCAACTGCGGATGACTACATTACCCCCGCTAGTTCGAACTAGCGGGGTAGTGTAGACATACCCTGAGACCAGGTTCAATATTTCATTCTCCAATGAACTTTATTTTAAAAATGCATTCTGATTTCACCAAGTAGTTTGTCATCTGTATGAAGTACCATTGCCAAGTCAAGAAAGAGAAATGGACAAAAAGATGTAATGAGTTTTTCTTCATTTCATCCATATTTCTTCTTTTACCTCTCAGGTAGGTATTTAATAGTTCCATTTTTTTTTTTGGAAGAGGAAGTATAGTGACTGAAGTAGCTTCATTATTTCACACATACAATAGTAGTCCTGTAGCACCTTATACAACCAAAAATATATAGATAGTATCATGAGTTTTCATGGGCACAATCCACTTCTTCAGATGACATATATTTGTCATATGAAGAATTATTTGTCACCTGAGAAATAATTTTTGTGTTGTGGCCACAAAAATCTCATGATACTATCTCTATATATTTTGGTTAGTCTCTAAGGTGCTACGGGACCATTGTTGTTTTTTAAGCTTTTTTACTTACAGACTAATACAGCTACCCTTCTGAGACTTTTAAAAATACGATAGTATAATTCTCATATTATTATTTGCAAGTAATGAGGCCAGTTCTCATCATAAACCTAAGAGAATTCCTCAGGAACACTGAATATCTTTTAACTGATGTAGAATCATTAGATCACATTTTTTTAAAAATTTCCGGTTTTGCATGCTCAGACAGCTGTTTGTGCAGAAATTGCTAGAGCTGTAGAAGTGTTCAATGCAAACTGCAAAAGTAATGAAAATCTGCTAATTTGTTCTGCATGTGACAAGAAATCTGATTCATTAGTAAGTTCTTAGTTCCTATACACAATCTGTAGAAGCTTTTTACTAAGTTAGTTGTTGTGTTAAAACATCTCTAAACTTTATCCGGTGTCCAGAATATATCTCCAGTTTGAATCAGTTTTATTAGGATAGATCACATTGGGAAAACCCTTCTACAGCTGGAACTGTATGGTCAGAGGAATATGTTTTACATTGTTTCTGATATAACAACATATGCAGGGATTTTTTTCCCAATTACTACATTCTCTCAGGAAATAATTCTCCTCATCAGCTACAACATAGCTAAAATATGGAGAATGGGCACTAACTCCATCTTAAGCTGACAGAATGTTTCTGAATTCACAGTCATGTAGTAGAAGTTTGTAATAAATCACAAACATAGGAGAGTATGGTTTATTCATCTGAATGTGAGATTTTTATATTTGTTTAGATGAGAAATATTTGGACATGTATAACTTTCTGTAAAAATGCAATCTGGATAAAATGAAAGAAGTTTACAGGATGCCATACAAAACCTGAATCAAGCGAGGTTATACAATTCTAGTAGTTGGGCTCAATAAATGTATTCAAATTCTACCAATTTGCATGCAGTTGTAACCATAAAATGTTAGTGTAGAATTGTAGATACAACACTGAAGCTGGATTCAGTTTCAATTGATTAATTTTCATGGATATTCTGCCTATCTTTGGCTAGTAGGATTACGATACTCTTCCTGACATTGAAATACTCTGAACCACTCAGTTAACACTGCTCCTGGCGCGGGAATGGGAGAAATTAATTATTTACTATTTGTCTTCTGTTACAGCTAGAGGATTCTGAAAGATTTTTACACAGTCTATTTTCAGCATGTGAAGCTCTCATAAGCATTAAATGCTTGTCCTTCATCATTCCTTCTCTCTCTTAAACTAGATATCAATGCAGAACCCTGATTATATTGTCATTGAAGCCAAAGGGAAAAAATGAATTGTATGAAACTGATTATATTAGCACAAAATTAATAATGAATACATCTGGATTGATGATGGTAGAAAGGAGTGAAAGAGGAGCTGCAAGAAGAAAAGGATATTGCAAAAGCCTTCGCAAAGCTTTCTCTAAAAAGAGACACTCCAGTCAGTAATATTTAAAATACAGTTAGGGTTTGTCTACGCTATGTGGAAGAGTGGCACTGCCACAGACGATCTTCTGGGGCTCGAATTAGCAGGTCTAATGAAGACCTGCTAATTCAAATTGAGAGGGCTCCCCTCTTGGTGCCGGTAGTTTGGCTCCTCATAAGAAGCAAGGGAAGTCAATGGGAGCATGTGGAAGTTGACTTCCCACTGTGTGGATGGCATGAAAACTTGATTTAAGGTAAGTTGACTCCAGCTACATAATTAACATAGCTGGAGTTGCATATTTTACTTTGTCTTTCCTATGTGGTGTAGACCAGGCCTTAGAGTCTTTTGCCTCCCAGATTCTCACCATGATTTCCCTCCAGTCAGCTCCAGAAAGCTGACGATATATCAATCCTCCCTTGCTCACCGTTCAGAGAGTATCACTTCTTTCAGTGGCTTCCCATTGCCTTTCGTATCAAATTTAAAATTCTGATTGGATGCCAGAGGGCTCTGTACAACCTTGTTGCTCACCTACAATCACTGACTTCACTTCTGATTGCATCATGAAGGAGCCACAGGGATCTTTGTGAGGTTGTTAATAAGACAGCTGGCTTTCGGGCCCCACGAAGGAAAATCTTAATTCACATTAAAAACCATAAGTTTCTAGCCCCTTTTCTTGCAAAATTAGCCTTAAAATGTAAGCACATTTAAAGTAATGAGAACAGATGGCCAGGATAGAAAGAAAAAGACTAAATAGTTCATTCCACTTTTGCTACAAGAGCTGATGGGATTATAATACACTTTTTATATATAATGAAGCTTTCCTGTTGTATCCATCTGTCTCATCTTACACATAGGATATATCTATGGAACCTTTGGGTGGGCTAGAGTTTACTTCGCTGATCCTTCCGTTGTGCTTAAAAAAAACCCCTCCTGAAGCACACGGAGATCCAGAATTCAGACTTTGAGATTGTTCAGCAAAGATTTCACAGGGTCATCCTCCACACAATCCAGTGCACAAGTAAAGAATTAAGTTCATTCCATATGTACTAACTTTACAAACTCTTATGATGAGCATAAATAATTTCTACTGCATAACAAGGCGACTTGATAACCAACCTACATTCTCTTCAGTTATACATAAACATACATTCAAGAAATCACATGAAATCTAAGCACAGCAATCCCCACTGAAACAGTGAGAATTAATTCAAGCTATGAACTGCTACTTTTTTGCGGAAGAAGATATTCAAGTCGTACTCGCACTTGCATATCTTCTTCTGATTCTTTTTGAGGAAGAGTATTGCTGATAAAAAGCCCCATGTAGACAGGGCCATTTGTCAGAAAAAAAGCCCTCTTTCACAAGATCCCTTATTCCTCAAAAATTGAGGCTCACAGGGTCTTGTAAAAAAGGTTTTTTTTCCGACAAATGGCCCCATCGACATGGGACTTTTCATCAGCAAAACCTCTTCTGCAAAAAGAATTGGAAGAAGATATGCAAATGTAAGCATGATTTGAATATTCTCTTCCACAAAAAAAGTGGCAATTTAGCCATCAGAGTCCCCCAAAGCTTAGAATGAGTCAAAATAACTGCAATAATATTTTCCCCCCTCTTGCAAAAATCTCCAAGAGGACCCCTCCCTTCCATCTCTAAAGGAGCATTTGGGGGAATTGCCATATCCTGTCATCATACCGCACCATTTAGCACGGTCTGAGGAAAAGGATGCTGAGCTAAGATACTGCTGCACTGAGGGGCAGTCATGCAATCATTGCAGCCCACCTGTATCAGGTTGTCCTGCCCCAGAATAAGCTTCTGAAGAATTAAAACTGGGAGGGAACCTCCAGGTACCTGTTAATTACCCTGAAATAAACCCCTGTCACTCCCAAACTGCCACATCCAACCAGAAAAACTGCCTTACACCTGGCCTCACCAACACCAACAGGGGAAGAGCTACCTCGAGCACCAAATGATATTACCATAGGAATAATAATATTTATGAATATGACTCATCTTAATTATGCACATTAATTTACTAGTGGAAATGATTAATGGGGAAACAATGCAAGATTTTGTTTCTGATAAACAGTATGTTTTAGCGTCCTCATCTGAGATGTAATTTTCTGTGCAAAGTCAGTAAAGATGTAAAATGATCACACAGTGAGACATGCACAACGCACATACTCTTCTGGTTATTTTCATGCTCAAATTGCATCTTTACTGATTTTGCACAGCAGATTAAACAACTCTGACAAAGACTGCATTCTCTTTTATATTACATAAAATAGTCTACAGTCTGGTAATGTTTGTTTTTCAGTCTCTGTTCTCTAATGTTACTGGACCTATAGAGAGTTATTTGATTGCAGGACTCCTGAGACAGTGTTATTACTCTAAGCTCAGGGATTTTATGAAAGCCATTATTGACAATCTAAGAACAAGCACTGACCCCTGTTTATCTTGCAAGCTTGGCAGACAAATAGAAAGCCTTTGGTTGAAGGTCAAACAAAAAAATTTCAGCTTCCCCAGTGCTAAAATGATGAATCTAATACGACATGCAATTTGGAGGAAATTTGCAGAATTTTATTTTCCAGGAAAGGCTTTTTTTCCATAAAATCATGTGTTATATAAATAATGCAATGTAAAATTGCATAGAAATTCTAAATACATTAGCACAGCCTACAGTATAGTGTCCTTGCTGCTCAATTTTATTTTCCTATGTCCTAGTTAATAATGTAAAGCTGCTTCTAATGGGAGAACATTGCCTCATAAAGCAAGTTCTGTCATACTTGCTGGTACCATATTAGTAGCAGCCTAATAGAACAAGTGAACTACCATTTTATTGTATCCATTCAGCCAGTTGTAAACTAAATTATATAGAACAAAATGATCTGTTGCAACTTATTCTGGTTCCAACATGAAACCAGGTTTTGATTCTTAGTAGGTCTCTACTTCCATTATTTCAAAACTGACTCAGGAACACAGATCCAATCTTCATTAGGAAATAGAATACCCAACCTCTGACTTGTAAATTGTGTATCCAGGCAAGGGAATCATAGAGTTAGGAATCATTAAAAAAATCTATTACAGGTTGGACCTCTGTGGTTCAGCACCCTCAGGACCTGACTAGTCCCGAATGAAGGATTTTGTTGGACTAGGGGAGGTAATTTACGGTCCCATAACCCTCTTCTCATGACAGCCACCAGCCTTCTCGCTGGACCTTCCCTGTCACCGTCCCACTGATCCGTCAGTAGCCCACTGCCATTCCAGGTGTTCTGCCACCAGTTTAGCTCGACTCCCCCACAGGGCTCCTATCTCTGGCCTTCCACCGGGACTCCCTGGTCTGGCAACCTCCATGGTTCAGATGCACCATGGAGGCTGCCGTATCAGGGACTCCATGTTTAGAGATTTTCAACCTGTAGTTTATTAGTCAGTTTCCCCCAGACAAGCAGGATTGTTCCTTGTTGTATTTTTGTCTGTTCTAGAATTATGTATGACAAACCATTGATCTTCCATTATTGTCAGAGGCTGCTCCACATTTAACGCATTTAGTTTAGGATGGTCTTGGATTCACCTGTAGTTCGACAATCATTAACATAGCAGCTTGTTTACATAAACGTCACCATGCACAAAATATACCAGAATTAGGTTAATTCTGTGTTTTTTCATTGTGCATAATATGCAATTGCCTTACTCCCCATGGGGACTTTGAAGGGCATACATTCTAAGCACAAACTAAATCAGCAGACCAAGGGATCTGATGTCTGCTCACAGAAGGGAAATACTTTTGCAAAGTGCCCTTTCTATCCACTGTACTTATTTTGAAATAAATAATTTTAATTGACACAATATTGATATACAAACTCTACAAACTGAACACAATATCTAGTAAATTACTTTTGCTTCAGTGTAGAAAATGATTGGGATTTACTATTGCATTACATCACTGCTTTCCGGGATGCAGTCCCTGTTCTGTAGGAATGGACTGCATTACTCATATCTCCTAGATAAATAACTTTGAATTAATCTTTATTAAAATGCACTTTGAGTGGCTCACATAAGCAAGAAATCCAGATCCCTCTGTTCCTCATTGTTTCCCATTCCATCAATCTTTGTCTTATCTGCAAATTTGATCAGCAATGATTTTATGTTCCCTCCAGGTCATACATGAACATGTTGAACATCCCTGCAGAAGTCCATAAAAACACACTTATCTAATGACAATTTCCCATTAACAACTACTTGTTGGGATCTGTCAGCCAGTTCTTAATTCATTTAAATTGAGCACAATCAGTAAAGCTCATTTTTAAATCAGAAGGTGGTGTGGTAATAAGTCTTACAATATGCCTTGCAATAAACTAAGTTAACCCATGAAATGATGTTTATCAAATACACATAGTTCCCTTTATCAACCACATTTGTAATCTCAAAGAATTATAGTAAGTCTGACAAGAACAATTTTTGAAAAAAACCCCCACAAACACACCACACAAGATCATGTTGATTGGCATTAATTATATTTTTATCCTTTAATTCTTTATCAGTAGAATCCTATACAGGCAGTCCCCGGGTTACGTACAAGATAGGGACTGTAGGTTTGTTCTTAAGTTGAATCTGTATGTAAGTTGGAACTGGCGTCCAGATTCAGCCACTGCTGAAACTGACCGCCAGTTCTGACTTACATACAGAATCAACTTAAGAACCCCAAGCGTCCCCAAGTCAGCTGCTGCTGAAACTGATCAGCAGCTGATTCCAGGAAGCCCGGGGCAGAGCAACTCTGCCTCGGACTTCCTGTAGTCAGCACTGGTCAGTTTCAGCAGCGGCTAAATCAGGACACCTGGGGCAGAGCAGCTGGGGAGCTGCTGGGCTGCCCCGCCGCCGGCTTCCCTGCGGCTTTGAAAAGCCACGCGGGGGGGAGGGAGGCTCGGGCAGCGGGGCTGCCCCGCTGCCCGAGCCCCTCCGTGGCTTTGCTCTGCGTCTTCCTGGTCTGCAGACCAGGGAGACGCAGAGAAAGCCCCAGAGTACACGGGCGGCAGGACCGCGAGGTCCCGCAGTCCGTGTACTCTGGGGCAGCCCCGTTCGTAACTGCAGATCCGACATAAGTCGGGGACTGCCTGTATAGGTTTTCCTTTATTTTGTCTGGGATTGTTGTTAGGCTATCCAGTATAGCATTACCAGGGTCATTCTACTTACCATTTTTTAATATCAGCACAACATTAACCCTTCCCCGCTCTTCTGGACTTACCTTGGTATTCAAAGATTTATGAAAATTATCAGCAGTGCATAGGCTCCTTTGCCAGCTCTTTTAGGACTCTTGGAACAAGTTATCTGGTCCTGCTGATTTAAAAATGTTTATTTCTAGCATATGTTTAGCATCCTCATTGGTTATTAATGGACTGCAAAATACTTCACTATTCTGCTTCTTTGGAAATGGAAAACTGAAATATTTATTGAACATTTCATTTTTCTTCATTGTTTAGTGAATCAATCACTTTTAATAACACTGCTAGCCTTACATTTCCACATACAATATTTTATATCTGGGGTGGTGTAGCCACATTGGTCCCAGGATACTAGAAAGACAAGCTGGGTCAGGTAATTTCTTTCATTGGATTAACTTCCGTTGGTGAAAGATGTCCAGAGCTCTTCTTCAGGTCCATCCCTGTTCATTAAACTTATGCTATGTTAGCAATTTCTAGATATAACTATAGTAATAATTTTCCCTCCTAAACATTTTAATGTCAATGAACCTGGAAAAGATTTTCCTGAATACACAAGCTAAAATAATAAATCTTTTTCAGAGCCAGTGCACCATCTACTATGACTTAAGAGCCAGCATGGATTCGTAAAGAACACAACATGTCAAACCAATCAAGTGTTGTGGATAAGGGAGAAGCAGTGGATGTGGTATACTTAGACTTTAGTAAGGCATTTGATACTGTCTCGCATGGTCTTCTTATCAATAAACTAGGCAAATACAACTTAAATGGGGCTACTATAACTTGTATAACTTGCTGGATAACTGTTCCCAGAGTGGAGTTATTAACAGTTCATAATCATGCTGGAACGGCATAACAAGTGGGATTCCACAGGGGTTTGTTTTGGGACCGGTTCTGTTCAATATCTTCATCAACGATGTAGATATTGGCAAAGAGAGTACACTTATTAAGTTTGTAGATGATACCAAGCTGGGAGGGGGGCGGGGGGTGCAAATGCTTTTGGAGGATAGGGTCATAATTCAAAATGACCTGAACAAACTGGAGAAATGGTCTGAGGTAAATAGGATAAAATTTAATAAGGACAAATGCAAAGTACTCCACTTAGGAAGGAACAATCAGTTTGACACATACAGAATGGGAAGTAATGTCAGAAGGAGTATTGCAGAAAGGGATCTAGGAGTCATAGTGGACAACAAGCTAAATATGAGTCAAGTGTGTTGTGTTGTTGCAAAAAAAAAAAAGCAAACTATTTTGAAACGCATTAATAGGAGTGTTGTGAGCAAGACACGAGAAGTCATTCTTCTGCTCTACCCTGCACTGATTAGGCCTCAGTTGGAGTATTGTGTACAGTTCTGGGCACCACATTTAAAGAAAGATATGAAGAAATTGGGCAGGGTCCAGAAAGAGCAATAAGAATGATAAAAGGGATAGAAAACATGAGCTATGAGGCAATGCAGAAGGAATTGAGCTTGTTTAGTTTGGAAAAAAGAAGACTGAGTGTATGTCTACAGTACAGCATTATTTCGAAATATCTTATTTTGAAATAGTTAATTCGAAATAAGTTACATGGATCCGACTTACATTGGATCCCGACTTACAAACGGGGTGAGGCAACCCTGCACTAGCTGCTTCCCCCCAGCAGACCAGGGAGACGCGAAGCTAGCGCCCCCCTCCAGCAGACCAGAGAGACGCGGAGCGGCTTTTCTCAGCAGACACCTCAGCTTGAGAATAAAGGACTGAGGGAAGTGAGGTGTGGGAGAATAAAACTGAGCTCTGGAGAAATGTTTGGCTAGAGTTTCCCCTACAATATGTACCAGTTCTGATTTACATACAAATTGAACTTAAGAACAAACCTACAGTCCCTATCTTGTACGTAACCCGGGGACTGCCTGTATTTTGAAATAGCGCATCCACACTGAGTGGACACTGAATCACATTTAAGGCAGGCCGGAACCAAGTCCACCAGGGCATCAGGTCAGGAGTTACTTTGTGTGGCTGCTGCCTGAAGCTATCTGAGGCCTGTGATTGAAGGGACCCACCTTGGACAGTTGGTTCTCAGGTTTCCCTGCTTGCTTGCCTACCTCAATGAGGGACAGCAAAGCATTTTTTTCTGTGCGTACTCTCGTTGCCCTCACTCAGGACACCACAGCACTCTGCAACATGGAACCAGAGCTGACCCTGGGCACTCTGGTGCTTCTCGCGGATGTGTTGCTTCGAGCCTGGCTGCACTTTCTGCAGGCTGCCATCCAGGAGGTCCATCGGGGGGACTGTCAGTATCCAGGAGGCCCTGCGGGAGAGCTTCCACCCTGAGGAGCACTAAGAGCCTCCCTGGTCTGCCCCACTGGGGGCTTGTGCCTCATTCCTTCCTCATGTCTTTCCACTTACCCCTCCCTAACTCCCCTTCCTGTTGTCAAATAAAATACACGTATTTTCATGAACACAAACTCTTTTTATTTAACAAAACTGGGGGGAGGGAAATGAAACTCTGGTGAGACTGGGGAAAGGAGTCAGGAGAGGGGAAAGGGGAGGGGGAAACCTGGGAGGAGGGAGCTGGAAGGGGGAAGCAAGGAGAAGGGGAAGCTCAGGGCTCAGAGTTGGGGGTCTTGCTGGACCAACTTGATTTTCATGCTAACCCGCTCCTGGGTTCGCATGTGGCCTTTGGTGGCCAGGCTGACAGCTATCCTGCCATAGATGGCCACATTCCTCCATCTAGTGAGGAGATCATGGACATTGGGGGCATCCCCCCAAACCTGAATAAGGTCTATGATCTCCACCCTGTACCAGGAAGGTGTCCACCTTCTCTAGGCCCTGGTAGGCTCCTGGGAGCTGGAAGACTGCTCCTGGGGTGCGGTGGAGGGCTGGCTGCCAGTGGCTTGCTGAGTCATGTTTTTTGGGCCATTGGGCCAGGGGCAGTGACTTCTGGCTCTGGGCTGGCAGGCTTGGAGCTGGCACAGGCACTGTGCCCAGGGTCAGCCACTTTAAGGGCTCCAGGGATGAGGGAGAAGAGTTTTCTTGGTTGAGGCTGGAGTGGCCACTAGGGCCCCCGGGAAGGCTGGAGGCCCCCCAATTTCGATATAAGTATCTACAGAGCACTTATTTCGAAATAGCTATTTTAAATTTGGTGTTATTCCTCGTGGAATGAGGTTTACCAAATTTGAAATAAGCGCTCCGCTATTATAAATTAATTTCGAAATAGCGGTTTGGCTGTGTAGATGCTAGTCAAGTTATTTCAAAAGAATGGCTGTTATTTCAAAATAACTTTGCTGTGTAGACATACTCTGAAAAGGGAGATAATAGTGGTTTTCAGGTATCTAAAAGGGTGTCACAGAGAGGAGGGGGAAAATTGTTCTTCTTGTCCTCTGATGATAGGACAAGAAGCAATGGGCTTAAACCACAGCAAGGGCGGTTTAGTTTGGACATTAGAGAAACTTCCTACTTGTTACAATGGTTAATAAATTGCCTAGGGAGGTTGTGGAGTCTCCATCTCTGGAGATATTTAAGAGCAGGTTAGATAGACATCTATGAGGGATGGTCTAGATCAGGGGTTCTCAACCTGGGGTACGTGTATCCCCAGAGGGTACGAGAAGATTGTCAAGGATGTAAGGGGAATATTTGGTAAATAACTAGATTATCCTAATTGAAATATTCCAAAAGTTGTAGTGTTAGTGAAAACAGTTGTGGATTCTAGAGTCTAGAATTTATTTCCTTTCATATTGAATAGGGGGTACATGAAGGTTTACTAAAAGCCAAGAGAGTATGGGGACCAAAAAAGATTGGGAACCCCTGGTCTAGATGGTTCTTGGTCCTCTCAAGGTCCCTTCCAATTCTAGTGTTCTATGATTCTATGACTTATCGCTGCACATTTGATTCAATCATTGATAACATCAAGCTGAATTGTTTAGAGGGAGACAAATCTGCATAATGGAAAGTAAAGGTTATTTTTTTCAGTAACTGGTGAATCAAACCCCTTGAGTCATTGCCTTTTCTCTGTGTAATGCCTCCAGAGACTTAAAGAGGATCAGATGTTTATTATTTTTTATTCCTCTCTGAATACTTTCATTCCATTGACCCCGGGGTTTTGTTGACTCAACAGCAGGTCTAGGCAGGTATGGAATTGAATATTCAAGTACTTCTATTGTTACCTTTCAAAAAGATCCCAGCAGGTGGCATTGGGCAGCTGCAGACATTATTCCTAGGGCTCCAAAAGAGCTCTATTCTACCATCCTCACGTGTTCAAAGTAGATGTGAGGCCACTGAGGTATAATGTACTTAATATGTAGATGACATACTGCTTTTTTTTTCCACAGTTCCTATTTTAGACCAGTGTCTAGTGAAAAGAAGGAGTTGGGTGAAAGGGAGCTGATTAAGGATCAGTCCAGAAGATCCACTGGTGGGGGCAGACAACAACCAGAGAATGGGGAACGGTTGGTGTCCACCCTTGCTGAAGAACTCCATCTACTCTAATAAAGGTTAAAAACCTGAGGGTGGCATGTTTCTACTTCTTCTGCAGAGACAGAAAGCATAGCTTTGTTTTGAATCAGAGTCAGGAAGTCCAAAAAGATTTTGCCCATATTTCCCTTTAAATGAAACTGAAACACCACCATAATTGGCCCATTACTCTCATTGATACAAATCAAATGTGAAATCAACATTTTTCTGCAATTCATCCTAAAGTAGCAATTATTATTAGAGAGAAGGGCATTTAAGATATTATTCATTTGTTTGATTTAATGCCCTCTCATCTACCTTAATTTCATTGCCTAAATCTGAGACATCATTTTTGCCACATTATTATGTTGCCCAACATTTAGTATGCTAACCATATACAAGTACAGTAAAACTCCAGTTGTCCAGCATCCAGTGGTCCGGCACTCCTGATAGTCCGGCACCACCTGGAACCCAGAAGTGCTCCAGGCAGCTGGACAATTGGGGCTGCTTTGCCCCGGGCTTCCCCAAGTCAGCCACTGGTCAGTTTCAGCAGCGGCTGACTTGGGGAAGTCTGGGGCAAAGCATCTGGGGTACTGCCGGGTTGGTGCAGCTCTTTGTAGTAGGGGCAGAAGTGGAGTCCTGCCCTGGAGTGAGAGCTGTGCTCCCCAGCCCGGGCATACCCTTGGAAGAGCTCCTTCACCTTTCTCCATTCTTGGTCCAAGGTATGGAGGTGGTGTCCCCTCTGGGCCCGAGCTTTGTCCATGCACCCATAAATGTCTACATTACACCTCCAGGAGTGGAGATCCTGCATTGTTTCTTCCTCGCCCCACAGCTCGAGGAGGCACAGGATATCTGCCCTGGGCCAGGAGGGCACACAGTGTTTGGTACCTCTGTGTGGGTCCTCGAAGCCTTTGTGCTGCTCCCTGTGCAGGCCAGGGGGGTCTCGAGGGGCTTGTGGCTGTGCCATGGATCTGCAGGCCTTTAGCAATCAGAGCCTCGTGGTCAGGGTGCTGCTGCAAGATCAGCTTCCTGCAACAAGGCTTGTCCAAGATGCCTGCAGCTTTAAGAGCATGCAGGAGACAGGAACTATAGAGCTGTGATTAGTTTGGATGGAGTGTCCACCAGGGTACTTGTGCTTTTTCCTGGAGTCCTCTTCTTTTGAAAAAACTCCCGTGTACACACACGTCTTTTGCCAAAAGAGCTCTTTTGAAAAAGGAGTTCTTCCTCGTAGAATGAGGTTTACCAATGTCAGAAAAACCCCTGCATTCTTTTGATTTTCTTTCAAAAGAACATAATAGCAGTGTGGACGTAAGTGAAAATTTTTCGGAAAAAGGGCCATTTTTCCAAAAAAAACCTTCAGTCTAACCACACACCCCCAGTGAGGTTAAGACAGTATATATTGTTTGCAACCCTTTTATGAAGGACTGAGCTGGAGAAGAGAGGTTATGTGACATTGCCAGTGTTGAACATTTAGTCAGTGTGATAGGCAGGATAAAACCAACAATCCTGATTCTAGGTCTGCTGCCCCAAGCACAGAACATTGTAATAAGCAATCGACCACTGTAAATAAATGTTAGGAGAAATAAGGGTGGAGAAAGAAAGACAAGGTGGAAATTAAGGAATGGATAATTCAAGAGAGTGACAAGACTTCATATATCAGGATACAAGTTGTATTTTGGTATCTACATAACCTGACAAGACTCCTACTCTCTAAAAATTTGACAAGAATTTTATGAGTGAAGATTAAAATTGTTTACTCATAGACAAGGAGGGTTACAACAGAAATATTATAACTGGACTCCATTATAATCCATCATCTTTTCGAAATCATTGGGATATGTAAGAATAAAAAAAAAAAAGAAATACCCTACCAAGAGAAATTTTTGTGGGATTATCCATCAGTGTGTTTATCTGGAACAGAATAGGCCCACCTGCAATAAAATATTGTAAAATTCTTTGCAGATACAAGAAAGGATGGAACATGCAGTATACCAGATGCTACAGTTATGTAACCAGTTCATCGTCTATATTCCTTCATTAGTCTGCTCATGCCTTCTGCTGCCATCACTTGCGCGCACGCACAGAAACACGAAAAACCCACCGCAATTTTTAAAGAATCAGACTATGCAACAAAAGCCTCATGTTTGGTGCCCTGAGGTAGGAAGCACCTCATGTTTCTGTAGTGATGCTGGCCAGCAGTAAGAGTAGTGGTAATTAGCTTAAGGAGGATGCGTGGTTTCCTCACCTTGGTAGGATGATACTATTTGGTGCAAATGGACCACATGACAGGGATTTCACAAACTCTTTCCCAACACAAAAGGGAAAAAAACCCCTATTTTTAACTGGTGAAAAATAGAGCATACTAGTTCTAATAGATGAACAAATACTGTATATAATTTTGTGTATTTATCTTGGGAAATCTTTTCACTGTGGCGCTGTTTTCTGGAAGATCACCAATGGATTGTAGTTTCCTCGGAAAGTTGGTGGTGTCTTGAAGATAGCTGGGAATGCTAGTAGCATAGGGCATGAGGAGAGAGTCTATATGGCCAGACAATCCTGCTGTAAGAGTGCCAGTGCATGAGATGATGATACATACCAGAAATAAGAAAATATTTGAGGATGAGGATTTTCAAAAGTCTTCAACTTTGGCCTCACTCTGCTCCTGCTGAAATCATCCAGTTGACTTCAGGCCAGTTTCAGACAGTGTAGAAAATCCTATCCTGAGGCTTAGTATAAAGTGGCTGGTTTTCATTCTAAGCAAAATCTTGGTGGCTGAAAACCTATAGTGGAAGGGCTAAAAGAAATGCCAAGGACCACAATCCTTTTGGAAAGGAACAATGCCTGCTGGAATCAAATGTCTCAAACTCAACAAAAGTCATTCTCTGAAACTGAATCCATTCACAAGCCCTTGGATTTACTTGATTATTTATCTTTAATAAGATTGTGTTGTTTTCTCGGGTTTCTGAGCAACATGCTGTATAATCTGCCTGTTTAGGTTTCTGTGTGCTGCATCACAGTTTCTAAGCAATGCACAAATGGTTCCCTATGCTTCATTGCCTTTGTATCATCTTTCACTGATTTAGATGGTTTCTTTCAGACCTATTTTATTATATTTACTGATTGATTAAGATTTCACTTCCTAGGAGCAACTGAAGGCAAGCATAGGATGTTTAAACAATTTACAATAAATCTGGAGCACACTTGGATTCATGCCAAAGGTATATATAAGCACAATGAATGATCAACATTTCTGACATGGACTTCAGCAGCACAGTTTTGCTAAATAGTTCTACCAGTGACAGAACAAAATTTCAGAACAGTGTTGAATTTTATTTAAGAAGCACAAAAACCACCTATACATTTTCTATTTTGCAAATGTTAAATATCTGTACTAATGATCAAGCATATAATATTTAGTTCACTAAGATTAAACTTGTATTTACAATACAGATATTCTTTGTATTTTCTATTGCAACATAATAAAGACCCACAATAAATGACACAAGTATCAGCCACTCAGAACACTATAATTCTAGAAGGGATCAAATTCAAAGCCTCCAGCTCCAAAATCTTAGATCTCTACCCCTTGAGTTAAAGAATCTCCTTTGAGTGAATGGAATCTAGGGCACATCAGACACTGAGTAGCTCTGATTGCATTCATTAGAAGGCAGTGGTCCATTTCAACATACGGAATGGTGCCAAAATCTTTTTGATATTTGAAGGCAATAAACCACTTTACAAATGATTTAATAAATAGAATATATATTAAAAGGAACAAAATGTAAATACTTTGTAACAATAATCTTGGGAGTTATGTTCTCACAGAAACAAAAGCCTATTCTTACAGGATGAACAAAAGGGATATTGGAGTGAATGTAGAGCCTATTATGTTGTACCATGTGTTTTTTTATCTCCTCACAGTTGGTCTGTTTGGTAAGGTTGTAAAGGTAATATTCAGCTGCATTTTCACAAATATTTTATATAGGAAGGCGGCCATATTCCACTCTGATATATTTATTTCTCAGTGTGTTAGAGCCAAGATATTGTAAATGGGTGTAAATTCTAAAAGAATTAAGTTAGACTCTTTTAAGGCTTGTCCGCACTTCGGAGAAGATCAACCCTCCAAGGGTCAAACTTCTAGTATTGAATTTAGTGGGTCTACTGGAGAGCCCCAAATCAAACGCTGAGGGTAGGACCTGCCAGCATCCTGTACTCCTCATTCTGTGAGGAGTAAAGGAAGCCAGTGGGAGCGTGTGCTCCCGTTGTCCTCCCACAGTGTAGATTCTGTGATAGCACAGCTTACGATAAGATGAATCCAGCTATGCATTTTGTACTGCTGGGTGGCATACCTTATGTCGAGGTTAACTCTCATCCATTAACCTCTATGCAGCTCCCTGCCCATATGTATTATCCTTGAATTTGGCCCACTGAATCAAAAACTAATGTAAATGACATAAGGATTCTGGCAGAAGGCATAAATTATGCCTTTATGTTCAGGTAAAACAACAAATGAAAGATCATAATAAGGTGTAAAATAAAGTAAAAAGTGGCATTTAAGTAATGGAAGAAATCTGTTACACCATTTCTGCCTTCCTTCTGTCAATATGAGACTGAACCCAGCAGCATCCAATCAAATGTTTTTACCACTAACCTTTGGGAGACAATTTCATAGTCTAATATACCTCCCCATCCACTTTTTTTCCTTTATTTAATCTTTTGTGCCCTAAATGGAACTTGAACTCATGACATTCTGACTCAGAAGAGGACTAGTGTTACTTATTGAGCAATAGGATATTCTGTACTATGCTAAAATGGATGACTAATAAATTATGGACTAGAAAATCCTGTCTAATTCAACACATTAGGAAATTGGTATATTCTCATTAGACAGGCTTGTGGAATATTTAGGGGAAGATTACATGACCATGATGGGCAACACTGCTTACAAAATCTTTAAATTTAAGCCTCATAGGGCAGTGCAGCTGCTGAAATGCTAGAGGTCAATTTTTGGCTCTGTCAAGCAGGCTGAAACTGGGATTTGTAATTATCCATATTTGGGGGTGTTATTTTGTGCCTCAGGGTCCTTCAGCAGGAGCACATGCCCTCAGTGAGCACAAAATAAATGAGGAGTGATATTCTTAGTGACTGAACACCTCTGAGGCCATACTCTAATTGATGATAATGACAGGCACCAACAGGGCTCAGCTCCAGGGAACATCCATCTCTAACTACAGGCATCCACAAGGGAGAATTGACTGAAAATATAGGAGGAATAAATTGGCAAAAAAACCTACTTCATTACAAATGTTTAATAAAATGATAATTTACATGTAATATTATAAAAGCTACACTGAACTATTGAAAAAGGAAATAATTTATTTGTAACCATCAAACACCTTTCTGACCAGCTTATTTTTCCCATGTTCTAGGTTAACTTGGGGGCAAGATAAAGTGGGCCAATGATAGGGTGTGCATACCCCTCACTAGCCCAGAAGGGATTAACATCACACTGTGGGCAGAAGTCCCACCTCTCTGGTTGTAACAAGCATGCTTAAAGTGCTGACCAGTATAAAAGAAAGCACCTCTTCTTAGTCTGGGGAAGAAGGGATGCCAGAGAGAAGAATGTGTAGTGGAAGTTCCTGCCAAGAACCAGACAGAAACCCTTCCAGCAGGAGCTAAGGACCTAGAGAATGTGATTAAGCTTCCACAGCCAATGGAGAACCAGGGATCAGCCTGCACTGAGGAAACTGCAGCTCCCGCGGTTTCATGGACTGACACCCCACCAACTATGACAGGAAGCAACTCAGGATTGGCAAGCAAGTGCTGCTTCCCAGCTGGGCGAGCTCAGTGCGTTTCGGTAGTATTCCCCACTGAGCTGGGGCGAAACACTGCAACTTCCCCTAGGCCCTGAGTCAAAAAATCCTACTTTGGCCGCCATCCCCTTGAGGATAGTGATATATATACTTATTCTGGCTATTAGGCCATCCTGCTTGGCAGTGAAGGGCTGCTGTACTGACTCCGGTTATTAGGCCACACTGATCAGTGGGGAAGGGCTACTACATTAACTATGATTATTAGGCCATGCTGCTCTGGGACCCTGGAGCAATTGCCTTCAGCCTTGGCCTTCACCCCAGACCCAGGTTGTGAAGTCTGGAGGCCGCCCCACAGAGTTAACTCCAATGTCCACCCTCCTTCCACCCCTATCACACCTGTATGGGGTGTGCATACACTGCAACAGGGCCCATGGGCAGTCAATGGGAATTTTGTATCAGAGAGGACTTCAGGAATAGGCAACAAATAAACTTAACTAGAATCTCAATTGGTGCTAACTCACCTGCTTTATAGAGTTCGACACATTAGCTTAGGGTTATGTTTACAGAATGTTACCAATGAATTTTAGCCTTGCATTTCCAGGGTTCAATCCACCCCTCTTTTGACTCAGACTCTGGTAAGAAAAAAGGTGGAGAAAAGGAATTCTTTCAGTTTTGTTGCTTCTGTATTAGTATTGAGGTTGTTATTATGATCACCTACTCCAGGGCTTGGGAACTTCCAGTAAGATAGCCTCAAGCTGTTGGGCAGGGTTAACCCCACACATTTGGCAGCCGTTAGATGCTTGTGTAGTGTCTTTTCAAGCACAGATTACCTGCAGTGGCACCCTCCAGCCCACCCTGCAACTGAAATCCCAGCACGGTGATGAGTGGAGGCCCTGGAGAGTGGGAGGGAGTGAAGGCCTGAAAACTGAGCCTACCCCACACTCATCCAGCAGTGGAAGCCCCCATCCCATGGGGCTGAGTCTGGCTTTTCACTCCAGGCATTGTGGCATGGCCAATAGGATTGCACAGTCAAAATATGCAGGCATGCTAATGTGTGAAATTAGCAACCCAATAGGTATAATTGAAGTGTCAACCATACATGGCCCATTGCCTCCACCCGCAGAAGTAACATCTGGTTTGGCCACTAGTGCTATAGGATTATATATAATTTGTTCTGCTTTGGACCATGCTGCCAGTGGAATCAAGTCACAGACTTGGCATAAACACCTTCTGGAAGATCACCCCAGAGTAGAGAATGGAGAAGGAAAAGAATGCATGGTCAGGTCTGAATTCCTGAACTGAATACTAACTGCTGTTCTTACCCCTTCAGCCCATTGCCAGCAGGAATAAATTACAGGATCTTTTGAAGCAGCCTTGCATAAATCAGGGCCATGATTTGGGGTCAGCTACACAGGTAAGCATTATGATATTTTTTTTCCTTGCTAACCTTTGCTACAATGCTCCACTGACATAACTGAGGATCTAGCTCTTTATTTATAAATGTGGGCTGCTTGATAGTGTGAACATGCTTGGAATACAATCAGACGAAAAACAAGTTTGGCTTCAGAAGGATTTATTTACAAAAGTGACAATACATAAAAACATTTTCAAACATACTGTACCACGTCATAACATCTCTGGCACTACAAATTCAACCTTAGGTATTCTGTCTGCTACAAACCCTTTTAGCTTCAGTCCTTATCTTCCTGAAGGTTTGGCTTACCTCTTCTCCCTTTAATGACCTAGTTCCTAATTGATCTGTATGTGGACATGGTTGCTTCTATGATGCAAATTCTCACCCAATAATTCTATACATCCTATTCTTAGTTTCTAGGGTGAAAGATGTCTCATCATCCAAGAGCCATTGGCGTTCAATAAGACTTTGCATATTGATATTATGATGGTTCTGAAGTAAACTTGTACATGAATAGCTTAATAGGAATTATGGTGTAGGTCATCACTCAGTAAAGCAGCAACGAAAACCCAGCTGACATTTAATATTTTCATTAATGTCAAAAGTCAAAAAGTCTGTGGAGCTAGAGTATCTTGTCTTAAAATGCTGGAAATCTGCTTATACATCTTGGTAAAAGGAAAAATTGTGGTAGAACCTATAAACATTAGTGCAAATTAAAATCCAAACACTAGGACTAAAGCTGACAGAGGAGCTTACTGGACTTATAATGTTGAATTTCAGTAAGCCTTGGAATACTCAAAGTGGACAAACACTGGAAGAAAGTTCTTGTTCTGCCAATATTTAATAATAATAAAGAAGATGGGCAGGATAATAATAGTCCTGAACTTGGGCAAGATAATGGACCTAACGATATAGGCATGATTAATTAAGAATTAAATGAGAATAGTATAATGAGCAACAATCAACATGGCTTGTGCAAAGTATCTTTTTGTTGAGATTGTAAATTTGTTTGATTTTGAGGTCCTAGATTTACAAAAGGTACTCATACTGCATGACATTTTCATTAGGAAAACCTTTAGGACAATATAAAATTAACATAGCACTGTTTAAATTACAGGCAGTCCCCGGGTTATGCGGATCCGACTTATGTCAGATCTGCACTTACGAACGGGGCTTTTCTCGCCCTGGAGGACGTGGGCGGCAGGATCTCCCAGACGTGCCGCGGTCCCACTGCCCGCGTCCTCCGGGGCGAGAAAAGCTGCTCCTCATCTCCCTGATCTTCCGGCCCCCCGCTTCCCCCCAGCAGACCAGGAAGACGCGGAGCAAAGCCGTGGAGGACCCGCGTGGCGGGACCGTGGCGCGTCTGGGCGGTCCCCTTGTCTGGTCCTCCAGGGCCTTGCTCCGCATCTCCCTGGTCTGCTGGGGGGGGGGGGGGCCAGAAGACCAGGGAGACGTGGAGGACTGGGGCGACGGGACTGTGGCTCATCTCGGTCCCGCCGCCCGCATCTCCCTGGTCGTCTGGGGGGGCGCAGGTAGTGCACGCCCCCCCCAGCAGACCAGGGTTTTCTCGGGATGCCTGTGGTAGAGCAGCTGGGGCGCTGCCAGTTGGTCCCGCAGCGCCGCTCTCGGCGCTACTGGACCAACCCGGCAGCACCCCAGCTGCTCTGCCCCAGGCGTCCTGATTCAGCCGCTGCTGGTCAGTTTCAGCAGCGGCTGAATCAGGACATCTGGGGAGCTGCTGGGTTGGTCCAGTAGTGCCGAGGAGCGGCGCTACTGGAGCAACCCAGCAGCACCCCAGATGCTCTGCCCCAGGCATCCCCAAGTCAGCCGCTGCTGAAACTGACCGGCAGCTGACTACAGGAAGCCCGAGGCAGAGTTGCTCTGTCCCGGGCTTCCTGGAATCAGCCGCTGATCAGTTTCAGCAGCAGCTGACTTTGGGACGCCTGGGGTTCTTAAGTTGAATCTGTATGTAAGATGGAACTGGCGTCTAGATTCAGCCGCTGTTGAAACTGATCAGCGGCTGATTCCAGGAAGCTCGGGGCAGAGCAACTCTGCCTCGGGCTTCCTGTAGTCAGCCGCTGGTCAGTTTCAGCAGCGGCTGAATGTGGACGCCAGTTCCGACTTACATACAGATTCAACTTAAGAACAAACCTATAGTCCCTATCTTGTACGTAACCCAGGGACTGCCTGTAAATTAAATTAATTTAGATTAAGGGCTAACTAATAGGTCTGAAAATGTAATTGTCAACAGGGAATCATCATTGAGCAGGTGTGTGTCAGGTCAGATCCCACAAAGACTGTATCTTGGCCCCGTGGTATTTAACATTTGATCAATGACCTAGAAGGAAACATAAAGTCTTCATTGAAAATGTCTGTAAATAACTCCAAATTGGGAATACAGTCAATAATGAAGAGAACAGATCACTGATAATGAGCAGTATGTACTGCTTAGTAAGCTGGGTGCCTAAAAATACGCTCTTTAAAAAGGCTAAATATAAATATGTACATGTAGAAACAATTAATGTAAGCCATACTTACAGTATTGGGGATCTCTTTCCTGGGAAGCAGTGACTCGTTGAACTAACATGGGTAAGTGATGAATGAATATTTTGTTTTATACCAATGGGCCCCAGATAATGGACTAATGATTTACTTATTTTGCTGCATAAGTGGAGAAAAGCTTTTTCTGATGTCTATCCTTACATGCAAACACACATCTATTCACACAGCATTAGCAATTGAAATGATAGTAACACACTGTATCAAGAGTTGTGGGGAAACACCAGTTACTTTAAAATAATCAGAGAGACAATATCATCTACTTGGGCTTCTAAAAAGTATCAAATAAAGGTTTCTTTTCTTATAAGTGCCCTTCAAAAATTTGTTTTATATTTGAATGTGAAAGAACTGAAAATGGACATAAAAACAAGCTAAAGAGAGATGAAACAGTAGTTTAGTGAATTTTTAAGCTACCATACAGATGAGATTAACATTTATATCCTCTGATATTTATTTTTAATTTATTATTTTAACTGTCAGCCTCAGGATCCAGATATAACCCATTTTAAATGGATATTGTGACAGACTACTGGCTAAGCCAAAGCTCTGCCACGACAGCCTGGCTGAAAAGGCCAACTGAAGACAGCTGAGCAAGCCCATGGCTGAAGGGCAAATGGAAGCAACTGTGGGCCTCATTAGCCAGAGGAGCAAAAGGAGGAGCAAGGATGTAGCTGAATGTGCTCCCCAGGTAGAAAGAGAGGCTGGCTGAATTGGCTGTAATCCAAAACTCTGTAAATAGAAGGTTGTGGGAACCTGATAATAAAAGGCACGAATGGCTGCACCAGACAGGGTAGTTGGCTGATTTGTGGAAAAAATGGTGTCCCAGGAAAAGGGGCCTGAGCAAGGACCTTGCCACAATATCTACAGAGCCTAATCAGATCATGAAGCTGAACACACTGGGTCTGGAGAACAGCAGAGATAATACTATTTTGTATGTATACAATATGTACCTCAATTTGCTTGATATTAGTCTGACTGACTACAAAGTTAGGTCGAAATAGCAAACAGACAAAATACTAGTAGAGATCAGACACCTGAAATCAACATCTCTGAGGAGGGTAAGATAAACACCCAGGCTAGTAACTTGAAAGAGGCTATTTTCCAGGCACCAGCAAAGTTCCACAGATGTTTTAACAAGGCCATTTGGCAGGGATGTAAAAAGGACCATAAACAATTAAGTACCTGGGCCTAATCAAGAAGGTTGGGATTGAGAGGATACCAACTACTGAGGGAAGTCTAACAGGGAGACCAGAGGTGGCAGCAGCAGAATCAGTTACTTCCAGCCCACAAGTTTCTTTCAGTGTGGGCTGATTGGAACTTACCCAAATTGGCAAAAAACAAAGGGATACATTTTGGTAAAGTGATAGAAATGGTAGTGTTAGTCTAGGGTAGCTGAAACAAAATACAGGACTATGTAGCACTTTAAAGACTAACAAGATGGTTTATTAGATGATGAGCTTTCGTGGGCCAGACCCACCTCCTCAGATCAAATAATGGAAGAAAATAGTCACAACCATATATACCAAAGGATACAATTAAAAAAATGAACACATATGAAAAGGACAAATCAAATTTCAGAACAGAAGGGAGATGCGGGGGGAGGGGAAGGTAAATGTCTGTGAGCTAATGATATTGGGGAAGCTATCCTTGTAATGGGTAAGATAACTAGAGTCTTTGTTAAGACCCCCACGCAAAGTGTCAAATTTTAGCATGAATAACAGTTCAGAGCAGTGGTCCCCAACCTTTTGAGGTTGTCGGGCGCCAGGGGGCGTGGCCGTTCGCCCGCCGGGCGTCAGGGAGCGTGGCCGTTCGCCCGCCGGGCACCAGGACGCAGGGACACTTGTGCGCCCGGGGGCAGCCCCCCCATAGCCGCATGCCCGGGGGCGGCCCCCCCATAGCCACTTGCCCGGGGTCGGGGCCCCCCCATAGCCACGTGCCCGGGGCCGGTGCCCCCCGCAAGCGCCCCGCGCCTGGGGCCGGTGCTTCCCCCTCCTCCCTGCAAGCACCGCGCGCCCGGGGCCGGCGCTTCCCCCTTCCCCCTGCAAGCGCTGCACGCCCGGGGCCGGGGCCAGCGCTTCCCCCTCCCCCCTGCAAGCGCTGCGCGCCCGGGGCCGGCACTCTCCCGCAAGCGCCGCACGCCTGGGGCCGACGCTCCCCGCAAGCGCCTCGCCATGTGCCCGGGGCCAGCCCAGCCCCGAGCACCTGGCGGGCACATGCAAGTGCCCCCATGGGCGCCATGGCACCCGCGGGCACCATGTTGGGGACCACGGGTTCAGAGGATTCCCTTTCGAGTGCGGTTTTAAAAGGCCTTTGAAGCAGGGTGCAGGTAATTAAGTCATTGAGACAATGTCCTTTCTGGTTGAAATGGCAAGAAACTGTTTTTTCTTTGTGATCCTGTCTAATATCTGTTTTGTGGGCATTGATCCTTTGGCGAAGTGTCTGAGATGTTTGTCCAATGTACATAGCAGATGGACACTTTCGGCACATGATAGCATAAATTATATTTCTGGATGCGCAGGAATATGTGTTCTTGATCTTATAACTCATCATCTAATAAACCATCTTGTTAGTCTTTAAAGTGCTACATAGTCCTGTATTTTGTTTCACATTTTGGTAAGACATCCAGGCCTTTATCTCTTGTCTCTGCTCATTACATACCTTCAGGTGAACAAACAGGCTACATCTACACTGTAGGCTTCTTGAGCAAGAACTGTTTTCTGCAAAAGTTCTTGTGGAAAAGTACTTGTACAAGAGCACAACCACACTGCCATGTGCTTTTGCACAAGAGATGTGCTTTTGCACAAGTGCATCCATGGCAGTGTGGATGCTGACTTGCACAAGAAAGCTCTGATGGCCATTTTAGCCATAGGACTTTCTTGCACAAGAAACCCGTATTGCCTGTCCACACTGCCTTCTTGTTCAAGAGGGCTTATTCTTCGTGGGGAGAGGAATAACCCTTGCACAAGAAGCCCTCTTTTCCAACGTTTTACTGTAAATTTATTTGCGCAAGAATGCACGTGCAATGTAGACACTCCGCAACTTTTTGCACAAGAATGGCTATTCTTGCGCAAAAAGCCTACAGTGTAGACATAGCCACAACGTTTGTTTTGATACAATAGGTTTGAATAAAGCTAGTCTGGAATTTTTAATCAAATGCTCTTAGGTCAGAGAATGCTGGTTGACGGAAACGTACTGTTTCTGCAAAAATCTGTTCTGTTGAGAAGGTTTCTCCAGCTCAGGATGGGATTTCTGATGAAAACAAAATATATTAATGCTCTAAGCACAGAGGGTATGTCTACACTAGCCATCCTTGTTCGAACTAGGGTGGCTAATGTAGTCATTCGAACTTGCAAATGAAGCCTGGGATTAAAATATCCCAGGCTTTATTTGCATGTTCCTTGCACCGCCATTTTTAACTGCCCGGTAGTTCAGACTCCCTGCCCGCGGCTACACGCAGCACGGGCTAAGTAGTTCGAACTAAAGCCCCTATTTCGGACTACCGTTACTCCTCCTGTCTCTGTATTCCAGAGTTATTAGCTATTCTTGAATGGATGGCTGGATACCACCCCAGTTTACCCTGAAAAGTTCCAAAAAAGTATGTTTTCTCCCAATGCAGAATGAAAATACATTGAAATCCCTGGTATTTTGTCCTGAAATGGAATTCCTGTTCCTTGGCCTGCCCTAATCTTAGGTTTCCTCAATCAGCTGCTGATCATGAGCTCCCAACAGAGATTTTTTTTCAAGTGGTAAGAAATAGTAGATCTCTTGTATCTATACAAATTGGAAATGGAGGGGAGAAATGGGTCCTGCAACCCAGAGATCCAGCAAGAGTATTTGGGTATAGGGCTTCACTCTTGAGAGAGGTTAAATAAGTCAGGCTTGTCACCTGGAAGGTGCATTCAAGAGAGCACAAAGTGATCTAAAATGCAGTACTAACCATGTGCATGATTAACCATGTGCATGACACTTGTGCATGATTCTGATACAAAGGCCCTAACCAACGATACTATTCCTGAGTGCAAAGTTTTGTGATTCTGGGACAATCACTGACTCGCTCGCTCTTTCAAAAATGATGGGAACCGGTACAATCCTGCTTTTGGGTGATTTAGGTTATCAAAGTGGAAAGTGAACTCATTTTCTTCAAAGTAACACTATGAAATTTCAAAAGATAAGATATCCCAGCATGAGCTATCAAAAAGGTATATTTTCCCACTAATAGTCTACCATGCCTTTTAAACAACCCTTGAAATTTTTTTCTAAAGGTCTCTTTTGTAACGACTTCTAGTGTAATTGAAAATAATGGCCTGAAATGAAGCAAAAGTAAATGTAGGCTGAGAATCAGGACAAGTGAATGGGCAGGTAGTTTCTGGAACAGACTCCCAAGGGAAGTGGTCGAAGCATTTTTATCTGAGTAATTGAAAACTAGAAGACTCACGTGTAGGAGTTTTCCCTTTAACCTACATTCTCTGGTTGGTTAAATTGTTTATATGTAAGTCAATACCTTGATTTGTTTAGTTTTTAGTTCTTAGTTTACCCATTCTGAGAACCTTCTTTTGTCGTGCTTCTAACTGCACCAATGCTCCACTCTAGCCACTTTTCCCTTATCTGTATTGATTCTCCTACAAGTATTAGCATTAAAACTCTCCCTGTACTGAAGTAATATATTCCATGCATGTGGGGAATCTTAGAATCATAGAACACTAGAACTGGAAGGGACCTTCAAGTCCAGTCCCCTGCCCTCAAGGCATGAGCTGGTTTAGTTATTTGTGTATTCAGTAGTGAATTTAGTGTTTTCATGTATATTAACTATGTTTTCTCTTAAACCTCCAGGAAGAAATCACAGCCAGTATGGACCAGCCTGTCCAGTATTGTCTGTAATTTGGGAAGGAAAGTAGGGAGGGGCGTGTGTGATGGAAAAGGATAGGAGAAGTGCTGGCTAGCACTTGGTGACTAAAAGGTTAAACTCAAGTAGCTAAAGGGTGTTGGCAGGGAGCCAGAAGAGTCAATTACAGAAACTGTTGAAATTTGATTTGAGGAGATATACCTGCCTGCTGTTTCCTTTTTGTGAATTAAGCTAGGAGCTGAGGGAAGCAAGATGAAGTAAATAAGACACACAACTATGCCTACACAAGGAATACTGGGCATAGGACTGGGCCTTGAAATATGGATCCTGAATAGACAGAAGGATGTATATTTAGTCACAATCAGGTTATTTTTCTTAGTTTTGTTGTATGATTAATCTTCTCTGTGCTAAATCCATGTGCACCCCACCCCATTCACAATATCTAAGCTGTGCTCACAGATACTATGTTTTCTCTGTAACACCTGGCAACCAAGTATGCTTTATCAAGTATATATTTTTGTTTTGTTAATAAAATCACCTTTTATTAACCTTTTATGATTCAATTCTCGTGTCCTGGAAGGTAATGAGAGGCCTGTGTCTGCCTGCCTATACTGTGAGCTATCAAAGATTGTTTTCTGTTTTTATTTTTCAAGTTGTCTTGTGGTAAAACAACTTAGGGACCCCTCTGGAAGAAGTTTAAGTGCTCTCCCTGGGTTTAAGAAGGGGTTTATTTTTTCACTTGATGGTGGCACTTGTCTCTCAAGGGCAGGAAATCTGTGACCTTGGGGAGTTTTTGTAAGCAGAATCCTATAGAGCAGGCCTGGGTAAAACACCCTCTGCAGGCTGGATCTGGCCCACCAAGCCACTGGATCTGGCCCACAGATGCACTCAGAGATACCTTAGAATCATAGAATCATAGAATCATAGAATAATAGGACTGGAAGGGACCTCGAGAGGTCATCGAGTCCAGCCCCCCGCCCTCAAGGCAGGACCAAGCTCCGTCTACACCATCCCTGACAGATGTCTATCTAACCTGTTCTTAAATATCTCCAGAGAGGGAGATTCCACCACCTCCCTTGGCAATTTATTCCAATATTTGACCACCCTGACAGTTAGGAATTTTTTCCTAATGTCCAATCTAAACCTCCCCTGCTGCACTTTAAGCCCATTACTCCTTGTCCTGTCCTCAGAAACCAAGAGGAACAAATTTTCGCCTTCCTCCTTGTGACACCCTTTTAGATATTTGAAAACCGCTATCATGTCCCCCCTTAATCTTCTTTTTTCCAAACTAAACAAGCCCAGTTCATGAAGCCTGGCTTCATAGGTCATGTTCTCTAAACCTTTAATCATTCTTGTCGCTCTTCTCTGTACCCTTTCCAATTTCTCCACATCTTTCTTGAAATGTGGCGCCCAGAACTGGACACAGTATTCCAGCTGAGGCCTAACTAGTGCAGAGTAGAGCGGCAGAATGACTTCACGAGTTTTGCTTACAACACACCTGTTGATACAACCTAGAATCATATTTGCTTTTTTTGCAACAGCATCACACTGTTGACTCATATTCAACTTGTGGTCCACTATGACCCCTAGATCCCTTTCCGCCATGCTCCTTCCTAGACAGTCGCTTCCCATCTTGTATGTATGGAACTGATTGTTCCTTCCTAAGTGGAGCACTCTGCATTTCTCCTTATTAAACCTCATCCTGTTTACCTCTGACCATTTCTCTAACTTGCTAAGGTCATTTTGAATTATGTCCCTATCCTCCAAAGAAGTTGCAACCCCACCCAGTTTGGTATCATCTGCAAACTTAATAAGAGTACTCTCTATCCCAATATCTACATCATTGATGAAGATATTGAATAGTACGGGTCCCAAAGTACCTTAGGCAGACTCCTCTGCTTGCTCCAGCCCCACATTCTGCTCAGAAAAAGCAACTGTGGGGCTGTTTGTGTTCCACAAACTGTGAACCAGGAGTGGTGAATGACGCTTCATGGCTGCTCCCACCTCTAGCACAATCCCATTAGCCGTTTTCTGGACAATGGAAGCTGCCTGTTTGGAAGCTCTCCCTTCCACTGAGGCTTTTATTCAGAGAGCATATGTTTCTGCATCCTGTCCAGGGCCGGGGCAGGATCCTGCCTGAGAAACGAGCTGGGCTACTAGCCAGGAGTCTCACTGGTAAGTCTCCTGTCCAGAGCCTGCCTCTGGCATCCCAGCCCCTCGCTCCTCCAACCCTCTTCCCCCACCCCCTCCACACCTTCCTACCCCACATAACCCAAACCCTCTGCCCCTCTCCTCAGCCCATACCCCTCCCAGGCCCTGCACCCCAATCCTCTGCCCCAGATCACAATCTCCTCATGCCCTAGGTCACAACCCAAACCTCTGCAGGCCGATACCCTGCCCTACATCATAACCCAAACTCCTGAACCCCAGGTCACAACTGCCTCCTCTACCCAAACTCCCTGCCAAACCTCCAGGGCCCTCCTGCACCAGAATCCCTTACCTCAGGGGTGGGTAAGATAGCTTCCACAGGCTGGAACCTGCCTACCAACCGACTGATCTGGCCTACAGCTGCCCTGCCACTCTGCCCTCCTCCAGGCCAATCAAGACCTGGGTATGGGATAGCAGGCAGTTTTCTCTAGGCACTTGGGGGTGGGGCAAAGACTTCATTCTCCTCTTTCCTCTAGGCCAATCAGGGTCTGTGAGTAGGGGAGCACAGGAAGCCTCCTGGACCTTCGCCTTCCACACAAGCCTTCTGGACCTGTCCCTTCCAGGTGGTCCGTCACCACTTCAGAAATTTGTTCAGTGACGAGCCCCCTTCAAAAATTATTACCCACCTCTGCTAACGGAGACAAGGTGTTTAAGGTCTCATGTGGGTCCCCACCTTCTGCATTCAGCATACCAGAGTGGGAAACAGCTCTGACATAGGGGGAGAACACCTCTATCATTTCACTGGGGAGCAAAGCCACGTGGGCACAACAGAATGAAGGAGGAGGAAATTTCTTAAGAGATGTAGAATTTTCTGCCCCTTTCATGAGGAAAACACATTTTTCATATAAGGAAAAACACATAATTTGTTTTTATGATTTAAAACACTTTCAAGGCATCTTTCTGTATTTTTAAAAAAGTTTTGGAATGTTTTAATTTGCATCTCTCTAGCACTCTCTTGTTTGTTATAGTTGCTTACATGGCAGCACTTGGATAGACATCTGGCCTTGCAGAGGGCAGTTCACTCTGTCAGATCAGACCACAATACAGTTACTGTTATAATTCTGTCTGCAACATGCTACCACATCTTCTAGAATGATTACAACAGCTGGTTGAGTGACACTAATGATGCTATCTAGTTCCAAATTAGATATGTGACAATTCTAATTAAAGTAACTAAACATAAATTATTTCCATGGAACCTGACCTAAATAGAGTTTTAATACTGAATTTCCCTCCTCAGGTTAGTTTGCTTCTCGGTCAGTTAACAATACCTTCATCTATCATGTTGTAGCATGCTGAAATGAGATCATCTTGTAGACTTTCCAACCAGAAACATACATGTGCATGCATGCTTTTGTACCAATATCCCCATTAGCTTGCTTTCCTATTTGTTTTCCATTGTCTGACTCTCTCACATTGTCTGAAGTGCCTCACAGCTGTAAGGCCTGATCTACACTACATGAAGGTTGAAGTAAGGTATGAAACTCCAACTCCATAAATTACAAAGCTGGAGTTGACGTATCTTATATTGTGTTTCCACGCTGTCCACACAGCAGGAGATCGATGACAGCCAATGTTCCCCTCAGCTTCCCTTACTTCTTGTGAGGAACAGAAGTACTGGTGCCGACGGGGCCTCCTTTGAGTTTGATCTAGCAGGTCTATACTACACCCACTAAATCGAACCCCAGAAGATCAACCGCAGCAATGTCGATCTTCCCTGTAGTGTGGACAGGCCCTAAGTGCCTCTGTCAGCTCAGATGGCCAAAAACAGCTCAGACACCCCAAACTGGTGGTGTGTTCTAGAATTAAATTTCTCCAAGCCAGTAACAAATGGGAACTCTTGGATCACTGTAACAGTCTTACCACAGAGTCAAAGCAGTCCCCTTAGACTCTACCTTGCCACCAAGACAAACTGGATGTAGTGATAAATTATCACATATACCAAAAAACCACACTATTCTAATATCAACAGACTAGTTACTCACCCCAGATTTGTTGGTACTCTAGATATTCCACTAAAGACAGTGTTTATAGCTAATTCAGAAATATCTAGAAGTTTATTAACCAGGGGAAAAAATAACTACTTACAGGATAAAACAAGCAAGCATATATGCACAAATTAGTTAGAATCTAGACATGGGCGTTGACTCTGTGGGTATTCTGGGGCTGAATTACCCTCAGGGAAACAACAAAGAAATGTGCAAAATGGAACAGACATTACCAGTGTGATTAATCCATGCACTGATTTACAAACATTTCATAGTCTAAACACTAAATACGTTCTTTTAAGATGAATACAGGTCTCCACTTATAAGTTTGTCATGTCTTACCTCATGCTCATAGCCTGGGCAAGAGCTGACACCTGGTTTGCCAGCATCACAGACTTTACATGGCAATAATCTCTGGACTCTGGATTAGCTATTACAGTAGTTACGTAAAAAAATCTGTCTTGTTCCCCTCCCATGCCATTTAACACTGACTAGCATAGTGAAGAAGTGGTAAGGTATAGCTGTTTTCACTTCGGTAGTGTGTTACAGTGGTGCAAGAACAGGACTGGAAGCCAGGATTTCCTGAGCTGTGATCTCAGGTGTGACACTGACTCTGTAGATTTAGGCACATCACTTAATTTTCTTGTCCCAGTTTTCCTTCATGAAAATAGAGATAATCAGACTTAAACATTGCGAGGGGTGGTGTGACAATTCATTAGAAGCGTTTTCAAGATTAAAATCATTCCCTGGTTAAAGTACAGTTTGCACCTCCCTAAACTGGGACTCTGTGTTCCGGCAACATCTAGGGTCTGGAAGGACCATGAATGTTCCTGGAGGAGAGAGCCCCAGGTAAGGAGGGCCAGCAGCTGGGATACTGGAGGACTGGTGGTAGTGGGGCTGGGGCAACCCAATCAACAACAGGACCAGAGCAGCTTGGCTGAGGCTGCATGCTGCCCAGCAGCAGGGCAGGGACAGTGGATTGCTTGGGTGCCATGGGGCCGGGGCTGCAGCCTCTGCAGTCCGGGTGACAGCAGGGCCAGAGTAGAGCATCCCAACCTGGGCAGGAGTGGGGATGGGGTTGGGGACCACCAGCAGGTATCCTGCTTAGGACAGAATAAGCCAGTGGCAGGAAGGGGCCAGAGCTGAGTGGCCATGGCAGGGGATCTCCCCAAGTCCAGTAAATTCTCTCCTTCAGCACCGGTCGGGCCCTGAAGGTGCCAGACCATGGAGGTCCAACCTATAGTATTCTTTATTCTAATTAGAGATCTTCTTTTTAATCAAATTATGATACAACTGCTTGATTTTTCTAGAAGTAGTCTGTAAGGAAATGGAGCATTCTTCTAGGCCCTGGGTCTGCATGCTCATCAGATAAACATTCAGTTATAAAAACATCTCAATGGCTACACGCCAATCTAATGGGTCTTCTGATGATTAGTGAGGTTTCTTTACATTTTTAATATAGATCCCAGGGCCAAGATTTGAAGCATGGGTTCTTTGGATAGTCTCATAAATCTCTATTTAGTCACCTAGATAAATGATCTGTTTTTCAAAGATGCTGACCAATCCTATTCACACTACACCATGTCCTGAGCTCTTTTCAAACCAAGTCATTCATATAGATGCTTAAGTAGGGATTTGTGAGACTAAGATTAAGTATCTATTAAAAGCAATAAAAAACTTTGCTTAAAAAGTTAAAGCAATAGCCCTCCGAGTTTTAATAGAACAAGTAGAGTACATATAAGTGGAGAAGTGCTCAAGGAACTAGAACATTTTCAAGAGAAGCTGGAATATACATTTAAATCTCTAGAAAGTGCAGACACAGAGAGACTTTTGACACAGTTTCTTAAAATTACAAGATCATTGTCCCCTCAAGAATTCCATTTCATTCAGCCTTAAATCAAGCATTTATCAAATCCATTCCAAATTCTGACAAATTAGGGTTTTTTTCAAATGTATCTGTGCTTTGAAGAAGCTCACAAGCCTAATGCAGTTGCCAAGCTAACATATGTAATAGAGAAATGAGCCAGTCTGTAATATGCCTGCCATTTCAATCTTCAGAACAAGTGTGTCTGAAAAGGAAGTTGGAAATAATATGATCTAATTTGTAAATTATATTGTAATTCAAGATTTTGCATTTAGTTTCCAAGAACAGTTGTTTGACTAGTAATTGCAACCTTAATGTCTAATGATGAATTTCCCATTTTTAAAAGTTTGTCCTCTGGATAGATAAATTAATGACGAATCTGCAACACTGCAAGAGTATTCTCCAGCAATGGAGGAAAAGGAAGAAGACACAGAAACTCAACCATAAAAGTGGACATACATGATGAAGCTTGTGGTATAAACTCTGAGTTCCATTAACTAGAAATTATAGGAATCGTTAGAAATGAAATCTAATAGGAAGGATTAGAAATAAACTCTTTTCAAAAGTCTTTATATTCACAAAGTATGACAATCTGATCCATGGCTTTAGACCATTCTACGAGCTATATGAAGACTGTATTTTCAGTTACAGTAGGTAAGGATGGTAAGGATGGTTGTCATGTCAAATTCCAATTACCTATTCTGTGTGGCTGCGTCTAGACTGGAATGATTTTGTGGAAATACTTTTAACGGAAAAGTTTTTCCGTTAAAAGTATTTCGGCAAAAGCGCGTCTAGGTTGGCACGGATGCTTTTGCGCGAAAAGTGCTTTTGTGCAAAAGCATCCATGGCCAGTCTAGTCGCGATTTTGCGCAAGAAAGCCCCAATGGCCATTTTAGGCTTCGGGGCTTTTTTGCACAAAACAGTTCTTCCCTGTCTACACTGGCTCTCTTGTACAAGTATTCTTGCTCAAGAGGGCTTTTTCCCGAGCAGGAGCATGAAAGTATTTGCGCAAGAAGCACTGATTTTGTATATTACAAATTCAGTGCTCTTGCTCAAATTCAAGCGGCCAGTGTAGATGCACCCTACTCGAATGAAGGCTCTATTCTGATCTCATTTACAAGCTTCTATGGAGATGAACATAGATAAATTTGTGGTAGCGTCAGTAGATTCTCCTTTCTTTTCTCCACACCCTTTCATGCTATGGCTTGACAACAGTGCTTAATACTGATGAGAAAGTACTCTTAGATCAAGTAAGTCTCACTTGGTTCCTGAATGGTTGACTCATACGTCTCAACATATCTATTACATTAGAGAATTACTAATGTGAATTGTGGTTTAGTTGCAGGTTTTTTCATCTCTTGCCCATCATTCATACCAATTTAATCTTTCAGACATAATTTTCCAATTATCTCAGTATTACTGTTTAATCCTCATAACAGGGACATTAATATATTTATACTGAATTTCCAGTGCTATATTATAGTTGATTCATTGCAGGATTTTGGATTGTTTTGCCACTATTATATACTTTGTTAAAAATCTATAGTTAGAGGGCCAAATTTGACCCCAATGTAAATTTAGTTGTATTAGAGTATTAGACAACTGCAGAAGGTAGTCTGACACGACACAATATTAGCCTCCACATCACAGCACACCAGTAAAATATGGCAAAAATAAGGCGCACAAAGAGGGATGGAAGAGCTAGCAATAGCATGGTGATGGTGGTGATGATGATGACCACGACTGAGTCTCACATCAACATCCAGAGGATTAATTAGAAAATATAGGTTAACAAGTATAATTGAGGTCAGACACACAAAAGACCTGCTAGCTTAGTCACATATGGGACAAATACAATTGTTTGTAAACATTTCAGGCTGTGGTATCTTTGTTTTGCTCTGGTCATGGCTTTTTCACATAAGGTGTTAAAGTTTTTTTCTTCAAAATCATTAACGGATGACATGACAAATCTGCCACCATCTTGATCTGCCATGAATTGTTGCTTTCCAGATCCTGGGGTCAACCTGATATGCTTTCATTTTTCACTTCTGTGAGTTTTTATATTGTTTGTACTAGCCATCAGGAGAGCAGGTGCACTGCTTTAGGTAACAATAAAATGTGGCCTGAGGTGCTCTCAACTCAATGCTCAGATCAAATGCAGCTGAGCTTTCATGAACATACTCTATCTGACAATGATTAAGGATTTCAGTACTAGGAACCTTGTTTCATCATTTGACCCTGCTAACGGATGAAAGATACAGAGCACTGACTGGTTGCTGAATATTTGGAGAACACCACCAGAGGATCCGGTAGGACACAATACTCAGAGGCACCTTTCATTTTGTAAGAAATATATTTTACAATACATCTAGCAATGGAATTTGATGCTGGAGAGGCAGTACACCAAGCAACAAGAAAAAGTTGAATATGCTAGGACAAGTGTCAGAAATAGACAAGACTAACTTTTTGCTAGGTCTCATGGAATATGTTTTGAGAAGCACTTATATTTGCTCCATAGTGCGCCTTTTGTTAGAGAAGGACTTCATTGATACAAACTAGGAATTTTTTAAATTATGCCTTCAGAGTGCACAGAGTAGTTACAACAGAACATTTTGGCAAGCACTGTTATTCCCTCTCAGATAGGCTAAACTGTGGGGCAGTGTAGATAAGTCTTACATGAAAAAATAAATTGTTTTAAAAAGTGTTGCAGCCATAGTGTATTCCCAGTGTTTCATCAATTCTGGGATCAAGTCAATATTTAATTGTAATTTGTCACTTTCTCCACAGAAAATCTACCAAGAAAATTCTATATTTTGAAAAAAAATCTAAATCACTCCATTCTATTTAATATTTTAAATTAAGTGATTTCTAAACCTTTTTCATATGTGTTTTATTAATGAATGTGCTTTATGATTTAAGAGTAAGATCACATTTGAAGAGTTGAAAATACATTAAAAATGAACTTACTTCCAAACACAGGAAACACCTGCCTGCCCCTGATTAAGGCAGGTTTTTGGCAACTTCTCAAAATAGTTTTCCACCAGTTCATGTCATCTCTTCCACTATGGAATTGAAATTTCAATATTAAGGCATGTCACCTAAGAAACACAGAAAGTTGTTTACCTGCAGGAAAACAGGGATAGCATATTGTTTATTCCTCCTGACAGAACATTTTTGCCAAAATTTAATTTTGAAGACATTTTCTATTTTAAATCCAAAATATTTTTGAAAGACCTAGTAGATCTTGAGAAAAAAAATGTTAAAAAAAGTTTTGGGTGGAGAGGGAAGAGGAGAGAGAGACTATATACATTGGGACTTGGTAGATAAATGTTCAAGTCCCTCCTCTGCCTAAACTGAAGTATGCTTAAAACTTCCAGTTTTAGCTGCTCATCTATAATGAGAGCTCTGCTGAGAAAGGTAATTCTTTGTTATGGAGGATTTCAGTACTTGATTTCCTTCACAGCCCAACATTTCAAAATATTTTGTGAAAGGGAAAGAAGCCCCATCTGAAGGGTGTTCATTTAGTGAGCTTCCTGAGAATTGTAGAGCTGTCTCCTCAGCAGCCCTCCCGCATACTGCATAGCATCCAGGCAAGCAAACTGGCAGGAAACCTGCTAGTGTTCAGATGGAAATTCTACCTGGAAGGTGGGGTTGGTTACAACTTTATGAAAGTCAAACAGTCACTGCAAAAAGTTTGGCATTCTTCAGTGGAAAAAAATTATTTTGGACAACTTCTGACCAGCTTCATCTAGAATAAACCACAATGAAGTAAAATTGCTCTCAACTTCAGGAAAGTAGATTTTATCATTAGTTGGTGGAGTGTGATACCAGTAAAAGTGAAGGTGTGAATTTAAACTGCTATAGTTAGACTGGTGTAAGTAATCCTTGGTGTGGAAATTCCTTTGCCATTATAGAAGTGCTTATGTCATTCTGGAAGATATTTTAGCTGAACTTAAAAAGAACCCAACCAACCAAAAAAAACCACCCTTAAGCAATGAACAGTTCTGCAGAACCTTAGAGACAAACAAAAAATGCAAATGGTATCACAAGCTTTCGTGGGCACAATACTCCATTCATCTGAAGAAGTGGGTTGTGCCCACAAAAGCTCATCTCATGACACCATCTACATTTTTTGTTAGTCTCTAAAGTGCTGCAGGACTATTCATTGTTTCTTAAATTTTTTCACAGACTGACATGGGTGAAACGTAAAAAAAAAAAAACACACTCTAATTCCAGGATAAGAGTGATTGCATGAGGAGCCATGCTAGTAGCACAACAGTAGTTTATAGGACAATACTGGGAAAATTTTTCCATGTAGACAAGCCCTGCAGAGCTATGAATTGACTGCAGATCTCTAGTCTCCAAGGGCAAGTAACATCATCTATTCTTTCCCCATCTGTAAAATGAGAATAATATATCTTTTCTGTCTTGTCCATTTAGCTGTAGAACCAAGCACTCTATCACCATGTGTAACTCTAAAGACTAGCATAACACCTTAGACTTGCTGTCAGTTGGGTTTTTACATAAATAGATCATAATGTGTCTCTTGAGGGCCAAACAGATTATCACTGAAAGTTACTTGGTAACCATCAGTCAGCAAGACAACCACCAACTGTAATACAAAAATATCAAAACCTTCCTGTTATAAGGGGAGCAATGGAGGAGAAGGAAGAGAATCTAGAAGTCTGACAGTAAAAGTGAACACACTGAATGAATATTACTTTCCCCACATGGTCTATGTCTAGACTGCAAGCCTCTTTCGAAAGAGAGCATCTAGACTGCACGTGGAACTTTCGAAAAAGCAAGCCGCTTTTTTGAAAGAAAGCAGCAAGTGAGTCTGGATGCTCTCTTTCTAAAAAGCCCTGTTTGCTTTCAAGAACGCCTTTTTTCGAAAGAGCACTTTTGAAAAAAGGCGTTCTTCCTCGTGAAATGAGGTTTACCGCCGTCGAAAGAAAAGCCGTGTTCTTTCGATTTAATTTCGAAAGAACACGGCTGCAGTCTAGACGCAGGTGAAGTTTTTTCGAAAAAAGGCTACTTTTTTCGAAAAAACCCCTGAGTCTGCACACAGCCATGGTGGTGTTAGCTAATTAATATGTTCTGTGTCACCATAGGCAGATATCTAATATCCTGCATTCTTCAGTGTGTTTGCAAGCAAGAGTTTTGGCCATCTACCTACAGGAACGGTCTTAGTGAAAATGGTGCTCTGGGTGTAAACAGAAAAAGAAGATACTAAAATAGCAGACTATGGTAGACATTTGCTTTTCTTTTGGTTATATTGAATGCCAGAGTTAAATGTAATGTTAAAAAGCAAGGATTTTGCCAGACAAAGTTATAAATAGACTCATTGTCATAGCAGTTCAATCTTAAACAATGGCTTCATGCTGAGAAGAGGTGTTAAAATTCAGCAGCAAGAGTAAGTACATTTTGGAAAACGATTAAGACACTGCATGTATCAGCAACTGCCCAGATTCCCTGACCCTGAAAGGTGCCAATCTCACAATTTTTACAAAATTCAATGGGAGTTAGCAAAGACTCAGAACCTTGCAGGATTTAGCCCATATATAGCCATCGAGAGCCTGCTCTCAAATACAAAGTACAAATTAGAGTAGAATTTGGCCTAATATAATCAAACTAGTAATAACTCATGAGTAGTGAGTAATATTTATAGACTTTAAGGCATAGAATTTCACCCAGTAATTCCCACATCAAATTCCACAGCTTATAATTAGGTTGGAACCTACCTTTTAGAAAGGCCTCTGATCAGTTACAGTGTCTGCCTATTCTAAATATTGGCTATTAAAGAAAAAAAGGAAATATTTCAAAGATGCAAGTTTATTTCTGACTTAGAAATTCTGAATCAGGGATATTGTGGTAAGCACACAAAACCTTCCCATCCCATACTGATAATAGAATACTGCTTGTCAAATACATGGGGTTAATGTTTCAAATATGAATCCCCTGAAGATGATCTAAATATAACACAAACATTCCAAATTAGAGAAAATATTTTTTAGGCTCATTCTGCTGTCATTAGTTTTGTACCACTATAAGGCCTCTAATATAGAATCATAGGGTTGGAAGAGACTTTGGGAGGTCATGGAGTCCAACCCCCTGCCCAAAGAAGGATCAACTCCAAATAAATCAACCCAGCCAGGGCTTTGTCAAGCCGGGACATAAAAACCTCTAGGGATGGAGATTCTAGCACCTCTCTAGAGAACCCATTCGAATGCTTCACCACCATCCTAGTGAAATAGCTTTTCCTAATATCCAACCTAGGCCTCCCTCACTGCAACCTGAGACCATTGCTCCTTGTTTTGCCATCCGTCACTACTGAGAATAGCCTCTCTCCAGCCTCTTTGGAACCCTCCTTCAGGCCGTTGAAGATGGCTATCACTCTTCTCTAGACTAAATACACCCAAATTCCTCATTCCTCCTTGTAAATCAAGTGCTACAGCCCCCTCATCATTTTGGTTGCCCTCCTCTGGACTTTCTCCAATGTGTTCACATCCTTTTATTGGTGTTATTGTCAAATTGCACCAATACAAGAAAAACGGCTTAGATTTTCAAAACCACATTGAGACACACCTCCCATAAAACTCAAAGTTACTTGCATTGCATGCAGGCCCAAACAGACCTGTAGTGCCATGCAAAATATTACAGATTAGACCTCCCTAGTCAGGCACTCTTAGAACCTGAGCTGTCCTGGACCAGGGAGTTTCCTGGACCAGAGAAGGTCAGTGATCCCCTCCTGGCTGCCTTGCTCCCAAACTCCTCTCCTTGGGTCTCCTGCCTTGCTGCTGCCCTCCCCACCCAACACTGGCCCGGCATGGCTCCCCACCCTGCTGCCCCAGGGTCTCGCAGGGTTCCTGGCAGGGACTGCATGGTAGGGTGCTCCCCAGGGTTCCACGCTGGGGCCACCCAGAGCTGCTGGCCCTGCTGTTGCTGGGGGTTCCCCAGCTGCTCCACCCCGCTGCTAAGACCAGCTCCACTGCCACTGGGGATTCCAGCCACCTGCCTCTACCAGCCCCACTTCAACAAAGGGATTCCCCAGCAGAGGCTGCCTGGTCATCCTGTCCCCACTGCCACTGGAGACAGGATTCCTGGCCAGTATCTCCCAGCCACAGGCAGCTCCACTGCAGCCAGGGGTTCCCCAGGTGGGACAGGGACTCCCTGGTCACATGGCCTCACTTATCCCAGGAGTTCCCAGGCTGGGGTGGGAGCTCCCTGGCTGCTGCCTGGCCCCATTATTGCCAGGGATTTCCTGGCTGGGGTGGGGTCCCCAGATGCTTCCTGGTACATCCGGGGATCCTCAGCCTCTGTGTTGCTCCCACCTCCTCCAGGGCTCTTTGGTCCAGCAACATCTGTGGCCCTATTGGACCGCAGATATTGCTGGACCAGAAAGTCCTGGATTTGGGAGGTTCAACCTGTATAACAGAAATCTCACAACATATTGCACTGATGTTCAGGCTTTCCTGTGGATCAAACCTTTTTCTGGCATGGTAAGATAAATTGATTGTTAATCTTCATGGAAAAGTCACCTCTGCATCTTCGAGCAATTATAAAATTGGGAGCCCCAAACTACTTCCTAGGCAATTACATCCCCAAATATGAGGCTAACCTAATACTTGATTCTAAAATATCCAATAGCATACACTGAAGGCTAAATTAGGAGAGGTGGGGTTGTTGTTTTTTTGCTTCATGATTTATATACATTTTTTGTGACTATATTAAGTTTTACAGCATTTTAAACACACATTGTGAGTACCTAATTGAGCATTTATGGACTACATGGGAGGCATTTTATGCTAGCAATCTGTACTAACGTTTTGAAATTGGATACCTTAATCTCATGGTGCATTTCTGTTCCCTGATCAGGTGCTCTCAGCTTCCTAAATAGGTGACAGGTTTGAATATCATTCAGTGGAGCTCTGCAGTTATAAGGGGGAATAAATGAGAGGTCCCTGAAACTAAGGGAGAATTAGCTCTCAATGGGGGAGGAGAAATAGTGAATGTGAAGTTCAATAGGAAAGAGGAAATAAAGGATGGGGAAGGAGCAGTAAGAAAGTGGTCTCTTGAGATAGAAAGCAGTACTGCAGAGAAGGTTGGAGAAAATCAATAAGAGTTTATAAGATCCATGGTTTCCCCTGGGTTATGTATCACTTAGTGGGGATGGAGAAGTAGGAGTTATCTGAAGGCTGAAGGGCTGAGTATATTGTGTGGGTATGGTATTTTGAGATGGGAATGGTAATGGTGGAAATTTCAAGGGCTGTAGTAATTATACACAGGTTTATTATTATAGCTCAAGATGACATTCTATCTGAGTACTGTTATGTGGGTACATTTTCTAATGTATGCCTGCACTACAAATGCATATATGCTAAATCTAGACCATTTGAACTCTTTTTGTCATTACTTTTAAGATTTGCTTGATTTTGATATTTGACCCTAGTTATTATGACAGCCTCCTGTATACAGTTTAAGATGGTCAAGAGACATTGTTCTACCTGGGGAGCTTTCCTCAAGTCAATTACATCATAGTTTGTAAACAGCCAAAATATTAATATAACATTCACATGTAGTTTGGAAACATGAAAGAACTCTGGTTCTTTATTTCCAAGGTGGAAATATTTTAGTAGAAAAATATATCTGAAAAGGACACATGCAGTAGCCAGAATCTGGTTCAAATGGACACACAAGATAGATCCAAATGTATGAGAGTTCCATGAGTACCAAAAATCTTAGTTAGCTCTGTCTCATATTTCAGGCTTTGGGTTTTGTTTGGATAGGTTTCCTATTCTTTCCAAATGATTCACCCTTCTACCCATGATGTTCTGTACACAAACATGAGGTTTGAGTGATACCAGTTGGTCTGTGCATACATCATTCTAGTCCCCACTTTCACGTCTACACTTAAAGCAGTCTTCTTTTTTCAGATCCCATTTCTGTTTAGAACAACCTTTGATCTATTGTACTGCCAACTGCAGCTGTATGTACTATAGGAGTTCAAAGTATAAATTCAGTGATAGAGAAGTGAAGAACATTTATATTGAAAAAAAGATAGTAGACAAAAATACTGCTGTATTTTAATGCTTGTGTTATCTGCATGTTGATTAGACCTAAAAAGTGTCAAGTGTTACAGAGCATCAATCTAATTTAATTAGTGGTTTGGTCATTTCACATGCTGAATAGTGAAAGAATCAGAGATTTCTTTGCATTCTAGTCAGTACTTTGAGTGTCTCCATTGACTTTTATCATACATTGTCCATATAATTTTGGCAAATGAGAGTCACCTCTTTCAGGGTACATCTACACAGCTGTGTTTTTTCAGAATAACCGATGTTATTCCAAAATAACATAGTGCACGTCTACACTACAAGCAGTTATTTCGACAAAGTCAAAATAATGTCAAGCTGGAGGACTTCGTACTCCAACTCCTGTAACCCTCATTTATGAGGAGTAAAGGAAGTCGAAGGAAGAGTACTCTCTTGGACTTCCTGCAATATAGACAGCGCCAAAAGCTGAAATAAGCTATTTTGACCTAAGCTATGCAATTTACATAGCTCATGTTGTGTAGTTATTTTGGCTTTAGCTCTGCTGTGTAGACACGCCCTCCATTGTTAAAAATTCTCTTTGTCTATCATTCTTATTTCTTTTATGTTCTCTTATCTATTGCATCTTCAATTCTTTCTATATCCCTTTTCGTATATTTGGTGGCAACTGGGCACCAAAACTAACATTCTATTCTTGCGTATAACAATTGCCAGGACCTAAATCTTATATCTTCAACAATATTTTAAAATATATCTTAATTTTGATTTCTACCTTAAATATTCATAGGATCCTCATTACAATAATAGTTAAGGTGCTCATGGTTGACATTGTTTGTATCTTCATAACACTTCAGACAACAAAGCACAATTTTCTCCATTTTACAAATGGCAAACTGAGGCACAGAGAGACTAAAGAATTGCCATAATAATCTACAAAGTCCATGATGGAGAAAATAATTGAACATGCATCTCTCATATTCCTGGTTAGTATCCTCTCCTTACAACATCTTTCCCCTGTGTTCCTCAGCTTCATCTGGCAGTAGAATTTGTTTTTATGTTCTCCTAAGCATTATGGTATATATTTCTGTTAGCTTTCTGGATTAAAAGTCTTTTCACTCTAGTATGGTAGTTTTCACAGCAACCACAGGAGACAGAAGCTTCTGTCAGTCATCAAACACAAATGCAAGGTGCAGCCCAGCCTTGGAATTTGGAGTTTATAAAGGATTGTATTTTGACCCAATATAAAAAATCAACCAAGTGAATGTAGGCACTTGTAACTTGTGCTGAATGTAGTTTGATCTGGCAATTTTGGTGGTAATTCAACTGTAATTAACTCTGCATGAAACCTCAAAATGGAAGAGGTAGCAAACACACAGGATAACAGACTCAAATTGCAAAAGTCAACTGGATAGTGAAGACTGCAAGCAATGATGGGAGAGTTAGTGCTTATAAACTAAGTTCTAAACCCAAGAAAAGGAAACAAGCAACATAGACTCAAAAGTAGGGCATAATCAAGCAGCTGCCGCTGTTACATTAAAGCAATTTTGCTTTAGTCCATCTCCTTAATATTGTTCATAATTAGAGCTGGGCAAAACATTTTGGTCAAAGCTATTTTATTTTTATTGAAAAAAGCATATTTGATTAGCCAGAATTATGTGAATGCATGTCAAGCAATGTTTTTTCGAAGAAAAAATTGGAGATATCGAAAGATGTCACTTCTATTTTTCCAAACCAAAATATTTTGATGAGGGTAGGGGGGAAGACTGGATTCACAAGGGGACTTAAGCAACCTTCAAAAAATTGAAAAAGGGGAGGTAATGCCCTTAGATTATTGACAATTCTGGGGTGAGTCTGTTTCGATTTCTCTTTTTGTAGCTGTTAAACATGGTATAAAAATTAAATATTCTTTGGATCAGTGTATAAGAACAACTTTATATTTTGGTGAATAAGCTGTTTGGGGACAGCTAGGTTCCAGTCTCTTCAAATTCTCACTCTATATTACTTTGGTTTCCCATGTCCCAGAGTTACAGGGCACAAATGGGGCAGAGGGGAAATCACATTATCTTCTGGTTTTTGTTTGTTTGTTTGTTTTTTATTAAGTGGAGCGTAAGTCCTTTCATTTCTTTTACTTTTGTCTTTAAAAAGTGTTCAAGTTGCCCAAAATTTAAACAAAATGCTTAATTTTTGGCTGAAGCAAAATCTGACTTTTGATTGGATCAAAAAAATAAATAAATGGTATATTTAGCTGACCCCAAAACAATTTTTCCTCAATTTTTAGAACAACTAGATTAATAAAAATATCAGTGATTTGCACTGCTCTGTGACTACTATTACTGAGACAGATTTTTCATTTTGCTGGTGAATTATTGTTCACTTTTTTTTTATTCATTAGGATACAGTATCTGATATTTCAACCTTTCCCCTAAAATGGCCCATGCTAAATACTCAACACTTCAGTGTACGTTAAGCCTGTTGAAAACGTTCTTTAACAAGGTTTTCAGTTCAATATTTCTGTGAACTTATATAAATAATAGATTACTGTTTCTTTACAATATTAGCTAAACTGTTGTTCAATTGACTGTGTTTTCCTTTCAATATCCAGCAATTTAGTGCAAAAAAGGTAACAAACATGCATGGTGATCTTTCATTTTTATTCCTTTCTAGGCATTTTTATGAAACATTAGTTATAAATCAATACCATCAATAGTGAAATGGCGGGCCTGAGCAGCTTTTTAGAAAACTGGGGAACTGGATAAATGGAAAACCTGGGATATTTTAATTACTTATTAAAAGAAATAGTAGCAAGATAAAAATCAACACGGCACATTATTTGATCATTAAGCATATAATAATTTGCAACACTACCCAGCTCATAACTGGTTACAAAAACATTTTTCCCGAGAAACATAGCATAACTTCCCCTTCCTCTTTTAAATATGAATCAAGCAATGTTAACATATGGTCTCCATTCCTACTTATGTTCCACCATTGGCAAAATTACTAAAGAACTATTATGCTGGAGACAGTTCTTTGCTTTTCATACTGGATTCAAATCTATTCCATAGCAATTTAGCTTACTCTGATTTCAATAATCTGCTTATATACATAGCAATCATACAGAGCTGTACCAATTTGTCATTGTCAGTAACTCAAAAGGGCAGAAAGAGGCAGCTGTACAACAATACACCTGCTGTCTTTTTGCATAATAGGTATTTTACACAAGATAGTCTGTTCACATATGTTATTTTTTTGTCAGCCATTGTAAGCATTTTAAAGAGCTGCAGTATGGATGAACCATCTTGGCCAAAGGAAAATCTATTCAAAATCTTGATCCAACAAAGCAAATTCAAAATTGATCTTTTTGGAGGTACTGATCGGTTAACCTTAAAAGTTGACATACACATTACTTTACACTTTCCAACTCCACCCAGTGTGAGACTTTCTGCCATGCCTACCCAAAAGGCAATGTAAGTCTGCTACTCTTCCACCTATCTAGACGTAGAATATACCAGAAATCTTATGAGCTGTCTTGGAATATTTCCCATCCAGTTTAGTAGCTCAGATAATAGATATTTAAGCAAACTATCCAAACAGATGACAGAAAGATTCTCAGAACATAGGATACAGATTCTTTGCTCTGTTCCCATAACTCCTCAGCATGCGTAAAGTAGAGCAGATGGCTCCTACATCTCCCTCATTAAAGCAGGGGGTGGAGAGCGGCATGTCAAATGCATGGCCACTACCAATCATAATCCTGTTATACTCAATTTATATATGATGTCTAAAGGGGTGTCATTGACTCGCCAACATCCCAACTCTCCCAGCGTTAGATTAAATGGAGTCTTGGCTCTTCAAACACCAAAGTTTTTTATACATCTGTAAAGAAAGGATTTATGAAATGGAGCCCATTACTTTAGAAGACACCCAGAACATTTCACAGTATTGGGACCTCAGTAACGAGGGTGATAACTCAAATTAAGGGACCGCCTATTTTTTTATACTCACCAGAATATTTGTTATGCTGCAGTTAGCACCATATTTTATACATAGATATCAGTGAAGTCAGAGCATATACCACATTTGAGAAATGTAAAATTTACTCTTCACTTGCTGCACCAGGCCAATAGGCTACAAATAGGGATGTATGCATTGCATTTTTGTGGGAGGCTTTATCATGGAGCAAATTCACCCACAAAGGAAGGCAGGCAGAATTTGAACTCCTGCCATCTCTGTGCTTGGCGAGTGCTACTTTCTTTTCTGGCCAAGTCTGCACAGAAGTCATGCCTCTTAAGGATACACTAACTTTCTAAGCAACTTGAAAATGAGAGTAGGTATATTTGAAACCAACAGTAAGAAACTTACTGCAAAGGGGGATTGAGGTCTCTATTTAAATACTTATTCCCCTCTGAGCCTTTGTACTGTACAGAGATTACCATCTGTGCCCAATTGCTAGTTATGATTTTGTATCAGCAGCATCTGCTGATGAGCAAAATAAAGGAATGCATGCCCCAAATAGCTAATGCTTCATTTACCACACCAGAACTCATTTTCTAATTGTCCTTTTCTATGTATTTATTTTAGTCAGAATGCAGGTGTACTGGCATTCCCTTTGCCATATGAAATTACTTAGGGATCCAATTCACCCATGACATGCTGTATTTGGGTTTTTGATATTTTCTCTGTTTAAAAAAAAGGAGTGACGAGTTTTAGCTCTAGACACCCTAGTCCAAGAACATATAGATATATTTATACGTACGATTTTATGGTTCCAAAAAAAGAAGCAGCCACAGGCCCCCATTCTGAGTGATTATCTTAGACATAAAGAAAAAGCTAGGGAATGTGAAAGATCATAGAGCATGTTCCTCTTCCATTGCCAGCTGTAAAAATTCAGCACAAAATGGTGGCCTGTCTCTGCCATTAGCAAAGTCCTTAGAGCAGTGGTTCCCAAACTTTTTGGCATCACGTCCTTTTTTTTGATCTTTGAAAAACCCTCATGCCCCCTCTCCCCCAAATAGCAGCAAAACTTGTTGAGCAAAAAAAAAAAAAAGGAACTGAACAGGGCAGCAAAACTTGATGGGGGGGGGAGGCTGAGTCATCTCACGCCCCCCCTGAAATTTCTTCATGCCCCATGCCTTAAAGGTTGGAAGGGGGACTCATGGAACACATATGCCTTACAATTACGTATCTAAAACAAAATCAGCTTGAGCTTTGCAAAGAGTCAATGGATACACCCATATTGGGGGGTGGCAGGCACTGTAGTGGCACACCATCCTGAAAGGAACTGAGGAAAATGTTGAGGGGAAGTGTTGTGCTTCAGAAAGTCATAATGCTTCCTTTAAGATTGTGTTCAGTGTAGTTCCATGGCTCAAATGTTTGTTTCTTTCACCAACAGAAGCTGGTTCAGTAAAAGATCACCTCACCCACTTTGTCTAAGCGTTGGATAGAAGAGGGCAAAGATGGCTACTGCTGCATCCTTGCAGAGGCTACTGCCTTTGCTCCTTTCCTTGCATTTTAGAAGAAATTTGCACTGACAGCCCTAATTGCATGTATGTGAAGATTTCTTTGCTCTCTCTTCCTCCTGTTAAGATCCACAGTCGAGGACTACCAGAACCAACAGATATTTGATAAATGTAATTAGATTGCATTTCTGAGAAGACATCTATGTGATAAACTGAGCCACATGCTGCATTTATTGTATTCTTGAGTTTTCATTCTCTCACTTTCTCTTCCCACTAATTCATCTCCTCTTGGACTTATTTGAGCCCACAGCAGCTTCAGACAAAAGAGTGAGTCCACCATAGAAATGTTCCTTTTTTGCCCCCTGTAAATGTAGGATTTCCTACCCCTTGCACATCTCCCCAAAAAGTTAACTTGTACCTCAGGTTCAGCACATGCAATATTCAGACATGGGCCATTGAGAGATATTCATTATGTAAAAAAGTCCTTTTACTCAAAACACTGCACAGCAAAAAATAGGAAGTCAACCATTAGAAAGAAGGATTTCCAGATTCCCACTGAGACCCAACAGTCACTTCCAATTCTGGGAGGGCAAAAGTATAAAATTTTAAATTTCTAACATTTCAGAGTCTAGCAAGGCTACACTAGGCTATTTTGTAGTCTACTCTGCTTCGGATCTCATTTTGTCAAGGTAAAGAGCAATATTGCAACTTGGAGAGAAATAATTACAAGTAAGCAGAGTTGACACATTCAATTCCATTAGGGTATGGCTACACTAGCCACCCTATTTCGAACTAGGGTGCCCGAAGGTGGTAAGGTGTTACATATGAAATGGGTTTGATCATTTCTGTTCACTTGTTCTTAATGAACAATTGTCTATCTAACTGTTAATGTTAATTCTCATTGGTAGCCTCAGCACACACACACACACACAAAAAGGATTAAATTGACTTAGTACCTGCTTGGCCTCTTACTTCTAAAGATGGTTCTTCTAGGGCAGAATTGAGGCAGCACCATATGGGAAGGCTTGTATTTCCTCTGCTTGCACTTTTGCCTGGCCTGTAACCAGAACATTTCATTCTCTTGGTCTATTACTCTAGTGCATTTCACTAGTACCAAATTTACCAAGGAATAAAAAGAGAAAGGAGATTGGAGAGGAACAAGAAAAATTCAATAGAATGAGATTCAATGCAAGATCAAGAGCCCTTAAGAGTGATAGACTGAAAAATCCTATGAACTGTGCTCCTGAAGACTACACGAGAGCCAGCAGGTGAGTGTGTGGGAGGGGGTAAATGGGGAACTGGAATGACTAAGAAAGGACCAACAAAAAAATGATCATACAGGTCCTTCCTGGTGCAGACACGTGGTCTGATGAAAGTGCATCAGGAAATGAGAAGAAAGGGTGCTCTGCAGTGCTATACAGAACTGCACAACTAGTTAGGTGGTGCTTCTGAAGCATCAAGTTTTGGCTTTTGCTAGAGTACGGAAACAGTCTGACTTAATTTGCTGCCACTTCTTTAAACCTAAGAGGTCAAAACACTATTCCAAGAGACAGACAGACTGATAAAAAATACAGAACAGCTACTTGAGTATCCACACAGCAAGCTATTGTGCCATAGCATTTCATTCATAAAGCAATAGTTAAGGGCATGTTCAAGCTATAGTTAAGGGTGTGTTCTTAATGTAAATGTTTCCATTACAAAATTCCCATTTTGCTTGCAGAAGTTTCAAGTTGAAACTTGAAGCACTAGATCGGTGTCTAAGAGATGTTTGATGTTCTCAAAATACGAGTGCCATGAAGAGATAGAGACAGTGTCTCCAGCCATGATGTAAGGAGGTATAGGTGTGATAGAACAAGTTACGCCATTTAAATAATTCAGAACTCATTGACGAGTGAGACCAACTGTTTAAATTTGCATTACAGCTGATGGCCCGCCACATAAATAAGAACATGAATCAGTCTAGGACTTTATCCCCACTTCTGGGGTGTGTGTAGCGCAAATGCCCTCTGTATCTCCCCAGCACAGGTATAAATAGCATGTATGCACTGTGTAGGTGAGTAGAAGAAAGACATATCAGAACCACTACTGGGAAAAACTCTGGTAGCTCCCCACTGTCTCAGCCTGCCCCAATACAGACACAGCTTGCTTTTCATGGAAGCATGTAACTATATGTACTTTACATGCTGCTACCAGGATGGCATAGACAATCTACTACATATTTTAGAAAGTGTGTCTGTTTGTTCTAGAATTCCTCCTAATGGTAAGAGCTAGGACCACCAAATTTGGTATACAGCTTCCTCTTATCTTAATTAAAGCAGTGTAAGACTTTGGTTGTGCCAGGAAAATGGGATGAGCCTGCAATGGGATTGCTTCTCATAAAACCAAACAGAAAAAAAACAGCATCACCAAAAGCAAGTACAGCCATAAAAAATGTCATAACTGAGTGAATGTTGAAAGAGATTGAACCAAGATGAGCCACAAAAATAGGATGAACCTAGAGTAGGATTGCTTCCTCATAAACCTTACGGAAAAGAGGTAAAACGGAAATTTGGATTAGTGCTCTGTTTTGGCACAATTAAGATAATGCTTAATGTTTGAAAACTAAAAGAAAAAGTTACTGGAAACCAAATAAAGTTTAGCTCTTTTTTGTTAAAACAGTGAAAGATATGAGTTTATAGGGATGAAGAAAAAATACACTTGGGGTATGTCTGCACTACAGCGTTATTTCGAAATATCTTATTTTGAAATAGTTAATTCAAAATAAGTTATTTCAAAATAATGTGTCTACACATAAAATGCTTTTCGAAATAGCATTTTGGTATTTTGAAATAGCTCGTCCACACTGAGTGGACGCTGAATCGCATTTAAGGCCAGCCGGAACCAGGTCCAGCAGGGCATCAGGTCAGGAGTTACTTTGTGTGGCTGCTGCCTGAGGCTATCTGAGGTCTGTGCTTAAAGGGACCCACACAGACAGCCAGTTTTCAGGTTTCCCTGCTTGCTTGCCTACCTCAATGAGGGACAGCAAAGCATTTTGTCTCTGTGTGCTCTCGTTGCCCTCATTTGGGACACCAGAGCTCTCTGCAACATGGAGCCAGAGCTGACCCTGGGCACTCTGGTGCTTCCCGTGGACACCAAGCGAGCCTGGGTGCACTTTCAGCAGGTTGCCATCTGAGAGGTCCATTGGGGGGCTCTTAGTATCCAGGAGGCCCTGCAGGAGAGCTTCCAGCCTGAGGAACACTAAGAGCCTCCTTGGTCTTCCCCACTGGGGGCTTGTGCCTCATTCCTCCCTCATGTCCTTCCATTTACCCCTCCCAAACCTCCCTTCCTGATGTCAAATAAAATACACATATTTTCATAAACACAAACTCTCTTTATTTAACAAAACTGGGGGAGGGGAGGAGGAATGAAACTCTGGTAAGACTGGGAAAGGAGGCAGGAGAGGGGAGAAGAGAGGGTAAGAGAAAGGAGGGGGAAACCTGGGAGGAGGGAGCTGGAAGGGGGAAGCAAGGGGAAGAAGCAGGAGACTCAGGGCTCAGGGTTGGGGGTCTCGCCGGACAAACTTGATTTTCATGCAAACCTGCTCCTGGGTTCGCATGTAGCCTTTGGTGGCCAGGCTGGCAGCTATCCTGCCATACACGGCCACATTCCTCTATCTAGTGCAGAGATCATGGACATTGGGGACATCCCCCCCCAAATCTGAATAAGGTCCATGATCGCCACCCTGGACCAGGAAGGTGCCCGCCTTCTCTGGGCCCTGGCAGGCTCCTGGGAGCGGGCAGACTGCTCCTGGGGAGTGGTGGAGGTCTGGCTGCCAGTGACTTGCTGGCTAATGTTTTGGGGCCACTGGGCAGGGGCATGGCTCTGGGCTGGCAGGCTTGGTGCTGGCTCAGGCACTGTGGCCAGAGTCAACCCCTTTAAGGGCTCCGGGGAGGGGGCAGGGAGAGGAGTGTTCTTGGTTGAGGCTGGAGTGGCCACCAGGGCCCCCTGAGAAAGCTGGAGGTCCCCTATTTCGATATAAGTGTCCACACAGCACTTATTTAGAAATAGATATTTCGAATTTGGCATTATTCCTTGTGGAATGAGGTTTACCAATTTCGAAATAAGCACTCTGCTATTTCAAATTAATTTCAAAATAGCGGTTTGGCTGAATAGATGCTAGTAAAGTTATTTTGAAATAACGGCTGTTATTTCAAAATAACTTTGATGTGTAGACATACCCCTAATGAAATTTCCATTTAAAAGAATTACCAAAAAAATTAAACAGAAACATTTTAACAATTCCTTTATTTAATTTTTTTTTTAAAATAAACTTAATAAAATAACATTGCATTTATGAAAACTGCAACAATTTCAATAAACCATGTACATTTTCTTTTCATTAAAAAAAAACCCTTAAGTTAAGCTCAGCATTGGGTAAATCTGCTAGTAAGATGTATCCTAGTGGTACCAACACAAGACCATTTGCCACTGGCAAATCTAACATGATTACTGTATGCCAAGGATAACTCTGCCACCGAAATCAATAATGCTGGTCCAAAGCCAAAATACACAAGGTGTGTTCTGCAGTTGGGTTATCAACCCACTCAAATGTAATCTTACTGCAACAGAAACAGCTCAATTAAATCAAAATTGGAGAACTGCAGTTACAGATGGAACTCAAAACATGACAGATCTCAGTGAAAGCTAAAAGGAAGCTGATATTTCAAAACATCAGATCCTGACAACTAAATCTGTAACAAGAATTAGCATGCAGAATGTACTATTTGCACGGTATGGGAAACTGGCACACATTACCTGAGAAACGGAAAAAAATAACATCTGAACATACTTGTGATTAGTGAGATGGGAGGATCAGTGAATATCAAGATTGAATCTAATGGTACTACTTTCACTCTGTAGTAGGGATGTATTAATTATACTCAATAATATCACAGCAGAGATCTCATTTCAGGAAGAACAAAATCATCACAAGTTACACTACTCAGGAATCTTATGGACAGATGTTAAAAATACAGACAAGCCAGATAATGGAAATAATATTGCCATTCCACATTAAACTGTCCAGAGTTGAGAATCATGCATGGTATAAGAGATATTCCAGTGATAAGTTAGAAATAGAAAGGAGACCAACACCTAAAACTGAAGTAGCCTTCCAACACCTTAGTGTTGACAAAATTCATTTTTTTTGGACAATTAACAAAACTCTAGTGAAATACAGGTGAAAGAACAAGTGTCACAAGAGCAGAAATATAGTATCATTACTGCATTGCCAAATGGACTTAACTTCCTCAGTAGATTTATTGTACTACCATCAATTCTGGTCAAAGTATTGGCTACCACATACTAAAAAAATGAAGGGTGAAATAATAAAAGAACAGACTGAGTTCCATCCAGGTAGGGAATGGATCATGTTGGGAATGGATTTTCATTCTTTGACAGATCACTGAAAAAACATTGCTTGGAGAAAATGCACGTTAGTGAACTTTACCAACTTACGGAATTCAACAGTGTATACAGAATAAGTCTAGAAGCTATGGGATACCAGACCAGCTAAGTAAAATAATAAGGGATTTATATGATAGAAGTAGAATTGCAATAACATTGGATACAGGCCTCGGTGGTTGGTTTGCTATTGTGACTGGAGTTAAACAAGGGAATATGTTTCACCAATCCTCTTTACATTAGCCATAGACTGGATGATGAACGGAGCAATGAAAGACATTGTGGATGGTAAACAATGGGTTCATGGAGATGTTACACAACTTGTACTTTGCCATTGGCATTGGTTTGCTAAGTGTGATATGAAATGATGTCTACTTATCATATAAGGGAACAGGAAGCAACAAAAAATGTATTGATAACAAATGCAAAGAAAACCAATATTATAAGCACAAGAATCTGGAAGACAGATGTAAAAGGTATACATGGACAGAAAAGAAATTGAATAAGTAGACGAGTTCAGCTTCCTGGGGAGCATGATGACATTTGAAGGTGACTGTGATAAAGATATTCATGTGTCATTGAAAAAACAAACATTATTTCTAGAATGTAGAACAACACGTGGTCAAACAGAATTCTCCATACCAAACTAAACATAAGATTATACTGTGTGATTGTACTGACCATACTGCATAGTGCAAAGACTTGGAGAATGGCAAGTAACAAAAAGAGATGGGAGATTGACCATCACGGATGGCTGAGAAAGATGCTACACATAATGCATATGTAAAGTGGCTGACTATGCAGGATAAGGCAGAAAATACCAGGTAAGGAGTGCTCAGGGGTTGGGACATGTGGGCGATGGGAGACATGCTAAAAGCAAGCATTGAATTGGGTGCTAGGGAAAGGGAAAAAATAGCCAGGAAGGTCAAGAAAGAACAAGCAGAACACATTGACACAGGATACTGAATGTATTGGCATCACCTGGGAAGTGACTGCAATCAATAGGGGAACTGGACTGTCCAATGTGTCATCAGCACTGGAGGAACTTAGTTTTAAAGTAAATATACCCAAGTGTATTACATAAAAAGTTATTTCTATAACAAAAGACTGACATCATGGATACTTCAAGTCAGAGGCACTGCTATAGGTAGCTGCATGGCTCCAAAATTTTTATGGCTGACATAGAACAACATTTCCTCAGCTCTTGTCCCCAAGCATGTCTCCTCTATTTGCACTACATTGATGACATCATCATATGGACCCACAGGAAGTTGTTACTTGAAGAATTCCACCAGGATTTCAAATATGTCCACCCCACCATCAACCTCAGCTTGGATCAGTCAAGATAAGATCCACTTCCTGGATACTACAATGCACATAAGTGATGGTCACTAAACACCACTTTATACTGAAAACCTACTGACTGCTAGCTATACTTACCTACATACTTCCAGCTTCCAGCAAGGACACATCACACAATCACTTGTCTACAGCCAAGCCCTAAGATACAATCACATTTGCTCTAATCTTTCAGGCAGAGACAAACACCTATAGGATCTCTAACAAGCAATCTTAAAACTTTTATACCCCCTGGGGAAGTGAAGAAACAGATGTCAGAGCCAGGTGGGTACCTAATACAGGACAGGCCCAACAAAGAAAGCAACACAATGCCACTGGCCATTACCTACATCCCCTGCAAAAAAACTCTCCAACACATCCCAGAAGATGATCCCTCAATCTCTGACATTGGGAGACAGTCCTTGCTTACAGACAGTCACCCTCTCCCTCCCTCCCCCCCCGGCAACCTGAAACAATACCACCAACTACACACCCCACATTGGAAACAAGTCCAGGAACCAATCCCTGCAACAAACTCCATTGACAACTCTGTCCACACTGACGGGGTGCAGTCACAGAAGACCCCTTAGGGGTGCTTCCCGGAGCACTGACAAAGCCTCTACCACTTGCCTACTTGATCTCTGGGGCTTCTCACTACCCTCGGTCCTGCCGGTTAGCTCCCTGGTCTCCCTGAGCCAAGGCACAAAGCTGAGATCATTGACCCCCACCACCATGAAAAGCAGTACAGACACCGAACTGGAAGTGGGGCACATCCACCATGACTGAATTAGCCTTACTAGTACTCATATAACATTACCATCTCTGTATGCATGTATAAAATCCCTTGTAACTGAATGGTCCCCTCAATGTATCTGATGAAGCGAGCTGCTGCCCATGAAAGCCAATTCCCTAAATAATTTCTAGTCTTTAAGGTGCCACAGGACTCCTTGTTGTTTTTGCTGAAACAGACTAACATGACTAACCTGTCTCAAACTTGTCATGCTAGATCCTGAGTTCTGCAGATTAGCACCTCTTTAATGAACATGACTATTTCACAGCAGGAGCTCTTACTCCTGATTTGACATAGTACTATCTTTGGAAAATGCCTTTATCATTTTTATAACATAGCTGCTGAGTGGGCCATAGCAAATATGCTTCCTAACTGCTGGGGTGAAAAAATGGTTTGCAGCACCTTCATGCTCATAGTAGCAGATATACATTTAAGACACAGCCCTTTGCACTTCTTAACATGTTCTTGAACCTGCAAGAATCTCTCCTACTGCAACCACGTGAAATTTAGTCTAGGAGTTAAGAAGATGGCTTAGACCACCCAAAAGCAAGTGTAACCTTTCAAAATTTACGCCAAAATGCTGTGATGGCAATTGTAAAGCAGAGTCTGATTAGTTTATGATAATACTTAAGAAGTCATATCAAAGCCAAAATTCCCAGTTTCACTCAGAGAACGATCCTATGCTACAGCCTAGCTATAGGGATTTAAGATACTTAGAAGTCTAATATCTCTTCAGGGGGCGGAAACACAAAACAAAACCACATAAGTACATTTAGGGAACGTCAACACAACAGCGTTATCTAGGAATAACAAATGTTATTCTGAAATAACTATACGAGCACCTACACAGCTAGCCCATAATTTGGAAATAATTTCAAAATAATAGGAGAATTATTTCAGCATTTGTAAATCCCATTCCATGAAGAATAACTCCTCTTCTGAAATAGCTATTTTGAAATAGTGGTAGCGTGGACACTAAACTGCTGCTATTTCTAAATAGCTCCTCCACCAGGCCATTCAAAGTAATTACTCCCCAGTGCCTCCTGGAGCTCTATATCAAAGTAGTGTGTACAGACTAGGGGAGCCTACCTCAGACTAATTTCCAGGCTTCCCTAGAGTGTAGACATGCTATTTTGAAATAAGCTATTTTGCAGTATTTCTTCCAGAATAGCTTATTCCAAAATAATAATTCAATGTAAACATAGCCTTACTGAGCTAAAGAAGAATGTAGCAGTAGCAAACACCAGCCAGTTACCTAATGATCACTCAATGGCTGAGGCTAGTTAATTCACACTGCACCCCCATTTAAAAAGCCAGCTGCCAAAAGGACATTCTGGGGGGGGGGAGGAGTCCTATTAGAGTGTAACTCTGCATGAGTAGGAACAAATAGTAAGAAAGATATGGGGCTGTTACTTTATTTTATTAATGTGCTATCACTTTGGTGAACATTCCTGCCCAGAGGCTTGCCCTATGTTATTCTTATCCCTTAGTGTAGACCTTTGATCAAAAGAAACTTTGGAAAACAAACAAGATCCTGCATTCTCTAAAGAGTATGTCCCATTAGTCATGGTAAAGGACAGGGACTTATGCCCAGACATTTATTCTTACGAGGATAGGGCACAGAAGGGGCCTTAGGATCTACGACTGATTTGGCAGGTCTTCCCTAGACCCATTAAATCAACCATCAGTGGCTGGATCTGAGAGTGTCGATCTGGGCTGTAGTGTAGAAGTAGCCACATAGTTGCTACTTTTTTATTTTTGCACTAGGTGACAGAGTGCAGGGTTGCTAGCTGGTAATGGGGAATTCTATATTCTAGTTCTTTTAAATGATTTGTTTGTTTTTGTTTGTCTGTTGGCTAACTATGTGTATATAACATAGTTATATACCTGTATATTTGGATTTGTTCCTAGAAAAAAAGAGCTTTCACTCCTCTCCCTCCCTTCCTCCCACCAATATATAAAACAATGAATCAACTGCTGTTTATGAATCATACCCTGAGAAAGGCCAAATTTGTAAGGAAGTATCCTATTTTTATTAATTTATGAGATACTAAAAAGCATTCCTTGGTGAATAATTTTCAGCTCATGGCTATTCACAAACTGGTCAGTTCAAATATTTGGCATTTGTTTTGCCTAGTGTACATAAATCAAAAGTTATTATTCCTGTTCCTGAATAAGATGTCTGGAAAGTTTTATGTAGAAAAATAATTAATCATACTCATGTAAACTATAAATCTCTCTAACTTTGTCAGTTTTTTATAAAAATAATTTCAATAAAATGTTTTCATCAAGTTCTAGCTGTAGCCAACAAATAGATAGGAGTACCTTATAATTTCACCCATCTAAAATAGATTTCATTTGGATGGGAACTACATTTATTTGTCTGGATGTCAAATAGCTTCCTTCATTTTGAGCATGTTTAAATTCCAGTTTCCAATTAGACTTTATGAAGGATGAATATATGAGCTTGCTGAATTGAGGCCCTGTCATAATTTGTACTTGAACTGCACTATCATCATGCAAAGAACTGATATAGCCTATATTTTTATTATGGTGTAATTACAAATAAGAAATTATGGAAATAGACTGTATTTTCTTCTGGAAAAATAATTCACCCATTTGAGGTGCTTGAAAGATTTCTGAGTTATTTAAAAACACAAATATTTTCTAATGCTGTTGAACAGACAAGTGTGTAATGGGGTGCGGTCCCAGAAGTCCCCTATGGATTGTTCCTCAGTGTGCTGATCATGCCACTGATGCCTACTTTCGTGCTCTCTGGGGCTACCCTCCACTCTGTCCTTCTGTTCCCAGACAAGGCACAGAATTGCGGTTACTGTGTCCTCCCACCACCTGCGGAACAATACAGATACTGAATCACTTCTGCTCTGAGAGAGCACAGTCCTAGGGATCAGCACCCAGGAAACCACCCCACCCCCCAAAAGAATTAAATTCCCAAATAAATCCACCTTTCTCTGTGTAAAAGTTTACACAGGGAAAGTTCATGAGAATGTTCACCCTTTTTATCAATGAAAGAGATAAGCATAGTGGTTGCTCCCCTCAGGTGACAGTTATTTACACTTGAACTGATAGTAAACAAAAGTGTTTTTATTAAGTACAAAAAGTAGGATGTAAGTGGGCGCAAGTGAAAACAGACAGATCAAAGTAAATTACTAAATTAAAATAAATAGAAAATGCATAGCTACTTCTAATTCACCCTAAACATCTGTTCTTATTTCAGGTTTAAGCTTCAAATTAGGGTTGGTTTTTTACTCCAGCCCTTCAGAGTTTTTCAGTATCCTGCTAGGATGGGTCAGGCAGTTTCAAAGGCCAGCTGAAGATAACGGGCATTGCTTAAATAGACTTTCCTCCAAAGCAAGAATCTTGTTTAGCATCCTCCCCTTCTCATGGAAAAACACCAGGTTCAAAATGGATTCCAGTGCCAGGTGATATGGTCATGTGCCTTTTTAGGACTAGCCCCCCCTTTGGATTTACAGGACAAACAAGGCTGATTACAGTTCCTTGAGCTGATTGCTGAGACAATACATTTCAGGGGTAACAACAATGACTCTCATTAGCACATTTAAAACTATAAACAGATTCACACTTTATATTTCTAATGTCAAATACAAGAATGATACTTGCACAAAAATAGGATATACAGATCCAGCAGATTGTAACATTAAAATGGATAGGTTATGTGAGGTATTTTGTTTAAAGCATCTTTGAGTTATGAATATGAAAATTGGCTTGTGAATAAAGTGTAGATGGGTCATTACAAAGTGAGTAAAAAAGTCATAAGTGCCTGTATAACTTTGAAATATAATGTCCAAGTCAGTTATCTAGTGCAGTGCTGACTTCCACAACACCTATATGCCTTTAAAAAGATGGACTTCAGGCACTTAAACATTTTACACTATTTAAAAGTGGAAGACAGGGTCATCTTTTCTTTTTTATCCATGTAACAAGAAATGATTTAGTAATTAGTAATGTTTTGACAGCTAGTGTTCCAACTAGTGAAATATGATATTCTGATACTAAGGATCTACCCAACATTTAAGGGAAAAAAACATGTTGAGTAGATAAAAGCTCTTTGTATTGTAATTCACTCTAATGTAGTAATGACATCTGATTACTTAATTAGCGAAGGAGCCCTTTAGTTCAATTTGAAGTTAATTTTTGAAATTACCATGAAGAAAAGGCAAATGCTGTCTTTATGATTAACATGCGGTCATACCACTTACAAATAAATAAGCTTTGGATTCAGTCTTCCCAGTTCTGTCAACCCCACAGTACATGGGGACCACAAAATTGATTATAAATCATCAATATGGTACTGAGTGTGGCTTGCTATTTAACTCTTCTAAAGGGACTAATTAAACCAGTGTTTATGTAATTTAACATCATGTAGGGCAGATTCTCTGCGCTGCACCTGCTTAGCATCTGTAAAGGCAATGGAACTGAGCTCTGCTGATGTAAAGGGCATCCCTGCATGGCACAAGGTGGGAGTAGCAGCTGTGCACCCACAGTCCCAAGCCAGGACAACTTTTGATGCAAACGTGCAAGGGAAATGCACAGGCAGGAAAGGCATTTCTAATTACCTTCCCTCTTGTGTGTGTTTTGCACTGTATATGCAATGGAAGAAATACCTTGGTTTTGAAATCTTTGCAGCTATCTTAGCAGAGAGTAAAGGTAGGTTCCAATCTCCTATCTGCAGGGAAGCCAAAGGAAAGATCTGATTTCTTTTGCGGGATCAACATTCATCACTTTTTCCATGGATCTGAAAAAAGAAATAATTGTTTATTTCCTGACACTTATGGGTGAGATGGAAACTCTTCCCCTTTAAGTACATTGCCTCTGTGGTCACCTACAGTAGTTATTACTGTGTAGAGAGGTGCAGCTTCCCCATATGAGACAAGAAATGGATTGGTTCTTTTTTTAGAGCTCAGTTAGGGTTTTATCCTACACATTTACAAGTCAGTAGCTGAGCCTGGCATAAGCACAAATAATCCCATTTAAGTTAACATGATTGAGAGCAATAAAGCGTGTGATTAAGTACTTTGCTGGATCAGCGCCTGGGTACTCAGAACTCAGGATCCAGCCTTTAGGGGTAACTCAAAGTGTCTAGAAGGCAGTGAGTCTTCCTATTGATCTCACTGAAGATCTGGCCCTTGGACACTTAGTAAAATTGCAATACTAGAGATGCATTTCAGTATCCCTATCTGTAAAATGGGCATAATGACACTGATTTCCTAGATAGAGCACTTTGAGACTTACTGATGTAAAGCACCAGATTAAGAGCTAGCAATTAATTATTAACCTCCAACCTTACCACCACAGAGTATGTACTAGTGATTATGACAGTTCTGAAAAATATAATTCATAAGCATTGTGTTTCATTATCTTTTCATACTGTACCATGAGTTTGTCAAGTCAGTCTATAAAAAGTTACTTGTATTTTATCATAACAAGAAATGATGCCAAATCCCTGTGTGTTGAAATTCAAAGGTTATATTCAATGTTCACTCATGTTTGCTGGACTAGGGCCTCTATCTGAAACCTAGTTTACAAAAAGTGAAACAGGAAAAAAAAAATCACATGGAATTACAAGATTCAGTTATTAAAATCCAATTAGCTGAACAATCACATATGTGCTGTAGGGATAGAAACAAACTGCATCACGCAACAGCACGTGCAAAAAAATCCTATAGTTTAGTTACCAAAAGGTATCATGGAGGGATTATATTTCCAGAAAATTTCTAACATGATGGCAGAAAGTAGGAGTTAATTATTTCTAAGTAGTCAGCATGTCTATATGCTGAAAAAGTAACTAATCTTATGTGCCTAAGGTTTCAGTTTATTAGTTTTCAATAACAGACTCAACCTAAATTAATCTCTTTTTGTTAGATAAAATGCTTCAGGCTTTCACTTAATTCAAACCATTTAATCCAAAACATTACAAGATAACATCAGAGTGGAAGAAGCTTGGCAGAGACTGAACAGCAGGGCATGAATTGCATCCATTAATGAGTCAGTTGCAAACTGACTACCTGTAATAAAACATTCAAAATTGATAGGCAGACAAATGAAAAATAATAAGTGCTGTATCTCCTATTGTCTTCAGTGAATTATTATCACTTTACAGAACAGTAATGCATTCTGTACCCTAACAATTTTATGATGTAAGAGACAAGACACATGACAGCTGTTTAGGCAAATGAAGGATGTGGTGAAATGACTGGTCAAGGAAAAATGTAGGAAAAGATTTAGAAAAACTGTTTAAAGAGATTTGAAGGAACACAAAGGTTGCTCAGCAGGCAACAGTTGGGAGACGGTTCAAAGCACAGGTACCACCAGCAGGTAGGAGTATGTAAAAGCAAATGTGGGAAAGACAAGAGGAAGAATTAATATGGACTGTGAAGAACATATGAAGCATGATAATTTAAGTAAAACAGCTTGACATATTATATTCAATTTACACACAAAAGTATCAAGTTTGCAATATTAAACACTCAAAAGAGATGAGACATAGAATAAAGATTACCTGTGCAACTTTAATTCACCCCCTTGTGAATATGCATTCTGATACAGTCAGGATTTACCCGTTTTCCTCCCACAGGACCTTATCTCATTTCATGTATAGGGTGACCCTGAACTCCTATTCCAATCTCAGACATCTTGTCCTAACCTATTTCTTTGCTTCCCTTGACCAATCTGGCTCTTTGTCCTTTGGGTCCTAATCAGATATCCCTCCTCCATGCAGCCTGATAGCTTGGGAGTGAGGGGGGGGGGAGGGAGTGTTGGAATAGGAGAACTCACAGAGCACAGAAGAGACAGGGGCTCTCTGCGCCCCGTTCCAGTGACCCCACACTAGTCTGCAGTAGTCTTTACAGGCACAATCCATCTTAATTCCTGCATCCCTAAGCTGCAGGCAGCATGTTCAATTGTATTGTGGGGATACACACACAATCCGGCCAGCAGTAGGAGCCACAGAAGTTCAAACACACTTAGGATGGAATCCTGGAAGATTTTAGCTGTTAGGATCTCACTACTCTCCAGTGAGCATGTGCAAACTGTGATTTTTGAAAGACGTGACTTAGCTAATCGGGATGGGATTTGCAAAGGAACAGCAGCAGGCATGTCCCTGACACCAAGGCCCTCTTGACAAATCTTAAATTCCTGCTCCAAATCCTAAAGCACTTCAATAGAAAAGTGTCTTGAGATTAAACAAAATACAGGACTATGTAGCACTTTAAAGACTAACAAGATTGTTTATTAGATGATAAGCTTTCGTGGGCCAGACCCACTTCCTCAGATCAAATAGTGGAAGAAAATAGTCACAACCATATATACCAAAGGATACAATTAAAAAAATGAACACATATGAAAAGGACAAATCACATTTCAGAACAGAAGGGGGATGCAGGGCGGGGGGAAGGAAGGTGAATGCCTATGAGTTAATGATATTAGAGGTGGGGAAGGGTAAATGTCTGTGAGTTAATGGTATTAGAGGTGATAATTGGGGAAGCTATCTTTGTAATGGGTAAGGTAGTTGGGGTCTTTGTTCAGCCCCCTGCGGAGAGTGTCGAATTTTAGCATGAATGCCAGTTCAGAGGATTCCCTTTCAAGTGCATATTTGAAAGTCTTCTGAAGTAGGATGCATGTGATTAGGTCATTAAGACAGTGTCCTTTCTGGTTGAAATGGCAAGAAACTGTTTTTTCTTTGTGATCCTGTCTAATGTCTGTTTTGTGGGCATTGATTCTTTGGCGAAGTGTCTGAGACGATTGTCCAATGTACATAGCAGACGGACACTTTCGGCACATGATAGCATAGATTATATTTCTGGATGCGCAGGAATATGTATTCTTGATCTTATAACTCACTTGGTTAGGCCCAATAATGGTGTCAGCAGAGTGAATATGTGGACAAAGCTGGCAATGGGGTTTGTTGCAAGGGAAAGTACCAGGGTTGGTATTAGTGTGGTATGTCCTGTGGTTGTTGGTAAGAATCATCTTGAGGTTAGGTGGTTGTCTATAGGAGACTATGGGTCTGTCTCCCAGAGCTTCTTGGAGTTTAGTGTCCTGTTCCAGTATAGGCTGTAATTTATTGATAATGTGTTGGACAGGTTTAAGTTGGGAGCTGTAGGTGATGACAAGTGGTGTTCTATTGTTGGTTTTCTTGGGTCTGTCTTGTAGTAGATGGTTTCTAGGTATTCATTTGGCTCTTTCAGTTTGCTTTTTTATTTCTCCAGGTGGGTAGTTGAGGTTTATAAATGCTTGGTAGAGATCCTGAAGTTTCTGGTCTCTGTCAGTGGGATTAGAGCAGATGCGGTTGTATTGAAGGGCTTGGCTATAGATGATGGATCGTATGGTGTGTGCTGGATGGGAGCTGGAAGCATGTAGGTAACTGTATGAGTCAGTGGGTTTTCTGTAGAGGGTGGTGTCTAATTTTCCATTGTTGATTTGTACTGTGGTGTCCAGGAAATGGATCTCTCGTGTGGAATGGTCCAGGCTGAGGTTAATGGTGGGGTGTAGGTTGTTGAAATCTCTGTGGAATGTCTCCAGTGTTTCTTGGCCATGCATCCAGATCATAAAGATGTCATCGATGTAGCATAAGTAGAGAAGGGGTAAAAGGGGACGGGAGTTGAGGAAACATTGTTCTAGGTCAGCCATAAAGATATTAGCATACTGTGGGGCCATGCGTGCACCCATGGCTGTGCCGCTGATCTGGAGGTATAAGTTGTTCTCAAACTGGAAATAATTGTGGGTGAGAACAAAGTTACATAGGTCTGCTATCAGGTTGGCAGTGGTGTCCTCTGGGATAGTGTTTCTAATAGCTTGTAATCCGTCTTCATGTGGGATGTTGCTGTATAGTGCTTCTACATCCATGGTGGCAAGGATGGTGTTATTGGGGAGGTTATCGATGTTTTGTAGTTTCCTTAGGAAGTCAGTAGTGTCTCGGAGATAGCTGGGGCTGTTGGTTGCGTAGGGTTTGAGGAGAGAGTATACATAGCTGGATAGACCAGTAGTGAGTGTGCCAATACCAGAGATGATGGGGTGTCCAGCGTGTCCAGGTTTATGGATCTTGGGAAGCAGACAGAAAAATCCTGGTTGGGGGTCAGAAGGTGTTTCTGTGTGGATTTGTTCCCGAGTAGCTGTAGGGAGGCTTTTAAGGAGACAGAGTAATTTCTTTTGGTATTTCGAGGTGGGATCAGAGGAGAGAGGTTTGTAAAATGTGGTGTTGGAGAGTAGTCTGGTTGCCTCTTGGTTATAGTCAGCCTTATTCATAATGGTGCTGTGGCACAAGGAATGTACAATCTGCAAAGAAAGTTTCTCAGGGCTGGGGAAAGTATCTGCCCAACTCAAGGAAACAGGGCAATGACAGAGCTGGCAATTACTGTATTTAAAAATGGTGAAACATATTGTCTGTTAGCAAGTCCTTAACCACACTGAGATGACCTATATGAAAATTTGCTAAGATTAAAGCCTGGAGGTTTTGACATATGGTTTTAGAATTCTCACTTATCTTGCTCCTGCCTCCACCTCTTCTCTTATTTCCACACAGTGGAAACATCAGACTGATTCAAGTAAAATCTGGCCATTTAAAGTCCATGACAAGACACACATTCTGTGTTCACGGAAGTCAATTACAGCATTATACAACTTGGTTCTCAGAAAGAAAAACAACAACAACAACAAACATCACCCTGTTCACAATAGTCAAGTGTTTCAAGAATAAAACATGATTCAACTGTAGTGGAATCTGTAAGTAGAGTTTTAGAATCCTGAGGAGAAAACTAAAGACATCAGTTACTTGTATGGATGCTTCTAAGGAAGATTGTTAAAGAAAATTTCCAGATTAACCAGTATGTCTTAAAACAGGGCAAAAAATAATTAAGTACTTCAACCAAAATTTTTAGCTAAAGCCTGTTTGCTAACTTGTTTCTATTTGTGGTTCAATAATTCATATGCAAACAAGTGTCTTACCAGCACTTGTGATAAATTTGGTTGCTAGAAAAAAAAGATCACCCTCAGAAATACTCAGAAAGGTTATAACCCCCAATTGGGGAATATTTGCAAACGCAAATAGAGCGCACAGGCATCAAAGTTGAAAGTCAGTAGGCATAGGGAAGTTTCTCAGGTAATAAAGAAACTATGTGCATGTTATGGTGGCAGCTAGAGACCATGGTGGGAATTCAAAGCACCAGTGTGCTAGGTACTGTAGAAAGGAGAATAGGGCCAGTCCTTACCCTCAGATAGCTCAATCTAGGATTAAGACCACGTGCAACAAGTGTTTAAATAGACAAAATGGTGTGTCATGGGTAACAAAAGAGATGGGTACAAAAGCATACATGAGGGCTATATCTACACTGCAGGCTTTCTGCAGAAGAACATAAAGAGTGTAAAAGGCCTTGCACAAGAGCATGTCTACACTGCTATGTGCTTTTGCACAAGAGTGGTGCTTTTGAGCAAGAGCATCCATTGCAGTGTGGATGCTCTCTTGTGCAAGAAACCCCTGTTGCCCGTACACACTGCCTTCTTGCACAAGAGTTCTTGCACAAGAGGGCTTATTCTTCATGGGGAGAAGAATAACTCTTGCACAAGAAGTCCTCTGTTCCGACGCTTTACTGTAAATTTTCGTGCGCAAAAACACGCGTGCAGTGTAGACACTTCGCAAGTTTTTGTGCAAGAACAGCCATTCTTGCGCAAAAAGCCTGCAGTGTAGACATAGCCGAGGAGTGTCAATGGCCCACTGGTATAATCAATCAGCAACAAATGATAGAGATTTGTTACTATTTTGGAGGAGTTAAATTTGAAGCGGAATTTAAAAGGAGAATGTGGTAGTGATTTTAGGCTTTTACTGAGGAGTTCTCTCTAAGCAAAGTGGGGGGGCGGGAAAGCAGAGGTGCTCAGCTCAAGCATGAAATATTTGGGCAAAACTATGCTATTTCCTTAATAAGAAAATTGGATAAAATCCATTACACACAGTAAGTTATCAAAAGGCTGGAAAAGAGGTGTTCAAATATTGTGTTTATCAACAACATTATGTCAGAAAAGAAAAAAAATCTGTCCTTTTAACTGTTGCTTCAGGGCCTAAAATACTACCCATTAGGGGCAAAATGAGTCATAGAAAACAAACTTCTTAAGAGAAATATGAGACAATAAAGGTTTATTGTAAATGAGATTGTTATTGCAGAATTATTCTTGTCCAAAAACTGTAAAAGATCAGTACATAGTAATTTCTTGCAAGACATTTTTGGTAATTGTGTCAGTCAATCTTGCTATATAAAAACCAGGTCAGTTCATTTTTTGAGTACCTCACCATGAAAAAAGAGGTTTCAAGATATTCTTTAGTTATGCATTTTCTTCTTTCAAGAATGTTAAATCCTACTTGGGCTGCAATTCTGCCAACTACTCTGTGCAGGTAGCACTATGTGAAGAAGAGTCCTACTGAAGTTAATTGGGCTCTGTGAACATTACTTTTATTTATTTATTTAAAATATTTTTACCTCGCCTCCCTATTTAAAATATTCAAGGTGGCGTAAAATTTTTTTTTAAACACAATAAATAAATGTATATAAAGTAAAATACAAGACCCCAAAATGAAGGGAACATAAAACCCACATAAACATAAATGGCCTCTTATCACATTGGGGATAAAGGAGCTTTATTTTTTGAATGCTGATTCTGAGGACATATTTTATCACATAAAATGCCCCTTAGAGTTCTGTTATGTCTATATATTGTTATAAGGACACTGAATATGGTCTGTGAGCAGGATTATATTAGAGAACAATGAGGTTAACAATGAAAAGTTAGAAATTCTTTATTTTTTAAGACACTGTCACATGCATGTGTTATTTGCTGCATATGGACAGATTCCCTTCAGAGTTCTCCAAACTTTTTCCTGAATGGGATTTACACATGCATAGAAACATACACAGAAAAAAAGACAGGGACTTCAGTCCCAAAGAGCAGCAGAAACTTCAATGACACAAGACTTCCCTGTCATGTCTCTGGTCCTTTTTTGTCCCCATCAGTACAGATATGATAGGGACAAAGCATGGAGGGGAAGAAGAAGGGCAAATTAAAGTTACTTAATTCAAGTGCAACAGGTAATTAAACGGAAAAGATAACACCTCACTGGCTGTCACCAGTGTTCCCTGGAAGCCGAGCTCTGGGTGGCCACCCAGAAAAGATTCAGCTGATTTGCAGAGCACCCACAGACTCCCACAGCTGATAGTGTAAGTTTTTATTAATGGTGCACATCTGCACATACCTTGGGGCACATAAAATGTATTCCACACATGAATGGTGAAAAAAGAGGGAATATTGGCTGTCATTATACTCTCCTTCACCCCCTACCCACACATCCTACAAAGGGGCTTTTGTAGGGGAAATGTGGAGAATGTTGTTGCAAGGATAGCCCTCCCCCTTATCCTCCAAGCTGTATTGTCTCCCTGAAGCTTCTTTTCATATATGCTGCTAAATTATTTACTAATGACAAAAGCCATACAATTTCAAATATAAGGAAGGGAATTCACGGGTAAACTATTTGCATTCCAGATGTTGTTAATCATTCCCCATGGGCCTCCTGAAGAATTCACTCCATAAATTCTGCTAACGTGTTAAAGCAAGCTGTGAATCCTGGTTATACTTAGTATATTTAGCAATACACTCCTACATTCCAATTATAATCAGGTATTCATGCAAAAACAAAACTAATAAACTCAGTATTCTTAGTAAAGAAATGAAGTTAAGGTAATAATAAGAAATCAAATGGTTCTAAAATCCCCTTTACAAAAATCTGTTCTGTTACTTTGTACCTACGTTAATGAAATGGCATACAAGTCATGTTAGAAAGACAGCCAAATCTTAACAGTTCAAGTTAACCTGGCCAGAATACAGAGCATACGGATTAAAATAAACTGTTTATTTTACAGTATGGTACCCCAGACAACTTTTTGCAAAAAAAAGTTCACCGGTTATAGATGCTCATTTTCACTCCACTAACTACAGAAAGAACTTCCATTTTGTTCCTCCCTCCCCCATGCCATAATGCAGAATCTCTTGCCGAGCTAAGTCTTCACATTTATGTAACAGCAATTTATAAGAAGCCTCTTGGTAATTCAGTGATAAGAAAATGATTACATAGTGTCACATTACTAGGTTTTGATACTGACCTCCTCCCTCTTTTTATCATTTTAATAGGATTAATTTCTAGTAATAATTGTCCCATTGTTTATTTGTGTTGGAGTGAAAGCATTTGCTTGAATCATTTAAGAGATTTTTCCATTATGTGACATTCCAGATAGGCAAAGACATTTTAAAGAAAGATGCTTAATTTCAAACATTCTTCATATTTGATGATACTGTCAAACAGAGAACAGAGTTCTTTCATCACATTACAATTACCACTGTGGCCAATTTAGCAAAAACACATTAATTAAATATAAGAATTTAGAAATACCTTTTGAGAGAGCAAACAGTTTTCCTTAGTAAAATTGTCAGAGTATTCTGTAAGGTGATTAATTAAATTACAGAAGCTCTCAAACTTTCAGTGAGATGTTCAAGGTAAGTAAGTAGGGATACTGGATGGATATTATGGTAGCTGGGGCATTTTTTGGAAACTAAACTAACGTCTAACCAGATTCATCAGAAGAAATCCTAGTACTTCTTAATGACTAAGGTAGTTTGAGTCATTGGACAGAATGTTTCCTTCAGAAGTTAACAAGAGAGACCCATTCTATTGTCATTAGGAGCAGTCATATAATATGTAGTGGAACCATATTGCCTTTTATATTCTGTCAGTCACCCTGGCAGATTCCATAGAAATTGCACAGGAATCATCTACAAATTTTATTTTTTTCTCATTTACAAGTTGAGGAACATACACTGAAATACAGGGAACATTTTATAAAATAGTACAGTGATCAGGGGAACCAATAAAGGTTTGAGGGTTATTTTCATAGAACCATCCAAAAATTCAGATACTAACACACACAAACCTCTACAGTCTGGAATTAAGTTAGAAATCTTGCCAAATCAGGTGCGCGCGTGCGTGCACGCACACACACACACACACACACACACACAGAGACTCTCTCTCTCTCCCCTTTTTTCTGTACAGGAAAAGTCACCTCTAAAGTCTCTGAGATTCCCATATAGTAGTTTTACTTCTAGCTTCATGTGAAATTAGGGAAGAATTTTTAAACAAAATAAAACCTTTTTTTCCAAGACATCTGTAAATATTCTGGGTAAATAACTTTTGACTACTATATCCAGATATTTATTTTTTCATCCAAGCTATTTCATTCAGCCTTGAAAACAAAGATTCTACAAGGGACCATTCACTGCCTTGCGTAGATTCTTAAGAGTATGCAAAATGGGTGTGACATACTGTCCATTTAGAATTCTCCACTCACAGAATTGTATTTTATAGCCAATTTTCAGCTATATAAACAGGACTATACATGGTGCAAATAACTGGAAAATAAGCTCTTAGAAATAGAGATGTCAATAAGGGTATATCTAGATTACTGCTTGTGGTATGGCTAAAATTCAAGTTGATTATTTGGTAATTAACTAACATGATTTTAGCTATCGCTCTGAATCTTATGATTTTATGTACTGATTTAGACCTTTCACAGACATTTGTGTGTGGCTCGTCCTGTGATGGGGTAGGCAAGGGATTATACAAAGCAGTGATGCATTCATGAACCATCTGAGTCTATTTTGGAATGAGATTGTGCCATTTACTCTAAACTATGAGGGTGCGTCTAGACTGGCAAAATTTTGCGCAAAAGTGGTGGCTTTTGCGCAAAAACTTGCCAGCTGTCTACACTGGCCGCTTGAAATTGCGCAAGAGCACTGACGTTTTAATGTAAGAATTCAGTGCTTCTTGCGCAAATATTTTGATGCTCCCGCTCAGGGATAAGCCCTCTTGCACAAGAATACTTGCTCAAGAGGGCCAGTGTAGACAGGCATCTGAATTTTTTGCGCAAGAAAGCCCGATGGCTAAAATGGCCATCGGAGCTTTCTTGCGCAAAAGCGCATCTATACTGGGTACGGATGCTTTTGCGCAAAAACACTTTTTGCACAGAAGCATCCATGCCAATCCAGACATTCTTTTGCAGAAATACTTGTAACGGAAAAACTTTTCCGTTAAAAATATTTCCGCAAAATCATGCCAGTCTAGACGCAGCCCGACAGATTACCTAAATCCACTCCAAGTTTCCATCTTTGTGCCTGAATCATTAACCAACCTGCTCCTCAGAAGGCAAGTTGAGGTTATCCTATTGTCCTCTTGGTTTCTGGTCTGGCGTTTACTCTTAAATTCTCTCAAATACAGAATCTCAGGTCTAAGAGGTCAGAAACAGGGATTGGAGTTTAAAGAAGACAATCTGAGAACTCTGGATGAACCTCTAGTGTTTCTTGGCCATGTGTCCAGATCATAAAGATGTCATCGATGTACCGTAGGTAGAGGAGGGGTGAAAGGGGACGGGAGTTGAGGAAACGTTGTTCTAGGTCAGCCATAAAGATGTTAGCATACTGTGGGGCCATGCGTGTACCCATGGCTGTGCCGCTGATCTGGAGGTATAAGTTGTTCTCAAACCGGAAATAATTGTGGGTGAGAACAAAGTTACATAGGTCTGCTATCAGGTTGGCAGTAGTGTCCTCTGGGATAGTGTTTCTAATTGCTTGTAATCCGTCTTCATGTGGGATGTTGGTATATAGAGCTTCTACATCCATGGTGGCAAGGATGGTATTATTGGGGAGGTTATCGATGTTTTGTAGTTTCCTTAGGAAGTCAGTAGTGTCTCGGATGAACCTCTGTTCTTCACAGAGTTTCCACTTTAACTCTCAAAAACTTCCAGGCATTCTCCTCAGTTTTTTGCTTCTTCTTACATGGAGAGGTGGAGGTCAGAAGAGTTCCTAACTTTTGATTTTTTTCCTAATGGCACTTTGATGATCTTTCTGACCTTTCATTGGTTATTTTGTGCAGAGAGGGGTTCTTTACTCTGGCAAATGGAACAAAACCAAAGCACCATTCCTCTCAGAATCAAGTTTTTGTCAAGTTTAGAATCAATGTTGCAAACAGGACAGTGTTTACATAAGCGGATGGTTGACAAGGTTTGCAAACAAATGGGATTTAAAAAATCCCATGTGATCAAAAAACATTATTTATAAAAAAAAGAAACAGATGCTAATCAAGCTATGACCTGGATAGTTTAGAGAGCATGGTTCACTAGGGAGCTTCATTAGCTCAAATGCTGAGCAGTGTTACCTCCCTTGGGAGAGTCGACAAAATAGATTTTTTTAAAATAAAAAACCTGCTCCCTGCCAGATTTTTTCTGTTTCATTCTTTTCCTGAGCTACTCTACTGTCATACTGAGGAGCAGATAATCTAGAAACACATAAGTGGCACTCTCCAATCTGACTAGAGCAGACCAACTGATCGTTAACATTGTAAAACCATAGACTAAATATGTCATGTCACCTACAATACAATATATAGGACTCAGATGGCCTAGGAACATACAGTAGTAAAAAGCAGTTAATGTATGGTACATCAGTAGTCTCACTAAAATAAAATGAGTTTCATATCTAGACAATTAGGGACATATTGCATTAAGCTTCACAAAATTTTGCATGTCACTTGTATATAAAGGAACACTGATCCAGTAGCTAATAGACACATCATATACATCTAGTATATTACCAGCCTTTTTTTAAAAAAAAAAATGTAAGATTGAAAGTAAGTTTTCACTGATTATTCTTCCTTCACCACTATGATATTAGTGATTACTAGTTTAAAATATAGACATTTTTATTCATTAAAAGGGTATTTTCGGAGGACAGATTGTCAAATTATAGTACAGTAATGGCATTCTTGGAAATGTTAGCCTCCTGTCAATATGCTGATTTGAACTCAAACTGAGAAATTCACTGGGAAAGCTAATCATTTGAAAAACCCCATTAAATCCTAAAGTCAGTCTGTGACATGTCCACAGTCTGACATAGTGGGCTAAATTCAGCCCTGGCATAGTGACTAAAGTCCACAGGAACAACATGCAGGCTCTGGTGCTGATTCATATTTGTACTAGAATAAGGCCTAGCAGCAGAGGAAAGGCTATTCAAGGACTGGAATAGGCCATTGCCCCATGGGGCTTGTAGGAATAGGGTGTTGCTAGGACCAGTCTAGCCATGCAGAGTTAATCTGGTTAATCTGGTCCATAGTCTTTACCAGAAATGGAAGAGCTCCTCATCTTTAACTGCAGCATAGCTTTCCTGCATGTTCACAGGGGGCTTAGTCCTGCTACTCCCTTTAGAATTCATGTTAAAATATAAATCCCAACCTAAAGGCATCTTAAAATATTTCCATGTAAGTGCCTTCATTAGGTCGAGGTAAGGTATTTTCCCCATGAAAACGGTTATTTAACTGGAATCAAAATAGGGAACAGCTTACTAATTTGCAGCACTGTTTAATTACAGGTTCTTCTACAGCTAGTTTATGCTTTGTATCTTTTAATCTAAAGTGCCATTTAGATGCTATATTGATGCTATGCTGCTCAGAAATGACTACAATCTATTTGATTTTTTCAGCAACTGAGCGCAGAAGCCAGAACAGGACCTCTTTTTTATATGGCTCATTGTAGAGGGCACATTAAAAGCCAGTAGGTGAGTTAAGTATTGACACTTCTGATCTGTGCTTTCAAATGCTGGTCATTTAAAAACCTAAGAACACTGCACATATGCTCTTCTGTTTAATCATTCCAGCCATTTTCTTTCTAATCCTTCAAATACCAAAGTTATTATACATTTGTTTGAAGAGCACCCTATATGAGGCACTGGACTTTTATTAATCCCTCTATGATATTACTTAATGGTCTGGTCTGCAAAAATGTGTGTTTGAGTGTAATCCATTTAGGCTATATACTACAAGCTTAAAACTAGTTTTACCTAGATATTATATCACTGTCACTTCACTGACTTCAGCGTAGTTACATGTGATTTACACTACTGTAGATAAGATCAGGCTATAAGTTTTATCTACCCCTCCTCATGTTTCTTCTATTTGGAGAGATTCTTGGCTTCTCACAATACTAATAAAGTCACTTGAAAGTAAACTTGATTAAATTTAGTCCTCGCTCTCAAAAAAAATCATTTTCACAATATACAGTACTGAGAAATAATCATAATTGCAAAAGCAGAGAAACTTCACTCATATTTTTGGCAATGTAAGAACGAGGAGGGAACTCTATTATACTGAACTTTGATAATTTTGAAGTAAAGCAACACAACCAAGAGGAACAATGCAACTAGTTTCAGAAAGGTTCAACAAGGTCTGAAAACCATCTTAGGGATTTTTGTGTACTGATGATAAGTTCTCTTAGCAATCAAATACTCATCTCACATAAAAATTGGAGCCCTAAAGAACAAGCACTCAAAACAGTGATTTAGTTAAATACAGAATCATCAATGTTTTGTACTGGCAAAATATTATATTAATAAGACAGAAGTCAAATCACAGCTTTGTCTACTGCTTTCATGATATATTTCTAGCAGTAATATTTTATCTCATCACTAAAGATGTATGATCAAGAGGTTTCAGATACTCACACTATTGAAAACAAACCAACTGTGATGTTAAATAGCAGCAACAAGAACTTTTATGTGCACATATCAACATATAGGGATAGTGTGATGACTACATACTTTCAACCCATTGCTGTAGTCAAGATTACCTAGGATCCATGGGGAAATTAGTTTAACAGAGTTCATTGTTTAATGAGAGTTTTGCCAGAGGAAAGACAATTATATCTGTACCCTCAAGATCAACACTACCATGAAGTACATTATCAGAAGAAACAATTCACATCATTTGTCCGGCCACCATCCATTTTAAATCAATAGGAAATTTTATATTGAGTTCAATTGGCTAAATTGATCCCTTTGGCAGAGCCCTTAGCAAGATGAACCAACCAGGAGTAATATGTCTGAGACAGGATTTCTTCCCCACTTCCCAGAACAAATTAGAACATACCTACTTCCCTTTTTCTTCTGATCAGTTGCAGATGATGAATAACAGGCCTGTAGTGAGGGCTTTTCTCCACCTTGATTTCCTCACATAAGAGCTACACAAAGAGCAATACAAAGGTAATTAGGCTATCAAGTGTTTCCAAATTCAAACTTAGATTGTTAGATTCTTAGTAGGTGTAAATCTATTTCATTTCATTGACTTCAAGGGAGCTATGCCAGCTGAGGAGCTCACCCAGAAAATTCCTTTTCATTTCTCTTTCAGCTGCAGATATCTTACGTGGAACTTGTGACAGAAGTGTCCAAAAGTGTTCGAGAAGAAGTATGATTTTTAAGTTGACGGTGCATCCTTTCACGGACATACAAACACCTTGAGAGTATCAGAAAAGAAACAGAAATTAATTGTTCATACTGAACATTAGTGTTAAGCAAGGAGTAAAGAGCTAGAGAGGACATATTTTACTTCTGTATTAGAAAAGGTATCTTAGAAAAGGTGTCCTGCAAGGAAGTTTAATGGTAGTTCGAATTAGGAGCTTTAATTCGAACTACCTAGTCCGTGCCATGTGTAGCCGTGGGCAGGTAGTTCGAACTACGGGGCATTTAAAAATGGCAGCACCCGGGAACATGCAAATAAAGCCTGGGATATTTAAATCCCAGGCTTCATTTGCAACTTCGAATGCCTACATTAGCCACCCTAGTTCGAACTAGGGTGGCAGTGTAGACATACCCATACTGTGGATCACTTTATCTAATGAAATATTATTGCATAATTGAAATGCATTCTCCCAGATTCAAGTTTTTTTTTCTATTCTTTTCTTTGAACAGTTTCTTTTTTAACTCCATTTGCTCCTGGGTACAGATTTCTTTCTGGTGAACCTCTTCTGTTATTTTGTGCAACCTTGTATTTTCTGTTATTCTCTCTCTAATTCATTGTCTTTTAGTCTGGTATGTTCTTTCCTCTATCCTCCTTTTCACATGTTCCCATGGCCCCACCACTAACCCTTGGAAGAAGTGATTATATAATAAATGACCTTCAACAACTTACTGCATTATCAACCAAGATTTCTTACTTAAATAGAGCAGCAGAATCAATTTTCCCCCGCTATACACAAACACCCCCCTCCTTTCTTCTTTTTTTATGTTATACAAAATTGGCTTCCAGAATCAGAGGGGGAAAAGTCTGAGCATGAAAGCGGTAAGAAAGCTGAACAAAAGCTAAAGAAATAGAAAGCAGTACAAAAGATCAGCAGGAAGGCAAAAGCTGAGTCTCTCTAGGGCCAAAAGTTAGCTGCAATCTGTTCATTCCTACCTAGTGTAGCAATTTCAACGTGTTTAGTTTCCTGTCCATAATAATTTTCTTCAGATCTCTCTGTTTTCTGCTTATCATAATTTTGGGTAACTCAGTACATGGGATTCTGGTATATTGGGAAGAAGTCTATTGGTGGTCCAACTTGAGTAAGGTAAGACACTTAAATAATGAGGCGGTATTCTTCAGGAAAGTATCCAAATTCAGGGAAGCACTTAAGGAAGTGCTTATTTTCTATGGACATAAAGGAGAAATGAACACTATTCTAGCATGAACAATTGTCTTAGAAAAAGAACCATTACATGAAGATCGCCACGGGACCACTCGTCTACATACTGACCAACATCAACGGTCCCATCCTATGCCTACAATAACAGCCAACAAGACATAGTTACCAATTGCCTGCTTTTCCCAGCCAGAGTGTGTCATAATGAAATTCTACATGAACATATTGCTTTGTGATTTTCACCACCAGAGGAGCCTAAAGACATAGCACTGTGGAAAACTTTGCCATTGAAAATAAGCTTCCCCCTTCCTCCTTTCTTTTTGTTATTGCCCTAAAGGCATGACCGTGAAACTTGTAAGGCAAGGGACATAATCCCTTCAAGTTTCCTTTTCTGACAGGGTAGTATTTATTAATAACATTTACAATGCACAATGATTTATTTGAACATCAGTGTAGCATTAGTTTCCACTTTCCATCTGTCTGTTAAAAATTCTATTATTAACTATATTAGTTGGCCTGTATAATTATGTCAGGTCTGAGCTTGCTTATACTGAAGTCAATTTCAGAACTCTCCTTGACTTTTGTGGTTGCAAAAGTAGGATGAAAGCACTGGCCACCCTTTTTATTCAGCCCATGAAGAAGATACATCTTCCAACGCCTATTATATGCCAAGCATTTCCTACCACATCACACTGCAATAAAATCTGCTGCAGACCAGGAATCCCAGCATCGTAGCTATAGTCTGAAATATGGATGCACTCATTACTACGTTTCTGATACTTCTTCCTATATGGCATGGTACCTGTGAAATGTAATTAAGCATGACCCACTGGTCATGTCCATAAAAATACACTTTTCACTGTAACTTATTTTTGACAGGCTTTCCATAAAGTATGTAATAAACATTCATGGTTATTTTATACCCTGTAGAGAAGCGAATGATGATATCTCCATTCCTTATGAATCATAATCACACGGCAATGCAAGCCCCCCAACATGAAGGCACAAGAAATGGCAGCCCTACTGCTGGGCATGAAGACATATGTGAGCTAGAAAACAGTTTCAGGGCATGAGTCTCATGACTGAGGTAATATGGAGGGAACCATTCTATGGAAAAAGCCCCATAGAATTTGACAGACATGTCTGTATGTTGAACCATTTTATAGCTATTTATAACGGGGGTCAAATTCTGGTTCCTTTGATGGAATCTTTATTGTCCTATGGCTACTGTGAATGTAGGATTAGTTCAAGTTGTAACTGACCTAATCATACTAGACTAGTGGTGAGTTAGTCTTTTCCCCCAATTTTTCAGATGCCAGCAAATTAAAGAAAGTTGCTCCCATGAACACAAGTATTCACTAGACATCTTCTCCCTTGAAAAGCCATCTTGGAACACCTGGTACATTTATTTACTTAAATCCACATGCTGGCTTGCAAGAACCTGGAGGAATTCTGTGTGACAAGTGAAACTATCAAGAGCTCAAGGTTTTGGACTTGATTCTGATCTCATTTACACCAGTACAAATAAAGAGTCATTGTCTTTCAATTAGATGAGCTCCTAGAATTTGGTGAGCTCAGAACCAGGCTCTGATCTGCAAGGGTTACTTGGAAGACACTAAGTGGGAGCAACAGAAGAGACAAGGTAGGTGAAGTAATATCTTTTATTGGACCAACTTCAAATATCCAATATATTTTATTGGTCCATGCTCAAAAGTTTTCCTCTTTCACCAACAGAACTTGATCCAGTAAGAGATATTACCTTACCAATCTTGATAATATCCTGGGACCAACAGAGCTATAACAATACTGCATACAGCAACAGAAGAGAGTTTATTCCTTTATAAATGACAAAGAAGAGCTGAGACCACTCTTAGGAGAGCTGATGAAAATCCTGGAAGGCTTGGGAAAGAAAGAAAAGAGAGAATGATTTGATTTCCTATTTTGAAAAGATTGGTTGTTTTTGCACTGCTTCTACCTCCATGAAATTTTCCTGACACATTTAGTTACAAATATTAAGTAAAGAGAACATAATCAAGCATGACAGAAACAAAATGAATACATTTGCTACTGATTTTGTTGTTTCACAGTTCCATAATAATTCTAAAGCGTAATGTTCATGAATTTTTCAAAGCAAACACAATGCACACCACAAATACCAGAGTCAAATATCTGATCACTACAGCGTGCATAAGAAGTTTTGACTATTCTTCCTTTTGGGCCTGCAAATTGCAGTTTGGGCATTTGGGTATATAAAGATAATTCTGGTCTGGGAAGTGGGGGTGTCCTCTGTAGATATGTGGTTATTCTCCCTTTACCTAACCCTCAATGGCAACACAGTTCTACCTTCCTGTTTGAACTACTGAACAGTAGTTTGATGTCATGACCTTATAACAAGCTGCCACAGCAATGTTTGTTATCCCAGTATCACAGGCTTTGTTTGTGCTTGTTCTTTCAGTGAAGTATTTTCTCTCAAGCACCATGCCAAAGGCTAGTAGGCTGGAACCAAGCTCAGAGGGAATCTCAGAAGAATCAAATGTCATGGGAAAGAAAGAAAGAAAGAAAGAAAGAAAGAAAGAAAGAAAGAAAGAAAGAAAGAAAGAAAGAAAGAAAGAAAGAAAGAAAGAAAGAAAGAAAGAAAGAAAAAAAACAGAGCCAGACACCACACTGTGTATTTTGGCATCACAAATGAAAGCTAAGTGAGAAAAAGCACATTCCCATCTCTAAAGTTGCCTTGGGCAATGTTATATTGCTCTTGTCCGGGGGGGAAAAACACCCTTGTGCTCTGTTGTTGGTCTAGTACAGCAGCCAGACATTTAGAACCTTCTGTGCAGAAATGAGCTTTTGAACAATTTCCTTAATTTTCCATACCTATAGTAGTAGTGCAATTGGCACCAATTTTATGTGGTAAATTTCAAAGAAAATTTCCACAGATTTCATGCTCTGTGATTCTGAAATGCAACTCAGTAAGTGCCCACATTCCATTTTTGTAGCAATTTCAGCTCTGTGCTCATTTTTTCATCAGGTCTGGAAAATACTTTAAAACATATGTTTTAGTCCCCTTGACTTCAGTAGTCCACTATTATATATTAAAATAAAAATGTTAACTTCATGGCCTCCACTGGAAATTTTTATCATTGATTTCAAAAGGAGCAGAATTAGGGTATATTAAAGGCAGGGACGTTGATAGCGATACTTTATATTAAGAATGCCTGACATTTATTATAAGACTATTGTAAGTTTTTGGTAACTGCCAAGTATTAACTATTTGGGCTGATATTTTAAGCAAAGGGTGTCTGCCTGAGGCTGAATTCTCTTGGAAAATTTCTGCCAAAATTGATATTCTGTTCCTAAGAACAAGGCTAGGAAAACACATTTTAACCATTAAAAAACTTCTGGCAACTTTATTTTAAAAATGATAGCTCTAGCATACCTATGCTTTGGAGCAGGGACTTGAAATTTGACAGGCTGGTAGGTAGGTGAACCTAGGCCTGGTGATTAGGGTAGGGATGGAGAGGAATACAGACTTGGAGTTAGATTGGCTAGACTGGGGGCAGTGAACCAGATCAGATGAGGAGCAGAGTTGCAAGGGAGAACTGGGACTGGCTAGGCAGAGCTATGGGGACAACAAGCATGGAGAAGATGGACACTCAGATTGGATAAAGAGCCAAGGGAAGGAGACAGAGCTAGTGGGAAGCCCAGAAAGGAATTGGTACTGACTGGACAAGGAGACTAGAACTAGGGGATGGTGAGAGAAAATTCTAAAGGGGAATTGGGAGAGAGACGCCTGAGGGGAGACTAGAACTGGCTGTGCAAGGGGACTGGAATAGGGATGAGAAGCCATAGAAGTGGAAAATGGGAGAGGATTTTCAAAGAAAAAGAGATTTAGGTGTGGAGCCAAAAAGGGGAAGATTCAGGACTAGGACAGATTGAAGAAAATGGGAAAAAAGGGTCACATGGAGTGGAACAGACAAAATATTCTACAAATATATTATAAGCAAGAGGTCAAGACCAAGGACAGGGTAGGCACATTATTCAGTGAAGAGGGAAAAACAATTGTAAAAAATGTGGAAATGCAGAGGTGTTTAACTTCTGTGTGTCAGTTTTCATCAAGAAAGTTGGTGGTGATTGGATGTCTTCAATAGTGAATGCTGGAGAAAAGGAAGTAGATTCAGAAGTTAAAATGGGAAAGGAACAAGTTAAAAATTACTTAGAAAAGTTAGATGTGTTCAAATCACTAGGGTCAGATGAAATGCATCCTAGAATACTCAATGAACTGACTGAGAAGGTATCTGAGACATTAGCTTTCATCTTAGAAAAGTAATGGAAGACAGGTAAGATTCCAGAAGACTGGAAACTAGCAAATTTAGTGCCCATTTATCAAAAGGGAAATAAGGACAACCCAGGAAACTACAGACCAGTTGGCTTAACTTCTGTGCCAAGAAAGATAATGGAGCAAATAATTAAGGAATACATCTGCAAGCGTCTGGAAGATAATAAGGTGATAGGTAACAGTCAGCATGGATATGTAAAGAACAAAACTTGTCAAACCAACCTGATAGCTTTCTTTGAAAGGATAACAAGCTTTGTGGATCGGGGGAAATGGCGGACATGTTATACCTTGACGTTACTGATAAGAAGGTCATTCAAGTCTGTACCAAATACTTTATTAACTAGGAAAATACAACATGGAAGGGATTACTAGAGTAAACCCTGCGCTATTCGGAACGTAAGCACCAGAAAACTGTAGAAACTAGCAAATTTCTGACGCAGGGAAAAGCAAAACCAAAAAAAAAAAAAATCTGGCCCTTTGAGTGCCGGGACTCTCCTCAGACAAGTGTGCAGCACGTACCTGGGGGAGGGGCGAAGGGCAGCCGGAAGCAAGCAGCAAGCATCTCGTCCCCACCCTCCCCCCCCGCAGCTCCTGGCACCTCCGGCAGGCCAGCTGTCCCGGCAGGCCTCCCTCACCATCTCCGCCTCCTGGTTTCCACCCCCCCACCAGGCTGCATCCCCCACCCCTGCAGCTCGTGGCCTCCCTAGCAGGCCACATCCGCCCATACACAGCTCCTGTGCCCACCCCCATAGGCCCCACATGGCTCCTACCACCCCGCCGCAGATAACCAGGTTAATAGCATACCCTAATCCCCATGTGTGCCGGATAACACAGGTTTTACTGTAAAAAGCGGGCACATAACTGGCTGGATAACCATTCTCACAGTCATGCTAAAAGGGCATACCAAATAGGATTCCACAGGGATCCGTTTTGAGACCTGTTCTTATCTATATCTTCATCAATGCTTTACATAAAGGCAGAGAGAGTTTGATGATGATACCAATTTGGGAGTGTTTGCAAGTACTTTGGTGTGTAGGGTATGTAACATAGTGGGGATTGTATTTGCTCTGTTCACTTTGTTATGTGATGGGTGATACCTACTGTCCCGTATTATTCTGTTGAAACTCTGCGTGTATGTGCCTCAGTTTCCCTGGGTACTGCAACACTATCTGGATGAGGAGGGGAAGGCTGGTACAACTCACTATGGAAATATGTTTAGTCTCTCACATCCTGAGGATCAGGTGACAGCCGATAATACCTTGCCCAGGAATCTGAACAAAGGAGGGGGCCGGGCTGCCTAGAGGGCTGGGACCAGTGGCTGGGTGTGTGAGGGGAGTTTTTCAGATGGCTTAGGGAGAAGGAAGTCTAGCTGGATTGGGAAGGCTTTTTGTCATTAAGTTCACTGGATGGACCTACTCTTGAGATGAATCAGGGTTGTGAGGTAAATGACCTTTATTTCATTTGTTGCCAAAAATAGAAAGTGTACAGTGAAAGAAGCAGGAACTGCAGGAATTAGAAAAGGTTTCATGGTTAAGACAGTTGATTGCTGCCCTGGGGAACTAGAGCCCTTCTCTGTCTCTGCCAAAGAGTTCCTGTGACTCTGGGCAAGTCTCTTAAACCAGGTTAGTCACAGATAGTCATAGTGGCTACGCCTACACTGCAAGATTTTTGCACAAAACTGGCTGGTTTTGCGCAAAAACCTGTGGAGCGACCACCTATCAAATGCACTTTTGCGCAAGTAAATTGGCAGTAAAATGCAGAATAGAGGGCTTTTGCCAGTGTAGGTAAACCTCCTTTTATGAGGCATAACTCCTTTTCATGCAAGAGTTCTTGTGCAAAAAGGCAAGTGTGGACTTGCACAAGAAATCCCTACGGGAAAAAGCACAGGGGCTCTGATGGTCATTCACCATGCAGTGTGGACACTCTCTTGCGCAAAAGCATATCACTTCTGTGATGCGCTTGAGGTATGGATGTGCTCTTGCGCAAGAAGTTTTTGCACAAAAACTATTGTGCAAAAGGCTTCTTGTGCAAGAAGCATAAAGTGTAGACATAGCTTGTGGGTTTGTGTTATTTTCTGATTGCCTGATTTCCGATACTGGAGTCTGATCTGTGAAAATACTAAGCACTCATATGCAATTGAAGTCATTTGGTGCTTGATTTCATACAGTGCTGTCTAATGCTAAATACTTTGAAAAAATAGCTCTCTGGTATCTCAGTTTGGATTATCAATGATAGTGGAAACTTTTAACTTTTAATCTCCAGGATAACACCAGCCCACTCCTTTACCTCACTAATAATTTTGAAGTACTCAGATTATAGAGATAAGCACCATAGAAAAGCCCATGAGGAGACTATTCATAGCCAGCTCAGAAGATAGAATTCTGTCTACTAATAAGACCTAGGAGGACAAAAAACACTGAACTGTGCTTGTTAAGAAAGCACCATTGTTCTGTGCACTGAATGATGAAGAGCTTCTCTGGAACAAACTAATATGTGATTATATAATTGTAAACTTTCACATAATGCATCTGTATAAGGAGGTCAAATTGCAATTCCACAGATAACCTTACTTTTGGTATTTCCTTCAAGTGTTTGACCTTAATGATGTCCTTTTAATGTAGGTTTTTTGTAACATATATGGAGCCTGATTCTACAGGCCCCATCCAGGCAAATCCTTGTACCATATCAAAGCAAAGCATGTTAGCATGCATTCGACATTAAGCATGATTTCCCATTGTGTATATGGACACTAGTCTCCTCACTCAGGTCCTCAGATTTGTATTTGCAGAGTTTGTGCTAGAGCACAGGTGTGTAGAGGTTGCACACCTGCAGCTGGAGTTTGGACTTTAAAGCCTGGGGGTGACAGTGAGTTTGAAACCCTGAGATGCAACATTACCAGGTATTTTAAGTCTGAAAGACTCACTCCTAGATGTAATGAAGTCATGCCAGCTGACCTCAGTTATCACTTCATAGTCTATGGGACTGTTCATATGCTACCTTTTCTGTGGGAATGTTTATGTACTTAAAGTTAATCCCCTGTTTTGCTAGACTCTATTTCTTAGCCCCGGAGTCAATAGCTAAGAAATAATATGACTAACACAAGTATGGAAAATTTAGCAAACCACTCCTATGCGCAGACTTGTACAGACTGAGTCCATACCTTAGATACATAAAATATAACATTTCCACCCTTTGTACTGAAAATTATTTTTTTATTAAGTGAACTTTTCAGTAATTTTAAATAAATGCTTGTAATTTAGTTACACACAAAAAATAAGACCTTTGCACCATATTTTAATTATATTTCTTCATTTTAGATTTTTTTTTCATTGCTTTAAAGTGATTTCCACTTTCAAGATGACTCCAAATAACTAGTTCCCTGAACTCATGTTTTGAAAAGGACAAATTATGTTTGCTTTACCCACATGAGGATCTCACAGCAATCAGTGGGACTTCTTGTTCAAGAGCGTTATGATTTGGCACAAAAAATAGTATGCAACTGTGATACAAACTGCATATTTAAAAGGAAAGTCACCCTAATCATGTTTACTGATTTTTCTTAAAATGGGATCCAGAAATTATCATTCAAAATATGCCTATTTCTAAATAAATTACTTAATACAATTTTACCTTCACAGGAAAAACATTCTTCTATATTTGATATTTGAAGTCTCATTATATATGTATCCATTTTTCATATTTGTGTAAACTTGAAATGCCCAGAAAATAATTATTGTTTTGATGCTGTATATACACTTATTTCTGTGGGAGAGACTGCATTATAGGGAAAAAAGCACGTAGAAAGATAATAAAGCCTATAACATAAACAATAATTGTTCTGTGGCTCTTTTCATTTATCTAAACAGGTGACAGTTTAGTCTAGTGGAAAAGGCACTGGATTGGGGTTCAGGAAATCTGGAATAAGGATCTAATTTTGTCATGAGCATTCTGGGAGATTTTAGACATATCCCTGCCAGTTCTGTGCCTCAGTTTCCTCATCTCTAAAATGGGTATATATGTACCCCCTTGACAAAGCAGTTTGAGATCTAAAGACAAAAGTGCTATAGAAATGGACAACATCAAATAAGTCTTGACAAAAGAAATGGGTTTGTCATTTTAATTTAAAATGTCATTTAATCTTTCCATTCCTCTCCCACTCCCCCACCCCCTGTTTTTTTGCAAATTCCAGTGGGGCCAGGATTTCACCCAAATGCATACACATAGTTTTCTTAACAGTCACTTATACAATATGAATGTTCATTTGATTATACAATATGGGAAACAATCTGAAGATATAGCCCCTAGAGTAGTAGTCCCCAAACTGTGGACAACACCTCCCTAGAGGGGCATGGAGAAATGTTTGGAGAGGTGCTGCAGAGTCCGGGCCCACCCACACTGGGGATGCAGCCCCACTCTGTCCTCAGGTTCATCCCCTGCCTCCAGGCTCACCCCTTAGCTAGGGTGCCACTCCAGACCCCAGATCCACCCTAACTACCGCCTAGCCTCACTCCCATTACCCCATCCAACATCCCTCCCACTGCAGGAGGCATGTCCTCTTCCCAGGAGCAGGGTGAGGGGAACCAAACAAGGGTAAGTGGGGACATGAAAAGTTTGAGGATACTGCCCTAGAGCCTCTACTTAATAAAGCCAATCATAGTAACAAATAGCAACATAGGTAACACTGTCAATTTTGTCTTTCACTTTCTTTATGAAACTGTTAAAGATGTTATACCCAGTGCTAACAACACCTGCAAGCTCTTGTGATGTTTGGTAGCCATGGCAGTCCCATTTCATTCACTTTCTTGGCATGGCTCCCCACACCATACATTACAAGTCAAAAAATTCAAAGTTAACACTAGCACAGCATTCTCAACTCACACACAGAGTGTCCTGTTCAACACTAAGGGTTAACTAGTTAAAGCCAACAAAACAACAAATTTAAGAGTGGCTGCATATATAGTTTTCACAAATGAGATGGCCACCCAGATATTACTCCTGCTAAATGCACTGGTGCACATGGATCAGAATTCATATCATGCTGATTGTCTGTTCCTGGCATGGGCTGGGGAAACTAATGATCCAACCAGTGGACCAAATTTGGTGAGGAATCCTGGTCATGTGCCACCTAAGGCCTATTGTACATATGCTAAGAAGATGACTATTAGTGGGTAATAAGGATCAGGTACTATCTGTGACCGAATTAATGATCTACTGCAGAACTGTATCACAGAATGGTGCTGCCCCGGAAGGTCTTCCCATGGCAGGCCACAGCATAACACATGGGCCCAGCTCTCAGAGACCCCAAGCATTCCACAACTTTCTCTTTTGACTCAATACTCACTTTGAGGCCAGTTCCTTATAAAAATATAACCCACATAGTCCATAATAGTCTCAAACCGTCCTCATCTCACATCTAGTGTAAGTAGCCCTTAAAATCTGAAGACTTCTAGGCCCTCCATGCCCCTCATACCACATTCCAATGTCTTCGTCACAACCAGCCCAGTACCCCCAGTCCTGCCAACTGGAGAACACCACCACCACTCTTCATACCTATGTGCTGGAGCATTCCTCTCTCCTCTGGCCTTTCACTCTTCCCTGGGCTGAGCTTTCCACCGTGAGAAGTCAGCATACAAGTCCCTCTGCTGTTCCCTTGCCTTCAGCCACCTCCAACCATTGACTGAGTCTCTCTCACTTAGAAATCAATTCAGCTGGCAACTTCCTTCGCTGTCTCATGACCTTCAGCTTCCCAAGGAGTCCTCAGTCACCAGCCCTGTTCCTGACTGACTCAGGCAGTTCTGACTCATCAGATGTCTCTTCTCTAGACCCCACTACTTCTTTCCTCTAAAAGAGACAGTGCCACACTGTGACATTTCTTCCCTCTTAAGTTTTTGCTTACCCCTCAGGCAAGCCTTCCACAGCCTTTCCTTCCTCCAAAAGAAGTGTCCTCCATAAATATTAACCCTAACTTTTTCCCCAGATCAAAACTGAGATATTCCCTCACAGATGTATTTAACATAACATGCAACAAAGAGTCCCCCAACTTCCAACCAGTCCTTGCAACCAGTTCTTAAGACAAGTCTTTAAGTCTACCCTAGCCAGGATAACAGAAAATCCAACAGATAAATCATTCAAATGTCCTTACAGAAAGGTCTTTGGATCCAACTTTGGCCCCCTCCTCACACACTTTTCTCAGGAACCTCCATCATCTCTTGCCCTTTCTTTGGCTTTATGAACTCTCATAAGTGACAGGTAGGGGAACCCAGGCCTTCCTTCTACACCAGATTCCAGCCCAATGATTCTATAACTAGCAGCTAAGGTCTGCTCCACAAATTTCCTTGCTTCTGTCTCCCTGGACTTCTTTCTACCCAGCAAGTGTCAGACTTTCTCCCCTGCAACTCTTTTAGGTGCACCCTCTCTCAGGGCTGGGGCTTCCAGGCCTCTCCCCTGGAATCCTCCAACAAAATTCCAGATCAACCAGTTTAAATAAACTCACTTCCACCACCCCTCCTTATGCTTGGCCTTTTGTCCCTCTCTAGTTTCCCATGTTCTATTCCCTGTTCAAATGTCTCCCAGATCTCTATCCCTGAAAGTCTAGTTCCTGCCCTTTTTTAGGGCACAGCACCAGATTTTCCTCCACTCTAGTAACTGCTCTGTCTCTCTCATGGTTACTTGTCAGACTTCTCCATTCAGGCCACGATGCCAGGTCTCATTCTTCCCCCGGGCTTTTTCCTTGATTCTCTTGGTGTCTCTACTCATTTATCCCAGAGAACAATTGCAGAGTTCCTCCCTCTAGTCTATGGCTACGTCTAGACTGGCCCCTTCTCCGGAAGAGGCATGCAAAGCAGGCAAGTCAGAATAGGGAAATCTGCGGGGGATTTAAATATCCCCCGCGGGATTTAAATAAACATGGCCACCACTTTTTTTCCTTGCAAGTAGGAATAAGAGATCCTCCGGAAAAGGGCTTTATTCCGGAGGATCGCGCCAGTCTAGACGCGCTTTTCCGGCTTTTCCCCAAGCCGGAAAAAAAATGGCGGCCATGTTTATTTAAATCCCGTGGGGGATATTTAAATCCCCCGCGGATTTCCCTATTCTGACTTACCTGCTTTGCATGCCTCTTCCAGAGAAGGGGCCAGTCTAGATGTAGCCTCCATGAATAGTTTATTTCTTCCTTTCCCTATTTTATGGTGCAGTAACCTCAGTATGTGAGGCTATAATAGCCACCTCTGTCCTTTGTCACACAAGCAAAAATCTCTATCCTCTCATCAAGTCCTCGATTCTTTAAAAAAAAGCCAAGAACAGTAGACTTCTGATAATCCGGAAACTATGGGACCGAGGTGGTGCCGGATTATTGGATATGCTGGACTATCAGGAGGTACTATAAACTGGTTTTATATATATATATATATATATATATATATATATATACATACATACATACATACACACACACTGTATATAAAGTGTTTTTAACCCTTTTTATTGTAGCACAAGCATTGTCCAGCGTCACACATTGCCAGCGGCAGACTGGCTCGGCCCCGTCCGGTTTCGCTCCGTTCAGCTGCTACCACTGCTGCCTTGTGACTCATTTGTTGCTGAAGCTCACTCACTAGGCTCTTGCCATTTTGATGCCGGACTATTGTAGTTTTATTGTAATGGGTTTTTTTTCATACTACTCTACTTTGCCAGTACTCTCACCGATCATTTGATTCCTATAGCCTCTTTCTGCTCTAAAATAGTCATCCAGTTCCTTTTTCAGCTGGCACTCACAGACTTTCATTAATCCAGGTAGAATAATTAGCCTCTCAGGCCCCCCTAACTCTTTCAGTGCCTGAAAGCTTCACTACCACAGTTACATCCCCACTTCTCCAGCTAGTCCTTCAGTTATGCATCCATAGAATGTATCCATGTCAACAATAAAGGATCTAGCACTGTAGATATACTATGCTAAGAATGAGATGAATGGTTTTTATTGCATCATAATATACTGACTACAAAGAGCCACATTTAATAAAACTGATATCCTTTTAATTATTTGAAATTAAAACCATCTTCTGAGCAACATTTTATTGTGATCAGAAATTAGTAGCTATTGTACATATTTAAGCTGTCTGTAGTTCCTCAATCTTAAGGCATCCATTTAACAGACAAATCAAGATTTCAGACAATACTGAATTATGAAAATATCATAAATCTCTCTCTTGCGTGGTTCAATTGGTTTTGCTAAGAAAGAATAACAAGGGAGGTAGGGTCAGACTGCTTCTTTCTTGATGCTGTAGTTGGGCATCTATGCAGAAGTCATTAAAGCACAATTTGCTTTTTAAAAGATCAGATAAAGATGCCTTTAGTGAGCATCAAAAATTGACTGGAAAACTGATGGAGCTTTAAACACTTCTGAGTAAACACTCAACAACAGCAGTCAAGGATTAGCCCTCAAAACAGATGTTTTAAAAACAATTCCTTAGAATGCGTATTATTCATATTAGTTGTTTTTTTCATGTTCAGATATTCTTAGTATCCATTGATAGCTTGCTTACCTACATGCTTGCCCAATTAACTGTTCCTTATTGGGATTGTGAAATACATATTTTTATATACATCATCTTAGTTTTAAATAATTTCTTATTTAATTAGTGGATCTGCTTTCCTGCTGGTGTTTTTTCTCCTTAAATATATTTATAAATTCTGCTATGCCCCCTAATTCCTGTAGGCACCATAAATTTATTTAGCTGTTGGATGCCTTCATTACAGTTACAAGAAATCCAACTTACTGAATGATTTTAGACTTAATTAAAACTGAAAATTTTGAAATATGAAAAATTGCAATTCATTTATATGACACACGTTGCTAATTATTTGAAAAACAAATCTCCAGTATTATTTCCCATTTGTGGCATTAGATAGGAACACAATGGCCCATCCTTCAGCCTGGCTTTATGATGTCACCCAAGCATGAATCACTTTTATTATTTGCATTGGTATAGTGCCCTAAAGCTATGATCCTGATCAGCACATCTCTGTGCCGGGCTCTATACATATACATAGATGAGTTTACAATTTACATATACATTGATGAGTTTACAATTCAAGAATCGCAGCTTGTTGTTTGCCGTCTCAGGTTTTGTTTCCTCACTTCAACAATTACTGGAGACATTTTCTGAGGGAAGAGGATCTTTGTGATTTAGCCCTGCCTGTTTGAGAGGGAAATATTCAAGTCTTATAGCAGATACATGACACCCAAGAGCTCAGGTCTCACTTTTCTCCAGCCCCAGCCTCTCAAACAATCCTGCTATGGCTTTGTCAGTGATAGACTCCAGTTTGAAATTCTGCCTGAACTGCTCCTGTTTGAAATTCCACCTCAGTGTCTCCTTTGAGTTACCACTTGAAGAGGGATAAACTGCTTGCCATTGGTTGATTTTGTTTGTTTGTTTTATGGCTGCATGGTGAGATACAGTATACAGGTACATCTAGGTTTAGCATGATTAGCACACTAGAAATCTAAGATCTAGCATGATAATTACCTATTTCTTCTCAACAACATTGTATAATTTGTCAAGTTAAATAAGATATATTTAGCTTACAAGGGAGGAAAGGCATGAAAATCAACATGGCACAGCCATTCCTCTAAGCAGCTCCAGAAGTTAATTGAGCCTAAAATTGCAGATGTTCTTTTACCTTCACACGCAAAAGCAATTTCTTATTCAGGAGCAGCTTTGTGTTTAGAGATCAATGCACTTCTACTGGGGAAAAAATGTTTTTTCCAACTAACTTTATTTAATAACAGGACATTTGAAAAAAATTACTTTCCACAAGCTGCAGTCAACAATATGACATTTGCACCAATAGGCTGTCATCCCAGCTATGCAGCCAATTACACAGTTCCCACCACAACAGATGAGGTGTGACAATGAGATGCCATCCCATGTGGGTCCATCTGAATTTGATTAGATGCATCTTTGGCTGGGTGTGAGGCAAAGAATATACTAGAGCATTTCTGTTTAATATGGTCACACCCTAAATGAAAGCTTTCATCTTGTGTGTGTCACTTTTGGCTGGATGTAATGGCAGTGGAAATCTCTTTTAATCAACTCTGCTTGTACTTATACTTCTGGTAGTGGAATGCAAGTGATTTAGGGTATTCGCATAACACCTGGGAGAGTCTCCCAGCCTGTGTAGTCAGACTTGTGCTAGTGGGACTCATATAAGCACACTAAAAGTATCTGTGTGGATATTACGGTGCCAGCAGATGTATAAGCTGACTACGCAAACATGGATGCAGAGGTTGGGGTGGGGTGAACTCAGGGGGCTCCATAGGGCCACAAAATCCCCACAGATCATTTTACTGTACTATTAATGAGTGTAAGCTCTTCTAGCATGGGTCTGGTTACTTAGTCCTGTGTATCAAATCCTAATATCTACACTGTAGAGGGGAGCAAACCACACAGCATGCATAAGGGACAGTATATTTAGACACTGTTGTGCCATCGCAGTTCTTCTTGTCATTGAAGTGTAGCCCAAGATCCAGTCTGCTTCGAGGGCAACCTTGGAACTACAACTTGTAGACTACAAACTGTGGCATGTTGGAAGAACTTCCTGGTTCCTGCCAGGATGTACCCTAAGCAGGGTCTCAGCACTGACTTAGCTGGGAGCTCATAGGCTGCAAGCAGAGAAGAGTCTGCTGAACTGTAATCCTGTTCTATGTTCTTTAAAGAATAAAGACTGTTTCTGGTGGCCGGCTTGCTCATAGGGTTGCCAGATGGTTTAAAAAAAATACCGGACAAAAATTTGTCAAGCAAAAAAAAAAAAAATAAGACAGACAGACGGGGAACATTTGTCAAACAAACAAAACCAAAAGGGTCAGAGAGTAACCAGGGAAACCTGGGGGGAGGATTCAGGAGGTTGGGCCAAAATACAGTCGCAGCCTGCTCCAAAGACAGGCTCTGTTGGTGGCCCCTTAAAAATGGTGGCCCTAGGCAACTGCACAGCTCGTCCATCCCTCAGACTGGCTCTCGGTGCACACACACTAATACACAATACAGAGCACACAAAGGAGTTGTGTAAAAAGTCACAAGACTTCCCTTATGTTGAATAACCTCATAGGCTATGTCTACATTGCAGAGGCATCCTGAAATAGCTATTGCATGTCTTTTGAGCATGCCCATTATTTTGAATATAATGGGCTTGCTATTCCAAGGTTCCTATAAACCTCATTCCATGTGGAGTAAGGGAAGTTTCGGAATAGCGATTTATTTTGAAATAAGTGCTGTGTAGACTGCCAAATTTTGAAATAAGCTATTTTGAGATTGACTCAAAATAAGCTATGCAATTTGCAAAGCTCAAATTGCATAGCTTATTTTGAGTTATAGGTGCAGCATAGCTGCACCCATACTGTCTTAGTGATCAGGAGGGGCTACATAAGGATGGGTGAATGGATGCCTATGGCTGTGACTTCAATTGAAGGAAATGATATCAGGATAGTGAATGGTCTGTTTGTTTCTGAGACACTTAAAATTTAAGTCTAGTTATCGGAAGTAACAATGGAGTAGATTGATGCAGGCAGCTAAGTGAAAGAGACTTTTATGTTTAATTGATTTCAGTTAAGTATAAATAATGTCAATGTGGCTTTATTAACTAATAGGTGTACAGCATCAAACAATTGCTGCTCACCTTTGATCAGCCTATAATGCCAGCTTTTATTGCCCAGCTGCTAGATTTTTCAAACAAGCACCTTTGTACTTCCTCCCAAAAAATAGAGCAGCACGAGAAATGGCCCCTATAAACACCTACACAGCTACCTCATTATCCACCCTCAAATCCTTCCTAAAAATCTTCCCTGACACAATGCCAATGGAATAAAATCTTGACAATGCTCAGACAGAGGTTGAGCTGAGAATACCGTCTATCATGCTGACCAGTATTGTCTCACTGATTCCAGTCTGAAACAAAATACAGGACTATGTAGCACTTTAAAGACTAACAAGATGGTTTATTAGATGATGAGCTTTCGTGGGCCAGACCCACTTCCTCAGATCAAATAGTGGAAGAAAATAGTCACAACCATATATACCAAAGGATACAATTAAAAAAAATGAACACATAGGAAAAGGACAAATCACATTTCAGAACAGAAGGGGAAAGCGGGGGGGAGGGGAGGAAGGTGAATGCCTGTGAGTTAGTGATATTAGAGGTGGGGAAGGGTAGATGAATTGGGTCTGGCCCACGAAAGCTCATCATCTAATAAACCATCTTAGTCTTTAAAGTGCTACATAGTCCTGTATTTTGTTTCGGATACACCAGGCTAACACGGCTACATTTCTATCACTGTTTCCAGTCTGTCTGCATCCAAATCTTGTCTCTTGTCTTATACTTAGCTTGTTAGGAACCTTGGGATTGAGACCATATTTTTGTTCTCTATTGTGTGTACAGCACCAGCAAAATGGAGTCCTGGTCTATGATTTGGGCTTTTAGGCACTAAATAATCTACTATATATTTGAAAGTGTTTGTTTGTCTGTGCATCTGTGCATGGATTTCTCAGTCTGTGTGTTCAAAGAACTCCTCCTAAATGGTAAGAGCGAGAACCACTAAATTTGGTATGCAGCTTCCTCTTATAACTTAAACCACAGTAAGGGTTTGTTTGTGCCCTGTGCCTAGAATGGGACTGATTCTCATAAAATCATGCAGATACACCATGCAGAATCACCAAGCAGGTGAAAGGGGCTATCTGGGGTGCACCCCGCATCCAGGATTGCCCCATCCCAAACCACCAACCCCCCAGGCACCTACTAGGGACGATGGGGGAGTAGAGCCAAAGCTCCCCCTTCCCTTGATTCATACAGGAACATTGCTAGCTGTTCCCCTTTGTCAGGGAGTCAGGGGAAAGTGCACAGTTTGCAGCATTCCTCACTCTGGCTAAGAGATGCAGAGGGCAGACGAATCTGGACTTGTCCCAGTTGGGGGACTTGATTCTCTCCCCTGGCTGAGCCTGCTGGAACTGCAGTGACCAAGAAGAGGGCTGGGATAATTCTCTCTCCCACAGACAACCTACATACTGAGCCTCTCACCCTCTGCCACACCCCAGAGCAACAATTTAAATGAAGCAGGTACATTTTCATTTTATTTTCCCAAAGCCTAAAAATAAATGATTTAAGGACCCAAGTAATGCCAGATAAACCTATGAATGAATGAATGAATGAATGAATGAATGAAGAGTTTAGTGACCCATAGATGAAGAACACCATCTAAGGACAAAGATGTCTATTAAAAACATTAAAAGTAGCTGGTACCAATGTTCCCTCTAAACTTTTCCACTTACACGGATTTTTTCCACTGATGTGCAAAACAATTTTTTTATGCGCACTGAGGCATGTGCAAGTATGTACCACCAGCAGAAACAAAAAACCTCTTTGTGGGTGCTCTGCTAATCATCTGGGTGGCCTATGATTCCCTCCCGAGCAGTCGCAAAAGCTCCCAGCTCACAGAAAACACTGTTTGGGACACTTCCAGAGTCTCTCATCAAGGCCTGATCTGCACCATCAGTAAAGCTGATCCAAATTTTTCAAAATTTGATTATTACTTTAAAACATTTCCAATTTCAATGAACACACATCACATTCCTCCAATATTCTGCCCCTCCATTTCCTCTCTCAATGTTTTTACCAGTTGCAACCATCGTACCTGGGATCCTCTCTATAAAGTCCCCTGCTCTTTATCTTAATCCCTTTTGTCAGGGGATTATTTTGGAGACTCATCTTGTTTAGATTCTTTCCAACCACCATTGTAATGATTTCAAGAGCTAAATGACTTAAAAATGCTTTTCAGCCTTTCACTTTTCCACACAAACAATATTACAAAGCTTTACAAAAAACAGAGGGCTGGGTTTATTCAGTTTTTTGGCAAACACTTAAAAGCACTCATTCTATGGTTGAAAGTTTAGTCATGAAACACAAGAAAGAACAAGAAAGCAAAACTAAGCAATTCTGCTGAAACTGAAATTGAATAATTACACAAAACAAACAATTAAAACTCATTAAGTTGTCTTTTCTTTTGATGGTGAAATATTAGTCTGATTTTTGCTAACCTTTTTTTATGAAAAGGAAAGAGTTAATTTTACTCTTAGTCCTGATGTATTCACTTCTCCTGTTTTTTATAGACAGATATAGATAGCCAGGTGGTAAAGAGAGAGGATAGAAATGGTCAGGAAAAAGCAGGAAAAAGTTTTTGCTGATGTTTCAGGGGGTATTGTCTACACTACCAACCTAGTTCGAACTAGGGTGGTTAATGTAGGCAACCGAAGTTGCAAATGAAGCCCGGGATTTAAATATCCTGTGCTTCATTTGCATCTTACCGGGCGCTGCCATTTTTAAAGCCCCGGTAGTTTGGATTCCGTGCCCGCGGCTACACGCGGCACGGAGTAGGTAGTTCGAATTAGGCTTTCTAATTTGGACTACCGTTACTCCTCGTGAGTAACGGTAGTTCGAATTAGAAAGCCTAATTCGAACTACCTACTCCGTGCCGTGTGTAGCCGCGGGCAAGGAGTCCGAACTACCGGGGCTTTAAAAATGGCGGCGCCCGGTAAGATGCAAATGAAGCCCGGGATATTTAAATCCCGAGCTTCATTTGCAACTTCGGTTGCCTACATTAACCATCCTAGTTCGAACTAGGGTGGTAGTGTAGACATACTCACGAATCCTTGATGGCTGGCCACAAAACATGCTGCTTGGTTCCTGGTTCACATTCCAATCTGGGACATTATCTGGTTGGATCCTTCCTCCTTAGGAAGGGCCCTGACATTATCTCATCTCACAATATGGATGAAGTTCAGTTGATTTCAGGATTCGATGAAAAACTGAGAGGCAAGAGATAGGATGGTAGCAGGCCGATAGTAACACAAAGAGAAGGGAGACCAAACAGGAACTTACGTACCTCTGCAGTGCTGGGAATTAACTGTCTCTACTGATGGACTAAGGTATGGATGTCAGGACTCACAAATGAAAACAGTTCTGTACTAAGAACAAAGCCCTCTGGCTTGCTGCTCAGGAAGAACATTCTTTGACCTAGTGATAGAGATGTAGCTGTGTTAGTCTGGGGTAGCTGAAGCAAAATGCAGGACAATGTAGCACTTTAAAGACTAACAAGATGGTTTATTAGATGATGAGCTTTCGTGGGCCAGACCCACTTCCTCAGATAAAAAAAAAAAAAAAATCTTTGAGATCAGGGTCATTGAGATGAGATGAGACAAAAGCTGTCAAGAATTGTCCAAGTCTCTTTTAGGCCAAAAAAACAATGGGTGGCCCAGGTTAGCCCCTCATTAATTTTGGCCACAAATTAGGCCTGTTTGGCACACCAATTTTGGTTCATTAATGTTTGGTTTTATATCTTCTAGTTTTACCAAGCATGTTTGCAACATTGTCCTTGAATCATATCTGTATGCTCTTGATGCTTGAACTAATTTGGCTTCTTTGCAACAATTTATAACATTCATTATTAAAAGCAACCAATTTTCTAGTACTTTTTGTTATGATAGGTTATTATAACATCTTAGGAACTTTCACAGATTTTTCTTTTTTTTACAGATAAGCTTGCAATTAAAGTAAATCTTTTAACTTAATTATTACACCACTATATGAGCTCTTAACACAAAGAGTCAGCCAGAAGCACCTAAATTTAAATTAAAAGAGTGGGAAAATGGGACGAGAGAGGGGAAGAAATGAATTTATATTGTCTGTAGCTTGCAGGGTGGGGATATTTCCGACCCCCTCATGTGTGGCCTTGTGGAACATTAGCTAAAAAGGATTAACTGACTCCACTTCCCTGCTGACATGAGATTTCTTTTGTGATGTGTGCGCCAGTCAGCAAATCAATAGCCTGCAATTAAAAAGGGTATGTGTCAATATCAAGCCCCACAGCACTGTGTTCTGATGCTTTTGACATTTGTTCTAAGTACATTTAATGGACTTCTTACACTGGAATCATAAAAACAACTTTTTCTGAGCCCCCACTAAACTATATGACATGCAGCTTTGTCCTAATATCATTGTGGGATTTGCTTGTGCACTTATAGATGTAAAATGAAGACATTCTTAGGAAATGGTTTTGAGAAGTCCTCTTGTGGCTGCAGCCTTCTGGCATTAACCATTAAAGAAAGCTGAGGAGTAGTTACTTGCATGGAAGAGTCAAACAGACTGTGACCTTGACCCCCTATGGCCTGTGACAGAGAGAATATTTCTTTAAAAAAATGCTACTTAACTTTAATACATACTATACTTGCTCCGTGTCAGAGTTAACTAGACCAAAGAGAATAGGAAGGATCAAAAACCTACCCTTACTTGCTTTGGGTGAAATCCTGGCCTTACTAGAATCAATGAGAGTTTTGTCATTGACTTCAATGGGATTAGGATTACACCAGGGGTGGGCAATAAGCAGCCCACAAGCCAGATAGTTCACCATGGTTAGCTCTTGGAAGGTCTCCAGATGCTTTATTTTCCTACGCCTGGCCTGTGCCACTTCCTGCAACTCCCTTTGACAGGGAACTGCAAACCGCAGCCAATGGGAGCTGTGAGCACCTACACCTGTGGGGATATGCAGGTATATATAGCATCTGGTAGCCTGCCAGGGACTAATCCCATTGAACCAAGTCTGGCCTCCAGGCCGCTTATTGCTTACCCTTGGATTATGCCCTTTGAGCACGATTTTAACTTTACAGTTAGCCCTAAATAAGAGGTGACATGTACCTGCCCAGGCCCAAGTGTACCCCAGAGAACGATTACATTTTAGAGAGCCACAGTTAGTCGCCATGATTTGCTTTGGTGAGCAGGAATTTACATCAATTTATCCAAACCGGGGATTTGGGGTTAGCAGCTGAACACCAGATTTTACCTCTTCCTGTTCCTCTGGAACTCTGTCCCGCTCACTTGGAAGACTTGGGTACACTGGCTCTATTCAAGGAATAAGGTATGACTCAGCATGAGCATGGCTGGGAGAATCCATCCCAGAGTAAAGAAGGCTGGTTTAGAGAATAAGGATGCCCTTGTAGCTAAAATGATAGAATAGACTGCAGAAGATCTGGATCTGGCACAGATGTCTCAATGCCTCTGTTTATTCATAGGTTCCAAGGTCAGAAGGGACAATTCTGAGCATCTGGTCTGACTTCCTCATAACACAGGCCATTGGACATCTTCAAAATACATCCTAGAGTGTATCTTTTAGAAAAATATCCAATCTGGATTTTAAAAAAAATGTAATTGATGAAGAATCCTCCATGAACCTTGGTAAATAGATCTAATTGTCAGTTGTGCTCACTGTTAAAAGTCTATGCTCTCTTTCCAATATGAATTCATTTTACTTGAATTTCCAGCCACTGGCTCATGTTCTACCTTTTTATGCTTGATTGAAGAGACCATTATTAAATGTGTTCCCCACACAGTTACTCACAGACTATGATCAAATCACCTCTTAACCTTCTCTTTGTTAAGCTAAATAACTGCTCTTTGAGTCTATCACCATAAAATATGGTTTCTAATCTTTTAATCACTCTCAACTATCTACTCTGAACTACCTCTGATTTATCAACATCCTTCTTGAGTTGTGGGCCCCAGAACCAGGGATAGTATTCTGGCATCAGTAGCAAATAGAAAGGTAAAATAATCCCTCTCTTTCTAATTGAGATTACTCTGTTTATACATCCCTGCAGCTCATAGTCAAATGGGGAGCTCATGTTCAGCTGATTTATCTACCCTAAATGTTTTTCAGAGTGACAGCTTCCCAGGATAAATTCCACAATCCTGTTAAGTATGGTCTGCATTCTTTTTCCCCAGATTTACACATTTACATTGTGGTATATTAAAAATGTACATTCTTTGCCTGCAGCATGTGCATAAACAATTCAGATAATGCTGAACCAGTGACCTGGCCACTTCATTATTTTACTACTTCCCCAAATTTTGAGTCATCTGCAAACTTTATCAGTGATGATTTTACATTTTCTTCCATCTTGTTGATATAAATGATAAATAGCCAAGAACCAAGTGCAGAAAGACCTCTCTTGAAATACAACCCAGTGATAATGGTTAACATTTAGAGTCTGACTATTAGGCAGTTATCTGTTTAATAGTTGCCATTATAATGTTCTAATTGTTTTAATTAAAATATCATGTGGTATGAAGTCAAATGTCACAGCAGTCCAAGTATATTACTTTCACACTATTACCTTTATCAATCAAACTTGTAATCTCATTAAAAAAAATCCTCTCAAGCTAGTTTGGCAGGATTTATTTTCTATAGTCCTTCTTTAATTCTCTATTAATCAATTCTTGTATCAGTTGGTCCATTATTTTTTGTGGGACTGGTATCAGGCTGAGTGGCCTATAATTGCCTGGGTCACCCTGTTTACCCTTTTTCAAAACTGGCCCACCATTACTTTCTTCCCACCTGGCATACAGAGATGATATTTCCTTCAACTGATTAGATAGCCAGCTCATTATGGCAGAGAATGTATTTGTTTGTACAGCACCTAGCACAACAGAGCTTCACTCTTCTGTGGCACCTGAATGAAAGCATTCTTGGCTGAGCACTCTGAAATAAACCTGTCATCATCTCTGCAAGGACCAGATTGGTTGACTTACTTGTTGACTGACGAAGGGAAGGGGCAAAAGGGACAACTGCCTTGAAGCCTGGCGATTCAGAAGAGTCCACCATCACTGCTATAGCAGCAGTACCTGGAACCCCAGGCCCTTTAAATCATCGCCACATGACATGTTCCAGGTAGCGCCGAGGATGAAGGGGGCACAATGAGGTTCAGGTGGTGCTGAGGGCTGGCTGCCCCTGTCCCTATCACCTCTGGGAACACAGAACCAAGTTACTCCCACCTTGCCCTGAAAAAGTGGGAGCTCCCCTGGGAGCACATCATTCCTCCCTTCCATGTAAGTGAATACTAGCAAGCTCAAGAACACAATCAGTGCCATTATAAGGGTGCGTCTACACAGCAAAGTTATTTCCCGATAACAGCCGTTATTCCAAAATAACAATGCAAGTGTCTACACAGCAATTCCATTATTTCAAAATTATTTCGAAATAATGGGTGGCTCAGTCTGACTTCTGTAAACCTCATTCTACAAAGAATAATGCCTATTCCAAAATAGTTATTTTGAAATAAGGTGTGTGTAGATGCACCACTTCTGCTATTTCGAAATAGCCCTTCACCAGGGTTGTTCTAAGTTATTCCTCCTGTGGCTCTAAATTGAGATAGCACATCTCTATTAGGGAAGCCTGTCTCAGACTAATTTTGAGACTTCCCTGCAGTGTAGGTGTGCTATTTCGAAATAAGCTATTACAAAATAACTTATTGCGAAATAACTGCGCAGTGTAGATGTAGCTCAAGCAAAGATGATACTATCCCTTTATCTTGGCAAGCTGATGCAATAGAAGATTAACATCAATGTTATATAGTTGTGTCTGATTACAAATTGATTCAAAATAAATTTGGAAATACTGTGCTGATTGGGTGTGATCCCAAAACCTGAACCAACTTATGCTCAGGAAATGGGTCAAATTTTCAAGCTTTCTGCATTTCATTTGGGTTCTCTCTCTCTCTTTCCTGGAATGAAATTTATGGGGGGCCTGAACGTTAGCCCAATTAGCAACTTCAAACCACTATCCCGACAGCTATTTTTAGAGCCTTAGTATGAGCCCTGCTAGCCTGAATCTAACAGATGGGGGTAGAAGGCTTAATTCCTGGAGCTGTGTAGACACACACTTCAGGGCCAGGAGCAACATGGGTAGCTATCCCTTTAAGAGGCTCAGCTGGGTGGGTTCCAGTATTCCTTATAAAGCAGGGATGGGGAACCTAAGGCCTGGGGGGACAGATGTGGCCCTCAACTTGCATGGATCCAGCCCCTGAGTCTTGAGGCTTCCCCCTGGAGCTGGAGCACACAATCTAGTAGCCTCCAAGGCTACTGTGACTAGACCTATAAAAGAGACAGACATACAGAATCTAAATCTTCTGGGTCCTGCAATGGTCAATGGAACAGCTTTAGTTTGTTACTTTGCATTTTTTTTGTTTTGATTAATAAACTATTCTCTGAAGGAAGGACTGAAAGAAGCTTCTGTATGGTCAGGTGCTAGCTCATTCAGAGCTAGGAAGTGACTGAAATCAAAGGATGTTGCATGGAGCCTCAAACACGTGGCTGATAGATATTTGAAGTAAAAAAAGGAGAATTGGGATCAAATTAGATGGTGGGTGAACAGCTCACATGCAATTCATGTCCACATGATCTAGACACATTCAGACCATTGAAAAGTATAGGACATTGTAGATTCTATTCAGAAGAATTTGTCACTCACAACATCTAATATCTCCTCAGAAGAGTCCAGGCTTCTCCTGGGCTTGTATGACAAGATAATGTTGGTTTCATGAAGTAAAAAACTGAGATGTGTAACTAGAGTGCCAGATACAGAAGAACAAGGTTGGGGACCCTTAGGTCCAGGGGCCAGATGTGGTCCCCAACTTGCCTGGATCTGATCCCCAGAACTCAAGGTTCCTTCCACCCAGCATTGGGGAGCTTGTGCTGATGCTCCAGCCCCTGTTGTCCCCCGCCTAACTAATTTTTCAGCAGCCCCCAACCTGAAAAAGGTTCCCCACCCCCTGCTGTAGAACCTCAGAGTTATGAATACCTTGGGAATGGCGACTGTTTGCAACTCTGAAAAAAACATGTTGGGTGTTCTTTCAAAAGTTCACAACTGAGCCTTGCCTTAATATAGTTTTGAAACTTTGCTATGCAGGAGAACACTGCTTTTTAATAATTTAAATTTAACACAGTACTGCATTTGCTTTTCCCCACTCCCTGCTGCTGCCTGATTGTGTACTTCCAGGTCTAAGTTAGGTGTGTGGTTGACTGGTCAGAATGTGATTCTGGTGGTCATAGCTCTGAAGTTCTATCATATAGGGAGGCAGGGCGAACTATTTCTTCGGGCTTGTACCTGTCTTTTGACAGTTATGGTTAGAATCGTACATGGATAGAAATGTTCACCTTTTTCCATTGCGCCCAGGAGCCATCACTCCGTTCCAGCAGCTCCTCTTGGAAGCACGGCTGCACTGCCCTCAGCCACACCACAAGCAAGGCAGTACAATCCCAGACAGGAGATGCCAGGGGTGAGGTTGGGGGTGGTGCAGCTGTGCTTCTTGCAGGAGCTGCTGGTGCAGGGCACTGGCTCCTGGGTATGACAGGACCATACTCCTCTCCATTGTTTGCAGTGTTTTTTGGGAGTTGATCCATGTAGGGCTCTACGTATAGTCTAGAACTGAGCAGCAAACATTATGTGGTGTCTAAAATTCTACATTGTAGGGCAATTCAATTTTGTTTTTACAAAATTTTGCAACTCGACAACAAAAAGTGAATTTGTGATCCAAGTTGTCTTTGCATCTAATACTTCTGAATGAAAACAATCAGAATCAAAATGACACTGGACTTTTTAACTACGTAATGATCCAAGACTATTTTGCCCTAGAAAACGTAATTAATGGACTGGAGAGAAGCAAGTGACCATCAGGATTATTATTTTCTCGAAAAGGATTGTTTAATTTCCAAAAGACTAATTCTTCAGAAATTAGTCAGTGAAGGGGATAAACGTTATAAGCCAAATTTTCAAATGCACAAGGAAAATGTGAGTCAGGCCAAATGTGTATACACTGATTACACAAGCAAAAGCGTGCATTTACATGCAGAAAGACTACTTTTTCACACCCATATGTGGAATTCAGCAGACACAGCATATACATTCTGCATTTTGTGAAGCTCTTCAATTGCATATGCCTTTGGAAAATGGATTTGGAGTCAGTGTTGAGTGTCTTTGCGAAAATAAAAAAATCCAAGTAAATTTGAAGGTATAAAATATATATGAGTTCTAGTCAGGTTTTCTAGACCTTATTTTTATTCTGGTATATTAGCATCCCTTGTATACAATTCTGACTTTCATACTCATTTACTAAAGAGATGTAATATAAGATTTCTGTACAAAATCATCAGCTCATCAAAATATTTAGTGCCTACTTAAACTTAAGCATGTGCTTGCTATTACCTTAATTGGAATAGTTTGCAGGAACAGACATTTAAGTCTGTATAGCATTACAGACCAGATCCAATTTCCACTGAAATCAATAGCCAGTCTCACTGTTTCCAATGGGACAGGGATGAGACATATTAGGGTGATTTTTCAGAGATGCTGTGTACTCAGCAACTCAAATTGAAGACAAGTCAGCATATGAGGACTTAGTATCTAAATTCATGTGCTACATGAAAGTCAACTGTTAGAGTAACACAATACTCTCTTATTCCACATGGCTATATTCTACTCTTGACAAAACTCCCTAACAAGTCAAGGTAAACTTTCCTTGAGTAAGAGCTTCAAGATTTATTTCACTGTAGTGTATTCCTGGACAACTTTCCAATACTCCGTGGTGTGGTCCCATTGCCCAGGCCAGAATCCAACTCTCATGGAGGCAGTATTTTAAAGTAGAAAAAAAAGTATGTATTATAGAAAAAAGGATTTTTTTTCATTGATTCCACAGGAAAACTTGATTTTACAATAAAGACCCTGATAATGTAATCAGATTAGTCCTGTATTTCCCGACGGAGCCCAGGGACTATACTGGGTAGTCTGTTATTTTGTTATGTGCTAAAATGTCAAATAATGTGGTAGACTCTCAAATTTACCACCAAGGTACAGGCAGTCCCTGGGTTACGTACAAGATAGGGACTGTAGGTTTGTTCTTAAGTTGAACTTGTATGTAAGTCAGAACTGGTACATATTGTAGGGGAAATTCTAGCCAAACATTTCTCCAGAGCTCAGTTTTATTCTCCCACACCTCACTTGCCTCAGTCCTTTATTCTCAAGTTGAGGTGTCTGCTGAGAAAAGCCGCTCCGCGTCTCCCTGGTCTGCTGGAGGGGGCACTAGCTTCGCATCTCCCTGGTCTGCTGGGGGGAAGCAGCTAGTGCAGGGTTGCCTCACCCAGTTTGTAAGTAAGTCAGATCCATGTAACCCAGGGACTGCCTGTACTCAGAAAAATAAGCAACATGAGTGAAGGAAAAGAAAATATATATTGAATCATTATACAACTGCTATAACTTGAAGAGATCATATATTTTTGCGTAGATTAATTCAACCACAATTCAGGAAGAAAGGAATGGTCCAGTACAGTGGTTCTCAAATGTGTTTGATTGTGTCCACCTTCTTTGTGTTGGTAGTCATTTACGTGCTCCCCCATAAGCACATAAAAGTATAGAACTGCCCAGTTCTGAAGGCAGAGCAAAGAGCAGTGGCTGACAGCCAGCCACCCAGCTCTGAAGCAATTGTTGCACCAGCAGAAGTATGGGTGGCAACATGAAAAATCACAGTTGATCTAGTACCCTATTGCCACACTTACAATAGCCCTGCCATCTCCCAGTGAGGGATTGCTCTGAGATAGCACTCTGTGGCTGACAGCCAGAGCTCTGATAGGGGGGCATACAGCTCATGCCTTCCTTGATATATTCCTAGGGGAATCCTTCCCCACAATTTGAGAATTGCTGGCCTAATGCAACTTTAAAAGTAAAGCAATTAGCAGTCAATTAGAATTCTGCTCTTAACAGTATATTCAGTTTTTAAATTATTTCATGTGAAAAGTATTTGCACTGGCAACATCATTTAATTGAATAGAACAATAAAATATGTAAAGATTTGCTTAATTTAATGAATGGAAAAATTGAGATTTAATGTGATCAGCATATTTTTCTTAAGTATTGGATGAGAATGGGAGAGAAGAAAAACTAATTCTTGCTCTTTGCTTTCAAGGGAGTGCTAATATTCAGGTGTCCATTCATTCCTCCAAATTATCTATTTATGCAAAGAATGCCTACATCCTACAACAGCTGCTACTCAAAATATTTCATCCTTCCTAAATCAGTAAGTAAAATCACTGACATCATTCAGACTACTCTCTAAATGAGTGAATTAGTTAGAATGCTTTCTTTCCATTGTAGCTGGTCAATTTTTAAAAAATGGAATGATTTCCTTACAAACATTGATCTGTTTTGACAAAACACCCCAACACTAATTTTCCATCAGGGTCTCTGGCTGCCTTCCTAGAAGACTTTTAACTTTCCTAGTGAGCAGCCCGTTCCTGACCTCCTCACAAATTCCAAGAAGGGAAAGGTAGGAAGCTGGCAGAGCTGGAAGCAAGGGAGAGAGTCTAGAATAGCCTGTCTATGCTTCTCTGAACTGTAGCATAGGTAGGAAGATTTGGAGTCACAGCAGCCAGACTTCAGGCTCTTGTCAATGTTACTTGTAACTTTGACAAGATCTTCCCTTCAGGCAACTAGGAAGCCAAAAAAGAATCTGTTTCAGTGTACCTGAAACTGACATTTATCTTGAAGACCCTTCTTGAAAAATGTCATGTTCTTGACATTTTTTACTGGTTCAGCAACGAAATTATTTTTAAAAATGTGATTATTTTAAAGGGGGTGGGGGGAAGTCAGGGGTTTCCATTTTCCAGCTGTCTACTTTCCATATTAAGATGATGGTCCAATATAGACAAGATGACATACATTGAAGATAGATAATGTAGACTAAGTAAAGCTAATGAAATATTACTAAGTGTAGAATATGACTAGGCATTTTGCCATACCATATAACATTTGAATATCAATCATCCATGGAAGTGGATAGACAGACAGATAGGATTAATACAGAAGACAATTCCCCATTTCACTTATTTTATGCACTCAGATCAGAGAATCAAATTTGGCCCTTAGTTTTGAAGTGATAACATTTCTTGGGTTTTGCAAAATACAGACAATCATGCAATAATAGTGCAATTAATTAAACTGTAATTATTAACCATGTAAATGAATGGCAAATATTGTACACTTCTACATAATCAAGTGATAATTATGTATTTATTTGTCTTCTAAATGAAAGAGTCGTCAAGAACCTGAAACAAGTAATTACATTTTGACATATTTGATTTGAAAATCAAATCTGTAAAATTACACTTTAATCATGCAGAAACATGAAATTATATCCAATATACATTGGGAAAAGATTACAGTGGTTATTTTATATATGGAAGAATGAATTCTTCAGTGAAGCTCTTGACAGTTCCGGGACCAAATTCTCATCTGATATAAATTCTAGGTCTCTTCACTGACTTCCACTACATCATTTTATAACAACTGAGGGTCTTTCCCTGGGGTCATACATGGATCCAAAATTATTCCACCTCAAAGAGAAGTGGGCCAGCACCACTGCTATGCCCACTCACCTGCTTATTCTTCCCATTCTCAATAGATAACTATCTATCTGACATCAAACTAACACTTCTCCCTTCCTCTACCTGAACCAAATGCCCTGACTTTCCTTTTATTCAAATCTAACTCATATACTTTTATTTTCTGAATCAGATAATTTCCTCTGAGTCTAAACTGTTGCACTATTATGCAGCACTTTTTTATGTTTCTCTTATTCAGTAAGCAATGTTCATCCAATGGAATCCTGTGAGTCATTAAATCAGAGTTCAAGGGTGCCAGAGAAATATGACTTATGGAGAGGCAGTACATTCATAATGAACATATTTTGCAGTTCCCACGTGTCACATAATGAATGTGCAGGTGGATGAACCTCATATAAGCCACACCATCAGGAACTCATCCACCTGTCCATACACTGATGTGATCTATGCCATCAAGTGACAGCAATGCCACACCCACACCCATACACCATGTATATTGGCATAACCAGACCGTCTCTATTCCAAAGCATAAATGGACACAAATCAGGCACCAGGAATGGTAAAGCACATAAACCTGTGGGGAAACAACCTCCCTGGACATTCAGTAATGGATTTGAAAGTAGCCATCTACAAAATTATTTCAAAAACCGCTTACAAGAGGAGACAGCTGAACTGGAGTTCATTTGCAAATTCAACAATTTCAACTTAGGACTGAATAAGGATTTCAACTGGTTAATGAATTACAAAGGATCCCCTCTCTGAATATTCACATCTCCAGACTAAATGCTGTGAATGACCCACTTTCCCCTATGATTAGCTTCATTAACACAAGCAACTTCTTTTTATATACACACTCCTGTTTCTGTAACTTCCACTCCAATTCACTGGATGAAACAAGTTTTACCTCCAAAAGCTCATGTCCTAACAAATGTATTAAACTCTAAGGTGCCACAGGATTCCAAGTCTCCTAAAGACATTGCACGGGAGAGAATTTCAATGGGAATAGACAGGCTAGAAACTGTATTTATAAAAAAGGCTGACATATTAGACAATCTCTGACTGCACAAGAACTCAGGAAATGCATTAGCCTACTTTCAACATTCAAAGCTCTGAACTGAGAAGTGCATGCAATGTCTAATATCAGTACATGACATCCAGAGTACAAAAGATGCCAAATTGTGTTAATAAATTACGATAAAATAAAGACACTTTGTTTGCAATAGGTCTGAGTTTCCATCAAGAACTCATGTATGTGAGCTCCACATGTTACTCTTGAAGCAACCCAAGCATTCTATATAATGTTGAGTGATAAAATACATTAAGGCAGCCAAGACACATATCTGAAAACGCAAACTCTCTTCATGAAGTCCAGAGTTCAGAAGTCTTTAAAACAAACACTTTGTGGTGTTTAGGAAATATTGCTCTCCAAGTCATATTTACAAGGTTATTACCACAGTGTTGTAGTCATTTTGAGAACCAGATGACTGGCAGTCACTCAAGGGAGGTTGGGGGGGACCATCACGAACACCAAAATATAAGGAGAGTAAAAAATTGCATAAATCTAAAATAATTTCAATGACATCTAAATATCGTCTTTTCACCTCAAAAATTTAAAACTTGAAGTTCATAACCTGACTGAACTTTGTGTTGCTTAGCTTGCCCTATACATGGATCCCATTGAATGCATTTAGTCAGATTTCAGAGTAAATTTTCAACCATTTCAAAATGACTCAGGGATCCTTAAAGGAATTCCGTACTTTATTCTCACCAATTTCAGTGGAAGTTGGGTGCTAAATAATTGGTAATATCTGGGCCTTCAGAGCTTAATGGCTTGTTTACCACAAGACATTATTCCAAAACAGCAATTCCTAATTAATTATTCCTGATTAACTCCATCTGTGGATGTTTTCATTCTGGAATAAGAAACTTCAAACACGGTGTTAATTAGGAGCAATTGACTTTACATTTTCACCTACCTAATTCCAGATTAACTTTCAACCTTTCATCTTACTGAAAGTCAGTGGAATTTAGACTGCTAGAGTCTTTTTATGCTGCAATTAAACAAATTCAGCTAGCCAATGTCAGCTGACCTGGGATCATGGAGCATGAGCTAAGGAAGTGCTTAATTGTGGTGTAGATTATGGCTCAAGCCTGAGCCCAAACCAGAATGTCTACATTACAATTAAACAGCCCTTTAGCTGACATGGGCCAGACATTGTTTTTCAATTGCCATGTAAACATGCCCCTATGTGCTTACGTCACTTTTGAAAATGGCACTTAAGTTATTTAGAAAGTTTTACTCTTTGTGATCTATGGTAATGGAATTTAAATATATATCACAATAAGTATTTGCTTTTTTACCTGCTCCACAATATCATAAAAACTACATTTTAACAGAGTTTGTGCCTTGACCTACATCTTGTTACACCAGCTGAATACAGATAGCGTAATGGAGCAGAGAATCAAGCTCTTTGTCTAATTGGTCTTTCCCCTATATCCACATTTCAAAAAGGCTGGTCAGATGTAGAAATGGACCCAAAGATTAAGGGATTCCACATCAGGAATTTTCACATCTGGTTTGTGCCACTCGCATCAGAGCACTAGTCTCAATGAAGCTCTGTCTTACACAACACTGTGCACTCTGGTCCCGATCCAGCTAAGTGCTTTAGTATTGGTGTAACTCTAAGCATATGTGATTACTGATTTGCTATAGCATGTGTGTTAGTTTGAGCAAATATAGTCCTCCGTATTCATAGCCAGATACATGATAAAGTACTCTGTTGGATTGTGGCCAGAGTGGGCAATGTCTTCAGGACTGAGATGCTGTGGGCATGTCTATACAACCACTCAGCCTGAGTAGACTGCACTAGCATGTTAGCTTGGGCCCCACTACTAAACAATGAATGTTGTCATTTGGGCTGCAGCTCGGGTTATCAAGCCCAGGGGGTCAGACAGGCTTCAAAGTCTGGGCTATAGCCCAAGCCACAACATCCCACGCTTCTGGTTTGGCAAGCTAGCTCAAGCCCTACCTAGTGTAAGTCTTGTGTGCGCAGGCTGGGAGTCTCACTTCCAGCCACAGTGTACACATCCTTGATGATAGCTAAAGTTTTGAAATGATAAATATTCGCCCAAAGGTGGTTGTTTTTACATTGCTCTCTCATGGGCACGGTGGTCTCCAGCTAGGTTGACAACAGTACCATGTCTCCTAAAGCTGTTTCAGAGTCCTGACTATGAGTAGAGCTGATTCCAGTGTCAGAGTCTGTATCATTTATGTCTAAATTAGTCACTTTATGAACAAAGTCTGGCACCATGACACTCTTGCTGGTCCCCTCACTGTCCTTCATTTGTTCTTCACAAGCTGGATATCTGGATTCAGTTTTGTCTTTGATATGCAGAGAATTAAATTCTTCTGCCAGGAGATCATATTCTTTTTCCTTCTTCTGCAGCAGCAAGTCCCTGTAGGTAACCTCTTTCTGAATGCAGCTCAAGTGAGAATGAATTCTCAAGCCATCTTTCATACTATTTTCCAAATCTTGTTGGATACTTTCTAAATTTGAGGGTTCCATTTGGCCATTTAAAGCCTCTGGCATGAATTTGCCATCCTCATTTGTTTCAGTGCATAGACCTTTTACCTCTTTTTCTATTTCAGCAGAGAGCTTTTCAATTAGTAGTTTGTGATGTTTCAGTCCTTCTTCGAACTGTAGTATTCCATCACTTTTGCTCAAATATTCATACATCTGATGTTGACCATGTGGCACATTTGTTTGTTGCTCATCATCATTTGAAGTGGCCATTAAATAAGAATCCTGCACATAATTTTCTCCGTCATTTTCTATTTGAGCTAGATGGAATTTGGCTTCACATTTTTCAATTTCCATATCCAATTCCTTCATTCGGTTGACTTGCTGATGAATGGTATGATCTTGGGAAATGATCAGATGAATCAATGTTTCCATATTGTCTCTCTCTTGCAGAGCATTGTCCTGTTTAAGTTTGGCCAGTTTCCGGAAAGTCTTTCTAACAATCCTCTTTTGCTTATCCACTGGCAGCATCTTCATATAATTTGCTGGGCTGAGCTCCCATTGTCTTCCTATGTTTTGTATTATTTTTGCTTCAGCTGTTCTCCACAATGGAAATGAAAGGAAAGCATCTGACTTCACCAGAACAAAGTGCAAATTGGGCTGCTCTTCTCCCCAGGCTTTCCAAAGTCTCAGCATTTTTGTCAGCGGAGGAAGGACTCGTTCAGAGCCTCTCCATTTTTCTATGATACAATAATCACTAGGCTGTCCAAAAAGAAACCTTTTTTCTCCAAATGTAGCTTGATGTTCCTCTAGTAGAGCTTGGATCACTTCAGCACAGGTGGTATGCTTTGTCAGTCCACACACAATCTTCTCCTCCTGGCATACCCAAACCACTATCTCCCTTTCATCAGAAGCCATGTTCTTGGTTGGAAACCTAGAATAAGGAGACACCAGATATGAGTTATGTGTCAGTGGCATGCAGCATGAATCACAATGATGATCCATTTATACTTGATTTAAAACTTCCAAATGGTGGGCACATCTCCTATAATCTTAACCAAAATAAAATAAAATAAAATAAGATAAAGAGTCCTAAAATGTACATGGAGAGAACATGTTCCTGCCGGCCTCTTTCTCACTCAACCAAAAGGAAAAACAAATACAAACTTGAATGTCTGAATTGTAGCCCAAATTACAAATCTAAATCTCTTCTTTAGATTCATGTAAGTTAGTTTTAAAAGCTTGGTCAACCCTTCTCTCTGGACTCCTGCGTTCAATTCACTTAAAAAACAGAAGCGTAGATTCATATAAAGTGCTATTCCAATTGTATTATGCTCCCAGCTGAATCAAGGAATACTGGAAATCTCACAAGAAAGTCTTTTTTCACAACATAGCAATATAATGTAGATCAGGCAGGTTCAGAACCTTGGGATAAACATCCACATCCTTTTGAATGAATCCCTGACCCACCACAAATCAGGTAAACCTTACAGGAGACAAAACAGTCCAGCGTATTACTCACTAAGAAATACTGTGGTGCTGAGACAAATTTAGTACTGTTCAATCCCTTTGCCCCACACGTAGTTTTGAGAGCTCTCATGAATTTTATTGAAAGTCTCATGATCTACAGTATTTTCTTAAAGCCTCAGATTCTGTATGCAAATGATTACAGGAAAATCTCATTAAAACAATTCTAGCTCTTGTAGTTGTGGAGAAAAGAATGAAAATGAACATTAAAGGATCCAAAATGTAAAAGCAAATAAAATGAACCTCAAACTTATTTAAAAACAAAAAGGCAATCCCCATCCCTCCAAAAAAACAAAAAATTCACTCAAGATTTTATACCCATGTTGTGATTTTTGAGGACATGACATTTCAAGATACTCGAAGGTGGTAATAATGCCCACCACTTGCAGATTGCATCCATTAATTTGGTCCTCTCATAGAGACAGCTACAGCTGCATTCCTCCCTGCTGCCAGTGCAGGTGATGTAGTCAGGAGTGGCGGCCAGTACACCCCTATACTGAGCAGATGTCCAGGATTAGGTCCTTTAAACTGCTTAAATTTATGTGTCAGGAATGGCCCCAGAGTCTCAGAAAAGAGCCCCAATTCAGCCTGGCCAGACTTAAGGATCTGGCCTATTTTTTAGCTCTATACACCTGCTGAGCGCAATGCATTCCGTTGTTATTCTCTGTAGATTCAGGTGAATGAGCTTTAATCCACTTTCATGTAGAAAGCTTGAAAATTGCAGGGATCATGGAAACATGTTTGACATATAAAGTATTTGATTCTACAATAGTAAGCACCTGAGACCGATTCACAATATTTTTCTAGGCTCTTGTGCCATAGTGGGATTAGAGCCTAATCTGGATTCATTAGTATTACATCCTACTTATTAAAACATTTCTGCTAGTTTCATTTTTTTTAAATTATTATCCTGTTTGGGAGATTAAATGTAATCCAAAAATCTAAACTGTGATTGACTCAGCTCTGTATGGATGCAAGATTCCTCAAGAGACTGGGGTTAGTAACAGACTAATAAAACATATAATAAATAGTTTAATACTGTTATACAGTACAAGAGAACTGTATTCAAATATAGTGTTATTCTTCTTTTAGCACTTTGCTTTGTAAAATTCGTGCTTTGATAAACCAGGACTTGTCTAAACTACCTCACCAGATTGACAGGCATTGATTGATCAAGCGGGAATCAATTTATCATGCCTAATATAGAAACAATAAATAGACGGCCAAGCTCTCTCCCATTGACTGTCGTACTCCACCAGAAAGAGATGCATGGGTGGAATTGACAGGAGAGCATCAGTTGTCAATTTACCACAGTGAAGACATCATGGGAAGTAGGTCTAAGTATGTCGACATCACCTATAATATTTATGTAGTTGAAGTTGCTTAACTTTAAGGATGTGAAGGACTAGTAGACAGGATAGTCAACTAGTTGTTCCCCCCAACCCTTGCTGCCTCTGTCTGATAGAGGCAGCAAGGGGCAGGGAAGGAAGGAATACTTCAAAGCAGCAATGTGCTTGAAGCCTGGGGCTAGACCCCAAACTCGACATTGTGCTGCTGCTTTGAAAAACTGCATGCAGTCCGGGGTCAGCTGAGGTGTCCCCAGGCTGCACGCAGTGTTTCAACGCAGCAGCGCCTCATAGAGCCTGGAGTCAGTGGGAGAGTCCCCAGTTGACCCCGGGCTCCATGTGGCGCATTGCTTCAAAGGCAGAGGCGTCCTATTGACTTATCAAGTAGTCGATGCAAAATGCATCGACTATTCAATTAGTCAATTACCTGATACTTAACATTCTTACTTAAGTTAGATGGATGGCTCCCGATAGTAATAGACTGAATTTAAGCCTTTGTGGTAACATCAGAGGTTCTTATTTCAACAAGTCCCATTTAAAAGATTAGTAATTTACTGTAATTAATTTAATCCAATCAGAGTTTCCAACAGATAACTAGAGTATGTAATCAACATTAAAAATCTCAGACAGGAAAGATCAAGAAATCACTGGAGCATATATCTATACTACAAACCAAAAAACACAACACTATGAGAAAACATTAGCTCAGTTGACATTACTGTTCAATGTGTCACAGGCCACAAAGTCAATATCTGTCACCTTTTAGTGCATTTACACAGCACAGGATGTCATAAAAATGTTTTTACTTGTTGATAGATTGGTACTTAAATGAAACTAACAGAAATAGACCATTGCAACAGAGTTCAGCTACAACAGTCAATACACTATATTTGTTTTAAGCTATGGTATGTGCAAAGAAAAATCCAGAGTAGAATAGTAAGTTCCTGTAGCAGCTAAGTGTCTAGTAAAGATTATACAAATGAATATAATCGTTATCAAATGTACCTGATAGTTTCTCAAATAACTACACCAGCTGCTGATAAAAAAATAAGGGAAAGAGAAATCAAATGTAATTTATCAGTTTATGATTTTCCAAGTGAAGAAAAAGCTGCTAAAAAAACAAAACTGAAGTTAAGTGCAAACACATATAGGTGTAAGAAAGGAACAGATCCTCAGCTAATGCAATTGCTTTACAGGATCTGCCCCTCTGTTCCTTTATAATAAATAAGTCAGGTGTTAGTAATGCACAGTAGATTATCACCCTCAGAATTTAGTTGCACTTTAAAAAAAATCAGTGAGAAATAGAGGGCTGAAAGAGACCTCAAGAGGTCATGTAGTTCATCCCATTGCTGTGAGGCAGGACCAAGTAAACCTACAATATGTTTTACAGATATTGGTCTTAAAAACCACTGATAGTGATTAAAATTCTCTGTTGGAAGCCTAAAACAATTCTTAACTATCCTTAGAGCTAGAAAGTTTTTCCTCATATCTAACCCGAATCTCTTTTGTCACAGATTTTACTGATTAATTCTTGCCCTACCTCCAGTTGATCTGAGTCCTCTTTATAACATTCAATAACAAAGGGGTAGAGGAAGAGGAAGCTTCCTAACAGTAGAGGGGCTACCAGTACCCACACAGTGGACTCCCCCACCCCTAGTGCATCATCCCTTCTCCCTCTGAAGTCCCCACTCTTGCATTGCCCTTTCCTCCGGATCCCCCAGCTCCCACACTTCCCCATTCCCTGAGGTCCCGCTCCCATACAACCTTTTCCCAGTTCCCTTACCCCCAGTCACTTATCTTTAGGGCTGATGAAAAGCAAAAGGGCACAGCCCTCCTTCTTCCAAAAGGGGTATGGAATGGCCTTCTGTTCCAGTGCCCCTGAAAGAATACATGTGGAGACTTATCAGCTTCCCACTCAGCTTTCTTCTCACAAGACAACACGTCCTTTTTTTCCAACATCTCCTGAGACATCAGGTTTTCTAAGCATTTTATCCTTTTGATTGTTCTCCTCTGCACTCCCTCCAATTGTCCACAGCTTTAATAAAGTGTAGTCACCTAACTCTAGCTAAAACCTTCCCACTGCTGAGCAAAGACCTACAATGATCCTCTGACTACATCCCTGCAGAAGATTAGCCTTTTGTGTAACTGTGTCACATTGTTGGCTCATATTCATTTTGTGATCCACTGTAACTTCTCTTTCTCAACAACTGTTTGTAATTCTCCAAGCTTCTTTCCCCATTCTTTTTAGACTTTTATACACACTCTTTTTGACATGTACTTTCTTCATTCTTAATTTTTTGTTGCAGTAAAAGGTTATCTTGGTCCTTTACAGTACACTGGAAGTATATTCAGGATTACATAAATTAAGCAAATGCTCTCATCCTCCACTTTTCCCCACCCTCCAACTACTTTAAAGCCTAACAAGTTGTGGCAAGTGTGAATTTATGAGCTTAGAAAACCTTCAAGTGACCTTAAAATATCTGTAGATACTCTGCTACTGCACCAGTAGACACTCTGGGTGTGTCTACACTGCACCCTCAGCTTGAAACACGCTATGTAATTTGAGCTATGCAAATTGAGTACCTTATTTTGAGTTAATTTCAAAATAGCTTCTTTTGTAATTAGGTGCTGTCGACACAGCACCAATTTTGGAAATAAACGGCTATTCCGAAATGTCCCTTAATTCTCATGGAACGAGGTTTACAGGGACGTTGGAAAAGAGAGCTCGTTAAATTTAAGAAATAACAGGCTTGTTTCAAAGATGCAGAAAAGTTATTTTGGGATATTGGATGTATCCCGAAATAGTGCTGCAGTGTAGATGTACTCAAACACTATAGTTTACCACCAGTTTTTACACAGAACTCTTACTGGTTTCAGCAGAAGTTCAATACGTTGACTGATGGAAAGATACTACCAACTGTAGAAAATATGGACAGAGCCCTAGTGGGCAATGTAGACCATTGTGACTAGCTATTCTGAATGAGAAAATAAAACACTGAGAATGTAAAATAAGGTCATCTTAGATTATATGTTGTTTCCAGTAAGTATGGCATCCACCAACATTTTATTTGTGAACTCTCTGGGACCAGTAACTCTTTTTGTTCCATTTATTATATGCCTAACAGAGTGGGTCCCTACATCTATCTGAGGTCCCTATATACTACTGCAAGACAAATCTTACTATATATTTTAGAAATCTGTGTCTGTCTGTCTGTTCAAGAATTGCTCTTAAATAGTAAGTGCTACGGCCATTAAATTTGTTATGCAGCTTCCACTTATCATAACTTAAAGCAAGGTCAGGGTTTGGTTATGCCAGGACAATGGGATATGCTTGGAATTTGATTGTTTCCCATAAAATGGAAAGGGAGGGGTCTGGCAGGAGAGAGTTATAGTGCAGAATGACCACAGTGGGGGAGGAATGGGTCAGAGATTGGGACTGGGATAGCTATAACTCCACTGGGCCAGAGGGGCAGAGGTGAACACAGGGATAGCAATCTACTATATTTTTCATAAAGACTTTTCTGTTTGTGTGTTTGTCTGTCCCCCAACCAGGGGACATGCATCTCTGCCCCAGCTATGCCTGCTGCAGTTGCATTGGCCATGGACAGGTACTTCTCACCTGGTCTCAAGGGCTGTGGTGAAAGAAGGTTGGGGTTGTCCTCTCCCCATGAACAGTCTGCATTCTGAAATCCTCAGCCCCATCCTGGAACAGTGATTTAAATTACGAAAAACTAAATGTATTTGAGTTAAGGACCTGAGCAATGTCGGGTAAATCTTTGAGAATTTATATAAAACATTAACAGGAATAATAATAGCACCAACTTTTATATAGAAATGGGGGAAGGGGTGAGAAAGAAGAAAAATGCATAGGCTTGGATACAGTTCTTTCATCAAAACTACATTGTGTAAATTGCTCAAAGGTTTAATTATGCTATGATGGGTTTATAACTGGCAGACTTATCTGGCATTACCCAGGTCCCTCAGGGCAGGGGGTTGGTGGTGTGGGAGGTGTAGGAGTCAAAGCAGGGCTTTGTGGTTGTGGGGGGCAGTATAGGTGGTTAGGGAAGAAGGTGCAAGACTGAGGGTTGGGGAGTGAGGAGGGGCTCAGTCAGGGAAGGAGGTCCCATCTGACATAGGCCTTTTCTTCCCCCACTTCCTCTCCCTGGCCACCATGAGCATTTTCAATACTTCCAGCTTTCCCCAGCCACCAGGGGCATTTTCTCTCCTCTCTCCCCTCCCTCCCCCCATCTCCTCCCCCCACAGCTGCCAGGAGTGTTTTCTCTCCCTCCAGCTCCTCCCCCACCCTTTGCATGTTATGGAAAACTGCCCTTTTCCCATGGCTTCCAATTGTCTTGGCACAATCAAACCTTGATGTGTTGTTCTAAGTTAGGAGAAGAGGAAGCTGCATATCAAATTTGGTGGCTCTAGCTCTTAACATTTAGGAGGAATTCTTGAACAAATGGACTTGCAGACAGACACATAGATGCACTTGATAGATATAGAGATAGAGAGACAGATGTGTATTGGTATCATTTGGTTTTCCATAGTTTCACTGTATTATTTTGGCTTTCATATTTTAATCAAAGATAAATACACACATACACACACACCACTTTGTGGCAATTTTCATTTCTGTCAAGTGTGCTGTTATAGTCTACATACAAGTCTTTCAGGAACATTTGTATATAAAACTTTTAAATTGTAATTAATTATAAATAATACAGTTAAATGCTGACCAATAATGCTATGAATCTGGCTTCTGCAGATTAGTTACTCCATGACGTAATTATTACAGAACTCAATCAATTTCAGGATTACAAAAATGTATTTAATATCAACTGTAGCTTCTCATTACATCATGCTTTGCTTCCCAAGTGTGTTTCTTCTGTTCTAAATTTTTCCAGGTACTTTGTGCCACTCAGGAAGCTCAAGGGGGGCAGATTCTGGCTACAGCTGGTCATAACTGTAGCCTCATTTCCTCATGCTGCTCATTCTCCCCAGGGCCCTGCCCTCATGCCACCCTAACCCCCCTGTAAGGCTTCCCACTTAATCCTCCCCATCTCTTGTCACTAGTATTTACGGTTGGTAAGAAGTGGGAAGGCATATCCACATTGTTCCAACACCTCTGACCCTGCAATGTGTGGTTTACTATTATTGTTAGACTTGTTTTTCTACAATCATACTACTGTATTCAATAATTCCTTTGTATATATTGTGTCCTGAGGCTGGCTTATTTGAACTTCTGTATCTTCCTGGGTAAGTCTTATTTGATTCTCAAAGAGCAAACACCAGAAATTCCTGCAGAGACTGCCCACATAGTAAACCTAACACAGAATGAATCTCATAAAAGGTCAAATTTGTTGTTATTTTCCCCTCAAATCATCCTCATTCAATCTGGATACTTCAATTCAACTCACGGGCATTTGCTCTGAAGTGCTTTGAACCAAAACTTGTGACCAAAATGTAGCCTGTCTGAATTGTGAGGTGGGGGATGTCCTTTGGGCATAAGGGGGAAAAGGACTTGCACCCCATATCCTGGCTGGGAAACAATAACTGGAATTACTCTTTTACTACAAGCTATAGGAAACCCTCCTGTCCAACTCCATAGAAAAAAGATTATTAAATCTACACATCCTCAGAACCACTGGCTTTCCCCCTCTATGGAGTACAAGGGATGTAGACTCTGCAGAATGGGATCCCAAAATCCTGCCCCTTTGTCCCTCCTGTATCAAACTGCAGCCAGGGCCACCAAGAGGGGGTGGGGCATTATTTGTAAATTGGACCAGCAAACATGGGGGAGGGGGGGCAAAGGGGCAACTGCCCTGGATCCTGGTGATTCAAAGGGGTCCAGGGCTACTGCAGTAACATAAGGCAGCTGGAGATCCAAGCCTTTTAAATTGCCATGCAGAGTGTTCCAGGAAGCTATGTAGGCAGCCTTGGAGGGGGGGGGGGTGACTTGGCATGCTCAGGGTGGCACCAAGGGCTGGCTGCCCCAGACCCGCCCCTTCCATGCAAGGTGCCACCCCTCAGATTCCTTCTCCACACCTATTCCATGACCCCAGCAAATCTATTGGCCCCACAGCAGCTGGGGGAGCAGCCCCACAGGAGCTGGGGGAGCAGCCCCCCCCGCCCCACCAGGCTGCAGCAGCTCCCTGCTAAGACTGGAGAAGTGCGACCTGAAGCTACTCCAGAGCTGCTGTTGTTCAGGGACAGACATCCCCTTCCTTGGCCCTCACTCAGCCTTACTTGGGCTTGACCTGGCTGGGAGACAGGCACCCCTCTCCTGGCTGTGCCTGCTAGGGCCAACAAAATTGGCACTCTTTGTAGCCACCCTGGGTTTATTAGGCAGCTGTGAGTCCACCTGGTCACACCATTAGAGGGAATTTGGAGTATAACACCACCATTGCTTAAGTTTAGATAGGTTATTGAAAAGAAAAGAAAGCATTAGGTGACATGACTGGCCCTGTAATATTTTCATTAAGAAAGGGCTTTTAAATATCTAAAAACTTCAAGAATGTTGTTATAATCAGTTAAAATCAGACTATTTTAGTATGTTGTTCACAGCTAACAATAATGATCAGAAAAACTTTATACTGAAATATTGGTACCTTACAAACCTTGTATTTTAATATTCTTCCCATGTTCAAATATCTGGTCTCTTTACGTCCAATGTAGTTGTAAAGTGCATTCCCATACTCAGGCCATTGTAAGTAAAATGCATTTTTAATGAACAGATAAAAGATTACACCACAAAATATGTTATGACTACAAGAGCATGGGTAATCAATAAATGTGTCCTAGAGGGAAAAACGTATATTGCAGAAGTGTCCATCACTGCATCTGACTGGGTGTCTTACATTAATAGGATAACAGTGGCAAACCATGAACCCAATTCTTATATCCTCTTTTTCTCTCCTATTCCTGCACAGCATGGATAAGGGTGGCTGAATCTGGTCCCATATTTTCAGTAAAACTAAGAAAAGGAAACTGAAATTTCTTATGAAAACAAACAAGCTGAAAAGAAAAGGAAAAAGAAAGACACAGTCAGATGGAACTAAGGATGAGACCCTTGATAGGCAAGAGATGCTTTGCTAGGTTGCAGACACTATAGTAGGGAAAATAAAAACCATGGGAACTGCAAGTCAAAATGGATAATAGTTGTTGTAAGAGGAATGCTCCAGCCTAGAAATACTTTGAAAAGCGAGAGTGAGTGTGGAATGATGACACAGCAATTGCATGGTTGCCAGTGCTTCAATGGTGGCTATTACTTTACAAATCTCCATTGCTAATTCTTCACCTCTTTATCTGCCTTGACTGTGACATGATTTACAGTTTATGCTTTCCACCTCCCTCAGGGTACACACTCTCTCTAACTTCTCTCCACACCTTAAATCTGCCTCCTTGTCAGACAGAGCAACAAGGTGGGTGAGATAATATCTTTTATTGCACCTACTGTTGGTGAGAGAGACAAATATTCAAACTGCACAGAGTTCTTCTTCAGACCCACGCAGCAACAATTACCCCATCAGACAAAGCAAGTATTCTCCATGATATATTTAAAAGCTTCTGGCCACCCATCCAAAAATGTCTGGAAAGGAACTTCTGTGAGTAACCATGAGCAACAGTGCTGAGAAGGCACAATGCCAAGGCAGATAAGTTGCATCAGTGCTATGCTGCCAAGATCATTGTTTATAGAAGTGCTTTCCAAGACGAGTAAAAGTAAGATTAGCAACTTGATCCACTGGAAAAAAAATTCTTTGGTGCGGATTATGTGACTACTATTGCAGAACCAGTACTTGGAGCAACAGAGCAGCAGAAGCTCCCTTATTGAAACCAACCCTAATGCATCTAGTTACAGTAATTTGCAGCAGTGGGAGAGGTGTGGGAAGAGAAACATCTCCAAATTATCCAGTGCTAGTGCACAACACACAAGATTAGCCATCACAGTTTAGCAGACTGTCCCTCTCAGCATGGCAGCAGGTATGTTATGTAGCCTGTTTCCGCTTGTCAGCAAATGAAACCACCAAGTTTGTTTGTTTTTTTGCCACCAAAGCACCTTTGTAGAAATGTAGCCATGTAAAGGACCAGCACAAGACCTATGCAAAACCTGTCTTGTGCTGTTACAGGTTGCCTTCTTCCTTAGAGAGGAAAGAGAAGAGTGCATGTCTAATATGGGGCCTAAACACCTCAATATTGTGATCATACTATAAAGGGAGCTGATAATTCTCCCTATTTAGGTTGCCTAGCATTTTCCACTATAAAAGATTTTTGTGACAGCAGGCCTTTTATACTAAGCAGCAGGGATGCCCTCAGACTACATACATGCCTTTTCTGTGTCACATGAAATTCTGTTAATCTTTTGTTGAGATATAACATTAAAAACCACCACTTCCCTTCTCTGGCTTGTGCGCCTCTGGAAAAATCTTGATAGCATACCAAAAGAATAGCCAAACACAGAACATGTGATGGTTCAGCTCACTCCCCTGCCAAAGTAGCAAGAACAGCAGAGCACATTCTGTATGGGGAGCTGCTAGAACAGCAGCTGTGATGGAAGAAGAGATGAACTAAGTTCTCTCCTGCCTGGACATGGGATGTGGCCTATGGCCCCGACTTTGGATAACACATGGGGCAGTAGCTACAGTGGAGACAATAGGTTTCGTAGGCCTCTCGGGAGGGTACGGGGTGGCTCTGCGCCCTAGAAGAGGCAGGCCCTTGGGTAGAAGGAGTGGCTCCTAAGATGGATGAGGCAGAGCTGGGGATAGCTTCCTGTAGTCAGCCTCAAAGCGGTGCCTATCTCAGGCAACCCTCAGCACTGCCTGGAGCACCCTACATGGGGCTCCGGCAACAATTTAAAGCGCCTGTGGCTCTAGCCTTGGCCATTGCCACAGTAGCAGCAGCTGGGAGCCCCAGGTCTTTTTGAAATGCCATGCCCCAGGGAAGTTGCCCTTTTGCCCCTACCCCCGTTGGTGGGGCTGAGTAGCTATGCTGAGCTGGGCTCTTCCCATCCCCAATGAGCACTCTGGACTACAAGCACAGGACCCTAGCAACTGATTACCAACCACCAGATTAACAGAACATTGTTTAGTCTTCATGGTGAAGCACTGACAAGTTACGTTTTCCTGACAGTCACCTTCATAGTCCTGAATGTATCCCTAGTGCATATATATGTAGTTAGTTCTGCGCTATTTTTTCTGACTACACTACCACAAGGCAATTGGCTTATGATTGTTTTAGTAACCATAAAGATGGTGTTTCCTAACCTCCAAATTATTGATTTTTTATCTTTAATGTTCTTTTGACCTAATTCTGTGGTTGGTATGCACATCTAGCTCAATCATGCAGTACTTACGAGCATGAGCTGAGTAAGAACAGCAGAGCAAGGTTTCTGTGGGGCTCACTTTTTCTCCATATTACATTATTTTAACAAATTTTCCAGCCAGTGAACCACCTCGTATTGAAATTATGCGAACTAATCTCCTCTATCTTGCTTACTTTCATTAGAGTGTATTGAAAATGTGATCTCCAAAAGGAATTTTTATCAAGGCCTCATTTGCAATCAAATTCTTTTCCTTTTCAAATCTATTTGATTTGTCTTTGCAACTTTCTGAATGAAATGTGTTCCGTTACTTACAACTGGTATTTGAAGAGCCAGAAGGGGATAAAAAGAAACAAAGATGGAGTGCACGCTCATGAATATCTTTAGACTTAATAGCTGCACTGAGTATTAGATACACAAAAGAAATCTGAACCAATTTATATCACAAACTTTGAATGGAATGCAGAAGTATACATACACAAATACACAAATGCAGCCATTTTAAATGCTAGCATGTCTGCTCCAGCTGTGTAATGGTAGTGCATCTGTAGCACCTTGTAGTTAACTGTTTTGTAGCTTTAGAAAGGCTGAGTACTGAGATAAAGAACCATGAGAATTAAATAATTAGGTCACAAATTTTAAATATTTGACATTAATTTTGAGTAGAAATGTTGTCTGTATTCAGTGACATCCATTAGCATTGTGTCTGAGCACCTCACAGTCATTAATGTGTTTCTCCTCACCTCACCCTTCTAGCTAAGGACATGCTATTGTCTTGATTTTACAAGTGGGGAATTGAGATGCAGGGAGGCTAAGGAAGTTGTCCCAGATTCTAAATGACCACCCTAATCCCTTCTATTTCCCCAATTTATCCTAGGAGACAATGGCTAGGAAAAAAATACATATTTTGGTTAAATTTGATACTCTATGAACATCGTGTATCCCTTCATCGTAAAGAGTGTATATTAGTTAATTAAGAGAGAGAGAGAGAGAGTTAAAAGAAACACTACTTGCTAGGTATACATTTTATAAATCACAGCCAATTTCCTTATATCACCTTAAGCAGATTGAAATCTAGTTGTTGTGATTTATTTAGTTCACAGTTAAGTCTGATTGACTTAATAGTTAAAACATGTATTTGATGTCTCAGGGTTTTTTGGAATATACAAATGTCTTTGAACCATAGCAGTTAAAGATCCTTTTAATCAAGGCAGTTAGGCACCTAAGTGTCAAACTAACAATGAAAGAATACCAAAAAAAGTTTACTTTACCAGGACACTTTAGCAGCTGAATGACTACAGTAGCAGAGGCTAAATGATCACATTTACCTCCTGTCTCTCTCTGTGATATTTGCAGGAATACATAAATTTAGACTCCTTTTGTGAAGTATTTTCCCATTCTAGCTGTCACTACCGTAGCTCTGACCTATGATTTTAAAAGTACAATTACATATACACAGCTTATGTGAGTTACTCCTCTGCCCTGTCCCCTCATGGGCTGGAAGTGAGAGGAATGCATGCAAGCATTGTACTTTCTCCTCACTCCCTGATAGTGAGGGGATGAGAAGAAAATAAGCACTGTCTCAATACGCACGGCTGCAGCCCCTCCCCCTGCCGTGCCCAAAATGGCACCTTTCCTGAGGATGGTAGGCAGAGGACCAGGGGCGGGGGATAGCAGGACCAGGGTCTGTCTGTCAGAGCCAGAAAAATGGCTACTTTTATATCCATTAATGAATGCCCAGGTAGGTTAAAATGTTCCCCTGCAGGTTTCTGTGTATTGACAAGTCTGATCTGACTTGTGTCCATTTATCCTGTCATAAAGATTGTCCAGTTTGGCCAATATACATGGCAGAGGGGCATTGCTGGCACTTGATGACATCTATATCACATTTTTCCAATGGATTTCAAATATATATTTGGTAACAGGAAAGGAATGGTGAAATTCAAGAATCTTGAGTTTCATTCTAAGCTCTGGTCAGAAGTGTTCATTAAGGGGTACCAACTTTTTTGGTCCATTCTCTCCATTCCCAACAGACTTCTGTCTCAGATTTATCTATTCTCCTCCCCAGGATCTTTATCCCAGGCCACTTTCAATTCCTCAGGTTTTTCCTTTCCCATCCACTCTGAGGCTATGTCTACACATAGACTTGGGAGTGTGACATATTTGTGCTCACTCTCCTTGAGTGAGCATGCTCAAAATGCTCATCAATAATTTAGATATTGGCATAATGAGTACACCTACTAAGCGTGCAGATGATACCAAGCTGGGAGGGGCTGCAACTGCTGTGAAGGATAGACTCATAATTCAACATGATCTGGACAAATTGGAGAAATGGTCGGAGGTAAACAGGATGAAGTTTAATAAGGACAAATGTAAAGTGCTCCACTTAGGAAGGAACAATCAGTTTCACACATACAGAATGGGAAGTGACTGTCTAGGAAGGAGTACGGCAGAAAGGGATCTAGGGGTCATAGTAGACCACAAGCTAAATATGAGTGTGATGCTGTTGCAAAAAAAGCAAACATGAGTCTAGGATGCATTAACAGGTGTGTTGTGAGCAAGACAAGAGAAGTCATTCTTCCGCTCTACTCTGCGCTGATTAGGTCTTAGTTGGAGTATTGTGTCCAGTTCTTGGGACCACATTTCAAGAAAGATGTGGAGCAGGTCCAGAGAAGAGCAACAGAATGATTAAAGATCTAGAGAATATGACCTACGAAGGAAGACTGAAAGAATTGGGCTTGTTTAGTTTGAAAAGAAGAAGATTGAGAGGGGACATGATAGCAGTTTTCAGGTATGTAAAAGGGTGTCACAAGGAGGAGGGAGAAACATTGTTCTTCTTGGCCTCTGAGGATAGAAAAAGAAGCAATGAGCTCAAACTGCAACAAGGGAGGTTTAAGTTAGGACATTTTTCCTAATGTCCATCTGTTAGGGTGGTTAAACCTCCCTGGAATAAGTTGCCCAGGGAGGTTGTGGAATCTCTATCTCTGGAGATATTTAAGAGCAGGTTAGATAAATGTCTATCAGGGATGGTCTAGACAGTACTGGGTCCTGCTATGAGGGCAGTGGACTGGACTCAATGACCTCTCGAGGTCCCTTCCAGTCCTAGTATTCTATGATTTTATTCTATGAAAATAATAGTGTAACCACAGTAGCAAGGATTGTAGTGATCTATGGTATAGACTAGTCAACCCAAGTACAACCCAGCCTGATCCTAAGAGTGTACTCAGGGCAGCTAGCTCATGCTGCTGTGGCTACACTACAACTTTTACCACACTAATTTGATGAGAGCTTATACATACATATATCACATCCCCAGCTCCAAGTGTAGACATAGCCAAAGTCTTCTGGAGCAGCCTTGCTGTTCATAACCCAGAACTCAGACACCCAGTGCCTCTCCCTCCCCACACGATGGTAGCCTTTTTAACCTCTAGCTAACCTTAATGGTCCCCTCCCAACTACTCATCTGATCTGTCTCTTCCCCCACACTGGATCCTAATATTAGTCTTCCATCACAAGATCCCTTTCAAATCTCAGTTTCTTCTCCACCTTTTCCTTTGCTCCTTTCCCAGTTTCCCGCCTCCATGGTTCCTTGTCTCAGACCTCCACATCATGTCCCACTGTATCACTGCAATCTTATTCACTCGCACATTGGTTCCTAGGTATAGGCTTCATATCAATCAGTCCCAGTCTCCAATCACTCCCAGATAGCTGCTCATTTGATCTCAGTGTCCCTGGCTTCCAGTCCCGGCCTCTCTATACAACCAAACCTAGCCCCCTGCTTTCCTATCTCCCAGTCTCAATCTTCTTGCCTAGCCAGTCCCAGATTCAATCTATTCCCACTTCCAGCTTCAATGACTCTTCATTCCCCAGATTTTATCCCTTCTACACTTGAGTCAAACAGCTTCCTTCCCCACACTGGCTCTGCGGCAGGAGCGTATATGTGGGAAGTCTGGCTTTTTCCTTTAGCAATGGGCTAGAGCAGAAGCACTGATGGGGAGGAGGGGCAAAGAGAGTAGCTGCCCCAGGACCTGGTGATTCAAAAGGGCTCAAGACTTCTGGCCACCACCACTGCTACTACATTGTAGTAGCAGTGGCGGCCAGAGCACTGAACTCTTTTGAATTGCTGCTGGAGTGCTGTGCCACATGCTCCGGGCAGCTCTTAGGGCCGGGTTAGGAGCATGCACCATGCTCTGGGTGGAAGAGAGGGCTGGCTGTCATAGCCCCAAGCCTTACACCCAAAGCTCAGCCATTTCCTGGAGCACGGAGCTGCCGCACACCCTCCTCCCCATCTTGCCGAGGAGCCTGCACAGGGTGTCATCTCCCCTGGACTTCAAGGTACATGCTCAGTTACTCTGTGAGGATAACACATGGTAGTCTGGTCACATATAGGAGCCATGATGAAATGGATCATGCTCTGTTGTTCTGAGAGGATGGAACATGCACAACCTTGTCAGCACTAGGAGTTTTGAGGGGATGGAGCAAACTTAACGAGGACAGAATTTTCAGAAATTTTAGTTGTCTTAAAAAAAAAATCAATACATCTCTACTGAGTATGTGTAAACTACAATTTTCCAATGTCTTATAACTTGGTCAGATTTGGGTATATTGTCACAAGGATGGCAAATGGACCATCCCTGATACACACCATCCTGGACCAAATTTATTTCTCTATTCTAAAGGATGGGGAAGCTAGAGCTATACAGAGGAAAGGTCATCAGAACAATTCTGCAGGGACAAAACAATGCATTTTTCTTAGCCTCAGAAGTGGCTGAACTATTTTGGTTGTCATTTAAAAAAAAGGGGGAGGAGGAGGGAGGAAGAAAAATAAAAAGTTCCAGCCTGAGGTGAGTGCTCAACATGGAAAATTTCAATCCAAGTGATGAAAGTTGGCAAAGTTATAAACCTAGCAACCTTAATAGACAGTGTTCCACACCCCATTTACAGTGAATACATACAAACATGTACATAATCTGGTTCTCATATATTGAAATATTTTCCACAAGTATAAATCATAACTTCATTGTGCGTTGGCAGTTTGAATTACACACAGGCACATATACAACACTATGTGAAATACCATTTTAGAAACTCTCCCCAGCAGCAATGTTGATATTTTCCATTTTCTCATTAATGTGGATGTTTTGGTTTACCTGTAACAGCTGTTATCTAGATAGCACCTTATCATGATGTTTCACACAACCATTCTTATGACGATATCAGTCCAACACTAGTTATATATTGCTGATCTCAACAGACCAGAGTAGTTGTCCACAAACATTTTACATCATGCTTCTCCTTGACCCGTCTGTGTTCCTCTCACCCCAGACCACTGTTAGAGCTGAGGCTGGCGCTATAGTGGGGAGCAAGGCCATGACTGGGACTAGTAGTCAAGGCTGGGGCCAGAGCCAGAGCCATGGCTGGAACAGGAAACAGGGGGCAATGCTAGGGCTGCAGCTGAGGGCTGGTTGAAGCAGGGACTAGGAGTGGATCCATGGTTGGGTTGGAGCAGAGTGGGACTGGATGGCTCTCTCTTCCTGCCCTCCCATGTGGACTAGCCTAGGCCACACCAAACCCCCCTGAATGTTGTTCTGCACCCTCACAGTTTAGGGACCACTGCACCAGAAGGAGCTCCCAATTTTTTGTCATTAGTTTGTCAATTTAAAAAAATGTATTTAGGATGTGATTATTATTAAGTTACACTTTTGCCCTCAAGTATTGATGGTAGCCCTTTAAATAACAATCAGCTCCAACTTTAACAGCAGAATCCCTAATAAAAGAGTTAGATTAAAAAGACCACATAACTATTATATTAGAAATGGCAAGAAGGCAACATAGATAACATGTTTCTATAGCCGTTGACTAAAATTCAGGTGATTGATTTTTCTTATTGAACACTTTTCCTATTGAACACCCATTGAACAAAAAGATCAGCCAGCTTAATAAACTACATACCAGAACCAAATGTTACAGTACAGATGTGAGTCTGAATTATATTATTTGAGGTACTAGTAAGTAAGCAGTGTAATATTATAACAAATTCCTTTACTCATAAGGTAAGTCCTGATTCAAAATCCATTGACATCCCTGAGAACTTTATATTGCCTTCTACAGGCTTTGATTAAGGTCCTGAAAAATTAGCTCCTTACTAAACATGCCAGGAGCCATGCTCTCTAAGTAATACATTTTCAAAGAAAGTCTATTTAAAGGAACATTGCAGTGATCTACTCTGGATGAACTGGATGCATGAATGAGTAGTGAAATCAGCTTCTGATAAAATTAAGCATAACTTTTGCATTATTTGGAGATAAACGTCTATTCTGAAATGGCAACCAAATTCCACAACAGTCCCTCAAGTAGCAGCAGTATTCCCTGAATAGTAGGCAGGCACAAACTGCCAATAAGCCATTCAAAACACTTTTCTGGCAACAGGAACATCATTTCAATCTTGCAGAGCATTATCCATCATCCAAAAAGAAATGCTGTCTAAACATTCAAATAGCAAAGAAATAATCTATGTTGGATTGATTGGAAAGGGAACAGCACTAAATATCTTCAGTATATTGAGGATAACACACATTATGTTTCCCTCAGCAGCCTCAAAGGCACTTGGCTGATTCAGTGACTCAAAAATGTCTAATGCCTGACTAAGAGTTGTTATAAATCCAATTCTGGTTCAAGAACTCCCTCTAAAAGGGACACTGGTAAGGAGCTAGCTGCTCCATCCACATTATGAGAAGTTATAGAAGTTCTGTGTACACAGAAGCTGGGAGTGTCCTACCTTCCAAAAATAAGGCATTAGCTATCTCCAGCAAGAGTTGACTTAGGACCTGCCCAAAGGTCTACACCAAACAGGACTTAAATGAGTGATCCCAAATATAGCTGAACTCAGCTAGGATCTCCTGGAACTTAGATAAAGAAAGCATCTCATTTATCTAAGAGTAGCTTGGAGTTTGCTTCATTCTTCTCAGATATTTTTTGTAACAGTATAGTCATCCATCTTCTCATCTATGAAGAATTCACACTAAAGATTGCTAGAGTATAATTATTCTCATCAATATCAACTAGATAATGGAGAGCTTGAGACAATTTTCTTTGGTTAGATCTTTCCCCTTGGTATATAGGAGGCCAGAGAAGACTCTGGGTATAAATGGATTCTGAGCAGCGTGGTTATAAGCCAATTTTCCTTCATCAAGGACAGTCGTCTGCCTGCTTCTTGTAAGCTTACCAGTAAACTAATAAGTTATAGAATAATGTCACTGAAACATCATCTCATCAATAAAGGTGGAACAAAAATAAATCTATATAGTAAGGCTATCGCTATCTATATATAAAATCATAAGACTGACAACACAGAAAGTGTGGCATGTCTGACAATTTCCTACAATATCTTTTGGATATTAAGTTTATGTATCATTTTGGGCCAGTGATTGTATGTAATTCCGTGGAGATGGTATCCATAGCCCTTCCTACAACTACGAAGAGTGGAAGGTAATTAGATAAATGTACTCATGTTGTACTATCTCTATAGAGGTACCATTTTATGGAGACGCTTGTGTGCAGTTGTTTAATCTGGATTCTCTAGAGACCAGCAGACATAGAAAGGACCTTTAGAGAAACACTCTGAACTTAAATTGACCAAGGGCCTTCATTCTGATCCAGCAGGGAGTGTTACAGCCCCTAGGGAAGGGTTGAGGACTGATATTCAAAGCCACTGTGGAGATAGGCTTATTAGCGTGAATGTAGGCTCCTTTATTGTTCTGAATACATTCTCTCTGTATGTTCACTTAAAAGACTTTAAGAATATATGTTCACTTTGAAAGAGCTATGTGGTAAATTAACTATGGCAATTGTGCTGTTTATAGATTCTGAGGAAAAAAGGCAAAGTAGACTCACTGAGGCAACCTGCCTCCCTTGGAAATTCACAGTTTAGGCAGTAGGCCACCTGCAACCTGGAAATGTCCCTGTCAGAAAAGGGAAAGAAATACATGTCTCTGCCCAAGAGAAGTGATGGCTAGAAACTTGAAAGTGTGAGCTTTTGCTGGATTGAAGAGGGGAAATACACATGCCGTTCCCCTGGACTATGGCAATGCGTACAGAAATGTTGCCAATCTTTTTCTTTGACTGGTAAGTAAGTACCTAGGCTGGATAAAAGTTTCCCCTTCAAAAAGTATTTTGCTGCTTCAATATTCGTCTGTTTAAGATGATAGGTTGGCTGTGGAAAAAAATAAAGGTCTAAACTGCTAGTTCTAGATCCAAAGCATGGTCAAACATGCAACTACTCTTTGTCTGCTCTTCCTACTAACTTAGGAAACATGCACGGTAACTCTAACTTCCGTGAACTCACAAGTAAATGAAGAAGACTTCTGCTGTGTAAGACCATAGAAGCCTCCTAGTACTAAATCCTGGGAGACATCACCAATGTTAGTAGGTTTCAAATTTCTGTTAAGAATGTGAGGTTGTAGTGAGGTGACTGATCTGACAGGATTCTAATAGCGAAAATGTCCTGGCAGCTGCAGGAGGAAACTACTTTAAGCTACAAGTTAAACAGTTATATGTAACTATTAAATTAGTCGTCAGCATGCAGACATCCTGTTGACACATTTCCCAAAGAATGAATTCTACTCCTTTGAAACGGCAAAGCAACATTTCAGCACATCAGCCTACCAATAATAAAGCCAACAAAAATAAGAACAACCCAAAACCAATATGGCATGACACTTTATGTTCACATATTACTAAGCCACTCTTTAATCAGTAAACAGAATCTGATCACTTCCTTTGGTAAATGAGGCATGAAATGAACGGCCAAATCAGTGTGTCGCCCAGAGTTTTGAACTTTCAAGTGCTTGCACAGGTGGAAACTAATCACTAAACCAAAATATTTGTATGTTGGACTTGTATGAGGCTGGCTAAAAGCAAATTAAGGCCCCAGTTCTGCAATTTGTTCTACATGGATGAAAACATCTTTCTGTACAGGTTCAGGAGCAGGCCCAACAAAACTTTACTCACTTGCTTAGTTCATGCACAATTCTGCTGAGCGCATTGAAGGTTTAAAGCTTAAAATAGAGTCAACATATTTATAGACCAAATTTTCACATAATTGTCTCATAGCTAACTTATTATTACATTTTTCAAACCTCAATTTTATGCCTAAGAGATGTTATATTTTCCATTATTTAATGCAATCCTTTTGCCAATTTTCTTAAAAAGGAGCAAAATAATTCTACCATACCTATCAAAGGAAATGATTATATTTTCCTATGTCTGGGACATCCAAATCTCATTTATTAAAAATATGAATAAAGTGAGGGTATACAGGTTTAGAAAACAGGGACCTCAAGCAAAGCAGGTTCCAGACTTTGAACCCCAAAACAGATCTGAAGCACTTTAATAAGTTACTTAGCTCATCAGAAAAAAATCCCATCCCTGTAAAAATTCATCTTGCTTCTAACTTTATTCTATTTTTAATAATGTAGCGGACTACTGCAAGTGTGACAAATCCATGCCAACATGCTTTATCAAGCCTACCCTAAGGTTACAAGTGCAAACGTAAGTTGGTAGTCTGATCTTACTACCTAACAGAAGTAAGCTCCAAAGATAATGCCTCTCATCAATCCAGAGTCTATGTATGTGACAAAGGGTATGTTTACACTACAGCTAGAGGTACAATTTCCAGAGCAGCTAGATGTAGCTATGACTGAGATAGCTTACTAACAGCAGCAAGGTAGCCAGGGTGGCACTGTTGGCACATTGGCCTATATCCTGAAAACAGTGCTGTTGGACACCTTCTGTAAGTAGCTCTGGAAGCTAGCCTGTACCACCCTCTGCACTTCCCAGGTTGCACTGCTATTTTTAGCATGATAAACCAGTCACAGCTACTACATATATGTCACCTTGAGCTGGGAATTACACTTCCAGCTGCTATACAGACATACCCATAGAGTTCAAATGAGGGACACAAAAATGTATTCATACAGTCACCTTAAAATGCAATGTGCTCATCCCTTGAGTATAAATAATGCTATCTGTAATCCCAGCTAAATGACTGACTTCCAGCAATAAAATAAGTTGACCATGAATGTGTACAGTGCATGGATAACTAGGAATAAAATGAGAGTCATCTCTGGAAATGAGGGGTATTAGAAAAACACCTATCAGTCTAACAGCTGAGGTGCTTTCTCTATGGTCCCATAGTATAAGGGTTTTAGTTCTATTACTAGAAGACTTACCTGGCATTGTTCCATTCCTTCAGAGTAGGGGTCTAGTGGTGTGGGAGATGCAGGTGTCAGGGTAGGGGCTTTGGGATGTGGGGGGCTCAAGGCAGGAGGCTGGGAGCATGGGGTGTGGAGGAGTCAGGGTTGGGTTGGGAGTTGAGGAGAGGGTCAGATTAGGGGACTGGCAACGTGGAGGGCTGCAGGAGTCAAGGTTGAAGGATTAAGAGGGGATTCGGGGCAGGGGATGGAGGTGCAGGAGTCAAGTCAGGGAGTTGGGAGAAAGGGGAGTTCAGGGCAGAGAGTGGGGGTGGCTGCCGGCTTCACCCCCGGGTCGGACCCAGGCAGCAGAGGCCAGGCACCCCACCCTCCCTGACTGCCGGCTTCAGGCTGCCAGTGGAGGTGGGAAGGCATGGTCCACCACTGGCACTGCCCAGGACTAGCCTGAGGCAGCAGGGGGCTACCTGGTGATTAGTACTGCCAGCCAACAGCAGTTCGCTGGGACACTTGCTGTCCCCCGTCGTCATTCCTGTATCTGTGCTTCCTGTCCCCCGTGGTCATGCATAAGTATAACTGAGGATAATGTTCCAAATTGTGGAAGAAAACATTGTCCTCATAACTGTCCCTGCTCTCACTCCTCTCTTTCTGTTTGATATGAAACAATCACATTCCAGGAACATCCCATTATCCTGACACAACCAAACCATGACCTTGCTTTAAGTTAGGAGAAGAGGAAGCTGCATACCGAATTTGGTGGTCCTAGCTCTTACCATTTAGAAGGAGTTCTTGAACAAATACTCAAATGGATGGACAGACAGAAAGATGCACATTTTTAAAATATATAGTAAGATGTCAGGAAATCTTCACTGCAGACATTTGTGATTGCACATTCAGGTCTTACATGATTATTTGAACACATCTGGCCTTGAGCTCATCTTTTCCTCCATACATTCCTCCCAGGCTACTGCCACCCAATCTATTTGAGTCATGTGGAAATTTCAGTGATTTCCTTTTGAGTGATTTCATAGCCCTTTTCCTCTCCCTGGGTTCCAATATTGTGTGGAACTTAAGAAGGCTGAAAGCTTCTCAGTGAGGCAGATAAAAAAAATCAAAACAGTCGGCTGTGAATTCTCCTGTGTGCTTTTTGGGATGTGCAGCATGGTGCAGTGGACTGAGCATGTAGCTCAGAACAAGGAACCCTGGGATTCTAGATTCCCCCTCTTCCATGGGGTGGCTTTTAACTCTTTTCATTTCTGTAGACTACACATGGTCTAGTCATGTCACTTTGAGGCAGGTCTGTGGAACCACCTCAAGTTTACAGGGAGGGACAGTAAAGCTCAGGGAGATTACTAGATACAGAAGGACACACAGCAAGTGTGTGACGTTATCAGGAGTACAACTCGACTCTCCTGGCTCCAGGTCCCATTATCTGGGTAGCAGTGTTCTGGAGACAAGTCCAACCAAGATATTAAAAAAGTGGCTGATGATTGTGGGTACCCAACTGGAGACACACTTTTGGGGCCTCGTTTTCAGAAGTGGTGCAGCATTTTATGAAACTCAGTCCCATGTAAACAGTCTCAGATTGGGCACCCCAACCACTGAGCTGCCAAAATCACCAATCACTTCTGAATATTTCTTGGCCTTTTCTATTACATCACATGCATACAAAGGTACTGTGACAATTCCTCAGTACTTTACAAGTGCAGGAATTCCGCAGTATTCCAAAAAGTGAAAGGCAAATGTCATCAACTTCATTTTTGTGACAAGCGTTTTGCCCAGCATGTGATAGTCTTAGGTCATTGGAGGTACAGGATTGGGATAACAGGGACAAACAAGATCAGGAAGGAGGTGAGCTGACAGGGATTCAGTAAGAATACTGTACAGCATTTGTCTGTAATGACACTGCTTATCCATCTGACACTTGTGTGGTGGTGTTTTTTTAAAACTATATGTACTGCAGTACAAGACATGTCTTATTTTGTCCATCTGCTGCATTCTGTCTGATGCTGGTTGACTTTATTAAAAGCTCTAAACTATAAATTTTCTGTGGTGAGACTAGTCTTCTTTATTATGTATCTGCTCAGTACCTAACACAATGGGGCCCTGAACATTGATTGATTGCTAGGAACTACCTTAATAACAACAACAATTGAGACAAGAGTCCAGCCATTGGAATGTGGCAATACAGATATTAACTTGCTGTGTGGTTTAGGGTAAATCACTTAACTATTTGCCTCTGTTTCCTCATCAGTGAGGTGCCAACATGAATTATTACTTACTACTTTCTATTCAAGGATGTTGTACAGGTTGGACCTTACTGATCCAGCACCCTTGGGACCTGGCCAGTTCCAAACGAGAGAATTTGCCGCACCAGGGGAGATCTCCTGCCACCAGCCTATCACCTGCTGCTGGCAGGCTGCCCCATCAGGCTCCCTGCCTCTCCCTCTATTACCCCAAATCTGGCTGGGCTTCTTGTCCACATACTGCTGGCTCCCTGGGCAGCACAGGCTCCAGCTCTTGCCATGAGGTCTCTGGCCCCATGCATCCAGGGTCAGTTGTGGGGCTCCGGCCCCAGCCCTGCACTCCAGAGGCTGCTGTGGGACTCCAGTTCCGTGCAGCCTCTGGGCTCCAACTCCACACCCATGCTCCCTGGAGATGCCACAGTGCCCTGGTCCCGTGCTCCTGGGGGGGTACTAGGACACCCATTTCTGTGATGATCCATGCTGCCGGGCACTCCGGCCCCGGTCTCACACTGTCCCCAGCCAAGTTGCTGACCCTGTTACCTTACACCAGCTGGCCCTCCTGCCCTTAAGCTCTCAGTCTCTCTGGTCCAGGAGCACCCGTGGTCCTGCCAGATGTTGCCAGACAAGAGAGTGACGGTTTTTGGAGGTACAACCTATAGCAATTAATAAATGTTTGCACAGCATTTATTATTTTAATGTTTGCAGATTTTTGTAAGATACAGTTTACAAAGTACTTCCATTTTCTTTGTATATTTTATAATTATTACTCAACATGTAAATTCAAAACAAACCAACCTAGGAATTTCTGAGGCAGTGCAAAAGGACCCAAAGACACATTTTCAGACCATCCTATGAGATTTAGTCCTGCCGCTAGTGTGACTTTTATGGAAGATAAATCCATCCTGCCCCTGAAAATCTATTTTTCTACACTAAAGTCATTGCACATTCAGCAGCATAGTTGATCCCCTTTTCCCATTCTTACACAAAAAAATCTTTGATTTCTCATTACCCTGGTGAGAAAGTTTTATCAATAAGATTTGTCTTTTGTTCCACTAAAAACATTTTTCTTCATCTACAGTGTGTTTTCTTTGCAACACCGAACATTATGTTTCATATTAGCTTCAACTTTGCCTAAGTGTTGCTTTTTCTCCAGATGGTGTAGTGTTATACACAAATCTATTAGTCATTCCATTTACTCCACTGCATTGAAATAGCAGTCTACCCTCCTAGAACAGTAGATAATTAACTCTTTAGAAATAAAGCTAGTATTTTGCCAGACATAGAGCTCTTTCTGAATGCAAAGCAAGCAGACATGTATGGGGATTACTATAAAATATTGTCAACAAGATCGGTTCTTGTAACAAAGACGACATGTTGGGTCAGAAAACTAATTCTAATATATAATATTTCTCTGATGGCATAACAACATCATTAATAGTAATTTGTATTACCATAATGCATAAGTGCCCTAGTCATGGATCAGAGCCCCATTGTGTTAGGCACTATACAAACACAAAACAAATAGACAGGCCCTGCTCCAAAGAGCTTGCATGTAGATATGGGCAAAATATTGTGGAAAACATACTCTGACCATCCTGAATATTTTCCCATTTTTAAAACTGAACCTCCATTCAATCCCAGGCTCTGAATACAACTTCCCCTACCTCTGTACACTCCCCAGATTCCAGAAGGGACTGAAACAAGAAGTGCCATAATGGAACAAGATAGTCTGCTCTCATGGTAACTCCATCTGAAAAGGGAAGTGTAAGGCATTGTGTATATGTGCTTATGAGACTTTCAGTCCAGTTTACATGAGGTTAAGGTACTTTAGATAAGCACTGGAACTGAGTGCTTATATAATCCAAACCCAAACACTGAGCATTTCAAGTATCCCTTCATCAAGGTTTAATATGTACTCATAGACTTCAAGGTCAGAAGGGACCATTTTGATCATCTAGTCTGACCCCCTGCACAATGCAGGCCACAGAATCTCACCCACCCACTGCTAGAATAATCCTTTCACCTATATCTCAGATATTGAAGTCCTTGAAATGATGGTTCAAAGACCCCAAGATGCAGAGAATCCTCCCGCTAGTGACCCGTGCCCCATGCTACAGAGGAAGGCGAAAAACCTCCAGGGCCTCTGCCAATCTACCTCAATCACTGTATCACATTGACCTATACACCTGCAGAAAATATATACAGTTGCTATCAGGATCTGAGCAGGTTCAGAGGGGATCCAGTGGAACTAGAAGAGCTGTGAATCTAGGACCTTGTCTATTCCTACCTGGAGATTGATCTTCCAGGGTTTGATTTAGTGGGTCTAGTAAGGACCTGCTAAATCGAACACCGATGGCACTCTCATCAACCCAGGTAGTCCACGGGGTTGAGGGGAGTAAGGGAAGTTGACAGGAGAGTTTCTCCCATTGACCTCCCGCAGGGGGGCCACTGGAGATATTTGATTTAAATTATATTACTCTCACAGTGTAGACCTGGCCTAGGTTCAGTGACAAAGGGATATTGTTAAACCAAATCCATGACCTAACTGGCTATCCTTCCCCTCAGTGAGCCCTAAGGGGATAGTTGGATATTAATGAGAGAGGAACTTGCCTCCAATCCCACATCAGAGCCTAATACTGAGCATCCAGTCATTGCTCAGGGCAAAGAGAACAGGCTAAGTCTGATCAGCAGATAGCTACTAGTGCACAGCTTAGAAATGGCAATAGAAGTGGACATGCTAAAGAAGGAAGAGTAAAAGCAATAAATACAAATGACAGATTTGTAATTGTAATGCCCAATCCTCAAGCAACATTGTGTCCACATGAATTGTATGTAAATAAAACACACAAAACGGTTGAAGCAAACTTAAGCCCATTATGGTAGAGAGAGTGCTCTGGTTGCTTGTGCCTTGCCGTTATAGATTTGGCACTTGCAGGAGATCTGCATGAGGGTAAGGGACCCATGACCGCCACCTCCCCTCATTGCCTTGCCTGGTCTAAAAATAAACAATGTGTAAAGTTAGAAAATATGCTAGAGCTATGAGGTAATTGAGGTTCTTTCTGAAAAATAAAGAACACTGGCCTCAACAAATGAGAAAATGTGATTGAATCTTTCTTGGCATGATGTTAGCAAGGAATTCTGGAATGATGAACATGGTACAGGTTGCACCTCCCAAAACTGGAATTCTCTGGTACAGGAACGTTCATGGTCCAGCCAGACCATGGATGTTCCTGGATTTGAGAACCCCAGTAGCTTAGTGGCAGGAGGATAATCCAGGAGTGTCCAGGCTGAAGCAATGGGATGGGGCAAGGGCCAGAGCTGGCAGCAGCCCCCAGCAAACTATGGCACTAGGACCAGGTTGGGGCAGCCTCTAGCAATGCAGGACTGGTCTGGCAACAGTCCGTGGCAGCACAAGGCCAGAGTCAAAGCCCACGGGCTGCCTTGAGGCAGAAGCCTAAGCCCTCAGCAGTCCAAGAAGAGCCAGAGCCAGCCCCATGGCAGCCCATGATAGCGCGGGACTGAAGCCTGTGGTGGCAGCAGTGGGGCCAGCAACCCAGCAGGCAGCCTGGCTGGGAATGGAGGTAGTGGAGGGGTCTGGCCCCTGGAGCTGGCAGAGTTGGCAGCTAGGGACTGTGGCAAGAAACCTTCTCTAGTCAGTCCAATTTCCTGGTTTGGGATCGGTCAGGCCTTGACGATGCCAGATCAGGGAGGTCCAACTTGTAGTGACAGAGTCATGACCTAAGTGATTTACAAGCCTAAGACTCATTTTCAAAAGTCATTTTAGGCCATTTTTAAGGTATGTAGGCACCTAATGATTTCATGGTGACATATCTAGATGCTTTTGAAAATCCCCCCACTCACCGAACTTTTAAAATCAGGCCCTTAGGAGCTGTAGTCTCACTGAAAGAATTGGGCAAAGATTCTAAAGGACTAGAGGTGCTTTGGGAAATTTACAAAATAAATACCTTGTTTAGTATTTAGGAATGCTAAATAAAAGTGGCAACAATAATAATCATAGAGGTGTAGTCCTGTGTCTGAATCTGGTACTTGTCCTGACTGCCTTCCTGGCCTTGGGTAAGTCATTAACATCTCTGCTTCACTTCCTCCATCTGGAAAATTTGGATGATACTCCTCAATTTGGATGATACTGCTCATCTCTGGGAAACATATGAAACTTAATTAGATACTTTGAAGATGAAAAAAGGAAAATGGAGAGGAAAAGTGGGTGAGGTGATATCTTTTATTGGCCCAACTTTCAAAAGCTTGTCTCTCACCATCAGAAGTTGAGCCAATAAAAGATATCACCTTTCCCACCTTGTCTCCCTAATACCCTGGGGCTGACACATTTATAACCACACTGCACACAACAATGGGAAAATGTTCATTTGTACTGTATTAATTATTTGCACATATAACACCTTTGATCTGAGCTTCTGCAAGAGACATGCAAGCATCGCAAAATTGACGTGAGGAAGGAAAATACAACATAGCCTTGTAGTAGATAGGCAAACTCAGACACAGCTGGATGCTGTCCCAGAAGTTTTGATACAGCTTGCTGCTTTAATCTAACCACCAGATGACACTGCCTCCCAATGTCCAGCTTGAATGGCACTTTCTGCTCAGTGCAAGATTTGAAATAAGCTCACAAAGATGGCAACTGCAGCAAGAAAGTAATTCTTTTCAGGATGGTCTCCACAATCACATTGTGCTTACAAAACCCATTTGCACCTCTGAATGCAAATTTTGAATTCTCAAGTATTATTATGTTCTAAGAGACGTCTCCGCTATTTGAAAATGCAGCCAAAAGTTTGTTTAAATAACTGTTCCCCCCCCCACACACACACACACGTATTATACTGCACAGGACTTCTATATCTCTCGCACCCCCACTAAAACACCACCGCTGTGCCAGTCAGAATTAATATGAGATTTTCAGAAAGAAACTGGAACAAGAAAAAAAGTTTACCTCAATATTTTTGAAGATCTCTCCCCTTGCCCCCCCGCTCATCATTTTAATCCACATTAAAAAGCTTCCTGGCTTCTGCAAAGAATGGAAGTTCTTATCAACAGCCTTTGTGAAACTGATACAATTAGCAGGAGGGATGTATTTTAAATCAGAAAGAGATCACAGCTGAATGGAAGGGAAGCATACTTTTGGATGTATATATTTATTCAGCCAATTGATGTCAATTTAATACAACACCTTTTTAATAACAGGAAAACACAGTTCTATGTACATTTAGTCAGGTCTAAAATAATATATCAGCCTTCCCAAAATGTCTAAAAGGAGACTCCCCTTATGAAAAAGAAATGTAATGTATTTTACAGTCCTGTTCCCACATACTTTTGTAGACAGTATTCCATGCTGTTAGAGATACTAAAATAATATAGGATTGTTAAGGAAGGTCATAGCTGATGGAATGATTTGCTTTCATTTATTAGTTGCATTAATAATTCACTAAAGTGTATGCACATCCTCAGTATATATCTTTGGAATAACTTGTGCATGGAAACAATAAAAAAAAATCCATAAACTGGCTTCAGATAAAGTTAGGTCTCCACAAAGGCCGTCACGTTTTGGGCCCAATTTTTCCCACTAGGATGGGACTAGAATCACTCTGAGTGAAATTCCAAATGCAAGGTAACATGCAGTACAAATGCAAACCTGAGACTTTTACAGTCAACGTTTTAGTGGCCAATTTACCCAGAGCATTAACTAGGCTTGTTGAATCATTAGACCCTCCAGAGTGAAATTGCATGTTCTCTCCATGAAAACATAAACTTAACTTTAGTGCCATATTAGCTCTTAATAATAAGTCCATAATTCCATACCGTGCCACTTCTGTTTCCCTGTGCAGATGACATCTAGAAACAAGCGTGATGGGGGGAAAGCCCCCCCAAATCAACCGCCTGCATGATTAGAACTTAGATCAAAGAAGCGGAGCTATCACAACTTGCCAGCAACCCGTTTTTCTTGGCAAAAAGAGAGTCCCCACATTCAGAGCGCAAGCTAAGGCTCATGCTTAAAAACATACATCTCTCAATTCTGCACATAACAGATTAGATTCGCCATGGGACTCCGCCACCCCCACCCTATATTCCTCCCCAAACTTACAATTGGAGGGATGCGTTAAGAAACGGGTGGGAGTCCTGCAAGTTTTCAGGACCCAGTTCCTACATCCAGGCAAACTTCGGGAAAAGTTGTTGCTGGCAGAAAGAAGCAGATTCCCAGAGTACAGTCTGAAAGTCGACGCAGCAACACACCCCTCAGCCAACTCAACTGCCCCTCTGGCTCGGAAGTTCTAGCAGTAAGAAATCCTGGTCAGAGAGTCCCTGGATGCTTCTCCTCTCCCCCCCCGCCCTTGAATATGGGGCTCTATAGCTCTCACTTCAATTAGTTACCACCACGCATGGCAACATAGACATCCGGATTTTGATCGTTCCTTTGCACTCCCATTACTCTGCAGCAGGTTGCTACAAACGAGGTGCCAGAGACTTTAAATAACGTGGCTGGGCTGGGTGCACTGAGGCACACAAGGTTAGGGAACGTGTTAAACTAGATCTTGTCCTTCCTATTGAAAGTGCCACTCTGGATTTAAAGGAGGCACCAGAGAGGGGGTGAAACATGTCCGTAGTACTAAAGGGTCTTATCACTTGCACCCAGTCTTGATCAATATCCCTCCACCTTCCACTGACTCATACGCCTAGGTAGATTTCAAAGTCACAGTTTAGGGGGGGAGAGGGGGCGTCAACATTCGCCCTGAGAAGTTACCTGGCTGCAAAAGCACCCCGCCAGCGCGCTCCCACGTTACCTGCTTTTGTGCCGGGTCTTTAGCAGGTTCCTGCCAAAGGGGGCCATGGCCCGAGCCGGGGTGTTCCTTTCTCCCCCTCTTGTCCCTCGCCTCCTTCCAGCTTGTGTGTTGTCCCAGCGCGTAGGTGGAAGTTGTGCAACGAGCTGCTAAGTTTGAACGACTGGTTTGCTGTTGCGGCTGCACCTTTGGAGTCCTGCCCAGCGTCGATCCTCAAGGAGGCGTTTATGAGCAGGAAAAGGGGGGCAAACTCACTTTCTATTGTGATGTGAAGTTATTTGCAGAACTTGATAAACTTCCAGCCTTGCCAATCCCCAAGGCACCGATCAGCACAGGGAATGGGGAGGGAGGGATTTGCGCGAGGCAAGAACACACAGCAGCAGGAGTCCAACTTTCTCCGCCAGGTTCCAGCCACTTAAGGTCAAGTTGAGCAACGACACAAAAGCCATAATGAAGGGCAGGCAGCAGCTATTCCACCAGGTCTAGGGCATAACAACGATCGCCTTACAGATCAGCCTTAGGAACAACCGGGTGAGGAAGGTGCCACATTAGGTTACCTCTCTGCCCCTTTCTGTACTTTCAGGCACACACGAAACTTTGCTAGGTGCAGCTAAAGCTGTAGCGACTTTGGTCTGCAAATCCTTACTCCGCCTGTGGCTTCAGAATCCTTTCCAAGGGCCTGGTGTTCAAAGCTGCTGATCACTCCAAATCTAGCTGACCCCAGTGAGAACTGGGGGTTGTCAGCACCTTGGCAAAGCAAACGCTAAAGGAAGGCGGTTAGAAAGGGAGCAAGTCTAGGAGACTAGCCAGGGACAATGAAACACAGCATTGCACGCTCTTGCAGGGTGTCCTTTTTTGGCTGGCTTTGTTAAAAGGGAAGTGAAGCAGTTCATGTTTGTTCCAAAAGCCCCGGCATTAGCGCACAAAGCGGATTAGTAATCAAGCGTTGAAAGGGAAAACATGAGTCCCGTTGACTTCAGAGGGCTCAGGATTACAGAGCAGAAAGGCAGCCCCAAAGCAGAGAGGAGAATAGGGAACTGCTGCTGGAAGTTATTGGAGGCAGGGGAGAATGAACTTTTGCCCTGTAACTTGAACAGTTATTTGCACCTTTTTAGAATAGCGAAAAATGTTTCCATTCTGATTTCGTTGCATTTTATATTCACTTGTTTACTCCAGTAAACAAGCTGCCGATGCAGCAGCATCCTGAATTTAGCTCTGTTCCACCTCTGTGGGTGTCTGTATTAAACCGCAGGGTAACGAGGACCAGGCGAGGGGGCTTTATATAAAAGGGACTTTGTTATTTTGGACATTAGAATAGAATACCGCCTTTCCCTCAGCCTGCAGTGAACAAAGCTAGAGCCCATTCCATGGGTTACCTATTACTGGCAGCTCTGGGAATGCCCCCACATACTTTCAGTTCAATCCCACGTCTGTAATCTCCCTGAGCTGTGACTACAAAGAGAGGAACTGGAGTGGAGCCACAGCTTGTTTGGGTGGGTTAGCACATACACCGGGGGAAAAAAATCCCTCAGATTCCTGTGGCTGCTGCCAAGGGATGTTTCATGAAGCAGGATCTACTTTGAGTGATATGTGCCTGATCTGAAATCAACGGGAGTCTTTCCACTGACTTTGGGTCAGGATTTATGTACCCTGGGTGGGGATTTCCTCACCTTTAAACGGGGGCAAAACATTTTCAACACCCTGAAATGTCTACAAGGCAATTTTGGCACAGAATTGCTATTCCACTCTGGAGAATTTCTCAGAGTAAAGTAAGTATTAAAATAAAGTGGTGAGGTTTCCCCCTTTGCCTTTCCCTTGTTGGCAAATCTAAAATTTAGAAGCTTTATTGGCTGCATACTACAATGTTAAGAATTCTAATATAGCTCACTTACTTTTCTCCTCATTACAAAGATAAATGGGAATTGGGCAACATATACAGATGTTCTTACACTTCCCAATTAATAGCTGTCACCTCACAGTATTAATTGGTTGTAACTATGTAAAGTACAGCATGATGTATAGTGGCTTACTTGTCCCTTTTTTTACCTGCAGTTACCAGGTAAATTTAATCATCTGGATGGGCCTCAGGAAACTTAATGCTGTTATGCAAACAAATGACAAAGCAGTTTAAAAAAATAAATCTTCAGACTAAATTTTTACACACATATACACACCTTATTGTTCAAACCTCTAAAGTTTCCATTTTCATTTTAATAGTATGAGTTCTAGGAAAGACTCCTTCAATAACAACTGTACAATTCCATCCAAGTTTGAAACAATATACATTACCCTCTGCACACTTTCAGAAATGAGATTGAAAACATTTGTCTAGTTTACTTTAGAGAAGAGACAAATAAGAAGGGTCATGGTACGTATACAAAGCAAGTTTCAATTGACTATTTCTATAATGCACAAAGAGGGAACATACAATGAATCTGAAAGGAAACAAATTTCAAACTGATAAAAGGACATCGTTTTTTCACACAAAACACAATTAACCCAGAGAACTCATTGTCACAAGATAACACTGAATCCAAAAAGCATAACAGGATAATTTAAAAAAAAATAGACCTTTATATCAATAACATAGCTGTAATGTAGTGCTTTTCTTCATTAGGTCTCAAAATAGTTTACAAAGAAGAGAAATATTGTTCCCATTTCACAGAAGAATATCTAAAATGATAATATTTGAAGAGTGTTCTGAAAGGGACTTAAAAATCTCATGTGCAAGAGCATAACCAACCTGTGGACAGGCAAGAGAGACTGGTCTTTTGGAGGATGGGGTGCAGGGAGGTTAGCATGTGGGGGTACCCGATTTAGCAATTAAAATATTGGTGAGTACAGAGAGGGGCAATGCACCTCCCCCATGCTACTACAAGTCCATATGCCAATGGGGTTAGGGAGACCTGGCCAATTTAAAGGGTCCTGAGGCAGGCTCCCTGCCCATCCTCATTCCTCACCACTTTCAGAAGTGGCCAGCACATCCCTGTAGCCCATGGGAGATGCAAGGGATCTCCATACACTGCCCCCACCCTCAGCACTGACTCCGCAGTTCCTATTGGCTGGGATCTGCAGCCAATGGAAGCTGTGGGGGTGATACCTGTGGGCAGTGTCCTGAGGAGACACCATCACCCACTCCCTGCTCAGGATCCACTGCCAGAAGAGTGTGCCAGTCACCTTGGGGAGCTGCCTGAGGGAAGTACTGACCTCCAACCTCCTCCTGCACCCTAACTGCCTGCCCCAGCCAAAAGCCCCAATCTCTGCTGAAGCCCATACCAACCTCTCTCCCGGAGGCCACACTACCTGCCACACCCAATTTTCTTCATAGAGCCTGATTCCTCACTCCCTCCTGCACCCAAACCTCTTTTCAAAGCATGCGACCCCAACAACCTGCCCCATCCTGGTGAAATGAGGGTGAGGGCAAGCAAGTGATGAAGGGAGTGGGGAGGAAGTGAGCAGGGGCAGGGCCTCATGGAAGGGGCAGAAGATAGGTCGATTGTGTTTGGGTTTGCATGATTAGATAGTTGGCAACCGTATCAGGCAGGCATATGGAAGCCTGGCCAAAAAGCGCACCCAGCAACAAAGCTGACAGTCTGATGGACACCCAGCAGTGAGAATCACTACAGGCCATGCAGGCAACATGGAGCACCCTTTGACTATTCTGTCCTGGGGCCCAGAACTGTTGTCAGTGGACCTGAACACCGAGCACTGTTAAGAGTCAGTGTACTGAACTAGATGGTCTGGAATATTTGTTGCAGAGGGGTAGCTGAGTTAGTCTGTAACTGGAAAAACTTAAAATACAATGAATAGTCTAGCAGCACCTTAAAGACTAACAAAACATGTAGATGGTATGATGAGCTTTCGTGGATAGAACCCACTTCTTCGGTGTCCCTCATGAGCAGGGCTCGCCAAACTGCGGCAAGCCCCGCTCACCAGCCGCACTGTCCAGTGGATCTTACCCACTCCTGGAAAATGATGTGCCCTGAAAGGAAGCCTTAATTAAAAACACTGAGGAGCGTTCTTCAAAGACCAGGTATTGAAGAAAAGGAGTTAGGAGATCTGGGTTTTATTTCCATCTCTGCTAGAATGCTTTGGGACCCTGTTCCAGCGGTAGTTTGGGAAGATCAACCAGCATCTTATCAAGTGCAGAGCTTGCCAATTGTATGTGCAAATTAACTAAATAACTGCTGCACCTATCTACAATTAGTTGAAGACTAAACATTTAGGAAAGAAAGCAATAGAGTGAGGAGCATTTTAATGACATTAAGAGAAGGAGAATTTAGGATGATTATCAGGAATACTTTCCTGACTTTAAGCTCCTGTTGATTCTAATAGGCCTATCCATGGTAATAAGCACAGCATCCAGAAATAAGAGCCAGATCCTAAAGGTGGTGCATACCCAGAATCCACTGAAATCAAAGTGAGCTAAGTGTCCATAACACTTTCAGGGATCTGGCCCAGATCATCTGGGCCTAGGTTTTAGGAGATTTATAAACTTTTAACTTTTCAAAAGCAGTGGCGGAGCAATATCGCTTAGGATATTAAAGGTAAACATTTCGAAAGCACCCAAATCATGGAGGAGTCTGACTCTTATGGCAAGTTAATGTCAGTTAGGTCAGGCTTATACTGCAAACCTACATCTGCATAACTATGTAGCTCAGAGTATGAAAACTCCACAACCCTGAGTAATTCAGTCTTAACTCCCAGGGTAACTAGAAAGGGCTGTGCCGATGGAGGAGCTTCTCCTATGACACCTCTCGCAGAGGTGGATCAATTACACCTAGGCTGTGTCTACACTGGCAAGGTTTTTCCAGAAAATCATCTGATTTTCCAGGAAAACTTATCAGCTACCTACACTGGCCGCTTGAATTTCCGGAAAAGCACGGACGATCTAATGTAAAATCATCAGTGCTTTTCCGGAAAAACTATGCTGCTCCCGTTTGGGCAAAAGTCTTTTTCCGAAAGACTTTTACCCAAAAGGGCCAGTGTAGACAGCACGGTAGTGTTTTCCGCAAAAAGCCCCGATCGCAAAAATGGCGATCAGAGCTTTTTTGCAGAAAAGCGCGTCTAGATTGGCCACGGACACTTTTCCGCAAAAAGTGCTTTTCCAGAAAAGCGTCCTGCCAATCTAGACGCGCTTTTCTGAAAATGCTTTTAACAGAAAACTTTTCCGTTAAAAGCATTTTGGAAAATCATGCCAATGTAGACGTAGCCCTACAGAAGAAGCTCCCCTGTTGGTATGGTGATATCTTCATTGAAGTTATATAGGGGTACAGCTGCACTGGTGTAGACCCCCCTTAATTTTGGGATAATCTTTTGAAAAGTGACTAAGGGCTTGTCTACATTACCACTTTACTGTGCTGTAACTTTCTCCCTCGGCGGTGTGAAAAAACACGCCGCTTAAGCACAGCAAGTTACAGCACTGAAAAGCGCCTCTGTAAACAGGCTCCCAGCACTGTTAGCTACTCCTCTTGTGGAGGTGGCTCACCTAGAGCACTAGGAGAGTGCTCTTCCCGCATTGGTGCAGGGAACACGCTGCCACATTAAAGTGCTGCTACAGCTGCACTTTAAACTAAGAAGTGTAGACAAAGTGTAAGTCACCAGCACCTAACTAGAGTAGGCAAATCACTAGAAAATATGCTGTAGGGATCAATTCTTCACTGATATGGAGATGGACTAGAGATGACCTTTTCAGTCTTGTCAGTCTCCAGCTTCTGTGTCTTCAGTTGTATGTGGTGCTACATACTTTGCTTTATCCTCTTCTGAAAGTCAGATGTTCAATAGAAGAAATCTATTTTTCGGGTATTATGAGAGACAGAAATGCCCTTGGCTGTGCTGTTTTCTACTGACCTCGAAACTTTTAGAACAGCGGAGTCAAAACACTACTGGCTCACACACTGGAGGTCAGACTTGCTAACTTATTTACAGTCATTTATTAAGTCCTTCTTCAAGGAAAGCCCCCATTAGCTTCAATGGAAAGGACACTGGAGTACACTCTACAGGTGAATTTATTTCTGTCCAGATGATATATCATATGGAGACTCATGACCCGTTGAGGAAGCTCTTCTAAGTTTATGTAAAGTGTAGGGAGAGAAGGATGTAATAACTGTTTCAGCATGGGAAGTTCTTGCTTTGCACTTATAAAAAGGGTTAGGATTTAATTTTTTTGATGCTGCATTAGGTTCCTGTTTGTAGAAAATTCTATTTGTGAGATGGTATTGACCAAATTGAGGGCTAAAGACAACCCTAAAATCAGTGGCACCCTATGCAAATTAATTGGAAGTTACAGTTCTTGAAGAAAACAACACAATGAAAACATGAGCCCCTGCCTGAGATACTTTTAGCTGTACTCCAATACCCAGTTAATTTAACACAATGTCAGTTCAGGCTTCATCTGACTCCAGAAGCATCCTTGTTCAATCAACAGTCACAACTCAGCCTAATTGTTTCATTCAGCAGAACACTTTATAAGGCTTTTCTAGTTTGTGGACAGAACTGTCAATTTCCTCAAGATGCATTAATAATTGTATGCAATTTTCATCTGGTCTGTAGTTGATCTAGTAGCACAAAGTCATGTAAATATTTTCACAAGCAAGACAAATGTTAATCCTGCTGTTTGGTGCAGCACTGGAAAGAACTCAGATGTTACTGTGACTATTATGGTATAAGAACCCAAGCAGCATAGAACTGGGTATCATCCATGTTGCTGTTATTCATTGGATAATATTATTAATATTATTCATTCAACTAGAACTGGATGAAGAGATTTGAAAACATTTTTATTTTTTCTTTTGACTAAAAAACAACAAGAAAAAACAAAGTGACTGTTAAAAAGTATGTAGACAACCACCAGTGTATTTCAGAAAATATTTGCAAATCACATTTTCACAGATTCAGCAAGAGTTGTCTTGCCTGAAACTTCATACCAGTAGGGTCTTATTCATTACTGACAATTAGTTATTTTCATGTGTTAAAATACAACAACAATCAGGAAACTTATATCTTAGCCAGGAATGAAAAATAATACATATATTAGATGACTAATCACCTATCATGAATATTGAAGGTTAATAGTGTGTGGACCATTGTTCATAGAAGTGATTTGGTTAATACTTATAAATAACAAAGAGACAATGTGGGTGATGCAATCTTTTATTGGACTAATTTCTGTGAATGACAAACACAAGGTCTTCTTCAGGCTGTGTAGAAGCTCAAAAACTTATTTTTCTCTCCAACCGATGTTGGTCAAATAAAAGCTATTACCTCACCCACTTTGCTGCTTTAATATCATGGGACCCCCATGGTTATAACACTGCATAAATGAATAGCACATTCAGTGAAATCAAGATCAGTTTGTGAATGGGTCAGAGCCAGAAGGCCAAAAATCTTCATATAAAGTGCTCATAATGATTAATTCAGCTAATGCTTATCTGCACAACAGCATCAACATCATAACACATAAATATCATTCACTTGAATAGTGTCATTTTGTCATTTAAAGTTTGCTCCAGTCATGCAAATACATATCTCCACTCTTGATTTTAAGCATGTGAGTACTCCTATTCAACTGCATGGGACTAGTCCTGTGTTTAGAATTAAGCCTGTGTGCAAGTATTTGCAGAACTGGGACAATATTGCACAGAGATTAGAGATCTAGGAGCCAGGATGGCTCCTTCACTTTGTTTCAGACTTTGCCATTGGCTTTCCAAATTACTTTGGGCAATTTACTTTGAGTCCGATTCTGCACCAGCCATGGCCAATGAAAACACTCAGTGGCTGTTGGGCTAATCTTTGAATCCCTCCATATCTCAGTTTAAAATGGCTCTAATAACACAAACCAATACCACAGAGCTACATCTAGACTGGCATGATTTTTCGCAAAAGCTTTTAATGGAAAAGTTTTCCGTTAAAAGCATTTGCGGAAAAGAGCGTCTAGATTGGCACGGACGCTTTTCCGCAAAAGCACGTTTTGCGGAAAAGCGTCCGTGACAATCTAGACACGCTTTTGCGCAAAAAAGCCCCGATCACCATTTTCGCCATTGGGGCTTTTTTGCACAAAACAAATCTGAGCTGTCTACACTGGCCCTTTTGCGCAAAAGGACTTTTGCCCGAATGGGAGCAGCATTGTATTTCCGCAAGAAGCACTGAGATAGTCAGTGTTCTTGTGGAAATTCAAGCAGCCAGTGTAGACAGCTGGCAAGTTTTTCCGCAAAAGCAGCTGCCAGTCTAGACACAGCCCAGAAGTGTGGATTATTCCTCAGGCCATATCTGCACTGTAGGTTAGGCCTTCCTGGTCCAGCACCTGACCAATCCTGAACAAAAGATTTTGATGGATCATGGGAGGTCATTTCTTGCTCTCCTTGCCACCGACCCAACTCCACTCCTGGCCTGGTCACCGGCCTCATTAGGCTTGCAGCTGCGGCAGAACTACTGGCCTCCTTACCAGCTCCCTCCTGCCACCGGCCTTGCTGCCCTGCCGGACTTGTCTCCTGCACTGCTGGAGCCTGCTGGATCTCCAGTTCCCCTGCAGCCAGCTCAGGCAGACTTCTATGGCAGAGCTCCTGGCTGCTGGGACCCCTTGCAACCAGCCCACCTGGGCTCCTGGTCCCCACAGTGCTCCTTCTGCTGGCCCACCACTGGGAGACTCTGGTCCAGGAATATCCATGATCTGGCAGGACCATGGATGTTCCCAGATGAAGGAATCCCAGTTTAGAGAGGTTTAACCAGTACTGATTACTTCTGGCATAACTGTTGGGCAGGGTTGGGATGGAGTGTTTGTTATTTCTTACTAATGCAGCTTTTCCAGGTACAGTTATTCTGGCAACATTACTGGTGCAGCTTATTTCACTCAGGTGGATGGGGTGGAATAAATGATCCAAATAAAAAGTTTGCTGGTACAGATTGGACCTCACTGGTCTGGCACCCTTGGGAATTGACTGGTCCTGAACGAGGGGATTTGCTGGACGCAGGAAAGTCCCTCCCATCCTGGCTTGTGCTGCCACTGGGTTAGGGTTCAAGCCTGCCCCCGCTGCTGCTCCAAATTCCATGGCTCTCTAAATGCTGGTAGCCCTGCTTCTGCCAGGGCAGAGTACCATGGCTGGAGTTCTGCAGCCAGGGCAGAGCAGATCAGCAGCCAACTGGCTCCACAACCGGGAATTACACAGACAGGGCTGGGGAGGAAGGCTGAGGCTGAAACTCTGCAGCCAGGGGCAGAGCTCACAGGCCACTGCTGGGGCCAGAACTCCCTGATGTGCCACTCGTTTCCACCCCTCCCCCCCCCACACACACACTGGGTTGCTGGTGCCTCCTAACACGCTCCATCCCTGCCACCAGATCTTCCTGTTCCTGGGCTGTGTGGTCCAGGAACATCCATGGTCCATGCTGGACCACTGATGTTGCCAGACCAGGGAATCCCAGTTAAGGGAGGTACCACCTGTATAAACTTTGTCCACAGTAGGAATACTTTGCCAGTATCATATACTGGTGTTCCTATGCTGGCAACCTGCTTATATATATGTGACCTTGATTAAAGCCTTTCATTGAAGGCTATATCAATGCAAAATATGATTGTTATTACGCAAAGTATTATTCTATTTTCAAGAATGATGCTTTCATTTCTTTGTCCATTGTGTTTTAAATTAAGTTATCTATTATTGGTTTCCTGTGTTTGCTGTTGTGACAGATCTTCCGATTACCGCATGGTCTGTATTATAATATTTTCTTATTAATCCCTTAGACTATGTCAACACTAAGAGATTATTTCAAGTTTACAGAATTCAACTTCTGAGCACCCAATTTTATAAATTCAAACTTCTGTGTCCACACTATGTGGAAGAATCAAATGTAGTCTGAGGCAGGCTCCATTAATGTGGATACACTACCTCGGACTCAGAGCCCCAGGAAGCACTCAGGGGAGATGCAGGAGGCCTCCTGGAGGCCAGTTAGTTCAAATTAGTGGCACCAAAGTGTCTACGCTAACGTTATTTTGACTTCTAAGTTTGGAATTAGAATTAGTATGAAAAACAGGACTACCGAGTTTGAATTCCATGGCCCTTTATTCCGCAATAATGGGCTTGGTAATGTGGATGCATCACTTACAAATTAAGCCTTGGGGGGTTATTTCAGATTAAGATCCTTGTGTAAACCAATTCTTAGGGTTTTCTTGAATACTTTATATTTGTGCATGACTTACCATACAGAAGTGTAGTGCACATAAGTTTTAAATTTCCCTTCCATCCCTTTTAGGCAAAAGGTTTGGAAGTGTTTGGATGGACACATAACCAGTATGGAATGTTATGGTATGTTCACACAATGGTGGAGATATAATTCTGTTAATTCTTACTTTACATTCAAAAATAACTCCTTAGTGTACAGCAGGATGCATATCTAGCCATTAGGGTCCACAATTTTCAGATGTAGTATTGCCAACTCTAAATGTTCCAAAATAATGAGTCAGGCTCACCAAAAATCACAACATTAGCTTGCTATCATGAGATTATATAAAAACAAGGAACAGTAAAACTTCTATAGTCTGGCATTCAACTTTTCGGCTCTCCCGGACTCTCAGTATTCTGGCATCAAAATGCCAAGCGCTCCTGACCAGCTGATTAAAAAGCCTGCTGCTCAGCATATGTGCTGGCTGTAACCAGATGGAGCATAAAGTTGGGGGAGGGTGGGGGCAGTGGGATCCTGTTACAGTATGGAGAAGAGTGTTTTGCTTCAGCGAAGGGAAAGGGGAGGGGAGGGAGAGGAGGATCAGGTAACAGCAGGGAGGAGACAAGAAGGGGAAAGGGGTGGGGAGAGGGAGGGAGATTGTATCCTGGCCAGTTGTTAAGCCATGCAGCTGTACCGGACCCCCCGATTCTCCGGCAAATCTGATAATCCGGCATCACCTAGGTCTAAAAAGTGCCGGATTATCGGAAGTCTACTGTATTTGGGATTCTTTTTTAGTCGCCATCTGCTTTTTTAGCCTTTATAATGCACTGGTGTCACATTTTAGGCTCTCTTTACAGCCATAAGGGCTGCAAACATATATTTTCTTTAAGAATTAAGTCTGAAATCATCACATATCGGCTTAAATTCAGGAGCTATGACTGTAAGAAAAAGAACAATTAGCATGAATCTCAAGACAACATCACAAGAGTTTTGTCAACACTGCAAATGGTATACCTGTACATGTCTAACCCAAGCTTATGGTTTAGTCAACATGAATTTAAATAAAACCAATACTTCTGTCTGCTACAGCAAATTAGCATACAGAAAAATGAACATGAAAAAAACAGCTAGTAAATTAAATGAAGGAAAAAGCTTTGCTAAATTAAATCAGTATTTCCAAATTTATCTGTATTGTGACCACAAGTTACAATCAAAATTTTGGGGGATCCTTCCTATATTTCTGGGACTATCCATCCATCTAGCTGTAAAGAATGGACAGGGCATGATCAAGGCCCCCTGTAATGTGATGACTAGCCTGGTTTAAGAACATATTATTAGTCTGTCCAAGATGAAGATCTCAGCATAATCTTACTGATCTGAAAATATTTATTTCTAGCAACAGAGACATGCTACACTGCTATTGTGCACAGTGAAATATTCCCTAGTATTTTAGCTCAAAAATCTTTCCCCCACTCTCTGAGGTTTAAATAACTATCTGAAGTGAAATCGTCTCTTGAAAATAACAGCACTGTTATTTCTGAGGCTTATGAAGGTAGCAGGAGAGACAAAGTACAGTGTGGTGCAAAAATTTTACAATATGCCCTCCAGTTCCTTCTGAAGTGACACAATGTAACCAATACCATATGAGACAGTGCATGTTACTTACAATTATCATATGTGGCACTGAAAACCGTGGCACAACTACATGCCTGTATGAACACAACAGATGAGAGTGAAATTCACAGGTCTGAATTCAGGCAGATTTCATTTCTTTCTCTCAAGAACTGTAGATGATCATTCTCATCTGTTCAGTCCAACAACGATTTAATCATTCTATTCAATCAGCAGTTTCTCACTCTGGAACTGTTTCACTTAAGCGAAACAATATCAAAATGTGACCTTGGGGGAGAGGGCAGGAGAATGCTAATATAGCTGAATATGGCAAAGAGAGATTACTCTCCCCCATTCCCCTCCACACATACACATCTAGTCTCAACTGGTATCACTAAAACTACATTTACATTTTAAAAATCCATTTAATATTTTAGTGACTGCATCATGGATACTGGAGGCAACTGAAAGCTTATTTTGGAAAATATGTAATTATGGGGTGAGGGGTGGGATGTGTGTGGAAGAAATTTAGTACTGAAAGAGCACTGATTAAGGAAATTCTGAGATTGAAGCTAAAGAAAATGTGTGAATTTGTCCAACCAAGGATGACAACTGTTTTCCGTGCTATCCTCCCCTCCCCCCAACAACTCCCAAAATAACCCATACAACAGTTAATTGTCCTTTAATGACCGTCTACCATTTTAAATTTTACAATGTTTATTTTATCTTGGAGTGAAGGGTACCTCCACACGGGGATCTCACCCCTTCTATCCACAAAGGGACTCAGCTGCCTTGGTGATACCATCTTCTTTTATTCCATACCTGAGCTTTTTCAGTTCAGTACAAGGTCCACAATGGAGAAAGTGAGCAGAACAGTGTAGGGAGGGGAACACACATCATCTTCTCTTCAGACCCATAGACCATAACCAGAAAAAGTTACACAGATGTGATTCCATAGAAGTCACAATGGCAGGAGGCAGGAACTGAGGGGAAAGGTGTCCTGCTATGAAATTCAGTGTTCCACATTTTCCTTGTGGCATCAGCAGAGTTTGGTTCCACAACAATGTCACAGGACACTGTCAAACAAAGCAGATAATTTAAAAGTAAGCCTGCTATAATGAAACAAATGCATCTGGTTGCATTTGTTCCCCTGGCTTTGCATCTATGCTATTTATTTCTGCTCCCTGGGTGGAAGACATTACCAATTATTTGATAGTTATTCTTCTCTTGAAAGAAAGAAAGAAAGAAAGAAAGAAAGAAAGAAAGAAAGAAAGAAAGAAAGAAAGAAAGAAAGAAAGAAAGAAAGAAAGAAAGAAAGAAAGAAAGAAAGAAAGAAAGAAAGAAAGAAAGAAAGAAAGAAAGAAAGAAAAAGAAATTCTGGGATTAGCCCTACTATGTGATATTTTAAGGTAACAGAGGGGAAAGCTGTAGACTTAGAAGAAGCTGCAGGAAGGAAAATAAATGAGCAATGGGAAAAGAACAGACAGCTCGTTCTCATCAAGAACAAAATAAAACTACTCCACTGTGCTGAGTCAATGGTTTCTGACCCCAGTTCATTTGAACTTAAATCAAGAAGGAACAGATGCATATTGAAGGGTGCACTTGGAAGCAAGAGATTTTGTGTCCATGGCTGATTGTTTGCTAGCAGTGGGATAGAAACAGAGGTAGGACTCCCAAAAATTATTACATAGTAGAACCTAAATTATTATTTGGGGATTGAAAATCAAGAGATAACAAGGATAAAAATTAGATAATCGCATATTTTATGGCAGTAAATTGACAATCGCTGACACACTGGGGGGGAAATCCATCATCAAAGTACATTTCAGTTATGTAAAAATATGGGAACTATACTATTGGAGAAATCCATGTCAGAGAAGGAAGACACTATATATGATTCCCATTCACAAAACTTTCTGAAAAGAAACAGCAGGCCCTGGAAGTGAAATTAGCTAACGATTGGTCTTTATGCAGTGTGTATTTGTGATCTTCTGTAACAATAATAGTAATGAATAGCACTGACTGCAAAATAGGAAAGCTTTATTTTAAAAATCCATCCACTCTCAGTAAACTAGAATTACAGGAAAGAAAAACAAGTTTTCAATAATATTCAAGCATTTGGGTTATTATTAAACAAACAACAATAATCCAAGAATAAACACAGGGTGTGTTCCTTCATTTTTATCCATTTATCTCTAAAGTGCTTCCAAATGTAAAACGTTAGAATGGTACAAAACACGAATCCATCCAGACGTCTGACCTAAGGCTTCCTTGGTTGGCATGTGTATTTTAATCTCCTTGCGATAGATTTCAACAGTATGGGGAAAAGCGGGTAGCGCGTGGGAAAGCCTATATGTGATCAATTGTTTTTGCTTTTAAAGGAAACTATTTCCTCTTCAGTCTTACGCAAAGCACCCATCGTTGGCGAAGCAATCATCCAGCGAACTCGTGGCTGGCATGTAGGCTACCCGTATCGGTCCTTAAACAAAGCCTCGCAGATCAAAATGTGCGGCGCTGTAACATAAGCATTCTCTGCCTGCGGCAGATGCGAACATTGGTCTCTGAGAAAAGTCTCATTGTCAAGAAATAACGTGATTCAGACTCATATGTTTCTTTAGCGTTTCTCCTCCACACTCGCGCCACTACACTCCGGTCATTTGAAGAAGTGGACTGTGCCCACCAAAGCTCATGAAACCATCTACACGCTTTGTTAGTCTTTAAAGTGCTACCAGACCATTTGTCGTTTTTCAGGTTTTTCCTGTTACAGACTAATTCGGCTACCCCTCCGAATTAGTCTGTAATAGGAAATTAGTCTGAAGCAACATAGTAGCCCCTCTAACCTGTCCACTGCTTCGAATATTCTTTACCTCTATAAGTGACGCAGAGCGGGGGATAAACGTGACAGGGAACGAATGTAAACGCAAATGAGATCTATTTCACCAACCTAGTTTAAATGTGGCAAGCCAGGGGAGCGCTGAGGTTTTTACAAGGATCTGAAAAGCTTAAGCGGGAGAAGAATTTTTCTCATATTTCCACGGCGCCCCCTAATGGAGGCAAAAGTCTCCGGACAAAATGAAATACTTCCGCTCCCGTTTCAAGAAAGCAGCTACCGAAAGTATTGCATCCCCTGAACCGCATGCACTCGGATTTTCTGTAGGTCGTGTATTTCAATGCATTAATCTCACATTCTACTCCTCTAGAATCTCTTTTCGTTATGTCTCAGAGAGTGGGATATGGGGAAATCCCTATCAATATTGTACACGAGGGAAATGTAATTCCTATACCAGGGGGATGTTTTTCATTACCCTATAGCACCCTTAAAGTTTCAAAGATTATATACGGATAATATATGCTTCAGGGCACACGAAACAGCCTAAAATCTAGCTATTTTGTGTGTCCTAAATTAAATGTTTAATATATATATATATATATATTGTGCATAGATTTATTTTAAAAAGCCAGCCTTGGTGGCACAAAATATGGGTTCCATATAAATCACATCCATTTTACTCCCCCTCATTGTTTTGTCTAGCAGTTGGTAAAATTCGGCCCCACATTTAGGGAGGGGAGGTCTGTAACTGACGACAGCGTGCTCTCTATGGGACGCTTTGCACTGACTGCTGTGAGATGTTCGCAGCTTTAACATAGCTCCTATTTCCCAGAGCATCTTTCTTGCATCCTGTGCAGCGGGCGTGCCTCTCCTTGCCAGGCGATCTCTCCTTTTTAATGCCCCTCACGCATCTTAGTCTCCTGAAGGAACTAAGAGCTGCCCTGTCTCTCGGGGGGTTGTGTGCGTGAGCCAGAGGCCAGGTGAGCCGATCCCTCGGGATTGCTCTGTATTCTAGGACCCTTTCATATCGGATCGCTGCGCGCTTCCAGGAGTGTGGGGCGGCGAAGCGCAATTAGTGAATCGCGTCAGTTTCCTTCAGCCCCGAGCGGCTGGGGGCGGGGGCTGAGGAGGAGGAGGGGAAGGAGAAGGGAGGGTAATTCATTAAGAGACAATCACTCTACTTTTGTGACATCACCCCACTGCTTATATACTTAGGGAATGGTCCAGGGTTCCCCTTATGGGTTCAGACGGTCACAAAGTCCTCTCAAGGCAGCGAGGGAAGGAAGCAGCTGTACTTTCTCTCTCTTTCTGTCCGTGTCTGTGTCTGTCTCTCTCATCTCTTCTTCTTAGTATTGATGGACTTTACTTTCTAGAGGGCTGAAGATGGCAAGAATGAGAATTCAACTGGTGTGTGTGATCCTGCTGGCTTGCACCTCCTGGAGCCTCTGCTCAGGTAAGCTGGGCTTTGCGACTTCTTTGGGATTCCCTTCTAAGCAGTGTATTGATGTGGGGGTGTCTGTTCCTCTCCCCAAACCTACCTCTGTGGTTAGTTATAAGACTGATTTGCATTTAAGCCAGGGAAAGTGGAAGGGTTTTGTGTGGGTTTTTTAAAAAGTTTTTACATCCGTTTAGTCATTTTGAGATGGGATAGTAGTATAGTAGTCCTTCCTATCAGATCAAAAGAAATAAAGTGAATTAACTTGCACACACCTGGAGCCACCCCTGATAATGTGTTGAAGGACAGTTTCTCTGTCATTCCCATGAATTTGTCCCATCACTTTCACCTGCTCTCTCACAGCATCAATATCAGATGTTTTTTAAAAGTTATAAAATAGCCTTTGAGGATGTGGCCATTCACTTTGTAACAAATATTGGAAGGCATTTGTGATCTATGGGCTATTATGGTGTTCTCTCAAATATCTTAGGCAATATCTTTTCTATCACTCATATGAAGCCTTGAAAAATCCTCACCAAAATAATTATATGTGTACTTAAATATACACTACATGTGTCATATCCATCAATGATATGGATACAAAAACTGAAGCTGGAGTGTTAAAAGAATCCTTACCAAATTACCGAAGGGGGAGGAAAGCTAAAAGCTTGCCCAAATCACATCATAGAAGAATAAACTACAGTGACTTTCTACTCCAAGTGTAATTGCTTGAAATAGCCAGAGGATAACAGATGATCTGTAACACATATTCATAATTTCTTGGGGAAAATAACATAGCTAAATGTATACATAAACATGTAAAATGCTATGCAATGACTTGTACAGCTATACAATCACACACACAAGCATATGCAGCAGACGTCAAAACAGACTTGCTAACTTATAAAATAGATTAGTACATGATTAACATGATTTATGATACTATGAAATATACTGAAAGTGATACACATATTGAGGGAGGGTCTAGGACTTAATATACTTACCCCATTTTAGCATGGAGGGGAAGGAACAGATGAGATAATCTCGAGGGCCTACCTTTCTAAAGGTCAATGAAATGCTAGGAAAATGGAAATATAATATGTGGAAATTATAACCCTTAACATTCAATTTTCAGAATTCTGTTTCATGGTGTATTCAGGAGTATCGGGCTCCTCCCTTTAGACTAAAATGTCTTACCTTGTAAACGTCTATATCAGGTAGTATATTAGCATTGTTCAAGAAGATAAATGGTTATGCCTTAACAAGATGTTAAAGGCATACTCACAAAATATTTTGAAGAGAATAACGAGTAAAATAGGTGTTAGTATTGGATGGTGTGAGAAGCGTAAGCAAAATCTAACACACAATGGATCTTTGGATCTGATACTGCTTCTGCTCAAAGAGATGGAGTTTTGTAATGACTTGTTCTCAGCAGGATCTGTTTCCCAGAATAATAAAGCAGTGAGAATAACGACCATTCTTAGTTTTTAGGTAGCGAAGCAGGTTCGTATCCTAACGGCCATAGTAGCACCTGATTTAATTTGCCAGTAAAGTCAATGGAAAGTCTCCCATTGATTTCACTAGACATTGGACTGGATCTGTATTGAAGACAGTAGGACATACCATAATTAAAATGATTTATTTTGCTTAAAATTATAAAAAGGTGTACCTTGGACAGAATGACTTGCTCCTAGTGGAAAACTCTGCACTCTTTTTTTCTAAGTCCCAGAACATGTATTTTGCTTTTCTTTTGAAAATAAGGTTTCTACCAAAGGGAAAAGATAGCATGTACAATTTAAATATATAACAAAGTGCAGAATTTCAATTCAGTTAAGGTATGAGTCAGAAAGAGAAGAGCAAACTTTGTATTCGGAGCTCTCTCTAATTCTGCCCCCATGGCATCCCTGCCTTCAACTCTTCCTTCACTGCTTCCCGTGACTGGTGCTTATCTGCCCATCTCTCTTTTGCCTTCTCCTATGTCTTTTTTTTTAAGCTGACTCCTGAATCCATGCTTCTCTCCCTCCTACCCTTCTAACTTGGAACAGTCTCCCTGCTTAGGTATTCAAGCTTTTTTGCTCTCTTCTTTCAAAATATTGCTTAGCACCTCCACATTCCATACAACATTACACATATCATGGCCATTCTACATGCTCTATTTTTAGTTTGGATTTTGTAGTGTAAACTCCTTAGGACAGAGTCCCGTTCACAGGACTTTTCAAAGGTACTACGATGCTGTATTGATAACTGGTGCAGAGGAGGTCTGCTGCAGTTGTTAGGGGGTATGAAGAACCTATCTTTCAAGAGGAGGCTAAAAAAGTTTGGTTTGTTTAGCCTAGCAAAATGTAGGCTGGGATATGATTACACACTACAAATACATCAAGATGAAAATGCCAGGAGGGAGAAGAGATATTTAAGCTAAAGAACAATGTAGAATAATAATAGGTAAAAGAAGGTTTCTGACCAGAGGAATCGGGTTCTGGAACAGCTTCCCAATATGAGTAGTAGGGACAAACAGAATAACTACTTTTAAGATGAAGCTAGATAATCTTTTTATAGGAATATATATCCTAAGGTTGCAGTTGCAGGGAACTGGACTGGATGATCCAAAAAGCCTTCCCAGTCTTACTTTCTATATTCCTATGACTGCCAAGGTAGTAGTAGTAGTAACATAAAATAAAATAATAATAATAATAATAATAATAATAAACCCAACTCTTGTATAGCACTTTTCATCCATAGATCTCAACCCTGAATGGAACTGGCCAACAGATTCTACTGTGTAGACCACCTACATAATAGCAATCACAACACTGACCACGCTAATGCAGCTGAGATTTACCATACATTGTTATGATTGTTAGGATGCCTAGAGCCTCACACAGGTTTATCTTTTTAATTATTTTTTAAAATCTAAGTATATGTATATTTCAAATTCTAAGTATTTTTTTTTAAATCTAAGCACTGCAAGAGGGAACCTGAAATTCCTGAGAGTTCCCACGTTTTCTAGATTTTTAATGTGATTTACTGATTGGCTTGGATTTAGTGTTGATTTTAGAAAGTTACAAAACAATTAATGAATTAAAATTTGCTTCAAGAGCGGTCTTTAATGATTTCTGGACATTCACCATAATTTTTGAGTTATGTTTGCTTAATTTTTGAAGTAATTAACCTCTTTCACATAATTCAGTGCAAAGCAGAATAAAGTTCTTTCTGCATGATCCTTCTAAAATAATGTTCCCCTATCAAATAAGTCATCAGATGTGGTAAAATATTGTGCTATGTAGGGCCAACTAAATCAGTAGAAAGGAATTATTCCACTACAATAAATCTCAGACACACTCACACTCTTAAAAAGTCAATAAGCCAAATTCCAATCAGTCTGAAATCCTGGTATGGGTAAAATTTACGCTGATGTACCGTAGATGAGAGTTTTGCCCATTAACTATAACTGCTATTAATATTTATTCTTTAAAAACTTAATTCCATCTCTATTGTGAATAAATGTATTTTTAAAATAAAGAATTAGAAAGTCAGCTTCTAAAAGTTTGCAAAGGTGACAGACAAGCTTGTTAAGATGATAATGGCATCATACTGACAATTGATGAGACGATTGGGCAAAATTTTTATTTACAGAAATGGCTACAAATTATGAGCCTGAGATCAGTCCATTAAAGTGAATGGAAATCTTTCAGTTGAATTCAGTGACTTTCGACCAGGCCCCAGAACAATGGCGAATGATTGCTTATAGATGCATCATTAACTTATGTTGTATGTCCGTTAAAAGACCCTTGCAGTCTGGATCATAGTCTAAAAAAACAAGACACTCGCATTATTGTTTATCCAGTATTGAAGTAAAAGAGCTCTTTTTGAGATATGCCTACATCCTATATGCTGAAATCAAATTACTCCGATTTGTGATGAAATAGTACACACATGTTTCTGATTTATTCCTAGATTCAGAAGAGGAAATGAAAGCGTTAGAAGCAGATTTATTGACCAATATGTATACATCAAAGGTAATTCCTTTTTTAAACCTTTAGCTGACTTGGAGGGAGCACATGAATTCTCATTACAAGACTGGAAGACTTTGCACAAAGTAATAACCTACAGTCTAGACATAAAAGTTCAGTACAAGGCATTACTTTGGTGCAACATTTTCTTCTAGTTCAAAGGAAGACTAGAGGTGTTGATGTGACAGAAAAATTAAAGTGTTTCTCACTTGTGGTGCTGGTACTTTCATTAAACTGTTCAGGTTGTATTTGGGGTAGAAATGTAGATTTATTGGAGAAAAGTGTTTCCAATAGGATTATGTCTGAACTGATCTTGAATTAATGCATAAATGAGGTTTTATTGTACTTTTTCCACATATGCATAAATTATCATATTCAGAAGACAAAAACTGTTGCCCACACGTGCTGCTTTTGGATTAGGAATAATATAGCTGTTTTAGTGATCATGGAGAACACCTGAAAAATAGTAAAAAATATCAGCAAATAGTTTCCTTTCTGAGTGACCAAAGAACCAGCCATAGATTTATCTTCTAAATGCTCAGAGTTCAGTGATTTAAAAAAAGCTTTCAATGGGTAAAATATCAAAAACTGAACATATATCCCTCTCCATGAATGAAATTGAAATTAATAGGCAGTAGGTTTAAAAACAAACAGAAGGAAGTTTTTCTTCACTTGGCACACAGTCAATCTGTGGAACTCCTTGCCACAGGATGTGGTTAAGGCTAGGACTTTACCAGGGTTCAAAAAAGAGCTAGATTGATTCATGGAAGTTAGGTCCATCAATAGCTATTAGTGAGGATGGGTAGGAGTGATGTCCCTAGTCTCTGTTTCTCTGGAGCTGGGTGACAGGAGAGGGATCACGTGAGGATTACCTGTTGTGTTCCCTCCCTCTGGGGCATCTGGTATTGGCCACTGTTGGCAGACAGGATACTGGGCTGGATGGACCATTGGTCTGACCCAGTATGGCTATTCTAATGTTCTTATGTTCTAAAGTTTTTGGCTGCTACCTGTCAAATGTGAATGTTTTGTTTTTGATACTTCACCTATGGGAAGCTTTTACGTAACACCATGATGTATCATGAAAGCATGAAAGGAAGAAATGTGTGTGTGTGTGTGTGTGTGTGTGTGTATATACACATGCGCACACACATTTCAAGCTTTAATGATACATGATTTATTTATTTACATAGATTTTAAACAGGATGTTTTAGCCCTTTTCACAAGAGTGGTCAAAACATTTTGCATTTTAATGGAAACTCAGGAGAAAATTGTCATACATTTTAATTCCACAAATGAATGTCTAATTACTGGGTTAAAGAAGAAAATTACCTTTGGGCTGTTATTCCACATTTTCTCACCTCAAAGTTCCTCCCTTATGCTTTCTGATACCACATGATATCAGGTGCCAATGGAAACAAGAGAATGGATTAACTGGATATATCGTTTGATCTAGTATGGTAATTCCTAGATTTCTGTGTTCCAAATCAGTAAGGTAACATGGCCCAAATATCAAACAAACCTACTTTCTGACTCCTGATGGTCCAGGAAAAACTCCTGCAGTTAGGCCCAGACTTAGGGCCAGGTGAGCAAGGCAGTTGCCTTGGGCCCCTCACCTTCAGGGCTCTGCGCTGCTCAGCACCCGCCTGCCCATCGACTTGCTCGCTGCCCTGGCTGGGAGCCGTCCTGCCACGCGGTGCAGCTAGGGTTGCCAGATGGTTTAACCAAAATTACCTAACACCTGCCCCCAGAACAAAACAAAAACAAAAACAAAACCACTGTGGAAAAAAATCTGTTAAAAAAAAGGGGGAGGGATACCAAAGTTTTGAGCTATTAAAAAAATTATTTGAAAAAAAAAAAAAAAGCATGTCCCCTTTAAGAAATGCTTTTGAGGCTTTTTGGCCCTAACAGGCTGCAAGCGGCTGTCCACCATCTTGTCTTCCTGCTCCGGGCCAGACAGCTCCCCTGTAGAACCAGGTAAGCACCCAGTATTTTTGTCTCCTGGCCAGGAAAAAAAAATCAGAAAATACTGGACATTTTAGGTGTCCGGTATTTTCTGGATTTTTTTATCGGACAGGAGGCGAAAATACTGGACTGTCCAGGTGCAGCTAACCACAACATGCCACTTGGGCCCCATAAACTCTTTGGCCTGCTTGTAGTAGGGAAAAGATCAATGGGGATTCTTTTCCTGGGACCAATTTAGGGTTAGGATTCTGCAAAAGCATTCTTCTGCTGAACCCCACAGGGCTAAAATGCTCTTGATGGAGTCCTAGCACCAATGAAGCTAGAGGGAGTTTTCTTATTGACATCAGTGGAGCCAGGATCTCACAACTGATTGCTCCCTTCCCACATGACAAACAAGAAACACTAAAAAAAAAAAGTGTGTGGTGATTGATTAAGAATATGCTAAAATTGAATCAGAGTTGATTTTTGTTATGTGTAGTGTTGGGAGAGGCAACTTGCTGTTAAGGCCTCCCTCAGTCCAGAAGGCTTTATAGTCCATTAACACAGTTCAAGTGACTTAATAATAAATACATCTGTCTTAACAAAATGGACTTGTGATAAGAACTTAGCTTGTGGTGACACAGCTGTGAATCTCAGACTCCATGATATACTGTGCGTATTCTCTTCAAATTCAAGTAAAGTATAGTGAAGTCCCTCAAAAGTCACCTTTTGTTTGGATGAGATAACACCATTCCAGCAACGGCATCTTCAATTATGTCACCAATTTACAGGGATAGTAAATTATGAACTTTGTGCTGGTATGCCGCCTTCATCAGATCAAAACTTCATTTCTAGTGACTATTTTAATTGTGTAAAACAACATGAGGCACATTTTGGGATGGAACATGTGGTAGTTGACCAGAGCTTCCTGAATTAATGTCTGTTGACTGCCACTTCATATTTAATTTAAATGGGGAATAACTACTTTTATTTTTCACTAATTGTCTGAGATATGGAGTTTCTAGTCCAATCAATCTCTAATAATTTTGTTGGCCTTCACGTCGAAGAGAAAAAAGTAAACCTGTTTTAGTAAGTCAGAATTAAGAAATGTGGCAAGTTGTCAGCCATATTCATACTGCTTAGCATTCCTTGTACATCCATAAGATATTTTCAGCAAGTGTGTTCTGACTGCATAGTATGTCCTAGTGCTCAAATTATTTAAAATGATTCACAGCTCAAGTGACCTCTGACCTATCCTTCCTCAATAGTAAGAGAGTGAAGGACTCTTCTTTGACTAAGTGAATCTACAACTTACCATAAAACATGCCATAACCTACAGTCGATGGTACTGACTTCACAAACTATTGCCCAGTGTCCATTCCCTCCTTTTCTAAGTAAGCATTTGGGTGCCAGGTCTTTCTCAGTCAAGCTTTAGATCAGGGCATGGCAGTCTGGTAGACGTCTTCTTCCTGGGCACAGAAAAGGGAAGCACATCCATACTCATTACTCATTCCGACCATCTACATCATTTGACTCTACTGATCACCAAATACTTTTGTCACATCCCTGATGGATGGAGAAGTTCCTGGGGCAAATGGGAGCCCCCCAAAATGGTTTAGGTCTTTTTCTCTACAACAGTTCCTCTATCTCCAGGGTTCTCACCTATGGAATCCCACAAGACTTACTTTTCTCTCTCATTTTACTCAACATTTACTCAGCAATTTGGAGACCTAGAAAGACAACACAGCCTGAAGTGTCATCTGTATACACTCACTTTGCATAAAACAAACAGCACTGGTGCCCAGATTTCTGTGCCTAGCTAAAATTGGCACCTGGGTGAAGAACAACTTGCTAAAGAAGAACTGAAATGATGCTGGTAGAATGTGGAGTCACTTTAAAGACCATGCCTCTTCTATAATATTCTATGCTTTTTAGGCATCTGTTCTCAGACTATTAAACTTGTCAACAACCAGGGTCATTTTCAGCACCTCATTGCTATAGAATGACACAAAAGCAATATCCAGTATTTGTGGGTGTAAAATCTGCCCACTACTGTGTCTGGTCAGATGATATAGCACTCTCCTATCAGATGTAGCCCTGGCTTCAGTCATCCATGCATTCATGAGCTCTAACTTGGGGTATGTCTACACTGCCAACCTAGTTCGAACTAGGGTGGCTAATGTAGGCATTCAGACTTGCAAATGAAGCCCAGGATTTAAATATCCCAGGATTTATTTGCATGTTCCCGGACGCCACCATTTTTAAATGCCCCGTAGTTCGAACTCCTTGCCTGCGGCTACACGTGGCACGGACTAGGTGGTTCGAATTAAAGTTCCTAATTTGAACTACTGTTACTCCTCCTGCAATGGGGGAGGCAGTGTAGACATACCCTTGGATAACTGCTACTCATATGTGCAAGGACATCAATGTACCTTGGAAAAAATGCAACTTGGTTCAAACTCAGCTTGTCTGCTTAGCAACAGAAAAAAGGAAGGAGGTTTTTTACATTATTATTTCTATTTTTAAATATCTTGGAGGCACTCCAATACTACACTATTGGTGGCAGATGAACAACTAAAAAATATATTTCCTATATACATGACATGTCTTGTTCTGCCAATATACCAGGCTACACTGATGTCCTGTTGAATTCACCTGAATATCTATTTGCAGAACACACTGAATTATTCTATTGTGGAAAAAGGATGAAACATCTAAGCAATAAAAATCATACTACCTGGAAGAATAAAGTGCTCTCTCATGAAAAAAAAACAACAAGCACACACTCACTGCAGAGCAGCAATCAAATACTGTACTATGTGACTTCCATGCACTGTGGCATATTCAAGGTCCAAGCATAATTTTTTGGTTCCAGTACAAACTTGTACCATGGACCTTCTCTCATCCATATATTACAATTTGCAGTCTGGGTCAGCCTCCCACAGGACCTACAGGCCCAGATAAACTGTACGCTCCCCCCTCTTTCTGGGGGCCCTGAGTATACCTTCAGAACTCCATAGCCAGTGTCCTCACTGGTTGAGCTATTTCTGGCATAAAATTATCTGAATTGGTTTGATGTTCTATTTTTTAAAATCTCTTTTGCGGAGGATGAATTAGAGGATAGAGAGAGCAAGAGCTGAAATGAATTTGTTTGTATAAACTTTGTAACATTCAAGATTGATCTGTGTTCTAGCAGCTAATACTATGCACACAGGACACTATAATTTACGACTACATCAAAAGAGTCTCCATAGGCACTATCTGACCACAATCAGAGGTAAGCCAGCTACCGTGTGACCAATTCCATTTGGTGGAATTCAGAATCAATTTATACCACCCGGCTATTTCTTGAGGGTAAACAATTAGAACTGGTTGGAAACTGTGATGTCACAGAGTTTGGCTGGAAAAATGCTGATTTGTTGAACATGAAATGTTTTGCAAAAGCAGTTTGAGTTTGACATTGTTGCATCCCAGTCAGGGTTCTGAAAACACCCTGTCCATCATGCAGATTTATGCTTAATACAGATCTTCCATGTGAAAGCTAACAGGCTTCCTGACATGAAACTGGGAGTCTGAAAAATGTGGGAATTCTGGTTCTAACCTAACCTAGCCTCTAACTCAGGCTTGGCTCCCAGATCCACAGGAAGGAACCTGAAAGCCCCAGGAGATCGAGCTTCAGGCTTTTGGCTCCACTGGGGAAAAAAAACCCTAGAAAACCTGGGAGCTCTCTGGAATTTCAGGTTCCATCTTGCAGTGCCTGGAAATCCTGGGACAGGCTTCCAGGATCCACAGCAGCCCTACTATGCAGACTTCCCTGGGACCCCAAAGCTTCCCGACAAATAAGCCAGCTGGATCCCTGTGTTCCCTGGCTTCTCACTGGACAGTTCTGGGGTCAGTTGGCCCAGGAGTTTGAAAGCTCTGAATTCCCTGCGCTGTTAGTCTGTATTGGGAGTCTGCCTCAGAATTGCAGGGAGTTCAAGCAGCATCTAACTGAAAAGGACATTTTTGACAGTTTCATGGCTGCCATTGGAATAGCAGCTGTGAAACTAACACAAATGTCCATTTCAACTAGCTGCTCCCAAGGAGCAAATTTAATTTCAGAAGTACCATGTAAATTCAATATTAATTTTTTATTATTTTCTGGTTTGGGGGAAGTTTCTGTGTCTAAAAAAAAAAATCAGAATATCAACATATATCATGAGCTAGAAAGTATCAGTGCTGGCTAACTCTATTAACAAGTGGGACACAAACTTTCAGAAATACATAAAAAAGAAATAGAAAAGGCCGACTGTATTTCTGAGTCCAAAAAACTCTCAACATTCTATTTCATAAGAAGAGCTATCAATGCAAAACCATATATCATATTCACTGTATGAATTCTTCAGTGCCTATAAATCTCAAAGCCAGATTCATACTACAAACAACCTCTGCTGTTTTATGAAATCACTGCCAGATTCTTTTTTGAACTAACCTTTAGTATATTAGCGGCATCCCGTGAGACTGTGGTACTTTGATCTCCTTCATGGCTGTTTTCTAAACCATAGCATAATCATTTGTAGTCACTTATGTGAATGATAGTCAAGAACTGTGTGGAAAATTCACCATTCATTGAATGTGACCCAGGATTCTTGAGCTCCATGAGTGTGAGGTTATGCATTATCATATCACCAGACAGTTCGCACAACTTATAGACACATACTCAGTGTCTGTTGTTACAGTGAAGTAACAATCTTCTTCTCTTCACTCCATCAGGGGAGGTTTCTAAGGATCAGAGTTTTATAATAACAATACCTAGCTCTTACATGGTGCTTTTCTGCTGTAAAGTTCAAAGTGCTTAAGAAATCAGCACCCATTTTTTAAAGATGGGGAGTTGTGGCTTTGGAAGTTGACGTGAGTTGCTCAAGATAACTCAACAAGCCAGTGGGCAGAGCCAGGTACACAGAGTCCTGGTCTGGTGCTGTAACTAGGAAGTCATAGTCCTCTGTAAATAACCCTCATATATGCAGTCTTTTGCCTGACAATTAACCTAGTCAGTCAGTTCTTAAGGGCATAAGATCACATTCTGATCCAATATTGCTGCAATCAGAAGAAATTACCCTAAAGTTAGAGGAGTTACATTGACATAAATGTGGCATAAATGGGAATTTGGGTCCATTATACCTAAGATAAATTGGAACATCTTACAAACAATGCTACAAAGACCAATAACTACCACACATTATCCAAAGGGGACTCTTCTCCTGGTCCACCTAGTAAAAACTGTACTAAATTTGACTTAGCTCGGGGTTGCTACTTGCATATGCCACCCATGTCTTACAAAAATTGTTCTTTGACATGTCAACACCTTCAAAACCTAAAGGATACTGCAGCACTACTGAAAGCCACAGAATCTTCCTTCACATACTGAAAACATCCTTCCTAGTGCATAGGCATGGAAAGCTTCATCTTTTGTGTGAAAAAATTCTGTCCTTTTTATGCCACAAATAATTTAAAGTAAACCAAAGGGAGTTTTGAAATTGAAATGGGCACTTTGTTAATTTTTCTAAATTCATCTCCTGCTAATGAAATCAGGCATTCCATGAAGAGGTTAATTGTTATGAACCTGTCACATCCTTCCAATTTATTCAAAACTCTAATTACTCACCTGAGTGGGAGACCAGATGAGCCCTAAGTAAACAAAATAAAACACAAAGTTTTAAGCAGCCAAGGATGTGTTTCCTTTTCAGCTACAAAACAAAATACACTTTTCTGAACAGTGAAAGCAAATATTGCTGGGAAAGCCAAGCTTGTCTAACAAATAGCTAAATTTTGCCCACTTCGCAGTACACTTCTGTCTGAGGGAAGACTATGGTCTAAAGGGAATTTATTTTAAAAGTGCAAACATTAATTCAAATTTCTGTTGCGTTCTTAGTCTGTTTTTATGACATTTGTCTCCATCTCTCCCCAAAACAAATCAAAAAGCCCGAAACAAAAAAACCTCAACCCCAGAACCCCAACCCTAAAACCAAACACAAAATACAAAACCAAACACACACAACCAAAACACAGCTAACAATGAAAACCCTATAAATCCAATATACAGCCCTTCCCCTTCACCATGCTATCACTACATAAAATAAAAGTCAGCTATATTATTTCATACTGTCCTCCAGTCACAAGGCTTGGTCTCTACATTAGTATTTGTTCCTGGTAACATACAAACAAATACACTTTAATTCTTTTTTGAACTAAGCTTAACATTAATTTGCAACAAAGGAGATTTCGGTTAGATATTAGAGGAAAAAAAACTAAATATAAGGCAAGTTGAGTATTGGAGTACAAGGGGGGAGGGGTGTTGTGGAATCCCCACCATTAGAGGTTTATAAGAATAGATTAGATAGTCATCTATGAAGAATGGGTCAGGTATATTTAAACTTTCCTCAGGACAGGTGGATTGGACTAGATGACTTCCTGAGATCCCTTCCAGCCGTTTCATTTCTATGAATCAGTGCATGACATGGATCATTTGGGAGCTATGAGATCAGTGAACAAGAAGTTACTGCTCAGCTTATTCTTTCTTGTGTCTAGAACTTTAATGTCTCTAGTTCCTGTTTAAAGGAAATGACTTTCTGTGCTGGAGGGGAAACAACATTTTAAAGATGAGAAAACAGATGGAGAACCCAATGAGCAGAAAATATGATGGAATAATGAAGCACTGAGTGAAATCAAGGCAAGATGGGACCTTAATGGATCAACCAGGACAGTTGATACAGAGTCTCTGTCTGGAGATCCAGCTTAACTAGGATGAAATCTTCCCATATAAGTAAATTATTTTAGAGTTTGATGGCTCTTACATAGCTGAGCTCTTATTGCTCACCCAGTCTTACAGCTTCAGTATCCATTACCAACCCTTATTCAACAAATTGTGAAACTGAAGATGAGCATATAATACCAAACCTATCTTCATATTTGCAAACTTCTCTCTTATGACAACCCCGCTTCTCTTCCACAATGTATTGTCTTCTCCCTACCCACTGTTACAAATTCAACTTCCTTTCATATTTCCTGATCTCCAACACTTTTTCCCTAATCCAATCATCTTGAACTCCCCTTCTTTCTACTAGATCTCTCCGTTCTACCCAATGTGCCTGCCTCCTCACTTGCTCCGCATTCTGTTTGCCTACTAGGGCCTTCCCCTACCACCAGCCCTGTTGGATATCTGCTCCCACATGATTTGCCTTTCTGCTGACTTTGGATATTTAACTCTGAATAGATGTACCCAAAATTTAGAATTTTCCCTCTTGATAAGGAGTTTACACAACCATTGTCATTCATGTCTATCTCATAATAATGGTAATAGGTGGCACAGATATTTATAGAAGACCAATAGCATTAATCTTTTGCATCCCCATTTTGTAATGCAATTGAATTGCATGGGAATATGTTCAGAATTGCAGAATAAAGGTGCTGAAACCTTTTCCAACTTGCCCTACAAATAAATTCCATACCACGTATAAAGTTCAAAGTGGCTTCCTAGGGAAGAAGGCATCAAAGTCAGCTCAGATCTATTCCCTAGGCCACACTCTAGATCCTCACCAACATAAGAGTCACTCTCAGCTCCTGTATATAAATGTAGGTTAACAAGTTACCTTCCCCAGTGAGTAAGCAGAATCCACTCAGTCTATTCTCATTATCATCAACAGGTGCTAGAAGCGAGGCTGTGAGGTGTTTTAGAGAAAAAACACCTCACCCATTGCAAGAATACTTTGAGTCTTCCATTTCTTCATTATTTCCCTTCATGTTTTTCTCCACAAACTTACCCCACACCACTACCCATAAAGAAGCAGATACTGAATAGCTCATCTATATTTGCTTAATGTATGTACACATCATCTTACCCTGTAATTTCATTTTGGCACTCTGCAACCCACTATGCTCTGCAGACAGCTCCTTACACAAGACTATAAACTGAAGGCGACTGCTGCCTTACACACCTGTGTCTAGAAAAAGCATACCCCTTTCAGGAGCAGACAAGTACCCCATTCTGCTTTGCAGTTTGGGGAGGAAGATCCTCTTGCTCACAAGGATGTAGATTGACTCATCATGCTTATTGGTTAGGCTGAGTTCCCAGCACCAGAAGGTCACCAACAAACCTGATTCTCCACACCCTTGAACCTTATAAAACCATTTATACTTACGCAGAGTGGGGGTGAAATATACCATTCTGAATTGATGGCAGTTTCCTATCACATTGCACATGAATCCATTGAATGCAAGCTGCTTGAGGATCAGACCCTGTAGGCTTAATAAATATTTGTCTTAAGTACAGCACCCCATAATCACTGCCTTCAATTTTGGTAGACAAAAACAAACAAAACCCCTAAAGAAAATATGCTGTTCCCATTACGAGGCTTTGCAATGTCACACTGCAGTTGCTAAAGAGAAGACAGCATTTCATGTAGTGTCTGTTTTGTATCTTTCAGATTAACAGAGCAAAACTTCCTTACTGGAAGATGACCCTGCTAAATGTGTGCAGTCTTATAAACAACATAAACAATCAAGCAGAGGAACCAGTGGAGTCTGAGGAAGATGATGTCCTTCAAAGAGGACAGTTTCCTGCTGCTTTGGATGGCTCCAACTTGGAAGCGATGCTGGCAATATACCAACTCCAAAAAGTTTGCCACAGCAGAGCCTTTCAGCAATGGGAGGTAAAGCAACATGTCACTACTGCATTCACTTGAAGGACTCTGCTTTTATATTGTATTCATATTTTGAGAGAGACTTAAAAACCTAGATCCTGTCTGCTACTTATGGCCTCTTCAGAGCCTTAGTATCTTTGGCCAAAGCGTCCCCCTTCTACATTCTTGGGCACTTCCTCCATTGTTGGTTATCCATCTTGTTGCTGCTCTCCATTGTTGGTGGTTTTATTTAAACTGTCTTGTAGATGTATTATTTGTGAAGCGCTGCAGGTTGCTTTGGACTAGATCAATGAAAAATACTAGCTCTTAGTCATTTCTCCACACTTTGTAGCTATTCCTCCAAAAACTAAGCAGGATCATGACAGAACAGAACATTAAACTCTGTTATACTGGAGTAGAGGTCACCTGGGTTTACACAGGTGTGACTAAAAGCAGAGTCATAGATGGCCTTCTGTACGTGCATAGAATCATTGGGCTCAAGTCATAGTTGCCTATTTGCACTATGTGAGTACAGCATGTATACAAAGCCACCACAGTTGCCCTGGGGAATACCAAAAAGCAGGGGGTTTCCACCTTACCAGAATTGCTTTATGCAAACTTAGGGGACCTTCTAGTGCCCTGAGGCCCAGAACGGAGAGTGCAAAAAAAAAAAAAGTGGTGGTTCGTTCTCTCGTTCTCTCTCTCCTCCTCCCCTCATCACAGCTGAGGAGTCAATCCATTGGCTCTGCTGGACCACAGCAGTGTGCTGCCTGTGCATCACATTCCTTTGAATCAGCTGCAGTTGTGTTTACACAGAATGGCAGCAACAAGTCTCAGAGTCCTTTTCATCACTACATTTTACACTGCAGCATACTACCATTACCATGATACTGAGGTGTTTCTTACCCTGGAGAGGCGAAACGGAGGGTCGACAGGTTCATATAAGTCATAGAAAAATTCTGGTCCTGGTGCAGCTTAGATGTAAGGTAAAGGAGTGCAAAGTAATATTAATTGAGTTTAATAGAGAAGGGGAGGAGACTGAGGGAAGGCAGTGTTAAGAAAAGGGCTCCACTGCCAGCAATGAACAGTACAGTACCCACCGTCCTCTGATCCTATTAATTCAACCTCTGTTCCAAAGCCCACAAAACTCACTTAGAATCTTCCTATTGATTCCAACAGATTTTAAATTAGGTCCCATTTACATAGTGATAATAGATGCTGGTGCCCCAAACCAGGGTTTAAGTGAAACCAGAGCCACCCAGAACAGAATTCCAATAAACATGTTCAAACCTGTAGGAACCCTGGGTGCACCACATTGGGCTGAAGACCCAATCCTCAGCCTCTCCCACAGGTCTGAAGCCCCAAGCTCCGAGATTCCAGAAAACACTCAGAGAAAATTTAAGCATTACCCCCAAACAATTAAGTTATGAATGCTACGAAAATTTAGTTTATTGACCCTTTGTCAGACAGTTGGATTGAGTTTGATCATTAAAAGGTTTAGTAATAAGAATGGATTGAATCAGCTCAGATAAACTAAGAACCAACCTGGCCCTTCATCCATAACTGAAAGCACAATTGTTTTTGAACCATCTGATATTAACCTTCCTGTTTATATTTGCACATTTGTGGTTTGAAATTTTTTATATATTTCTCAATTTGCCTAATCATGAAAGTAAAGACCCAGTAATATTGTGAGGAAAGCTGAAATAAGCAAGAAGTAGAAATCCATAAGAATTCCAGCCTACATTTTAAACTAAAGATGTTTAAGAACTTTAACTTCTGAAAGCTAAGCCCAGATTAAATAAAAGTTCCCAGGGTAAAATCCTGGTGCCAAGTTAATGTCAGTCCCATTTACATCAATGAGATCTATTTCACCCCTTCCCCACAAATTTGAGATTCTCATCAACAATGTGATTATTGATTAGGCAGATATTGTTTTATAATTAATTCCTTGACATAAGTAGTCTAAAGTCCATTGTATTTGTTTCTAATGGATACATAGAGGGTGTGTCTATACAACATCCTTAACTTGAAATAAGCTATGCAATTTGCACTATGAAAAGTGAGTAGTTTATTTGGAGGTTATTTCGAAATAAAGTGCTATTTCGACAAATCCCTTAACCCATGTGGAACGAGGATTACAAGAATGCTGGAATAGCATGCTCCTTATTTTGAAATATATTTCAAAATAATGAGCGTGTTTAAAGATGCTGTATAGATGTAGCCTAAGGGTGCATCTACACAGCAGGGCTTAACTTGAAATAAGCTACACAAATTGAGCTACATCAATTGCATAACTTATTTCGAAATAGCTTATATCGAGTTTTGGTTTTGTCTACACAGAACTTATGTTGAAACAGAGCACTCTTCCTCCGACTTCTTTTACTCCTCATGAGGGTTACAGGAATCTGAGTAAGAAGTCCTCCAGCTTGACAGTATTTTGACATGTCAAAATAACTGCTGGCTGTGTAAACATGGACAATGTTATTAAGAAATAACACTAGTTATTTTGAAATAATGTTGCTGTTTAGACATAGCCTTAGAGATCTGTAGATTTACAAAAATAACAAAGAGATAAATATTTTTCTTTACCTTTAATCCAAAGAAATCAAGAGATACCACAGTGTCTTTTTTCACATTTTACAGTTACTTCAGCAGGATGGTTTCAATCAAGAGGAATCAAACCAAGATATAATGAAGAGAAAAACTCCTTATATCCTGAAACGGCAACTACATGTTAACAAAGCCAGAAGACCGTACATACTCAAGAGAAGTTCATACTACTGATGCAGCAAAGACAGCAATGTATATTTAGTTTGAGCAACTGTGCTTTATGGTTATCTGATTTAAATCTAAAATCATATTTGTGTGAAAATATACTGTGAAAAATCATCAAGATTATAACATAACTGTGTCTTTTTTGCATTGTTGTTTCTTGAATGTGATTTTTCCTACTTGAGATTAATTGGACCAATACATTTACAAATAAATCTAGTTTCTAAGCATGATGTATTGTACACAACTGAGATTTCAACATATTTGCTACAATATAAGGGCCTTTTTCTGTGTTATAAAACACATTTTCTATGCCAAAAAGTAAATCAATAGTCCATCAAGCCCAGTAAGTATAATAAAATGTCCAACATCTCAGAAACAATCCAGACTGGCAAATGTTATGTAATATGGTAATCACAACTGGCCCAGTGTTTTCTAAGTTGACCAGTGGCAATAATCAGGGTTTAAGTCTAAGGGGGAAAGGAAATGTTGTGCACTGGCTAAGAAGTTGCAATTTCAAATCTCATCTTTTAAGTAGATTCCTTATTTTGATGACTGACTAGTGAATTCTCCATGGACCAATGAAGGGTCATTATTTAATACATTAATTAAATTAAAAATGATTATGACAGACAAAATGTTTTCATAAATGTCTGCTAATTGAACAAAGCCAGGAGGTAATATCTACTTCACAGAAATTTATATTTCTGCCTGAGGCAAGGAAACACTATATATTTTAGTTTGTTCAATCAGTTAAAACAACATGTTCTCTGTATACTTTATGCATGCTCAACAGAAGGACTTAAAGAGTAAAGCTAAGAACTGGTCTCAGTCCAATGAAGTCAATGAAAATGTCCTAAATCAAAGTCATGATTCTGACTGCAGGTGAACCATGACTCAACATATCCATCAGAGCTGTGGATTATGCAGGATTATTTCTGGTATTTAAAAGTTCCAGGACAGCGAATCATCACTAAGGTTAAGATTTTATCACACGTATTTTTAGTAAAAGTCACAGATGGGTTGCGGGTAATAAACAAAAATTGAGAGAAGCCTGTGACCTGTCTGTGAGTATTACTAAAAATATATGGGGGTGAAAAGATGGGCCTAACAGTGGGAGCTGCACTGGGAGCTGACTTCCAGCCACTGCTCTTGCCCTAACACTGCTCTGGCCCCAGGGGCTGCTCCTATGGTGGGGTGGGAGGAGGTTGGGTGGCGTGTGGATATGATCCAGCCCCAGTCATTGCTATGGCCTACACAACTGCTCCAGCCCTACAGGCTAATCGCTGGCTGCTATTCCAGTCCTGTTGCTGCTCCTGGCCAGGGGCTAACAGCTTTTCCAGTTCTTCCACTACAGTTGCCTGAAGCTGCAGAAGTTATGGAGGTCTGTTAAAATGATGGCATCTGTGACTTCCTTAGTAGAAATATATTCTTAACAATGACCAAAATCACAGTAATCTGGGCTGCTATCCTTATCCTGAAGCTCCATGGCCCACAGCCCACCCCCATCCTTACATCCCTACCCCCCCTCCATCCTCCATTCCTACGCCTAATCTCCCTGCCTCTATTCTTACACCCATCATCCTTCCTAGCCCCTTCCCTCCCACACTCCACACTGCCTATCCCTATCCCCATCTCCTCCCTCCATTCCTATACCCTCAACCTTTCCTAACCCCTCTACCTCCCCCCTGCACCCCCACACTGCCCATTCTCCTGCCTTCATTGCTATATTGCCCTCACGCCCACTATCCCCCCTTACCACACTGCCCATCCCCACGAACACCCTATTCCCCTCCCTCCCTCCCCACACACACACCCTGCCCCATCCCACAAATCCATCGAGCTGCATGCTTGGGATCAGCCCAGTCTTTTTGAATGGGCCTGTTGGGGTATGTGTAACGTCATGTGAATGGTCTTTGGGGCATCTTTGCTCCATGGTGAGCCTAGGGAGCCCAGAGCAGAGCCAGGAAAGCAGCTGCAGATGGGATGGTTACACTGCACCCCAACGGGCCAGGGGTACAGTATGGCTAAGAACTGCCTCGCTAGCTAGTAGTGGGCTTGGGAGAGCCCACTTGAGCCAGGGGCCTGGCCCCAATGCTCCAGTGGATGCACACCTTCCTGTAAGGCTGAGGTGCAGTGCTGCAAGCCGGGCCCTGACAGGAGCCTGAGGGGGAAAGCAGGGAGCCAGGGTCCTAGCATGAAGGGGGCAGTGCTTTGTGGACAGAGGGGAGGATAAGGTGCTTCCGGAGAGTGAGGCCTTCCCCAAGGAGTTCAACGGGCCCTGAGGCTCAGCAGGGATGCGCCTCCATAACTGTCACCAGATCCTGGGTATCTCGGTCGGTGTGTGTGTGTGTGTGTGTGTGTGTGTGAAAACTTTCAGTAGAGGAGCCCTGCCCAGCCCCTGGGTGTCACTGGACAGGAGGCCCCTTGCCATCTGCAGACTCCCAGCCCCAGCCCCTCACTGCAGGCTGGGCCCCACACAGGCCTTGTCCATGCTCTTGATATCCTGCACGATCTGCTCACTTGGGAAGGCTCTCTGCTATCTTGGGTGGGAGGGAACCAGTCAACAGCGCTGCCATCGGATGCACTGGAGAGGTGGTGCTGCAGCTGCTGCCAGCATCTGGGCTGAGTAGCTGAGGGCAGAGGGAGGGACAATAGGATGCAGAATGACATATGATGTCACTCTGTTGTCCCACAGGAAAAACATTTTTATATATATGAGAGACAAGTAATGAGACATGAAGTCAGGTTTGGCTACAAAAGAAACAAAAGATAAAACAAAGTAATGGCTACTTACTAAACTATTAGAATCCAGGCAAAGGCATTCCTCTTATCACACACCAGAGTAAATTTCACAGGCTATGTCTTTTTCCAGCCTGGGACTCCTCCCACTGAGTTCAGTATCCTTCAGGTATTCAGTGACATCATGAGCAGAGAGATAGGAGAAAGAGGAGTACAGTCAAATATTTTCCACCTCTCGTTATAATTGTATAATTTTGTGCCAGAAAAATCATTCCTGCATCATGGTAATAAAGCCAGTCTCTTGTGGACATGAGGTTGGAATTCATTCTGTGACGAAGTGTATTTTTTTTTTTTTTTTGGTTATCCCTTCCTTCTTGCTTGGAGAATGGTTCTTAAACAGGAAATAGCCCTTTAGCACCTCTCTGAGATGCCAGTGTGTCTTTGCCTCTGCAAAACTGTTTGGATCTGCTTTTCTTAACCTTGGAGCATGTTAAAATAACATCATACAGTAGAGTCTTGCAACATGTCAAACAATATTGCCACACATTTTACCAGGGCGATGATGTTAAGCAAATTACGACATTTCAAATGTCACCTCACAAGTCTTACTGTGTACAAAATATGTCACAACTTTATAAAAATGTGAACAAGGGGTACAGGTTGTCACAACCAGTTCATACACATTTCTTCCCCAATCCCAAGATGATTTGTCTGCCTTCTCTCCTAACACCACCCAGGACTTCTTGCCTAGAGTCTTCCACAGATTCACTCTCCCAATGGCTCCACATACAAACATTTCAATAATATACTCACTGCATTCCTCTTAATCAAATAAGAAAATGATTTTCTTACCTGGGAAGATGACCTGATCATGTCACCAGTGGGATTGGTTCTTAAAAAGCTGGCATCTTTGTGACAGTGGCTAATAATAAAACATAGAACATTAATTCATAATTTGAAACTTCTTTTTCCCCCCAGCCATTGCTGATAAATACTTACAGCAAAATTTACCTGTTTTTATTATTTTTTATTTGTATTGTAATTTTGGGATTATGAATGAAAGGAAAGTCAGAATGCTCCCTTTTTTTAAGATATGGAAACAGGTGGAAGGAAACACTCTTTGCTCCAAATATACAAGTTCTATAGCTCTAATATATAGCATTAGGAATTACAAATGGTTTCCCTGTTGACCTGACACAACAAAGCAGGCTAGATTCTCTCAAGACTTCACTACAGTTAACACAGGAAAGAAACAGAGACATCTGATCTCTTAATCAATAGAGAACAAGGGGAGACAGGTCAACTGAGACAAAGACAGCTGTTTTCCTCAAATATCTTCAATTAAAGAGACGAAATTATGGCAATTGTCACAGGTCTGGAGAGCAGAGTGGGAAAAATCCTGTCCTATCCACTGAAACAATATCCATAATTTTGGAAAACTACAGATATTTTCTTGGTCTCAGTAAAGATATATAGGCAAATACTGTTGGCATTTTAAAACTCAATTCAAAGCATCAGTGGAAAAGGTACTGTTACACGCCAAGCTTTCTAGATATAAGAAATTCAGCATGAAAATTCAACCTTGAATGAAAATAGGTTTGAAAAACCCCAAACCTGTTTTCAGTAAACATGATTTAAGTCAAGTGAGATATTTGTAAATTGTAAGACTAATAATCAAGACATTAGAAAATTTTGTTAATTCAGACAATTTTTTTCTCTGTCATGATCACAAATAGGCTTACATCTTAAGTATTTTGAAGATGATTAGGCAAGATTATTGATTTGGTCCTTTAGAAATGTTGCTTGTTAATTGATGAGTAATTTTGTGTTTAATAAAGCAAATACTGAGGGATTTGGCTGCCTGACACTGTAAACATACAGCTATACACATAACACATTTTTCAGTTTGCTGGTTATTTTTAAAAAGTTGAGCTGAAAATTAAATTCTTTAAATTGTTTTGGCCACTCAAAAATATTTTTTTAAGTTATTACAGGTAGTATGCTCATTTTGACTTTGAACACTTATTTTTAAAAAAAGTTTTAAAAATAAAATTAAAGGAATTTTCAAAAGAAAGTTTTGAAATGAAAAATCAAAATGTTTCATTTCAAAATGAAAGATGTTCTGTAATGATGTGGTAGCCACGGTGGTCCCCGACTAGGAAAAAGACAAAAACGGATGAAGTAATATTTTTAAGTGGACCAATTTCTGGCAGTGAAAGAGAAAAGATTCACCAAACTTTGATTTTTCTGGTCCTGAAGAACAGCTCCATGAAGCTTCATAGAAGCTGGTCCACTAACACTATTACCTCATTTACCTCGACTGTCTCAAACAGAAACTGGTTTTTAGGTTTATCAGATGATTTTTACTCATCAATTATTTATATATTTTACACATACTTTCTCCTTACACTTTTGAGAAGGCCTTTTGGACAGATGCCCACTCTTCTCAGATCCTTTAGGTACAGAATTTAGTTAAACAAAATATATTCTAGTTTTAGAATATACTCTAGGGCTTTCCAAACCTCATGGTCTCTACAGATGAAAAGTGCAATAGCAAACCATGGTGATGTTAGCAGTTTTGCCATCACTGACATAAAATATTCAGCTACTATTTAAAAAAAATATACAAAAATATGCTCATGTTAAGAGTTAACACATGGTAATGAAGCAAGAGACTGGCTTGGCACTGAATAATCAATGAAATAGAAAGAATGAGGATGATGAAAGATGATGTTTTTGGCAGGATATGTTTCACAAAACATCATAGGCATTTTGATAAAGGACTTTTCATGGATGTTATTAAGAGAAGCATTTCTGGATAAATCTACTTTACATAAACACTTTATTTATGGGGTGGAGGAATTATGATGAATAATAGGTTTTGTGTTTCTGTGCCTCTGCTCTGTATGTTATTCTCTCATAAAATCAAGCATTTAAAAGAAACAGTCTGAAATGTGGTAGTCACATGTATATCCCACATCTCACAGTAACAACACTTCTTTGTAATATTACTGCTGTTGTACCACACTTCGAAGACAATCCTTGTTTATTGTTCTTTTCCACGAAGAACTTGTTGAAGTATGCCTTCTCTTCTGTTCAGAGTGACAAGGGGAGAGGGGAACAAAATATTTTCAGAGGAATGAGTACCTATATGTGTACACATACCCAAATGGAAGGGTGCATTCAGATTTTTTTTCAAAATTTCACAGCCAAAAATTATTTATGGAAGTTTTCAATCCAAAATATGCAGAATGGCATGATACATCAAAAAATTTTCCTTCTTCCCTTGTCACAGAGATTGTCATTGATGTCAGATTTCTAGGGATACTGCCTTTAATATTCAAAAAAAGCATTGATCCAACAATTTTAGAGAGATTTGCCCCACCAAATTCAGCTCATTGGTGAATTGCCATTCTTGTAAAAAATCTCCACATCACTATCAGCAATACCTCAAATGATGGAATTCAATTGCCCAAAGAGTTAACATTGTGGAATGTGTGAGTTATGTGTATTACTTTTATATATATCACATGCCCTCAGTTTACCTGTTTCTTATTATCCTGTCTGACTGCATAGAATTAAATCAAAGGAGGCTGTTAGGGGGTGAAGCAAACAAGAAATGAAACAATGACAGATATAAGTCTCCTTAAGCGAACAATGGGTAAGGTTTTAATTGGGAAATACCCCTGCTTGGCTCCAAAGGCTTACTTTTCTCAGGGCTGAGCCTAGGATCAAAGGTAATATTAAACCATTAAAGGACCCTAGGCCTAGAAAAGAAGGGCAATGAACGAGTTGTGAGGAGCAGCTCACAGAGTGTCAGTGAAATCTTGCAAGAAAAGATTAAGTGAGGTGAAATAGGCCTTTGTTTGAAGCCTTCTTTCTGATTGCTATGTACTGTTGGGTGAGTTAATAAATAATGCTTAATGTTAATGGACCTACTTATGAGTCTCTTTAATCAGGTATCACAGCTCCAGGAGAAAAAAGGACTTGCAGATGCCAAACATAGTTCAGGCTATTAGATTGACGTGGTTGGTAAGCACAGAGGGGTTGTAGCTCAGATATCCTGCCTAAAAGTGATTGGACCAGGCTATTCCACCAAGAGCTTTCCCATAATGGGAAACTCCAAATAACCATAGCCCTGGAAACTTTTTAAGAACTATGTAGATTTTACACATTTTTTTCTCACAAATACATAAAATGATTTTATTTCCCTGTGTTCTGTACTTTTATTAATTCAGTGGAACTTAATCACCACTGGGTGGCATGCTCTGGGTGAAAGAGTGAAGGGCTGGCTGTGGGAGGCTAGCCCACTGCATTAGCCTTCCCACCTGAAGCCCTGCCCTTTCTGGGAGCCCAGGTGCCACCCCAATCTTGCCCAGGGGCCTGGCAATTTGGTTTCCCCCTCCTCCCTTCTTGTGCAATACCTACTTCCTAAGTCCATATTTTTGTTTTAGAAATTCTTCATGAAGAGGATCTGAATCTCTGGAAAATTCTACTTCTGAATTTAAAAAAAAAAAATCTACTTTAAAGTTTCCCAGGTCACAGAATATTTGTTTTTGTGACCTCTGTGGATGTAAATTATAAACATGATTTCCTATGAGCACTCAAGTTGATAAAGGCAAAAAAATTCTCATGCTTCTTATCATTAGCAACTTTCAATAGTGTACAAAGAAACATCAAGCATCACTTACAAAGACATATCTTAATGTAAAAGGGAGATCTGACATTTACTTTGCAAAGAGAGGGCTTTATTTAGATATATTGAGTACTAAAATATCCACAGCACAGTTCTTATAAAACTAATTCCTGTTCACTTAAACAGTTCAGTGCTTCTCTAGTAGATACACATCTGCCACTTACTGGATACAAAATGCTGCTCTGATTCATCTTCTTTAGTTAAACTTTTATCAAGGAAAAGCTGCTTTCAACTGCAGAGGAAGAGAAATGTTTATTTGAGCAAAGCATTACAGGTTTCTCTCTGGAATTGCTAATGTGCAGATTTAAAGCCTGATGAAGCGGTGTCGTTTTGTGCAATATACTGGAAAAGGTTTTGGGAAACAGAAAAAAAGTCATACAGATAGGGTGTGCTACCCTGGATACTATTAAAAAAGGAAAAATGGCTACAGGTAAAGTAATCTGTTGCATCTATGTCAATCCTATCACAAGACCATCTCAACATTTTTTGATTTACTAGCAAAACAACCAGTGCTTATGTCTGATTGCCATCGAAATATACTGATCAATACACCAGTGAGGAGCCTTTGTCTATGTACAGTGACATGTTGGCAGAAGAGAAACAACAGTCCTAGACTTCTGTAATTTGGGGTTGGCTGTGTAAGTACTCAGGCTTAATTGTCACATTCCAAAATTCAGCAATGGAGAACCGCCTTTTTAAGATGTGGTGACACTTGGATTTGAACTGAATGCAAAGCATTGGGTAGCAAAGTACCTCAGGGTATGGCTACACTACAGCGTTATTCGAATTAACTTAATTCGAATTAAGCTAATTCGAAATAACACATCTAGACACAAAAACTAATTTGAAATAGTATTTTTCTAATTCAAAAATAGCACATCCACATTGAGTGAAACCTAAATCAAAGGTAAGGCTGGCCGGAACCAGTGCTAGCAGGGCATCAGGGTCAGACTTAGTGTGTGGGGCTGCTGCCTCAGGCTAGCCACGGTCTGTGCTTAATGGGACTCAACCCCTCATCCCGGACAGACAGTTCTCAGGTTTCTCTGCTTGCTAGTCTACCTCACTGAGGGACAGCAAAGCATTTGTGTCTCGGAGTGCTCTGCTTGCCCTCACTCGGGACACCATGGCACTCTGCAACATGGAACCAGACTTGCCCCCGGGGACTCTGCTGCGTCTCGTGGACATGTTGCCAGCAGCCTGGCTGCACTGTCTGCAGGCTGCCTTCCAGGAGGACCATCGAGGGGCTGTCAGGATCCAGGGGAGATCCACCCTAAGGAGCGCTAACAGTGTCCCTGGTCTGCCCCACTGGGGGCTTGTGCCCCATTCCTCCCTCTCGTCTTTCCATTTACCCTTCCCTAGCCCCCCTTCCTGATGTCAAATAAAATACTTGTTATTTTTGAAAATACATCTCTATTGCACACAACTGGGGAGGGGGAATGAAACTCTGGGGAGACTGGGGATAGGGGTCAGGAGAGAAGGTGGGATAGGGGAGGGGGAAAACTGGGAGGAGGAAGCTGGCATGGGGAAGCAAGCGGAAGAAGGGGGAGGGGAAGCTCAGGGATCAGGGATGGAGGTGTCGCTGGGCCAACTGCCTCCCAGCACGGCGAGGGAGGGGGCCTTGGCGTCCCCGGGGGCATGGGGAGGAGGGTGTGGAGGTTGAGGTGGGGGAAATCTGATTGGAAGGCATAATACCAGAACTAGCTACTGAAAAAAAGTCTGAGGAGGAGAGAGCAGACAATGAGGGAGTGATAGAATTGGGAGTTGGAAGTGAAGGATAGATCGAAGGAATGGAGGGAAGGCAGCAAGGGTGGCAGGTAGTGAGAGGAAGATACGATTAAGCCCGTTAGAAAATGGGTTGGATTACAAATGTTCTGAAATGATCAGAAGACAGAGTACAATGTTAAATGCATGTGTCCCCACAACAGGTTCAGATCTGTCAGAAAGCAAGCTTTCTGTCTCCCTTACAAGAAGTCTCATGGCTGGAAAGCCCCTCTGACAGGCTGTGTCCAGACTCAGGGTTTTTTTCGAAAAAAGTAGCCTTTTTTCAAAAAAACTTCACCTGCGTCCAGACTCAAGCCGCGTTCTTTCAAAATTAAATCGAAAGAACGCGGCTTTTCTTTCGATGGCGGTAAACATAATTCTACCAGGAAGAACGCCTTCTTTCGAAAGTTCCTCTTTCGAAAGAAGGCGTTCTTGAATGTAAATAGGGCTTCCTCGAAAGAGAGCATCCAGACTCGCTGGGTGCTTTCTTTCGAAAAAGCAAGCCGCTTTTTCGAAAGTTCCGCGTGTAGTCTAGACGCGCTCACTCACCACTGCTCAGGGTTCATAACTTCATCATCCAAGTGAAGAATCTCCCAGTCACACAAAAGCTAGGACCTGGACTCACCCTTCTGACAGTGGCCAGGAAGCATTCAATGAGCTAGTCAGAGTGGTGCAAGGGTTTCACATGCATCCTCTTCTTTCTGCTGCAGTTCCATCCTGGAAATCTGGCCCAGCCTAGATTGAGTCTTTCCACCCTGCTGAAAAAAAGAGAATCTCTGTATTGAGCTAGAGCTAATGACAAAGTCAGGTTAATCAGAAGGACAAACAGAGAAGCTCATACAGAGCTAGTAGTTAGCAACTTGTCAGAGTGTACTTGCAGGGAACAACTGCTCTGTTAAGCCAATCTACCATAGAATGGAGGAAATTTAAAACCTTATCCGCCTTTCTTACATGTCCTCTTGGGCCAGTCCTGTACAGGACATTTCCTCATTGCCACAGGGAATATTCTTTCCCAACACCTGGTTTGGGAAAGCACTGCAGGCATAGAAAACATTTCTGAAAATCAAAAAAGTTCCATTTCATGATGTTAATTTAGCAGTAATATGAACAATGGATTCAGAGTTATTTGAGTTCAGGAGTAGAGAATCCTAAATCCCAGAAATTATTCTCCTGTTCTGACCTTGTTATTAAAGAAAACTGTGGAAAGAACTGTGGAAAATATATTTTGGATGAAGTGGAGAAAATATTAGAGATTGTGCTTATGCTAAAGGGACTGTGTTCTGTGAAAATAACATTTCTGCAGATATATTAAAGAAAGGTTCCAATCCCATGTGCTGGATTGGAACCTGGTATTCCTGAAAAAAAAGGAAAGATTTAAAGTATACTTTAATAGTAGAACTAAAAACTATTCATTAGAATTTTCTACAGCATTTAATATACAGGCCCCTATGCTACAAAGATTTATGCACATGAATAACCGTACATACTTTGAGTTGTTCTGAAGGACTGTCCAAAGGATTAGGGGAGGGAATCCATACAATTCTGGGGGACAACAGCGAAAGTTTTATTTAGAAATGTAATTGAATAACAAAAAAAGAATGAACATGAATTTTCCCCCAAAATTATGTTGTCATCCTAACAACACTTTCTACAGAAGCATGTTTTCTGTAAAAACAATCACACCAGCTGTATGAATAACACCATTTTTATGGTTAATATAAAGGCAATATATTATTACTGTATCGTTTATTTCATCCAATGATCTAAAAGCATTTTACTGTCATTATTTAATCAAAACTCACACTCTTCAGGAGAGAGGTCTACAATCCTATTGGACAAAAGAGGAAACTGAAGCATGGAGATGCCCAACATCTCTCACACACAGATTTGGCACACTCAAGCAGAAAAACTAGGAATCCTGATTCTTAGCCCCAGGATTTAACCACTTGACCACATTCCCATGAATTTGAATTAGTTTGCATATGACCTGATGTAGACACATTCCATTATTTATGTTAGCTGAAATGAATTAAGTAGATTTTTTCTGAAATTATGCAGCACCTCTCTTTTGTGCCTTTAAGGCAAATACAGGAAATTATCTTGTCAACACATCGGGCCTATGTTTTTAATTTTGTGTCTTGCCTTTTTTAGCAGTTCCACCAGATGTAAATTTAATAATGGAGGCTCATGTCTATAAAGATACTAACTGGCTTGGACAAATTCAAATGCAAGTTTTACTAATATATTCTGAAAGGGGGGAAACTGGCATGTGTGATACTTTGAAGCATCATTCTTTCTTGTAAGATGCTCGTTTGCAGCATAAATGCCTGCAACAGTCTACTGTGTAGAAGGAAAGGGTATGAGAGGATATATGTGTGTGTGTGTGTGTATGCTAGTTAGCTGATCCTAACACTCACATGGAGGAACTCGCCTTGAGTTTTCCTGCTCTGACAAAAATGAGAGGCACAAAGCATATACAGAGACAGCAGCCCTGCTACAATGGTATTGTAAATCCCTAACAATAGAATACAGTCCAATGATTTCTAGCCTTGTCTTTTATTCAACTGACTAAATCTACTACACAGCTGTGTTCTTCTCTATTAATTGCATCTACCATGGCAGACTGTCAGTGTACTTATTGCAAGCTGACATAGTTAAAGAGAGGATTAGGTTCATGCAATATAGACTGACGTATTTGCCAGACAATTGGAATGCAGTCATACCAGTATGCTCTCGCATTCTGCACTCCCTCAGCCCACTGTCATCTGATGAAACAGGGCTTTGTTTGTAGCTCACGATGACTCCAGAATCAAAATCCCAAAGATGAACAACACACCTCCGCCCTAACATCTGAATCAATACCCAAATCGACATCTTGTAAACAGCTCTTGGCCTCTCTCTTCAAAAATGGTTAGTGATTTTAACAGGACTGTATGCAGGAATTTCTTCAGGGGAGGTGCAGAATGTAGACCACAAATGTGTGAATGCACGCCTCTGATCCCCCAAGTAAGTGGGGAAATCAGCCCCAGCCTTCCCCCAGCTGGCCAGAGCATCGGGGAGGGAGGCTCCGGCACAGCACGCAACTCCTGACGTGCTAGAGCATATTTACTTGGGAGACCATGGAGGGGTGCTTTTACCCACCCACTTTTTCCCCCACATACAGTCCTGTTTTAAGTCTGCCTCAGTGAAATGAAGCATATAAACATTTAGGCACATGCTTATGTTTCAGCTCAAGCAATCCTATTCAAATTGGAGGGGCTCTGCATTTGTTCAAAGCAAGCATATGATTAAATATTTTCCTGGACAAGATGCTGAATGCTCAGCACCTTTCAAGATCAAGCCCTAGGTACTTAAATATGAATTTAATTCACTAATTATAGGCACCCAGGATTGAAAATGGTGATCTATACACTTTAATTATTTTTGAATGTGTCTTTGCTCAAAAAGATGTGCATATTTCTTATATGTAGTACATTATAACTGGCAGTTGTATCACTCCTAAAACTGCAGTACCCATATTCAAAGATCTTCCCTTGCTTTCTAAGAAGGGTGCGGGAAAGGAGACTCTAATCAGACTGCATCTCTGTGATTTTTTGAGTTACAGCATCATCTGGTGGAAATAAGGGGAATGAGAAACGAAGTTCCTGAGAGAAAAGTTTGCTGCTGCTCCAAAGCAAGAGATATTTACTGCTGCAGTAAGATGGTCCAACTCAGCTTATGTGGTATAGGTTTTAAGGCTCCATTTAGGCAAAGCACTTAAGCACATCACTAACATTAACAATGTGCTTATGCCAGTGCTGTACATACAGCCAGTCACTTCAAGCAATCAAATTCAATGGGGTTTTAAGCGGTTTTTAAAGTTAAGTACATGCTTAGGCACCAGGCAGTCAAAATAACTGGTGCTGATGGATACGTCTACACAGCAACTTTATTTCGAAATAACTTTACCAACATCTACACAGCCAAACCGCTATTTTAAAATTAAATTGAAATAGTGGAGGACTTATTTCGAAATTGGTAAACCTCATTCCACTAGGAATAGTGCCAATTTTGAAATTGCTATTTCAAAATAAGCACTGTGTAGACGCTTATTTCAAAATAGAGAGACTCCAGCCCTTGCCAGGGTGCCCTGGTGGCCACTCTGGGCACAACCAAGAAAACTCTTCTCCTTCCCTCCCCTCCCCAGAGCCCTTAAAGGGGTAAACTATAGCCACAGTGCCTGTGCCAGCTCCAAGCCTGTCAGCCCAGAGCCACCAGTCGCTGCACCTGACCCAGGGGCCCCAGCATGAGCCAGGCAGCCACTGGCAGCCAGCCCTCCACTGCTCCCCAGGACCAGTCTGCCAGCTCCTCTTAGTGTGAAGATCATGGATGTTGAAAGCATCCCCCCAAATCTGAATTAGGTCCCTGATCTCCACACTGGACCAAGCAGGCGTCCACCTTTTCCGGCCCCTGGGAAAGGCTCCTGGGAGCTGGCAGACTGGTCCTGGGGAGTGGTGGAGGGCTGGCTGGCACTGGCTGCCTGGCTCATGCTGGGGTCACTGGGTCAGGTGCAGCGAGTGCTGGCTCTGGGCTAGCAGGCTTGGGGCTGACACAGGCACTGTAGCCAGAGTCTACCCCTTTAAGGGCTCCGGGGAGGGGAGGAGGGAGACGAGTTTTCTTGGTTGTGCCCAGAGTAGTCACCAGGGAACCCTGGAAAGGGCTGGAGGCCCTACACATAAGCGTCTACACGACACTTATTTCAAAATAGCAATTTCAAAATTGGTGCTATTCATCGTAAAATGAGGTTTACCAATTTCAAAATAAGCCCTTCACTATTTCGATTTAATTTTGAAATAGCGATTTGGCTGTGTAGATGCTGGTAAAGTTATTTCAAAATAACGGCTGTTATTTCAAAATTATTTTGCTGTGTAGACATACCCTTGCTGTACAGGAAACCCTCCTTCTGGCTCAGACAGCCTTTTATCAAAAATCCCAACAATATTTAGGTTATTTCCAGTCCCAAAGGGACAGTTACTTATCCCAGGCTGTTTATGTCCTTGCTCTCCCAAACACAATGCATGTAGCCAATACTGTAATAAGCTAACTAAACTTTTATGAACTCAGAACAAAAAAAAAAAAAAAGAGAAGCATTTACAGGATTAAAGCAGCTCCACAGACACACGCAACAGAGCTACTGTCCCAGATTCCAAAAGACAAGATAAACTTCTATAACAAGCAACCGTCATTTGCCTGATTTAGAACCCTACAGGACATAACAGCTGGGGGTGGGTGTTTTTGCTTATGCTTGGTGTTTCTTACCCTTTAGAGTCCAAGGAGTTTAAAAAAAATCCTAGTTTCTCTTAGTCAAGGATTTTCATCCTCTTCTCCCCAGAGCCCAGACTGATGGGGTAAGTTCATGCACAGGTTATCTGTTCCTGAAGGGAATGAGGAGTCTTTGTTCTTTTGACATTTCACAATGGTTCATATGGTTTCAAAGGCCTTCTGGTTGGGCAGGACCTAATATCTTCTGTAGGAAGCCTCCATTTGCATTAGTGAAGGCTTCTTTTCTGTTTGATGAATTATTCCTAGAGGTTTACAGGAAAACATTTGCTGTTTCTTTGCAACATGGGGTACACATGAGAGACTAATACATGAAGCACCCTACAGGCAATTTGTAAGATCTAGTCACCAATACATTCTTACAACTTTAAAACAAACAACACATGGGCAAGCCAAATTGATTTCCAGCTTTACATTTGCAAGTGTTTAGTGAAACCAGGGGCCTTGGTCATCAGCTGGCACCTGGTCTGCCAATGTCACAGATGGGCTTTTAGATTGGTGGGAGTAGTATGTTGGGAGTATGTCAGGGCTCCATTATGTGCCGTTGCTGTTTTAATAACCTTAACAGAGCTGAGCAAGTTAGAGCTGACCCTTAGCTGTCCTGATACAGAAACAGGGATCTGTGGCCCATGCTTGAATTCAGAGAGAAATTGCTGTCTGCTTATATACAAGGTGAATTCCATTCACATACTTTTCCTCCTCCTGTCTAACTAGGAATGTGTTCAACATATAAAATTCAAAACTCAGACCGTGTACATGCTTGAATCTGGATTCTGCTCATTACAGAATTAAAGGAAAGTTGGATCTAGATCTTGGTTTAGATCCCAAACTCCTTATTGCAGGACCCCAAAGTTTAGCAGCATTAAACTAGGTTTTTAAATCAGACCCATTTCTGTGTTAGCCTCTGTCTTTATAAATCTGGAAAGTCCATTGAAATATTTTTTAACTTGTTACTTAAATTTAGCCTTTACCACAGAGTGCTGGGATATTTTAAGTGTATAAATAAAACAGGGCATGATCTCGCACTGGTCCGAATTCTTCATGCTCTGTAAGCTCAAGCTTTCATTTGTGTGCACATATGAAACGCAGAATTGAAATAGTCAGGCAATGTCACAGGGTATACTCACTACTGGAGCATTTTCTTTTGGCTGGCTTTGAGGATTAGTTCCACTAAGGTCTGACATCAAACCAGAGCTCCTGTGTCTTTCTCTGGAACTCTGGGTGGTCCCTTTTCATTGCTCTGCCTTCTGGCCAACTCACTGTACAGTCCTCCTCTTCCAGGGAGACACAGTCCCACTGGATCTGTCCTAGGCAGTCTTCTCTTCCACTGCCCTGTCTGTGCTATTTTCCAGTGGCTGATAGGAGACCAACGACCTCATGCTGTTCCAGGTTCCAGTACAAGGGCCCCATGTCCAGCAGCTATGGTTTTGACGAAACTCCCACCTCTCAGGGCATGATGGCAGATTACTTAATGTGTATCCCTAAACCCACCTCCATTCTTCAAGGAAGTGATGTCAGACTATTTCCTTTGCAGCACCTTTGAGCTCTCATTTTCCTGGCTTAATACCAGCCCAGACTATTTCTCCTCAACTGAGCTCTATCTTCAATCATCCTTTCAATCCTCAGATGCAGCCTATTTGGTTAACCTCACTTAACCTGCTCTGTTTTGGGGAGGATACCTCATCACAGGTTACACCATGCTGAATGCTCACAGAAATTGCAAAGCATATTGTACCATTTAAAAATGGACTCCTGATAGGTGGATTCTTTGCCCTTAAGCTAACATAACTCTCAGGATACAACATACTGTATGGCTCAGTACTATTTTTAATCAAGGTTAGCTTTGTGGAAAGCTTTTTGTCTTAGTTATATCATGTGGCAGTGAGTTTCACTAGTTAATAATGTGCTATGTAATAAATGTTATCTTTTCAGAGTTTGAAATATGCTGGTTTTAGGTATCGTTGTCTCCCTTTTTTCCCTCTTCTAAGAGGTAAATAGGGACATTTTACCAGTTATTTCACAAACAATGTGTTCTCTAATTAGTCCCTTTGTTAACTCTTCAAATTAACACGACTTTGCTGTATTGCATAGCTAAGTGTACTAATGCTCAATTGTTCTCAGCTGGTACCTGGCTTCTTGTAAAGAAAAGGCATCTTTCCCAAGGGTTATTCTTCCATGAATCATGGTGCTCTTGAAAATTCTCAATGGTCTTGTCTGTCCCCTACATGATGTCATGGGAATATACTGTACATCTGCAAAGCAGCAGGGCCACATGAAGCACTGGGAACAATGTTACACACTCAAATTTTGTGTCATTACAAGTTACTATAAGGAAAGTTTCCAAGTGCTACAATCAGTTGCTCCTGTTCTCTGCCAGAGTTCCCTATAGCTAGTAAATTTCTGATTTCTGAGAAAGAAAGATATTTTATTTTTGGTTTTATTTCAATGAATGAGATATCAGTGAATCCAGCTGGCACAGAAGTGTAGAAGCTCTGGGGATCCCAGTAAAGGCAGTCCACATGGAAAAACTGACCTCCAAACACAGACCTGGGAGCCTAGCCTGGCCTGTCTGCAACTAGGATTCTCAAGACTTCCAGGCTATTGTCTAAAGAGTCATGATCGGAGTCCCAGCTAGATACAGGGCTTCCAGGAATGCCAGTCCTATGTCTGTGGCAGGAAGCCCGGAAACCTTAGAAACCTACCCCAGCAGAGCTGCTCCAGTGCCATGGACCCCGGAAGCTTAGGCTCCTATCAATCTGCCAGATTAACTGGGTTTGACTTCCTATGTATCACCGTCCATAGAATTTAGCATGACTAAAGCATACCTGAGAGAAAGGCATCCGGTCTTGACTGGAAGCGGGGGTCTCAAACTCCCAGCCTGCAGACCCTCCATAGCCAGAGCAATTGAGCAATCTTGCTCAGGACTCTCAGTGGACTGGGGACAGTCTGTCCATTACTAGCCCCTGAACCCCACCCCTTCCGCCATTGCCCTGCCCTTGGCCCCCAAAGCAGCCTGTTCCCAAGGACGCAACTTCAATGATCACTGTGGGGGGCCTGGTGTAGGGCGGCAGCAGTGCTCATGTCCCCCACCCTCCAGAAGGCAGCAGGAGCTGCAGGGGAACCAGAGTGAGTATACTCATCCAGTGGGCTCTGCTTCCTATGCAGAGAGTACGGGGGAAGGACTCAACTGCTGTCATTGTGCAGCACCAGGCTCCCCTTCACCGCCCCAGTGATCCCAAAAGCCGTGTCTTTTGGGATAGGGTGGCATGGGGGAGAGGGTAGGGCAATGGTGGGAAGGGGATAACAGACAGCTTCCTGACCTCCATCCCTGGCCTACTGGAAATCCCAGGCCAGATTGAGCAATCACTTGGGCCTGGGATGGTCTGCTGGACAGGAATTTGAGAGCCCTGATTTGAACACTTCAAGAGTTGGAGAGTCCACCACTTCCCTTGACAGTTTGCTCCAACACGTAATCACCAATATTGTTAAAAAATACACTTTACTTCTAATCTGAAGTTGATTCACTTTAACTTTCAGCCATTGGTTCTTGGTATGCTTTTGTCTTCTAGATTGAAGAATTCTTTAGACCTGGTGTTTTCTCCCCATGAATGTTCTTATAAACCATGATCAAGACACCTCTAGGGCTTTTATGATAAGCACAATAGATTTAGCTCCTGAAGTATCTCATTGTAAGGCATTTTTTCAGCTCTTAAGTCATTTTTGAGGCTCTTTTCCCCACTGTCTCCAATTTTTCAACAACTTTTAAAAAATCTGTTCCCCAGATGTGATTGCAGGAGTTCACTCTCAACAATGTCAATTACAAAGGTAAAGTCATCTGCCAGTTACATCAGAACACTGCAGGGGGTATTCTTGCCAATACGCATTATCTTACACATCTCAATGCTCAATTTCAGCAGTCATCATCCTGCGGCCTATTCATTTAGCTTTGTTAAATCTTTCTGAGTCCTTTTGTCTTGAGTAACCGAAATATTGGTTTTATATGCATATTTTGCCACCTCGCTATTCATCTCCGTCCCCATTTGGTACTTAAATGCAGTAATACTGCATCCTTTATTGTTGTCCTTTTATAATTCATTACCCTGCAGTAGTGTTATTATCAGTGTTAGTATCTGATTTGATATCTTGTTTAAAAAAAGAGACGCAAGATATATAAAGTTTGTTGTATAGATCCATTCCAAAGCTATTTGTGTCTTTCAATTGAATATAATAGGCAATAAATCAGGCCCTATAGTTGTTTCCCTTTCCCTCTTGTAGATGAACACATAAACCTTCAATCCTGCACTGCATCTCATTTAGGCAAACTGCTGTTTCTGTGTGGAAGTCTTTTGCCTTCAAGAGAGCTGGGTGGGGTTTTACTGCTGCTATTTGGTTTCTATATTTGTGTTCCCTAAGGGCAAATTCAGCAATCATTCAGAAATCATTTCCATTCATCTAAATAAGACTATTTGCATCAGTAAGAATACTAATATTTAGTCTCATGTGTAGAAATTTGAAACTCAATGGCCTTTATAAACATTTATAAGTAAAACTTCATAAATGTTCCAACACACTAACATCAAAACTGTTGGATGCATAAAGGTACGAATGTAGACAGTTCCCATAATCAGGGGAAGGAGAAAAGGATTTAAAAAGACAAAAGAAGCATTGTCAAGGATTATTCACTTTATAAAAAAAATCCACTAGTGGCCACGAGGTGGTGCTCTGAATTCAAATATCAAAAATAACAAATAGTCTAGCAGCACTTTAAATACTGACAAAACATGTAGGGTATGTCTACACTACCCCCCTAGTTCGAACTAGGGGGGTAATGTATGCATACCGAACTTGCTAATGAAGCCCGGGATTTGAATTTCCCGGGCTTCCTTAGCATAAAGCCGGCTCTGCCATTTTTAAAAGCCGGCTTGTTCGAACCCCGTGCCGCGCGGCTACACGCGGCACGGGGTTCGAACAAGCCGGCTTTTAAAAATGGCGGAGCCGGCTTTATGCTAATGAAGCCCAGGAAATTCAAATCCCGGGCTTCATTAGCAAGTTCGGTATGCATACATTACCCCCCTAGTTCGAACTAGGGGGGTAGTGTAGACATACCCGTAGATGGCATTATGAGCTTTTGTAGGTACAATCCACTTCTTCAGATGACTGAAGTATTGAAAGTCCAGATCCAAGAATAAGTAAGGGAAGGCAGGGGGAGAGGGGGGCGGGGGAAAAGAGAGAAAAATAGTGAATTGGAATACTACTCTTTCTCTCTCTTCCCCCCTCCCCTCAACCTTCCCTTATTTATTCTTGGATCTGGGCTTTCAGTACTCCAGTCATCTGAAGGAGTAGGTTGAATTTAAATATCCCCGGCTTAATTAAAATAAAAATGGCCGCCGTGCTGTACTGGATCAGCTGATTGTTGGTACAATGCGGCAGTCAAGACACGGATTGGTCAACAGGGGAAGCCTTTGTCAACCGCTCCTGTAAACCTCCAAAGTCTTCCCCTGTCGACTGATCCGCATCTTGACTGCTGCACTGTGCTGATGATCAGCACCATTTTTATTTTAATGAAGCTGGGGATATTTAAATCCCGGCTTCATTGACTATGTCAGGTCTGCTGACAGAGGCATGTAACCTAGTCATACCCATGGACAATGTGCTGGTTTTTGCAGATAAACAAACACTCTGAGCGGAACATAGAAGAGATTGCCTTACATTTCATTAGACTTTTCAACAAAATACGAAACCACAATGTTCCTAAAAAACAGAGCAACCTTCTGAAGGGCTCACCAGGCTTCACATCATATAAAAGATACTGAGACCAGTAGAATGACAAACTTCACACTACAGCAAGTAGTGCTCTCTTACTTGATCTTACTTGAAAAAATATAAACATGAGTATCTAAAATTAATATTCTTGCAGATATGTATCTGTAAAGGGATCGGTGAAGTGAGTGAGCAAAATTAAGAGCCCATCCTATTTAGAATCTTCTTCCATTTGTAAAACAGACGGACTCCAAACCAATTTTTTGCAGTCTTTTGTCCTCCCACCACCATTATGTTTCAATTTCTGATATCATTTGCACTCTTTTTAGTAAGATTGGAAGAGTCAAGATATCAGTAAGGCAGCACTTCTTTCATTTTCAGGCCCATCTGAAGCAGAGAGTATAGAAAATTTAAACAAGCCTGGTCTCTGACCAAATTTAGGAGACTCGTGACATTTAGATAGACTGGCTACGTCTACACTGGCCCCTTCTTCAGAATAGCCATGCTAATTTAGAACTTTGGAATAGGGAAATGCGCGGGGGATTTAAATATCCCCCGCGGGAGTTAAATAAACATGGCCGCCACTTTTTTCTGGCTTGGGGAAAAGCTGGAAAAGAGCGTCCAGACTGGTGCGATCCTCCGGAATAAAGCCCTATTCCGGAGGATCTCTTATTCCTACTTGAAAGTAGGAATAAGAGATCCTCTGGAATAGGGCTTTATTCCAGAGGATCACGCCAGTCTGGACGCTCTTTTCCGGCTTTTCCCCAAGCCGGCAAAAAAGCAGTGGCCATGTTTATTTAAATCCCGCGGGGGATACTTAAATCCCCCGCTCATTTCCCTATTCCAAAGTTCTAAATTAGCATGGCTATTCCGAAGAAGGGGCCAGTTTAGACGTAGCCTTTATGTTTAGCATTTGAACCATACCTACTATCACTTTTCAGGTTCATCTATCACTAAGACTGCAGTCCTATAATGAGATCCATGTGGATCGCTCTCCTGCTCTTCCTATTCTTCTACAGTCTCCAAACCTAGCACTTGATCTGCTTTTGCTCCTCAGCATCTTCCTCTTAGCACCAATCCCTCCCTCCAAAACTCTGAACAGAAACAATCCATATATTTTACAATACTAACCAGACATGTTTTACAATACTTTTTTGTCTGAAGCATTGTTGTGGATTGGTGACAATTATGCCCTTATCTCCAGAAATAATGCAAGTGTGTATGTAAGAGGAAACGATTCTATTAATCTTTATGCTTCATCCCTATTTTCTATGTTCTCTGTGGTGTCTTTGTGAATCTACTTGACACTGATCTATGTCATGGTTCTCTGACCTTTCCCAATCTCTCTCCGACCCACACTGGGGCAGGCTATACTTGAAACATCTCTGCTACATCTTTATATTTTTTTAAATTGATTTACTAACCGTTATATGTTTTGTGTCTAGGTCTCTCTGAAGCTGAAATGTCCGTGGCAACTTTATCCTCTCCAGCCTTCATGCTTTCCTCCAGCCTTACAACAGAGGCCTCTAGCCCCATATGTTTAAAGCCTCAAAAGATTTATTCATCTTAGCAAAGAGTAAAGTGAAGCTCTTTCACCACTGTACACAGTTCAGAGTTCTCCTTCATCCTTTAAAATATACAATGGATATGAAAATCTGTCCTGAAAAAAAAGGAAATATCTCAATCCAAGTGAGTCTCAAAATTTTACCTTTACATTCAGATGAATGCATATAAGGATACTCTATGTTTCTTTTATATCCTTGTAAACAAACTTTATTCTTGCTGTTCATTTCAGGTAAGCCCTTTAAAATCATTCTGTGAAACACCCCTTCCAATCTTCTCTGGTGACACTTGGGCCCTATATGTGTATACATCAGCAGACCAAAACAACAAATAATCTCTATTCCTTTCACTATCTAATGACTGAGATCTGGGTTTCATTAGGTTTACTCTAATATAATACCTTGCTTAAAATTAATTTTATTCTCTTACATTTATATTAAAGACCACAACCTGGTATTAGCAACACAGAGGGCAAAGGAACTATGTTCAAAGAGGACTCAAAAAGACAAGGAAGGTTGCTATAGAAACACCGTCCATGTTCTTAACCTTCTACAGATTGTCCCTGAAATACCTGTCTATATTACCACGGACAAAGACCTCCCACACCCCAAATCACAGCCCCATGATTGATATCAAGTCTGGACCATGTATAGGCTGCACCCTGTTCAATCCATTATATCTGTTATGCTGAATCTTGGTGGGCTTTGAGTGCCTGTGGGAACAGCCATTTACTCTGAAGTTAGTTTGGTATATTTAAATAGGAACCTATGTAAGGCTTTGAAAATCTGTTAATACACTAATAGCAAACCTCATAGAAAGTTATTTTTAGCCCTAATTGTTTTTTTCCCCTCATAGGTCTGAAGGCTTGATCACTATTGCATTTTCTTTTGCCCTTTTCAAAGTTTGTGACTCATTCCGTTAAAAAAAAACCCCTCTTTTTTGACATGTGGAAGAACTCCATATCATTTCTTGTTTAGTGCATGCAAATCTTAATTGATGCTTTTGTAAGAGAGACACTGAAATGCATGTAATGAAATTTCAGCTGCAAAAGCTATGTTCCAGATTCTTGGAGTGGCTGGTAAGAATACAGGAAGTGCTGTGAAGGAAATCAAAAGGGAGTTTTCTGCAGGATCACTTTCAAATGTGTTTTGCTAAACTAAGGAGGCAGAACCTCAGCTGGTGCAAATTGTCAGCGCTCCGCACTGTGACTAATTACAGCAGCTGAGCAGCTGCCTCAGACTACATACAGTATATGAGTACATTTCTCCTCATGGCAATGTGAAGGTACGTGGAGATTTCACTGTCAGTTAAAATGTAAAACATCTAATCCCTATTTAGAAACTTTTCATGGCCATGAGATTAGACCCAGATGTAAAATTACCAAATGCTAGAAAAGCCAACAACAACAAAAAACCCTAATACCCAAATTGGGAAGCAGTAGGATCCCAGGAGTTCTGGGCTCAATACCTGGCTCTACTATAGGCTTACTATGTTATCTTGGATAAGTTACCTTGAGTCTTCATCTCTGTGCCTCAGTTCCTTCCTAATGAGGATCAAACTCTTCTTTCCTTCTTTTCACTGTATATTTGTATAGCTGCTAGCAAAATGGGACCCTAATCTTTCTTGGGGGCTACTAGATATTAGTGCAATACAAATAATAATAGGGCTAGCCTTATATTTAAATTTTCATAAAAGCAAAGGACATGGTTTTTTTAGGTTTAACTGGAATTTTACATTTTTTTTAAACTATGCTAAATTCAGCACATTTCTTTAGAGGGTTGCCTTAAAACATCAGTGACATGTCATGCTTGCAAAGTGTAATTTATTTATTTCATAGATTCTAGCACTACTGCATTGAGTATTTGTGATATTTACCTGGATAGCCTTTAGGATAGTACTGCAGACTTACCTGGTGTTGCCTGGGTCTTTCAGAGCAAGGGTTGGTGGTATTAGGGGTGCAGGAGTCAGGGCAGGGCCTTGGAGATGGGCAGGGACAGTGCATGTGGTAGGGGGATGAATGAATGTGGGTTGGGGGTAGTGGAGGGGCTCAGGGTGAGGCGTCCCATCTGGCACAGGCCTTTTCTCTCTCCCTTGACCTCTCCCCCTGGCCACCAGGGGTGTTTTCTCCCCCTGCCCCCACCAGCTGCCCTAGCTGCCAGGGGTGTTTTATGTTCCCTAGCTGCCAGGGGGCTTTTCTCTCTCCTTCCCCAGCAGTATGGCCAAGCACTGGGGGGGAGGGGGAGGAGGGAAGGGTTTGGGACAGAAGGCTGGCAGGCAAGATACCAGTGTGCTGGCAGGCAAGATGGCAGAGCCCCAGCATTGCTGGCTGTTGCCAGCAAGAGCAAGTCTCAGGTCTGACACTGGGTTCTCAAAGTACAAAGACACACTACACAGGTATCTGTCAAAAACAAGCCCCTTAACTAAAAGAACATCATGATAGGAAAAGCGGCATTCTTACATCCCTTCTGCTAGCTGGGGAACCCCATTTCAGCAGCAGATTAAGTGGGAGACTGTCTCAGCTTCTGAGGCGCTAGTACCCAAAGTCCATCGGTGAGGTCCAAATTGCTGTGGTCTGGTGCAGCTTTAAATATAATGTCTCTGCCTTGTTATGCGGTTTTGAAGTTTCCAGGGGTTACTCATCACTTGTTAGTATGGCTCAGCTGTACTGCTTGTCCTTTGACTTTGTTTACATGATCAGTAAATTTAGGTAAACAAGATTGTTATATTTCCTCCCTTATCTACAATTTGTTCTTGCTACAATGGCATATGTTTCAAGAGGCTTGCTTCTGGCTCATCAGTAGTAGGGAAGGGGGAGAGATGGGAAAGGGGGGGGGGGAAATGCAGGCCTTACCACCCCTATACTTCACAGGTACAGAGTACTTCCACAATTGACCCCTACACTAGCCACTCCCTTGGTGATATGGCTGCCCCAGTGGACACTGCAGGATAGCTCTCCCCTGTGGTCTAATTGCCCCTCTCAGTACTGCAGCTCTCCAAAAAGTCCAGCTGCAGTCCCTTTCCCTTTTCATGTTATAGAAAACAGTCCCATTCCTAGGGCTTTCAGTTGTCCTGGAATGACCAAACCCTGACCTTGCTTTACGTTAGCAGAAGAGGAAGTCTCATATCAAATTGCGGCCTAGCAATTGGTAGTCCTAGCTCTTACCGTTTAGGAGGAGATCTTGAACAAACAGACACACAGACAGACCCAAACCTCTAATTATATATGTATAGATAGATATATAGATAGATAGATAATGCCAGTAAGAGCTATATAGATCCCTTTCTGAGCAAATCTAACTTACATGAGATTTCAGAGAAGAAGTGCCTCTTATCAGAGGTCAAATAATAGAGATTCAATCATTTTGAATAGAATTTCATTTGGAGCACATTCATAATGTAAGTTATATTATTTGCTTGTAATGTTTTGTTTGCATACCTGCTCAACAAAAATCTTACCTGTATCTGAAATCAGGTTTAGGATTAAACAAAACTGGCAAATTAGGGCCTGATCCAAAATCCACTGAAGTGAAAGTCTAGACTCCCAGGCTGCATCTAGACAGTGGTGCTATTTTGGGATACTTCCGATATCCCGAAATAGTGTTTTCTGCATCTCGACAGCAAATCCTTCATTTCAAAATAGCTTTTGAAATAGTGGGCACGCTATTCCAATATCCCTGTAAACCTCATTCTATGAGGATTAAGGGACATTTCAGAATAGCATTCTATTTCAAAATTAACTCAAAATAAGCTATGCAATTTGCTCTTCTGAGAGTATATTTATACTGCACTCCAACCACAGGTTCTGATTCAGGTGTGAACCCAAATCCCTCTTCCAGCCAGTTCCACTTACAAATCAGTTTGACTTAGGTCATCAAGCATTTAGGACCCTGCTAAGAAGGGAGGGAGGGTCACAGCCCAAATCCCGCTGAGACTCTGGTCTCATCCCCATCATTTTGCATTGTGGATGCAGGTAAAATTGCATACCTGAGTCAGAAGGTCTGCATAGCTCAGAATGGGCATGTTAGCATCGCTATGAGACCTAGGTCCAGCAATTATAAATCTAGGTTTACATTGCAATGTGAATGCTTAAGTCTGGGCTTGGAAACACTGTCTGGCCTGTGCCATTTGACTCAGACTTTCAGGGATCTGGCATAGGAGCTATTTAATTGTGGTGTCCATACTCAAGTTTGGTCTGTAACCCAGAGAATCATGGGGCTTGGGCTCCAGCCAAATCCAAGCATCTCCCCAACATATAAATGGCTTCATAGCCTGCAAGCCCAAGTCATTGATATGGCCCAACTATGGGGTTTTAACTTCCATGTAGGCATACCCACTGAGGGCGTGTCTACACTACAGCGCTAATTCGAACTAACTTAGTTAGAATTAGTTAATTTGAACTAAGCTAATTCGAACTAACGCATCCAGACTAAAAAACTAGTTCGAATTAGCATTTTGCTAATTCGAACTAGCATGTCCACATTAAGTGGACCCTGAAGCGGGCTTAAGGATGGCCGGAAGCAGTGCCGGCAGGGCATCAGATGAGGACTTAGAGAGTGGAGCTGCTGCCTCAGGCTAGCCGAGGGCTGTGCTTAAAGGGACCCGACCCCCACCCCGGACAGACAGTTCTCATGGGTGCCCCGCTTGCAAAGCAGTCCTGGCTTGGAGTGCCCGGACTACCCCCACTGGGCACATCACAGCACTCGGCCATAAGACCGGCTGCACTTGCCACAGGCTGCCATCTAGAGAGAGGGGGCAATTGAGGGGCTGCAGGAGAGGTTCCACCCCCAGAAGCCCGCAGAGCCAGCCCAGTCCTCCCCATCGGGGGCTCGTACCCCATTCCTCCCTCACCTCCTTCCATTTACCCCTCCCTAGCCCCCGTTCCTGATGTACAAAATAAAGAAAACGTGTGGTCAAAAATAGAATCTCTCTTTATTGAACAAAACTCGGGGAGACTGGGAAAAGGAGGTGGGAGAGGGGAAGAGAGAGGGTGGGAGAGGGTAGGGCAACTAAAATGATCAGAGGTTTGGAACAGGTCCCATATGAAGAGAGGCTAAAGAGACTGGGACTTTTCAGTTTAGAAAAGAGGAGACTGAGGGGGGACAGGATAGAGGACTCTAAAAGCATGAGTGGGATGGAGAGGGTGCATCAAGAAAAGTTCTTCATTAGTTCCCATAATAGAAGTACTAGAGGACACCAAAGGAAAGGAATAGGTAGCAGGCTTCAAACTAGTAACAGAAAGTTGTTCTTCACAAAGCAAAGAGTCAACCTGTGGAACTCCTTGCTGCAGGAGGCTGTGAAGGCTAGAACTAGAACAGAGTTTAAAGAGAAGTGGGATCTAGTCATGGAGGTTGGGTCCATGGAGTGGTATTAGCCAGGGGGTAGGAGTGGTGTCCCTGCCCAAAGTTTGTGGAAGGCTGGAGAGGGATGGCATGAGACAAATGGCTTGGTCGCTGTCTTCGGTCCATCCCCTCCAGGGTCCCTAGGGTTGGCCGCTGTTGGCAGACAGACTACTGGGCTAGATGGACCTTTGGTCTGACCCAGTACGGCCATTGTAAGCTCAGGGCTCAGATTCGGGGGTCTCAGTGGACCACCTTGATATTCATGCACACCTGCTCCTGGGTGACCAGGCTGGCAGCTCTCCTTCCCTAGACGGCCGTTTTCCTGTGCCTAGGGCGGAGGTCGTGGACGAGGTCCATGATGTCCACACTAGACCAGGCGGGTGCCCGCCTCTTGCGGTCCCGGGCAAGCTCCCGGGAGCCGCCAGCCTGGTCCCGGGAAGAGGGGGAGGGCTGGGGGCATCGGGTGGCTGGCTCGAGCTGTGCCAGGTGCAGGGTCTGCTAGCTGGGTGCTGGCAGGCTTGCACCTGGCGCGGGCACTGTTGCCAGCCCGTGCCCCTTTAAGGGGTCCGGGGCCGGGAGGAGGGCAATAGAGTTTCCCTGGTGTTGGCCAGAGTGGCCACCAGGGAAATCTGGGGAGGGCTAGCCTCCCACTAGTTCGAATTAAGGGGCTACACACCCCTTAATTCGAACTAGTAAGTTCGAACTAGGCTTAGTCCTCGTTCAATGAGGTTTACCTAGTTCGAACTAAGCGCTCCGCTAGTTCGAATTAAGTTCGAACTAGCGGAGCGCTAGTGTAGCGCCTATCAAAGTTAATTCGAACTAACGTCCGTTAGTTCGAATTAACTTTGTAGTGTAGACATACCCTGAGTCGGCAAGCCTAGGTTCCACTGATCTAGGCTTTGTGTGCTGAGTAGACCTAACCTTTGCGTCATTGCCACTGCTTCTCCGAAAGCTGATTTCTCTTAGCAGTGATTGTGTTCTCTTGGGCATAAGAGCTGCTGCCTAATAGTCTCCCCTTGATACAAGGAACCTGAGAAGATGGAGGGAATAGGTGGAACAATTATCATCCCTCTCTTTACTCTGTCTAGATGTGGACAGGGAGGCATATTACATCAAACTAAAGGATGAACAAGGATGTGGAGCAACTGTCCTGCTCACTAAGGAATTGAAAAGAGCAACCCTCGCCCCAGTGGCCTTACTAAGACTATTCAGCTCTGACCCCATTCAACATGGGGCAGTTATTAACTGCCACAAAGTGTTTCTGAACAAGTGTGATAAGCAGTTGATAGGAAAATGAGCATACAAACTGTTTGTTATCAGTAGGTCAAGCTCAGCTCAATAGATTGACTGGAAATACAAGATTTCCCCCCTTGTGGGCCTCCAGCACAGCTAAATAAGAAATAGGAGTACAAAAGATGGTGATTGCTTGTGACACGACAAAGTACTAAAAGGGATTGGAAAAATAAACAAACAAGCAACAAAACTAAAACAAAACGTGGTCTATTAGCACTTAGGAAGTTGCTGCAAATAGCAATCTATGCCAGAACTCTGCTCTGAAATGCCATATGGGAGAACAGAGCTATTTTCCAACAAAAGAGATAAAACGTGTAAAGTTCTCCTGAAAGCTATAAACACTTTTACTAATTGATTATTTGTGTGTCTATGTGTGAGAATACTTTTGACCCAGTTCACTGAAACAACAGACACACACCCAGGAGACAGTAATTTCTTTGTCCTGAGTTTTATACTCAGCTTGCATCACATCACCAAAGGTTTGTCTGCAGCACCATAAAAAACTCCACAGCATCAAGTTTCAGAGTCCAGGTAATGGGCCTTAGGTTGCAGGACTGTACAACTTCCATGTAGATATTTTGGGTTCTTGCTGGAGAGTGGGGTCTGAGACCCTCCCCTCCTTCCAGAGCCCAGTCTGCAGCCAAAGCCCAATTTTATAGCCATATAGACTGGGACCCACAAGCCCAAGTCAACTGAATTTGCCCAGCCACAGCTGTACAGTAGTTCTCTTACTGCAATGTAGATGTACCCTGGGGCAAAAATCACAGGAATAAAGCAAACAAGATTTAATCACATGAAAGGATGTTTTGGAAGCTTATTTATTCTTAGTGCACAAGAATAATGTTCAGAGTGTGTAGCATGGCCTATGAGCCATGGTAAATGTTTAAATTAGGAGCAAAATCCTAGCCCCATTAAAATCAACAGGAATTTTGTCATTGTGAAGTCAAGATTTCACCCTAAAATACGTAGTAATTTTCAGAACACAAAGTAGGATTCAATGCGTATGTGTAGGGGAGGAAGATCATTTGGACCTCAGCTTTCCAAGATTTGCTGTTGTGAATTTTTTTTCGTAAATAGAAGAAGACCTGGTCTCCTGTCTCAATGTGTCTTCAGTATTTTTAGCTAGTACTGAATTAAATCTATCAGGGATGGTCTAGATGGTACTGGGTCCTGGCATGAGGGCAGGGGACTGGACTTGATGACCTTCAATGTCCCTTCCAGTTCTAGTGTTCTATGAATTACACATGTGTTGCTGTTTCCATTATAAGACACTAGCAGGTGAGGCCCGTCGTTTATCGAGCAAAGTCATCTTGCATAGATTACACTTATAGGAAAGTTCAAGAAATTAAATCTATGTAACAGAATTTTTTTTATTAATGGAAAAGTAAAGTGAAAGCATGGTTTTAAATGTGTCGGATTTCAACTTCAAATATTATTCATGTTATTGAATAATTACCATACATAGTAAAATTGAATCAGAAACTCATAAAGCTTCCATTACTCTTTCCATAACTAATCTGAATTATTTTGTGATTTGTAACAGTAACAAATTTTCTTTGCACTGAAATGACAGTTGAATAGGCAAGTCAATTTTCATTTTGTTAGCAAACTTTTTTAAGAACTCTAATAATAATAGTCATGACTTTTTCCCGATGAAAAACAAAATAATTATTTAAACTTTACACCCAGAATATTCTGTTGTAAAAAGTAGTGCAGAACAGAGGGCTTTTTGTAGTGTAGGTATAACTCCTTCTACGAGGAATAACTCCTTTTTGCGCTACAGCTCTTGGGCAAAAAGGTGTGTGTGGACACTCCGCAGAGGTTTCTTGAACAAAAAAAGCCTATCAGAAAACACACAGGTGATCTGATGGCCATTCTGTTAATGGCCATCAGAGTTTTCTTGTGCAAGAGCTTCCATTCAGTGTGGACACTCTCTTGCTTCAATTCATGGCAAGTTGAAAATGGCTCAGCTATAGGAGAGAATTCACTACTGGAAGTGAGCTATCACACCTATTTTCACACCAAAAATATTTTTCTCATTGATAATCCTCCCAAACTTATTCCTCCCATGCCCCTCTATCATTCCAAAAAGCACTGCCCTGAAAGGGGTAATTCTAGAAATAAGGGCAAGAAAGGTGCTTTTGGGGGTAGGAGATAGTGCAGTGGAAAACCAAGAAAAAAGGAAGTAATAGTAAGTCTAGAAGATTTTAAACTGATATAACATGCATGCCAATGAAGCTAGGAGAAGATATAAGCTACAGCAATTTTGGCCCAAACCCCTGATTTCAATTAGACTGTTTAACATTAAACATGTACATAAGTGCATAACCCAGGTCAGGGATTTTTATACATCTAAAAAATGTTTTTTTAGGGCCAGAGTTTTTATACATCTAAAATCAATTGAAATCAGTTGAAGTTAGGTACCTAGATGCTTTTGCAAACCCATAAAGTGATCATCCACATCTTTAGATAAAAGTACTTTTAAAAATCAGACCCTTAGCCTTTCTCTAGATTCATTAAGATTTGACAGAACTTAACCTTATCCTCTCCAGAAAGATGTTTTCCTTTGGAGTTTGATATTATCTAACATGCAGACCACAGACAGAAAATGTCTTCCAAAGAAAGATGGGCTGGATCCTAAGTACACTGAAAGCAGTACCTTACTCCACCAGTAGCTCTATTATGGTGGGACTTCTGATGGTGTGAGGTACTATTTGTAGCAAGTAAAATATCACAGTCCTAAAATAAAATAGGAGAAAGACAGGGAAAGTTAATAGGAAGAGTCAGGGACGGCTCTAGGTTTTTTGCTGCCCCAAGCAAAACATTTTTTGGCTGCCCCCCCCCCCCTTTTTTGTTGGCTTTTACACATTTGCACTTCACAATTTTTTTTGTTTTGTTTTGGTGACAGAGACAAGATTTTCAGCTCACACAAAGCTCTTTTTCAAGAGTGGGAAATGTACCTTAAATCTCTACTTTATTGTTCTTATAGAAATAGGCTACTTTTTAACTGTGGTTTGAATGCTTGAAAAACTATTAAAACAAATAGTTTATAATTCCTTAACTAAGTACCAAAAATAGAAGGGAGAACTTGTGCCATATCTAAAACTTGAGTAGTTTAAGGCTATACTTAATCTTCAAACCAATTACAATCAGCTAACAATACCACTCTGTTTAAACATACTTGTCAATCAATTATGATAACTATAGCACATAAGACATCTAAAATACTTCAATAAATAGTTGTATTTTTAAACTAGATTTGTTTTGGAATGCAGTGGCTCCTTATGTGGCTCTAACATCTATGTTATCAGATAAACTGAGATCAGTGGGTGGCATGTGCACTTTATTTTTGTGTGTCCATCATTTTAGTAGCCATTATATATTCAAGTTTATGAGGTGTTAGAGGGAATGGAGAGTTGTATGTGCCCAATACAACTATATATGGAATGAAGCTTGCCTTAGAGACATGAAACACAAAAGTTTACCCAGATCAATGAAGTTTAATTCTTTAAAGAAATATCTATGAAACAGCATGTGTGGTTCTTTGAAGAGTATAGAACAGTTAATATTCTCTGTGTGTGTATGTATGTGTGCTGGATCCTTGTTTGGTTCTACTTCTACTACAAACAAGAACAGGAGAAATATACTAGGAACAGACTTCAAAGGGTTTGTGGGGCTGAGGCTGACGAGGCCTGGGAGGCAGAGACCGGGGACTGAGCCAGCGGGCTGAGTGTTTGTAGGTTTGACAGGTGTCCAGTATTTTTAGATTTTTTAACTGGACAGGAAGCGAAAATACTGGACACATGGCAACCCTAGGCAGAAAGGGGGCATCTTACCTGGGATTTCCATATGATGTAGGCGGAGGGGTGGCTGATGGCTTGGAGTGGAGAGGCTCGCGGAGGAGGTAGCGACTGCCAGGGAGGAGCAGGACTCAGAACTAGGAGACCGGGGAAGCCAGCAGGCTCAGGGGCCAGGCGCACATGGTGCCAATGATGCCTGCACAGCTGTGGCATTTCCCATGGCCCTTTAAATCGGCAGGGTGGGGCGTTGCCTGGGGCGGGGAGGAGTAGGGGAGGAGACGGGGGCAGCCAGCAGGCTCTGGGGTGCATTGGGCCACGGCCCTTTAAATCAGCGGGGCGGGGCGGAGCAGGACTAGGCATTGACGGGGGAGGAGAGGAGCAGGAGAGAAGACAGGGGCAGCCAGCAGGCTCTAGGGCACATTGGTGCTGCCAGCTGGCTGCGTGCAGCCATGGCATTTCCCGGTGTTTCCCAGACACGGCCCTTTAAATAGGCGGGACGGGGCTAGGTGTTGCCAGAGCAGCACCGGCTGCTTACTTGAATTGCCGCCCCTGGCAAATTGCCTCCCCAAGCACTTGCCTGATTTGCTGGTACCTAGAGCCGGCCCTGGGAAGAGTTAGTTCTATTGACTCTGACAGACTTTGGATCAAACTCAGAGAGAGGAGAAGGAAACAAGAAATACTCCATTGATGGGAATCATCACTGGGAATATGGCTTAGTAGGCTTGCTGTATTGCAACAATCAATGGAGTATATTTTCCATTGCTACTTTTATCAGGGAAATAACTAAGGGCTAGACTCTGATACCTTTACTCATATTGAGCAGTACCTTACTCCACAAGTAGTTCCATTATGGTGGGACTTCTCATGGTGTGAGGTATTGGTGGTAGTGTGGGTATCATAGTCCTAAAATAAAATAGGAGAAAAATAGGGAAAGGAGAGCTTCATCCAAACTTGTTTTTTTCTTAAATAATTTTGACTATATTGTGACATCTGTGAGATTTTAATTCAACTGTGGCTTTAGGATCCTGGTAAGGAATCTTTCAAAATCTTGCAAATTATCATATAATTTTGTGAAAATTCAAAAACACATTACCAGAACAATCTGCATGCCAGTTCATTGTGTACAAACACAGCCCCCACTTCCTTCTTTAATTCATTGATGATGATAATGGATCAGGTCTTCAGCAGTTGTAAATTGAGGTAACTTTATTCAAATAAACAGAATTGTACTGATTTATACTTTCTCGGGATTGGTCCAATATAGCTGAGTAGAAGGAAGCATGTAATACAAGGAGACTTAGTTTCTCAAAGCAAAGTTGTAGGGATGTGTGGTTATGCTAAAGGCAAAAACTAATGCAAGTACCAGGGAGGAAGACATTTTTTTTCCCACCAATTTAGCTTTACTTTGCAGAAATATTTACATCGTCCTGGAGCAAGGATGATATAACTCTTTTTAGCAACATGAAAAGTTTAAATATAGATATTCTGGATTAACATCTGTCCTGTCAACATCATATTTGGGAGAATCTATCTTGAAATAAGACTTGAACTGGGTCTTCTAAACTATATGCTTGTGCTAAAGCTATTATATGGCATTAAATTAATCCCTCAGTACAAATATTTAGAAAGTTTTGCAAGTATAGCATGTCAAGAAAAAGTTAACTCTTATTTACAGGTAAGCTATATATACTAATTATAATGCAACTGATATTCAGAAGAAGGGCTCTCTGTTTACAAAAGACATGCAACATGTTGGCAAGAGGCATTACCCAGGAGGCTATGTTCTCTGGAATGTGACTAAATGTCAAAAGAAAGAGCTATTCACTGTGGAAAAACCAATGCACAAATTATTTTTGATGCTTTGGTTTGATTAAAAAAGGGTCTCTTTCTTTAACCAAAGTGTCTGGAACTCAGAGTCTTTGAAAAAGGAGGAATCAGTAGCTTTGGGGATTCTTTTAAATCTATTTACTTCTTCCAGTGCTTTTTCTCCCTCAAACACTCTCAGGAATTTTAGACTTTTGAGGCATTCAAGCAAACATCTTATCTCCTTTGGGGAATATATTTTGAGTTCTACTTCAAATCCTCCTTAAAAAAATAAATCTTTAGAGGAAGAAATATGCTGGTGTGAACTTTGTCAGCTGCTCACAAAGTTGAAGACTCTATAGGAAAATAAAAGCTGCCTGATTCCAGAAGAAAATAATAGCTTGTGTATGGGGCAGTAGGGTGAGATAATACCTCATGGAGGCTCTCAGATATAGGATTTTTTGAATGAAAAATCCCCAAGAAGTTTTCATTGCTGGAAAGATGCTGGAAAGATGCATTTTTGATAGTAGTTACATAAACCACAATGTGTGGTATATACAGTTAAAAGAACACTGCATAAACACTACCTTCAAGATGAAAGATGTTAGCACAAAAAAGGTCTTTTCATATCATTTCATTTATTTTAAAATACATTACAAGTACTATAGCAATTTCCTCATGTCTGCCACAACTCTACCCATACTATACGTAGAGAAGATTATTCTACTGCTGAACCACACTGACCTGAGTATATTGCTAATATTATCCTTTCTGGGCCACATCGCTGAGCATGCCTAGGTCAATCTTTTTTAAAGATGAACAAATTATTTTCATTGAAGCAGTGAGAGCAGAACAGGGCTGAGGTCATGTCAATGTCTTTCTGTAAAAGGATTAATACCATACACAGATAGGAAAGAGTATTCTAGTCCTCTGCCCTCAAACAAGTTTAAAGGCTTAAGTGGAATTTTACAAAAGAAATATACTTGTTTGATCCAGTTGCCCAGCAACACATGGTTTCTTCTTCAGACTAAGTATATTTAGTTCTTTTATTCAGTTTTTTTTCTTGTTACCATGGCATTGTGTGTAAATGTCATCTCTTCAAACTGCTCACAAGAGAAACCACAAAGAAAGTTTGGATCCTAGTTTTACAAATGAAACACCAACACGTTTAAAAATATATCTGTTTATACTTAGAAAATAAACTCAATTGAGAAAAAATAATAATAAAAAAAATCCCAAAACAAAATCAAAAGCATATAATTATTCAGGAAATGTGTCCTAATAACAGTCTGTGTGTTGGGGAACAGACAACAAAACTGAACTTGATGCTGTGAAGCTTGTTTGCCAAGGATAGTAAGAAACTGGATCATTTCATTCAGAGATAGGTGAAATACAGCAATTCAGAGACAACCAGAATTCAGAGTGCTAGCTTAAGAACACTGCTGTTCCAGGAGTCCTGATTTTCTAAAGTGCTAGGAAGAAAAAAGAAAATATGGCTGAATAAAGGGAAATTGGAAGGACAGAAGACACAGCTATATCTAACAAGGTGAACAGAGGAAATAAATGTTGCTTTGATATTCAGACACATTAATTGAAGGTGAAATTAATGCACACACACTTGCATGTAGAGCAGCACAAGACTTTATTAACCATTTCAATCCCAGGGTATGTCTACACTACAAAGTTAATTCGAACTAACAGATGTTAGTTCGAATTAACTTTCATAGGCGCTACACTAGCGCTCTGCTAGTTCGAACTAGGTAAACCTCATTTTACGAGGACTAAGCCTAGTTCGAACTTACTAGTTCGAATTCAGGGGTGTGTAGTCCCTTAATTCGAACTAGTGGGAGGCTAGCCCTCCCCAGATTTCCCTGGTGGCCACTCTGGCCAACACCAGGGAAACTCTACTGCCCCCCTCCCGGCCCCGGACCCCTTAAAGGGGCACGGCCTGGCTATGGTGCCCGTGCCAGGTGCAAGCCTGCCAGCACCCAGCTAGCAGACCCTGCACCTGGCACAGCTCGAGCCAGCCACCCGATGCCCCCAGCCCTCCCCCTCTTCCCGGGACCAGGCTGGCGGCTCCCGGGAGCTTGCCCGGGACCGCAAGAGGCGGGCACCCGCCTGGTCTAGTGTGGACATCATGGACCTCGTCCACGACCTCCGCCCTAGGCACAGGAAAACGGCCGTCTAGGGAAGAAGAGCTGCCAGCCTGGTCACCCAGGAGCAGGTGTGCATGAATATCAAGGTGGTCCACTGAGACCCCCGAATCTGAGCCCTGAGCTTACAATGGCCGTACTGGGTCAGACCAAAGGTCCATCTAGCCCAGTAGTCTGTCTGCCAACAGCGGCCAACCCTAGGGACCCTGGAGGGGATGGACCGAAGACAGCGACCAAGCCATTTGTCTCATGCCATCCCTCTCCAGCCTTCCACAAACTTTGGGCAGGGACACCACTCCTACCCCCTGGCTAATACCACTCCATGGACCCAACCTCCATGACTAGATCCCACTTCTCTTTAAACTCTGTTCTAGTTCTAGCCTTCACAGCCTCCTGCAGCAAGGAGTTCCACAGGTTGACTCTTTGCTTTGTGAAGAACAACTTTCTGTTACTAGTTTGAAGCCTGCTACCCATTCCTTTCCTTTGGTGTCCTCTAGTACTTCTATTATGGGAACTAATGAAGAACTTTTCTTGATGCACCCTCTCCATCCCACTAATGCTTTTAGAGACCTCTATCCTATCCCCCCTCAGTCTCCTCTTTTTAAACTGAAAAGTCCCAGTCTCTTTAGCCTCTCTTCATATGGGACCTCTTCCAAACCTCTGATCATTGTAGTTGACCTTCCCTCTCCCACTCTCTCTCTTCCCCTCTCCCACCTCCTTTTACCAGTCTCCCCGAGTTTTGTTCAATAAAGAGAGGTTCTATTTTTGACCACACGTTTTCTTTATTTTGTACATCAGGAAGGGGGGCTAGGGAAGGGTAAGTGGAAGGAGGTGAGGGAGGAATGGGGTACGAGCCCCCGATGGGGAGGACTGGGCTGGCTCTGCGGGCTTCTGGGGGTGAAAGCTCTCCTGCAGCCCCCCAATTGCTCCCTCTCCCCAGATGGCAGCCTGCGGCAAGTGCAGCTAGTCTGATGGCCGAATGCTGTGATGTGCCCAGTGTGGGCACTCAGGGCACTCCAAGCCAGGACTGCTTTGCAAGCGGGGCACCCCCGAGAACTGTCTGTCTGGGGTGGGGGTTGGGTCCCTTTAAACACAGCCCTCGGCTAGCCTGAGACAGTAGCTCCACGCTCTAAGTCCTCATCTGATGCCCTGCCGGCACTGATTCCGGCCATCCTTAACCCCGGTTCAGGGTCCACTTAATGTGGACATGCTAGTTCGAATTAGCAAAATGCTAATTAGAACTAGTTTTTTAGTCTGGATCCGTTAGTTTGAATTAGCTTAGTTCGAATTAACTAATTCGAACTAAGGGTATATCGACACTATCCCCCTAGTTCGAACTATGGGGGGGGGGGGTAATGTAGTCATACGGAGTTGCAAATGAAACCCGGGATTTGAATTTCCCGGGCTTCATTTGCATAAATCCGGCCGGCGCGATTTTTAAATGCCGGCTAGGTCGGATCCCGTGCTGCGCGGCTACACGTGGCATGGACTAGCTAGTTCGGATTTGGCTTCCTAATCCAAACTAGCTGTACACCTCGTTCCATAAAAATGGCGCTGGCCGGCTTTATGCAAATGAAGCCCAGGAAATTCAAATCCCGGGCTTCATTTGCAACTCCGTAGACATACCCTAAGTTAGTTCGAATTAGCTCTGTAGTGTAGACATACCCCCACTTACTTATTTTCTAGGCTTACCTAGAATATAAATGATTCATAGTCATTTTGCTGCCACTGTGTAAATGGATGAATTTCACCCTGGCCCTTTGTAGGCAGTTTGACAATCAGCAAATATCTAATAATAAATAAAAACTGTTTTGAGTTTCTTTAAGTTTTATAGTAGTGATCCACAAGCATGATGAGTACTTTCTCATCTCAACCTTCATTTTTGGCAGTACCAATCCTTTCTCTATCCACAGCATTGTTTTCAGAAGTACTACCCCCAACTGGCACTTGAGAAATAGTAGTATAGATCAAGATACACTGGAATTGATTCACTGTTTAAAACTCCTAGAAGAATCAGCCACTGGAGGCAAGCATGCTGGGAATGATGTTGCACTGCAGTACAGCTATGGAAAAATAAGGACCATAGATTTATTATTATTATTTTTTAGTTCTGCATAAATAGTTTCTTTATGGACCTTTAAAGCACACCTCCAAATGTGACTATTTCATAGGCTGAATACTAATCCCATAGAGGTCAAAGGAAAACTTGTAATTCACTTCAGTGAGATGAAGCTCAAACTCTTTATTTTACTGTACATTAGAAAGCTGACACAGTGGTTTTGATGGAAGGTATTTAATTTGTTTTTTGGAATCGGACAGAAAAAGGAATCATAGACTTAAAGAATTATAGAACTGGAAGGCACCAGTGAGAGGTAATCTAATTCAGTTCCATGCACTTATGGCAAAAATAAATATTATCTACACTATCCCTAGTAGGTGTTTGTCTAACCTGCTCTTAAAAGTGTTAGTTTTGGAGATTTCATAATCTCCATGGGGAATTTATTCCAGTGTTTATCCACCCTCACAGTAAGTTTTTCCTAATGTCCAACCTAAACCGCCATTGCTACAATTTAAGATCATTGTTTCTTGTCCTGTCCCCAGAGGTTAAAGACAATTTTTTTTCTCCCTCCTCCTTGTAACAATCTGTTATCTACTTGAAAAATCTTAAGTCCCCTCTCAGTCTTCTCTTATTTGGACTAAACAAACCCAATATTTTCAGTCTTACCTCATAGGTCATGTTTTCTAGATCTTTGATTGTTTTTGTTATTTTTCTCTGGACTTTTTCCCAATTTTCCACATTTTTTTAAAATGTGGCACCCAGAATTAGACACAACCAGTGGCAGCCCATCAATACAGGTGAACTAGGTGGTCACCTGGGGCACCAAGATAAACGGCCATTGAGAGCTTTGTAGGCAGGGGTGCCAATCGCGCATTTCACCTAGGGTGCCAATTGCTGGCAGCTCATCTAGGGCTGCTTCTGGACACAACACTCTACTTCAGGCCTAATCATCACAGAGTAGAGTGGAAGAAATACTTATGTCTTGCTGATAACATTCCTGCTAGTACATTCCCGGTTGTTGTTTGTTTTGTTTTGAGGTTTTGTGTGTGTGTGTACAAATGTGTTATTCTGTTGACTCATAATTAGCTTGTGGTCCAATAATGACCCTCAGATGCCTTTCTGACTATCTTCCTAGGTAGTCATTTCCTATTTAGTAGGTGTGCAACTGATTGTACCTTCCTAAGTGGAGTATTTTGCATTTGTCCTTATTTAATTTCATCCTATTTACATCCCATTCTTCCAGTTTGTCCAAATCATTTGATATTTTAATCCTATCTTCCAAAGCATTTGTAACCTCTCCCAGCTGAATATCATCCACAAATATTTTAAAGGTACTCTCTATGCCATTATCATAATTACTTTCAGTGGAATCCCCTCGTATATCCCAACTGGTTGTTGTGAAGTACTGCTGTGGTCCCATATGAAAAAGTGCCATTTTACATCACCTCATTTTACATAGCACGGGTCACTGCTCTTAACTTCTAACTCATTCAAACATGCAGAACTCACAAACATAAATGTCAGTTGCAATCAGTCAGTGATGGCAATTCCACCAGGACTGGTAAAACATTTCAAAATGAAGGCCGGTTGTATCTGCAGATAAAAAGATATCTGTGTTCCTTTTCAGAGTTTTCCAAGGTGAAGGACTTTAATTTTGATTTCCTTTTTAATCCAGCTAAGAACAGGATCTTCATTTGCTTTCTTAAAAAAACAAAACAAAACAAAACATTATCTGTGCCTAACACAACAGAAAACTGGCTAAACTCTAAAACAGATCATATGAGATCAGACTGACATAAAAACAATACATTCTTATAGCACCTTAGTAAAGTCTCATAATTAAAGTATATACAGTACAAGGAATAAAGAATGACATGGTATAACCAGCCAACCTCTTGGGTTTGTAGAATAAACTTCAGTAAATTAAGGTTAGTTTTTTTCCTCCCTTACTCACATTAACTACTGCTTTCCTCCTCAACCAGTCACCAAAGGGATTGTCCACCTTGAATAAGGATGGAAACATAACTCTTATTAAAGAAAAAAACCCCACGGGCTTTACATTCTAAGAAGTATTTTCCTCTTTGACACACATTTGCAACTCCAGGTAATGCCAGTGGATTATACATATATGCTCAGTGGAAAATAACTCTATTAATAAGCGAAGTACAGTATCATATTTTAAATGGTTCTACATTTCCATTTCATTACAAGCAAACTGGACATTTGATCCACAAATTCGCATAAGAAACACACAATAATAAAAACATAGGTACATCTGTACTCACCAGTGAATAGAGCTATGTGAAAATACCAATTATTTGCTTCATCAGAAGTCGCTGGTGAAAACAAGAAAATCCAGTATTTTGGGGAATGCTGGTGAGAATTCACCAATTTCAGTCAATATTATCCTTTTTGCTAAGAAACAGCTTTTCACAGCATGGATGGCAAAATTCTAAACTTGGCAAAACTTGTACATTTTTTCCAGAGGGAAAAGTCATCATATTCATAGCAGAAATATATTCTTTCACGTGTAAAATTTGTCAGTCATGTTCACAAACATGAAGTTCATCCTGATGCAAAGGAATAAAATTAGTCCCACATAAGCAGTGAAAATAGGGTTTGAAGTGGGATTTAAGTGATGGGAGGGCATTTGTGCTATTCTTCTATACCAGGATATATTTCAACCGCCCAAAATTGTTGCCATAACTGTGAAATAGTTTGTTTTTCAATAAACACAGCAACATGTGCTTTCCCCCAGCTTTTTTAATGGCAAGATTCATGGTGAGCACAGCTCTATACGTGGTTTTAAAAATATTTACTATTTATGCTTTAAAATACTAAATAAATTATTTCACATTTGTGCAGAGAACATTTAACTATTCTAAAAGATTCAAATTGAATGGGCATCTTAAACCTTGGGATTGTATGTATTATCTGTCCTAATTCAGTATGTATTTGTTTTGGAAACAGCATGTTTATATATATAACCAGGAAGCTAGTTTCTCCATCAGCTTTGAGGTATTCAGTGCTCCTTATTGAAATTTGTCACTAATGGTAAATTACCAATGAAGCAAAAGAAGAAATTATTGTATATTTAAAGGGGTATTAGGGTTGACCATAAAATTAGCTGGTTACCATGGGAAAAAATTAAAATATAAGTCTTTCATGTATATTTAGATAAGTATTGGCTTAAGCTTAGTGGGTATTTTTAATTGAGCTAAACTGCAGTGGTGTCTGACATTGAACAGCCACACTATTTAAAATGTCTTATTTTCACAGAGATTAGGCTTCTAGATAGGTATTAAGAAACAAGAAAAACAAAGACTCTTCTCTTTGGGAAGGGGACACTTTTGTGAGCTTCGTAAAAGTATTTAAGAAGACCATCCACTTTAAAGTACATTGCTGTTATAAGTAGGGATTTGCCAAACCTGTATCTGAATTTAGCAGGATTTATGAATCAGGAAAAGCAATTAGATTGCTGCTTCTTGTAGACCTGTGAATAATCTGGCCTTTTGAAATAGCCCTGCCAGGTTTGCTGGTAGGCAGAGTACAATATTTAGTTCACTTCTACTTGGAGTTTTTGGTCAGTACAGGCATTCTTGAAATTTAATCTTTACCTCCCAGATTCAGCTGAAACCAGGACATGTGATTTATTGATTACCGCAATATTCATGAGACTAGTAATACAGTGTTCATCTGTGTGGCTACTGATATACTCCTGTAACTTCCAGTACTTTTAAAAAAAGTTTCTGGAATGCCTTAAGAATGACAAGATTTCCTATTTTATTTGATAATCCAGATGTGCTTATATAGCATGTATTGTGTACATATGGGGTCTGAGTTTGTGAAGTGTTAAAGCTCACAACACCCACTGAAGTCAGTAGGAATGGAGTTCCTGTGAATAGGTGCTCAGTACCTCAAAGGAACAGGCCTAGATAGTATATACATATACAGGTTATACATCCCTTAACTGGGACTCCCTGGTCCGGCAACATCTGTGATCCATACCAGACCACAGATATTTCTGAACCATAGAGCCCAGGAAAAGGGAGGTCTGGCAGTGGGGCAGGAATATGTTAGGGGCACCAGCAACCCAGTGTGTGTGTGTGTGTGGTGGGAGGAAGGAATGGGAGGCAAAGTAGGGAGTGCTGTCCCCAACAGTGGCCAGGGGGCCCTGTCCCCACCCATAGAGCTCTGGCCTCGGCCCTCTGCCCCAGCCCTGGCTGCACAACTCCAGGCCTGGTCGTGGAGTCAGGTGGCTGCGAAGCTCCTCTGCCCCAGATGTGAAGCCCTGGGCTATGTCTAGACTGCAGGCTTCTTTCGAAAGAGGCTCTTTCGAAAGTATCTTCGAAAGAGCCTCTTTCGAAAGAGAGCGTCTAGACTGCACGCGGAACTTTCGAAAAAGCGGCTTGCTTTTTTGAAAGAAAGCACCCAGTGAGTCTGGATGCTCTCTTTCGAAGAAGCCCTATTTACATTCAAGAACGCCTTCTTTCGAAAGAGGAACTTTCGAAAGAAGGCGTTCTTCCTCGTGCAATGAGGTTTACCGCCGTCGAAAGAAAAGCCGCGTTCTTTCGATTTAATTTCGAAAGAACGCGGCTGCAGTCTAGACGCAGGTGAAGTTTTTTCGAAAAAAGGCTACTTTTTTCGAAAAAACCCCTGAGTCTGGACACAGCCCTGGTTGCAGAGCTCCAGCCATGGTGCTCCGTCCCAGCAGCAGCAGAGTCAGCAGCATTTAGATAGTCCTGGGGGGCTGTGGAAGCAGCGGAGGCAAGCTGGAACCCTAACCCAGTGGCAGCACAGACTAGTAGGGGAAGGACCCTCAGCAAATCCCCTCATTCGGGAGCAGTCAGGTCCCGAGGGTGCCGGATCAGAGAGGTCCAACCTGTAGTACCAACACATCATCTGTGAAAAGATGACTCCTAAGCAAATTTATTCTGCACTGAAAAATCTGAAAAAATTCAAAACTAACTTGACAAATTATTTACTTCCCACATATTCAGCAAAATCAGTATTCTTGTTTTTGCAAATGGCATGAAATGTTTCTCACAGCTCTATTGCATAGACATCAAGCAGGGAGGATCATTTATCACCTTAAGCCTCTACTGCAGAACCTTAGAGATCTTTAATTTGCATCAGACAAGAGATGGACATCTAAACACTGAGTACAAATTTTTTCTCCCAGACTGTACAGTAGCGTTCAGCTTTGTGCAGGTCCCCCCACTGACATCACTGGGAATGCTGAATGTACTGGAAGAAAAGAATATTAAAGATAAAAACTACAATCAGACAAATCCAAGAGGATAATTTTATCCTTAAAGCTCAGGGGCTGATCCTGCAGTTGTTATTCAACCAAAACTCCCTTTGACTGTGTAAGTGCTTGAACTAGGATTGCAGAGTTGTGTCCCAACTGACAGAAAATACAACTAGTGACCCACTTCAATGCCAGGACTCTGGGAGAAGAACAAAGCATATTTTCTGAGACAGGATAGTGGATGCAGTTATCTATTTTTACAGTATTATTATGTCAGATTTATAATTGTACATGTATTTTCATTTAAAATAAGTCGCAATGTTTAACCACACTGTTTTCTTACAGTGCTCAAATGAAATTGCAAGCTCCATTAACAAACTTTCATTATCACAAGTGTCTTTCAAACAAATACAGCACCAACTATTGTACAAACATGTACTACCATCTGATTATTAATTTATATGTGGATACGATAGAGTCAAATTTCATTTGACAACATACTAGTCAAAGCCTACGAAACTTCTGAATAATGGAAAAAGCATTGGCTTTGTTTAGTACAGCACTTCTTCCCAAAGGAGAAATGAAAATAAAAGAATAAGGTATCTGAATCTTAAGAGATGGATGAGAACTTGTTTACATTTCCTATAAAATTCAAACATTCCAACAAACTAGTGTTTGTATATTGCCTGGTGGACGAGTAAAAAATAAATTGCTTTTGCTTGTTTTTTATAATAGTCCCAGATTTCCAGTGTCAGTAGTAAGTAATTGGAAGTCAGCCAGTCAGTCTGTTTAGGGAATGACACCAGTTAGGACCCAACCGATGGCATTCACTCTACTATGAAAGAAGGAGGACATCAGTAATTTTGTCTCATTGATTTGATTGCTGAGATGTCCAAATGCTAATGCTCCTAATGATCAGCCATTCCTTTTGACTTTTGGTAACAAGTATTCTCATGCAGTTAATATCAAAGAGAACTTTGTGCTCCACATCTGTCATTTCAAAATTTCCATTTTTGAACTCCCCTAGTCTCAAATAAGTAGTACACTGCCTCCCTTTTTTGCTCCCTACAATTTTTTCCCCTACTTCCAGGGCTCCGTGATGTAGGATGTCATTCTGTCGGTCTTCTGTTCCAGTGATAACTTTAATTTTAGTGATTTTAATAGGCTTTTCAAATACAATCACATAGAGATCTCCAGTAGAAGGAGCTTTGCCCCAGAAGTACTCATCAATGCTGCTGTAAGCCTTGCTTGCTTCATAGCTTTCAAATACATTCATGTTTGTATGAAGATTTGCAGGTGGGTTGTCAGGGATATCAAATGAATCCTCTTCAAAGTCATCATCTTTTAGCTTGTTCTCAGCTCCTTTGTAGGATGAATAGTATCCCATGTGCTGGAACAGGGATGGTTTAAAACGGATTACATCCTTCTGAGCTAACAACCCACGGAAATGGATCAGCAGCCAATCACAAGGCATTTCCTGGTAAAACATGAGCAAAAAATGAGCCAGGCGTGGAAGGTCATGGGAATGGTACAGCTTTCCAATATAGCCCAGTTTGGAAAACTCTAGAGTCACCCAATAGGAACCTTCTCGCGAGGTAATTACTTTCTTAACGGCAGACAAGAAGTTTTTAGAACATCGAACATCATCTTCTAGCATGACATAATAATCAGAAAGATTAGCACAAAAGTTAAGCAAAAAAGCATAATCTACATTTTGTTTGGATCGGAACTTCACGCGGTCTTCTGGGTCATTATAATTTCTCTTAAGGCCATCTAGTACTGGATAGTATTCCTCAGGGGCATGGATAACCATTAACCTGCCAGCAATGATGTGATGGGCAAATTTCTGTGAAATATCCTTGACCATCCCTTCACACCAGGATGAGTCAAAATCTGCTAGGTGAACCACCACCGTAATTTCCTTCAGTTCCTCATAACTTGACTGCTCAAATATGGACTTGATCGTCTCGAGCAAATAATTCCCCTTTTTCCGTTTGACTGAGGCTAGTCCAATTGTAAGATACCCTGTGTAAAAGAAAATTCAGACACAAAGATTAACTGAAAGTGAATCAGACTTGGAAAATCATATTGCAAGAAAGTTAACCTCCAGACCTCCAGTATATTAAATAAACCTTCTGAATTATGAAGTCTGAGATGTTTGATATATAAATGTATTAAGCTGTACGAAAAAAAAGAAGATTGTTCTCTGCTTTTTCACGAAAGAAGGATTGTGTGGCAAGCAATTTGACATATGGAGACTATTGAATTAAACATTAGTTTGTTAACTGCAAGAAGTGTTGTGAAATGGAATAAAGCCAAAGTGATGTATGCATATATCCCTATTAGAAAAAAAGAAATACATATAGACAATGTCAATTCTATAAAGAAATGGGACTGAAAAGCTATGGCTCACAAATTGTTCTTTAGCTCAAGCCACTATGAAAATAGCACAAAAGTAGGAGTTAAAGATTAATTGCCTTGCTTTTACTTTTTAATGGTAACAAGCTTAATTACATTTATACATAGTTTTACGGACTTCTAAACTCTTCATGGATGATTTCTTCTAGTTTTTTCAGTTTTAAAATGTTTCCCAATTCTCTCATTTTTCCTATTTACAAAATTCCTTTATTTTCTTGAGAAATAGAAGTACTAGATTTGAGACAAGTAAGTCAGATTCTGCTTAAAATATAATAGAATTTACCATTGAAAATTTGTGGTTCTATAAATAATTTTTAGTCCATTTAAAATCTTTGGGGTGAGATTTGACTTTCAAGTGTATGACCTTCTACGGTATTTGGAAATAGCACTTCCCGTGCATACAGCATGGGCCTAATTCTTTCTAATATTCGTGAAAAAGTATTCCGAATCTATTATTAGAATCTAGATGGTTGGATGGAATGCAATCTCTGTTGGACTTGTGAGCCACTTTTAAAAAATTCAGTTTGTCCTTCCCTGTTTTATGTAAAAATGAGACCATGTTAAAGCTAAAGTGCTTCATTTCCACTCTAGCTGACCAAAACTCTTTGTCAATATTTTGACTTGCAAAATGCTGCAAAAAATGTGAACATGGGCGAAATATTGTAATCATGTTCCAACGTGGTGGTCTGTGGCTTTCTGCTAGGCTGTCTACTCCAAATGGAGTTGTAGTACAAACACCCCCATTGTCAGCACTGCCTTTCTAACCCCTAACTTCTCAAACTTTATTTAAATTAAAATTTACATTGCAACCCAGACCCAGGACATGAGGTGGGTGAGGCAATATTTTTCATTGGATCATTTGCATAAAGCAAGAATAATCAGACTAATTGAAACAGTCCTACCTGAGTGCAGGAAAATCAACCACCTTTGTAGGCTATAGTGCTGGGGTTGCATCCCTCTATGTCCCAGCTTATGGAATGACCTGCATGCCCTATTCATGTTTGTTCTCAGCAACAGGATCCACACAAGTGAGGGCCCAAAGGTTCTAAGCATTTCAATCCATGGAGACCCAAGTGTGTACTTTCATTGTTACCCTATATCATCCCAGTGCAAAAGTACCATGGGAATTCTATGGAACAGGCAGCATTGTGAATTTCACCATGGGTTAATAGACTTTTCAGAAAAGTTCTAAAATGAAATAACTCATGATTTCAAATGATTTCAGCCATTTCTGAAGAAAACATCTGAGGTAACATTTTACTTCATTTAATTAAATGAAGATTCTGGTTACTTACTTTTCCTTTGCAAAGGTGTGCCAGCTAAGTAGCGATAGGAAACATTTATAGATCCTGAGAAATTTGACAAGTCTTTAAAAGTGTGAACGTAGCGTTCTGAATTAAGCTGGTGTGTGGCTGTTTCTCTGATTAATTGCTTGTCCCCTTCCTAGTAAGATGAAAGGAGAAAGAAAGGAAGAGCGAGCATAGGAGCAAGAATACATGGAGAGAAATAAATTCATGAATGCCAGCCAAAGAGACAAGAGGGTCAGACACATTTCAAAGAATAATCTTTGTCATAGTTTTCTGGAAAAAAAAACATTTAAATCTCACCTTATTTTTAAAATCCATTATCTGAATATTATATGTTGTTGGTTACAAGAAATGTGTCCTATAGTTTCAGATTGAGAGTAATGGGGAAAGAGAGGAAAAAAACATTGAAGATCTATCTGTCTAGAAGAATTGAGAGTACTATAGTATCATCAGAAAAATGCTGCTATATTCAAAGTAAGACTTACTCCCCCTAGACAGTACAGTGGGGAAATTTTTAACACATTTTTGAGAGATTAAAAAACTGCTGCAGGTGAAACATGAAATAATATTCTCAGAGCTAAAGCAAGACTCACTTTGGCACTTTCCTGAATATGGCCCACTCCTCCTCTGATCCTTGATGTGCAGGGGAAGCACACATGCTGTACTATGGTGAAGGATGCTGGTGCTTTCATCCACTGTGTTTCTCTGCGTCAGTCTGCTTTTTTGGCAGGGTAAGGTAAGATTATGGCCGTACCTTCTTCCCATCCCTCCCGTTTCTCTTTGAGCGGAGGCTCTCCATACCACCATGGCATACACTGTGCCCCACACGCACCAACTGTCTCTTCTTAATGTTTAAGCAAAGAAGAAAATTTTCCATTAAAGCTGTGGTGCCATGGAGATGATGTTACAGTTAGGAATCTTAGTTCGATCACATTCAGTGATGTAAAGTATCAGAGGGGAAACCGTGTTAGTCTGAATCTGCAAAAGTGACAAGGCGTCCTGTGGTACCAAGTGGGTCTTTTCCCATGAAAGCTTATCTCCAATAAATCTGTTAGCCTATAAGGTGCCACAGGACTCCTTGTCACTTATTCAGTGATGTAGGACCTGAGAGGAGTAAGAAAATTACTTGGCAGTTTCACATGTGTGCTGTGATACATTCCATTAATGCATCACAAGTGATCTGAGCTTTGACTAAAAGAGAGCACTATGCAATACACAATAATACTGCTATCAAGAGTGGAAAGGACAAAAAGAAACATGTATTTTGATGTTATAAAGGTTCAAAATTGGGGATGTATAAAGTCTTTTCTTTTATAACAGTAAGAAACACTTCCAGAAACCTATTTTAGGTTCATGTTAAGTTCTCTATTTTTCTTTTATAGAAGAAATAAATAATCCATTTATTAGTTGATTCAAGTTCTATTGGCTAAAATCCAGATGCAGCTACCTGAACTGCTATGCTCTCTTGTTCTGCAAGGTCTCCCGGGGTAATTTCTTTCTAATGCTGCTTGGCTACCTTGCATTTACTGATAAGTTATGAAACAAAGCTTTATGCTTATCATTTTTCCAGTTGAGAATGTAAGTCAATGGACTCATGGATACTCATACAGCTGATCCACTAGCCCCTCTGGTTACTCAGTTTCCTGATTTTCTGAGATGGCTCTTGTATTTTGTCATTAAGTATTTACCCAGAGAAGAAAGTAAGTGTAGGGGGAAGAAGCAGGCAATCAGGCAGGCAGGAACATACACATTTTGTGCTACATTTGTTTGACCTTGTGAGATTCCCGTACCATTTCTGGAAACTGAGGGGGTTAATTACCTCTCAAGAGACACTTTGCTCCTCAGAGGATCCATCCCCATATGCAATATTGCTGTTACTTTCATAGTGCCCCAAAGGGTACTCACATTTACTATAGAAATCGAAAGATACAGTCCCTTCTCCCTAGCACTTGCAACCTATAGTAAATGCTTAAAGTCAGCACTGAGCCATGCACATTCTGAAATCCAGCTAAGGTGAATTCAGTGTTCATGGAAGTTTCTGGGACCCATTGATCAGCATCAGGGCACATGGAGCAATTTCAGCATCCCCACATTCCCCTGCCAATGTGCATCAGCACTGCACATCACATACGCGAACTGCCATCGTACCACTCAGGCTGCTTTTAGCAAAGTTGTCTTTGCTGCACTATTCCCCAGTGGGCTCCCGTGATGAAATGGAGATTTCAGTGCCCACTCCAACAATCACAGGACAGTCAACACTTTTGTGCAGCGGTAGTGAGTGGATGCTACTGAAGACATACAAGAGATTCCAAACCAAATTGGTAAAGCTCCAATATCCATATTTTTCACACTTAAAAAAAACTGTCTAGGTAAGTCACTGGTTTGTCTTTAGCCTACGGGGACACAATGCCATTCCAAGCTTCTCTTCTTAAGCATGGCTTTGTTTTGCAAACACTAACACAGACCCAGCTTTTCCATTGGCTCACAAACTCCAAGGTGATATTCCCCTTTGCCTCTTTCAGTCCTTCCTGCAGGGTTCTTTCTTGCTTTATTTAGTTGAATACCGCTCCTCCCCTCCAGGCTTTCTCCCCAGCAGTTTCCCACTATTTCCCATCCCAGGGGACTCCCTACTCCTCCTGCTCCTCCTTTCTTATTAACTGTCTAGCACTTTATAGCCCCAGGTACTGTCCTACACTCTTAACTACAATTAAACACCCCTGTCTGTGTCTAAACTGCAATTAAACATCCCTGCCTGTATTACCTGACTGGGCTCCGGGTGCAGAACACTACAACTGCAATATAGATGTTCGGGCTCAGGCTGGAGCGCCAGTTCTGGGATCCTTGCCCCTCATGGGTCTCCTGAACATCTATGCTGCAATCTTTTTACAATCCTTCAGCCAGAGTCCTGTGAATGTGGGTCCAGTGACATAGACCAGACATGTATGTTTAATTGCAGAGTAGACACACCCATTGGGACTAACTGTTCTGGCACTTAAATGTGTAAGCCATCTTTTCACAATCCAAGTAAAGGAAAAATGCTAAGAACTTCACACTGGATGTGGGGAGGAGGAAGGGGAATTACAGCTTTATTCCTATACTGGACTGGATATCTGAGAAAGGTGAGTGGGGAATGATTGATGGGACTTTCCAGAGGCAATGGCTAGCAGAAAAGCTTCAGTAAGTGCTACTCCACACATATGGACTCGGGATGAGCCTTGCTGTGAGTTTCCAGTTCCCTACATGTCTTTTTTTCCCTTGCAAATAGGCTCTTCGAGATATTATTTCTAATCTTCTCACATTTATACTGCTGATCTTCTTCCTTAGCTTTGAAAACATTAGTTGGACTAGAGGAGCTGTCAAACTTGATCAGAGATCAAGAAAAGAAAAGAAAAGAAAAGAAAAGAAAAGAAAAGAAAAGAAAAGAAAAGAAAAGAAAAGAAAAGAAAAGAAAAGAAAAGAAAAGAAAAGAAAAGAAAAGAGCCAACAGCCTTACACATTTGAAAAATGTTTGATGGACCATAAAGGTATCAGGAGATATGGAAAAACTGTCAGCAGAATGTAAAAGACTTGGCTGGGAGCTACATGAGCTGAGACATGTCAGATTTGTGATGTGAGAAACAATGAAAGAAAGTAAATGTTTCTTTAAAAAAAAGACAAATTAAGAATAAGACATCAAGAGAGTCAGCGAACTAGACAGAAAAGGATTTAAAAAACAAACCAAAAAAGAAGCAGGTTCAGCAACAATACAAAAGCACTTTCAGAAGCATCTGGGGGGAATCTGAAGCAATTAGCAGAAGCATGAGAGGCATCAAGGAGAGTGCCAGTGGGAGAAAATATGCTAGAAGCCAGGTCAAATTTTATCACAACCAGGAGATGATGAATAAATCAGATACTGAACAAAACCTCAGTGCAAACAATGTCACTAGAGGAAGTGATATATCAGAAGTGAAGTGGTAAAGCAGAAAACATGGATTCTCTTTTGGATTACTTGAAAAAGGCTTGGCTAGCCCTGATAATATAACAATACTACCTGTTAACTTTTTTTAAAATCATTATTTCAATTTAGCGTACATTTGACATTGTATGGCTCATTATCACTAGTTTAGTGATTGAAGCAGCTAACTCAGGTGCTTTAAAAAATCCACCCATAAATCATATGTTTACAATAGGTACCATGAAAATTTTGAGCTTCCAATCATACCTTTTCACGTGCCAAAGCCCAAACATAGGACACATGGCAAGACAGACACTTAGAATTAGACAGAAAAATAAATATTCATGAAAGAAAATTAAGATGATGTGGGATTAATTCCTGTTGAGTCTTCTGTCATATTAATTGTAATGCCACGTGCCTGGGTGTGTCATTGTCAGCAAGGACTGAGCCTGGGGTTTTTAGCTCACATGATTATCTCAGAAGTAAACAATTTTCAGTAATCAAAATGAGGGGAATCAAATTACATGCAAAATGGGGATAATTGTGTAACTAAAATGGAGAATATTCAAGAAGTATGGCTCCACAGTGTGCTAGATACCTTACTTGATAACTTACTAAATACCTGACTTTAACAGGGCTCAAAGAAGAACTAGATAAATTCATTGAGGTTAGGTCCATCGATGGCTATTAGCCAGAATGGGTAGGAATGGTATCCCTAGTCTCTGTTTGTCAGAGTCTGGAAATAGATGACAGGAGAGGGATCACATGATGATTACCTGTTCTGTTTGCTACCTCTGGGGCATCAGGCATTCACAACTGTCGGAAGACAGGATACTGGGTTAGATGGACCTTTGGTCTGACCCAGTATGGCTGTTCTTATGTTATAATATCTGCAGTGTTCCTTAAGCCTATATTGGGACATACTGTGATATGTTACTTCTATAGGAAGAAAACCTCAAGATTTTAATGCACCTTCTCATATGTATATAATATGAAACATTTTGAGGAGACTCTACTATGAACAGCTCACTAAACCAAGAGAGTTGCAGCTGTCATTTTGACTTCCAGCAGTTTCTAACTTGCCTAAGTACTTGTGGTACCATGTACTCTACGCTTGTTCCATGACCCCTTCCCCTCCACCTAAGGAACTTACCAAGACATAACCATCTTCAATGTATAAGTTCATGAACAGCAGGCAAATGACAAGCACTCCTAAGAATGATACTGCTGATCGTTTCCTCAAGCATCTCATTTTATCCAAATATTTCAAATTGAGCCTCATGTGAAGAAAAATATACAGTGTCTCCTAGGAGAGAAAAAAACCACAATGTTACCACATTTTTTGAATATGCATAGAACACAATCACTTAGGGCTTGTCTACGTCACAGAGAAGATAAAAGCTACCACAGTCGATCTTCCAGAGTGTGAATTAGCAGGTCTAGTGAAGACACTCTAATTCAAACTAAGAGGGAACTCCCGTCAGCAACGGTCGTCCTGGTCCGATGAGGAGTAAAGGAAGTCAAAGGGAGAGTTTGCTCCCATTGTCATACTGCTGTGTGGATGGTGCCAAAATGTGATTTAAGCTAATTAATGTAGCTGGAATTGCGTATCTTAATTCAAACTTATCCCATAGTGTAGATCTAGCTTTAGAGACTGAATCACAGCTGTTAGTATGTGCAATACTTAATGTATTTGAATTAGAGATGGTCACGAACTGGAAAACAAACTTCTAATCGAAATAGCCCTAAATTTTGAGGGATTCTGAACCTGAAAACAGATTATTTTTTGTGGCTCATATTCATGTCAAGATTAAATCAGAAAGACCATTTTTCTTTAAGATACTGTCCATTACATTTTGTTAATTATTTTATCAAGTGTCACTCACTGACCTGATAATGAATGTACTGCATGGGACTATATTTTCATAAATTGAGCTATAGAATGGTTTATGAAATTATTAAACTACACATATAAAATAAATATTGACATGCCAATAAACATCCAAGATGACAGAAAACTGATCTAAACATATGTGGATATTTTTCAAAGATTTTGCACAATCATTTTGAGAACTTTCAGGATAAATAACATTAAAATCCCCTGGAAGTGAAAATTGCAATCCATATTTGCTCTGATAAATTGATTAAACATATCAAACATTTTGAAGAATTACTCCACCAGATTCTAAATAACAGTGAAGCATACTCACCATATTAATAATAGCAAATGGCTCACTAGATACAGATCAAAGATAAGATGTGGAATAAGGAAGTTATGTGTATACTTTTTAACTCTTATTAGAATATAAACAACATGATAATATAAAACAAATAAGGAAATAAAAATGAGTGAATGGTAATTACATTTACAGTTACAATTAATAAGCCACATTCACCACTCAAATCCTAAGTATGTGGGAAATCAGATTAACCAAGTATGGAAGGAATAGGGGATATGGTAGAGAAACACAGAGAATGGCTAGGCTGATCCTATACTTTGTTGATCCTGAGCAGCTCAAATGGCCTAATGAGACTATATTTAGAGCATCACATTGTCCACCTCCCCCCCCCCCCCCCGCTTCCAAGCCTAATTATGTATGAAAACAAATATCAGGACTCTTATCACATTTTTTCCCTAGAAAGTTACATGAAAACAGCCATATTTGTAATACCAATAATTTGTTTTCCAGTGAAATATACTGGAAAAGAAATGGATCTTTGATAATCATGGAGTATATCTTACTTTTCCCTTTAGCAAGGAAAATGTTGCATTCTAACCTGGCTTTCTGATGACTTTAATTATTGATTTTGTATTAAAAGCTGATAATATTCTGCAGGATTGTTTGTTCATTGCGGAGCAGGCCAATATTTTGAAGATAAAAAAATCTACAAACTATTTTGTTACAAATTTGAAATTTAGTTAAGAAAATGATGTTGCAAGTATATCTTTATAGTGTATTGCATGTTAATATCCTACCACCTGCTGAAAATATATCTTTCTGTATTATAAATAGTTTCATTTCTATGGCTTGGTAGATTGCTTACTTTTATTCTGTAAGAAATTACAAAGAAATAAGTTACAAAAGGAATAATTCTCATATCACTGACCAAGGACGGAAAAAAAAGTGTGGTATGTGTGTTGGAGAAATGATGCAAAGTGATAAAGCAATAAAAAAGGTCTTTTTTTATTTCTGCTTTTTCTTTTATAAGAAATGCTAGCGCTATAAACGGAACACAAGTAGTAAGAAAATCCTACCTGAATATGAAGTGATACTAAATTGTTAATTAAATTATTGTATTGCCCTGCATACAATTGGCAACTAGAATGTGTGCTATGATATGGGTTGTGGGTTGTTTCAGTTACATGAGGATCCCCTAGCAATTTGGATGGTAATGACTGAAGCTCCACCACGATTTTGCTCCTTTTACTAATAGTATGTAATGATGTCACAATAATACACGTAAGAAGTTAAAAAACACTTATAGATATTAAAGGGGGTACACTGACCCTTTCTCTAAAGTGGTTGTTGTCAAAGGATGGGATGGGAATTAGAAGGCAGGTTGTGTTCAATCTCAGGCAAGGGCTAGCCTGATTTACAAAAGATCAAGTATGTTTGCATACTTGGATGTTAGCAACATTGGCAACTTTGGGGTTAACATTCCAGATGGGGCAATGAACTTTCAAGAAGAAAAGAGATGTTTTCCTCTGAAAATTTACTGTAACCATGGCACCTTCTTACACCCTAGATTACTCTGTATGTGTACGCAGAGTCATATTTGCTGATCTGAGTTACAGTTTTAAATCTGAAGCTTCAGGGTGTAGCCGAGTTAGTCTGTACAGGAAAAAACAACAAATGGCCTGGTAGCACTTTATAGACTAACAAAACATGTAGATGGTATCATGAGCTTTCGTGTGCATAGCCCACTTCTTAAGATGACCTGAGTTTTGAGTGTAGGATGTGCACATCCTACATTCAAAACTCCGGTCAGCTGAAAAAGTGCACTGTGCTCACAAAAGCTCTTGATACCATCTACATGTTTTGTTAGTCTATAAAGAGCTACTGGTATTAAATATAGAATCATAGAATCATAGGACTGGAAGGGACCTCGAGAGGTCATCGAGTCCAGCCCCCCGCCCTCAAGGCAGGACCAAGCTCCGTCTACACCATCCCTGACAGATGTCTATCTAACCTGTTCTTAAATATCTCCAGAGAGGGAGATTCCACCACCTCCCTTGGCAATTTATTCCAATATTTGACCACCCTGACAGTTAGGAATTTTTTCCTAATGTCCAATCTAAACCTCCCTTGCTACACTTTAAGCCCATTACTCCTTGTCCTGTCCTCAGAAACCAAGAGGAACAAATTTTCTCCTTCCTCCTTGTGACACCCTTTTAGATATTTGAAAACCGCTATCATGTCCCCCCTTAATCTTCTTTTTTCCAAACTAAACAAGCCCAGTTCATGAAGCCTGGCTTCATAGGTCATGTTCTCTAGACCTTTAATCATTCTTGTCGCTCTTCTCTGTACCCTTTCCAATTTCTCCACATGTTTCTTGAAATGTGGCGCCCAGAACTGGACATAGTATTCCAGCTGAGGCCTAACTAGTGCAGAGTAGAGTGGCAGAATGACTTCACGAGTTTTGCTTACAACACACCTCTTGATACAACCTAGAATCATATTTGCTTTTTTTGCAACAGCATCACACTGTTGACTCATATTCAACTTGTGGTCCACTATGACCCCTAGATCCCTTTCCGCCATGCTCCTTCCTAGACAGTCGCTTCCCATCTTGTATGTATGGAACTGATTGTTCCTTCCTAAGTGGAGCACTTTGCATTTCTCTTTATTAAACTTCAACCTGTTTACCTCTGACCATTTCTCTAACTTGCTAAGGTCATTTTGAATTATGTCCCTATCCTCCAAAGAAGTTGCAACCCCACCCAGTTTGGTATCATCTGCAAACTTAATAAGCGTACTCTCTATCCCAATATTTATATCATTGATGAAGATATTGAACAGTATGGGTCCCAAAACAGACCCTTGCGGAACTCCACTTGTTATCCCTTTCCAGCAGGATTTAGCACCGTTAACAACAACTCTCTGACTACGGTTATCCAGCCAATTATGCACCCACCTTATCGGGGCCCTATCTAAGTTATATTTGCCTAGTTTATCAATAAGAATATCATACGAGACCGTATCAAATGCCTTACTAAAGTCTAGGTATATGACATCCACCGCTTCTCCCTTATCCACAAGGCTCGTTATCCTATCAAAGAAAGCTATCAGATTAGTTTGGCATGACTTGTTCTTCACAAACCCATTCTGGCTATTCCCTGTCACTTTATTACCTTCCAAGTATTTGCATATGATTTCCTTAATTACCTGCTCCATTATCTTCCCTGGGACAGACATTAAACTGACTGGTCTGTAGTTTCCTGGGTTGTTCTTATTCCCCTTTTTATAGATGAGCACAATATTTGCCCTTTTCCAGTCTTCTGGAATCTCCCCTGTCTTCCATGATTTTTCAAAGATCATAGCTAAAGGCTCAGATACCTCCTCTATGAGCTCCTTGAGTATCCTGGGATGCATTTCATCAGGACCTGGTGACTTGCTGACATCTAACTTTCCTAAGTGATTTTTAACTTGTTCTTTGTGTATCCTATCTTCTAAACTTACCCTCTCTCTGCTTGTATTCACTATGTTAGGCACACCTCCAGACTTCTCGGTGAAGACCGAAACAAAGAAGTCATTGAGCATCTCCGCCATTTCCAAGTTTCCTGTTACTGCTTCTCCCTCCTCACTAAGCAGTGGGCCTACCCTGTCCTTGGTCTTCCTCTTGCTTTTAATGTATTTATAAAAGGTCTTCTTGTTTCCCTTTATGCCTGTAGCTAGTTTGATCTCATTTTGTGCCTTTGCCTTTCTAATCTTGCCCCTGCATTCCCGTGTTGCTTGCCTATATTCATCCTTTGTTATTTGTCCTAGTTTCCATTTTTTATATGACTCCCTTTTTATTTTGAGATCATGCAAGATCTCCTTGTTAAGCCAAGCTGGTCTTTTGCCATATTTTCTATCTTTCCTACACAGCGGAATGGTTTGCTTTTGGGCCCTTAACAACGTCCCTTTGAAATACTTCCAACTCTCCTCAGTTGTTTTTCCCTTCAGGTTGCTTCCCATGGGACCTTACCTACAAGTTCTCTGAGCTTATCAAAATCTGCCTTCCTGAAATCCATTACCTCAATTGTGCTGGTCTCCCTTCTACCTTTCATTAAGATCATGAACTCTATTATTTCATGATCACTGTCCCCCATACTTTCTTCCACTTTCAAGTTCTCAACTAGTTCCTCCCTATTTGTTAAAATCAAATCCAGAACAGCTTCTCCTCAGGTAGCTTTTTCAACCTTCTGAAACAGAAAGTTGTCTCCAATGCAGTCCAGAAACTTATTGGATAGCCTGTGCCCCGCTGTGTTAGTTTCCCAATATATGTCTGGATAGTTGAAGTCCCCCATCACCACCAAATCTTGGGCTTTGGATAGTTTTGTTAATTGTTTAAAAAAGGCCTCATCCCCCTCTTCCACCTGGCTAGGTGGCCTGTAGTAGACTCCTAGCATGACATCACCCTCATTTTTTACCCCTTTTAGCTTAACCCATAGACTCTCTACACAGCTATCTCCTACGTTCATCTCCACTTCAGTCCAAGTGTGTACATTTTTAATATACAAGGCAACCCCTCCTCCCTTTTTTCCCTGTCTGTCCTTCCTGAGCAAGCCGTATCCTTCCATACCAACATTCCAATCATGCGTCCCATCCCACCAGGTTTCTGTAATAGCAATGATATCATAGTTGTATTTATTTGTTAGCAATTCTATTTCTTCCTGCTTATTACCCATACTTCTCACATTTGTATATAGGCAGCTAAGATACTGATTTGATCTTGCCTCCCTGTTGTGCCCTGACCCTCCTTTCTCCTTGCCATTATAGGCCGTAGTCCCCCCCATTTCCAACCCATCTCCCAGTCCCGCACATTCAGCACTTACCTGTGGGCTTTGCTCACCTGTCCCCGTCGAACCTAGTTTAAAGCCCTCCTCACAAGGTTAGCCAGTCTGTATCCAAACAAGGCCTTCCCGCTCTTGGAAAGGTGAACTCCATCTCTGCCAAGCAGTCCTTCCTGGAAGAGCACCCCGTGGTCAAGCACCCCGTGGTCAACATGTATGTCTTTAATCTGTATTACTTTATATTGTGCATCATAGACATGGTTATGTCAAGGCAGACAATGTACTGGCACTGGCTCTTACAAACACTAGATGGCACAGTGTACACACATTTTCTATCATATCAGCGTGCTCTGTAATAGGTATTTCTTCCAATCAGCTTATTATTAATGCATTGCTTTTCTTTAGCATACTTACAGTATGTGCTTTTAGGAAACATTCCTTGCATTTTCCCAGAACTGCTGCTTTGTTATAGTTCAATTTTCAGCTTCTAACATTGAATAATGAAAGTGAAATTTGTCAGAAGAAAACTTAATATTTATTCCCTGAATCTGCAAATTCAGTCAGCCTCTTTCGAGAAAAAAAAATTCCTTGGCTTTTTTCATAGTGGTGTGACATCATTCTTTATGATATTTTAACATAAATATTTACAAATGCTAAAATCATAAAAGCTAACACTCTGATTTAAAAGAGGGCCTGAACTCAGCATCCAATGTCACACCCTCTATTTTGCATGTATATATTATATTACCTTTGTGTTTCATTCTCTCATTTTTATATGGAATTAAATAGACATCTAAGCAATATAAATATAGCTGCTTTTCAAAACCTGCCCTGAATGATTTCATATTAATTAATGAAATGAATTTGAGAATTTTCTTTGCTATTCTAAAGAGGACTTGTACTTTCCTGATTATTTTTTTTCTAGCGCCTGCTAATGTTTATATCTGAAATTTTTCTTGACTTTAGAGGTTCAGGCAGCATGAACAGGTTTCTTTTGATAATTTTGGTTCATTCTCTTTTTAGCTCTTTTGAGATACACAATCTCATGAAGTTACAATAATGAAAAACTGTTCTTTATTGGATCTGTAACTCTGGGAAACTTGTGCAATAATACAGAGGTCAAGATCGATTTTCACATTCCATCACTGCACTTTCTCTTGCAGATAAATAATCTCTTCTTTATGAGCCAAGTCCCACTCCCACTGATGTCTCTAAAAATCTCAAACATTTGGAGACCACTCTACAACCTGCTCCGAAAGTCTAAATTAGGTCTTTGCTTAAGGCCTCAAGCATTGTTCTCCCTAATTTTTCCATCCATGTGCAGAATAAATTTTGTTATGTGCATCAATGCATATGCAAATGTGCACCACCAGTAGGAACCCATGCAGGTGGCTGTGGGTGCTCTGCTAGTAAGCTGGGTGGTACCTGAATCTCTCCTGGGTGCTGCCCAAGCACTCATTTTATAGGGAACACTGGCCCCAACTATGGATTTCTGCATCAACGTTGCAACCCAGGGAAAGCCTGGAGAAGAAACCCAATCAGAGTAAGAATAACTTCCCTGCCTTTCTCTTGTATAACAAGTTCCAATGGATGCACACTGAAGCTAAACAAAATCAAACTAGAAATAAAATGTACATTTTTAACAGTTAGTGTAATGTATCGGTGACACTCTGTAACTCAGGTGAGGGCCCTGTAATCCCAATATTCCTCATTTATACAGAATTGTGATATTGCTTATGAAGAATGCCATGTGAGGTATCAAAAGAAAGGTTATGATCTGTTGAAAGTCACTGTTCCATTTAAATATGTATCTCCTTAGTGTGTATGAAGTTATGAGATTGTATTGTATAGTCGACACTAAAGCGTGCTGTAACTTGGGGAACTGACCATATATTAGTTCTGCAGAGATAACAGCAAGGATAGTAACCAATGCATGGGCAGGTGTCAACTATCAACAGCCATTGTCTGTAAAGAGAGTTATAATTCAATGACGCACCTGCATAAGGCCACATCAGGGAAATTGCTTAACCTTGCCTCAGGACTCAGCAATGCCCACCAAACATGCCTGGCCTTGTGGTCTCCAAGCACATGGACCTAAGGTTATAAGACAGTGGCCCCAAGCTCAGTCTTCTCCTTCCTCCACTCATGCCGCAAGGAAATCAAGACAAAGTTTTTTTCTAAAATATATGTGCTAGTTCAAACAGTGATTTATTCAAGGAAGTCCCAGGGCCTGTATCAGACAGAAGGTTAGCTAGATGATCACAGAAGGCCTTCCTGGTTTTAGAATCTGTGAATTATTTCAGAAGACATTTATTTTTACTAGCTCTTTACCAGCTGCACATTACTCCTTTTACATATACATTCACACATCCACTAGTGGACAAAACCAAGGGGGATGGAGTGAAGCCTCTACCCACTCTTCACCCGATCTAACCACCCTTTTCAGCACATATGCAAGGAGGACAGGACAGGAATGAAGAGATTTTAAACTTAACCCCTATCATCCCTTTGTACGGTCACATTACAGCCAGCTATGATCTAGCCTCTGCTAATCAATTCAGCAAACATTTTACCCACAGATGGCCGGGACAATGAGGTAGCAGGGTTCCATGTTTTGGCACCTGTAATACAGCCACGCCAAGCCCATGGGCAAGGGGGTGGTGGTGGATCCGTGCTCCTGAAAGGAACGGGGCCTCAGGTGGTAGGGGTGGGGCTGGGCTCCCCAGTGCTACATGAAGTATGCCTCATGGCACTTCTGCCTCTCCAGGCACCCCTAACAACCTTCCAGTGAGTGCCATGCCCTTTAAATCATTGGGCCCAAGGGCTTTCCACCCCCAGCAATGGTGGGCCTGGAACACTTCTTGTGTACTTGAGTGCTAAATCTCACCAACTTTTCATAAGAAAAGTTGCTTATTGGCAGAGGAACTGATAATCGTCAGAAATGTCAATTGAATCATTTTTATATAGTAATAACATTTCCAAGTGAGCCATTGAGCTTTGTTTATAACCACAAAGTCTCCATTTTTAGAAGTACAGTTTAACCTATCCATTGCCATATTTACAATAATTGCAAAACACACAAAAAAGCATGTTTGAATTTTTAAATCCCTCGTGAACTTTATTACAATCCCTGATTTGACTAAGACTCTCTGAAGCAGGATCCTTATATGCCAGCCTTCTGACATACTGTTCTGCCATTTGTGTTGCTGCTTTGCTTTGCTTGTATTTCTTAGTGCTTGTCCAATTTGGTTTTCTGCTTTTCTTTTTGGAAGGCTGCAATTGAAGCCCCAAGGACTGTGTTCAGTCCTCTTTGTGAAGTGAGCGATCTGCATGGAACAAAACGATTCCCGACGGAAAAATCTAGCCAAATATGTAAAGAATTTTTTACACGGTTAATATTAAACTGTACATGAGGGTCTGCAATACTTGTGTTAGTGTGTGTCATGTTTTTTTCCACACAAGATGTAAAAAAAGAGCACCAAAGTAATTGTATACAATTGAAGATATGATTGGTAGTGAACTGGAAAGCTTGTAATGGATAGACTATTCCATAGGGCTCAGATACACTTCCAACAAGATTCACTGTCTTTCTTACTGATAGCTTGGAAGCACATCTAAAATGTTTGAAGCTGACAGGCAGGAGGTTTGCTGGCAGCAAAAACGTAAAATTGATGTTAGAGAAGGGAAGATAGAGTGTGTTAATTCAGATGAGAGTAGCAAATCTAACTGGGGTGGGGGCTGTTACATAGGATTGCACAATCTCTTTGCACTGGGTGTTACTTCTATAGCACCACATGGGAGGAAACATGTAGTTTAAAGCACTTCACATTAAGGGAACTTACAATCTAGATACTGCATTGTACTGAAAATTAAAGAAAGAGACATGTATGTGGGCAGAGACAGAATCATAATTCGTGGCGAAGGAAAGCTAGGTAAAGTAGGCTTGAAGAAGAGCTTAGAATGTGGAGAGGGCTGCTTGGGAAGATGGAGATGGTTTCAAAGTTAGATGCTGCTTGAAAAAAAAAAGAATTGGAGAAGGGAACAGAATTCACTAGGAAAAAAAAGACAGACTGAAGTATTTAAGTATTCATCCCTAGCAATTCATTGCGGCCTGGGACTCCTGGCTGTGACCGCAGCAGTGAAAGGAGCCCCAGTCCCTTTAAATTGCAACCAGAGTGCCATGCTGTGAGCTCCAGGCATCTCAGAAGGCCGGGAGAGGGAGGAGAATTGAGGGTGTCCCACATTCCAGGATGCCTGCCCCTTCCAACCGCGGCCCTACTTCTTCTGGAAGCATTGAGCCAGCCCCACACCTTGTCCAGGGATCCGCATAGGCTGTTGGCTCTCCTGCCTGAAAGCCAGTGGAGCCGCAGTAACTTCAGTGGGGCTCTTCATGTGTCTTTGCTAGCAAATCTAGCATCCACCGAGATAAAGAAGGCAGTTGTTTGATGTGGCTAGTATTTACTGTATTACTTCTGGTAAATATATTTTAGTTTTAAAAGCCCATAGCAATATATTTTGAGTGTATGACAGTATACTGAGTTTAATGCATGAAGTATTAAGAAACTAAGCAAGTATTATGAAACTAAGAATCAGCACTTTCTAAAGATTTTTTTTCTTTTCATTTTATAGTTGTGTATTCATCAAAACTGCCTGCCAACTGGTTTTCTTACAAGAATAAACTAATTTTTAAAACTATGTATAGTAATTTAGCACAAACTGCCAGTTCCCTGTACATTGCTTTCTAAGGCTTTTTTTGGAATGAATTCTTTTATTGATCAGGAAGGCAGTGTCGGAGAGCTCAATGGGAAGTCTTAATGAAAAACTCATTTTAGAAAAAGATTAATAATAGGGCCAGTGAAAACCAATTTTCTCACGTTTAATCTCCTAATCTATTTTACATTATTTCCCAGGGGGACCCTGGACTTCACAGATACAAGGCCCTGTGCAAATAATCAATTTGAAAGAATCCCATGAATCTAGTAGTTGTTTTATGTCAATCTGCCAGGTTTCTAAATAGATTTTTTTCCCTACTCTAAAACATTTATACATACTTTAACCAGTGGTTAGAAACCTAGAAATGCTGTTTGTAAAATTAAACAGAAGTTTTGGGAATTTACCACATAGAAAGTTATTATCCTAACAGCCTGCTACACATAAACTCTAACTAACAAATTATATTAAACTGAAGTAAGGACTTGATAAATTGAGAAAGGAGCGTTTAAACTACAGCCCAAACTATATGCTCAAGTCACTTCCCCATGTGTAGGCATTAGAAATAAGACACAGTTTGCAATCTCTAACAATGGACATCATCTACTTCATGACAAATACCCAGAAATCAACTACTTCAAGAGAGGCCCAACAAGGAAAATAATGGAACACCACTGGTCATCACCTCCAGCCCCCAGCTTAAACCCCTACAGTGCATCATTGACAATCAACAACCTATCCTGGAAAATGATCCCTCACTCTCGCAGGCCTTGGGAGACAGGCTGATCCTTGCCCATAGACAACCCTCGCACCAGAAGCAAATCCTTTCCAGCAGCCACACATCACACCTCAGATACACCCATCCAGGAATCTACCCCTGCAATAAACCACATTGCCAACTCTGTCCACACATCTATATTAGCGATAGAGATGTAGCCGTGTTAGTCTGGTGTAGCTGAAACAAAATACAGGAATATGTAGCACTTTAAAGACTTTAAAGTGTCTTTAAAGTGCTATATAGTCCTGTATTTTGTTTCATCTATATTAGCGACACCATCCTAGGACCTAACCACATAAGCCACAACATCAGGAACTCATACAACTGCAAATCCTCTAATATGATAAATGCCATCAAGCGCCAGCAATGTCCCCTGCCATGTACATTATCCAGACTGGACAGTCTCTGTGACAAAGGATAAATAGACACAAATCAGACAGAAGAAACGGTAATATACCCGTAAGGGAACATTTCAATCTGCCTGGCTACTCAATCATGGATTTAAAGGTAGCTATTCTTCTACAAAGGAATTCACTAACCCATTACAGAGTTTGCAGAACTGGAATTTATCTACAAATTTGACACCGTTACCCTGCCCATGAAAGCTCATGATTCTATATATTTTGGTTAATCTTTGAGGTGCCACAGGGCAACTCATTATCACCTACTTTAGTGATTATACTGGCAAGACTAAACCTTAAAAGTGAATTCTGATTTTGTGTTAAAGTCAATTTATTTTTTCACTTAAGATGATGTAAATTATTTATTTGAAATTAGTCATTCATTCTTTGCACTTCAGTCTCTTTTCCATAATAATTCAGCTCAGAACAAGATCACTGTGGTGTTGTTACCAAGTCTGTTGAATGTAAGCAAAATTGCTATTTCAGTTTTAGTGAATGTGCCAGTGACAGCAAGCCAAAGTGCCATCTATAAGTGTAATACATAGAAAGGAAGTTTAACCATGGTCATGTGGACAAGAACCATAAAACACAAACTCTGAATAGAAGCTAATTTTTATCACCCAACGTTGTAGCACTTACACTACAATTAGCATGGTATTTGGGGGAAAAAGAAATCCTATAGCAAGGTAAAGGTCCCAGACCATGGAAAGGGGAAAATAGGGTAGCCACAAAAACAGCAAAGTAAAGGAACTATCCACTGAAAAGAATCAAATTTCACTGAAACTTCACATTTTGTTTCCATAGGCTAGACTTTACTAAGTTAAGGCATTAGTTGGACTTGTGTACTGAGGTACAGATAGTGAAGAAATGTATGACATTTTCCATAGCCAGAGAACAACAGATGTTTATTTTAGATTAAGAAAAAAAAATAAACAAAGCCTGCCTAAGAGAGAATACAGAGACTGCCTATTACCCTCTAAACGCTATCATTTTGATTCCTCTCATAGTCCTATCCTGGGAATAATTCCTGAGAGAGATAATCGTATAGCTAATAGATTTCTTACATTTTCACATGCACTACATACACACAAAGATTCACAGCTACATATACCATATGTGTTGTATTGATGGTGGATTGAGTGTATCATGAGCTCAGAAGTAAGCGCAGTAGTACTAAGTCTCTAACATCCACATATTCCTGATTAAACCTTAAGCATTTGGCTTATATTCTAGCAAAAGGGAAAGGTGAAAATGGTTAGGTCAAATGGATTTTTAGTCAGTTTTAATGCAAGATAGGCACCATAATCTCTAATGTCTCATAAGCATCGGTACAATAGATAGATAGAAGGGTAACCTTGCTCTGTAGGGCAGAGAGGCATAATATCTAGGATGCCCCTTCTAGACCATCTCTCTGTATGGAACTATATGTCCTACTGACCCAAGTTCAGTCCCATTTGCATGGGGGTCCATCTGCATTGCCCTGTAGGGATTGCCTCGCATATGCTTCCCCATGGGTGACAATTAGACTGCAAGCCCCATTCCCCAATTCCCCTATATGAATGACCTTTCTAAGCACAACAGATTGTGCCACCATCAGCTAAGAGAGCTACCCATTTTCTGGGGAAGACTGACCTTTCTGGTTATGATTTCTTGAACTTGAACTCTCTCTCTTGATAGAAACAATAGAAATCTTAGTACAATCTATCCAAAGACAGTACCTCAGAAAACCCCAGGAGCAATAATCTCCGCTTCAGCAGAAGTAATTTGATCTGTCATAGACTTTTTATTTTGATAGATTTTATGTATTTCTTTTATTTTCTTCAATCTCTCAGCATTTGGTAAAACCCCTTTTCAAAATGTATTAAAACATATTTTCAGGTTATCCATCTCCTATCTTAGAGCTAGGGGACTCTTGGTTTCACTGACCATCATCCATAGCTGTCAGAATAAATTGTGGATATAATGCAGCTCAAAACAATCTCTTCAGATATGGGATTATTGTCATATCTTATTTCCTTTGGGACACTAGAGAGATCATATACATACTAAGGAGGAAAGAAGACATCTACATCAAGGTTCTGAGTTAACTGCAGGTTGATCCCTTTGTGACTTTCTCGCTGGTTTCTAGATGTTACCTCTCTCAGGATAAGAACCAACATATCTTTCCCCCTAGGCTGGGGATTTAGGCTGTAATTTCTCTACAGTTCACTGTGTTTATCCCAGCATGTGTGCATGTGCACTTGTAGCCATCTGAGGTGTCACCATGTGGGATACTGTTAGGTCTGTACATACCAACTTTTAGCGTATATAACCCGCAGGTTATGCAAGGTTTTACAATCCCCGCCCTCCCTCCTGCAGCGTGCTATACTCGTCCGCGTGTTATACAAGATTTTTTTTACTGAAATTACAGGAAGACAAGACAGGGGTCTCTCGTTGTGGGACTGGGAGCCGGGAGCCAGCTCCTTCCATTCATAGCTACGTGAGGAGATGAGCCTGAAAAGCTGGTGGGGCTGCTTCCGGCTGGGGTGTGTGTGTGCCAGCCTGGCCAGGGACTGGGCGCGTTGTCACAGTGGGATGTTCCCAGCCCATTGAGAGCCCAGCGCATCTGTTGCCCCACTCCAGTTCCCTCTGGCAGCCCCAGCCTGAGACTCCTCGTCCCCCCCAGCTGGGTCTGACACAGCCTTGTGCCAGCTCTCCTCTCAGCCTCTGGTGGCCAGGGCTCTTACCGTATCGTACAGCTGGGTACACACACGGCAGCTTCACGGTGGAACAGAACTTGAACCCCCAGCACAGCATGACTCCTGACTCATTCATTACAGGTGCTGTTCACTAACAGTACCCGAGGTTCATCTCCCACAGGCTATACATGTGCTCAGGTTATCTAAGACTTTTTTTACACAATCAGGAAAAACCGCAGGTTATGCATGGGTGTAGGTAATGCACATGCACAGGTTACATATGCTAATTTACGGTAAATCTGTCAGGTCTTTATTCTGGAGTGTGTTTTTGCAGAAAGCTCAGGCTGAGTCCTTTTATAGTTCTCTGTTCTTTGTCCCTCCCTCCCCTTGAACCTAACCAAAACTAGTACATGCAGTACGGAAATGCTACTTCTGCAGACTTGTTTACCTACCTTAATCCCTCCTCCCTTTCATGATTCCAGGTTCCACAAGAAACCCACCCAGTGAACCTATAGTACCTATAGTACTTGTTCATATCATAGTCCCTGAATAGCCTGTGTACAAACGTCTCTTTACTATAGTATGTTGAAGTTTGCAGAGTTCCAAGCCTTTATGTCTAATACATTATAAACAAAACCCACAAGGCCATTGACACTAGTTGCTGCTGTCACACTTATAGTAACAATAGATGTTTTCACACCAAATCTAGGTCTTTACTTCCACAAAGTTTGGACTATGGAGGTGTGACTAGTCGTGCCTACTAAAGTGCCATCTAGATGGTGGGGGCACAAACTAAAAGCTGACTTCTCACATTAATGTAATCCTGCTTGAAGTGGATTACACAAATGCTTACTAGGAACGTTTTAGTCTGTGCCTACTGCAACGACATGGGGGAGTTATGGAGTGGCACTTTGTTACATTCTGCAGTTCACACCCATGTAATCTGAATTTGGGCACTGTAGACAAGATTTTAGTAAGAATATAGATACATTAGCACTGAATGCCTTCAACATCTTTCATCTCTTCAGGTCACTTTGCAGCTTTATTTTAGATCACAGCTGAATTAACACCAAAGAAACAACCAAAAAAACACATGAAGCAGTCACATATTGTGCAGAGTGTTTTCTTTGTTCATTTTGAATTTTAGTTGCTCAAAAAGACTTCAGAAAAATGTGAAAGTGGCCCAGACTAGCCTACAACTAGCAGAAAGTCACTTATTTGAACTTGGGAGATGCTTCACAAATCTGAGAGAAGCAGAAGTGTTCCACAGTCTACTGGTCTAAACAGTAAATCATAATTTGACAACTACTGTGATTAATAGTGTGATTTACACAAGTAACCATGTAACCAATGGCTATACTAGGTGTGCTGAAAAAGGAGATATTAAAATTATGCTAGGGCCTTCAGGAGGAACAACAGTCTTAAAGTATGTCTACACTTAAAACACTAAAGCAGCACTACCGTGGCCCTACAATGAAGATGGCAGCTATGCCTATAGGAGGGCTTCTGTCAGCACTGGTACTCTGCTTTTCCAAGATACAGTAGCTAAATGGACCTAGTGCTGTTTACACTGAGGATTGGGTTGCTTTCATTGTATCACTCCGGAATGGATTTTTCAAACCCCGGAGCAATATAGTGAAAGTGACCTAAGGCCTGGTGTATATTAGGAGATCAGGAAACCTAAAGGAGATTTTACTTGGAAAAATGCAGACAGGCATTCTAAGTCTCCAATGCCTTTCTGAAATAATTTACAAGTGTTCCAAGTGGGTATAAGTGCAAATAACGGTAGTGTTTTAAACTCACATTGCACAGGACTGCGCAGGTTGGTAGGCAATGGAGAATCAGACTCAAAATGTAGAAAATAAACGCAGAAGAATCTGCATGTTTTGCAAAGATGGATCTCTCTAAATCAAGAAGGGTTCTAATAGAGCATTATCTTGTGTCAACATCAGCTGAAGGTTATAAATATGCCTGGGCCTTGTACAAAACAGAGTCTTCTGCTTGGTCTCATGGTTTTACAATCAGGGGCGGCCCGGGCCTATAGGTAAACTCAGAAGCAACCTAGGGCGCCAAGTTAAATGGGGCAACAAATTCCCTGCCACTTCCCCTTCCCGTAATGCCTGGTGTTGGCCCCGGAGGAGGAGCGCGGTGGCTTTCCTGTGCCGCGGGAGGGGTGAGTCATCCCCGGAGGAGGAGCGCGGGGAGTTGGCCCCGGGGAAGTCACACACTGGCTTCCCCTGTGCCACAGGAGGGGGGATTGGCTCCAGGAGAGGCTGCGGGAGAGGGGAGGTCAGCCCCGGGGAAGGCGGCACTTGGGGGTTCCCCATGCCGTGGGAGTGAAGGGGGGGGTCAGCTTCCCCTGTGCCACAGGAGGGGAAGGGCTCGGTCCTGGGAGAGACGCGTGCAAGGGTTCCCCCGCATCGCGGGAGAGAGGAGTCGGCCCCGGGGGAGGTGGCATGCAGGGGTTTCCCCATGCTGCAGGAGGGGGGGTCAGCCCCTGGGGAGGTGGCATGCGGGGGTTTCCCCACGCCGCAAGGGGGGTGGTGTCGGTCCTGGGAAAGGCATGTGCTGGCCCCGGGGGAGGCACGTACTGGCTTCCCCTGAGCCACGGGAGGGGGAGAGGTACACGCGAGGGTTCCCTGTGCCACAGAAGGGGGGGGGGATTTGGCCCTGGGAGAGGCGCATGCTGGCTTCCCTCTGGGGAGGGGAGAATCATGGGAGGAGGCAGGTGCAGGGGACTCTCTCCCCCCACTGTCGCCCTGTTCTGTCTCCCCTCTCCCCACTCTACTGTCCCCAGCCACAGAACTCCATCCCCAGCCCCGCTCTCCTCAGCGATGTGGCGGTAATGGCAGTTAAAGCAGGATAGGGTAATGGACTATTTTGGATTTGTAATAATAAAAATTATAATTAACATTTGTAATGCATTTTTATTTGAAATCATACTGAAATATCATCTAGCTGTCGTGTACAAATCTATTCTGAAAATTTCGTGTCTCTATTTTAATCTGATCTCAGAAACATTGATTGGACGGACAAACCGAATAATTATGCCTGTTTAAATAAATATGCTTAAAAAACATGAAATGGAAAATAGGGGCAAAATGTTTCCCAGTTTACCAAAAACCTCAGCCTATATCTGCCCTTGGAGCTTGGGGGGAGGGGGAGCCCTGATTGCATGGTTTGCCTAGGGCGCCAGTTGCTGGCAGCTAGTCTTGGGCTGCTCCTGGAGAAACAGATCCACCATCAATAAGGATGGGCTGTAGAAACCAAGGCAGATTCACTATTGAGATCCAGCCCTTTCAAGCCACACAGGAAGTGCAGGGGTCTGGGAAATGGCAGCAAATAGCCAGCAGAGAATTGCTGGTCAGAGAAGAATTCACTGCTCATGCAAATCTGTCCAGGCCATGAGGCAGCTGCTCTTCCTTTGAGGCATAGGGAATGATACGTTGTATGCAGGGAGTCATGGGACATGGGTATGGTGCAATGATGGGAGTGAATTTGAACTAGAGATTGTGGATGGCACTTCCACTGGCCTATAGGGCCTATACTAGACTTATGTCAATAACACAATGTCCAGCTGTCCAGCAGCAACTCCAAGTCACACTGGGGCAGGTAGGACCTTCAGAACCAGGGACTTGGAACCAGATCCTTGTTTCCCCACATTCCCATTTTCCAGCCTGTGCCAAGCCCATCATGCTAATTTAACAAAATGAATATATGCCAAGTACTGGTATTTAGTATTTAATGCAGTCCTTAAATACATCTGCACAGATGCTGCTGAGTCTATATTATTATAGTTCATGCTCAGTGCTTATGCAAAATCATCTGCTGAGATGTGCTTGTGTGTCCAATGAGAGGAGTGAGCCGACAGGGAATTCTGAATGCATTAGAAGAATAATACTTTTTGTGCATAACCAACTCAAGCTCTAAGAAGATTAATTACACATAAAGATAAATTCTCTCACATGTAAATGAGAAATTCCACTTTCACTTAACATTATTTTATGATCCAAATGTGAGACACTAGACATTTTTCATGCATAGCAATCCTCATATAGACTCGGCCCATTTTGTAAGCAGATTTTTCAGGGACAAACTGAAACTATGTAAAAAATAATCTACATACAATAGGCACATTGTGATTGTGATCTGTTACAATAGCCAGTAATTGGCATAATAATGTAACCCAATATGATTTGTGGATGAAGATAAGTCTTTTATATGAGTACTATCTGATTTGGAGGCCATTTTAAAAACTTTTTGATGGTAAACTTTTTGTAACAAATTTCAGTAAAAGTTGATAAGTCTTACAAGAATATTGTAAGGATTTGGGAAGATACAACCTACTGCAGTAGCTACCCAATTTTGAAAACCAATTTAACTTGTATATGTGTCATTTCCTCTACCATACTCTGATGAATTATAGTAGCTTGTCTTAAAAGAAAATGGTACAGTACCTCACAGTTTGAAAACTCTTCACATGAAAGAACAGATGTAATGGAAGAGATTTTTTGTTCCTTTTTTTGGCTCTTGTTTAAAATCTTACATCTTAGACTTCATATAAAAACCATAGTCAGATCATTTAGTGGGGATTAGTAAGATGTCTACACCTGTTTCAAACAGATAACATTTGTGAACTAAACAGACTCCAACATCAAATTACAGAATATCACCTTACCAAAGCAGCAGTTTCCAGAATAAATACATTTTCCAGAGATACTGTACTATTATTTTTCAAGCTTGGTTGTGCATTCTGGGTCTGATCTAACCCCACTGTGTTTATGTCCTTGTGTGGTAGATCAGGTCCTCTGTTTATTAACAGTTGGCATTTATTTACTGTGCAGAGATGAAACAGGTTATTTCTACTTTATCAGGATCTTTTAAACAACTCAGCTAGAAACTATTGTACAGTAGAACTGCCAGTTTCTATTTTAACTAATCCCAAGTATTAGGGCTATGTAGAATTTGTAAAGGCTTATTTCTTAATCAAATAAAGCTTTGCTGATGTGTTTGACGGTATATCTATTTATTTTGCTCAAGTTTCATTTGCAACTTTTTACACAAACTTATGAAAATCAAGCCTCACATCCAAACAACGCTGCACATCACATTTTGATTGCTGCTGACTGTCTATGTAGTAAATGTTGGAAAGATTCCCACCCTCTTCCCTGCAGAGGATGAATGTGGTGAGGTACTGATAATGGGTGCAGTAGTGAGAACAAGTCTGGAAGTTATCAAGCTATAAACGGTGTTCTATACACATCACCCAACAACAGAGTGGAGCTCCAAAGCTAGCCTTGTCCATTGCTAAATTTCCAAATAACTGACCAAAGGCCAAGACCAGTTCACTGGTACATATCTGCAGCTCCCTCCAAAGACCCAATGGACACCAAATGTTACAGTCTGTTTCTACAATATGGAGGTAGGGTATGTTCTGGTTAGAATTCATCGTGGGTGAATGGTTCCATGGCAGTATATCTGCAGTAAGGAAGACAGAAGTCCTATAAGATTTACAGCATACAATAGGGATTTGATTCAGGTAGGCCCACTCTCCCTCCACAAGCAGCTTCAGCCAATGCTGTGGTACAATGACAGATGGAAAAAATCTTTGATACCTGTCCATACCCTTCATCTCCATGTGGTTTGTGACAAACTGCCCATTGTTTCTATATGGAGGCGTTTCCGATGTGCTCCCAAAGAAACGTTCTTCCATAAAGAGTTTATTATTTTTCCAATAATCTATAATAATTCTACAACCTATGACTAAAACATAGACATCAAATTTAGAAGTTTCAAAAACTCTAAAAAAAAAAAAGTAAAAAATACAGATTGTGTTGTGCGTGTGAATGGACTTAAACAAAAAGCATGAATCTTTTTAGTCTTGTCTCAAAAGCCCATCACTTGTTTTCTCCTGACTGCAATAAGCCAGTCCCATTGCCATCTTCAAGCAAACTGATCAAAACCTGAAAACTCATAGGCAAATCCAGGAGGTTAATGAAAAATTGCAGTTTCACATTGAGTTTTGCCTGCAATACTTTGAGGTTGAATAAGCACAAAACTCAAGGGATTGCAAAAACCTCACATGTCCATTCACTGGAACTCGTGTGAACCAAACCCAGCAGACCTGAAATGTGATCAACATTTCATTCCACAAAATAAACAGACATTTGAAAATGGAATAACAATGGTTGATTGTACAGACTTTTCTGTTTTCATGGTCTGAATGTCATATTTTTATATGCTCTCTCCAAACAACTCTGAATGAATTACCATACTCCCAGTATCTCATAGGAATCTATGTTAGAATGGGAGAGGTGGCAGTGGTGGTGTCTTGAATTAATGTGCCTATAGAGACCAAGAGGAAGCATAATGCCTCAAGGACACAACAAAAAGCATATTTAGCAGCAGCCATACTTCACTGTCACAGGAGAAGTATAGCAGTTATTGCTCCCATCATAGCCCATAAGCCCATGGCCATGACTTCACCAAATCCCAACACATCTCTTTGGTGCTGTATGGATTGACAGCAGTGTGCGTGGGCACTGTTTGCACACAAGAAGTGCTAGCAATCAAATCATAAATGATTTTAGTGCCATAATGCTAGTACTGAGAAGCTGGGAATAAGAGATAGACCATAAGAAGTCCCACTACTGCAGCTACAATGAGGCAACCACAATTTGGCTCCCACAGTCTATATAAAATACATACCGGCCATACTGGAGATCGGGCATATAATTGAAAAAAGGTAGGGAAGGATGAAAAAGCAAATTACCAATAAAGGCTCTACTATTTTTTCCTTCATGCTTCCTTAATTTAATGAGTTTTCCTGTTGTAGACAGTGACTAGTGTGACAGATATAACACCCTCCTCCATAATTTATTTCCAGTTTTCAGTGTTTGAATGAAACCAGTGCAGTCACTGTTGGTATGTTCATTTGGGAAGGAATAAAAATTCTATTTTCAATCTTTGCCTGTGGGGTTTTTGTTTGTTTTCTTATTGGGGCACATCTACATTGGGAAACTATTTCAAAATAACTAAATTTGACTTAACTCCCAATTTTACAAAATCAAAATAGCTTGTTCCCACTACAGGGAAGCCTCAAAATTAGTCTCTTAATGTGGACACGCTACCTCAATTTAGAGCCTCAGGAAGCAGTAGGGAGTAATTAGTTCAAATTACCCTGGGAGTAGTTATTTCAAAATAGTGGCATTGGAGCATCCACACTAATGCCTTTTCGAAATAACTATTTTGAAATTAGTGTTATTCCCTGAGAAAAGCATGACTACAGATTTCAAAATAAGCAGCCAAATAACAGATTTGGTAGTGTGGACACTCCACTTATAAATTCGACCTAAGGGGGGTTATTTCGAAATAAAGTCCTAGTGTAGAACAGAGCTTGCTTTGCAGTGAGAACTTGGAGATGGGCCCTCCTTACATGACTAAGAAATGGTCTACGGAAAAAAAGCTTGCTCTGCCCGTGAGGCTTCCTGCTCTAGTGTTCAGATCAATGTCTCTACACTGGTTTCTCGTGAAGAACTAAATTAAAGTAAAAGTCACTATTGTGCTTTTGTGGGCACAATAACTTCCAAAGTGACAGAGTGGGATTATCGATTGCTGGGGATAAATGTAAGCCTTTGTTTCCTGGAACATACCTCTGCTTGGGAGGGGAGGATGCCATTCCTTTTCATTCCACTGACTGGATAGGTTTTTACTGTCCATTCCTAAGACTATGACATATAAATATATACCATCACATGGGAAACTGTGGGCATGTCTATACTACAATGTTATTTTGAAATAACTCTCATTATTTTGAAATAACAAGGTGAGCATCCACGCAGCAAGCCCGTTATTTTGAAATATTTTGAAATAATGGGCTTCTTATTTCAAAATAATAAACCCTCATTTCATAAGAAATAATGCTTATTTTGAAATTGCTATTTTGAAATAGTGGTAGTGTGGATGCTGCACGGCTGCTATTTCAAAATAACTCTTCCCGAGGGCCATTCAAAGTAATTACTCCCCAGTGTTTCCTGGGGCTCCAAATCAAGGTAGCACATCCACATTAGGGGAGCCTGCCTCAGACTAATTGCAAGACTTCCCTGTAATTTGGACATGCTATTTTGAAATAATTATTTCAGGAGTTAGTAATCCAAAATAACTTATTTCAAAATACCCTTGTAGTGTTGACATACTGTGATAGGGCATACTTTCCCCTCATTGAACAAGGGGGGTTAACTCCATCTTAAGAGCAGAGGAGGCCACATCCCCTTTACCCTACTGGGCATGCTCAGACTGCACTGCTATAAAAGAGAGCAGCTCTGCTCAGTTAGGTCTGGCAGCTGAAGGGAGAGGACATGCCTGGCCAGCTCCCTGCAAACCCCAGCAATGGTCCAAATGCCAAGATGCTACCATGCAAGTTGGAGACCCAATGCTAGAGACCACACAGGATTCAGAAGCAGGTGGGCGTAACCAGATCCCAGATGAAAGAGGGGAGACAGAGATCCACCATTGCACAGAGACATTGGAAGCAGCCCAGGGACAGCAATGGGTGAATGAGCCGCCATCGGAGAGTCAGCATGTTGTGGCAGGAATTTCCCCACTGACTCAGTGGTTAGAGCCAGCCACTGACAGGGCTCTGGGGTGGGGTCCAGTGGAGAGGTAGGCCTAGACCCCCCTGCCAGGGGATATAAAGCTTTCCCCTATTTATTACCCCTTAGCACAGATTGGACTATTGGGTTGTATTAGAACTATGGACTTACACTGCTTTGCTAATAGTGGCAAATTGCATACCTTGGACATTGGGTCCTATTGAGACTATTGAACTGGTTGCCTTGCTGATTGGGGCAATTTACAGATTTTGACCATTGGGTGGTATTAGATCTATGGACTTGTGCTGTCATGCTATTGGGGCAAAGTATAGACTTTGACCATTGGGTCGTATTGCCAATAAGAGTGAGATATAGATTGGGACCCAGGGGTTGAAGGACAGGAGTAATCCGACTTGAGCGTGTGAGATTGGAGGCACTGGCTGGGGGAGAAAAGGGGCAAATGCAGGCATAACAGGGGCAAGGCAGACACCCACAGCACACTCAGGATGAGGTCCTCACCTCAGCCATGTAACACATACCCTCTGAAATTATCAGCATAGAGGTCTTCTGTATTATCATTGTCTATTGTGTGTGATTTTCATTAACACTAATGTGACCTATCCACCTGCATCAATGGGAGAAGAGAGCTTCTTGTGGTTAATTTTATGCATTTTGATAGAGTATTTTGAAGTGTTCCTTGAGAGAATACGTAATTTGTTCCCTAAAGGCATTAGAGTACATTCTCAAAAGTTTACGGTGTAATAAGCAGGTTATTTTTCATTGCCATGTCAAAAGAAAAGACAGCTGCTTAAAAATTAGTGACAAGATTGTTCACAATCTGTACTTTTGTATTCACCATGAATACTTCAAATGATTTGATCTTGTTACCTGTGTTTGATTATTTGAGGGATATCATGTATTGTCCCGTAATGTGCAGAGATATAAGGTGATTGTGACCGCAACCCTCTCAGCTAATACACTGGCATTGAATCCAGGGATATCCAGAGCTAAAAACATAAGCTGCTATAGTTTGAGCTAAAGAGCTAGGGGCTATAACAAATCACATCTTCTGTAGACTGACATAGCTGGAAATCTATAACACACACACACACATGGATTATACAATTATTTGTGAAGAAAACCTAAGAAATACTAAATATTTTAAGAGTTATAGTCTTCTACTTCATAGAGATCTGTAACTTTATGCATCCAAAACTTTTTTTTTTGGGGGGGGGGTGTAGGAAATAGGCAAGGGTGAGAGAAGAAGGGTGTTAGAGAAGCCAGTTTAATAAGATAAAGAAATAGTAAAATTGCCAGCAATATTATTGACTTCAATACTATAAACTATTCTGATGCATGCTGCTATTGTGAATTTTGGTTGCCTGATTAAGATGACAGACAAAACAACAATTGGTTATAGATAAAATTATACTGGAGACGGGTAGTAGGGCAAAAAGAAAAGTGTTGTTCATCGGATTCTGAAAGATATCAACATGTTTACTAGTTTCTCATATTTAAGGTATAAGAATAAAGTGCACCTTACAGTACCTATAAAGGGATTGGAGATATATTCAAAATGTTTCCCCCCTCCCCCAAATTGTGAAAAAATCATCTCTCCAATAACACTAATTTCATCTCTTCAAAAAGGAATCACTTTCTCTTAGGAAGGGAACTTATCTTGGAATATAATGGGATTGCTAGTAACAGAAGGTTACATGACCAACTGAGATGTAAAAATTTAGAATGAATGACAAGGAATTAGCACAGTAAAGGTATTATATTGATAACATGTTCTTAAATGCATCTATAAAGGTGCAGTTAAAATAATATTTTTTCTCAAAAATAGGAAATGAAATACAAGATCTGTGGGACACATCCTCTGTTGGTTCCATATTAATCTGTTCTAAAATCATGACAATTGTCAATGTGTTTATTTCTGAGACAAGAGAGTGGCACTCAACAATCCTCTGTTGGTGTCAGTATACACCCACTGAGTTCGTTAGAATACCACTTTATGCCAGTGGGGAATCTTGATCTACAATTGTACAACTTGCCACTTTAAAGGAAAAATGAAGAAGTTACAATTGAACATAATCTCCACCCATTGTGTGCATCCATTGTGGTAACTGATAATTATATCACCACATTTAACAAACAGTAGTAGTTTGTCTTAGACACATGCACACATAAATATAACAGCATGCATTAGTAAAGACTATATGCTAATACATTTGAGTAGATAGACAAAATTTAGATATTCTGTTCAGTCTTAAGAACTTTCACTGATACAGAGCTGGCTTTAGTATTGATGTTCAGTTCATAGAATCATAGGACTGGAAGGGACCTCGAGAGGTCATCGAGTCCAGCCCCCCGCCCTCAAGGCAGGACCAAGCTCCATCTACACCATCCCTGACAGATGTCTATCTAACCTGTTCTTAAATATCTCAGAGTTCTGCAAAACATCCCCCCAATTCCCCTGCCCCCAAATGAAACTGATCCTTGTGGACTCCATCATGACCAGGGGTGGCTCAAGTAATTTCTGGGAAGGACAGCAACATGATTCATTGCAATAGAATCTGTGTCACTAAACAGCCAATTGGCAGAATTACAGTGATAGTCAGCTGAAACAGGCTCATCATACAGGTAGTTAGGTCCCAGTACAGGCAGTCCCCGGGTTACGTACAAGATAGGGACTGTAGGTTTGTTCTTAAGTTGAATCTGTATGTAAGTCGGAACTGGCATCCAGATTCAGCCGCTGCAGACCAGGGGGACGGGGAGCAAAGCGGCGGAACACGCAGGCAGCGGGACAGCCCAGACACGCCGTGGCTATCCTGCTGCCCTCGGGCTCCGCGGCTTTGCTCTGCTCTGCTCCCCGTTCCCCTGGTCTGCAGACCAGGGGGGGGGGGGAGCAGAGCAGAGCAGAGCAAAGCCGCGGCGCATGCGGCCAGCTGACAGCCCAGATGCGTCTGGGCTGTCAGCTGGCCGCGTGTTCCGCCGCTTTGCTCTGCTCTTCTCTGCTCCCCCTCCCCCTGGTCTGCAGACCAGGGGGACGGGGAGCAGAGCAGAGAAAAGCCGTGGAGCACGCGGCCAGCTGACAGCCCAGACGCGTCTGGGCTGTCCGCTGCCCGCGTGTTCCACCGCTTTGCTTCCTCTCCCTGATCTGCTGGAGACCAGGGAGAGGAAGGGCCCCGTTCGTAACTGCGGCTCCGACATAAGTCGGATCCGCGTAACTCGGGGACTGCCTGTAGTTTCCCGTGGAAGAAGAACCCAACATCTTGTCCCCGGCATTGATTTATGCCAATTTGTTTTTCAAGACTATGGTGCTGATACAGATATAAAAGAGAGGTGTAAAACTGTATTCAGTTAGTTACAATCAGGCATGGCTTTCCTAATTGTCCTGCATCACGACTAGAAGAGTGTGAATGTTTATCCAGCAATGTAGCTTATTTTTCTTCTTGTTTCAATACTGGGGAATGAATTACCAAAAATAAGCAAAATTATTTGAAATAATTCAGGAATAAATTGTAAATGACCTTTTCCACACTAATCTTTTTACATTTATATGGTTTAATCACATTCCATCAGAATCATAAGGAAACATCACCAAGGATGGTAAGCAACCAACTCACTCTGATAATAGTTTGCATTATCGGAAAGCTTTCATGCTGACATTTTTCCTGCAGCTGTATCATCCTCTGTTATAAGTTGAAACTCTCTAGTCCAGAACTCTCTGGTGTTCTGGAACCATCCATTTTCCAGCATGATTTTAGTTAGCTGGATGACCATTTTCATGGCTGTGGCAAGTTTCCCATGGTCCCATAAAGTTTGATTGCAGCCACCAGTTCTAGCTCTCAGTGTTCTGTGCTGTTATTTAGCTCTAATTTATTCCTAAATGTTTTCTAACAGCCCAGTAACCAGTGGAAGTGTTGGTAATGCTGCTAGACAATATTGATCTTCCGTTATCAGGAACATTCTCTGGTTTGGTACTGGTCAGGTCCTGAGGGTGCCAGACTAGAGAGGTTCAACCTGTTGTCTTACAAATTTCTTTAGTGCCGTACTTTTACCTTTATGATGCCAGCCACTGGTTGCTCTAAGTAACTTCGCAATTATTTATGTAAAATTGTTAGGGCAAGTGAATGAATACAGATGTTTGGGAGCTCCCAACATTGTTGCTGTATACTTGTCTCTCAGCTTTTAGCTGTTTTTTATTCACACCAAACCGAAACCACATTTTCTGTTGCTGAAAAACAAGCCAGCAAACAGATGTCTCACTGTGACGCTTATGGTGTGCTATGACAGAGACAGCACGCTGCATCAGTTTCTTTACTGTGAGTCTCTCATTAAGTCTGACATCGCCTTTTTAACCAAAATGTCTCAATAACATAAAAGTACACCTGCAAAATCATAAAGGTAAATCTACCCATTAGAGAATTGTCAGGAGGAGGATTTCTGACCTTCACGCTGTCCCTTTAACTGTGAGAGTGAAAGAGGGTACTTAGAGAAGAGGCAAAATAAAGATTCCATGAACTGTAATAACAAATGGAAGCTAGTTTCCCAGGAAAATTATGGGATTGAAGTCGGTTGCATATTGAATTAAGGAGCAATAATAGCGCTACGTAATATTCAGGACCTGAACAAATCCTGCTGGCTTTCCTTGCACTTTTTTCTAGTCATATATATAGTAGCCCAATGTCTGTGACTCTAACACTGTAGCGTTACAGTCTTGCCTCTGGGGGGCACTGTTGCCTCCCATCACGGTGCTCGGCTGAGTTCTGTGCCACTCAGCTGGGCTGCCGTGGGGGAGCAAGTGGCGCAAGCGGCCGTTTGGGGTCCACGCTCCCCATGCAGCACCTCTGCATGGGGAGCGCAGACTCCAGACGGCCACTTACACCACTTGCTCCCCCGCAGCGGCCCAGCTGAGTGGCGCAGAACTCAGCCGAGCGCCACGGCGGGAGGGAAAGGGGGGCGGGGAAGTGATGTACATGGCCAGGGGGCAGGGCCTGGCAGTGTACGTCACCACCTCGCCCCCCTTCACCTCCCACCATGGCGCTCGGCTGAGTTCTGCACCGCTCAGCCGGGCTGCCGTGGGGAAGCAAGTGGAGCAAGCGACCGTTTAGGCTCCACAGTCCCCGTGCTGCATGGGGAGCATGGAGCCCAAACAGCCATTTGCACTGCTTGCCCCCGCATGGGGAGCACGGAGCCCAATGGCTGTTTGGGCTCCGCGGTCTCCCGAGTGAGAGTCAGGAGGGGGAGGAGAAGAGAAAGAGAGAGTGAGGGGCAGGAAGGGGAGAAGAGAGTGAGAGGCAGGAAGGGGAGAAGAGAAAGAGACAGAGAGAGAGGCAGGAGGCAGAGGAGAGCTGAGGAGGGGGGAGGCAGGAGGAGGAGGAGGAGAGAGAGAGAGACAGACATGGAGGAGAGACCCGAAAAATCCCGTTTTATGATGGGCTATTGGCTAGTTCTACAATAATGGATTAAATATTTGGCAGCCATTGTTTAGAATTTGATCAAGACACGTTATTTATTTTATCCCTTAGGATTAGAGGGGAGAGAAAACCTTCTCTTATGTCTATAATGCTGATGTTCCCCACTCCAGAAAAAAAGGGTGCCAAAATATCTACCTTGCCCACCACTAATCAGATATTCAAATCATGTTCTTTAAACTCAGCTCTGTACACAGAATATCTGCTGGAGGTGGGAGATTTTATCAAGACACAGAAAAAAGGAAACAAATTCTGTTCTATTACATTTTCACTAGGCTTTTTCTTTTCTACTTTAAGAAAGTATTATAAACCTACAGATCTTTCCATATGTGTTAGCCTGTGAGTACTCAACTTACAGCTGAAAAATTACTACACATTTTGCCCTGTACAATAACTATGACTGCCTAAGACAAATACTGAAAGAAATGGCAGTTTACAATTATCACCCATTTTCTCACGGGAGACATGACAGAATAATGTTTGCAGATAACATGTTAGCTTATTTTCATTCAGATCAAGTTCTTTTGTATATGTATGGAGTAATTGTGCCCCATTTTATGAAGAAATAATGAATAACCTTTAAGGTTGAATGACAAACAGTATCTTTATAAGCATGCGGAATTTTACCCAGGAATAATGGATCACCTGACTTACTTTCCGCATCTTACTAAAAGTAATGTTCCAATTTAGAAAAATGGGAAATAAAATAAGCTTCCTTCTGCCTGCTATGCTTGCTGCACTATACTGCAGAATGGAGCATTGTATAACCATGGACTAGCTACATGATTACAAGGAAAAGCTCTGAATTTGTCATTTCAAAAGCAAGACCAAGTACACAAACCAAAATAGAAGAAATAAGGTAGGAGGGAACAGGAGGGCACAAGAAGCTGCTGAGACAGTGTATATTTTTATTAATTTGAAGGTAATTTCCAGTTATAGGGGGAAATGCAAGAAGAGTTATTGAGCAGGGCACAGTGGGAATAGGTATAAAGGAAAGATTTAAAGGAGATGTGACCAGATCTCAAGCTGCGTAAAATGCATACACAAGGCAGTGTATCCAGCAATTCAGTTTAGATTTTGTGAAACTGGTAATTTGGTGTTTCAGTTTTTTAAATGAAAGAAAACTTTGTTTCTGGCCTGTCAAGAATGTAGCTGAAGAATGCACTGCCAAGTAGCTTTTGAATGCTCTGGGGTCCCCTACTCTGAGCCACTCCTCACACACTGGTATGAGACATGCATGGTGATCCCTAGCAGTCAAATCTAATTTAGAGCAGCCCTGAGGCTGCTGTAAGGATAGCTGGTTAGAGCTCAGAATTTCCATTCTGTAGGCAAGTCTATGATGTTTGTTAAAAAGGCTTTCTTCTGATTTGCAACAAACATAGAAAATTAGAAATGCCCTGCACACAAAAGGAACTTCTGAAAAAAATCATATTGGAACATTGAACTTTCCCCATTTGATTTTTTTCTAAACAGAAAACAGAGCAGCCAACTGCCTTAGCTTCTGTTGACTCCCCAGTGTCACATAAAAACCAATATGTGGGGCCTGCATCTTAGCAGGCTGAAATGGAAATATCCATCCTTGGAGTACATAGCCTGGGACCCTGCAAGCGCAAACAGCAGCTGGCCCTTATCAGCTTTAACCCATGCACTTGACCTGGGAAACTACTAAGCAATAAACAAGTTTGACCTTGGTCTCAGCTCATAAGAGTGATAAGAATGGCGTTGAATCAGTATGTGCACACCTGGTAAACAACTATAGTATAACTAGTGTATGGAATCCCGTGCCCAGTGAGTCTCACCAGGGACCTAGACATTGGAGGATGCTCGGGATTCCCCCAGCTGGAGCCACATCCACTGAGGCCCTGGGGCAAGGTGACAGGAATGGGACTCCCCACAGACGGAAGGGGTGTAAGTATTTCTAAATGCCTGTTACTCTTTTATGCACTGTTCTGCCTGTGCTTATTGATGTGTCACTTTGCAGTAGTTGTGTAACCATTTGGCAGTATTAACCCTGTAATAGTAGAGATGTAGTGAGATTAATAAAAGCAACTATCCCTAATTGACTTTGTGTTGAAGAGAATCCATAATCCTGTTTGGGAGTAACCTGACACCAAGATTACTCCCAACTCAGGCATATGTAAGAGGAGTGGGAGGAAGCACAATAAGTTCCCACACTAGCAGAAAGGGGATCCCAGAAGCCCAGAGCCCAACACTGAAGCCAAACTTTTCACAGATTGCCATGAGTTGTTTTCCTCAGACATAAGGGACTGTAAAAGTCCCAAACACTTCCAGCTGCAACTGAAGTCAATGGACTTTTAACGTATAAATTATATATAATACTATATGTGCTGAAAAATCAGGTCCTAGCTGTCTCAAATTAGACAACCAAACTTAGTGGAAAATTTTATCAAAATCTCTGAGATTCAGTTCCTCATATGTACAATAGGAATGATGGCCCTCTTTTCCCTTCTTATAGGGGTGTTAGAAAGATAAATTCTTTGTTTATGAAGTACTCAGATGCTATAAAGATGAATGGCACTGAAAAGCCCATGAGGAAATTAATAATTTTGTTATCAGAACAGCTTTTGAAATGTGTTCAGCAAATAAGGCCTGGGGCCAACACATTGAACAATGACAAGGAACAAAATCCTGAATAGCTGCTCATTAAGTGAGCACTGTCTCTTCTGTTTACTGAATCAGGAGGGGTCCTACAGAAAACCTAATATGTAATCTAGCAATTAAAGTTTGTACCACAAGGTGTATGCAGAAGTGGCCAAATTAAGGTTACAAACGCAATCTCAATTCTGACATTTCTTAACTTTTGAGTGCTTGATTTTGAAACCTTAATGATGTTCTCTAACAATTTATACACTCACATTTTTTGTCTTTTACATGCAGAGATTACGGGGATAGAGAGCAATCAGGGAAGTTTCTATGTTCTTTAGAATGCCTTTTTTTCCACATAAAGCAATCAGACCTGAAGGAATCTTTTTGTTAGTAAAATTTTTGCATGGGGATTAAAATATCTCTCTTGTATTTGCTTATTTGGTTACAGAATCTATTCACTAGCTAGCTTTGATTACCAATACTTCTTTACAACTTACATACCGAAGTTGTGTTAGTGCCACTTTGTAGTTTATGAAGGTTTTATTTCATGTAATAAAATGTTCCCCCATAAATGTTGTAAACAAATTGATATAAATTCTTTTATAGTTCTGTACAAAAGAAGAGGGAAATTTCAAACTTGGAATCAATCAATATATCCACTAAAACAATATTAATAATTCTGTGATGGGGGTTCTGACCCAGCCACGGCGGCAAGCTGCCCGGGTGCAGCTGCAGCCGGCACGCCGAGCAGCGGGCTGACTGCACAGATGCGACAGCGCCCAGGCCCAAATCCGCAGGCCTTTGGACCCCAGGGTGTCCGGCTGGGACGTGCCGGGATGCCGCGCGGGGAATAAAAGAGGGAAGGGCGGAGGGCAGGAAGGGGGCGAGAGCAGGAGCTGGCTGTGCTCTCAACCCCCATAGGTAGAGAGGAGCTCACCCCAGCCAATGGAGAACAGCACACCGCGGCAGGCGGACCAGAGGTAACCCCTGGAGTGAAGGGGCCAGCGGGAGACCGGGAGTGTCCCAGATGGACGAGCAACCCGGGAGCGATACAAATGCCGGAGGATTGGAGGAGCAAAGAGCCTTCCCAGGGGAAGGCAGCGAGTGACTGAAAAGGGAGACTGCGAGGAGGACAGAAGTGGGGAGGGCATAGGGGGCGAGAGGAGTGCCGACACCAGCTCTGCTACTATTCTTTATAAAGCATTTACTAAGAGCATGAAAGAATTGTTTACAATAAGTTTAATAATATCTGAGTAATATGAAAGAACCCAAGATGTATAACATGCATGAAATCTGCCAATGTAACCTGGAAAATACAGCTGGAATATAAAAAAAAAGGAAAAATCTTCAGAAAGCTATAAAGTTTAAATATTGAATTACTTGTCTCTTATTATATACTAAGATTATTTTCCTCTCATAACAATTATGTATATCTTTTGACCAATATTTAAACTATGTTTACTTTTTTCCACATATGTTCACAAACCAGTCAGTTTCTAATTGTTTTCATGATTTCAATATTAGGAAATGACTGTGCAGTTCAGAATGAAATGAAATCAAATACAGTATTGTATTGGTTCCACACTGCCATTGTTCTATTTTAATGTAAATTGAAGATTGTTGAGTGCCACTCTCAGGTCTCAGAAATAAACACATTGACAATTGCCATAATTTTAGAACAAATTAATATAGAACCTGTGAATTCAGACTGATTATCTGATTTCCCAGCCACCCAGTTGCTCTGTGTCACCATCTGCAAAATCATGACATGAAGTCGGATTTTTGGCCCACTACGCCAACTCATCTCAGGTACCTTGCCAAGGAAGCTCCAACACTGATTTGCACATTGTTGTTGTCTATTCATACTGCTGTTTTGGTCTCTGCACCAGACTACAAGACACTGGTGGGACAAAATAATATTCACATCTAGCAGGTGCAACAAAGGAAGTGAAAAATACATTGTTGGCTGATAGAGGAACAATATTTTCTTAATTCCAAATACAGGATAAATCCAACCTGGCAGAAGTCATGAAAGCCCTAACTCTGGGGGAGGAAGTGAAGAAGAACTGAAAGGGATGGCACATATCATATTCCAATCCCCAAACAATAAGTTGGCACAATCAGAAATAAAAAAAAAATCTCTACAGTCTATGGAGCACACATGCTCTATACCAAGGCTACTGGCCCCTTTTGTATCTCCATCCCACCCAGTTAGAAGACAAACTTACCTATCTCTTTGGCTGATGCATCTCCAGTTTTCCCAGATTCATGTGGGATAAGGCTCTATGAAGTGATTCCTTGTGAGTGGAGGTGAAAGAGGAGGGACAGCTTGGTGAACCTATCTCCCTGATTAAACAAGTAACACTGTGCTGCCAAATTTATAAAACTAAAAAACCCAAAACATGAAACTTAAAACAAAAAAATAAATCAGCATCTATTTTAATGTGAACTGATGCATTATTTTGCCTTTGTATCATTCCTGATGGGAGATGATGGGACTGATGAGATAACCCTATAGTCAGGGATACCTTTAATTCCCTGAGCTTTCATTATTAATATTTTACAGCCATCACTGGGCCTGTCTAATCATGAAGAAAAAGTTCTCTCTCACTGAAGCAAGCAGGGCAGACTAGTAGATGTTATCAGTATAAGGAGAGAGGTGAAATACAGAGTACAATAGAGATGTCATAGAGCAAAGTATTCATTTTGCACTGTTATTTGAAACAGTGATCTTTGCAAGGCATGCCTATGTGAGCAGCAATGAGAGCAAGTATTGCTTACATTCCCATTAAGATGAAAGCATGGTGCATACAACTTATGGTGTTTTTAAAATCTCTATTTGAACACTTCATACCTCACTGTCCTTCAATAAAATAATGTTCATTTCATTTGCTTCAAAGTGCTGCAGGAGTCAGCTATTATATCAAGTTTAATCTATCAACACCCTTGATTTATCCACATATAAAAAGAACATCAAAAGAATATAATTCTTCTCCTACATTTGCTGATCCATCTCAATAATACATTAAAACATTTATTTGGGCAAAGTTATTTAAAGAGATTTCTACATGCTAAATAGTTTTACAATAGTATTTGTAATCTGGGATAATGTAGAACAGAAGCAGGTCAGTGTTGAGCTGTAACTGTATATCTGTTCTTCTGACTGTACTTCAAGATAGTGAGTTAATGCCTATGGCAAAGAAGACAAAATGCAAGTCCAATAGATTATATTTGTACACACACACTCCTTTCTCAAATCACAACTCCTTCCCAGACCCTGAGCCAGCTTCTGCATCCCTCCACCAGGCCAGAATCCTTTTCTTCAATCATTCAACCTCCTGGACCCTGCACCCTAATACCCTGCTCAGGGTCACAACCCCCTCCCAGACTCTCTCCTGCACCCCCAGTCCCTTACCGCAAGCTCCCTTCTACACCTAACCTCTGTCCCATACCCACTTCATAGAAACGTGCAGCCCTTTACAATATACCAAAATCTTGGAGTATGTTGGAGATGGAGTAGCCTACCATAAAAAATTATTACCCACCACTGCTCTAGGTCATCTCAATGCTCTGTTGTGCCTTGCCCAGGCTTACTCTGTTCACTAAGGATTTAGATGTGTCACATCATGTGCAGTTCACAGTAAGTAATGGTGATAGTCAATCCTTATCATGGAAGGCATAAAGTGAATGCAACTTTGTGAAGCATAACTCACTACTTCCCTACCAACCACATGGCTGGGAAGCCTCCTTATCAGCCCCTTTGTGGCACCATGCAGTAGAGATGAAGTAGGCCTTGTGCCTCATGGAGAATGGGGTTTTCAATTTTACATGTCCCTTACCCAGGCCACACTAGGGGCAGACGTAGATGGTTCCATATGTACACTCACAGTACAACCACAAAAGGGCTTGGCAGAGTCTTTTCCTAAATCATCTGGGATTGGCGTATGAGAAGCAATAAGGGTGGATGAATACATTAACATGTTGCATTTGAGCAAATCAGAATGAAAACTGGAGAACTGCAAGAAATGAAAGACCTCTTCACTCCATCTCATGGATAGGCAGGTAGAAAAATGTTTTTCTAATTGAGTTCCCAAGAGGGAGAAGAATAGTCCATAATACTTGCTCTCACAAAATGAAGGTTCAAGACACTATCAGCCATACATTGCTGATGTTACACCAACGGAGCTTTACAAGGGTGGATGGAGTTAGTCTGTTAATTTATCTGATATATCTTGGAGGATGCTGATGCACAACTACATGTACTCATGTAGTCGGCAAGAGTAAGTCTCAGGTCTGACACTGGGTTCCCAAAGTACAAAGGACGCCACACAGGTATCTGTCAAGCACAAACAGTTTGTTTCTTGACAGTTAACAGCTGTGCCCCAGAGATGGAAGAACAATATAACAAAGAAGCGGCATATCTTACGTCCCTTCCTGCAAGCCTGGGACTCCAGGTAGGCTGCGGACAAAGTGGGAGGTTGTCTCAGTTTCCGAGGTGCTGGTGCCCAAAGCCCATCAGCGAAGTCCGATTTGCTAGGCTCTGAGGCAGACTTAAATACAGTTTTTCTGCCTTGTTTGGCAGTTTGGAAATTTCCAGGGTTTACTCATTAGTGCTGATGTAAAGCTTAGTTGTTAGTTATGAATCTGGTTCTGATCTGGTTCTTCTTTTCCTTTGGCCCTGCTTACATGATCAGTACTTTAGGGTAAACAGAGTTGTTTATGTGTTCTTAATCTTATCTTATACTTGTTCTTGCTGTGCTGGCAACAATGCTTATTTTAAATGGCGTATGTTCCCAAAGACTTGCTTCTGGCTAATCAGATATAGGGGAAAGAGAAAGGGGGGAAGGAATGCAGGCCTCACCACCCCTAAACTAACACGTACAAAGTTCTTCCGCAATTGACCACTACAACTCATTAGGATGTAATCCCTTGGGGAAGATTCCAGGGGCTACAAAAGACTCAGCACTATGTATATTTGGCATCTAGGGTCCATCAATCAAGTCCAGGGGTACCATTTCAGATTTTGGTATGTTTGTGGGGGGGGTAACTTTTGCATAATGTGATGGGAGGGATAGAGAGTGAAAGCATGGGCGGGGGCAGACTGAGGTCAAAGGCTTCAACAACGTTAATGTGAACATGCTCAGTGCAAGCCAAGCAACAAATGGGGAGGGGGGAATCAATCACATCTGTCCTCACCTCCCCCCCATACACACATCATCTCTATCCAGGGGCTACTGAAAACTGGAGAACTACGTTTTTCAGCAGACAACTTAGCAGTTAGGTGACAGGAGCACTGTATCTAATTCCTATATAAAGGACAGAAAATTAAATAAATATTAGATCCACCCAGCTCTAACACTAACATATTCTGCCACCTTGTGGCAAGTCACTTAAGGGACACTGGTTAGCCTTAAAATGTTAATGTATATTCTTTACTTTGTAACTAACTCTGTGGTGAGAGAGAGACCTTATCAGGTCTCCTAGGCTCTATCTCAGTTCTAGAAGGGGAGTGGAGTCTAATGGGTTACAGCAAGGGAGAAGATACATTTCAGCTCTATATAAGAACATTAGAATGGCCATACTGGGTCAGATCAAAGGTCCTTCTAGCTGAGTATTCTGTCTTCCAACAGTGGCCAATGCCAGGTGCTTCAGAAGGAGTAAACAGAAGAGGCAATCATCATGATCCAGCCCCTGTCACTCATTCCCAGCTTCTGGCAAGCAGAAGTTAGGGACACCATCCCTGCCGATTCTGGCTAGTAGCCATTGATGGATTTTTCCTCCTTGAGCTTATTTTTCTTCTTATTGGAACCCTGTTATTGTTTGGGCCTTTCCACCATCTCCTGGCAAAGAGTTCTACAAGTTGATTGTGAAAAAAATATTTTGTTTGTTTTAAATCTGCCTCCTACAAATTTAATTGGGTCAGCTTCTTGTGTTATGATAGTGAAATAATAATTAACATGTCCTTATTCTATTTTTCCACAACATTCATGATTTTCTAGACATCCAACATATCTCACCACCCTTTAGTCATTTCTTTTCCAAGCTGAAAAGTCCCAGTCTTCTCAATGGAAGCTGTTCCTTACTCTAATAATTTCTGTAGCTCTTTCTCTATCTTTTCCAAATACAATATATCCTTTTTAAGATGGCTTGACCAGATCTGCATACAGTATTCAAGATGTGGGCATACAATGACTTTATGTAGAGGCAATATGGTCTTTTGTCTTACTATATACTAGCAGAAATACCCGGTGTCACCCAGGGAAAATATAGTAAAAGGTGTGATGAATGAACTACATCAATGACATTAACATAGCATATTTTATTGGAAATACTTTTCTCTTATATATTACTGTAAGAAATTAACATAGCTAGTACTTTTTCTGTTATCATAGAGAAAGGATCTCGTAGTTGCAGTTTATGTGACACGCGTAAAAGAAGAAAACAACAAATGTAGCACTTGTAGTTGGGGTTCTGGGGGAACTGAGGGAACTGATTTTGAGATCTAACCAATCCAGTTATTGAAGTTAGGAAATCAGTAGTATCCATGCAAAATGAGGTGTTTCTAGCTCTTACCATTTCAGAGATCTTTCAGAATTATCAGTGGGCCCAATTGGAGTTCTGGGGCAACCGGGGGGGAACCGATTTTCAAGATTTCAATCCAGTTATTTAAGTTAGGAAATCAGTCGTACCTGTGCAGGGCTGGATTACCCAATAGACAGACTAAGCACGTACTTAGGGCACCAGCAAAGCAGGGGCACAAAAAAAAAAAAAAAAAAAAAAAAAAAAGAGAGAGAGAGAGAGAGAGATTTTATGGTATAGTATTGTTTTTATTTTGAATTACATATGGGGGGGGAGCACCATAATCTTTTCAATGCTTAGGGCCTCTAAAGGTCTTAATACAGCCCTGTATCTGTGCAAAATTTGGTGTTTCTAGCTCTTACCATTTCGGAGATCTTTCAGGACAAACAAACAAACAAACTTTCAGAAATATTTATAAGAAGATTCCTTTTCTAATGATTTCCAATATTCCCAATATTCTGTTAGTTTTTCAGTTTTTACACTGTGTGATGGGACGATCGAGTTCTGCGGTGACGGGACACTCGAGCCCCGCACTCCAGCCATTTTCGTCCCAGCGCTGTGAGGAGCGCCTCCGAGAAGGTGGAAGTGGTGCGGCCCCTGCTCCTGGGTGGCCGGTGGGGGTGGCAAGCTCCTGAAGAGGGAGCTAAGAAAGCATGCCGTGGGGTGAGCCAATGACATCACGGGCACGCTGGTGACATCACGCTGTGACCTCAGCGGGTGAATTTAAAACCCACCAGATGCCAGGAAAGGGAGGAGGAGTGGCACTGCACTGGCGCCATCCCGGTGGGTCCAAGCCGAGGCCCAGGGGGCAAGGGCAGTTGAGGAAATGCCACAGCGAGAGAAAGCAGAGGCTGGCACAGGAACCCAGGAAAGGAGCTGTCGGATGGGCGATCCTCCAGGTGAATGGACAGAGGGGTGAGGCGCAGAGTACTCCAGGACTGATACCCCACTGAGCCACATAGCCAAGGGGCAGATGGTAACACTGTCTCCGGGTGGTGACCCATAGGAACCCCAAGTTAGGGGTGTAGAGTAGGAAGTCAGGGTGGGTCGTATGGCCCGTGGCTTGGCATGCTTCGGGAGGCTTCCCCGCCAACCAGGCAGGGGGGCAGCTGTGATCCCGCCTTAGGGCCGTGGGCTGGGACCCACTGGAGAGGGAGGGCCCAGTTCCTCTACCCTACCACTGACGGCTGAGGCCAGCAATCAAAAGCAAGTGGGGACTTTGAACCGTGGAAAGACTAAAAGAGGCATTGTGATACAATTGGATCCAGAGGGACGTGAACTGGGGAAGGGTCCCAAAAAAGGGTGGTGTCTGCTGGACATAGGTGATTAGTTGAAGGCCACCTGTGCGGATGAAACAGGGCCGGTCACAGATTTAAGGGAGGGGTGCACCGGCTGTGTCCTATTGTTGCGGAGAGTGATACTAATAAACCAGGGTGGTGAGGCCCACCTCCACCAGGCTCCATGTAACAGACTGCCCCATTGAACAGATGTTTACAGGGAACTCTTTCTTGAGTTGTAACAGCTATTTTGTTTCTATAGTTAGGGTTATATTTTTCCATGTACATTACTCTGCACTTTACACTGAATTCCATCTGCCTTTGTGTTGCCCAATCACCCACTTTAGTGAAATTCCTTTGCAGCTCTTTGCAATCAGCTTTGGATTAGTCCCTGTTCACCCCCTTTTGAAGAACATTTGTAAGTTTAACACAGTAATACAATCCCAGCAGCACAAATCCCAGCAGCACAACACTCATACCTACTCTTTCCTCCTCCCATCTTTTAAGTGGAGTACCTGCAATGTTTTCATGATGACCTAAGGATCCTTCAGTTACTGGAATGCCCAGCCTTTTGTTATTGATTATTCCCCTTTATTCAAAATTAGTGAGGCCACATCTGGAATATTGTGTCCAATTCTCAGCCCCCCCACTACAGAAAGGATGTGGTTTGCATTGGATAGGGTCCAGCAGAGGGAATCCAAAATTATTAGGGGTCTGGAGCACTTGACCTATAAGGAGAGGCTGAGGGATTTGGGCTTATTTAGTCTGGAGAAGAGAAGAGAAGAGAAGAGAAGAGAAGAGAAGAGAAGAGAAGAGAAGAGAAGAGTAAGGGGAGATATGATAGCAGTCTTCAACTTCCTGAAGGAAGGTTCCAAAGAGGATGGAGAGAATCTGTTCCCAGTAGTGACAGATGGCAGAACAAGGAGCAATGGTCTCAAGTTACAGTGGGAAAGGTCTAGGTTGGATATTAGGAAAAACTATTTCACTAGGAGGGTGGTGAAGTACTGGAATGGGTTATCTAGGGAGGTGGTGGAATCTCCATTCCTAGAGGTTTTTAAGTCTCGGATTGACAAAGACCTCTCTGGGTTGATTTAGTTGGGATTGGTCCTGCTTTTGGTAAGGGGTTGAACTCGATGACCTCCTGAGGTCTCTTCCAGCCCTATGATTCTATGAGAAGGCTCACTAATCAATGATCTGAGTTGATTGAATGATAGATGCATTGTGCAATTATACCCCCATCAAAGTTACAAGCTGCCTCACCCAGGGGAACTTGAGGCTGCTGCAGGAGTCCAAACAAAGTCCACAAGGTGATGTTACTTAAATCAAATCACTACAAACTGTCGACAAAGCTTCTCTCAACAAAGAGCATCTAGACTACATCCAGTTCTGTCAACAAAGCAATCTGTTTTGTCGACATGACAGTGTAGACGCAAAGGACAGTGTAGATGAAATAACGCCTTCTGTCAACAGGACTCCATCGACAAAAGGCGTTATTCCTCATAGAATGAGGTTTACAGTCATCGACAAAACTGCTGAGTTCTGTCGACATTATGTTGACAGAACTCAGCGGCAGTGTAGACGCAGGTATAGTTTTGTCAACAAAAGTCCACTTTTGTTGACAAAACCCTGTAGTCTAGACTCACAAGACAGAATACTAGCAATAGAGGGTCAGTCTGACCCTCTCTCTAGTACACCTATTAATGTAGATTGGGATTTATTTTGAGGATTGAATGGTTTATCTGGTGCACATAAAAAATTAAGGTAAAGATGTTTATTGCTGGGCTTCATCCATCTAGAAAGGTATCATGTGTTCTGAACAGAACAAAGGCTGAATTGGACAGAATTGAAACACTTGCAAAAACAAGGGGTAAATTCTCTTGTTATTACGGACAAAAAGTATGGTTGCTAATATATTTGCTTAGACTCCAAAGACCTTAACAATGCAATAAAAACAGAGCACTTAAAATAAGAGTATGCCAAACATACTCTCCAGCAACAGGAGAAAAATCATGGCATACATTGAAAATGCAAAACTCTTTACTAAATTTGATGCATCCTCAGGCTCTGGCAAATGAGATTAAGAGAAGCAAGCAAAAACTAAGCACTTTTGGGAAGTAGGGAATCTTACAATGACTTCTGGGAATAGCTGTGGCCCAAGTAGTTTATCGTAATGCTATACATGTGATATAAGACTATTGATTTCATTAAGCACCAGTCTTAAGCTGTAATAATACAGAATAATTAAAATGTACAAGGCAGAAATAAAATCTACCCAATACATATTGAACTGCTCATGCAGTGTGACAATTACACTGGCTCTACCTAAAAACTACAATTCCAACATAACAAACAACACCAACTGTGTGTCCCCAAACCTGCCACTCTCCAAAGACCTAAGAAATAAAGTTGGCTTTGCTCTAGGCTCAGAAAAGATTAGCTGTGGGAGCTTTTCAAAGATAAAGGATTTGTAAACTTCTTGGAGGGAGGGGTTATGGCAGGGGAAGTGGAGGCCAAAAAGCCTGGAAGGGGGAATATGTTGTGGGCATATGAAGAAAGGAAATCTCCTGAAATAATCCAAACATAAAAAAAGCCATACTCACTTTAGGGAGAATAAAAACATCATGCTGCTGATCCACAGCTGGTACGAAGTGCCATATCTCAATTAAAATAAGAGATATGAAACCAACTAAGGAACTGTCTCAGTGTTTCAAAATACTTATTGAACAAGTTCCTTATCTCTAACATTCATTAGCATTGAAAAGGAGATAAATAGTCATTGCCTTTTCCTGGTATTCTGATGGCAAAAAGAATTGCTGATTAGTCTTTTATTGGATGGCATGTTATAGTAAAGCTCTTATTTCAGAAGTAGCGTGGAATGGATTCACTCACTGCCCCTCTTCCTGCTGTGGCCCTCCCACCCTCTATAGTTCTGTGGAAGAAAGAGAGCATGAGGGTAATAATTCTACTGAAGAAGATATTCACCTACATGTCAGTCCGGAGGGGGAGGGGGACTGTGATCCATGTGTATAAAGACCCTCTCTAGGTAGGGAGAAAGGCCATCAGTAATGATATTAGTACAGTTTTAAAATCTGATTTTAAAGGGTTCCATCTGCCTAGTTATTTTTAGCCAGACTCATAACAATTTTAACTAGAGCCAGAAAACTGAAACAAAAGCATGAGTTATTCAGCTTTTCTTCAGCAGCCAATACCAGTGTCTGCAGTGATATCTCAATAGTGTTAGATGTTTCCCATTGTCCAGTATAAGCAATAAAGATTGTACGTATGATTGGATGATGAAAAGAGGTATTTTTAACCCAAACAGCAATTTCCCTAGCCTTTACAGCCAATTTCAAATTTTCCAATAACATTATTTTTAACTACGTTTTATTATCTGTGAATAAAAGGATGCTAACCAATGCAACTTCAACAACTAAATTCACATTTTCCAGTTAGATTTTAATGGGCCAATAAAAGATAAACTTGGACTTTTTAATGGCGCTAAATGTACTCTCCATTTTAACTCAAATACAATTTCCTCCTACTAAGATCCATTTGCTTTGTTTCTTCTGCTGGATTCATTTAGTTGTAATATAGTATCACCAATATTGCAGAAACAAAAAACAGGACTATGTAGCACTTTAAAGACTAACAAGATGGTTTAAAGTGCTACACAGTCCTGGTCTTTGTTTCAGCTACACCAGATTAACATGGCTACATTTCTATCACCAATAATGCAGAATGTGAGAGACTTCCCTGCTGTCTTTACATTTCCAATAAAGATGCAGCATTGTTTCAGAATGGCCACGGTCTTCCTTCCAATGTAATATTTTAAAATCATCTTTATTATTCATTTGGAAAGGGTAGGTTATAGGTACTGAGCACATGTACTTTATTTTAAGAGTTGCATAAGTTAACATGAAGCCACTGGAATCAAACCATTCATATTTCACCTATATTTACAATCTAAACCATCATACTATTTAATTAAACTCACTAGAATTCAATTTCTAGAATAAAATGTGCCTGTTACTTTTCTCATAATGATGCAAAGGACTAATTTTACTAAAGTTAATTGGGTTACTCTATTGTCAGACCGGTCTAAGAGAAAGGAAAATCACTAATATGTAGAGTAGTAAGAAGATAAAGTAGCTGAAAAAAAACCCAATGACTTCAGAGCACATGATGTCTATAAGCCCTCTGAAACAAAAAATTAATGGCCCCAGATTCAGTGGTGATCAGTATGCCTATTTACACAACAACCTTATTTTGGAATAACGTCTAACTCCTGTAACCCTCATTATATGAGGAAGTCAGGGGAAGAGTGGTCTATTTCAAAATAACTGCTGTGAAGATAGCACCAACAGTTGAAATAAGGTATTTTTACTTAAGCTACGCAATTAGTGTAGCTCAAGTTGCGTAGCTTATTTTAAATTTAGCCCTGCTGTGTAGATGTGCCCTACGTGATCAGAATCCAAAGTTAATTCTGCTATAGGCCTAAGAACTTGCCTACACTGGGGCACTTAGGAGAATTAAGCTGAATTATCTAAAGATGTAACTTTAAAGTGAATTAGTTAAATCACATTAAACCCCTTTGTGAATGCTCTTCTTCAGAATTAAAGTGGCTTTAATTAAATGTTGCTTAATTAACTTCCAAAGTGAAAGTTTTTAATGCATTTACCTGTGTGATACTTTGATATAACTAAGATAGGTGCTATCGTTAGATGAATTTGGCTATCTAGCAATTCCAGATGCATTATCCTCAAAACCATTATGGTTGGAAATAATTGTACCATGCTGATAATTATGAGAGCAAAACCAGATAATCTATCCATTCATCTATCCAACCTTCTGTGCATCTGTCTGTCTTTGCATTTGTGAGTTCATTTGTTCAAGAACGTCTCCTAAACCATAAGAGCTAGGACCATGGAATTTAGCATGTAGCTTCATCTTACCCTAATTTAAACCAAGGTCAGAGTTAGATTGTGCCTGGACAATGGGAAGTGCTAGGAATGGGATTATTTTCCATACGATGTAAAGGGAGAGGGCAAAGAGGGGAACAATGCAAAAGGGAGGGTGTAATGTTTTCTTGTCACCCAGTGGTTTTATTCACACCATCACCAGGCACCCACCATGGGAGTCCCAAGGTTCAACCCGCACTGTGTCCTTGCAATATTAGTCTCTTTCCTCAGTTTCAATTTGGGGTTAGTCCACCCCGCCTTGGAAGTAGACTGGCAATGCCGCCTTGGGTGGTGGGGAGAGAGGGGTCCGGGCCCACCCTCACTCATAGACCCCAGCCCAGGGCCCTAAGGATGCAGACCTGGCTTGGTCTGGTCCAGTTTGTGGGGCGTCCTACCGAAATACACCAGCCTGCGGGCAATCTGCAAATGCCCTGACCTGAGCTGCTTCCTCTCCCCTTACTTAACTCACTGGCCTCTCCTGGCACGCTTGTCTCTCCGCCCCGTCTGTTCTCCAACTCCCTTTTCAAATCACCCGTGTTCAGGTTTGGCTTCCTGCCTTCTCCCCGGCTGATGTCTCTCTTTCCCGTCCTCCACCAGACCCCGTCTTCTTCCCTCCTGTCAAGCTCCCTCCGCCCACTTACGTTCCTCCCCGGGGCCCACCCTGTACTGTTGTTTGGTAGCACGGGGGTACACTGCATCCACGCTCACCCCGGCTCACCGCACCCTTCCCCTCCTGCAGAGTTGCTGCAGGCGATTTTAAAGCATGGGGATGTAGCATCCTGTCTCACCCAGGTGTCCCCTCTCCCAGCTGTTTGACAGAATTCAAGCACACCGCACATGTGCTCACCCCGGCTCGCTGCACCCTGTACAGGGCCAGTGGGGGAGGGTTAAAGTGTGGGGTCGTGGCACCCCATCATAGAGGGACACAGACAGGAAAGATACAATACAGAGGGTATGTCTACACTACAGAGTTTTGTCAAAAAAAAGGCAGTTATTCTGACAAAACTTGAGGAACGTGCACACTGCAATAGCGTTCTTTTGCAAGTAAATCAAAAGAACAGAGGTTTTTTCCTGACAGCAGTAATCCTCATTCTACAAGGAAGAAGCCTTTTTGGGAAAGAGCTCTTTTGCAAAAAGGCATGTGTGGACGGGGAAGAGGGTCACCCCCCCCCCAAAGAAGAGGCCTCCAGGAAATAGCACAGGTGCTCTAGTGGCCACTCCATACAAAGTAATCACAACTCTATAGTTCCTGTCTCCTGGCCCCTCTTAACGCTGCAGGCACCCTGGACAAGCCCTGTGGCAAGAAGCTGTCCAAAGAGCAGCACTTCACCGTGCAGTTCTTTCTGACACAGGCTTGGTCAGATTGCTGAGCTTCAAGCCCCCCACTACCCTTCTGACCCTTGCTAGGAGCAGCCCCAGGGGTCCCAGGACCCACCGAGGGGGACCTAGAGGCATGCCCCATCCTGGTCAGGCCTGGAGATCCTGTCCCTTCTTGAACTGTGGGGTGAGGAGGAGGCCTTGCAAGGCCCCCGGGCAAAGCACTGCAATACAGACATTTACAGCCACCATGAGCAACCCCGTTGCTCCCAATGAGCCCTTCATGGCTGCAAGGGTACTGGTAGCCAGCTCCCAGGACCCTTCCCAGGGATGAAAGAGGCATACACCTTCTGGTGCAAAGATCCTGGATCTCATTGAGGTCTGGGATGAGGAGGCAGGATCTCTGCACAGGTGCAGGAATACAGATGGCTAGGGCCAGATGGCTGGCAGCATGGGCAACAAGGGCCACAGGTGCTCCCAGGAGCAGGTGTAGGTCAAGGAGATGAAGCAGGCATATGCCAAGGCCAGGGAGTTCAACGCCCACTCCAGGGAGACACTGCAGCCCTGCACATCTTATGCCCAGCTACACCACATCCTAGGGGGTGGGTCAGTCCCTTCCCACCCTCTTGTTGTGGACACAGGGCTGGACACACCCATCATCACCCTCCTGGGGGGCAGAACCTTCCTGGGAAGCAGAGCCAGTGCCTCTTACTTACCACAGTTATCCCCTATAATAATAAGGAACAAAATGATAATAATATCAGAAATCACAGTGATTAGTAAATTTCCAAAGTATGTGAATATAATGACAACTATGGAGACTGAGGTATTTTTATTTTTACTATTTCCGTCTTGACCACCACCATTTCTCCTGCTCAGCCTCCTCTTCTGTGAAATGTGGATTACAACACTAGTCTTATTTATCTCTCTACCTTGCAAAACTATTGACTGGCGTAATAATTACATGTAGGCTGAAAACTAGAAAAAGATTTCTAACTATCAGAGGAGTGAGGATCTAGGAACAGACTTCCAGTAGGTGTTGTGGGGACAAACAACTGCCTACTTTTATTAGACTTCTGAACAGAATGATTAGACTGTGATAATAGGAGTTTGGACTTGATGACCAAAGATGTCCCTTCCAGTCCTATGTGAATTTGTCTAGAGGCCTTGGAAAGTGAGAAGTACTACACAACCACCAACTATTACTAGATTTTCTAGTACCCTTTACCTTTAAAATATATCTAAGAATGTGTGGTCACACTTATCTTCTGCTTGAAACTTGTGCAAAAACAGTATATCTGCACTGGGCCATACCCTTAGGCTGTGTCTACACTGGCCACTTATTCCAGAAAATCAGCCGCTTTTCCGGAATAACTTGCCAGCTGTCTACACTGGCCCCTTGAATTTCCGGAAAAGCACTGACGATCTACTGTAAGAAATCAGCCACTTTTCCGGAAATACTATGCTGTTCCCATTCGGGCAAAAGTCCTTTTTCCGGAAAACTGTTCCGGAAAAGGGCCAATGTAGACAGCACAGTAGTGTTTTCCGCAAAAAAGCCCCGATCACGAAAATGCGGAAAAGCGTGTCTAGATTGGCCACGGACGCTTTTCCGGAAAAAGTGCTTTTCCGGAAAAGCATCCTGCCAATGTAGACGTGCTTTTTCCGGAAATACTTATAACAGAAAACTGTTCCATTTTAAGCATTTCCGGAAAAGGGTGCCAGTGTAGACATAGTCTTAGAGTTACAGAAGCAAATTTCAGCAGTTAAATACATTTTTGGCTTGGTTTAAGACAAATAAATGGGATTGTATATAATTTCCTTGAAGTATCCACATCCAGCGAGGGTTGCAATTTGTGGAAAGTCAGTACAAAAATACAGCCGTATAGCAAATACTGCAAACTTTGTCTTGGCTTTCAGCAAACTGCATGCTATGAAAACAAGCAATTGAAAATTGTTTTAAGCATGCAGGAGACAGATAATGATAATATCTGATTAAGGATAACAACAAAGCAGATTAGCTGCTCCTTTTTTAAATATGTATCTGTTCAAAAGTGTTACAGAAATCTACTCAGGTCTAATATTCATTATAAGAAGCTAAAAATAAGGCATAATTGAAAAATTTTAATTGAAGTGATAAAAGTACAGATATTTTCAGCTACCTCTGAACACTGATGATATTCAGAGGCCTATGAGAAGGATAACAATTCTAATACATAATTAGCTTTCTTTACCAAACTGTAATTTTAAGAGTTTTTTTTTTACATTTTAAGTCTCCTCAAGGAAAAACTTTGGGCCAGATTAATGAAAGGGATAGAGGATAATTAAAATTTAGATCTATACAGCTGCATCACTTAATGCTTGACTTTGAATTAAATAGCACAGGCAATTTTAAATTTTTTATGTTTATAGATATTTGGTGCAGCATATATAAAAAAAGAGTACAGTTAATGTGTTTGCTAGAGAACTGATGAAAACTTGTAGCTTTTATTCAAATGATTAACTGATACTTTTAAACAGGCAAATAATGATGAAGAATGTTTATGAGAAATATCTATTTCCCTTTTTGTGTCCAACCTATAGTCTCTTCTTTTTCATACATTTGTTTTTGCTTCTTTGACGACCTACCAGTGACTTATGCAAATTAGTACAGATACAGCTGTCAAGGTTGTAATGGCATGGGTCAAAATACAGTATTTTGAAATATGCGATAGTTGTGTCAATTTCAATTTTCCCCCAGGAAGTCACTTATCACATGCGGACATTTTTGCTGTGCTATCTATCTTGTAAGAACATCACAGGTAACTTGAAATTATTTTTATAATCTAGACATGTTTCAGGGTTTTTTCCCCACACTTTTAAACTATCGTTAGTTTAAATGGTGCTTACAAAATTGATTTTCAGTTTCATAGCATTCAAGATCTCTTTCCAACTCATTGTCATATAATGACATTTGGTGACTGACAATATTGATTCAATTTTTGATTGAATTAAATATCAACTATATAATATTTTCTCATCAGTTTGGGTTAGGTTTTGATCAAAAGTTAAACACCCTAAAGTTAAGAAATACCATATTTAAGGTTTCCTGTGCACGTGTGATTTTGCCTGCTTATGTGTAATGCATTAGGAAACAGATCAATGTCATAGGCATGCACAGCACATTTCATTAGGGTGTGCACCCAAAGAAGTTTTTTTAAATGTACTCTTTGACCCCCATTAGCCATGCCCCCTGACCCCTGTTAACCACGCCCCTAACCTCCATTAGCCACACCCCCTGATTCCCATTAGCTACACCTCTGGGGGTAACACTCTCGGGGCAAGATGGACACATGACCAGAAGTAAAAGGTGTCATGTGACACCCCCCCAAGGACTTTTCCCACCATCCTCCTACCAATAGGGATTAGTTTGGCCCCCACCAAACCCCCCTCTTGCAACTATCCTGCAATTGCATTAACCCAAAGTGTGTGACATTAACTAAGGGAGCAGAGAGGCTGGGGAAGTGTCCCCTCTAAGAGTTTCCTCCCATGAGCAGAATAAATATTGTGTTGTGCACCAATTGTGGTCAATTGGACCATCTTTTCACTAATATTTCAGCTGTTAATCTAAAACAAGCATGGTAATATCAAAATCAATAGTAAAAAATAAATTAGGAATGATGCTGGTGATTAGGTTATGGTTGGTAGAACTGTCAGTATTTTAATACAATCAAATGAAAAATTGGACATCTTGAAGGAAAGAATGTAGATTAGAAGTACAAGGCGGGAAAGGGTATCCAGGAGTGACATGAAATTGAAAAGATCATGATAGATAACCAACTGAACATGAGTCCAGGTATAATGCCGTAGATTGGAGAGAGAACATAATCCTTGGATATATACGCGGGAGAATATTGAGCAGGAGTAGGGAGTTTGTAGTGCCTGTGTGTTCAGGCACTACAGGTGTAATGATACTATAACTGGATGATTAATCTAGTTCTGATATTCACACTTCAAAGAGGATTTTGCATAAATTGGAAAGGACTCAGAAAATAGCAACCAGAATGATTTGAGGTCTGGAAAATAGTCCTTAAATTTTTAGATTTAAATCTATGTAGTTTACCAAAGAGAAAGTAACAAGGTGGCATAATCACAATCTACCTACGTAGGGAAGAGATTTTCGATGGTAGATAGTCTTTTGCTACAGTAAATGAAGTCACAATGATATCCAGTGCATGAAAGCTGTATCTATAGACAAGTTCAGACTAGCCACACATTTTTAACAGTGTGGGCAATTAGCTATTGGAATAACAGAGAATGTGGTGAATTCCCTATCACTTGAACTCTTTAATCAAGATTAGCGATATTATAACTAAAACAGAATTTATGGGCTTGGTGCAGAAATTACTGTTTGAAGTCTATGGCCTCTTATGTATTATTCTAATTATTCTTTCTTGCTTTAAAATATTTGAATATATGAATGGATATATTTGGGTGAGATGGTATGAACAATGTTCTATTAATCTCTTATTGAAACAGGAACTGCACATGTTGCTGTGGAAGTGATATCTCCAAGATTGGTGGGGAAAGCAGTTGTTTATGGTATTCAACAGTTTGCCCCTATGAAGAATGTCCGTGAAATTAAACAGCACTTCACCACATATTTTCTCTCTCAAGAATAATTCATATTTATTTTCAGCTGAAACAACAGCTAAGCATGTTGATTAAACTTGGTTTACAATGTTTGCTCATAGTAGATAATACTCTGTGTATATACACTTGCTCTTATATTGAAATACATTCATGTGTAAAGTATTCTACACAGAAATACAAATATGGTGTCAGCAATATTTCACTTCCTCATATTGCAATAGGGGACAATCTACTTTCTTGAGTGCCTCCTAAAGCTGGGTTTCATTCTGTAATCTTTTCCTGTCACAGCAGCTCCTGTAAATTTTTGATTTTGCTTGGTGAATATTCACTGACATAAATCTTTGGCCAAATCACACAGTCATCAGTGGATCCTTTTTTGGCAGCAAAGAGTTCAGTAAGCTGTCTACCCTCACCAGGGTTTTCAGCCCCATCTCAGGACCCTTTTAAAATCCAACCTTTCATTCGGGCTTCTAATGGAATCTTGTCCCCTCTTCTGGGCTTATGCCACTTTGTGAGTGGCCCACTACTCTGGGTTTCAACCCAGGGATCCTCTAAAGATCAATCATGTACCACTCTAATTCCTTTAATTGATGCTACCATATAGGGCATCACCTGGCTGGTATTTGACCATCCTGGCTGGTTTTTTAATGGATTTGCCAGTTGCCAGAAAATGAATTTAATATGCTGGGGGAGCGGGATTTTGTGGGTCTAAGGATTTATATTATCATCACAATACAGTGCAGTATGTAATGTTAAAAGTTTCTGTGTCCAGCTAAAGATGCTGCAATGCTCTCTGGTCCACTTAATCAATAATAGATCCAAACTGTTGAAAATTGAGCAGCTGTCTGCCCACCAGCGTGCAACAGGTGCATTTGTGAGAGATGGTTTGAGTCATTTGAGAGTAAGGAGATGTGCGAGGCATATTAAATAATGGAAGATCAGGGAGATGATGCAAGCCATCCTAGTACCCCTCTCCCTCCAAAAGAAGAAGAAAAAAAAGCTTGCATCAGAAACTGCACATTCAATGACATCTGACTAAATGAAACAGACTAGAAAGACTGGCTGGAAAAATGTGCTGAAACAACAAATGTGTCTTTGTTATCAATGACACATATCTTATCTATATATTTGATTTTTCTAGATACTATAGGTGGCTGCTGAAGGGGACAAGGGGGCTGCAGAATTGCCCTTTAGGTAGGGGGCATGAGGTTGCAGCAGGTTTGCCTTGGGGGTATGTGATGGTTTTTTTGCATTTCAAACATGACGCCTTTCTGGTGCCTCTTCTCATCTGGTCCCTTTATCTTCAGTGATTTCCATGGAATTAGAACACACAGCTCCTCTCACTCAAGGTTTACAAATGCAGCACATTGTGCTACCCTTTGTCACAGTACAAGACTGTTCCTTACATCCAGACAGGTACTGACAGGTAGCCAATATTCACACCATAAATAAGCACCCAACTTTTCACAATAAGCCAAAGTACAAGCTGATCCCATTTCCAAACAAGGCCAAAACAAGCTATCCCTAAAAGAACCCAGACATTCTATGTGACTAGATTTCCTCAGCTGTGGTGAGCCTGCTGTGCACCCCTCAACTCTTTCCCCTTAGCCCCTGCTTGCCCCCATTGCCCTAAAATAAGTCCAATTTCCATGCTTTTTATGTGGATTTGCCCTGCTTGTATCAGCGCCTCCTGGGCTCTCATTAGAAACTTCCAGCAGACCTCTCTACGCAGTCCTGGGAAACTCGCCTTCACTGCTCCTTCCTGGTCAGATGTAGTAGGACTGCAGGGCCTTCAGAAGAAGGCCATGAAAAGAGAAATACACCCAGGGGAACTGACAGCCATGCTCGACCCTTGGACAAGGTAAGGGAGGCTCAGCTCCATGCTCCTGGAAGGGCTGGGACTTCAGGCAGAAGAAGCAGGACCGAAGGCAGACAAATCTCACTGTTGCCTAGACTGTGATGAATCCCCACCTCCCCAGTGCTGCCTGCAGTGTGTGTGCCACATGGCAGCCCCGCCTCCTCAAGCAGTCCTACGAGCCACCTGGAGTACCCTGGCGGAGCTCTCATGGCAATTTAAATGGCTTGGGTCTTAGGGCACTGCTGTTAGTGCAGCAGCAGCAACAACTGTGGTTGAAGCCCAAAGAGGTCTTGGAGCTCTTTGAATTAGTGGGACCCAGGGCAATTGCTCTCTTTGCCCCTGTCACCCACATTGGCAGGCATGAGTAATAGCCTACAAATGAGACTCCAAGAACACCAGAACTATTAAACAAATGGAACTTGCACTAGCTTCTAGCAGATATAGTGCTTTATAAAATCAAGATTCTAGGTGCTTATGAAGTGGAATTCAGAAATGTGGTACATCAATATTATAGATAGTTCTATAAATGCTCTGATAATGAAATTCAGGAGATTAACAGAAGTGGTTACAGTTGATGAAAGACTGAGGTCAGAAATACTATTTCATTATCAGTGAAGGGCATATAAAATGCCTTTCCTTGTACAATTGTTGTTATGCGCATCATTCAAACACCATTTCTAACAATGAGTTTCAGTTTAGATATGCTCAATGGTCTACCTTTCTATTACTATTTAGGTCTTAACTCCAGAAAGCAAACCCTTGAGGAAAGAGCAATTAACATGCCCTCAGATTCAATATTGCTAAACACGGATAAAGTCCATATGACTACATTGCATTAATCCTCTATGCTGTACTTAGTGCAAGAAAGCAGTATAAGACTCTCAAATAGCTTCTGAAAACTGATTTATCATGTCACTATGACAATAAGACTCACAGAGGGAAATATATTTTACTTCTGGAAGCTAGTCGCCCTTCTGGGATATATTCTCTTTAGAGGGGGAAACAGGACACCAAGGCTGATACTGAAGCAGAAATCAGGAGAACTGAGTTCTGTTCTTATCTCTGCCACTGACATACTGTGAAAGTATAGGTAAATCAGTTCTCCTCTCTGGACCTCATTTTTCGCATCTATAAAATTGAGATAGTGTTGCACTCTTCCCTTTGTAAGAGCACTTCAAGAGCTATAGACTCATAGTGCTCTAGAAGAATGGCACAAAGCTATGGCTCCATGATCAAAATGGGGTGCATCCCTTGAGCTTGGGTGAACTGCAGAACACAGAGTGAGGAGGTGAACTATATGATTTCTCTTCTTCCCAATTGCCTACATCATTAATGGCAACGGTGACTATATTTTCCCTTGCTGAATACAGGACACCTGGTAAAATTACTCATATTCAAGTGAGCTCAGCAGGGGAGGGTGCCAAGGAGACAGAGCAGCCCTGTGCTCCCTGCAGACAGGACCCAGAGCATGGGAGAAGAAGGTGTGAAGAGGTTGTTAAGTCCCTGTTCCAGATCCTGAAAGTTTGGGGCATAAACAGGCTGGATATTGTGTTCTACTACAACCACCCCTGAGCTTAGCTGAGGGTGGAGAGGCTTTTCCATGACAGCGCTATACAGGGCTTTGGCATATGAAGAGCTCAGCATCTCTGGGCCAGTGCCTTACCCCAGAGGTTCTCCTCACAACACTGGGAACAAGGTTCACCCTGCCAGGAGTATATGCAGGAGCAGCAGAAATGTGGGGATAAAGGGGCAAAGCAGGGAGAGGACAGTGAAAGAGGGAGAGGTAAAGTGCTGATGAGTAAACAACAGGTCAACATATAACTGGTTGCTGCTTGTTGCCTGCCCATGCTCACCAGCTGCTGCAGAATGCAGCTAGTGCTAGCTGCAAATGGTTGGTCGGGGGGAATAAGCCTCGATAGCTGGAAAACAACAGGCAGTGAAGGGCATGCTGATGAACCAGCATGGGTGTGGCTGGCATTGCATGCTTCAGTATAGCTCTGCTACAGGCTTTGCACACCCATCCTGATCATCAGCCACTGAACCCTCATACTCACTGTTGGTGGGAGGACAGTTGGTGAGCAGGGATCTGACCAGTGTTGGAATCTATCAATACCGATGGAGGGGAACAGAAAATATGACACAGTTTGCCTGGTTTTAAGGAAAAATATAGTGACATCTGCAGGAGGGTTTGAAAACAGATCTGTCCCTTTAAAATAGGACCTCTGGTCATCCTACTAATGGCCAAAAAATGGGAAACTTTCTCCTCATGCTTTCTGAAGTAGGTCACATTGACTTCTGGATAAGATGACCTACCACTAAACCTGAATGTTGACCTTCCAGGATTCAGTTATTTCAGAAGGCTGTGGGAGTATTATAAACTTGTTTGGACACTCATCAGTAGAGAAACTCTCAGAAGACCACTGCTCAGTGGCTTATTTTGTTATGTTTGAAAAGCGGAAGGGTCAAACAAACATATGCATTGTCTCCTAGTGTAAAAGAGAAAGGGCAAGAAACAAACCATACTTTCCATCATAAAGGACTATGAAAGGGCCTAAGAGAGGCATAAAACTTTGCAGCTACACAACTGGGTGCTCTCCTGTCATCATCTCTGGTGAGGAGAGTATTGTTATCTGTTGGCAAACAAGGTTCATATCCCTCCCTAAGATTCACAGGTGTATCCCATGGAATTTGTGGCATCTTTGATGAGTCAGGCAGTTACATGGAGGGTCAGACCCCTGACAACAATCCCCAACTTCCATATTTTCCTATGTTAAAACGGATCCTTGGAAGTAACTTGGTGGCAAAGTTTTAACAAGATGCTCCCAGGAGCCCTTACCAACCCACTGTGACACAACAAATAACATGAAGTGGCACTGAGTATTCAAGTTGTTTGTTTATTGAAATATATAGAAAGGGGCTCTACATTTTGAAGTTGCCAAAATGAAAGGATTAATATTCAAATGTTGTGTAATTTGGTCTTTTAAAAAGTATATCTTGCTTTCCATTAAAAGATCATATGCAGCATACAAAAAGAAAAAAAGACACTAGAGACAGGCTAAAAAGCCCATGGTCTTGAGACCAATCTAGTTCTCAGTGCTTTCAATGTTAATGTTTTATGAGAAAAATGCTGTCTCAGATGCCCTTCAGAGAGAGTTTTAGTGAAAAGAATGGAGTGGGGAGGCAGGCTACAGTAACTAGCTACATCAGAGAAGCTGGATAAATGAGCCATAATGCAAAGTTTCAATACATATGTATCCAGACTTCTTATCAATAACATTGTGATGGATTGTTAACCATTTTCTTTGCAGTAGTTTTAGATATTACTACCCAAAGAATCCTCAAGACATTTTGTCTCCTTATACAGTTTTAATGTAATTCAAATGAAAGTACCAAATACATTTTTGTTAAAAAGAAAAGTTTACAGTGAGAAACTGCCAATTGGGCAGAAAGACTGTACATTATTCAGACATCAGCATCTATAATTAATATACTAGACCATGTTCCAAATAGTGTGGTTTGTAAAAGTGGCAAAGACTGCTCAGCAAAGCATTACTGGGCAGTATGTCAAGAGAATATTAAAGAAAGTTCTTCTTAGAGAGGATTTGAGATTGTGTATTATAATCCATTCACACTGAGATTGTTTCCTGGGAATTATTCTAACTAGACTATTTAATTAAGCCATAAAAATCACAAATGAAAGCCTACTTGTTTCACTGGAAATAACACCACTTTTTGTTTCTTCCTCATATAAACTCTTGTGGTGTCCCTACCAAAATAGTCGGCTTAATTTTTTGCCTGGACTGCTTGGAAGAGGAACCATCACTGTATCATCTTCAAATCAGCACATCTGGTTTATGCATAGAAAAGATCCCAGATATGTAGAAGTCCAAGAAAACCTCAGACTCACTCAACAACTTCTTGCATTTCCAAATCCATCCTCTTACCTCTCAAACACAATAGTGGGGATCCAGCAGCATGTACTCATAGGTACAATCAGGAATCTCCAAATCCTGTGCAGCCTGCTATTGAACGACCCATGGAAACTGTCCACACCTTTTAGCTTTCTGATATTAGGGAAAAGCTCTAATGGGAAATTTTTAGAATACATTGGCTGCGACTTTGCACCAGAACTTTCAATGTGTCTGCTTGGCCTAAAGGGAAATTGCCATCTCTATGGGATAGCACAGTTCTATCTTTTGTAATCAGATGCTGATATCTCATGAAAAGATGGGGCTCACAAATGGCTTTTTATATACAAAGGAAGTACAGGAAAATTATTTTCCAGTAGGAAAAAACAGATTCTAAGCTTGGTGAGTGTAATAGAATATTGAGAGTAATATTGTGGGAGAAAGCAGACACTTCATATGATGAACTGCTCAGAAATTAAGATGCAAAAGGGAAATGAGGCTCTATTGATGAAGTCCAATGGAGGAAGAGAATCTCTTCATTGCCAAGTGTGCAGTGATTTTCTGTTTTGATGGCTGATCAAATTTACTAATGTATTAATGAGGGAGGATCATGTGTTTAAATTAGTTAGGAGTAGTTAAAGACATATACCCCACTCCCTTAACTTTCCTAAATTAGCAAATGCCCAACTTGGATAGTCACACATCAAAAAGGAAAGGATGTAGGGAACATTACTAAACCAATCAGTGATCTGATGGTTTATTAAATGGATGACACAGGATTTCTTCACTTGAAAATGGCATTGACAATGTAAATGACACCCCCTGAGACCATTTTATTGCTACTAGTGACAGCTTAGTTACAAATGTACCTATCAATCTTTTGAATCTCGGTAAATGCTGCTGAGATCTGATGTTTTTCCTGTTCTGCTTTCCCAAGCATAACTGGTATGTAAGGCTTTGCAATATCAACTATCCACATACTATGACAGCAGGCTATAGGGTTTTATGTTTCTTCTCAGGATTCAGCAGAAATGCAATGATGACCATTGTAACATAATTACCTTATTCTATAGTCTTTTTTTAGTATTTACTTTCTATTTGTATTAGTTTAGTATTTAAGCAACATGAAACATATTTAGACTGTGAAGTCATGCCTTTTCAGGAATGCCAGATTTATGATTGCCCATTCTACCTTAATTCCATGTCTTTGTGCATATGAATTATGGTACATTTTTAATTAGATGATTGCATACTAATTTGTCCAGAGCACTCCTGACTCATGCATTGCACAACTTAGATGCACATGCACTGTTCTCTTAACATAGATTTTTAATGTAATTTCTTAGGAATTTATTTAAGGGCACAGGTAAAACAAACTTTGTTATGTGTAAATGTAATAATCTCCCCATCATGCTTCATCACCAGGCACTGAAGCGGGAGCCATTAGCCCTGCAGCACATCTTTGTACCATGTGAGCTACAGGAAAAACTATGTTCACAGAAAGCAATAGAATGTTGTTATCCAGGAGGTGGGAAAGATGCCAGAACCAGAGAATGGTGGAGGAGGACCTTAACTATTTCTCTTCCTTATCGCAAGAGGTGTGTGTGTGGGGAGGGGGGGGGGGTGTCCTCTCCCACATAGAGCCTCTGGGGATGAGACATAGATTTGGGGTTTTAGAGATAGACAATCTCATCTCCTTCGCTCCATCCGCATGAATTAGAAGGCAGCTGAGTGAGAAGATTGGAAATCTGGGTACAGTGAGGTTGTAGAGGGAACCCATTTCAGTTTTCTAATCCCCCTGAATCTTCGTGATGCTTCTGGACCATGTGCTGTCTCCAGGGGGTGATGGGATAAAGCCCTGTAATCTCCCACATCCCACTACAGCTCTTCTGGCTCCCAAGTATTCTCAGTTCAATGTGTGATATTGCTGCTTTTGGTATTATCCTGCCTTTGGATTAATCAGTCATCCTGGCTGTCTGCCAGTATTTCTCTGAGGAACATGAAGGAGAAAAGGGAAATGGTGAATTTTAGAATTGCACAATTTATATAAATCTGGATGGAGTTCCCTGAGATGAAGAAAAGGCCCTCTAGCCCAAGGGAATTCTTCTATCAAAAGGCCTTCTGCAAACAATGGAGGTGTAAGAGCTACTTAAAAAAAGGTTGGGATGCAAGAATCTTTTATTATAAAAAGTGTTAGGCAACACAAATATAGGAATATATTCATACATACAATTCATATAAATATATGTGACATATATGCTGTAGAAGTTAGTTTTCTTTTAAGAGAGTCATGATTTTGGTTTAATTCATTTTACGCAGCAGTAGCAACATGATAGATAGATAGATAGATAGATAGATAGATAGATAGATAGATAGATAGATAGATAGATAGATAGATAGATAGATAGATAGATAGATTCAAAGAAGCTTAAATGTTAATAAAATAGTACTGCTGCACAAGTTAATTTCATGAACACATTTCAGTAATCAAACACTCACTGCAAGTGATGTGTGAAGCAGCAGGCAGAAAATAGTCTCAACTATTTACAGCTCATACTGTGGTGGTAAAAGTGCAATTAATGACCTCATATCAACACCTCAATGATAGAAATGAAGTCTATAATAATATGCTTCATAATAAGTGCACATGCTCAGAATGCAGAACACACAATAGAAGAGTCATAATAAGTGGACCGTTAAATCTGAGCAGAATGGATTGAAAGTACAACAAGTTGAAGAACATTCAAGATAGTGACTGATTAGAGAAAAATAATCTGAATATGGAACATCAAAGTTCTACTTTGCAAATTAGACCCTTCCCTACTAACTGTAATATAGAAGTTCAATAGGCTAATAAATACACAATCTATGCTACACTATAGTGACATGACCCTCACAAAAATACATGTAAATAATGCCAAGTTTTCAAAGTTAAGCATTCAGGAATTAGGAAATGACAAGATGAATTTTGCCTGTGCAATTTCAATTTGGCCACCACACATATATGCAGTACCAGAGAGTCTTGAATTACATGGCGACACACTGTTTCATCTCAGAATTGTCTTCAGCAAAGGTGGACTGTTCTTGACTTTCAGAACTGTGATCAAGAAAGCTGAAAGGTTCTGCTGCCCACAGGCATGCCAGTTCATGTTATGGCTCCCTCCATCTAAAATGCTAGAAACTATACAGAAATGGAATTGTGTGCATGGTCACTTTCAAAATGTACTAATATAAGGACAAGTCTACACTATCCTAATTCAGCAGCACTGATGAGGCTGCATCATTTTAGCACATCTTGTGAAGATGCTCCATGCTGATGGAAAAGCACTCTTCCATTGGCATAATTACGCCACCTTCATGAGGGTGGCGAGTACCCAGATCGCTGTAGCGTGTGTTGCTCAGATTGTGTCTTATTCACATTCCTCAGTGATGCAAGTTAGATGGACTTAAGAAATCATGTAGATCTGCCCTAAAAATTTACTTCACTTTTTTATGAATAAGGGAATTTTATTTAAGTAGTTGGTATGTTTTAAGCTTCAGCTTCAGTTCATAAAATTTGTGGATATTAGTAAAAAAAAACACTTTAAAAACTTCAGCACAGTCTTCTTAGACCTGAACAAAACAGAATATCACAAAAAGAACAAAGATCTGGCAAAGAACTTGGTAAGCACAAAGAAAATGACCCAATTCCTAATGAATAATACCTAAATGAGATCTTTCTTATAGGCAGCTGAAAGCAGGGAGTCAGGTGGATAATGGGTCAGATGTCACACCAGCTTGTTAGGTGAGTGTATTCACGAGGAAGGTGTGTGGTGAACCAGCAGTCAAAGTCAGATAGAAAGGTGTCTGAGGAGGAGCCCATGTAGCTGCAGAAGATAGTTACCTCACGTAGGCAGTAACACAAAATTTTAATGGAGTATTGCCCGATAAAGGACAAGTGGGAAAGTGGTGGAAGTAGGAAAAAGAGAAAAGAATTCAATATCCCACATTATTCCTTCCTGATGTGGGTTGAGAACTGTGAGAGACAGAGATGCTATCATTATAAAAGCAATTCCAAAGGCAGTACCAGAGGAGGGGGACCCAGGTTTCTGTGAGGGTCTTGAAATTGAATCTGAGATTAAAAGTGTGTGAGCATTTATTTTTAATTTTATTTTATAGGAAACAGTGCTCCAGAAGGGATAAAAGCAAAGGCAGAGAAAGATGGGAGAAGAGTACAGGTATGAAATGGAGCTTCCAGATAGAGGGGGTGTTTACAGGAGAAGAATAGAGATAAATGGAAGGCTATGGTTGAGAAATCTGTCCTTTAACATGTTTGTTAGTATAGTTGTTTAGAAAATGTATACATATAATATGAGTGATTACAGTGCACAGCGTCTGATTTTTGTTTGCAGTTACAGAGCAATTTTGATCTATGGAAAGATGTTAATATTCTTTTATAGTATTTTATGCACTAAGCACTAAAGCCTACTCTTATTTCTATAAGAAGTCCCACCAGTTTCACTGCAACAGATAGGGAAATTGTGCAGGGAAAAAGTAGAGCAAAGGCAGTAGAAATGAATAAATTTTCCAAAACTGGCCCAGACTCAGAAGTTACACATACAATGACACAAAAGTTTGGTTTCCCTGTCTCTCCAGTCCTTGCTCTTTCCCCTGAGATTACCAAAAATGTAGTCAGTTGTGATGGAATTAAAATTAGCACCTGATCCTTATTGGTCATACATCTCAATATAAAGTGAACATTGAATGAACTGAAAACAATACTAAGCAGGGTCCACTTAAAATAATTTTTATATAAATATCAGTTGGAAAAAGACTAAACACACATTTATACAGATTCTTTCATACCAAAGGAACCTAAGGCACTTTGCAAATTCAGACTGAAATAATACATGATGACTATGTCTACACTCGCGGCTTCTTGCGCGAGTAATATGCAAATGAGGCTAAGCATGGAATATTGCCGAGCCTCATTTGCAAACCTAATGAGCCACCATTTTTTTCAGAAGAGACTCTTGCACAAGAAGGAGCATCTACACTGCCCCTTCTTGCGCAAGAAAACCCTCTGGCGCAATGCCGTTCTTCCTGAAATTAATAGGTGTAATGGCATTGCGCAATAGGGTTTTTCTTGCTCAAGAAGGGGCAGTGTAGATGCTCCTTCTTGCGCAAGAGCCTCTTCTGAAAAAAATGGTGGCTCATTAGGTATGCAAATGAGGCTTGGTGATATTCCACGCTTAGCCTCATTTGCATATTACTCACGCAAGAAGCCGCAAGTGTAGACATAGCCTTTGTGTCTTTAAAAGATCATGTCAACAGTTACCAAAATGCACCTCTTGAGTGAAATATAGATGGGTACTTTAGAAATAGTTCAGGTAGATTTACCTACCAAGTATCATATAGCAGCAGTACATAGAAATGGGGGATAGAAGTAAAAAAATATATTTAATTACTGTACATGTTAAAATGTAAGTAAAGGCGAAATTGGTGAAAATGGCAGCCTACATACATTTAAAAATGTTGCATGCAAAGCAGGGAAATTGGACATTTGATGTCCCCGCCCCCCCCCCAACAGCCACAAAATAAAATTATATGAATAAAATATTACAGAATTGAATACAGTACAACTAATGCTTAATGTGAATTTAATTCCAGTGTTTAACTATTTATAAACTGAAGAAGGGAAAATTTATCGGGAAAAAAGAAGAAGAAAAGACCATTCCAAGTGGAAAGATATATGCATACTAAAACATGCAGCAGCTTCTTTTCTTACAAATACTATTTGTAAATGAGTGCTATTAGATGCTGGTACCATAACATTTCAGTACCAAAAGATACAGTACTAATGTGTTAATGCTATGTCTGAGCAGCTTGTACTTATAGAAATACCAATCAAAACACTATAATGGATGGGAAGCAAAACTATTGCCTGGCCTGCCTGTTTTGGCATGCCTAAATATTATCAGGAGACCAAGGTTGTTCTAAAAGCTATAATATTGTAATATTTTCTTTGCAAAAACAGCTTGAAAAATTACCATACTGAATATTTAACGACTCCTAATCCAGGATCATATCTTTTCTGATTAATTACCCGGTGAACGTTTTAGCATACTGTATGTACAGTATATCTCAAGAAAGAAAGGGGAAAACTCATTAGCATTGTAGTTAGGTTGAAAAACATGTTCAAAAAGCAACACAAGGTTCTTTCTTCCATCTCTAAGTGGCAGCGTGTTTGTAAGCAGTTAGTAGAAATCAAGAACGCATTCAGGGCATGTCTACACTACTGAGAAGATTGACCCTTCGGAGGTTGATCCTCTAGAGTTTGATTTAGCGAGTTTAGTCTAGACTCCTAAATCAAATACTGAGGGCAGCACTTGCCAGCATTCAGTACTCCTTGATCTGTGAGGCGTAACGGAAGCCGAGGGGAGTGTGTGCTCCTGTCAGCCTCCCACAGTATGGGCAGGGATTGTACATTGACTCCAGCTATGCGATTAACACAGCTGGAGTTAACCTTCCCATCCAATGTTGACGAGACCTCATTGCATACATATGATTCAGATAAATAAAATACAAAAAATTGTATACAACTTTTCTTAAACATGAATATTGTCTTGCAATCTTATAGCTGATCCTAAATGCATTTCTTGTAGCTACTTCCTTCATTAGGATGAATGGTAAAAAGCAGGTTACTGTCTTCCCTCCGTTTTTCTGAGACTGTAATAAGAGTTAGCTTAAAAACTACACCATAATGACTTCAATAGCATATATAGGCTTTTCAATTTCTGAGTAAGATGCAATAATAGCCCAGGCTACGTCTACACTGGCCCCTTTTCCGGAAGGGGCATGTAAATTTCACCAGTCGTCGTAGGGAAATCCGCGGGGGATTTAAATATCCCCCGCGGCATTTAAATAAAAATGTCCGCCGCTTTTTTCCGGCTTTAAAAAAAAAAAAAAGAGCGTCTACACTGGCCCCGATCCTCCGGAAAAAGTGCCCTTTTCCGGAGGGTCTTATTCCTACTTCTTTTGATGTAGGAACTATTGTGAGGAAAACATCCCAAACTAATATTCTTAACAGTATAAGCCAAGTGTCAGAGAAGGCTAGGATGGTCAGTGTCTGTGCCTGATCATATTGCCCAGCGTTGAGAATCTGTAGCCAGTGGTAGGAGACTCTGTATCCTCCCTGCTCCACTGGGTTCCAACCCAGAGACCTGTGACTGGGGAATCAGTTTTTACAGCCTGGAGGGCAGGCGCCACCAAGCCTACTCTCTTGGTCACTTCCTACTGCACTGGCAGCTCCCAAGTCAAAACAAGGGTTGACTTACAGCCACGTGCTAGGGTTATCACTGACTGTGATCTGGTGGCTCTTCACCTGGCAGCTCTGTAACAGGCTCTGATCCAGGTAATAAGGTGCCCCTGCAGCCTCTCTGTAGGAGCTAATGGTATAGGATTGCTCCCTTGCTCGGCTCCCCAACTGAACCCTTTTGATCTCTGCTGCCATTGTGAGCATACCCACCAGAGGTGGCTGGGAGTGGCCTTCTGCACCCAGAGTTGCTCATTAACCCTTGGTTTCCCGATGCAGGATTTATACAACCTGTCATATGCAGAAGACTAGCAAAAGTCTGTTGAACTTAAATTTTCATAACGATATTTCTGTTTTTATCTGACACTAAATACTTCTGTTTTGAGTTCAATTTACTGTTATACAAAGATTTTACCACATGCATTGATTGTAGTTATATAAACTGCCAAAGTTAACATTACGACAATTCCAGCCTTATAGATTGTATACCATTTATTTTAAACTGAAAATAAGATTGAATATTGGGTAACAGAAGATTCTATACAGGCAGTCCCCGACTTACGCTGATCCGACTTATGTCGGATCCGCAGTTACGGACGGAGCTGCCCCAGGGTACACGGACTGCGGGACCTCGCGGTCCTGCCGCCCGTGTACTCTGGGGCTTTCTCTGCGTCTCCCTGGTCTGCAGACCAGGAAGACGCAGAGCAAAGCCCCGGAGGGGCTCGGGCAGCGGGCTGGCCCGCTGCCCGAGCCCCCTCCCCCGCCCCCCGCGGCTTTGCAAAGCCGCGGGGAAGCCGGCAGCAGGGCAGTCCAGGGGCACCTGGGCTGCCTCTGCCCGAGCCCCCCCGCGGCTTTGCAAAGCCGTGGGGGGGCTCGGGCAGAGGCAGCCCAGGCGCCCCTGCACTGCCCCGCTGCTGGCTTCCCCAAGGCTTTGCAAAGACGCGGGGGAGCTCGGGCAGAGGCAGCCCAGGCGCCCCTGGACTGCCCCGCTGCCGACTTCCCCAAGGCTTTGCAAAGCCGCGGGGGGGCTCGGGCAGCAGGGCACCCCAGTTGCGCCTGGGCTGCTCTGCTGCCGACTTCCCCGAGGCTTTGCAAAGCCACGGGGGAAGCCGGCAGCGGGACAGCCCAGATGCCCCACGGCTGTCCCGCTGCTGGCGTTCTCAGAGGCTTTGCTCCCTGTCTCCCTGGTCTGCTGGTCTCCAGGCAGACCAGGGAGACTGGGAGCAAAGCCGCAGAGGACCCAGGCGGCGGGACCACGGTGCGTCTCGGTCCGCCGCCCGTGTCTTCCTGGTCTGCTGGGGTGGGGGGGGGGCGCAGCTAGTATGCCCCCCCCCCAGCAGACTAGGCTTTTCTCCGGACGCCTGTGGCAGAGCAGCTGGGGTGCTGCCGGTTGGTCCTGCAGCGCTGCTCTGGGCACTACTGGTCCAACCCAGCAGCACCCCAGGTGCTCTGCCCCAGGCATCCTGATTTAGCCACTGCTGAAACTGACCAGCACTGACTACAGGAAGCCCGAGGCAGAGTTGCTCTGCCCCGGGCTTCCTGCAATCAGCTGCTGATCAGTTTCAGCAGCAGCTGACTTGGGGAACGCTTGGGGTTCTTAAGTTGAATCTGTATGTAAGTCAGAACTGGCGGTCAGTTTGAGCAGCGGCTGAATCTGGACGCCAGTTCCAACTTACATACAGATTCAACTTAAGAACAAACCTATAGTCCCTATCTTGTACGTAACCCGGGGACTGCCTGTATACAACATATGAATACATACTATAATGTTCATTTGTGTAAATAGAGGTCATTTACAACTAGCAATGGGAGGAAGCCAAATCGCAGGTCTGGTCCTGGGCATGGCTCTGTTTGAAGCTCAATCCAACATAGATTCTGAACTCTCCACAATTTGGGAAGGTTTAGATCTGGATTTCGAACTTCTATTTTTGGAAGTGCTTGGACCTGACATTTTGATGAGAGCCATTTTCTGCTCTCAGTAATTCAGAATTACTCCATTCACTTCAGAGGAATTCTTCCAGGTTTACTTCAATACTGCAGCAAGCAAAAGCTGTTATACAGTTTGGCTGCTTATTACATTGGGTAGATGGTGGGATACTTTCAGTGAGACATTTTCCAGCTCCAGCAGACAAACACAGAGAAAAATATTGCAAAAAACACTCCTTTAACAACAAGGGAAAAGGAATATCAAGTCTATGTCAATATATTTCATTGAGGCAAATGTCATGTGATCTTTCTGTAACTTTTCCTACTCTATTGAAATATTTAGCCATTCTTAACCTTGTTATTTTTAGAAAAGGTTATATCTTGTTTCACAGAGATAGCCCTCAGAAAGTGAATATAAGTTGCACCTTCTGGTCTGGCACTCTTGGCACCTGACTGGTTCCGAAGCAGAGAATTTGCCAGATCAGGGGAGATAAAGCTGGCTCCTCTGTTGCTGCTGTCTGTGGGTTCTACTCCAGTGGCAGCCATGGGGCCATCATTGACCCAGCAGGGACTTCAAAGGTGCATGGGGGAGAAGGAGGGTGGCTGTGGAGCCCCATAGTTGGAGGTCAAGAATGCAGCCTTGTGGCCGAAGGGTCAGTGTGGCCCTGTTGGGCTCTGCTCCCAACTCCCACTTGTGAGACTGCACTTCTGGTTGTGAGACTGCACTTCTGGTCCTTGACCCGGGGGCTCCACAGCTACCTTGCCTCTTCTCATCCCTACTCCACCCTCCATGAGCTTGAACACCACCAATGAACTATTTGCAATGCTCTAGAAGATCTGGAAGAGCACAGGGGAAGTTGCTGAGTGTGAGACCCCTGGCTTTTTCCCATCCAGCCCATGAGCACTTGTGGGGATGCTGGATCACAGATATTGCTGGACAAGAGAAGATTAGATTGTAGAGATTCAGGCTTTACATGTATTCATCACCTCTTAATCCAGTTTTGCAGAAAAATGTTTTCTGATAATAATAATAATAATAAGCATTACCAAAAGGTGGACATCTAATAAGCCAATTCACCTTTTTAATGTGTCAACAACTTTAAAAAAATAACTTTAAAGTCTGCAACTTTAAAAAAATAACAAAAAACACTGAACAACTAAAAACTGCTAAGCCCAAACATTTGTTTTTCTCTTTATTTTTTAAAATATGAAAATTATTCACAGAACCCTATTTATATTAAAGCAACAATATGGTCCCTCTCCTCCTAAAAAAAAGCCAGAGGGGAAAAATTATTAAGACCTGTAATCTAGCTCTGATATTACTGAGTTTGCAGTGCTAACAGTTAAGCAATTAAACAGTATTTCCCAAGGTTATACAAACTACCTTCACCAAAGTGTTATCTTTCTGAGAGCTATCCAGTGTACATCATATACTGCCTTTAATCTTTTAATATGATGTTTCTGAATTTGGTTTGCTTGCTTTATCAGTTGTTTGTAAGATTGGAAAATAGATGGCTATATAAATAAAATTATATGACTAACATTAGTGACATGAGCTACAATATTAACCAATCTCTCATCATGGCTCACAGGTTAATATTTTATGTATAAATAAATACTTGATGATCTGGCATATGAGTGTATTTAGTATAGACATTTGGCTAAAAATGTTCATCATCCAAGTAAATCAAAATAGCCCTTTTAAGCAATACAGTACCTGTTCCACATTAGAACAAACTAAACCCCAATAAAAGAATGTTAACACTGCATTGCTGGTCAAATCAAAAGTCAAGAGACATCAGTTATGGTTGCATTGACCACTTTGCCAATATCCCCCTATGCAGATGCATGATTTTAATTATCTGATTATAAACAGCAGACACACTTTAAGAGGTTCTTCCATTTTTATATATGTCCAACAAAATGTAGGTCAACTATTTAACGTACAACCCATGAAAATAGGAACCGCAACTCCATAACAGATAATACTACTAAATAATTAGGCAGTAACATCAAACAAGCAGAATTTAATTTTCCCATATCCTCGTTATATCGCCTATCATCCTTGCTTCTTTAGGAGCCCTCCCTAACAGACTTTGCTGCATGCCTTGAAGTGCAATATCGTCAATCTATATTTTGGAGTGGTGGGTAGGAAGGAAAGACAATTACGGAGGAAGGGGACCCCTCAAGCAGTACTCTGTTTTTTTGTACCAAGGCAGACCCAGGCTGAATGCCTCTGGAAACCCCGCTGGTTCGAACCCCGTGCAGCGTGGCTACACGGGGCACGAACTAGGTAGTTCGAACTAGGCTTCCTAGTTCAAACTACCGTTACTCCTCATTTCACCTAGTTCGTGCCCCGTGTAGCCGCGCTGCACGGGGTTCGAACCAGCGGGGTTTTAAAAATGGCGGCTCCCCGCTTATGCAAATGAAACCCGGGAAATTCAAATCCCGGGCTTCATTTGCAAGTGCGGTATGCCTACATTACCCTCCTAGTTCGAACTAGGAGGGTAGTGTAGACATACCCTCAGAAAAGAAGGTGCTAATTCATGTAGCTCTTTTGAGGTCATTCAATTATGTGAAGCCTGTTCTGCTAGAAAGACCTTTCTTTTATTCACAAATGGAAAGCTCTTTATCCACGGAGGACTAGGACTTGCTGCTCATCTTACTCACAGGTGTAGTCTCCCTGGGATAGTTGTATGAATAAAGTGAACAGCTTTTAACCCATAACAAGTATTCCAAAAGACTTTGCAATGTGTACTGTGCCACTGTTTAATGCATCTATATCTCATCCAGGAAAGTGGGGCAGTAGCTCAGTTTCTCTTGTTATTCAAGCTTCGTCTTCTCTTTTGTGACTGTCACTAAAATTGGCAATTGTGATGGGTACACCTGTCCACTAGAAACTGAACTGAGACCACCAATTAATTTAATACTGGACAACACTGAACTTTCAGGTAGCATTGATGTTCTGTCACTAATAATTTAGACTGATTTGGAACTAGCAATGTAGAGGTGGAAAGTTCCAGACGCCATTACCAATCTCCTGAGCCATCCAGTCCCATTACTCTTAAATTTAACATGACTTTGTAGCAATTCAATTGAAGTAACCAAAAATGACTCCTCCTTAGCAGCTTCCTTAGCAGTTCATTGCAAGATATTCTGAACACTCAGAACTCATTTCTGAAGACAGTGGTGTCAGTTTTAATAGCTCACATTATAAAATTAACACTGAAGTAAGAATATTGACAGTGTCCTCTTCTAAAGTATTTACATATATATTTTAAAAATACTATAAATCGAATTTATTGTATTTAGTATTTCATCTCAAAAGATCCCATAATAATACAATAATTTAAATTTAAATACTAAATTTATGGGTAACATTAAAAAAAATCATGTAAACTGATTCTGAGATATAGCCACTTCAAGAAGAAATGGTGAAAGTATCCTAAGAAAAACAAAAGAAGAGAGAGCGAGAGAGAGGTTAGATTACAGTTTATGATAGCCCAGAGTTCAGAAAGCCACACGGTCAAGGATGGATATGGGCTTGACAGTCTTTAGCTGAGGACAGAAGCATATTGGGGGCTTTGATTCTGTGCATCTGGTTGTAGAGTCCTACATTAAGAATGTCTGTGTTTGAGAGGTTTTGCTGATTTATTATGTGATTAAATATTCTCTCACATACAATGTTATATACTCTAGAAGTAGCCCAATGTCCGTGACTCTGTAACGGTGTAACACTTGCTGTTGCCTCTGGGCGGCACTGTTGCCTCTGTACTGTCCTTTGCCTCCTGCCATGGCGCTCGGCTGACTTCTGTGCCACTCAGCTGGACTGCTGCAGGGGAGCAAGCGGCACAAGCAACCGTTTGGGCCCCGCGGTTCCCATGCAACACCCCCGTGCACAGAAGTCAGCCGAGCACCGTGGTGGGACGCGAAGTGGGGTGGGGAGCTGATGTGCAACATGACAGCAGCACCAGGCCCCTCGCCCTGGCCATGAACATCACTGCCCCGCCCCCCATTTGCCTCCTGCCATGGCAGTCAGCTGACTTCTACGCCACTTAACCGGGCCACCGTGGGGGAGCAAGGAGAGCAAGCGTCCGTTTGGGCTCCGCAGTCCACTGAGTGAAAGGCAGGAGGGGGAGGAGAAGAGAAAGAGAGAGACGGAGAGAGAGGCAGGAAGTGGAGGAGAGCTGAGAGAGGGGGGGGGAGGCAGTAGGAGGAGGAGGAGGAGAGAGACAGAGAGAGATGGAGTGAGAGCCCGGAGGCTCAGGAGAGAAGACCGACGTGGAGGAGAGACCTGAAAATCCCATTTTATGACGGGCTAATTGGCTAGTATACTCTAGTTCATAGAATCATAGAATACTAGGACTGGAAGGGACCTCGAGAGGGACCTCCCCCCATGGCAGGACCAAATACTGACTAGACCATCCCTGATAGACATTTATCTAACCTACTCTTAAATATCTCCAGAGATGGGGATTCCATAACCTCTCTGGGCAATTTACTCCAGTGTTTCACTACCCTGACAGTTAGGAACTTTTTCCTAATGTCCAGGCTAAACCTCCCTTGCTGCAGTTTAAGCCCATTACTTCTTGTTCTATCCTCAGAGGCCAAGATGAACAAGTTTTCTCCCTCCTCCTTATGACACTCTTTTAGATACCTGAAAACTGCTATCATGTCGCCCCTCAGTCTTCTCTTTTCTAAACTTCTAAGTCTTCTCTTTTCCAAACCCAATTCTTTCAGCCTTCCTTCATAGGTCATGTCCTCTAGACCTTTAATCATTCTTGTTGCTCTTCTTTGGACCCTCTCCAATTTCTCCACATCTTTCTTGAAATGTGGTGCCCAGAACTGGACTCAATACTCCAACAATACTCTAACCAGCGCAGAGTAAAGCGGAAGAATAACTTCTCGTGTCTTGCTCACAACAAACCAGTTAATGCATCCCAGAATCATGTTTGCTTTTTTTGCAACAGCATCACATTGCTGACTCATATTCAGCTTGTGGTCCACCATAACCCCTAGATCCCTTTCTGCCGTACTCCTTCCTAGACAGTCACTTCCCATTCTGTATGTGTGAAACTGATTGTTCCTTCCTAAGTGGCGAAGAGTCCTGTGGCACCTTCGTCAGATGCATGTAGTGGAAATTTCCAGAGGCAGGTATAAATATGCAGACCAGAATCAGGCTAGAGATGACAAGGTGGATTCCATAAGGGAGGATGAGGCGCACTTCTAGTGGCTGATCTGGAGGTGTGAATACCAAGAGAGGAGAAGCTGCTTTTGTAGTTAGCTAGCCATTCACAGTCTTTGTTTAATCCTGAGTTGATAGTGTCAAACTTGAAGATGAACTGTAGCTCAGCAGTATGTCTTTGAAGTCTGGTCTTTGCCCACGAAAGCTTATACTCCAACACTTTGGTTAGTCTATAAGGTGCCACAGGACTCCTCACCGCTTTTGCAGATTCAGACTAACACGGCTACCCCTCTGATACTTGCCTTCCTAAGTGGAGCACTTTTGATTTGTCCTTATCCTGTTTACCTCAGACCATTTCTCCAATTTGTCCAGATCATTTTGAATTATGACCTTATTCTCCAGAGCAGTCGCAATGCCTCCCAGCTTAGTATCATTGGCAAACTTAATAAGCATATTTTCCATGCCAATATCTAAATCATTGATGAAGATATTGAAAAGATCTGGTCCCAAAACAGACTCCTGTGGAACCCCACTAGTTATACCTTTCCAGCGGGATTATGAACCATTAATAACTACTCTCTGAGTATGGTTATCCAGCCAGTTGTGCACCCACCTTATAGTAGCCCCATCTAAGTTGCATTTGCCTAGTTTATTGATAAGTATATCATGCAAGACCGTATCAAAAGCCTTATTAAAGTAGGTATACCACGTCCACCGCTTCTCCCTTATCCACAAGACTCATTATCCTATCAAAGAAAGCTATCAGATTGGTTTGACATGTTTTATTCTTTATAAATCCATGCTGGCTGTTCCCTATCACCTTGCCACCTTCCAAGTGTTTACAGATGATTTCCTTAATTACTTGCTCCATTATCTTCCCTGGCACAGAAGTTAAACTGACTGGTCTGTGGTTTCCTGGGTTGTTCTTATTTCCCTTTTTATAAATGGGCACTATATTTGCCCTTTTCCAGTCTTCTGGAATCTCTCCTATCTCCCATGATTTTCCAGCGGGATTATGAACCATTATATGAGGCTCAGATACCTCTTCTGTCAGTTCCTTGAGTATTCTAGGATGCATTTCATCAGGCCCTGGTGACTTGCAGGCATCTAAGTTTTCTAGGTGATTTTGACCTTGTTATTTTTTTATTTCATCTTCTAAACCTAGCCCCTTCCCACTAGCATTCACTAGATGCTTGGAGATTAGCTACTGTACTCATGTGTAGCAACCTGTATCTCTGTGTGTAACACACACTCACTCACAGATAATTCATAACAAAACTAAAGGAGACAGATAAATAATAAGAGGATAATGAACAGCCTAAAGCACCTGTTCTTGTTACCATGAGCTAATGGAAATTCTTCCATTTATTTCCATTGAACCAAAGCCTAAACCCTATGATTTTGCATATAAAGGGTTAACAATTAACCAAGAATAAACTCTCTACATCCCCAGTAGTTTTACTTAATTAAAATATCTCATTGACCCACATTCTTTAATCAGTTTGTATTCCTTATCTGGCAAAATCCTCAGTGACTTAACTGGGATTTCTGTCTAAGTAAGTACAGCAGGATTTAGTCCACGTGGACTATTCTGATCAGACTCTTTCTGTAAATACACAAGAATGCACAAATATAAGATCATCCACACATATAATACTACAGTATAACACCACATAATGTATTATCCTATATATATATAGGTTAAAACATTATGTGGTGTTATACTGTAATATTTGTGAAACAATATGTTAATATATAATTAATAACAAAATATTAATTCACTAGCCAATTAGCCCTTCATAAGATGAGATCTTCAGGTCTCTCCTCCACATCAGTCTTCTCTCCTGAGCCTCCGGTCTCTCGCTCCTTATCTCTTTCTCTCTCTCTCTTCTCCTCCTAATGCTTCCCCACTTCTCTCAGCTCTCCTCTACCTTCTGTCTCTCTCTCTCCATCTCTCTTTTTATCTTTTCCCCATCCTGCCTCTCACTCTCTTTCCGCTCTGTCTCTCTCTTTCTCTTCTCCCCTTCCTGCCTCTCACTCTCTCTCCGCTACATGGAGAGTGCTGCATGGAGACCGTGGATCCCAAATGGCCACTTGTGCTGATTGCTCCTTCGCCGTGGCCCGGCTGAGTAGCGCAGAAGTCAGCCAAGCGCCATGGCGGGAGACGAAGGATGTGTCTCAGGCAACAGTGCTGCCCAGAAGGAACAGCCAGGGAGACAACAGCACTGCCCAGAGGGAACAGCCAGCATTTCAGCGTTACAGAGTCACAGAAATCGGGCTACTATATATACGATATGGGCCAAGAAGAAAAAATAAAGTTGCACGTTGAAACTTACATATTTCCTGATTTTTAATGCTTAGTTTCGTGAATTTTACTTAGCTTTTTTGTTTGTTTGTTTGTTTTCATTTAATAAACTTGAAAGAATCCATGTGGCTAACTCCCCTCCATGTGGCTAAATTCCCATGCTGAAATGGTGCCTTATTGCACATAGTAAAACCCATCAGGAAATTTGCTAATCTTTTTCTGCAGAGGAGACATAACCACTGGAAACACCATCTTGTTCTTTTTTGGGGGGCACAGGGATGGAGGGAAGAATCTGTCAAAAACCCTGCCTAATTAATTAGTTATAAAGTGATTAAAAAGATGAGAACAAATTACAAAACAACTGAAATGATTACTACCTCTCCTTTGAAAGATTAACAGTGACATCTTAATGTGAGAAAAACAGTCCAGTAGGAGACAAGCCCTGAAGAACTCTTGAATACCTAAAAAGACAGGAAATCAATAAGGGCCGTAATTATTGGCACAGAGATGTAATGAAGTGTAAAACTTTGGTGTAACAACAAATTAAAACTCCATTAGTGTCCTGGGGTAACGAAAGAACAAAAAAATTATTCAAAAAGATTACAGTAATCTGTCCCTTCCTTCATCCTCACACACATCCTGCTGTTAATTCAACTAGCCCTCTTTATATAAGAAATAAATGAAAGTCTTTTAACAGGAATTTTAATGTGAAATTAAGACTTATTACACAGCAGACCTAACCCTTTTATATTCTCTCTATCTTGATACAATATTTTAAATTAGTAACAAATGTCATCTAAAGAATTTGGTAGTTGATATGACAGAGTGCTACTGGTAAGATAATTGGGTTCATATCTTGATAGGTTTGTTCTTAATTGGCTAGTCTGGTATTTTTTCATGCTAGGACCAATCCTAGAACCTAGAACTTACATTGGGCTTTACCCTGAAAAGAGGAAAATAACTTTAACTCTGAATTTCAGCAATGAGAATTCTGGATCTTCTCAAACCCAGGTTCAGTAGTTTGCAAGTGGATAATAGAGGACCTTCCAAAGACACTGGAAATCTACCTAACTCTGCGAACAAAATGATTGTGTCTCTTGTCTTACTCAACATGCATATTTGTAGAGGCACCTTTTCATTTTTATTGTCTTTTTTGTTCTCATGGAAATTGAGCTTCTGACTGCATCTGTATTGTTTGCTATGACATAGCCACATATATATTTCCGTTTCCTCCACAGGCCTAGAGAGCATATTTTTTAAAATCATTAATTTATTCTGATGGCTGATACCACATTATACAACAGAAGATAATGACCCTGAAGTGGAAGATTAGTGACAACATGCTTATTCTGTGTGCCTTGACTACAGGAATTGGCTGTCTAATCACACAATGAGATGTAAACATTGAAGCATTTTATTAGACATACACAAGAATAGTTATACGCCTTGAGTTACCAAAACACTTTCATTTGAAACAATAGTATGGCAATAACAACAACAAAGTTAACATACAATCTTTAAATTCAGTAAATTACCATCCTCAGAAAAAAGGCACCAGCTCTTCGATAATAATATGCTGCTAGAATAAAATAAGAAAAACAAAGAAAAAACCAAGATTATAGTATTAAAGCCAACCTCTTTGGAGAGAATGGATAGGGATATTGCAGAGGAGCGTTACTTCTAAGTAATCATTTTATCCAGCTCAGGTTAGTAGGGGCAAAAACTTATCAGCATCTGATGGTTCTTTGGGTGAGAATGTGAAATGAAGTGGGGCTCTTATTTCAGGTACTGATGGATGTGTCCCCAGCACCAAAAACAGCATTAAAATTAACAACTTAAATGTCCTTACAATACCTTCCTGGGAATAAACTTTTTATTCTATATAACAAAGGTGGCCAAACTTGCAGAACCTCCGAGCTGCATATGGCAATCTTGAGAAGTTCCAGAGAGAGGCACACCTGGCGTGGCTCATTGTTCAGCCTTACACAAGATGCCTGCAGGGGCTTCAGCCCTTCGACTACTGAAGACGGAGCCCCAGCAGGTACACCTTGCAGTGCAGAAATCCTTAAACCTCCTCCTTGCTGGGCAGAAGCCCACATCCCACAGAAGTCCTGAACTCTCCTATCCCCAGAAGTCTCATGTTAACAGTAAAAGAGCTGCATATGGTTCATTAACCAGTTTGGCCTCCCTTGGTATATTAATTCATATATTGCCCTTGTCATTGTAATGTCTGAACACTTTTCAACTCTGCCATGACTACCACTAGTTATACACAGTTCATTTGGTTCTTCCTTGTTTCTGGGGAAGGCTTCTGACTGCAGTGGAGTGTTTTATCATGATAACCTTTTGTTTGGATATGGCTTATGTGATTGTTGTTGATTTTAAATGTACACTCACTTGGGGTATGTCTACACTACAACATTAATTCGAACTAACTTAGTTCGAATTAGTTAATTCGAACTAAGCTAATTCGAACTAACGGATCTAGACTAACAAACTAGTTCAAATTAGCGTTTTGCTAATTCAAACTAGCATGACCACATTAAGTGGACCCTGAAGCGGGATTAAGGATGGCCGGAAGCAGTGCCGGCAGGGCATCAGAGGAGGACTTAGAGCGTGGATAAGCTGTCTCAGGCTAGCCGAGGGCTGTGCTTAAAGGGTCCCGACCCCCACCCCGGACAGACAGTTCTCAGGGGTGCCCCGCTTGCAAAGCAGTCCTGGCTTGGAGTGCCCGGAGTACCCACACTGGGCACATCACAGCACTCGGCCATAAGACCGGCTTCCCTTGCCGCAGGCTGCCATCTGGGGAAAGGGAGCAATTGGGGGGCTGCAGGAGAGCTTCCACCCCCGGAAGCCTGCAGAGCCAGCCCAGTCCTCCCCATCGGGGGCGCGTACTCCATTCCTCCCTCACCTCCTTCCACTTACCCTTCCCTAGCCCCTTTTCTTGATGTACAAAATAAAGGACAATTGTGTTCAAAAATGGAATCTGTCTTTATTGAACAAAACTGGGGGAGACTGGGAAAAGGAGGTGGGAGAGGGGAAGAGAGAGGGTGGGAGAGGGGAGGGCAACTACAATGATGAGGGGTTGGGAACAGGTCCCATATGAAGAGAGGCCTAAGAGACTGGGACTTTTCAGCTTAGAAAAGAGGAGACGGAGGGGGGACAGGATAGAGGTCTCTAAAAGCAGGAGTTGGGTGGAGAGGGTGCATACAGAAAAGTTCTTCATTAGTTCCCATAAAGAAGGACTAGAGGACACCAAAGGAAAGGAATGAGTAACAGGCTTCAAACTAGTAACAGAAAGTTGTTCTTCACAAAGCAAAGAGTCAACCTGTGGAACTCCTTGCTGCAGGAGGCTGTGAAGGCTAGAACTAGAACAGAGTTTAAAGGGAAGTGAGATCAAGTCATGGAGGTTGGGTCCATGGAGTGGTATTAGCCAGGGGGTAGGAGCGGTGTCCCCGCCCAAGGTTTGTGGAAGGCTGGAGAGGGATGGCACAAGACAAATGGCTTGGTCGCTGTCTTCGGTCCATCCCCTCCAGGGTCCCTAGGGTTGGCCGCTGTTGGCAGACAGGCTACTGGGCTAGATGGACCTTTGGTCTGACCCAGGACGGCCATTGTAAGCTCAGGGCTCAGGGTCGGGGGTCTCAGTGGACCACCTTGATTTTCATGCACTCGTGCTCCTGGGTGGCTAGGCTGGCAGCTCTCCTGCCCTAGCCGGCCACCTTCCTGTGCTTAGTGCGGAGATCGTGGACGAGGTCCACGATGTCCGCACTAGCCCAGGAAGGTGCCCGCCTCTTGCGGTCCCGGGCAAGCTCCCGGGAGCTGCCAGCCTGCTCCCGGGAAGAGGGGGAGGGCTGGGGGGCATTGGGTGGGTGGCTCGATCTGTGCCAGGTGCAGGGTTTGCTGGCTGGGTGCTGGCAGGCTTGCACCTGGCACGGGCACCGTAGCCAGTCCGTGCCCCTTTAAGGGGTCCGGGGCTGGGAGGGGGGCAGTAGAGTTTCCCTGGTGTTGGCCAGAGTGGCCACCAGGGAAACCTGGGGAGGGCTAGCCTCCCACTAGTTCGAATTAAGGGGCTACACAGCCCTTAATTCGAACTAGTAAGTTCGAACTAGTCTTAATCCTCGTGGAATGAGGATTACCTAGTGAACTAAGTGCTTCGTTAGTTCGAATTAAATTCGAACTAACGGAGCGCTAGTGTAGCGCCTATGAAAGTTAATTCGAACTAACATTCGTTAGTTCGAACTAACTTTGTAGTGTAGACATACCCTTGTATATGTTATTATTTGTACTGTAGTGGCAGGTCATAGAAGTGAACCTTGCTGAGGTGTGCAATTGTCCTTATTTCCTGTGGGAGGTAACATTTGGACCATTCCCTGGAGAAAGCTCTGTCTTCTGCAATGACAATCTCTACACTTGTGTTAGAAAGTTCCATTATGCCAGAGATGTCCACCACGACCCTCATCCTAAACCTTGAGGTGATCTTTTAGTTATCTTCAGCACCTTGAAGAATAGGTCTGAGATCCTCTAGTATCCCTTCCTGTTAATACAGAATTATTTCTGAGCACTTTATATTTACTTACAATATTTGAAAAACAGAGTCTTCTCCAAACCTTTTAAATCAGGGGCTGCTGACCCACAGAAAAATCAATCAGGCCCTGGGTAGTAGATTTTGTGAGCTCCAGCTTCACACGGGAAACAGCGGGGGTGGAGTGGGAGGCTAGAGTTCCAGCGTGGGCTCCCCAATGCTGAGGAGGAGCCCTGAGCCTCAGGTGCCAGATCCAGGCAAGCATTAGATTCCCCACCCCTGTTTTAAATAGATGCACCCACGTCCCAGGATAAAGTGAGATGGGATTGCAAGGAGAGGTTGTAATGCATAGAAACTTGGCTATTTCTCCTAACATTTATTGAGAAATTACACTGATAAGAAATGTGAGCATTTTAGAATATAGGAGATCCTGAAACCCCTTAGAGCACAACAGCCCCGGGCTATATATATGCCTGTAAAGGATAGAAATATGGAAATGGTGTGTATCTGTAAAAGTAAGCAGAGAACACAGAATATTGAGCTCTCTCATTTTCAAGGGATTTAGTGGCATAAACATGGATGCAAAATCCATTGTGGCAGAAAAGAGATGTCTGTGGCAGTGAAATGCAACAGGAACCTCCACTCCAATGTCCCAAAGAATGTGGGTGTCCAATGTCTGTGGGTGAAGTTAGCTAGGGAGGGACCTGGACACTGCGTCTAGGTGCATTTATTCAAATGCTTGCTTCCACAATTCACATCCCCTATGAAAGCTACTATGGGAGCCACAGTGAAATTTGAAGCTACCTGTCCCTGGCAGAAACTTAAGGGAAAATAAAGATAAGAAATGCAGCCTGCTCTCCTGGGGTGAATTGCTTCATTAAATTGATCTAGCCCAATGGGAAACCTGCCCTTTTCTTTGAAAGCATACTCTTTGTTGATGAAAATTGACTAGCCTACAGTGTGTAAAACTTCAAGTTACGCTGCGATTCCTATCAAGTCTGATCCACAATAAGACTAGAAAAACAACCATGGTCCTGTAGCACTTTAGAGGCTAATACAAATATATAACTAGTTTCATGAGTTTTTGTGGATACAATTCACTTGTTCTGAAAATATGGAGCAAGGGACCCAGAGATTAAAATATAAAGCAGAAAAAGAGGGGAAGTGGGAGGAGAAAGAAAGGGAAAAAACTGTCAATTAAAGAGTTGTCAAAAACTGTCAAATCATAGAGTTCATGATTCTAAGGAATGGTAGAAGGGAGAAGAACAAATTAGATACAATGGATTTCAGGAAGGCAGATTCTGGTAAGCTCAGAGAGCTGGTAGGTAAGGTTGAATGGAAAGCAAGACTGAGGGGAAAAATAACTGAAGGGAGTTGGCAGTTTTTCAAAGAGACATAATTAAGGGCCCAAAAGCAATCTATATCGCTGTGTCAGAAATATAAAAAATATGGAAAAAGACTGACTTGGCTTAACCAGGAGATCTTGCATGATCTAAAAATAAAAAAACGGAGGCATATAAAAAATGGAAACTAGGACAAATTACAAAGAATGAATATAGGCAAACAATACAGGAATACAGTGGTAAGATAAGAAAGACAGAGGCACAAAACGAGCTCAAACTAGCTACTGGCATAAAGAAAAACAAGATGACATTCTATAAATATATTAGAAGCAGAAGGAAAACCAAGGACAGAGTAGGCCCATTGCGCAGTAAGGAGGGAGAAACAGTAACAGGAAACTTGGAAATGGTAGAGATGCTTAATGACTTCTTTGTTTTGGTCTTCACCGAGAAGAGGATAGGTTTAGAAGATGAAATAAAAAACGAACAAGGTAAAAATCACTTAGAAAAGTTAGAGGTCTGCAGTTACCAGGGCCTGATGAAATGCATGCTAGAATACTCAAGGAACTGATAGAGAAGGTATCTGAGCCTCTAGCAATCATCTTTGGAAAATCATGGGAGACAGGAGAGATTCTAGAAAATTGGAAAAGGGCAAATATAGTGCCCATTTATAAAAAGGGAAATAAGAACAACCCAGGAACCTACAGACCAGTCAGTTTAACGTCTGTGCCAGGGAAGATAATGGAGCAAGTAATTAAGGAAATCATCTGTAAACTTGGAAGGTGGCAAGGTGATAGGGAACTGCCAGCATAGATTTCTAAAGAATAAATCATGTCAAACCAATCTGATAGCTTTCTTTGATAGGATAATGAGTCTTGTGGATAAGGGAGAAGCGGTGGACGTGGTATACCTACTTTAATAAGGCGTTTGATACGGTCTTACATGATATTCTTATTAATAACCTAGGCAAATGCAATTTAGGTGGGGCTACTATAAGATGGGTAAATAACTGGCTGGATAACTGTTATTAATGGTTCACAATCCTACTGGAAAAGTATAAGTAGAGTTCTGCAGGGGTCTGTTTTGGGACCCGTTCTGTTCAATATCTTCATCAACAATTTAGATATTGGCATATAGAATACGCTTATTCATTTTGGAGATGATACCAAACTGGGAGGGGTTGCAACTGTTTTGGAGGATAAGGTCATAATTCAAAATGATCTGGACAAATTGGAGAAATGGTCTGAGGTAAACAGGATAAAGTTTAATAAGGACAAATCAAAAGTGCTCCACTTAGGAAGGAACAATCAGTTTCACACATACGGAATGGGAAGTGAGGGTATGTCTACACTACCCTCCTATTTCGAAATAGGAGGGTAATGTAGGCATACCGCACTTGCAAATGAAGCCCGGGATTTGAATTTCCCGGGCTTCATTTGCATAAGCCGGGCGCCGCCATTTTTAAATCCCCGCTCGTTCGAACCCTGTGCCGCGCGGCTACACACGGCATGAACTAGGTAGTTCGAACTAGGCTTCCATGGAATGAGGAGTAACGGTAGTTCGAACTAGGCTTCCTAGTTCGTACTACCGTTACTCCTCGTGGAATGAGGAGTAACGGTAGTTCGAACTAGGAAGCCTAGTTCAAACTACCTAGTTCGTGCCGCGTGTAGCCGCGCGGCACGGGGTTCGAACCAGCCGGGATTTAAAAATGGCGGCGCCCGGCTTATGCAAATGAAGCCCGGGAAATTCAAATCCCGGGCTTCATTTGCAATTGCGGTATGCCTACATTACCCCGCTAGTTCGAACTAGCGGGGTAGTGTAGACATACCCTGACTGTCTAGGAAGGAGTACTGCAGAATGGGATCTAGGGGTTATGGTGGACCACAAACTAAATATGAGTCAATAGTGTGACACTGTTGCAAAAAAACCAAACATGATTGTAGGATACATTAATAGTTGTGTTGTCAGCAAGACACGAGAAGTCATTCTTCCACTCTACTCTGTGCTGATTAGGCCTCAGTGGGAGTATTGTGTCAGGTTCTGGGCACCACATTTCAAGAAAGATATAGAAAAATTGGAGAAGGTCCAGAGAAGAGCAACAAGAATGATTAAAGATCTAGAGAACATGACCTATAAAGGAAGACTGAAAGAACTGGGCTTGTTTAGTTTGGAAAAGAGAAGATTGAGAGGGGACATGATAGCGGTTTTCAGGTATCCAAGAGGGTGTCAGAAGGAGAAGGGAGAAATATTGTTCTTCCTAGACTCTGAGGATAGAACAAGAAGCAATGGGCTCAAACTGCAGCAAGGGAGGTTTAGGTTGGACATTAGGAAAAAGTTCCTAACTTTCCGGGTGGTTAAACACTGGAATAAATTGCCTACGGTGGTTGTAGAATCTCCTCCATCTCAAATTTAAGAGTAGGTTAGATAAATGTCTATCAGGGATGGGCTAGACAGTACTGGATCCTGCCATGAAGGCATGGGACTGTACTCGATGACCTCTCGTGGTCCCTTCCAATCCTAATATTCTATGATTCTATGAAAGTGTCCATGCTAAATGAGGCTAATAGAGTGGGCTGTAAGTGCCTGATAATTAGTTTTTGATGTCATTTGGGTATTGAATATAATGGCCCATCCAGATCACATCTTTGTTCAAATCTGCAGATGAAGAATAGTTCTTCAGATTCTCTCTAATTGTTTCTTGAAATTGTTTTGTAAGAGAACAGCTACTTTTAGATCCGTTAATGAGTGCCCGGGCTATTTAAAAAGTTCTCCAACAGGTTTCTGTCTAAATATTTCAAATATCTAATTTGTGTACATTAATCCTTTGTCCTAGAGACTGTCCAGTTTGGCCAGTATACATGGCAGATGGGCATTGCTGGCACTTAATGGTATAGATCACATTAGTAGACATGCAGTTGTATGAGCCTCTGATGTGGTGTGTTATGTGGTTAGGTCCTGTGATGATGTCGCTTGGGTAATTATGTGGACAGAGTTAGCAGTGAGATTTATTGTAGGAGTGGGTTCCTGGAAGAGTATGTTTGAGATGAGATGCATGGTTGCTGGAAAGAATTTGTTTCAGGTTAGGGGGTTGTTTGTAGTCAAGGATTGGCCTTTCTCCAAGGCCTATGAGAGTGAGGGATCATCTTCCAGGATAGGTTGTAGATTGTTAACGATGAACTGTGGGGGGTTAAGCTGAGGGCTTAAAGGAGGTGATTAGTAGCGTTCTGTTATTTTGTTTGTTGGGCTTATCTTGAAGAAGTTAATTTCCGGGTACTCATCTGGCTCCAGCGATCTTTTTTTTTTACTTCCCTGGGTGGGTATTTAAGTTTTAAGAAGGTCTGATAGAGATGCTGTAGGTGTTTGCACTGTCTATGTTAGTGAAGTAAATCAGGTGGTATCTTAGGGCCTGGCTGTAAACAATGGATTGGGTAATGTGTACTGGATGAAAGCTAGAGGCGTGTAGATAAGTATAATGGTTGTTAGGCTTCCGATAGAAGCTGGTGGAACATAAGAACAGAAATGTGGCTGTCGTGGAATTGCACTGTAGTGACAAGGAAGTGGATCTCTTGTTTGGATTGATCTAGACTAAGGTGAATGGTGGGGTTGAAGTTGTTGAAATCTCTGTGGAATTTTTCAAGGATATCCTTTCTGTGGGTCCATATGACGAATATGTCATAATGTAGTGTAAGTTGAATAAGGGTTCTGGGGGTGAGAGCTGAAGAAATGCTGTTTGAGGTCAGTCATAAAAATGTTAGTATATAGTGGGGCCATGCAGATGCACATAGCTGTGACATGGACTTGAAGATATAAGAACTAGATGGGCTATTATATTCAACACCCAAATGACATCAAAAGCTAAGTATCAGCCTACTTTATTAGCCTCATTTAGACTGGACACTTTGATTTACAGTTTTTTCCCTTTCTTTCGGCTTCCCCTCTTTTCTCTTTTTCTGCTTTGTATTTCAAACTTTGGGCCCCTCATCTGAAAAAGTGGGTTGTGCCCACAAAAGCTCAAGATACTACTTATGTATTTTTGTTAGTCTTTAAGTTTCTGCAGGACCATTGCTGGTTTTTAGGGTTTTTTTTTTAGTTAAACTAACACAACTACCCATCTGAGGCTATGGCTACACTATGGGACTTTATCGGAAAAAGGTATGCAAATTGCGCTGCACAATTTGCATACCATTTTCCGATAGTTTTTTTGGAAGAAGCTTTTCCAAAATTTGGCCCGTCTACATTGGGCCAAATTTCAGACACCCTCCCCCCCCTTTCAGAAGAGCCCTTCTTACTTATAGGAGGAGTAAGACAGGGCTTCCGAAAGAGTGTGTCTGCTCTTCTGAAAAAAAAAAAAAAAGCAGAAGAGCAGACGCGTTCCCTGAAACCCCCCTGAAATCTAGACATAGCCTGAGACTTTTATATAGGAATGGAATCTCTTTTTGAAATTGTTTAGGTAGAAAATGCACAGTAAACCAAAAGCTATGTACTTCTTCAAGCATTTTCCTCCTAACCTAATACTTGATGTTTCCACATGTCATGCTCTATAGTAGACCTTTAAATATAATTTAATTTAAGTTAGTTTGTAGCGCAGGAAGAGCAAAAGAAAGTTTGGTCTTAGGCCATATTTAATCCTTCCTAATGTAAAGTCCCTTGCAAGAAATTTTTCTAGGAAAATGATAAATCTGAAATAGGTTGGATCAATGCAGTGGAAACAGATTAACTATTATCTAGATAGGATACGTAGAATAGTGAGCCAGAATATCGCTTGCTTTAAGTAGGTAAAGATGCACTGGCCAATAATCTGGCCCATCATATTCAAATTTGAAGTATTAAGTAAAACCAGACTATTTAAGATGTATCAACTGACTTCTTCATATTGGATTATCAAAAGGAATAACTAGAGGAACCAGTCTTGAAATTCTTATCCAGTCCTGCTTCAGAAGTTCTATCAGAGTTGGGTATGATGGAGTAAGAAATTAAAAATTCAGAGCAACAGACTAAAATAGAGCTATTAAAATCAGTAAGAACTAGAATGGACTATTCTCACTGATCTGGATTTGGACCTTGGATTTAGCATTTAAGAGTATAAAAACACAGCAATAGCACACTCAATCAAACTGAAACTCCATGTAGTCTAGTTTCCTGTCTCCAACAATGTCCAGTACCAAATACTTGAGAAAAAGGGGTAAGAAATACATAATATAAACAGATAGAAAATAATGTGCCTCTTCATTCCTCCCACCTCCCTTCACACACACACACACACACACACACACACACACACACACACACACACACACAAACACACACACTCATCCTGATCAACAGGTTGGTGCAAGCCTTGAAGCATGAAGTTTAAATCCTTTTCAAAATGTTGGTACTATTAGCACTAAGTATTCTTATCCTTATGATAAATGTACTTATATACTCACATATATCCAGGCTACTACATCTATCTTTGAGAAATGTGATCTTCCTACCAGTTTTAAATACAGGCAGTCCCCGACTTACGCGGATCCGACTTATGTCGGATCCGCACTTACGCACGGGGCTTTTCTCGCCCCGGAGCTCACGGGCGGCGGGTCGCCACCCGTGTCCTCCGGGGCGAGAAAAGCTTCTCCCAGTCTCCCTGGTCTGCTGGGGGGGGGGGGTCCAGCAAAGCCGCTGAACCCTCCCAGCAGACCAGGGACACCCGAGCAAAGCCGCCGCCTGGGCGGCTTTACGAGCAAAGCCGCCCAGGCGGCAGCTTTGCTTGGGTGTCCCTGGTCTGCTGGGGGGGGGGGGAGGAGTCCAGCGGCTTTGCTGGACCCCCCCAGCTGACCAGGGAGACAGGAGCAAAGCCACACGGGCAGCGGGGTCCCTCCGCCTGTGCGGCTTTGCTCGGGTCTCCCTGGTCTGCTGGGGGGGAGTGGGCGCAGCTAGTGCACCCCCCCCAGCAGACCAGGCTTTTGTTGTGGGACGCCTCGGGTAGAGCAGCTGGGGTGCTGCCGGGTTGGTCCTGTGGGAACCTACCGGGCAGAGCCCCAGCTGTTCTGTCCCAGGCTCCAGATTCAGCAGCTGTTGAAACTGATCAGGCTGATTCCAGGAAGCTGGGGGCAGAGTAACTCTGCCTCCGGCTTCCTGTAGTCAGCCCCTGGTCAGTTTCAGTGGCAGCAGCTGAATCTGGAGCCAGTTCCGACTTACATACAAATTCAACTTAAGAACAAACCTATAGTCCCTATGTTGTACGTAACCCGGGGACTGCCTGTAAAGCAAAGGGAAGGAGAGGCCAAGAGACAACATGGACACGGAGAGTAAAAAAGGTTTTAAAATTGTTGCAAAGGTATTTTCTTCAGCCCTGTTGGTTGCTCTAGCAACCTTCCTTTCTTTTCTCTACAATGTCTCCTTATCTCTATTTTTATTTTAGGTTATTGAATAATATATCTATTACTTTTTGGCACCCCAAAATTAAAGCAATTCTTAGTGCTTATCAGCCCCGAGTTAAGTTTCCCTCTTGCATCAGTTTTCTGTTTCTGTTTTTTTCCCTTTATTATTCTAACCAGTAATGGTTTTATTTAGACTCTTTGTTATCTTAGTTCTAACTTTTCCTGCAAACTTCCTGATGATGTCCTGAGATACTCTCTTTTATTTTTCAATCCAAGTATTTTTTAAATCTTTTCTACTTTTGCTAAATAAGAATTCCTCTATTTCCCAAAATGCATCTTTCTCCTGCTACTGTGCCAGCTTATTAACTTGCCTTCAAGGTTCTTTTTCTTTAGATCTTGTGTTCTCTTTATTCTTGCTTAGTTATATTTAATGTCTGTGTGTGTGTGTGTGAGTGTGTGTTTATGCAGGGCCAGACAGCGGTACTTTTTGATTTTTCAAGCTCCAGGTGATAACATTTTCACAGGATCTCTTTAAGGCATTTCTAGACTTGCTTTCACTTTCGAAAGAAGATATGCAAATTTGGTGTGAATTTGCATATCTTCTTTCAATCGCTTTTTTGAAAGAAATTATTTTGAAAAAGGAAGTAGTCTAGACACGGCTCTTTTGAGAAAAAACCCTTTTTTGAAATTTATTCTTCCTGAAAAAATGAGGTTTACATGGTCCTTTTGAAAAAGGGTTTTTTTTTTGTGAAAGAACCGCCTATAGACTACTTTCTTTTTCGAAAGAACCTCTTTAAAAAGCGATCAGTAGAAGATATGCAAATTCACGCCGAATTTGCATATCTTCTTTTGAAAGTGAAAGCAAGCCTAGATGTGCCCTAAATGTCCTAGTCATGCCATGCTGTATCTTTCATGGAGAAAAGTGTGCAACTAGGATCAGTCTGAGAGGAGATTAGTAAAAGAACCATATGTGGATACCTTTACCCATGTTGAAGAGCATCCTGCTCTACAAGGTCTGATTGAAGGTAATGTGACTATTTATGGATTAAGGCTCTACACAGGGAGGGTATGTCTACACTACAGCACTATTTCAAATTAACTTAAATTGAAATAGTTAATTCAAATTAAGCTAATTCGAAATAACGCATCTAGACACAAAAACTAAATCAAAATAGCGTTTTTCTAAATTGAAATAGCTCGTAGTCGAAGGTAAGGCTGGCCAGAACCAGTGCCAGCAGGGCATCAGGGTCGGACTTAGTGTGTGGGGCTGCTGCCTCAGGCTATCCGGGGTCTGTGCTTAAAGGGACCCGACCCCCCCATCCCAGACAGACAGTTCTCAGGTTTCTCTGTTTGCTGGTCTACCTCGCTGAGGGACAGCAAAGCATTCGTGTCTCGGAGTGCTCTGCTTGCCCTCACTCAGGACACCTTAGCACTCTGCAACATGGAGACAGAGCTGCCCCTGGGAACTCTGGTGCTTCTTGTGGACGCGCTGCCATCAGCCTAGCCTGGCTGCTCTTTCTGCAGGCTGCCATCTGGGAGGTCCATCAGTGGGCTGTCAGTATCCAGGGGGCCCTGTATGAGAGCTTCTTCCCCGAGGAGCACTAACAGTCTCTGTGGTCTGCCCCACTGGGGGCTTGTGCCTCATTCCTCCCTCATGTCCTTCCACATACCTTTCACTAACCCCCCCTTTCTGATGTCAAATAAAATACATGTATTTTCAAAAATAGAAACTGTCTTTATTTAACACAACTGGGGGGGAGGAATGAACCTCTGGGGAGACTGGGAAAAGGAGGAGGGAGAGGGCAGGAGAGAGGATGGGAAAGGGGAGGGGGAAAACTGAGAGGAGGGAGCTGGAAGGGGAAAGCAAGGGAAAGAAGAGGGAGGGGAAGCTCAGGGCTCAGGGCTCAGGGTTGGGGGTCTCGCCAGGCCATATGTCTCCCAGCTCGGCAAGTGCGGGGGCCTCGGCGTAGCTGGGGGAATGGAGAGGAGGGTGTGGAGGTTGAGGTGGGGGGTGTGGAGATTGAGGAGGGAGAGGCGGGAGGGGGAGAAAGAGTGGGAGGAGGAGCAGGAGCTGAGGGAGCAGCAGGCATGGGAGCGGCACGGGGCAGCACACTCTGCACCAGGGCCTGCAGATGGTAACAGATGGCACGATCATAGGCAAGCAGCTCCCACCAGAACTCTCATTCTTCCTGTGCCTGCTGCTCCATGATGCAGGTCTGGTCTCGCAGGGCTGCCAAGTGCCACTCGTGGTACCCCTCGGGTGCGGGAACATGTCCCAGGCGGGGTGGTGCACCTTTCATGTGCAGGTGGTGTGGCTGTGGAGAAAGAAGAGAAGTGGTCAGTTCTCCCTGGGGACACAGTGGGTGAAGCCCCGTGCGAGTTGAGGATGACCATGCCCTGCACTCTCAGAGCTGTTGTGCTTGTCCAGAGGCCATGTTTAGAATGTCCAGTTATCCCTGGCAGTGGGAGGTACCCCAAGACCGCACCCCGTCCCTGTGCTGTGTATAGTGTGGCTGAGTTGGGGGAGATGTCCCCTGCCTCTGTGTAGAGGGGGTGTGTGAAAGGAGGGTGTCCTGCTGTGTCCCGCCCCTGGGTCAGGAACATGTCAGGTCTCTTCACACACGTGTGCCTATCAGGCCATAGCCCTTGTGTGGCATGCAGCTGGAGCCACCTGCCCAAGGGTGGCGTGGCACATGCCCACACGTGCACAGGTGGTTGCATGATCTGTGGAGGCATGACCCATGCATGCGGTCCCTGGTTTCCCTCTCCACCTCCCGCCTGGGTAGGGGACAGTGCTGACACTTACCTAGTATGGCCTCCCCGGATGACCCTGTCGACTCTGGAGCCAGGACAGCTGATGGTGGCCCCTCTGGTGCACCCAGGTCAGGGCCCGCAGCTCCCGGCTTGCTGCCCCCTGGTCTGGTGTGGACTGCCCCGCCCCCCAGGATTCGGTCGAGGGAGGGGAAGTAGAGGCAGGTGTCAGCCCCTGCTGTGGTGCTGCCCCTGGTGGCCCTGGCGTATGCCTGCTGCAGCTCCTTGACTTTGAGGTGCACCTGCTCCTGGGTGCACCTGTGTCCCTTGAGGGCCATGGTGGATGCTATGAGGCCATAGACGGCCGTGTTCCTCCACCTACTGTGGAGATCATGGACATTGGGGTCCTCCTTGCAAACCTCAAGGAGGTCCATGATCTCTGCACTAGTCCGCGAGGGCACGTGCCGTCTATGGCCCCTGGCTGGCCCCTGGGTGCTGGGGGACTGGGCAGGGGATCGCTGGCTGCCACTGTCTGTCATTGTGCAGCCACTGCGTGAGAGTCTGCAGCTGCTGGCAGGCCTGGCTCTGGCATGTGCCCAGTGGCCAGACTCTACCCCTTTAAAGACCCCGGGGCTGGGGGAGAGGAGAAGAGTTCTCCTGGCTGTGCCCAGAGTGGCCACCAAGGGACACTGAGAAGGTCTGGAGGCCCCCTATTTCAAATTAAGTGTCTACACAGCACTTACTTTGAAATAGCTATTTCAAATTTGGCATTATTCCTCGTGGAATGAGGTTTACCAAATTTGAAATAAGCGCTCTGCTATTTCGAATTAAATTTGAAATAGCAGTTTGCATGTATAGACACTATTGAAGTTAATTCAAAATAACTGCTGTTAGTTCAAATTGACTTTGTAGTGTAGACATACCCGGAGAGAACATATATCAGAATCAGGCCCTTAAAGAGGAAGAGGTAGTGAAAAGTTTTTCTCACATTTTCCTCCTTGCACACAGGACAAGCTAGAGCCAATATACCCACTTCTGGCTCACAGCAATGTTGAGTTGCGGTGACTGATACATAGACCTTATATAAAGCATCTGGGAACATGCAAGGGCATGTTGCTCCTTGTTGCTCCAATAGACTCTTGGGTTTTTACAGAGGATCAATTTTCCTGGAAGAGCAACTGGCATTTCCAGGCTCTGGATATCTTTTAATGTAACGTTTGTATTTATGTAATGTAAATGAATCCTGTTCACTTAGAACTGAAGTTAAGGAAACAGCAGCTAAACAGAGTGTTTCTGGCACAAAACTCAGCTAAGTCAACGTTCATGACAGAAAACTGAATCATAGCTAGTTAAATGGATAGATTCCACAGCATTCACCTGGAAATTCTTTACACCAAAGGGACATGGCCTTCACTGCTCTGAGTAATGTTGATGGGACGTTTTCAGATAGGCTTGGGCAAGCCTTCTGCTACTCAACTGATCCTCAGTACAAAGATATTATTCAGACCAGCATCTTGCTTAGTTTCCATCAGGACAAGATTACAGTCATGACTAATGTAGGCAGTCCCAGTGGATATATGTAGGAAGTTCTCTGTATAGTAGCTATTTTCATGGTCCTGAAGAAGAGGTCTGTGTAAGTCTGCAAGCATGTCTTTTTCATGTACGGAAATTAGGTGGATAAAAGATATTACCTCACCAGTCTTTCTATGGATATTACTGCATTTCTATGGAGATGAGAGTCACACAATTTGTATCATGCGTTCCATTGTCACCTTTGTCATGACAGACAGCTAATATGTAACTTCAGTTTCTTTGATGCATGATTCTGATACATCTGAATTGATATTCCTGACTGCAGTTTTGAAAGGCCAGACCCTCCAGTCCTTATTGATTCCATTCTGAGGCAATGAGGTCAATGGGAATTTTGACTAAACAAGGCATTCAGGATATGGCTCCTAGTAAACAAGCTTTTGTGCAGGAGTTACCGGCTGAGGAAGCTTACCGGGTAACAGCAGTACATTTGCCCTACAGAGATCACAAATCTAGACATACTTTTCTTTTTCTTTTACCAGAGCTGAAATTTATGGTTCACAACCTGTCAAGTTGTAACTCTCAAAATACCATACATGTACAATTTCAATTCCCTAGACACAATATATGCTAATTTTGACCTGCTCCTAGGTAGATCATACCAAGTGTCTTTCAATTAATATTTTCCAAGTTTTCCCATCTTCCTGTGTTTCCTGAATAATGATACATTTCCCTCGGTAATAGCAAAATTGCGGTGTCAAAGGTTCTTTTTCTACAGCTAAGCCCAGCACTACTAAATTCCTCATTTTTCAGTATGCCATTATATATCTTATATATAAAAATAAAAATGCATCTTCACTGGCCAAATATTCCCTGGGTTCTTCCTCTGAGATAAATTGACATCCATGTCTTAACCTATGAGCACTATTTCATCAGTCTCTGGAGTATATTAGCATGAAACCTAATGTTGATTATTCCAGGATCCCAGGAAATTACCAATCTATGATCCTGTCAACTATTTGTCTTATGATTTAAAGGGAGGGTTTTATTAATATGCAAAATATTGTAAATTTTCTTCTATATTCTGTAATATCTCTATATTTTAAACTACTGCATTCATAAAACTCACCAGAAATAAAATCAAAGAGAATATAAACATTCTCATAATTTGCAAACGCGTTATCCAGTTTGTGCTATAAACAGCAAGACACCTCATCAGGGAAAATTACTCAGAGTGATGCGATTTAATTTTTTTTTTTTACCATGGGCTCTATTCCCTATCATGAATACTATAGCTTGCTAAGCGTTAGACTGTGTCTTTAGGCATGCATAGCCTTTAGGACTGATATGTAAATTTCACAACTGAGCATGTAAGCCCTGAGGCACTGGGCCTCAGAGATGCACCTCAGAAGCACATCAATTTTTCCCCTGCTATCTCCACAGTCAATAGATGTAGAATTTTGCTGTTGGCCTGTTCCAGAAATAAATTGCTGAACACTCCTATGGTGCTACCACAGTTTCTCTGACTAGTGATAGAAATGGTCTGGCCCACGAAAGCTCATCATCTAATAAACCATCTTGTTAGTCTTTAAAGTGCTACATAGTCCTGGTTTTTGTTCTGACTAGTGAGTACATGGTGGGGGGAGTAGAGCAAGGTTCCTGTCATTCAAGACACCCATCTCCCCAACTCTGAGGCAGGAATAAGCCCATTTTACTCCTGTACACCCAGACCTAAGGTCCAGGAAGCCCACATGGGAATACCTGGGTAGTTCTCACGCCCATCTTGCATACTTGCATGCAAACATGCCATAGGTTCATAATAGACTTCAGTCCATCATAACTTCTTTCTCCGAATTAGGAGACAGTTGAAATTAACAATTTTTATTTAATGCAAGTTCTGTGTTGCTTTTAGGAAAAAAATGATATGTCTATGTAGAGTGATATTTCTCACACAGGGTATTATTTTGCATATTTGGGGTCACTTTACGACTTGTCTGGTATTTCTATGTTCTCAAAAAAGTGAAAATTCTTCCTATTGATATGAAGGAATATTTCAACCTTATTTCAAATACATAAAGAGACAACATATTTCTCTTATACTTACATGTGAAATATTTTTCATAGACATTCACTTTGGGAAATGAGCAATAATGAGCAATTTCTTGCAATCGTCATTATACATAGACACTATAGAAAATCTATGACCATGAGCTACTTTCAGCATTCCTGCTTAAATGCAAATAGATTTATATTTATATATAGTGATGGTTCAAAGGGTTTTTCAGACACCCATCCAATAAATAAATGCATAAATACATCTCAAGTTTCATCTACTCACTATTACTACTTTATGGAGCTAATGTACTGTTGGTTCAATTTTAGCTCTAAGCTTTTCCAAAGAGCTGAAAAACATGTATTAACAATCATCTTCTTGAATTTCCTTGCTCAGAAACAGGATATGAAACAAAGAAAATATTTCCCTTCTATGTACAGAAAGAGGAGAATATTCCCTAAAGTCTCATTCTCAAATTCTTCTATGAAAGCCTTATAAAAAGACTTAACTCTAGCAGTTATGGGTTTTTTCACCCACGCCTCTTCTTGAACACTTGCGAAGATTCTGCATGTACATTAAAATCCTAAAATCATAGAAGCATAATAAAAGCCAGAGAAAAATGGAATGCAAAATATCTATTAAATACTCCTCTAATCACTACTGAATGGTAATGATAGGCAACTGGGTCTACGTGCATATTACCATTCAATCATGTTCATAAATGTTCAGTTCTCCCCCCCCCCCCCTTTAATATGGGCTCTCTCAAAGTTTGGTTATTACAAACATATTTCAATACCACTAAACAAATTTCTACAGAGTTATTTAGTCATGAATCATACCCAAATACTACTCAATACATAAAGGAATATAAGTAACAGTGAAGACATTATTTTACATCCTTTTTTAATTTTTCTTTGAATTCTCCTGTGGTGTTAAAACTATTTCAGTTTCAGTCTGAAGCACATATCTCTAGATGGAATGAAAGTAAGAGACTTCTGATATTATTAATATATTTAAATCCTGTAAGTAGAATTTTTTTCAGGAAACACACTTAAAGATAACTGAATATTTAAGTGGTTGCTTCCAATTACAGATCCTTTTGGCCCAGGCCTCCACTGTCTACATCTACACAACGTGAGTGTAAATGGCATGTAAAAAGCTACCACATCTGAAATAGAGCATAGTCCTTTCTGATATAACATTTTGGACTAAAAGTCCTGTTCATGTCATGCACAAAGGTTCCCAAAGTAGTCAGTATACCTAACTGCATTAACAGGGGTGAGCAGGATTTAATCCTTTTTCTTGGTAAATTCTGTGTAATTGCATGTACTTCCATGGGAAGGGTAAACAGGGAAATAATAAGAGCTGACCAGGCCAATTCATTCAGTTGTAACCGCAGAAGCCACCTCCCTGGATGAAAGGAAAATAGTTCAAACTGAATTCTCTAGGGACCAAGGGTATGTCTTCACTACAAAGTTAATTCGAACTACTGGACGTTAGTTCGAATTAACTTTGATAGGCGCTACACTAGCGCTCCGCTAGTTCGAACTTAATTCGAACTAGCGGAGCGCTTAGTTCGAACTAGGTAAACCTCATTCTACGAGGACTAAGCCTAATTCTAACTTACTAGTTTGAATTAAGGGCTGTGTAGCCCCTTAAAATTCGAACTAGTGGGAGGCTAGCCCTCCCCAGCTTTCTCTCGTGGCCACTCTGGCCAACACCAGGGAAACTCTACTGCCCCCCTCCCGGCCCCGGACCTCTTAAAGGGGCATGGGCTGGCTACGGTGCCCGTGCCAGGTGCAAGCCTGCCAGCACCCAGCCAGCAGACCCTGCACCTGGCACGGATCGAGCCACCCACCCGATGCCCCCCAGCCCTCCCACTCTTCCCGGGACCAGGCTGGCGGCTCCCGGGAGCTTGCCTGGGACCACAAGAGGCGGGCACCCGCCTGGGCTAGTGTGGACATCGTGGACCTCGTCCATGACCTCCGCACTAGGCACAGGAAAGTGGCCGTCTAGGGCAGGAGAGCTGCCAGCCTGGCCACCCAGGAGCAGGTGTGCATGAAAATCAAGGTGGTCCACTGAGACCCCCAATCCTGAGCCCTGAGCTTACAAAGGCCGCACTGGGTCAGACCAAAGGTCCATCTAGCCCAGTAGCCTGTCTGCCGACAGCGGCCAACCCTAGGTACCCTGGAGGGGATGGACCGAAGACAGTGACCAAGCCATTTGTCTCGTGCCATCCCTCTCCAGCCTACCACAAACTTTGGCCAGGGACACCACTCCTATCCCCTGGCTAATACCACTCCATGGACCCAACCTCCATGACTTGATCTCACTTCTCTTTAAACTCTGTTCTAGTTCTAGCCTTCACTGCCTCCTGCAGCAAGGAGTTCCACAGGTTGACTATTTGCTTTGTGAAGAACAACTTTCTGTTACTAGTTTGAAGCCTGCTACCCATTCCTTTCCTTTGGTGTCCTCTAGTCCTTCTATTATGGGAACTAATGAAGAACTTTTCTTGATGCACCCTCTCCACCCCACTCATGCTTTTATAGACCTCTATCATATCCCCCCTCCATCTCCTCTTTTCTAAGCTGAAAAGTGCCAGTCTGTTTAGCCTCTCTTCGTATGGGACCTGTTCCAAACCCCTCATCATTGTAGTTGCCCTCCCCTCTCCCACCCTCTCTCTTCCCCTCTCCCACCTCCTTTTCCCAGTCTCCCCCAGTTTTGTTCAATAAAGAGAGATTCCATTTTTGAACACAATTGTCCTTTATTTTGTACATCAGGAAGGGGGGCTAGGGAAGGGTAAGTGGAAGGAGGTGAGGGAGGAATGGGGTACAAGCCCCCGATGGGGAGGACTGGGCTGGCTCTGCGGGCTTCTGGGGGTGGAAGTTCTCCTGCAGCCCCCCAATTGCTCCCTCTCCCCAGATGGCAGCCTGCGGCAAGTGCAGCTGGTCTGATGGCCAAGTGCTGTGATGTGCCCAGTGTGGGTACTCCGGGCAATCCAAGCCAGGACTGCTTTGCAAGCGGGGCACCCCTGAGAATTGTCTGTCCGGGGTGGGGGTCGGGTCCCTTTAAGGACAGCCCTCGGCTAGCCTGAGACAGCAGCTCCACGCCCTAAGTCCTCATCTGATGCCCTGCCGGCACTGCTTCCGGCCATCCCTAACCCCGGTTCAGGGTCCACTCTGTGTGGACATGCTAGTTCAAATTAGCAAAACGCTAATTCGAACTAGTTTTTTAGTTTGGATGCGTTAGTTCGAATTAGCTTAGTTCAAATTAACTAATTCGAACTAAGTTAGTTCGAATTAGCGCTGTAGTGTAGACATACCCCAATTGACAAAGAGAGGGGTTTTGGAAGGATAAATATTCTGGTTTTAAATTGGCTCATAATCTTCTTTCCAATGCATCAAATAAACAGTACCCTTTGTCCATAGAGGGCCCCTAGTCCATAAGGTAAGCTTGGAAGGAGTTAGTCTACTAAGGCCTCACAAACGTGGGGCTTGTTCTGAGCAGAAGCTGAGATGAACTTTTAACCCCAAGGAATCCCTTTGGAAAGGGATTTGAAGGTCTACTACTTCAAGAAATAATGTTAGCCCTCGGCTTTGATAAGCGTAGTACTGTAACATGCATATAAGCTGTATTGTTTTCAATATGCTTTCTCTATAACGCTTTTTTACTTAAAGAATAAATAGGCTTTCACAGGAAGTCATAAATAGTTATTTTAATACTAAAACATGATCTTATTACTAAAAATAAGATGCTGTGTCATAAAATTTCTTTTTGCATTAACAATTCTGCTAAGTAGTTCAGGTACAATATTAATAAAAAAACAACACTCTGCTTTACTTTTCAGACTCTTTTAGGAATAATGTTAAAGGGCATTACCATTTGCTTAATGTCACCAGAAAAATATTGTTCTTTTTTGACAGCACCATTCATACAGAATGGTTTTGTCAAGTGTACAAAACATTTTTGGGAATACAGAATGTGGGGCTTTTTAAAAAAAGTGACTCCACCTCAAATGTTTATTTTCATTCTTTCTACAAGTGCATGTGGAATCAGTGGAAGCCTATAGGATTCAATGATGTGGTTGTTTTCTTTATGGAATATTTATGAATACATGTAAATAATGCATTTGGGGGCATATAAAGATGCCATCACAAAAAGCAAATGGATTTAGTTCAGATTCTTTATTCACTATTTTTACTTGAAGCTGCTTGTTAAATAATTGAAAGTAGAGAAAAAACAATCATAAACTGAAATCTACACACACTATAACAATTGTAGTAAGCGAAGTACAAAATAGTTTATAGCTATTAGAAAGTCAATGACACCTACTTCAAAAAGCTGTCAATTTTCTTTCCTTAATAATGGAAAGAATATTACATATGCAGCATATGCTATTCCTAAAATAAATTATAATAAACCTGAAACATAAAATTGTTGATTCTAAAATGTTTATGCTTTAAAATATAATTAGACACACACTTTTTAAACAAGACTTTCTTAGAAATACACTTTATTCTGGCACTCAGGAAGAATAAAGGAAGAATGAAAAAGTGTATTTTTATACATAACCCTTGCAGTACTCAAAAAAACCCAAACCCTACACAAGTTATTGTTAGATGTTTGTCTCTTACGTGCCATTGTATTAATTAATGTATCCTCTAGTAAGGGAGGTTTTCTTTTTCAAATTCATAGAACAGAGACACAATAAACAAGAATCCTTGTAGTATCTCTGGGCCATATCTTCAGCCAGTGTAACTCAGTGTATCTCTACTGAAGTCAAGAGAGCTATGTGTATTTACATTAACTATCACTCTGGTCCTTTATATTGCTAAGCTGCCTTTCTCTTCTTTTAGAGCTCCATGCAAAACTGACTTGTTCCTGTTTATAAGGAATTATCCAATTAGCCCGTCATAAGACGGGATTTTCAGGTCCTCCTGAGCCATGTACGTCACTGCCCCTCCTGCCACGGGGGAGCCCAAATGGCCCCTCGCGCTGCTGGCTCCCCCGGCGGCCCGGCTGAGGGGCGCAGCACTCAGCTGAGCGCCATAGTGGGAGGGGAAGGGGGGGCGGTGACGTACACCGCCAGGCATGGACCCCATGCATGGACCCCAAACGGCCGCTTGCTGCTGCTTGCTCCCCCACCGAGGCCCAGCACGAGCACCGCTCAGCTGGGCCCCAGTGGGAGGGGAAGGGGGCGGGGCACTGACGTACACAGTCAGGGGGCGTGGCCATGTAAATCAGTGTAACAGACTCACAGACACTGGGCTACTATATATATGATGAGTTAAACTTCCTCCACAGTCCAAAAAAGTAAAATGATATCCCAGCAGAACCCCAAAATTGTGCATATAGGAAAATGGAGTGGTCATATAAATATGTTAGGATTGGAGCCCTTATCCTTCCTCACCCCATTCCACTACATAGTTTGTAAAACTATATTCTATTCTATTCTATATTTTAGAGTGAGAAAACTTAGGGGCAGAGACCCTGTTTTTATAGTTGTACAGTAAAATTCCTAACACACTTTTATTGCCTATGAAATAACAGCAAAAAAACATGAAACTACTTCTAATAATCATTATTTCAATTAATATATGCATATATATATGTGTGAGTACATATGAGGGGTAGATTGCACCTTTACATGTAGTCCTTAGTAATGATTATGCTTGGGTGACGAGATGTCTTGATTTTGTAGGGATAGCACCAATATTTGGGACTTTGTCTTGTATTGGTACCTACCACTCTCACTCCATCTCCCAATTTTTCACATTTTCTATCTGGTCATCCAACATTATGCATAATCTTCATGACTCTAGAAGTAGTCAGGGGACACACACTTCTAAGGCGCAGTTCCTTCTGTGTTCCCCCCTTGCTCCATGAGAATAACATTTTGCAGCTGGCTTCTAGCAGCAGCAAATGCCAACAACCTCCATCTTAAATCAGCTTTTTTGGCTACTCCACAGTGGGAAGGAACAAAGCCAGGAATTTTCCCAATTCATGCTCCTTCACATCTATCTGCTCTTGAGGAAGAGGAGGATAAGGGAAAGGAGGATTGAGTGTGCAGCTTACAGTAGCCAGATAGCCAGAGCAGCAGAGTAAGAGGAGAAGGAGGGACCATCTTATTGTCACTTCTCTGTTTGGAGACTGCATTTTTAATTAATAATCTAGCCCCTATAGCTCTATCCTGCAATGTATCACAGATGCAGCAGTCTGCCCACATTTTACATATCGCAGATTCAGGATTTTAGACTGCATATTCCTTAAGCTTGTAACATCTCACACAAAGATCAATGTAAATACGTTTATTTCACAGAAACTTTTCATTGCCTTTAGCTAATTTCACTAAAATTATCACTTATTTTTTCATCGTGTAAAATGTACCCATCAAAATACCTCTTGGAGGATAACATGCAAACAGAAAATTAATAAAGTAGATAGTACATAAAATACTTTTAAAATATGGAAGTAGAAGTATATGATGCTGAATAATTCTAATAGCAAAATATATTGATAATTATTGTAATCACTAAAACATGGTTTAAACTACAAAAGTTAAAATTAAAACTCTGACCAACAAGACCACAAAATGGAATTTCAGATTGTATGACCAGTTCTAACTGCATTTATTGACATCAGAAACATGCCATGGCACTAAAAGCTGAATTTTCTCTGTAATTAACTTCCTTGTGTTCTGTACTTCAGCACATGTGATATGCACTCACTCCTTCTTGATTAGATCCTTGGCCCTCAGAAGTGAATAGATTTTACTTGAGTGAATATTAAAGAGCTCCCTTCACTCTGAGAATCCTCCAGAAGACAAGAAGCTGTTATAAACAGCTCTGTATCTTCTCTCCCAGAAACACATGCACACATAGTATTCTGTTGCACAGAGGCAGTGAGGAGTATTGTCAGAATTCTCTGCTTCATTCTGGTGCACCGCAGTTGCTGAAACGTCCCCTTTAGAACCATTGTAGCTGGACACAACTTGAATACTTTGAAGCAGGTCAAGAAATATTGGAAGTTGTATCAGCTCCTAATCAGCTTCACACCCTATGCAGAGCAGAATTTATTTAGACTGTGTCACGGAAACCTGGTATGTGATAAGGATGAAATTTCAGTTTAAATGCCGAATTGTCTCATATTTCAGATATGGGGGTTTTGTGAATCAAGGGATAAAGGACCTCCATGAGCAGTCATCTGATTCTGAGCTTTTCACAGACCCCCTTGTTCCCTCACAGGATTGATCATTTAGCAAACCCATCACTCCTAAGGTGAACCCCCCAGATCCTACCCCAAAGCTGGAGAGGTATATCTCTGTGCTGGGTCAGGAATATTACTCCAGTCCCTAACAGCTGAGGTCTTCCATCAATATCTTATTGGACATCTATTTAGTCCCTTCTGGTATATTTAATGTCACTAAAGTTATTCTGGACCTCTATGGATGCTCTGAGATATGCCTTATTGCCAGTCTGAGCAAGGAAATAATATTTTACCCTGCCTCAGGTTCATAGGTGCAGCTGGATATTTTTTGACCTTCTCCTGACCATCCAGCCAACCAGAATTTAAGGCATATACGTGTGGCAGGTCTCATTAGGGTTGCCAACTCTGACTAAAGAGATTTTTTTTTTGCCAACATGATGTAATGTCATTTTCTTAAAATACTCTATTAAAATCTGTAGGCTTATTTTCAGTAGTCACTGAGAGATTGATGTCAATTCCAAGAGACCTCCAGCCAGGTCAGGGGGTGGCTATCCTAGGCCTACTTTCTGCCAGTACTAAGTGTAATCCACTGGTCAGTGCATTTTATGTTTCCATTTCTGTCTGTAAATGACAAAGAGGGTGAGCCTGTAGACACTCATGTTGCCAGCTCTAAAGATCTCTAATTCAATCCTAGGTGGATGGCCAAGATGGTGGATGTCACCAAACACAGGATTTCAGTTGAGCCGGAATTTGCTATGACTATTGGGAGGGGAGTCTTTGGCTTCATACTGAGCATGGATTGAGGCACTTTTCACGAGTGCCCAAATTCTTTATGTGAGGAAAGATCAGAATGTGAATTTTCTGTTTGTGGCTAAATTCCAGTATCTGAATACATGTGGTCAGTTAACTGGATTTCTCCCCATCATTGCAGAGATGGCTGCTAAGCAATTAAGAACCAGATTGGACAAATCGGTAATTAATGGCATTATTAGCAGGAAATGTTTCCATTCAAAATGTTTATAGACTTTAGAGTTCACTTCTTATTGATCTAATGATGATATGGACCACTTTTCATTTGGTATAATTTCAGCTGACAAGAATAAAAAGAAGAGTTCCACTATCATATTACACTAAGTGTCCATTTTCCTTTCATCAGTATTATATAAATGGACCAATAAAATATAGACATTCATGGCCATTTTTAAAGCTAAGTTTTGGGCCTGCAGTTTTATGGACACAAATAATTGTTGCTACATAAGATAATATTTAGATTCTTAACCATCTGACTGAACCTGTAAATTAAGTAGCTATCTTCTACATACATGCATTTGGACTGGAATTATTTGTAGCCACAAGACTGTGCTATATTGACTACAATAGGAATATTGACTTCAAGTGCACAATGGGAGCATAGGTGGTGCCCCCTTAAAAATTTGATCCTTAATGCAATCGGATTCTTAACATGCATTTGCATGTTAGTAATGGTTTCTCTAGAGCACCTATGTATGCTTTGAATACATAACATCAGTAGCATATATTGCATAGTATAGCTCCAGAATATCAATTGCATTTTAAAATTCCTATTGATTGGAAAGTAGTTATTTTCAGGGAATGTGAATTAGCTACTTTTTTAATCATCTCAAAATTTTGTTTTCATATTACAAAACTTAGTAATCTAATTCATGAACTACAAATACTTTAAGGAAAGTAGTTATATTTAAAAAGGAAAACAATATAAATACATCCTAAACAATGACGTTTTTATTTTACTTAAAAGAAACATCACTGGCAACATGATTTAGTTTCAAAACAACCAGGCTATGTCTACACTGGGCCACTTATTCTGGAAAAGCAGCCGCTTTTCCGGAATAACTTGCCAGCTGTCTACACTGGCCGCTTGCTTTTCCGGAAAAGCAATGACGATCTACTGTAAAATTGTCAGTGTTTTTCCGGAAAAACTATGCTGCTCCTGTTCAGGCAAAAGTCCTTTTCCGGAAAAACTATTCTGGAAAAGGCCCAGTGTAGACAGCACAGTAGTCTTTTCCGCAAAAAAGCCCCGATCGCGAAAATGACGATCAGGGCTTTTTTCCGGAAAAGTGCATCTACATTGGCCACGGACGCTTTTCCGGAAAAAGTGATTTTTCGGAAAAGCATCCTGCCAATGTAGACGCGCTTTTTCCGGAAATACTTATAACGGAAAACTGTTCCGTTTTAAGCATTTCCGGAAAAGGGTGCCAGTGTAGACGTAGCCCCAGTGTTCAGATAAGCTACCCCTAAATAGTATGTCCTGATTTTTAAAATGCCTTTAAATCCATTGTTATAAGGCATTTTCGCTCATCTCAAGATTTTAAAAGGGTTTTTTTGTAAAGCATCACCACCAGATATATTCATGCCCAGTTCTTTTCCTCTTTTCTTCTCTTGGCAAACATCTACCTGTTGCCTCTTTAGTTCCAGTTTTGCTGATAAATATAGTTTTGCAGAATCTGCCATCAAAATGTTTTCTTTCAGGTTATTGAACAGGCCTGAAGTTGTTAATTTTACATACTTTCAATATTTTCCCATATGAACACGTTACATTTTTGGAGTTCTAGTTCTGGTGTCTGTTATCTCTTTTCTCCCTTATTTGCCAGAACTCCTGGGAATATCATCAATAATACACCCAGAGTAATGTGCAGAGCTTCTCAAGCCATGTCACCTTGTTACTAAATGTCTCCAGCAAAAGGGAATATGGGTGTTAGGCCCCCAACACAGCCAACCTTCATCCACATAATCACGGTCCACTAGGCTATACCAACTCTGCCTTCATCTTGCAGATTTACTGCTGATTCACCACAGTACCACAGTCCTTTCAAAATGTTTCTCTGAGGTATCCAGAAACTACCCACTAGACAACTACAGAAATTCCAGATCCTCTGTTCCCAAAGAAACATCATATCATTCCTTGCCAGTTTTACTTTATGCCACCACTTCTTTTGTTATGCACAGCAGCTGAGTTCAATTAATGAAGGAAAAATTAAAATAAATATAAAAAAGTATATATAATATTCAAATAAAAACACTGTGAAAGATGAGAACAAAAGTTAACTATAAAATATCATAACACACTTTCTAGAGACTAAACTAACCAAGCCTTCTCATACTGCTTACAAGATAACTTTCTTTTCTAAGCATTTTCAACCACTGTGGATCAAACCAATAGGCACCCTGTTCTCACAGTGTGAAGGAATGTCAGGGTGTCTTTCTGCACCCCCACACACTAGACCTCTGATGTTCATCTCAAGATAGTGTCCCTCCTCCCTTTTCTTTCTGTGAGTTTCCTTATGATGGTGCCACTAGGTAACATAATCCTATCATATGACACACAATAGCCAATTGTTCACCACTATCATGCCTGGAGACACACTACTTTTGAGTTACCTGCTTTTAACTACAAACCTTGAGAACATTTTAAACCTATACACATAACTCCTCACATATTTTCCATATATGCTTTTCACAAAGATTATGATGACCATTGTGAAAAAGGATTTCATTAGACATTTTACATGATGTTATTTTGAGGAGCCCATGGGGTCTTTATACCCATATATGTCTCAGAGTCCACTGTCAGTTTTAATCAAAAGGGTCTTAGGGTAACATCAGGTGATTCCAAACATGCACTACAAAGAAAAAAACACACTGTATTATGAGAGAGGTAGTCCTCAGGCTCGCAAGAGAGAATAGGAACTCTTATCACATCTCTCCTAAACTAGTGCATCACAAGGGAAATATAGTTTAATGTTTTGTAAAACTCATTAAAAACATTCAGTGTCATGTAACAAACTCTGAAGAGTCAAAATGCTCTGACATGAAACTTCATTTTTTTCCCCAAAGAATTTTTAAAAAATGACAAAATGTTGTGGAAATCTGGATTTTCCTTTAGCAATTCTGCTAATTAGGGTCATGAATATTGAAAGGTCTAAAAGTTGTTCAGGATTCAAACATGTGTTCACAAATATTCCTTTGCAATATTCAATCACTTCTATTTTTAATGTGAAGTGCCTTAGGCTCCATTATAATCATTGCAATCTTTTATTAGAAGAAATTAAAAACCATAGTATTACTTGCCAGATTACATTCCAGACTTTTCATTCCAATCACAGATGAAAAAAATCATCATGTTCTCATTTAAAGGAATTTTAAAAATGTTAGTGTTTTCCTACCGTATTTTATTCAACCACAATACATTTACAAGTTGTGTTTCTACTTTGTACTTTTAAGACATTTGATGAATAATTGTGGCATTAAGGTGAGATTTCCAATTTAAAAAATGTATAAAAAGTAACCTTTATGACATTTAAGTAATAAAATATCTGCTTCCTGAAATTGATGATAAAAGCTAGCCCTCCCTAATGCAAAGATAATTCTGCTCCCTTTTTTTTCCCCGGCAGATGTTGCAACTATAAGTCATGAACTACTGAGAAATAATTTGGGAGTAGCGATAACATTGCTGTTGGACTCACATGGAAGATACCCTTATATTTAACAGCAAGAGAACAGTTGCTTTCAGAGCTTATAAACTGCCTCATCAACAACTCTCATCCCACTATCAAGTTTACTTACAATTCATCTACCCAGGGATTAATTTCCTTGACACAAAGTTTAGCTACAGTGGGCAGATATTGAAGTCTTGATCTACTGAATAAAAAAGAAGACAAACTGTAGGTTCAGAGAAAAATCAATGAATAATGTTTTAGAAAAACGCTATAATGAACCAACTGGATACTTTGTCCTTCAGAAGAATTCAAAACAAGTTTTTCCGTTTATTTTAACAGCTGCATTGATATAACAATCTTGAGCTCAACATCAGACACACTTAGCTTGAGACACCCCACCTGGAGAAGCGATGTGACTTTACATTTCCCTGCACTCTATGGTGCCTTTGACTGTAGGGCAGCTGGGAGGGATGCATCTGTTATGATGGCATCTACCTTATGTGCTGATGGATGGGAACAACTTTATAATTTGCCACTGGCTTTTTAGGAGTTTTCTGCAATGATACCATTGGGAGACAACTGGCTAAGATTTTCAAAGTTTTTCAGAGTCATTTAGGCTCCTAATGATGCAGATAAGCACTTCCTGGGATTTTCAAAGTGCCAAAGCAAGACAGAAATGTTTGAAAATCCTAGTGTGTACTTATCTGCATCTTTAGATTTGTATATAGCAATTTTCCCTCTGTTTCCCTCTTGCTCTACGGTGGAAGGAAGCTACTGCAAAGCACAGATTATTTCCAAACTCATGTCAGGCAATCTGAACCCACAGGTGCCAACTCCGTGGGTGCACAAGTACCCATGTCCTTCAGCCTTGCAGATCAGTGCGTCCTTTGCTCTGCCAATGCCTCCTGCTCATCACACATCTTCTGTTCAGTGGTATGCAGGAGGTCCGGGGGAAGGGAGATTCGTGGGGGGCAGAAAGAGACAGGGGAGGGGGCAGAACAGGTGAAAGGAGGAGGAGAAGGAGGAGGAGGACAAAGGCAGAAAAAGATAGGGTGGGAATTTGGAGGAAAACATGGAGTTGGATCTGGAGCCTGGGGCAGAGCAGGGGTCAAGCGCCTCTTAGAACTGAGGAAGTCAGGGACTCTGTCTGGACCTAAATGATTTAGGAAACAAAGTGTTTATCTACTCTCTGTGGCTTATTCTCAGCCTGAAGCCCAATTATCTATTAATAAATATAATCATGTCCACAACCACCAAGTGTAATGTCATGGTATATTCTCAAATAAACTAAGAGTAGCAGAAGCAAATGAGTGTTTAAAACATCTCTGTCCCCTCCCCACCCAAATATCTTATTGTTATATCGTCTTCATAACTGCCAGATGAAAATAAGCAGAATAGTCCATTAGTAGAATTTTCCCAGAAGTTTCTATAAAAATAACACCTCTGCCTTATGATGGCCTTAAACATTCAAGAGAATGCAAAGAACTGCACAGACATGAATTAGTTAGTTCATGAATCACCTGGCTTTAGAGACAGGGGTGGGATAATAAGGCATAGTTTGTGTGACGAGGAAGGTTAGCTTATTATCTTTAAAAGGCAATTCACTACAAAAGACAATTAGCCAGAGATACCCATCTTCTACAAGGTGCAGTGCAGAGAGGAGCAAATGAGCAAGAAAATGAATGCAAAGGGCTTCGATTCCCTGACAGTCACCAAGGGCTAGAGTGTGCTTTAATATTCAGCCATGAGTAATAGATAGCGTACAGTTGAAGGAAGAAATTGTGACTCAGAGAATTACAATTTCCCCTCTGTTTCCCTCTTGCTCTAGGGTGGAAGTAAGCTACTGCAAAGTGCAGATTATTTCCACACTCCTGTCAGGCAAGCTACTTTGTCCTGAGCATGGTGGAGAAACGGGAAGATGAGAAGGGTCCTGATCACTTTTTTCCCCTTGCCCCTGACACAATAACCAACTAGGAGGAGAGCAGAGCTATATTACACACCAGATCAAGTACTCCAAATCTCAATAGGGTAAGCAAGGAGATGGGGGGGGTGGGAGAGGGCAGGGTCCTAATTTCCCCTCAGGCACATAACACAGAAACCACGATATATCCCAAATCTGAAACCAAATTTCCAGTTCTCCCTGAAGATACCTAGGTTTCATCATTGAAAAGATATCAAAGACCTTTGCACATTCCTACTCATGTAGATTTTAAGATTACTTCCCCTCATACCACTCCCAATGAACTTTTTGCTAGAGAACAATCTGGCTCCATCCACATCTACAACTCTTCTCTTCAGCCACAATTTTAGCCTGTAGCTACTTATTTTCAGTGACAAAACTGAACAATTGAACAGTAACCAAACTACATCAAAGGGTGGGAGTACCTTAATGCTTTGTAGCCTTTTGTAGGCTTTTTTCAAGAGTGTTCCAACTATCTGAACACTGCAATGTGCCAAAATGTCCTCTGATGCTTTGTTTAAAAAAGTAATGCTCATGTTAGATTTGTTTAAAAATTACACTGGTTTTACAGCAGAAAACTTCCATGTTGACAGTGTAATGTGACTTTGAAGATCATCTCTTGGATTTATGCTTACTTTACTCACTGAAGGAATATGAAAACAAGACATTTAGTTTATGAAATCACATTGTGTGCCTCATTTCTGTTGCTAGACTCTTTTTGAAACCAGTCTTCAAGCATATTTTTCCAGCTTTTTTTTCTTAATTAGCCCCTTTTAGGAGCCAAATTTTAGGTACAAATGAATGCAATTTTCCTAAAATGGATAAATAAATCATGTTGCTATGGAAAAATGAGAGGTGCAGCAAAACCATCACACTTTCACCTCTTGAGGAGAATGTGTGCATTTGACATTTTATACCTCCCATGTGGCTTATCCTGAACCAATGTTCTTTAAATTACATTATATTTTTCAGTGAAAGATGTCTGGCAGGGCATATAGATGTATATCACTCATCATACAGAAAAGAGATATGAAATAAAATATTAAACATCAATAACTATTGTAACATATTTCACAGTAGACTTAAAAACATCTAGCCTAAAAATCTATGTGCCTATAAATCTAGAGATCACTAGAAACTATCCACAACATTAAAAATAGTCTGTCTTAATCCTAGCACAGGAGTGAGGGGATTCTAGCACTTTATCCCTCTATGCTAGGTAGCAGTGAAAGATTGGAACAGGCTCTGCAGAGCTGCTCTGTTCCTACCTCTCAGAGATGGAAAAAGGTGAGCTCAGGTTGGTCCTTTGCTCCATATCCTCACTGCAACAGCCAGCACAGTCACAACCCTGTATGAAATGGAAGAGGTGTTAATCTTACCTTAATAGTCTCCCAGCATCCTAACTGTTTTGATGCCTTCTTGATATCTGAAAAGAACATCTAAAGTACTCTTGTACAATACTGATAATATTACAGACAGACCTTGATGGCCTCATCCCTACCAGCTTCAAACACTTCTCCATTGTTCTCGTAAAATACTGAACGGCTGCTTTCTAAGACAAATTCTTTGGGCATATTTTCTCTCTCTTGATACCATAGAAGAGTCCTAACCAGATTCATGCTGGGACACTATTACTTTGGATTTTGGCTCATACGTCTCTTGAGGTACCTGCATATGCTGACTTGTCTTCTAGGCAGATCAGTACAATATCTTACCTTAGAGACAATCATGAGAACTATTGCTTCCCTAGGAAGAAAAAACAATGTAGCACCATAGGGTATGTCTACACAGCACAGTTAATTTAAAATAACAGCCCTTATATCGAATTAACTTTAATAGCATCTATACAGGCAAATCGCTATTTCGAAATAAAATCAAAATAGTGGGAAGCTTAATTCAAATTAGTTAAATCTCATTCTATGAGGAATAACACCAAAATCAAATTCAAAATAAGCGCTGTGTAGATGCTTATTTCGAAATAAGGGGCCCCCAGCCCTTCTCAGGGTGCCCTGATGACCACTCTGGGAAACCAGAGGGCCAGACCAGGAAAACTCTTCTGCTCCCCCAGCCCCAGAGCCCTTAAAGGGGTAGAGTGTGTTTGGCCACAGGGCCTGTGCCAGTTCCAGGTCTGCCAGCCCAGAGCACTCAGGTGCTGCCCCAACCCAGTTGCCAGCCAGCCCTCCACCACTCCCCAGGAGCAGTCTGCCAGTTCCCAGGAGCCTGCCAGAGTCTGGAAAAGGCAGGCACCTTTCTGGTCATAGAATCATAGAATAATAGGACTGGAAGGGACCTCGAGAGGTCATCGAGTCCAGCCCCCCGCCCTCAAGGCAGGACCAAGCTCCGTCTACACCATCCCTGACAGATGTCTATCTAACCTGTTCTTAAATATCTCCAGAGAGGGAGATTCCACCAGTGCAGAGATCATGGACCACATTGAGGTTTGGTGGGAATCCTCCAACACCCATGATCTCCACACTAGACACAGGAACACGGCCGTCTACAGATGGATGGCTGACAGCCTGGCCACCAAAGGCCACATGCACACCCAGGAGCAGGTGCGCCTGAAGATAAAAGAGCTGAGGCAGGCCTATGCCAGGGCCACAGAGGGAAGCTCCAAAACAGGAGCAGACCCAGACTCCTTTCTCTACTTTGAGGCCCTGGACCACATCTTGGGGGGCTGGACGGTCCGTGCCCCCCAAGTGGTCATCGACCCTAGGGCAGAGGGTCCTGACCAGGGCATGGAGCAGGCGGAGGAAGATGATGGCCAGGATTTGCAGGAGCCTGGAGAGAGTGTGGCACTCACCATAGACCCCCGAGGCATACCGCCAGTAATTTCACTGCTGTCTTCTGAGGCTGGGGAGGCCTTGACATGTGAGTGCCATCACTGTCCCCATATGCGGGGCGGCAGGGGCGGGGAGAGGGAGCCCAGGGGCCGCATGTGTGGGCCTTACTCACCATAGATCACGCAGCAACCTGTGCATGTGCCATGCCAGCCGGGGCATGTGACTCCGGCAGGCTGCCACACAGGGGCCCTGGTCCGTTACCCACACACATGTATGTATGAAGGCACATGACATGCTCTGTACCCCGGGGAGAGACACTGCACGATGCCCTCCCTCTACAATCCCCCTCTACACAGAGGCAGGCTACATCCTCCCCCCCACACCCGCACTATATACAGTACAGGGACATGGGTACAATCCTGGGCCAGCTCACACTCCTGGAGATAGCAGGACATAATGGTACGTAGACCTGCTGTCCTCACCTTGCAGAGGGGGGCTGGGCATCACCCACTGTGTCCCCAGGGAGAACTGACCACCAGTCTGATTTCTCCACAGCTGCACCAGCTGCAAGTGCAGGGCTCACCACCCTACCCAGGACATCCTCCCACACCCGGGCCAGCAGGTGCACCCGGAACCAGTAGGGATACCAGTGGCAGCACCTGGGGTTACTGCAAAGGCAGGTCCACAGCCAGGACCACTGGGTGCAGGAAGACTCCAGCTGTGGCAGGAGAGCTTGCAGGAGCTGCATGACTAGGTCAGTGCTATCCGTGACCACCTGCAGATCATGGCGCAGAGATTGCTGCCTGAAAGTGCTCCAGCCCCTGCTGCTGCTCCAGCTATCACTCCTTCTCCCACTCCTGCTCCCCTACCCACTTCCCCCCTGAGTATGCCAAGGCCCCCGCACCTGCAGTGCTGGGAGACAGGTAGGCCAGCAAGACCCCCAACCCTGACCTTCTCCTCCCCCTTCCTCCCCTTGATTCCCACTTCTAGCTCCCTGCTCCCAGGTTTCCCCTTCCCGTCTCCCACCCTCATCCCCCTCCTTCACCGCAGTTTGATGAATACACCGAGTCTTTTTTGGAAAGACATGTATTTTTATTTGACATCAGGAAGAGGGGTTAGGGAGGGGAAAGTGGAAGGACATGAGTGTGGAATAAGGCACAAGGCCCCAGTGGGGCACACCATGAAAACTTCACTCCTTCTCTGTCTGGAAGTTTTCCCACAGGGCCTCCCAGATACTGGTAGCCCCCCAATGGGCCTCCCGGATGGCAGCCATGCAGGGCTGTACATACAGGCCAGCCAAGTCGTCAGCCTCTGCTATCCAGGCTGGCAGGAAAGCCTCCCCATTCCACTCACACAAATTGTGCAGCACACAGCATGTCGCCACCACGTGCGGAATATTCCTCTCAGAGAGGTCGAGGCAGGTGAGGAGGCATCGAAATAAGGCCTTCAGCCGGCCAAAGGCCCCCTCCACCACAATGCAGGCCCTGCTGAGCCTGGCATTAAAGGCCTGCCGGGAGGGATTGAGGTGTCCCATGTAGGGCTTCATGAGCCAGCCCTGCAATCCTGGCCACCGTGGGCAGTCTGAAGTGCTGCTGGGACAGAACAAACCCTCCCATGGAGGGGACTTGCATTCCTTCCCTGCCTTTTCCCTGGGACAGCCTATCCACTCCTTGCCTCCTCCCACTTTCCTGGCACAATGGCCAGAGACTGCCATACCTGCATGAGCACCGCTCCAACGGTGGATCTCACCACACCGAACTGGTTCCCCATGGATTGGTAGCTGTCCGGCATGGAGAGCTTCCATAGGACGATGGCCACATGCTTCTGGAGGGGAATGGCGGGCCTCATGTGCATGTCCCATTGCCGCAGAGCAGAGGTGAGCCACACACAGAGCTCGAGAAAGGTGTCCTTCTTCATCCTGAAGTTCTGGGTCCACTGTTGGTCTCCCCAGCGCTCCAGGACAATGTGGTCCCACCAGTTGCTGCTGGTTTCCAGGCACCAGATGTGGCGGGGCACGCTGGCATCTGGCCGCTGCTCCTTCACTGCCCCAGGGGGGTCCGGAAGAGGACCTGGGGGTTGGGCTGCTGCAGATGGTGACAGGCAGTCTCCAGCACTTGCTGCCAGGCTTGCAGCAAAAGAAACAGCAGAATGCCCAGGGGTGGCTCTGGCTCCATGGTGCCGAGTGCTGTGGTGTCCTGAGTGAGGACAACCAAGCAGACAGAGAGAAAAATGCTTTGCTGTCCCTCAGTGAGGTAGGCAAACAAGCAGGGAAAGCTGAGAACTGGCTGTCCAGGGGGATCCCTTCAAGCACAAGCCTCAGAAAGCCTCAGACAGCAGCCGCACAAAGCAACTACTGACCTGATGCCCTGCCAGAACCAGTTTCAGCTGGCCTTAAATGCGATTCAGCATCCAATCAGTGTGGACGTGCTATTTCAAAATAGCTAAACGCTATTTCAAAATGCATTTTATGTGTAGATGCATTATATCAAAATAAGCTATTTCAAAATAATGCTGTACTGTAGACATACCCATAGAGACTAACCAAAATATATTTATAGGATCATGAGCTTTTGTGGGCAAAATTCACTTCCTCAGCTGACTTCAAGACATCTAAGCAGAAAAACAGGAGATTTTGTATGACTTCAAGGGACATCCCTATTGATGATTTGTCATTGGGACTGTTTATTTAGTTATTTATCTGGAAGGTAGCCCCACATTTACCTTCCTCCTGGGCAGAAATGAATATAGTGAAACCTCTCTAAAGTGATTGTCAAAGGACAAATTAAAATCAATTCCTAGTAGAGGTGGCTTTTAATGAAAGGTCAGACATACATTTTTTAAAACTGTTAACTAAGATTACCTCTGAGAGGTCTTCTAGGAAACATTTTCACTATAGTTTACCTAGGTACTGAGATATGAGACAAGCCTTTGGTTTCAGGATCACATGTATAAGCGTCTGGGGCCAGAATTTCAAACCTTCTCTAAAATATCCTTTACAGTCAGCTGTTTAGAAAAACTTCCCACCCTTTGGGGCTAACACTTAGGTTTATTGAGTTGCCCTAACTGCTACAGAAACCTATGATCAGCAGCAACATTTAAGGCCAGGCCCTTTTAGACCACATCCCCTTTCTGTATGGGGAATGTATGTCTCTTTACATAGAAATACCAAGAAAATCCTGATTTATATTTAAATGAACCAGGACCAAATGTTCTAAGAAAACTAAAATCCAGTGTGTCAGAACTGGGGCAATGAAAGCTTGAGAACACTTAAACCTGAACCAAACTGGCAAATAAATTTAACAGAAATTCAAAAAGCATTTTTTGTTTCAAACAACAGACATGCATGAAAGATTATCTTAATAAAGCAATGCCAGTATCTACTAACATGGTAAGTCTGTGGTGCCAGATTTATGGTTCCACTAAGCATGAACTTCGATTTCACTACTAATATGAGTTGGAGAGGGAGTACAACCTCATCCCACGAGGCATACCGGGGAGGTCGACAAATGCCTTTGATGTCGACTGCGGAGTGTCCAGACTACAGTGCTGAGCCAACAAACAGTTGATCGGCACAGTGCAGCAGCCATTTTAATTTAAATGAAGAGGCGATTATTTAAATCGCCGCTTCATTTTCCTATGCCGGGTAGCCTAATCTACATCCCTCTGTCTCCAGAGGCATGTAATCTAGACATACCCCATGTGTCCTCTCCTCAATGATAACTGAAATTAAAAAACCCTATAATAATAATTACTAGCTGCATGTCAATTTTGCTTGTTTCTGTCAAATTAAAGGTCTTGCTATAAGAAAAGTATGCTGGGAAAAGTTCCTATAAAAGAGTAATTTGTGGGAGTTTCACTTGTGAACAAACAGTCATAAAGGAGTTATGGATATCATGTCCCTCTAATAAAGCCTGAGATAATTTTAATATGACTCACCTGGTGTAATTTTAATCAGAGATCTCTTCAGAGAATTTTTAGCGGAAAAATACCCATTGTGAAGATAGTGGCCTAGGCATTTTTATCTAGAAAGTTAAGAATTCTTAGCAATGCTGGGCTCTATATTACACTTCCCAATACATAACTTCACAGTTCTGCTCAGTAAAATGTAAGCACAATGAAAATATTTATAGTTGTCTCTTGCAAGAAAAAATATTGCTTTAAGTAAGGATATCTACAGCATTTAATCAGAAAGTCATACATTGACAATTAAATTCTTATTTAATAAATCTTTACAGAAAATTATCACTTGGTTGAAGTGTGTACTGTGGGTTGCCATCTGGCATCATATGTAGAACTTTGAATTACTTGCCTAGGCTCTATGTCTCAACTCTGCCACTGATCTGTAGTATGGATTGAGCAAGTCACTTAACTTGCACCATGTGGGGTACATGTGAGGTTGCCACAGAATGCCAGCTTTGTTCTGTGTGTCAGCATGGAGGGTAGAATGACTAGCCTTTGTCAGTAATCCATTTTTCAGTGGTAAAAGTATTATAGTTTTGCTACTATAAGGCCTTGCTCTTAAAATCTGGCTTATTGGTGGGAAGCAAGGGCAAATAGCACCTCTGGAGCTCCATATAACACTGGCAGTGTCAACTAATAATGACACAAGAATAGGGAAGCTTCTTGCATGATCAGTACCCAGACAAATAAAGTTGTGTAATTCTATCAATTTTTACCATGGAAGCAGTACTTTTTAAATGGTATCTTTACATGACAAAATCAATTTAGCACATTGTCTGAAACCTTTTATAGTTTTGCCTGTTCTTTTTAAGGGACTTGAATAAAGAAAAAAAATGAGGTGTCACTCATAATGGACTTTTACGGTAATTAGTGTTTATAAATTCAGCTGAAGGCTGATAAGAGTTTTCGAAAACCTAGAAATTTCCAATATATGACATGAATGAAACCTATTGTTCAATTTCCTTCTATTTTGCCTACATTAATGAATCTGGTAATAGTTTTGGACCCCATGCCATTTTGTCATGTAGTTACAGCTTGTCCTTTCACAAAAGAAAATTAGAAAACTGCTGAGTGTTATAGATATTAATGGATGTTAGAAAAGTGTAATAAAAGGCTTCTTTTCTAAAGCCCTGCCAAGCTTGTATGTCATTATTCATGAATGACTAATGTATTCAAAGGGGAAGAGTGCTGATCTCCAAGGAAGCAGTGATGAGCAGTAAGAAGGAAGGGCAGAAAGAAAAAGCAGTTTGTCATGTGGGATCCTAATAGCAGGGCTGGTCTGATGAGTCATTTTAGCTGAAGTGAAAATTTATAGTTTTCTTGTATGTGATGGGCAGCTTATCCCTCAGGAAAAGGAGATACCTGAAATCCACAAGGCAGCCCTGACAAAAAATAAACAAAATCCAATATAAGCAGGATATACAAATAATAGGAATGGTTCATAATTTTCACCAGAAATGGGAGGGCTCTCCCATCTTTTTGACAAAGACTTAAAAGCAGAGTGTTTAAGAGTGAAGCCTTATAGTAGCAAAACTACTTTTTAAATGTAATTTACAAAGTAATTTATAATACACTTACAAATAAGAAATCTTATAATAAAACAAACTAAACTACAATTGTCAAAATAAATAAAGAATATTTTGTAATGTATTATCTGTGCAGAGCTTTATTGTTTTTGTTTAGTTATTCTGTAACTCATTAAATATATTTATTTGGAAATCAAAGACAGTTATTAGAATGAAACTGATTATTACCTATAGGTGTATCAGTGACTAAATAGTAACAACCATTGGATGTCCCCTTTGAGATTAAAATAGATGTTATTTTTTCCTGCCTCTCCTTGTGCTATAAAAAGTCAATAAGAATTAAAAGTCAAAAGAAAAAGCTAGAGTGTGCTGTTGAAATAAAAAGTTAAATATATAACAGTAATGTTTAAACTTTGTTTGCTCTAATGACTGATGTCTTTTTTGTTGTCTTCCAACTTCTATACTTCTCTGTTCAATATAAAAGCATCAGGAACAGATTCCAGATTCAGCATGGTCAATGGGAAACTTTTTACTAACTTCAAAAGCGTTCAGATTAGACAGATTAGATTCTGTGCTGGCCTTCTCACAGGAATTTCCCCTGTACAAAATAGAGATAATCTTCTATTTTGTGTGTCCTAAAAAAAAGGGGGGGGGAGGGGAAGTACTGCATCTATATGAAGTCAAAATTATCTATTTGATATAAACATCAAGGCTGCGTCTAGACTGGCATGATTTTGCACAAAAGTGGCCACTTTTGCACAAAATCTTGCCGCCTGTCTACACTGGCCATGAGTATTTGCGCAAGAACACTGACTTTGTAATGTACAAAATCAGTGGTTCTTGTGCAAATACTCCGACACGTCAGCTCGGGGATAAGCCCTCTTGCACAGGTATTCTTGTGCAAGAGGGCCAGTGTAGACAGGAACGTTAATTTCTTCCGCAAGAAAGCCCGATGGCTAAAATGGCCATGGGAGCTAAAATGGCCAAGAGAGCGTCTACACTGGCACGGATGCTTTTGCGCAAAAGCAAATCCTTTGCGCAAAGGCACATACCAGTATAGACGCTCTCTTGCACAAATACTTTTAACGGAAAAACTTTTCCGTTAAAAGTATTTGCGCAAAATCATGACAGTCTAGACACAGCCCAAATGAGTGAGCATGCACACATTTTTTTTTTAATCTGATGAACTAAGCAAGGCTTAATATAATAACATAAAAGCAACATGTACTTAGGAAAATGTACTATTCACTCATCTATTAAACTATAATGGCTTCTTTTAGATGATCCTGTTCTCTTTTTGGCTTCCACTTTCCCTTAATGGAAAGCTGGCCATTACAACAAGGAGGAAGGAAAGGGTTTATACAGCTGAAATTGAGTTGCCAAGGGCTGGATATATGATGCTTTCATTCAGTCTGACTGTTTCTTGTGCTTTCAGTACTCAGCTTTGGCATAATTGATTATTACCTATAGGTATATCAGTGATTAAATAGTAACAATTGGATGTCTCCTTTGAGATTAAAATACATGTTAATTTTTTCTGCCTCTCCTTGTGCTATAAAAATTCAATAAGAATTAAAAGTCAAAAGGAAAAAAATTCAATCCAAAATCATTTGTCTGTTGTCACGCTCTCCAGATTATTTCTTTTCCCAACAATCTTTACACACACACACACACACACACACACACAATCTATGACCACACACACACACAATCTATGACCAACAGAAAACATCAGGAGTGCTTTATACCGAGAGGGTCTGAGTTAACAGATATCAAGGGCAAGAGCACCATTTCAGGAGGGTGGGGGAGCAGCAGCCATGTGCTCCTGGACACAGCTAGCTTTTCATCCTATTCTCCAGATGCTAAGGGAGTGAGGGAAAAGCATTTGCATTCTGTGCATGCCTCTCGCACCTGGCTGGTGAAGGGAGTTCACCAGCCAGGTGTAAGAGGCATGCATGGAATGCAAGAACTTTCCCCTCACTCCCTTAGCATCTGGGGAACAGGATGAAAAGTAAGTGGCATCCCGGAACACACGGCTGCTGCCTCCCCCTACCCTCCCAAAATGGCAGCCTTGCTAAACAATCATGAATTAAAGATGATACAATGCATTAGTATTATTGCCTGGAAAAATGTGAAAGCCAAAATGGAATACGAATAGAATCACACAGAGACTATGCTCTTAAAATAGATGAAAGCTAAAATTAGCCACCAGAGAAATAGCTGGCTTCAGACACTTCCATCGTCAGCTCAGCCAGTCAATATTTCCACATGAATCACGGAATTAGGTGATGTATCTCTATATCACTAAGGCTATTATCAGCTCAAACCGACCAGAATAACACTTAAAGGAATCTGTTCTTCAATTGAACTTCTTTCATTAACTGGTCAGAAAAATCTAGATTGTTCCTTTACTGAAAAATGAAAGAAAAGGAAAACAAAAATGCCATTAGTGAAGTCATAAAAGGCACACGAGCCAATTACAAATATGCATAATGCTCAAGTTGACATGCTTTGCCAAATTCATATTCATACAGGGAAAGGTGTTTAAAGAAGTCTTTCAAATATAAACATAATAAAGCAAGCAAAAGGTTCATAAAGATTAATAAGGTGATCTAAAAATTACACTAATATAATGTAAAAAAGTCAATAATAGAAGTTTGATCTTTTAAATGTATTTGCTTTCTCCACTTCATACAGCTGCTTCTTTATTCTCCTTTGTATGTCTGCTTTTCACAAACATTGAAATTGAAAACTTTGACTGGCCATTTCTTTTTTTTCCTGAAATCAGGTTTCTAAAAACTGGACAGGTAAATTAAAAAGCTTCAAGGAGAGCCTTTTGAATACAAAACAAAGATTGACAGTTACTTTTACTCTAGGAATCTGCATTAAGGATGTTAAATATTGGTTAACTACTAGTCGAGTAGTCGATGGAATTTCCACTGACTACTCGACTAGTCGATAGGCACTTCCACATTTCTCTTTTGCAATATACAAGAGCTCCCAGTGGGGCTCTTGTACTTTTCAAAGGAGGAATGCGGAACTCTGCGTGCAGCCCAGGGCCAACAGGAAGTCCCTCTGAGTCCAGGCTGCACACAGGTGTGCCAGCTTTGAAATGTATGGGGGCTCTTGTGCATTTCAAAGTGGAAGCATCTTCATGGAGCCTGGGGTCAATGGAGGACTCAGAATCCTCCACTGACCCTGGGATCCATGCTGCGCTTCCACTTTGAAGTTCCACGTGGAGTTTGGAGTCACCTGGGGACTCCCCAGATGGCCACGGGTTCTGCACAGCATTTCTCCAGAACCTGGGGTCAGCTGGGGACTTCCCAGCTGATCCCGGTTTCCACAGAAATGCTGCACGGAGCCCAGGATCAGCTGGGGACTCCCCAGCTGACCCTGGACTCTATGCAGCACTGTCCCTTTGAAATGCCATGGCAGTGCTGCATAACTGAGCTAAAGATCAGCTGTGCAGCACTGCCCTTTTGAATGTCACCTCACTGTTTCAAAGTGTCAGCACCGCACTGCTGACCCTGGGCTCCATGCGCACTGCTTTGAAACACTGAGGTGGCGTTTTAAAGGGGAAGCACCGCACAGAGCCCGGGTACGGGCTCCACACGGCACTGCTGCTTTGAAGTACCCCCTTTTCCTGCCCCCCTTTGATGCCCCTATCTGATAGACTAGTCCTTAACATCCTTAATCTGCACCAGAATATGAATACTGCTATAGGACAACAAATAAGCAAAGAGCTGTGAATTATATGATAATGTTATCCTTCTGACTTCATAGGTAAGGCATTATTTAGTAAGACATTCAGAAGCAAGTTCCCAAATGCAGTAATAAAATTATCTTTCTGAGATCTCCATGAATGTGTAAATACTGTACCCAGGAGAAATGGTTGATGACTCGAATCAAGAGCAGAAGACTGGCATGTGATGTTCCTTTGGGAAGTTGTAAATTACATGCTCCTCTGAATATAAAAGTTTTACATTCCAACAGAGGCCTACACAAAATAATGATAAAATATAGGAATTTAGGTCTGACAAAGCCATCTGTCATCAGTGGGAGTATTTCCATTCATGTCAGTGGGTGCTAAGTAACTCTGTTAGGCCAGTTTTTTCCCTTAGTTACATCTCTGAGCTTAAGGGCAAAAGTCTCCCATTGCTTTCAAACACAAGGGAGGGCAAAAGGTGGCAGGAGTGTCACAAAACAATACAAATTTATTTTATGGCAGATCCATTGTCAGAGACTCCCCAGGAAAGTCTCTGAATCAATGCATCTCCCAGTTGGTTTTGTGCTACCTGCATTATGGCTGACCTACCTACTCTGTGGACTGGTTTAGCTGAGTTCAGGCTGTCTGGTGGAGTGGAAGTTGTGAGTGGATTCACAACCCAGGGTTCAAACTAGGTCCACTGCCAGCAGAAATTTTGATTAGGCCAGCTTACAACCTCTGTTGCTAGGTTCAGTGATCATCTTCAGTGTGGGAGCACATCTACTCAAAGCCGAGCCACTTGGTATACTGATTAAAGAACAAGATAATGAATGAAAAGAGTGTCAGTGTATTAATTTAATATAATGAGGATGACAACCAGGATTAGAGCTGGAAGTCCTGAGCTATGAGCAAGTGGAGGATTCTGTTCATTTTGTTTCATGTACAAGATGACCGACATTTCAAATGAGTGTGAAGTAGCAAACAAGTAGTGAACCAAGGGGAAATTATTTTGTATTAAATGAGTTAATAAAGATCTAGAATGGCAATGAGAAAGCAGAAACACTGACAACAAACAAAAGGCACTTTGGGGATGTCATTAAAGGTTATTTTTTAAAAAGCTGTGATTTTGTTAGTAGATATATGCATGGCATAAGCAGACTGGGACACTTGGGTGGGCCCAAGTTTAGGGTGGTTGGGCAATGATGGAGTGGAAGCCTTCGAGGCAACCTCTCCCTCTCTCCAGCCCAGTGGGGGGTGATATATGCTCTGGCCAGTGGCCCTGAAAAAATTGGGAGGGGAGCAAGAGTGCCAGGCAGGTGCAGAAGGCAGGTCCCTGACCCAGCTCCGTGGCTGGAGCACCAGATGGGCAGGGCAGACCAAAGCCTGTGCCCAACTCTGGACCTCAGCAGACACTTTGGGTGGGTGGAGCATAGCAAGTCCCCACAGCCCAGCCTCCTCTCCCCAGCTGCAGCACTGGAGCTGGGAAGCCTTCCTGCCTCACCCCCACTCCCTGAAAAAAATGCCAGATTGGCTGAGCATGACAAGTACTGGAGCAGGAGCAGAGCTGCAACAAGGCTGGGCCTGGGTGATAAATGGGTGGGCCACACTCAGGCCCATCCATAGCTATGCCTCTGATTTGAACTAATGGAACATTTGTATTTACATAACCTACAGTCCTGCTGATAGCACGATTGACAAATTTATATTACAGTTTTGTCACCTAATTTCTGTCACACCCAGAGTAGATTATGATAATGAGTATATTTAGACTCCAGGATGTGAATTATTTCCTTTACCAAAGATGTTCCAGCATGACAGAATCCCTAGAGGTACTATTTAGAGAAGTCACACTGCTGGTTAAAGCCAGAAGAACAGGTAGTATGTCTATTTACTATACAAAACTAACCATCATTACAGTATTGTTAATATCAGTGAATATCACATACTTTTGGTCAGAATGGGATTAGGATAGTTATTCATCACAACAAGGCTGTCACATAAATGATGCACTTTATAACCCTAAAAGCTGCTGCTCTGATGAAGTATAATACCAAATGCCATCACTTCAGGGATGTATTTCATCATGGCAATAGAACCCACACTAAAATACATCAAAGCAGTTGCAAGTGTAATCTATCCTCAAAGCAAGAGTTCTCCGTAATATGCTTCACGATAGTTCACTGTGTGTGTGTTCTTTCCCTATTTTCCTGATATGAATACTTGCTCTGAACTGCAAATAGACCTAAAACAAACTCACAGGTGGAATTTCTATTCACTGAGCACATATCTCTGATCAGAGCACTGCCGCTTCTTTGAAAACCATTTTCTTGATATGTGGTAATAATATTTTTCCTTTCCCTCTCCCATACCAACCTCCGTTCTCTCTCCCTCCCCCCAAGTTTTCAAACAGTGGATTCTATACCTTTATATTCCACAACTTACTCCTTAGTCCAATAATCTTCTACCTCTTGTCCTCTCAGGACTAATTATTTCATGTTCTCTCTAACCACTTCAGCCATCCTCTCTCCTCTAGCTCATTTCAGCAAAAGTCATGAGCCAAATTTGAATTTTGCTTCTCAAGCCCATAGTACTCATCTGTTGATGGCTATTTGATTACTTTTGTTAAATAAATTGTAGCTTCAGTTCAGATTCCAATGGACAGGTGTGAGCCTCACAACAGTGAAATGGGATGTGAACTGAAATGCCTGGTCATTGCATGACATGTGTCTCTAGGTCAGGACTGGTAAAATTTTGAGGTTGGCTCTTATTAACACTGATTTCAAATAAGAACATATAATTACCTCAAGTGCTGAGCTAAAAATGTCTATTTTGGGCCACACTATGTTCCATGTGAAGACCAGGACTTTAACAATGTTCAGTAAAGAACTAGATACATTCATGGAAGTTAGGTCCACCAATGCTTATTAGCCAAAATGGGTAGGAATGGTGGCCCTAGTCTCTGTCAGACGCTGGAAATGGGTGATAGGGGAGGGATCATAATAGGATGACCTGTTTCTGATCACTCCCTCTGGGGCATCTGGTATTGGCCACTGGTAGCAGACAGGATACTGAGCTGGATAGACCTTTGGCCTGATCCATTATGGCAGTTCTTATGCGTTCTTATGTTCTTAGTCCAGCTCCTTCATCTTTTTCACAGAAGAGAGATAGGACATGTCAAATGACAAATGGATCAAAGATTAAGGGTGGAGGGTACTGTCAGTTTCTCAGTTATTTACACCCAGACCCAGAAAAAAGATCTACTCCCTTCCTAGGTCACATATGGCCATCCATGTGGACTTCTAAGCAAGCTAAATAGTATGCTAAATAGGAGCCAGTGGTGTAAGTCTAAAATAACCCAAAAGGTAAAACCACCAGACCAGCTGTGGAGATGAGATAAGAAAAAAAAAAACAGTTATACGAATGAGTTCTCTAGCTTTTGAGCTTCAGAGTTCCTGATTGTAGATCCATCCATGCACTACATCTTGCTGTCACTGCCCCAGTCAGGAGACCTGTTTCATCTTGGGAGTCTGTATAGCCTAGGGTTGCCAGATGGTTTGACCAAAAATTACAAACACCCTTCCCCTCCCCCCCAAAAAAAATTCTGTTGAGAAAAAAAAAGGGAGACCAAAATTGTTGAGCAAAAAAAATTAAATAAATAAAAAAAAAATCAGCAAATCAGCATGACCCCTTTAAGAAGAGGTTTTTTTCCCAGCAGCCATCTCTTTTTTCTGCTCCAGCTTTGGGAAAAAGCCTCAGAGTGCACTTCTGTGAAAGAGGCCGCCATGGAATTGCATGGCATTTTTCAAGTGTTGAAAAGGATACCTCCTTCTCAGCAAACAAAGCAGCATCCATAGCTGATGAACCAAAGGTGGGCTTATACTACATGTGCAGACTATTCTGCGCTGGATAGAACCATTTACCTAACTCCACAGGGTTCAGATTTGAAGAAAAGATTGGTTAGAGACAAAAGCATGGGCAGTCATGTCTTAAGATTAAAGCAGGAGTCACTAGCCAGGAATCAGAGCCAAGAATCAGAACCAGAGTCAGGCTCAGAGCAAAAAGACCAAGTCAGGTTACCTAGAATGAGACAAGGCAGGAGCAAAATTGACTGCAAGACTGGGAATAGTCAAAAAACTACAGTAGCCAAGGGGAAATATTTTGAAAAGCCACTGAACTGGTGCTTCTGCTGGGTTTAAGAGTTAATCTGCTGATTCTTCCAACCAATCAAATGGCATAACCAATTAAGCAGCCTCCACCAGGCCAGCTGCACTTATTAGGTGCTAGGGATTAGTTCTGCTGCAGACCCTGTTTACTGACTGTATTTGGGGTACTATAGTTACAAGAAATAGAAAATCATCATTGAAAACAGGGAAGGCAACACATGTCTAGTTTTACAAAAGAAGGATCTTTAACAATTAAGTTCGTCAACAGATACAGTAACTACTAAAGATGCACATCTGTCTGGTGTGTTCCCTGAAGACTACAAACTACATCATAGACCGAAATGTCAGGAAAAAAATTGTGTAGAACTGTGTAGAAAGATCTCAAAAGGATATAGGAGTTAATCTACTGTGACATTTGCTGCTTTGAGGACATGGTGGAGATTTTAGCTACCATCCAATGTTTGCCACAAAAATTGAGTACATGATTGTGGAAGTAGTGTTCTCTTAGGACCAAAAGAAGTGGAAAATACATACTATAGAGGCATAGGTGCTAGGTAGGTTCCATTGGGACAAACCTATTTCTAATGAGGAAAGGATAAAGTTGCTAAATGTGCGGAACTTATCAACGAATAAACATTTGAGTATGTATGGGCTATAACCAGTATAATGGGATGAACCCGACAAAGGGGCATTCCCTAGAATGCAGGGAAGTGTTATTTTCATTTTACAGATAAGAAACTAAAGAACTGAGATTTATGTAACTTGCCCTGGGTCACCTAGGAAGTTTTTGATGGTCCTGGGAATTCAACTCATGTCTCCCAAATCCCAGACAAACACCCTAACCAATATTTCTGCAACTAGATCTTCCATGTATAACTGTGACAAGAAAGTAACATGTTTCTCCAATGACAATATTATTATAGAAAGTGTTATGTAAGGATAACAATCTACTGACTGCTTTACAGGCAAACGCATATCTCTTGTTAAGTCCAACAGCTCTGTTAACTTGTAATTCCAGCTTTACACTTTTACTAGTCGCAGCCAATTGTTTCCTATACATCAGTTTCTACTACTAAATTGACTGTGCTGAGCCCTCTAATCTGATTTTATCCCCCGATCTCTCGCGCAGAAATGAGAATTGTATGATTTAATTTTAATTTGCTTTTGATCTCTGGCCTTTTGCCAAGGGGTTAACAGCAGCAGGAAGAGCTGGGTACAAATTGCTATAGGTCCCTCTTAAAACTAAAACTTATTTGGCCTTATATGGGAAAACCAAATACCTCCCTTGAGCACACTGAATAGGAAAAACTTCACGAACACTGAGTCTGTAAAAGAAAAATAAAACTTTAGTAAGGGAACACAGCATTAACTTGGGAAAATACAGCATCTGTACATCAAAAGGACTGATATGGAAAACACTCCCAACAGTAACTTTGGCAGTGGACCATTGAATCATTTCTTCACCTGCTAGAGAAAATATCCACAAGGCAAATGTCCCTTTTCCACATCACTTCACTCTTCTCCATCCTCTAAACTCCACTCACAGTTTGTTGTCGGTAGGTAGTCACCAAGTCCTGAGATGCACTCATGCAAACCTGTCTCTAGTCCCCTGGGAAATGCTGTCTGGTTCTATCCTGAGGCTCAACCACCTAACCCAGCTAAAGTGATTGCTGCTTTACTTAACCATTTGCTGACTTATCTAGATGGAAGACTGCACCCTAGCTCAGGAGAGTACAAAACCATGTTATAAGGCTTTAATGAGTATTAATGAAGAATAGTGATAGAAATGTAGCCGTGTTAGTCTGGTGTAGCTGAAACAAAATACAGGACTATGTAGCACTTTAAAGACTAACAGGATGGTTTATTAAATGATGAGCTTTCGTGGGCCAGAGGTGGGTCTAGCCCACGAAAGCTCATCCTCTAATAAACCATCTTGTTAGTCTTTAAAGTGCTACATAGTCCTGTATTTTATTAATGAAGAAGTGTGCTTCAGTATGTTAACAGGGACTCTATTCAAGTGGACTCTATTCCCAGCTCTGCCACTGACCTTCCAAATGGGCTTAAACAAGTCACTTTATCTCTCTGCGCTTCTGTTTGCTCCTCTCCCTTTGGTATTTGACTGTGTAGATAATAGGTTCCTCCAGGCAGGGATAGTCTTTTGCTGAGTTTGACCTGGAGCTGGTCAGAATTTTTCAAAGACCATTTGTTTGTTAGAAAATGCCACTTCATCAAAACTGAAACATTTCAGGGAGCCACTTTGATTCTAATTATGTTGTAATGGAAACGGGGCAGGGTTTATAATGAAACCCTTCCTGTCTCACAGATTTTGAAATATGTCCAGTTCTACCAGCTTCTCCACTTGGCCCCTTCTTGTTGGGCTGGCAAGTAGTTGAAAGAGTTGAAACCCTGGAACCCAAGCTCAGAAGCTCACTGCTCAGCTGTGGTTGGTACATGCCTAACTCTCCTTGAGCGGCATGAGGCAAGATGGGGACCTATAAGCCCTGGGGACAATGACTCCCAGACTCCCAGGCTTGTGTTCCTCTGCAGTCCAGGCTTCCAGCGTCCCTAGCTCTAGACTATCCTGCCAGGTGGGTGGGCCCAAAGTTGGGGCTTCATTCCCTGTCATGACAATTTTTGAAATTTTGGGGGGTTGTTCCAAATCAGAGCAAAACCAAATTTCAGAATATTAACATCTTATCTTAAACAGAATGACCACTATCTACACAGTTTGAGCTTGCATGGTGACCATTACAGGCGTACTGTTTAAAAGAGTTGTCTGAATAAATGCCATTTGTTAATAGATACGTATTCTGGTAGATGGTCCTCAATAATATACAGCTTTATTCATGTGCTTGTAGGATTAACAAAATTTGTAGTGTACTGCAGCTCTTTACATGCATCTCTTAACATCACTTACTACAATGGGACCTCGGTCTTAGTTTGGGCCTCAAAAGGTATGTCTACGCAGTCTGTGGAAGTGAACCTCCCATAGCCTATGCTGACATATGTGAGCTATCAGGGCTCTCACTAGTGTTTAAAAGAGCCCATTGCAATCCAAAGGCTTTCGAGTCTGATCTCCAGCCTGAACTGTAATTTTAATGTGCTTCCTAAAGAGCAAACAGGTTTGGAGACTTGCTTCTGTGGTCTGTGTAGACATACTCTATGTGCGACTGTAATGCCATTAACTAACATCACCATGTACTGTGTTTACATAATTTCTTTGAATAATTTAGTCATTAGACAATATATTTATATTTTAAAATGTTGTTAGATATTACAATAATTGGAAAACCCACTAACAATTTTTGCAACATGTGGCAGATTTAGCAAAATGGATTGGTCAGGGGAAAAAAGACTAAAACCATAGCTTTTTAAAATATTATGAAGCTGTATGAAGATAAATAATCACAAATGTTTTACTATCATATAAAAGTGACATAACAGTCTAGCATTTTCAGTGTAGAAATTTCAGCTTCTTAAATTTTCTTAAGAACAGAAAAGAGAAAGAAAGAAAGAAAGAAAGAAAGAAAGAAAGAAAGAAAGAAAGAAAGAAAGAAAGAAAGAAAGAAAGAAAGAAAGAAAGAAAGAAAGAAAGAAAGAAAGAAAGAAAGAAAGAAAATCACTAGTTCCTGCAGTACCTTGAATTTAAAATTATTATTTCAGTGTTATAATTCAGCTTTATATTTGAATACATCAAAAAGAATATTTTTGAGATGATTTATGTCATACTGGCAATTTTAATAAAGTATAAAAAGTTGATTACAAATGTGTTCTAATTTAAAATGTATTCATGCATTTCAGAAGAATAATGAGATGCCAAGGCATCACATTAAGATCGATAATATATTAATGCCTTTAATTAAGTTTTTTATATACAAAGGAGACCTTTTTGAATTTTAATTGTAAATTTGTGTTGTTTTTCTGCACTTCAATAAAAGGAATAAAGTAGCTTTGATAATATGCATTTTGTGGTTTTCATTTAGATTTATTTCCAAAACTGATGATTTTTACTTGTTTAGTGAATTAACATTTCTCAGAATTAAGTATATTTTTCTAGTTTCTCATCAGATAAAAATAAATAAAACCAAGAAATGTCTATTCTTAAGACAGCCTAACTTCCAGACAAACTTTTCTTCCCAATATGTTAAATAATGCAGTTCACTGAACAATCTGGCTCCAATCTAGCAAAGCATTTAAGCACAGGAACAGCTTGACTTGAAATCAGTGGAACTATTCACATGCTTAAAATTAATCACCATAAGTTTTTGATGGTTGGGGACAGATTCCTCAGCATCTGACAGAACTGAGTGAGTCCAATATGAATTCAAAATACATGTAACTTAAACCATAAATTTGCTTTAAAATATAATTGGGGCAATCTGGCTTGTAGGTCATAAGGTTTGGTGAGAGGATGACAGAGCTTCCCTTGTCCCTCATATCTTTGCATAAGAGTAGAAAAGGATAGGGAACTAATATTCTCTTATGTTCTGTAAGTTCCAAAGCCTAAAGGAACGCCTCAGGCTCATGTATATAGGCTGCTTTGGCAGCAGGCTCTGGGCATGTGGATGAGAAATGCCTGTGGTTTTGTGTTGGGGTTTGTTTGGTTTATTTGAAGCAACAATAAGGAGCTTTGTGAAGCATGGTGCATTGTCCAGGCAGCCTGGAGCCCCTCGCACCACCATGCCCTCTGCTGCCTGCCAACAGCGCTTAGCGATCCTTTATGCAGACACAGTGCTCCACTGGCCCCATTCCTTTGCCTTCCCCCTCCCCCAATATCCAATTAGTAAAGCCAGGATATACATATACTTAGATAATTATATATTAATATAAGTTGGAATAAGATAGTACATTGAATAGGGGAAATTAAAATGAAAATAATTTTGTTTTAAATATAACAATTATGAAATTAAATGAAATAAAATTCCTACACAGAAACAAACCAGAGAAGTAATTAGGAGAAAAGAAATTATGAAATTAATAAATAATTCGGCAGCTGTGAGATAGCTTTCAACATAGGAAAAAGGCAATCCAGTCCTGAATACTACTTACAAATCATAAACGATAGATAATTTTCTAGGCAAATGTGAGAAGGGCCTTGTTGATTTAATTGTCTTAACTGTGTTGTGATCATTTACTTTCCTCTGTGAGTGATGGAAAAGAACAAAAGAAACATACATAGCGATATAAAAAGAAATGTTAGTACATGAAATATTAAGGAAAAGAAGAGCCAAATAATTAAATACTAAATAATGAGGAATTGTGGCACGAACTCACACTTCCCTCATAATCAAGTGCTAACCAAACCAAAATCCCAATTATTTAATGTAATTTCAAGTTCTGAAAAAATGTATGGGTTTAAGAGTCAAGAGAACCCTTGCTTTAATCCCTGCAGTAACAGTGACCCATTGTGTCGTTTTACCATTCTTTTTCAGTTTCTTCAGCTATAAAACAGGGATAATAATGTTTGCTCACCTATTTCACAGAAAAGGTGTTGAAAGGATTTGTTAATATCTATGCAGTACTTTGAACTGGTAAAAATACAAAGCTGACCAAAGAAGAAAGTTGATCCATTGTGCCATTCACACTTTAAGAGTTCCACAGAAGGATTTTAGTGATTTAATTGTCACTGTAACAAAAATTCCATAAAACACAAAAACATGCCTAAGTTTATGTGCAACCCATTAAAAAAAACGTGCTCCCATAAACTAGTGCAGATAAAGTGTACCATGGCCATTGTAAGATGAGGGTCCTCAGCACCTTTGATGGCTATGGCAAGTGAGAGGAAATACAGCACAGTTCAGTACTTCCCTAAATTCATACAATTGTAAATATTTAATTATATTTTAACTGTTGAATTGGTGTGATGATTAAACACTTAAGATGTGCTCAGTGTAAAGAATAAAACTTAATATCTTGACTGAATAAAAACTGAAAGGATGTTGTCTATTTCATTTAATAAACAGTTCAGTACATTGGCTGCATCTAGACTGGCATGATTTTCCGCAAATGCTTTTAACAGAAAAGTTTTTCCGTTAAAAGCATTTGTGGAAAAGAGTGTCTAGATTGGCACGGACGCTTTTGCGCAAAAGCACTTTTTGCGGAAAAGCGTCTGTGCCAATCTAGACGCGGTTTTGCACAAGAAAGCCCTGATCGCCATTTTCACTATCGGGGCTTTTTTGCACAAAACGGTTCTCAGTTGTCTACACTGGCGTTCTTGCACAAAAGCATTTGCGCAAGAGGGCTTTTTCCCGAATGGGAGAGTCATTGTATTTGCAGAAGAACACTGACAATCTTACATTAGATCATCAGTGTTCTTGCGCAAATTCAAAGCGGCCAGTGTAGACAGCTGGCAAGTTTTTCTGCAAAAGTGGCCACTTTTGTGGAAAATCATGCCAGTCTAGACGCAGCCAAATTATGTTCTTTCAATTGATTCTGAATAATTCAACTTCTGGCTTTTGTCCCATTTGGAATTCTATTAGGGGATGGAAAATGGGAACTGTGCAATGACAGATGGATCTGAGCAGAAAGCAATTGAAGAAACCCAAATAGTTTTGTACAAGTCATATGGCATTGAAAGACATAAGACAACCGGAACAAATTATTCTTGATGTGACAATATGAGGCACCAAGTGTAGATGATAATGAAAGACACCTGTAAAAAATAGTGCCACACTGGGCAGCTGATGAAATTTAAAGATAAGGTAATACTTTCACAACAACTCCCATAACTTCTGAAAGGGGTTTAGCTCCAAATATCATAGGCCTGTTTATGTGGCTTAGAAAACATTAGTACATATTTACTTTTTAACTGGAAAAAAGTCCAACTATATGAAAATCCCTTCTGTAATTTAAAACTAAATTCCTAGCCCTTGTGGTCACAGAAAAAAAAAGAAAAAAACCCTTGAAAATCAAAGGACACATAAAAAGGACCTCAACATTTATTATTTTTTAAAATTATGCTTTTAATCCACTCTTGTGATTTTCAGGGGACTGACTCATAATACAGTAGCTAAATGCATGAAGATGGCAATTCAGTGGTAATTAAAGCACACAAAAAAGTGCTTTCAAAATGTGTGGACAGTGACTCTGGAACTCCTCACTTGAATTGGAATATTATTCTGGCATGTCAATGTCAGACCTTTCATAATAAATGCTTGTGTCTATTCAGAGCTCATTTGAAGTAGGATATTAGGATTGCTGCTATTACTTTTTTAAGCTTTGATTTGGTGTAGCATTCTAAAATTGCTGCCTGATTATATATCTAATATTATGTGATATAAAATCCTAATCCTTTACCTTTCAATAAAAGGAGGAAATTAAATCCAGACTAACTAACATGGGTAAGGTGAAAAATCCAGTGCTAATGCCATCATAATAGAAACCTTGAATAACTGTGTCATTTAGAATACAGTCAAAGATTAGCAATATTTTTCTAAGGAGGTGTTAAACTTTATAATAGCAACACTAGAGACAATGTTGCAGAAAACTAATAACTGTAGCTCACAATTCTAGGATGAAAGTCTACAATAATACCAAGGAAGTGAGGATGTAAGAGTGGTTGACCAGGCAATCAAATACTTTTTCAGTAAGCACAAAAAACTTCTTATGAAAATTGGACAGATAGCATGACAAGTCAATAAATTATATAGGCACATGCAAAAAATAATGTCTATACCTAAAATGTAAAATTGAAATATATCTTTTGCAGAATGGGGGGAAGGTAAGGAAACTACAATGGCATGGAGTCCATAATCTCTGAGGGTATGTCTACATTACAAAGTTAATTCGAAATAACAGCAGTTATTTCAAATTAACTTTAATAGCATCTACACAGGCAAACCTCTATTTCGAAATAAATTTGAAATAGTGGAGCCCTTATTTCGAATTTGATAAACCTCATTCTATGAGGAGTCACGCCAAATTTGAAATATCTATTTCAATAGATAAGCATTTGCATTATCGGATAGTCAACTAGTCCTTGACATTCCTAGACTACATAGTAACTTAGGGTATGTCTAGACTACATGCCTCTGTTGGCAGATGCATGTAAAATAGGCTACTCGACAAAGTCAATTAAGCCAGGATTTAAATATCCCCAGCTTCCTTAAAATAAAAATGGCTGCTGCGCTGTGCTGACTCAGCTGTTCTTCGGCACAGCGAGTGAGTCAAGACACGGATCGGTCAACAAGGGAAGCCTTTGTTGACCGCTCCTGTAAACCGCGCTTCATGAGGCATAAGGGAGCGGTTGACAAAGGCTTCCCCTGTTGACCAATCCGCGTCTTGACTGCCTCACTGTGCCGACAATCAGCTGAGCCGGCACAGTGCGGCGGCCATTTTTATTTTAATGAAGCCAGCGATATTTAAATCCATTGACAAAGATAATTTCGAAAGAGCCTCTTTCGAAAGAGAGCGTCTAGACTGCACGTTGAACTTTCGAAAAAGCGGCTTGCTTTTTCAAAAGAAAGCATCCAGTGAGTCTGGATGCTCTCTTTCGAAGAAGCCCTATTTACATTGAAGAACGCCTTCTTTCGAAAGAGGAACTTTCGAAAGAAGGCGTTCTTCCTCGTGAAATGAGGTTTACCGCCATCGAAAGAAAAGCCGCGTTCTTTCGATTTAATTTCGAAAGAACGCGGCTTGAGTCTGGACGCAGGTGAGGTTTTTTCGAAAAAAGGCTACTTTTTTCGAAAAAACCCCTGAGTCTGGACACAGCCTGTGTCACTATGCAGACAAACCCTAGGAAAGAAAGACCATGATAGCTTACATACCAATGAGTGAATCTGTATATATACAGTATCATGAGCTTTTGTGGGCAAAACCCACTTCCTCAGATGAGTTTGAGTGTAGAAAAAAATGGTGACCCTCAGAATATATAACAGAAAACAAAGGGAGAATGGAAAGAAAAAAAAGCTGTCAGTTGTAGTGCCGGTGATAACGAAGATATCTGCATGGGCTGGAAGTATTCCCATACTTAGCTTTTGATGTCAATGGGGTGTTGAATTTTAGGAAAGCAGGTTTTATAATGGGTCATTCAGTTCAGGTCTTTGCTCAGGCCTAGGGAAACAATCAAATTTGCATATGAAGGTCTCTGTATATGGTTTTGTTAGTTTTTAATGGTACATCTCCACAGTAGGGCTAAAGTTGAATTAAGCTATGCAACTTAAGCTATGTAATTGACGTAGCTGAAGTCAAAATAGCTTAACTCAGCTTTTGACATAGTCTACAGAGCAGAAATTTGAAGGAAGAACACTATTCCTTTGACTTTCCTTACTCTGTATGAAATAAGGGTTACCATGAGTTGGAGGAAGAAGTCCTCCAGTTTAACTTTATTTCAAAATAATGGCTTGTAGTGTAAAAGTGTACTACGATATTTCAAAATAACATCACTTATTCTGAAATACTGATGCTCTGTAGATGTACCCTAAGGTGCCACAGGACCTCATTGTTTTTAAAGTTATAGACTAACAAAGCTAGCCCTCTGAGACTTTTAGACCACTTTGCAGTAGACTTTGACAGATATATTTTTAAGAATGGCAGTACCTTGTTTTCCTGCATGACATGTTGTGCTGGAATTTCACTTGTTATATTCATTAGATAATACAAAATATCCATTGTATGATATCTTGATCTTTGTCAAAACTTCTCTTTTTTCATACTCTCTGCTTCTTTTGTAAGCACAACATAAACTTTATTGATAGTCAACAATAGACAATTTTAGTTAAATGAGAAGAGGAACATTAAAATTAGTATTTGCAAATCAAACTTCCAGGAATATTGTTCTGATAATACCAGATTATGGAAATGGAACCTTTTTGTGCTTTTGCATACATCCCATCGCAAAATAAATAAAACAATTATTGTAATAAGATCCCTGCTAATATAGAGACCTACAGTTAAAATACAGGAACACTATTAGTCATACATTTGTTTAAATTAATGTAACAAAACACATTATTTAAAACTAAAAATTTCCAGCTACATAGCATAGATTTTGGTATAAACTAAGAAGGAAGCTCTGATTCAAAACCTCAACAGTGGTAAACTTCAACCGAGTATGAGAGTTGTGGATTGTTTCCCCAATAATGAAACTGTAGTTTACATTTTCTCAAGAAATGCATTTCTTATTGCATGTCTATCCTTTTAACCACTTGAGAACACTTTCTATTTTTTGTTTATTTCTCACAGGTGTGGCCAACCTTTACACTTAAAGGATTTGATGGCGAGAGATGCTGAGTTAGATCTCGGAGGTGCTGTGCATCCTTAGCTCCAAGGGTATGTCTACACTGCCACCCTAGTTCGAACTAGGGTGGCTAATGTAGACATTCGAACTTGCAAATGAAGCCCAGGATTTAAATATCCTGGGCTTCATTTGCATGTTCCCAGGCACCGCCATTTTTAAATGCCCCGTAGTTCGAACTACCTGCCTGCGGCTATACGCGGCACGGACTAGGTAGTTCAGATTAAAGCTCCTAATTCGAACTACCGTTACTCCTTATTGCAGTAGAAAAGATTTCAATCTTCAGTGGTCACAAAAGGCTGAAAATACACTGTAGCATTGTTACTCTGATAGAATTTTCTTTTGGATAAATAAATGATCATAGTACACAAACTTCATGAGTGTGAAAGACCATAAACTAGGTGAAATGCACAGACCAGAAAGACATTTCATTCTCTCATGTCTGTAGGTTAAGCAATGACAACATCAGTGCAGAAAAGGTGAAAAACCCCAATCTCAGCATTGACAGAATGCATCACTCTGGTCAGGACTAACTGCTGTTGCATGACAATCTTCCAACCATATGCAGAGTGAATTCAAATACCATAATAGCAACAGAGGTAGGTACAAAGCTAATCTTATGCACTGTAGTGAAAAACTGAAGACAGCAGGAAACCAGTGACCCAATATAGTAGCCATCACCATCTAGACAATGGTTGCATTGTCTTTTTCATGATTTGACAAGGTCTGAAATTCCTGGAGACCATATACTTTAAAAAAAATATTACTGCTTTCTAAGTTTAATACCATTATTCATTCTCATGTATGTGAACCCTGAAGTTTCTCAGTGAACTGGTCCCCAAAATGTTCTTTCTACAAAAAATGACTTTGCAAAGTCAATCTTCACAAGGCTGCTGAACATTGGGTATTCGTTTCCCTTAGCATTTGGTTATGAAACATTATGAAAGCCTTATCAGAGGGTCATGTGATGAATTCACAAATCACTAGTGTTCTGTGCTTAGCCCCATTGTGATATAACCTAATATGACACAAAGGAGCCCATTTCCCAGGGGGGAAATGATACATTACTGTCAGATTGTCCATATCTTTCTTAAAAAAAGAAACTGACAGATTGCACTTTGGGGCAGGGTGAATTGCTAAAGATACAAACACTATCATCAATGCTGAAGAAGATTAAATTAGCAGTGGTTAGGTATAAAAGGCTAAGGTTTTGTTCCAAAAAACATTTAAAAGGTCTGATATTTATTCAAAGCTGTACAAGTGGCCTAGAAATTGCATGAAAAAGGTATTCTTCACAGCAATTGTACTTCCTTTATAGAAACCCTACAAGAGTAGCACTTATTGCATTGTTTTGTCACTTCTGTTTCCAGTGATATCTAAAAAACAGAAATGGAAACATATTTAGAGTTAGTGTAAGTCCTATAGCAGTGCCATTTCACTTCCTCAATTTTTTAAAGGGTGAATTTTCAGTCTAGCTAAGTTCCTATTTTATCTGATTTATTTAACTCATCCTATATAAAACCTTAACTCATATCCTATTGTCAACAGTATTGTTTAGGAGAAAATGACAACTGAAGAAGAGGATGCAGCCAGTTTATAAAGCTTTTGTGTAGTAGGCCTGATGGGGCTCTCATATGAATTTAGTCATCTTCAGAATGTAATATCTCACATTATATCAGTCTATGTCAACATCTACATCTATAAATGAATTATATCATTTGAAATTTACCAATACTATGCTTAGCTTAAATGAGTGATACTAAGGGTGTGTCTAGACTACCTAGTTTTGTCGACAAAAGTGGACTTTTGTCGACAAAACAATACCAGCGTCTACACTACCGCGGAGTTCTGTCGACATAACGTCGACAGAACTCCGCGGTTTTGTCGACGCTGGTATACCTTGTTTTACGAGGCATAACACTTTCTGTCGACAGAACTCTGTCGACAGAAGGTGTTATTGCCTGTAACACTGCGTCCAGACTACGGAGTTCTGTCAACAAAGCGGCTTGCTTTGTCGACAGAACTCCATGTGTCTGGACGCAAATTGTCGACGGAAGTTTTGTCGACAGTATCTGTCGACAAAACTTCCGTCGACAAAACGCGGTAGTCTAGACGTACCCTAAGTTCAGTTGCTCCACAAATTATTTAAAAAGAGAAGCAGTATTCTTGATCAACTATTTTTTCATTTAATTCAAGTAATGTAATATTCTGATGGAATTTGGTACCTCTGTAAACTATATAGCCTCCTTCAGTAAGTTAGTGGTGACATTAGTGAGGCCTTTGAGAGCTAATATTTTTCTCTTGCGATAGCTACAGGTTTAGCAGAACCTGGATTTTGTTATGCGGCTTCTAATAAGATGATTGCTGAAGCTGATTGAACCCGTATCCCTACATGAGAACATGAAATTGCATGCCTGATTTCACTGAGTTTTTTTCCTCTAGAATACTGACATTTTGTTGTCCCTTTTACAAAAAGAGTCAAAAAACAGAGTTATTATAATGTCAGCAGATAATAAAGTAATAATAAATACCACCTTTCTCTTACAAAGAAAATGTAAGTTGGGTATTTAACCTCCCTGAGATTTTAATATTCTCATCAAGAAAGACTTGACTTTTCAAACCTATGGATAGAAAATCTAATTCCCACCTCAGAGGATGTGATGTTCCCTCAGGTGAGCATTAGCACACAGCAGAGTAGTTGCAGAACTACTTCATGGTCTGATACAAAAGAAAACCCCGTAGAGACAATCAAGACCCTAGTCATAAACACCTCCTAAGCACCTCTTCAGCCAATCTATGACTGTAAATGATAGCAGAGGGCTATATAATAACTTCAACAATTATAATACCATTACCATTTTTTGAAGTTTTCAATTGACAGGGAAGTGATCTTTTTTATATGGTGTAGGAAATAATGCCTGTCTAGGGATATGGAATGAGATTAAAGCTTCTACAAAATACAGACGTGCTGAAACAGGTATCATTTTTAAATAAGCCAGCAGAAAAGTATGGGTATGTCTACACTCCAGAGATTTTTTTTGAAAAACGGCTGTTTTCTCAAAAAAAACCTTCACTTACGTCCACACTGCAATCACGTTCTTTCAAAAAAAAAAAAAATTGAAAGAAGAGAGGGGTTTTTCCAATAGTGGTAAACCTCTTTCTACATTGAAGAAGCCTTTTTTCGAAACAGCTCTTTTGGAAAAAGGCACATATGGATGGGGAAGAAGGAGTTCTTTCAAAAGAAGAGGAAAGAGGAAAAAGATCCTCTTTTTGTCCATAGTAATCACAGCTTAAATGTGAGATAGTGTCCATTCAGTGTGGATGCTATCTTTCAAAAAAACTTTCGGAAGAAGTGTTTTTGGAAGATCACTTCTGGAAAAGCTTCTTCCGAAAGAAGCCTGCAGTCTAGACATAGCCTATATGAAAAGAAATCCTAATTTTCTAATAACAAAGTCATCTAAACTATCATAGATTTTCTTTAGCTGGGTATCACTCTAATGATACAGCCTCTCAGAGTTCAAATACTAGTCCTAAAGCTAGAAATAGATTTTGGAGTCACACCAGGTGAGCATTTTGGGCCTACAGACTAGTTTCAAAAGTAGAGAACATAAAAACCAAAACAAATACAAGAGTTTTTGACTGGCAACACATCAATAAAAGTTTACTTAAGTGTGATTCTTGCATACTCTGAGCTACTGGCAAGATAAAAGAGATTCATGTCATTAAATTTCCTGTGTATGGAAAAGCAGATGCTACCCCCTGAGGACCACTGAACTCTAGTTAAAATATTAATGAAAGGTAAGGTATTATTATTAATAATTCTACTGTTTACCATAGAAATGAGGCATAAAGTTAGTATATTCTATTATGTGGGTTCTCTAGCCTGTTTTCGATCCTCTCTCTCAATCTTGCTCTTGTAAATGAAATTTTAATGACTATTATGCGGCACTGGAGCTCTATCTACATGTGGCCAATTCATATTATTTTATAATCATATCCTATGTATTTTAATGGCAAAAATAGTTGATTTAGCAAAGAAAAAGAAAAACCATCTAAAATGACACATAAAAGGATGAGCTCTAGCAAGCTGAAAGTTAATTTAATGACACTGCTCACATACCTAACTTTACAGCTATGGTGAGGCGTTTCACTGGATCAGGGGCTAAGTTCTCATTTTTTAGGATCGATCCCTTGGTGATCAAGTTATATCAAACACAATACTGCTCCAGGAAATTGGAGGGCTTTTTTTCATTTAAAAGGGCTTCAAGTAATTGTTGCAGCTTTCAACTATTAACTTACATTTGCAACAGTTCAAGATACAGTGAATCCTGCTTATATTTCATATCTGGCCTGATGTTGAAAACAATATTCTGTGACTATAGCAACCAGTATCCTTGCATTGCTTCCTGCTCATGCTACTATCATATATAAGTGTACACTAAGAACATAGGATGAAATCCTGGCTCTATTAAAATCAATGTCAAACTTGTCAGTGACTTCAATGTGCCAGGGTTTCACTCAAGAAGTTTTAAACTGGAAAAGAGAATTAAGTATCTCAAAATTAAAATGCTTGAATATGTAAGGTTGTTTTCCAGATATGACAACAGGACACGTGTAGAACTCAAATGCTAAAATTATCAAGATATACTAGCTTCCATGACTTGAACTTTAAGCTGTTAATAAGCAATCAGGAAAAAGGTCATGTAAACAAAAATCTCAATGATTTGAGTACTCAAATTGCTCCATATCTTGTGTATTTTGACTGCTTTGTATATTCTCGCTTTACTCCATTTTAAACTTCATACAAGACTTCAGAAAATCAACTCTTTCATTTTTACCTTTTCTGTCTGAGCAGGCTAGTGAGTTACTGCCTGTCTAATGTCACTTAGCATGTTAGAAATTACAGTTTCAAGTTGAGTAACAAAATACTGGCTCCCCTGTGGCAAAATCATCCTCTCCCACCTTATACCTTGCTGTGGTGGGCTCTGGAGGATGATATCTCCCTCAGATTTCCCTTCTTTGATACTTTAACATCAGGGAGGTAGATTTTTTTCACTGCAGAAAAGACAATGGGACCATTTACCAACACGAATCTTCAGAATCTCAATGCTTTTCCACAAGCAGTTCCTTCTGCTTCCAAGTCCCACTGGAGCCTTGCTGTCAGAGATTACCCCATCTTTTTTAGGGAATATGTATAGAACTGAATGGAGAAGATATGCTCCCAAACCAAGCAATGTCCCATCCTTTTCTCCCAGATACTTCTTGTTTCTACTTTCTTTTCCAAAGTGGACTCTACACCCACAAAGAATGTACCATAAGCAAATGGATAAATAAGAGGGAGTGATTCCACAACTAAGTATGGCCTTTCCACAGCACATGAGAACCACACATGGACAGGGCACCTTCTGTGTATAGATGTCAGGCAGATGAACCAAACCCTCATTTGTATCCATATTTCCTAGGCTCACAGGTCTTTAAATCATAAATTAAATTAAGTGAATTAGGAAAGCATTCAAGTTTAGTCCAAACATATCAAAGAGAACGCTTGCCCTGAAAGAAACAAAGATGAGACTTGCAGACTCAACTTATGTTCTCTAAGTATACTACAAACAAACAAACAAACAAACACACAAACAAAAACCCCACCACCACCAAAAACCCTTTCAGAATATTAATCTCAAATGATTTAAGGGCTACAATTAATAGCACTATTGAAAAAGTTATTATTATTATTCATTAAGAATTAATCTGGGAAAAGTGTAATACAAATATTTGCACCCAGAACTATCATACAATAAACTGTTTCTTCTCTGATAGCTTCAACAACATGTTATTTAAGGTAATAACAGACCAGACATGTAACAAACAGAATTATTGTGATGACCATGGACACGTGCTTCACAAAGCAATTAGTCCACTGTGAACAGGATTTCTTTTAAAAGCCTGTGATTATAACGTCTTTGAAAATACTGGAGGGGGGGTAGTTCTATTTTTTTTTTTAATTTTCTTCATTCTGTTAATTGTATCTATGTGAATCTCACTCTGCAATTTTCCTGCTTTTTCAGAAAAAAAAGATGCTTAATACACTATGATTAGCCCATTGGATGGAGATTTATAATTTATACTCAGTGAAAGAGTTTCATGCTGCACTAAACAGTTATCTCCTTTATTATATTTTCAAAGTATGCTAATAACATAGCAGTGAGAGTATTTATTCTTATCACTGAATAAAAGCATCATATTGGTTCATGGAAGGGAAAAGTGCATTTCAAATGTGATATACAGGGTAATTTAGCAGAGGTATACAAATCAGTCATGGGTAGCATATTCACAGATCCAAGAGAGCTTGACAAAAACTTCACAATGAACAAGCTTGCTTGGTTTCCAAAAGCTTACCAAGATTCTGCCCTTAACCTAATTAAAATCATACTGTTCATTTATTTTCATTATTTTACTTGCAATAGCTATTCAGGGAAGGACAATCTCTCTCTTTTGAGTCTTTTTTTTTCCATTTAGGAAAACACTGCTGATTTTTTTCCTTTATTTACTCTGGAGTGGACTATGTAAGATGGTTTTATTGCTTTGACTTGTTGACCTCCTTCATACAATCATCATCTATATCTTTTATACATAACAAATATTTTGCTTTACACAACCAACTATGTGTAAATCTTTTGGAATGTAGCTGTCATCTTAAGGTACATCTACATAGCAACATTATTTCAAAATAACTTAGTCCACTTCTACACATCAGGCAGATATTTCAAAATAATATTGAAATGTTGTCAAGCTGGAGGACTTCTTACTACGACTCTTGTAACCGTCATTGTATGTGTAAGGGAAGTTGGAGGAAGAGTGTTCAATTTCGAAATAAGTGCTGTGCAGATGTCCCATTTTTTAAATAAGCTATTTTAAAATAAGCTATGCAATTCACATAGCTCAATTTGAGTAGCTTATTTCGAGTTAATCCCTGCTTTGTGGACACACAGTTAGTGATTGATAATGGCAATAACTGGCAAACCTTTAATAATGCATACAAAGGTACACCCAAAGTCTATGCAAGTCAATTGAAGTCTTTATATTGACTGCCATGGACAGTGTGTCAGGCCTTCAGTACATGGAAGGGAGAAGGTATTTCTTATTTGCTCTGCTTGTCAGTTAACATTAATATCATGCTGTGCCCTGGAAGAGGATCCATCATGGACAGCTCCCATGTTACACTAGACAAAAGAAAATCTTCACAATTTCATGCTGCTATAACTATATATGTAGAGACTTTCTAGAACATTAACATTTTATGGAATAGGATTTATTGTAAGTTTGGGCAAATAGGACTTCTGAACCAGTTTTATTTTTCATTATATTTGAACCATGAATGAGTATTTGCCCCAAAAAGCTATTAGTCTTGGTTGGCCACCTAACATGGTGAGATTTTAGAAGAGAATGGTTTCATCCAACCACAGCCCAGAAATTTCAAATGTTGCCACTTCTAAACCTACCAAAACCATCGCTGACAAGTGTGGCAGGCCCCTCTTGCCCGTCCCCTTTAAGCCTAAAGCCCCCTGTCCCGTGTCCCCAACACAGTTTATCACTGGCCCTTTAAGCAAGGCCAAGGCCCTCCGGCCTGAGTCTACAACACAGTCTGCAGGATGGTCACGGGGACCCAACCCCAGGTAGGGGGATCCGGGCCCACCCTACTCCACCGGGTCCCAACCCAAGGCCCTGCGAGCGACCGGGTAGTGGGTCACTCCCTCAGCAGGGAAATCCGGCCAAAATGAGCCAAGGTTCTCGGGGCAGATCCCTCTCCTGCCCTGGGCCACTTCCTACCTGGATCCCTGGGGCTTCTTCCTCGGTACTTGCCTGGCTTGCGGCAGCCTCCTCGGCAGACAGTCCCTGAGTCATGCTAGCTTGCCTCCACATCCGCTCCAGCCTCTCCTGGAGTCCTTCAGCACCACTGTGCAGGAGCCTCCTTCCTAGCCCCTTCGACTCTGGCTGTCTCCCCTGCCTGAGGCCTACCTCTGGCTTTTATAGTAGAGCTACAGCCTGGGCATGCCCGGTAAGGCTGCAGGGGAGGAGCCTCTGTGAGCAGGTAACCCTGGCTGGGCCTTGCTAGTTCAGTGCGGGACTGCCTCGCCCCGTCACAACAAGGTCTATATCAAGTTAGATCACTTCTTTCCCATTCAAAGTACCTCTTCTTTCCCACATCCAATTATTTATGCTAAAACTTTGTTTCTAATCAGTAAATTTCCTAAACATTCTTTTGACCTCCCCCATTCACTGGCTGATCCTCTGCAGGATAGAACAATGAATAAGCGGCGGGCAGAACTGTACCACAGAGCAAAACTAAGGAAATACAACTTAGATGGGGGGAAAGGGTGCAAAATTGGTTCGATAACCATTCCCAGAGAATAGTTACCAATGATTCACAGTTATGCTGGATGGACATAACAAATGAGATTCTGCAGGGATCATTTTGGGGACCAATTCTATTCAATATCTTTATCAATGATTTAGATAATGGCATAGAGTATGTTTATAAAACTTGCAGATGACACCAAGCTGGGAGAAGTTGCAAGTACTTTGGAGAATAAGTTTGCAATTCAAAATGAACTGGACAAACTGGAGAAGTAATCTCAGGTAAATGGGATGAAATGAAATAAAGACAAATGCAAAGTACTCCACTTAGGAACAATCCAGCCTTATTTACACTGAGAGATAAGGTTGCATTTATTAAGATTGATTTTCTAGAACCTGATTTTATAGTCAAAGGTGCATGTTCTTAAAAAAGGAGGTTTTTTTAAAAAAAGTTTTAAACTCACCCTTGGCAGGCATGAGCTGGGCGGAGGGGCAGGGCAGGCACGGGCTGGGCTGGGGGGGAGGTGGCAGGCGCGAGCTCTGCATGCTGGCAGCTGGGTGGGGAACACTCCCCCGGCAGGCACGAGCTCAGCAGTGGCAGGAGCGAGCCCCTTTCTGCATACCTTAAAATCTCGAGTATAATGGGGGTGCGCATTATAGATAAGAGTTTAGTTTACTCAAGAACTTTGACCTTTAAAAGGCAGATGCGCATTATACATAGGTGCACGTTATACTTGAGATTTTATGGTAGTTTGATGTAGGACATCCACAATAGGGTCACTACCATTGACTTTGAAAGTGATACACTGCGGGTAGCTCTCTCACAGTTCCCGCCACCCCTTTGCATTCTGGGTTATTCTCCCAGAACCTGCTGGGGTCAAAACTGTGCAGTGGAGACATGTCATCAGCCTCCCATAATGCACTCATCTCCTCCCTCCCCTCTGCTTGAAAGCAACAGCAAACAAGTCTTTTTGCACCCTTTTCCTCCCTGGTTATCTGCAGATGACATAGAAGGGTAAACATGCAACCCAGCAAGGAACCCATTCAGCAGCAAAATACTGTAGCATTTGTATTAACCATAGTGTGCCTTATGCTGGAGTATATCTAGAGCATATCCAGTGCCTGCTAGAACTATGAAGAATCTTGTGAGACCATAAACATACTCTTCTGTGAGGTACTTGAACTGAGCAATTGGCAAATGCTGCCAGCATTCAGTCCTCTTGACATAGTAGAATGCCAGTTCTGGTGCTGTGATACAAGCATAGATTGGTGGGATTGCATAGTTATGCAGCTATGGGACAATCAGCAGTGGCTGCAAAACTTTAACATGCCTAAGGCCATTTTCATGGAAATTTGTGGATTGCTTTCTCCCCACCCTTCAGGAAAACCAGAATAAGACCTGCTCTTACAGTAGAGAAGTGAGTGACAATAGCCCTGTGGAAACTTATAATAACAGCTACTGGTCAATTGGGAATCAATTCAGGGTGGGGAAATCTCCAGTGGAGGTTGCTGTGATTCAAGTAGCCAAGGCAATCAATACCCTTCTTTTGTGAAAGATAGTGACTCTGGGAAATGTGCAGAACATAGCAGAGAGCTTTACCATGATGGAGTTCCCTAACCATGGTGGGACAATGTACATCATCCATACACCTATCTTGGCACCCAACTACCTTGCCAAAGAGTACATAAACCACAAGGGATACCTCTTGATGGTATCTCAGGTGCTGGTGGATCATCATGTTCATTGACATCAACATGGGAGGATTTTGAAAGGTTCAAGATGTGCACATCTTTAGGACTCTGGTCTCTTCAGAAAACTGCAAACTGGAACTTTCTTCCCCGACTGGAAAATTTACATCACAGATGTGGAAATGAAAATAGTGATTCTTGGAGACCCAGCCTATCCCTTGCTCTCATGGCTCATGAAGTCAGATGGAGGCAGCCTGGACCTGAGTAAGGAACAGTTCAATTATAGGCTGATCAAGAGCAGAATGGGGAAAAATGTGCTTTTGGATGTTTAAAGGGAAGATTTGACAGTCTATTGACTAGGCTAGACCTCAGTGAAAGCAATCATCCCATTTTTCTGTGACATCCTATTATGTGCTCTGTAATTTCTGTGAGAGTAAAGGGGAAAGTTTTATGCCAGGGTAGGGGGCCAAGACAATGCACCTAGCCAGTAATTAGCAGCATCCAGACACCAGGGCAATAAGAAGCACACAGTGAGGGGAACTGCAAACAGAGAGGCTTTGAAAAACAGCTTTATAAATGACAAGACAGAGATATGACAGTCTTGTATGTTGCTCCTAACAAGATACCCTTGTGTTAAGTGTGCTTGCCTGTAAACTCTGTAGCCTTCCCTACCCTTCAAAACATGGGCTATGTCTACATTGGCATCCCTTCTGGAAAAGGGATGCTAATGTAGCACGTTGGAATAGGCAAATGCGCGGGGGATTTAAATATCCCCCGCGGCATTTGCATTAACATGGCTGCCGCTTTTTTCCGGCTTGGAGATAAGCCGGAGAAAAGCGCCAGTCTAGACGTGATTTTCCAGAAAATAAACCCTTTTCCGGAGGATCTTTTATTCCTACTTTCAAGAAAAGCGCCAGTCTAAAAGTGATTCTCGGGAAAATAAATCATTTTCCAGAGGATCTTTTATTCCTACTTTCAAGTAGGAATAAGAGATCCTCTGGAAAAGGCTTTATTTTCTGGAGAATCACGTCTAGACTGGCACTTTTCTCCGGCTTATCCCCAAGCCAGAAAAAAGTGGCAGCCATGTTAATGCAAATGCCGCGGGGGATATTTAAATCCCCCGCGGATTTGCCTATTCCAATGTGCTACATTAGCATCCCTTTTCCAGAAGGGATGCCAGTGTAGACACAGCTATGCAGTAAAGAGACTTTTGTTCAAAAATCATGTGTTTTTATTTAGGGAACACAGGGAAGCAGGGACTGACTTGGAGTTCAAGGTGGGAGCTTTGGGTAGGGGATCATAGTTATGAGAAGGATAGCGTTTTGCTCCGGGATAAGTGTGAGGCTGCTCTGGACTTACTGCCTGCATTCTAGGGCCCCAGGCAGAGAAGGCTATGGAACTAAGTGAGGAGGGGTTGTGGGTCTGCAAGGGCTGGAGGGAGTGCTTGTGCATGTGGCTGTCCTGGAAGCCCACCATGCAGGTCATCTCATCTATTATGACAGTCAAGACTCTTCTATTTTTTCCCTTTGACTTCCCTGCATGCTCTTCCGTCTTCATGCTCTGCTTGCATCTTCTGCAGCAGTGAATTCCTCCACTCACTCAATCACTCCCTGTCCAAGTGAGTGGATTGCATGTGTTCCTTGAACATGTCATCCCTAGTACGCTTTCACTTTCAAATTTGTACTAGCTGTACAGCTAGTGTGTCACATGCTCACTGCTGTACCCACTGTAATGAAAAGTGAAGGGCAGACTTTACAGGAGACAAATTGTCGAGTGTAAAATCTAATCTCTTATCATGAAGGAAGGGCTGTCTAAAGACAATAGCGATGTCTTATGTACAAAGCCACAGTTTTGCATTTTAGCACCCACTATGCAGCAGGTACACCACAGAGATATTAAGGAGTAGCTGGATTTGGTTTGGTGACAGGCACTGTAAGGGAAAGGCTGGGGCTTGAGACTTCGTGATTAGGGGATCTGGGCACGGCACAAAGGCAGGGCAAGGCAGGGTAGAGGCTCACATGGTGGGCATGTGTTTGGCATCCCACATTTTCTGGAAGAGTGCATGAGCATGCAGGCCGGAGTGGGGAGGAGGTCTGGATATGGTGGCATGGAAAGCTATGTTTTACTGAGGATGAACAAATGGAGGTTTACTGCAGAGGCAACAGTTAATAGCTTCCCCTGTTTTTTCGGGTTGCCATGTGCAATATCAGTCTTTTCCAAATCACACAGAGTGATAAGGAGCAGTTGCTGACTGAAGGTGGACAGAAACATGGACTTTATGCTGCAATGCTTTGTGTTACAGTGATGCTAGACCACTTACTGCTGGCTTGGTGTGGAAAGGTGTCCTACAGTGGAAGATGGAATAAGGCAGGCCTCCTCAGAAAGCTTGAGAAGGATGAAAGAGTTCCGCTATGAGAGTTTTATATTGGGGAGGATTCTCATTCCATCTCCAGACACAATAACCAACTGTGCTGGAGAGCCCCTACTCTGTACACACAGTGGCTGCCACAGATGACACCCAATTGCCTTAATACACTTCTAACATGACTGAAAATGTGAATCTGATAGAAGTGTCCTCCCTGACATCAGAACCTGGTAGCAAGACATCCTGGGAGGAAGGGATTGTCTCCAAAGTTAAAAAAAAAAAAGGTCCTGGCTGTTGGTGAAATCAGTTGCCCTGCTCACCTGCTGACCATTCTGCTCTTCCTCCTCTTCCTCATCCACACTGTCCTGCACACTGATGCCCAAGGCTGCCTGAGGAGCACCTGGTAGGCAACAGAGTTGAAAGTCCTGGCTAGAGCAGTCACATTTGAGCATTGTAGGTCACTTCCCAGAAGCAAAGAAACTTGACTTTCATAGCACTGTATCAGCACTACCCTAAAGTCAACTATCCAAGATCAAATTTACTGTTACACCTTGTGAAAAGCTGTTAAAGTTGATTGAATGGACTTGGTGATGTGGACTCATTGTTTAGAAAAATCAACCTAATGTGACTATGTTTGACCCATTCTCTCAGTGCAAACCAGCCTCAGTTTCAAATGTACAAAATGCCCCCCAACAAAATCTTTGTCCCTCTCTTGAGATACTTTTATATTTTAATTAATTTTTTTAAATGGAGATTGTCTATCTCCTACAACTAGAAGGGACCAGTCATCGAGTCCAGTCCCCTGCCTTCACAGCAGGACCAAATACCATCCCTGACAAATTTTTGCCCTAAATCCCTAAATGGCCTCCGCAAGGATTGAACTCACAACCCTGAGTTTAAGCAAGCCAAGGGGCAAACCACTGAGCTAGCCCTCCTCCTCAATGTCTATGGGTTTAAAAATCTATTACTTACATATTTCCTAATTTTTGAGTTCTGCACATGTGGACACATGGAAATTGGAAAATGTGGTATTTCGAAGAAAGTAGGATAAAAATAGTCTTGACATTTTTTAACTTACTAACACTTTTTTTTTCACATTGAGGCATTGTGACATAGTCAAATTACATAAAAGAGTGTCCTGATAAACATGCTTCATAGGCATGTTTAGATATCTTCTGTAATTTTTGCTGTCTTGGCCAAGAAAAACTTATGCTCTCATTCTATACTTGTTGGCTGTGTCTAGACTGGCAAGTTTTTCCGCAAAATCATCTGCTTTTGTGGAAAAACTTGCCAGCTGTCTACACTGGCCGCTTGAATTTCCGCAAAACACTGACGATCTCATGTAAAATTGTCAGTGCTTTTTGGAAATACTATGCTGCTCCCGTTCAGGAAAAAGTCTTTTTCCGAAAAACTTTTGCACAAAAGGGCCAGTGTAGACAGCAGAGATTTGTTTTCTGCAAAAAAGCCACAATCGCGAAAATGGCGATCAGGGCTTTTTTGCGGAAAAGTGCGTCTAGATTGGCCACGGACGCTTTTCCGCAAAAAGTGCTTTTGCGGAAAAGCGTCCTGCCAATCTAGATGCGCTTTTCCAAAAATGCTTTTAACGGAAAACTTTTCCGTTAAAAGCATTTCCGGAAAATCATGCCAGTGTAGATGTAACCGTTATGATTAAAGCTTTATATCAGAACATCATATTTTTCTCCCTGACTCTGTATATGCATGCAGCTTCGAATCCTTCAGTTTGGAGTAAGAACCAGGATTTTGCATCTGTCTTATTTACCAGTGGTTGAATCAAACAATTAACTAGCATAAAGATAGGGTTATTTTGCTGTGATCTCTATTAAACTGTGCACTATGCCTATTTTTTCATGCAATAAACTCATATTTAATTAAGAAAAAAAATCATTGAATGCCAATCTTTGAATTCAATTTTTATTTTATTTGGTTATAATACAATTAATGTTGAGAAATATTCAGTAAAAATGGGATAAATTTATTTTAACTGGCTGCATACAAACACTATCAGTTCTTTGCAAAACTGAGCTGGAGAAACAACTACAGAGCAAAAAACAACACTCATTTAAGAGATTTGAGAGGAGATAGGAGTCGAAATGCTGACTGTTAAGCAGACAAATTAGGTTGGACAGATGTATTAGTGAAGATTTCAAACTGTAAATTATTAAGAGGGATTCTGGTGTGGTCAATGAGCCATCAAAAACAATTTAAAGCAAGAAGAAAACATAAGGAGAGCTATGTTTGGCACTCTCAATTTAGAATTGACTGCATTTATTTATTGTTATTATTGCTTATTTATTTCACAATATGGCAGCTAGTTGTATTTATAATGGTCAATACCATTTAATAGAAAAGGAAAGCCAAATAACTTTCTACATTTGGACCACTCAAAATCGGCAGGAAATTGGGCCAAAAGCTTGAGAAATGTTATGAAATTCTGAAATAAGTTTTCCAACTAAATAGCTCAGGATTGAAGAGAATAGTATTATGTTGTCTAATTTTTGTAGTTTTACTAATAAATGTAAATAAAATTACTTTGTTTTAATTTTAGTCTATTTTCCCTAGAATATATCCTCAATCCTAAGAGAGATTTAATTCCCTGGCCCCCCCTTAAAGTTTTCAATATTTTCTCCCTTCCTTTCCTTTGTCTATGATGCGGATGTAAAGAAATAAACCAGAAACACCACAGAACAATTTCCAAATTGAAGCCTTATTCCTATATAAGACAATATAGAACATAAGAATGGCCATACTGGGTCAGACCAAAGGTCCATCTAGTCCAGTATCCTGTCTTCTGACAGTGGGAAATGCCAGATGCCCCAGAGGAAGTGAACAGAACAGGAAATCCTCAATTAATCCCTCTCCTGCCACCCATTCCCAGCCTCTGATAGAGGATAGGTACACCATTCCTACCCATACTGGCTAATAGATGGACCTAACCTCCATGAATTCATCTAGTTCTTTCTTGAATCCTGTTAAAGTCTTGGTCTTCACAACCTCCTCTGGCAAGGAGTTCCACAGGCCGACTTCCTTTTGTATTAAACCTGATACCTATTAATTTCATTTGGTGACCCTAGTTCTTATGTTATGAGAACAAGTAAATAACTTCTCCTTATTCACTTTTTCTACACCAGTCATGATTGTATTGACCTCTATCATATCCCTTCTTAGTCTGCTCTTTTTTAAGCTGAAAAGTCCCAGTCTTATTTAATCTCTCTTCATATGGGACCCGTTCCAAATCCCTAATAATTTTTTTTGTTGCTTTTTTCTGAACCTTTTCCAATGCCAGTATATCTTTTCTGAGATAAGGCAACAACATCTGTATGCCGTATTCAAGATGTGGGTGTACCATAGTTATATAAAAAGACAATAAGATGTTCTGTCTTATTCTCTATCCCTTTTTTAATGGTTCCTAACATTCTGTTTGCTTTTTTGACTGTCACTGCATACTGATTGGATATTTTCAAAGAATATCCACAATGGCTACAAGATCTCTCTCTTGAGTAGTTGCAGCTAAATTAGTCCCCATCATACATTTACCAATATTTCATTTGGCATTGTATTGCCCAATCACTTAGTTTGGTGAGATCTTTTTGAACCTCATCACAGTCTGCTTTGGTCTTAACTATCGTTAGCAGTTTAGTATGATCTGCAAATTTTGCCACCTCACTGTTTACCCCTTTTGCTAGATCATTAATAAATAGGTTGAATAGGATTGGTCCAATACGGACCCTTGAGTGACACCACTTGTTACCATTCTCCATTCTGAAAATTTAACAATTATTCCTACCCTTTATTTCCTGTCTTTTCCCAGTTATCTGTCCATGAAAAGACTTTTCCTCTTATCCCATGATAACTTACTTTACTTAAGAGCCTTTGGTGAGGGACCTTATCAAAGGCTTTCTGGAAATCTAAGTATACAACATCTACTGGATCCTCCTTGTCCATATGTTTGTTGAGCCCTCAAAGAACTCTAGTAGATTAGTAAGGCATGATTACCCTTTATAGTCATGTTGACTTTTCCCCAAACAAATTATGTTCATCTAAGTGTGTGACAATTCTATTCTTTACTATAGTTTCAACTAATTTGCTCAGTATTGACATTAGATTTATTGGTCTATAATTACCAGAATCACCTCGAGAGCCATTTTTAAATATTGGTATCACATTAGCTATCTTCCAGTCATTAGGTACAAAAGCTGATTTAAAGGATAGGTTGCAAACCACAGTTAATAGTTCTGCAATTTCACCTTTGAGAACTCTTGTTTGAATGCCATCTGGTCCTGGTGACTTGTTACTGTTAAGTTTAACAATTTGTTCCAAAATCTCCTCTAATGACACCTCAATCTGAGAAAATTCCTCAGATTTGTCACCTAAAAAAGAATGGTTCAGCTTTGGGAATCTCCCTAACATTTTCAGCCATGAAGCCTAAAGCAAATAATTTGTTTAGTTTCTCTGCAATGGCCTTATCGTCTTTGAGTGCTCCTTTGGCATCTTGATAATCCAGGGGCCTCACTGGTTGTTTAGCCGGCTTCCTGCTTGTGATGTACTTAAAAACATTTTGCTATTACTTTTACTTACACAAGATAAAGCAGTGTTTGGATGTTTCTACATATGCTATCTGGTGTGAAATAACTAGCCTCTCTGAAATACTGTTTCAGTTTCTCTGTAGGATGAGGAATGACCATTGCACATCATTGTTCCTAGTAGGAATAATGACAAGCTTCTCTGAGGGAAAAGGGCAGCTCCTAGTTTGCAGGAAAACAGGGAGGAACATTGTGAGGAGGAGAAGGTGAATAAAGGTAGAGGAAGATCTTTGTTAAGGGCAGCTCCTGACCTCCATTTCATTGAGAACACTGGGAGATGGTGACCATCTGGAAAGAGGTTAATTCTTCCTGAGTTTTTCCAAAGGAGATTCTTCTGCTGCTGCTTTTACTAAAGGAAAAACTTTTAGTAATGAAGTAGGACGGGGAAAATGACCAGTAACCTTCAACATTCCTGACTAAAAATTACTCATTGTGCCATATACATTCAAATCAGTGATTTGATATCATTTGGACCAAAAAGACAGGTCTGGGCACAAAGTGCAAAATTTCTTAATCTTAATTTTAAAATTAGTCCTCTAATTTCATTAACAAATGCACCTGTACATTTTCAGTAAACTCATTCTGTACTCAAAAAGCAAGTGCTTAATTTTGGATTGCATAGACATATTCTTCATACATAAAGCAATTAAATCCTTGCTTTAAGTGCAAAACACAACTCAGTCTTTGCACTTATTGAGCTATTACTGAACACAAACAACAACATCCTCCCCAGGCTAAAAGTTTACTTTACCAGTAATCTATCTCATACAAGAAACAATCTGACACTCATGATAATCCTCCCCCTCGGTAAGCCATTGCTGACTCAATCTTGTTAAATAAATACTACTAAAGCTAAAAGAACATTTTGCTTATAGGACAAGGTAAGAATCTCTTGCAATCATGTGTAATTTTGTTTTCATTACATTTGAATTTTTCTAACCATTGCTGGAGGCAGCCATTGGCAGTTTCTGAAATAGCTAGAAAAATAGATGGGCAGTTCAATGAAGATGTCTGTTCAGTGTATATTCATGATCAGAAAATGACTCCACTTTTAAAATTCTATCAAATGTTTCAGTGTACAAGTAATTTTGCAGCCAAGATTAAGTGATAAAGTTAACCCATCGAATAGTGGTATACAATTATGTGTACAGTAAGGGCTTTAGAATGTCCACTAAATCAGCTAGTGTTGGCCATTGTGTCCATCGGTCTGTTTTCACTTTGTCTTGCTATGAGCATTTGAATGTGCTTATCATATAATAGATGGACGGAGTAGCTCATTAACAAAGTCTGTTCTTATTGGACTAGGGGAAATATAAAATCCAGAAGCACAATTAATGTTATTGGCTATTGGTGCTGCAAATGATAACTTAATAACAAATTATTTAAACATGCTGCATTTACTCCAGCCCTGGTGGCTGCTTCTGCCTGGATCTTCCTCACAACGTCCTCCCCTACTCTAAAGCACTAATAAAGGTGTTTGAGAAATGAATATTCTTCTCATCTTTCACTCTTCTTTCTGTTAGGGTATGTCTGCACTAGCCCCCTAGTTCAAACTAGGGAGGCTAATGAGGGTGACCGAAATTTCTAATGAGGCGTGGGATTTAAATATCCTGCACTTGATTAGCATGTTCCTGGCTGGTCGCCATTTTGGAATTGACTAGCTCGAAGAAACTGTCTACATGCAGCAGAGAAGCGCGATTCCGAGATAAACCCCTTAGTTTGAATTAACAGTTAAACCTCATGGAACTAAGGGGTTTAACTGTTCAGAATCGTGCTTCTCTATCGTGTGTTATTGAATGTTATATTTTGGGCTAGTCAATTTCCAAAATGGCGACCGGCCGGGAACATGCTAATCAAGTGTGGGATATTTAAATCCCGCGCTTCATTAGCAATTTCAGTCACCCTCATTAGCCTCCCTAGTTCGAACTACAGGGCTAGTGTAGACGTACCCTTAGTTCTTTTGTTTTTACCCTTCATTTTGTATGTTTTATTACCTGTCTCATATTCACAATCCCAAAGCCTATTCTCCTCCTCCTCCTATGAATTCTCCTTCCAAAAAGGACAAAATAGAGGGAAAGGGGGCTTATATATATTATTTTATTTTCGAATCCAGAAATAAATAAAATGCCAGTCACTGAATTACAGATGGCAATTTCTGCCCCCACACCTCCAAGAGTGAAAATGTTTTCCCATTTATTTCTCAAAAGTTTTCTCTAAAGATAATCACCTAAACTTCCTTTCTTCTCAGTAGCTAGGAGAAGGCTTCTAATTGTAACAGAACTATTTCTCCAATGTGTATCCCAATGGATGTCCATATGGTAAAAGTTGGTTTCAGTCACATTACTGAAAAATACATATCTTGAATGCATGTGGCAATAAACTAAGTATCATTTGGAAAAACATCAGAAATGAAAGCTGAAGCATTATTGTAAAGCTGTACTTATGGCTGTAACAATTCACCTGCAGAAAGCACATTCTTCTCAATGTGGAGAACAGTAATACCTCCATGGTATCAGATAAAACTGCTCGTGTTAATAAATAGGGACTGTTTCATTTTTTCCTTTAGAGGACACACTACACTCCTTGTGACCCAAATTTATTGGAGTTCTTTGCAAGCGGATCACCCTACTTGAAAATGGTTGGATCCTGTAAAGCCATCTACATGTAGTCTTGCTGATAATCTTGGACTAATCATATCTGGCTGATATCGTACCAGCTATTTAGCTACAAAACTTCGAGGATACTCTATTTTACAGTGTATTAACTAGAGTAGTTTCATGAAATTAAGAAAAAAATATGTAGCAGAATATCAGGAAAATGTCCCAACAGCAGCAGAACAGACAAGGAAGTGATGGAAGCCAGAGCATTTAGGGTATTAAACTATAATAGGGCGAATGTACAATAAGAGTTTGGCAGGAGTTTGGCATCTTCAGGCTCCGGGATTCAAAAGCAATGAATCTCCCAGGCACATTGTGAGAATTAAAAGGTCTGTGCATCTGTTGCATCTGAATTATGCAATTCTGTACTTTTATGTTTTAAGCTTTTATGTATACATACTCCTTTCAAATACTCAACGTGTGTATTTTCTAGAACACTAAATATATGGTTTCACTCCCCTGTAGCAACAAGAGATGAGGATGGAAGATTTCCCCAAAAGAAACATACATCATGAAGACCCAATCTATTTAACAGAACACTGATGTGATGTGAAATGACTGAAAATTCCAGCAGCTTCTGGAATGGAGTCTATGCTATTCACTCAAACATAGTGATAGTTTTCTGAGGGGAGGGGACAAAGAAGTGAAAATTAGATACATTGCAATGGCTTAGTGGTAGCATACAATATAAGTTGTTAGTCACAGTGTTTGAAACCCCTGTCAGGACTGAAAACATTACCTCTTTTCTGTCTTTGTACAACATGGCAAAGCATATGGGAAATCTTAGCTGGAATTTGTGTGTTTTCACTTCACTAGATGAGCGTCACTAGTGCTAGATGAGCATCTCAGGAGGGAGAATTATATCCACAAACTTTAAAAAGCCCCAAATTAAGAATATGTGATCATGAATGGAATAAAAAAATATTTTAATCCACATCAGCTAGTCCTTTGGGTATTTCACCTTTCTCTACATACAGGGACTGACTCCACTGTGGTTATTATTGTTTGAGGGCACTACCGCCTGCCAGTTCATTGACACCAAGAATGCAAATTTCATTGTTCTGTATTTTGGCTAAAGTTCTTCGGGGGGGGGGGGGAGAGGGGAGTCCTACTTGAGTCTCCATGGCACAGTTTTAGAAATGAGCATTCATTTTTCAAAAGATACTTCTAGAGGAACTGTTTAAAAGCAAAGGTGTGGAGGAGACTCTCTTCTAGTGTTGAAGTCTCCCAAATTATTACAAAGACAGAATGGAGTAGCAAGACAGTTAAAAATCTCAAGAGTTTTAATGCATTCATTTCATACCTGAAAGACATTATGCTATGATGGTGGTAATAAGAAGCTGAAGTTGTAAAGAGGTGTCACACTGTGATGAACAAATCATCATACAAAGAATGTGGTTTTACAATAAAAGGAAATTTGCAGTGGACCTCTCCCCCTAAACAAAAGGAAGGACTGAGACAAAATACATATTGCTTCTGTGTTTCCCTTTGAGACTTTACCCCTTTGACCTTCTACTCCATACTAAATAATAGAAATAACTGAGTTCAGAATGGCTTTAGAACTACACCTTGAATTCTTTCTTTGTGAACTAAAATACACACATTGTAGCCATTGAAATACACAGTTAAGCTACCAAAGGCTTCTAAATGAAGAAAAACATATAATCTTTCCACACAGAGAATGTTTAATTGGCCCTCCATTTGTGGCTATACCAAAAAAAAAAAAAAAAAAAAAAAAAAAAAAAAGCAACATTAAAACAGCTACAAAAATTTGCCTGTTTAAATGCTTCAGAAAAAAAAAAAGATCCAGATCCTGAGCTGTTGTAAATCAGCAGAGCTCCACTGAAGTGAATACTGCTACACTGGTCCAGCTGGGGATCTCACCTCATGCCAAAATAATTTCGGAACATAAGATCTTCTATACCTGTAACCCTTCCATCAGGTAGGTCCGGCAGCAACCAGGGCCGGGTTCAATATCTAGGGGTCCATCTCTCACAGAACCAGCTCGAGCCCCCACCCAGTAGTCTGGGAAATTCACACACCCCTGGGTGCCTCTGAGAGGCAATGCTTCTCCAACCGCAAGCACAGAGTCTAAGTGTCAAAAAAAAATAATTTTAATGAAAGAGAGAAAGAAGTAACATGGAATTATCTTGGGAAAACACAACAAACAGAGTTCGTAGCCCCCCTGCCCAGCTCAAAAGGACTGACACTGGTCTTTTTCCTCTCAGGCTCCATACCCCATGTCAAACTCCCCACTTACAGCTCTGTCCAGTCAGTGCAGACCCTGACACATCATCCTGATGACTCCACTCCTTAAGCCTGAGGCTATGCCGTCTTCGTGCTGCTCCTACAAGCTGGCTGACACCACTCCCACCGGCATCCCGCCAGCCGCTCCACTGGCAACCTGCCGCCGCTCCTACCAGCCACACCTCTGGCTGCCTGCTGCCGCTCCTATCATTCGCCCGCCAGTCGTTTCTGCCAGTTGTTCCATTGTCTGCTTGCCGCCGCTCCTACCAGCTGCTTGCCGGTTGCTCTCACCAGCAGCTCTGCTGGCCACCTGCCGCCTCTCATACTGGCCGCCTGCCGGTCGCTTCCGCTGGCTGCTCCTCTGGCTGCAATGGGTCTGGCTTCCAGCCAAACCAATGATTTCAGCTCTTAGGGTATGTCCTACACTAGCCCCATAGTTCAATCTAGGGAGACTAATGAGGCCGACCGAAATTGCAAATGAAGCCCGGGATTGAAATATCCCGCGCTTCATTAGCATGTTCCTGGCCAGTTGCCATTTTAGAAATTGACTAGCCCGAAATGACTGCCCACGTGTACAGGAGGCAGTGAAACTGGATTCCGAATTAAAGCCCTAAATCGAATTAGCTAATAAACCTCATTGCAGGAAGAATACCAGCCAATTCAAGTTAGGGCTTTAATTCGGAATCCCGTTTCACTGCCGCGTATACTCGCAGGCAGTTACTTTGAGTTAGTCAATTTCTAAAATGGCAACTGGCCGGGACCATGCTAATGAAATGAGGGATATTTAAATCTTGTGCTTCATTTTCAATCGCCCTCATTAGCCTCCCTAGATCAAACCAGGAGGCTAGCGTAGACATACCCTTAGTGATTTCAACTCTTTAGCCACCATCTAGGCTGGCCAAAGATTCCAGCTTCCACTGGACTAGCAAAAAGACTCCTCATGACGTCTGCTTTAGGTCAGTCCTTAAAACCACAGGGAAAGGGGCAGGTTGAGCCAGTCTTACAGCACACACCTTTTCAGGCATGAAGCAGTCTGACTCAAGCCCTCAAGCCCTTCCTCCCTCCCCCCCCCCCAACTCATTTCACTCAACTCTGGCAGGAGAGAAACTTGTTCCTCTGAGACCTCTGACAATGATGGTGTCTCTCCTGCAACCAATGATGGTGTCATATTTTACAGTTCCCACATTTAGGGGTAGAATGATTTGTGACCCCCCACAACAGCCCCAAATTAGTTACAATACCCCACATTCCATTCCAACACTGATCCTCCATCAGCCTTAGCTGAATTGGATTTACATAGCCACAACTCGAATACCTTCCCCCTCCTGGCATGAGCTGTATTTACATATCAACAGTTAACACTTAATTATCTTGCAGAGCTAAACAATTGGAGTGAGCACACCCACCCACAGGTCAGCTCTCTCCTTTTAGCTAGGTGATAGCATGCAGTAATTTAGCCTCTGCTTACATACCCAATCGCTCCAATTTGTCCATCAAATCAAATATCTTAGGTCCAGCCATATCTATCAGCTAATTATTGAAAGGAAATGAACCTCCCTCTCCAAGATAACTTTTGAGGAAAAAATTCTTTTCCTGACCCTCGCAGCCAATAATTTTATGCCCTGAAGTGTAATATTTGAATATCCTCATTGTAGGTCACAGCACTCTATAGCTATCTGGAACTTTTGCCCACAATGCAATAATAGAAACCCATTTTAAATGGAGGTGGAAAATAAGGGCAATTGGACTATAGCAAAATTTTAGGTGTGCATAATCCATGCCAGAAAAACTGATGAAACCCTTGGCTGCCGCTTCTTCTAATCAGTTGTACAAACTTTTTATGGTTTAGGATAGTATTTAATGAAGGTTTAAAAATCTTATTAGTCATCAAGAAACAAATAATGAATATTTGAAGCATTAAAATAAATCTTATGTCAACTGTTTCCAGTTAAATAAATTTGGAAGGTTGGTCCAACAATTGACTCAGATGGGTTTCTTCTCTTGCAATGAGACAAGTATGCATTCAGCTCTGGCATGGCTCAAATGAGCTCCACAGAATTCTAAAAGTAGCTGCTGATTTGGATTTGATTACTCTGAGTGAGATGATGGGAGGGAAGGAGAGAGCAGATTTTTAATAGAATCTCAGACAGACACATCAGGGAAGCTTGACTCTGTCAGTTTAAATGTACCAATCTACCCTCAGCAAAAGAATGTGTGCCAAGAGGATGAAAGAAACCCGGTAAACATTATAGTTAATTTATTGCCTGAAACAACTGCCCTTTTAATTGATTGACAAATGAACAGAAGCAAAGAATAAGAAAAGTAAATGAAAACACTTCAGGAATGGGCAGCTTTGTAATTGGAAATTTAAAAAGATCACTAAATGTGGCTCAATGTAATTTATTTGATTTGAATAATTATTTTATGGAAATCTTTATTTGGAGCCTAAATATGGACAATGCTAAGGTTAATGTAACTCATTTTATTTTGAACCCTAAACATGAATGGACACAGCAAATGTGGAGTGGTACTGTTTCTGAAACCAAACCATGAAATGGCTATGACATTGCTGTAGTGAAACTGTGGATCTCATGTGATATCTTTCAAGAAATGATATTTCTTTGGAGCACTGTGTCCTTTAGTAATACATGAATATGAATGTGTATAAGAACAATTTTCAAATCTGCCTAAGAGACTTAGGAGCCTGAATTCCATTTTTAAAATGACTTAGGCTTTCTCTACATGAATATTTAGTTCACAGCTAGCTGGGGTGTGATTCTACCCCACATTAGACTAGCACAGTCCATGCAGACCCTGCTAATGCAGCCCTAACGGGTAATGAATGATAACCCATTCCTATTTCAAAGCAGGAAAGATTAAAGCACATGAACAAACTATAACAGCAAAGTCCACGCAGACTGTTCCTGGCCATAGACTAAATTTGTATAATCGAGCCTTTAAACCATTAGTATCCTGAGTCCCATTGACTTTGAAAGTGGGACTTGATGTTCTACTAAAGAGATATTGAGGTTGTATTAGGTGGTGGATAAAACAGGGACGTGAAGTAAAAAAAACTACGTTTATGATCTTAATATTTCTGCCTGTGTGATGAATGTGAGGGGCACGAACCTCTTCTGGACATTTCAGCCATTCAGTTAACTAAATTAACTGTAAGGGTTAACGCCATAGACAGTGGGTTCTAGAGAGTCACCAGTAATGTTAGGAAAACAGGAAATGTTGGCAGGAAGTCAGGAGAGCAAATGAAAACAGAATGTGGGTTCTCTACTTTACAATCCAGTCTAACACATCCTCTCTCAAGAATTTTCCTCCTGAGATTCAGTCTATGTTTTAACTCAATTTGAAAACCTAAAGCCAACCTTCATAGAGGGAGGAGAAGAGCTAGGCAGAAAATGGAAATAATGGTTTTTGAAAATAAATTTTGAAATCTCATTTTGATTTGGAACAAAACATGCATATTTTTAAATGTTCCATTACAACTTTGTTAAGATATATCATGTTAATTTTGAATATTATAATAAAAATCATCAATATCAAACCAAAAAGTCATTTTGAAAGGAAAAATTGAAATGTTTCATTCCGAAAACAATGAAACAGAATATCCTGACACTTTCAAAACTCTTTTTTACTTTGCTTTCCTGCTAAATATAATTCCAGGAAAATCATCTCAATTTCATAAAGTGGTTTTGATGGGAAAACATTTTCCCAGAAAATTGTTCTAAGTTCTTTTGATCACCTCTGTTTAGGAGAAGGGAAGTGAAATGAAAGTAAGTAACACACTTCTGGGCATGCAAAGCCAAATACCTAGTTACAAATGATGAGAACTTGAAAAATCACTTGGTATAATTATGAAAATCTAAACAGAGGAAAGCCCCATCAATTTGTGAAAAATCCATTCAGACATTTATGAAAAGCAAATATAGAAATTCTTTAAAATCCTAATAGATTCAAGGGTGGTTCACAAACAGCAAAAATAAATAAATAAATAAATACATAAATAAATACATAAATAAAAATTCACAGAGTCTATTGTTTAGAAGATTTCTTTATCCCAGTTCTACTACCCGGAATGCACAAGAGAATAAAGGTGCATTCCGGGTAAAAGAGTGGAGGTAGCCTCTATGCCAGCTTCTCTAATCCCTGCTCTGTAGTAGCAAGAAACAGAGTAGAATATAGAAACAGCTGCACTTAGTGGAAGGATCACTAAAAAGAGCAAGATTTTATGCAAATACCATGTCCTTGCCCAGTTTAATGAGGAAGTGCAACTTTCTTCTAGGAAGAATGCTGCTTTTCATCAATTTTGTTTCTTTTCTCGAGTTAGTCAATATCTTCCTAATAATGAAGCACACACATAAGTGAAAGCAACATTCTATTTGTGATCACATCACAGCAGTAGCTAGAACTTACCTTTCTACTCCATGATGTTCTACTTCTGTGTAACAGATCAAAACTGCAAAGGCCCTTTTTATTTATTTTTGCCACTGTTTTGCATTACAAACGGTTTCCTAACTTACCATTCGTTATTGGCACAAGGACTTTTTTCAACATATCTCTTTCACAGGTTCCACCACTTTCTTGAATTCCCAGAACTAGACACAATACTCCAATTGAGTAATCAGTGAAGAGTAGAGTGAAAGAATGGCTTTTTATGTCTTGCTCACAACACTCCTGTTAATAGATCCCAGAATCATATTTGCTTTTTTTGCAACAGTGTCACACTGTTGACTCATGTTTAACTTGTCATCCACTACGACCCCTAAATCCCTTTCAGCAGTGCTCCTTCCTAGACAGGAAGGAACAATCAGTTTTACACAATACAGAATGGGAGGTTACTAAGTGGAGTACTTTGCATTTGTCCTTACTAAACGTCATCCTATTTACCTCAGCCCATTTCTCCAATTTGTCCAGATCATTTTGAATTATGAGCCTATCCTCCAAAGCACTTGCAACCCCCTCTCAGCTTGGTATCATCTGCAAACTTTATAAGATTACCCCCATGCCATTCTCTAAATCATTGATGAAAATATGAACAGAACTGGCCCCAAAACTGACCCCTTCAGAATCCCACTTGTTATGCTCTTCCAGCTGGTTTTGAACTGCTAATAACTACTCTCTGAGAATGGTTATCCAGCCAGTTATGCACCTACCTTACAGTAGCCCCATCTAGGTTGTATCTCCCTAGTTTATTGATAATATGCTGGTACTTATTAGAGGATCTGGCCCTTGAAACCCCTCTGTATTCAACTACATTTGCAACTCCTCACAGTTGATTAACGTCTGCGGGTGTCTTTAGCATGATACTGACTCCCTTTTGGAGATCATAATGAAGATGTAAAATAAAGTCAGTCCTAACTTCATTCCTCCATTATGCTACTGAATGTGTGCCAACAGTATGATACATTGCTGCCTAGATACATTGTTTATAGTCCAGCCGTCATTTTTTTCTCTTGTTGGCAGTGCTCCTAATCAAGCTGATGTAAATATTGAGAACAAGATTTCTTAGAACATGGAATCAAGCACTGTATGAACACAGTTATGTATAAGATATGCCACCTTCCTGGTAGTCACAAAAGTCCAGATCCAGCAAAAATTTACATATACACTTAACTTTATGCACTTCAAGTAGTTCTATGGAATTGCTCGGTATGGAAAGCTAAGAACGTGCACAAATCTGGGCATTAGGATAATATTTTTAATGGTTTGAAGTGCAGATTAGTTTGCAGTGGGATTTTCAAAATTGCTAATCCTCATTTAAACAAATGGGAGTTGAGCACCTAAATCTCATTTAAATAAACAAGAAATTCACACTAAGGCCATATCTATACTTACTAGTGGATCGACACTCCAGAGGCTGATCTTCTGGCATTCAATTTAGTGGGTCTGGTATAGACCCATAAATCAAATGCTTAGGGCAGCGCTGACTGGCGTCTGTACTCCTCACAGACGCAAGGAGTAAGGACATCCAATGGGAGCATGGTCTCATCCAATGGGATCCTGCTAAGCTCGGCTTAAGGTATGTATCTGGAGTTGCTTCCCATAAGCCAACCTTCCAGGTCCAGTGCCTATCTGAATCTTTAGGCATGCCCAAAACATTAAAAATCTGACTCTATATTTCTAAAATTCTGCTAAAAAGGTGTTCAGTTTTGTCATGTTAATTATGATTTAATTCCCCACCCCTTATATCTGTTCCTTAGGTTCAGACTTGTAGAAGCTAGAGTTATAGAAAGATAATTGACTATAATTGCCTTAATACCTTAGGATTCATAGACTCTAGACTGGCTTTGTAGGCATAGCCAATTATTCACCTATTCCCTAACCTCCTCTTTACCAACAAATATTCTACAAGGTCTTCCTTGTTTCCTAATTGCTCAAACTTCTTTTCTTTATGTTTCTAGATTTTCACATAAGTTCTTTAACTCAGCTGTTTTTAGTCATTAATATATAGTCCATCTCATTTATAAATTAACTTTTCCTCTACTTTTCTTTTACCTCTGAAATATACATAATAATCCTTTAAATTGACATTAACCTCTACTTTCTTGATGATTCTACATTTTCCCTACAAATGTTAATTGACTATGTGTTCTTCTTAAGTTCATGGATGCCTCACTTTTCAATTTTTGTTATGTCTTTTTTCCTCTTTCAGCAATCCCTTGTGCAATCACATTTTTTTTCATTTCATTCTCCGTTTTGACCACAGAAAAACTTAGGATACAGTTATTCCAATGAGTTCTGTGGCACCTTAAAGACTAACAGATTTATTTGGGCATATACTTTTGTGGGAAAAAATAAAAAACTTCATCAGACACATCTGACAAAGTGGGTTTTGGCCCCAAAAACGTATGCCCAAATAAATCTTTTATTACTCTTAGTCTTTTAAAGTGCCACAGGAGTTCTTGTCAGTATTACCTCTAAGCTATGTGGCAGCACAGCTTCACAGAGGATTAATCAGCTCCACCCAGTCAGTGGCTCAGACCTCTCTGCATGGAGCTGACTGGCTGGGCTGATTAATCACCTGTAAAGCTGTGCTGCCACACAGTTTAGTGGAAACACTGGACCTCCTTGTTTTGTGGATATAGACTAACATGGCTGCCCCTCTAATATAGTTATTTTACATGGTTACTACTGTCTGCAAGTGGATGCAATCAGAAAATTCAATTGTTTGAGGTCTTTCATTGGTAACAGATGATGGAGTCTCTGTAAGTTCAAATGTTAGAATTGTTGAAGAAAGAATTAGAGTTCAGTAAACACTTAATTTTTTTATTTACTGCCAATTCAAAAAAATGGGGGAAAACTTCCGATTTTCTTGGTGGGGAGGGGAGGGGGACACAAATCAATAGGACCCACTAGAAATGTTCTTGCAGTAAATTAAATGTTCAGTGTTGGCAAGAGACAGGACCCACCTATTTTAGTACACTCCCTTATGATGTAAGAGACCAGTGTTCCATTTTTCTCCCTTCCTAATGTAGAAAAGTATTTCAATTTGGCCTTCCACTTCTCAGACAAGTACTCTAACCACTGTGCTGTGGGATACTCTGGACTGGTTGCTCCTGTTGAAACTGTTTTATAAAATTTAAATAGTTTTTGCAGAAGGGGAACTGGAAATTGAATCTGAGAGATGAGCACCCGCACTGCTGGGCTAACGGTTATATGGCAGTCCTCCCCTCATTGGCAGATGGCATCTGGGTCAGCCCCATGAACATTTGTTACAATTATTCAGCAAATTCATGAATAGTTTTAGGTCAATTGAAACTGAATTTATCAAAAATTATTCATACAAAATATTCGCCCGCTCTGATAGGAATGTTTGAAATGTATCCTCATGCTTGCTTTGAAGTCCCACTTAGTCATTCTGTGTAGCATCTTGAAGGCCATGCAGTTTCCAGATAGTCACTAACTTATAACAATTATTTTAAATATTTTGTTTGTGGCAACATGACACTGGCCTTTACTGTCTATTTGTATTTCTGTTCTATAGTTTTAGTCCTCTACAATCCTTAGAGTATTATCTCTTGTTAATATTTTCCTTCTTCAACTAATTTAACACAAATATAACTAACACCTCGGATTTTTTCCTGGCTTCATTTTCAATGTATTATTATTATATTTTATAGTAACACTCAAATGTCTTCATCAAGATTAATTTCCCATTGTGTTAGATGCTGTGAAAACTTAAAAGTGTTGCATGATCTTTACTCAGAAAGCTTCTGTTGGCTTTTTATTTTGATAGATAACATTCTTTCATGAAGCATTCTTTGATCTTTTAAACAAAAACATATTAATTTAATATATTTTTAAACTTAAAATCTCTTTTTTCATTAATAACAAAAACTATGTAATCATTGTTATGAAGAGCAGGGTGGCTATATTATTGACATCACACTGTTGACTGATACGCCATATAAATGCTAACTACTGTACTGTTCTTACTTTATGCCAGGAACATGGACACATTGTATGTAACATTGCACAGTCTTCAAAATGAGAAGTGAACTACAAACATTCTTAATGGAAAAACAGCCCATGAAGCAGAAGTTTGCAATCACAGAACAATAAATGAATGTGTTTCTAAAGGACTTCATACATTATGTAATCTACAGTATAGGTCTTAAATGCAAAACAATACAATAAAATACATTATCTAAAAACATATGCATGAGAGAACATTCTAATCCTTATGCATATTCCTTTACAAGCTTTCCTCAGCTTGCTTTATTTCCCAATAACTTACTGAGATAGGAAACTAAATGTGAAAGTCCGTAATGGAGATTGGCAAGAAAGCATAAAAATTCTAGGCACTATAAAATTAATAGAATCAATAACCAATTTGATGTAATCCAAACTTAAAGTTCCTCTATTCTGCTTTCAGAATTAGAAGGAATAAAAAATAACAGTAAACTATTCACCCATAATTAGATCTGTCAGAGTTCCTCCTCTTTACTAGTACATCTCTCAAGTGGCACTCTCGGGACCGGACCTGTCCAGAACCAGGGAATTTGCTGGGGTAGAAATAGTTCCCTGCTACAGCCCCCAGCTGCCGACTCTGCCGAGGGAGGCTCCCTCTAAGCCCTGCTGGGCTGCCTGGGGGGGTCACTGACCCCGCTGCTGTTGCCTCAACTGGACTGCCTGCCAGGTTCCAGCAGCTCACACTGCCATTGGGTCCAGACCCGCAATACCATGGGCTGCTGGGAACTGGCTCTGGCCCTCCTCAGGCTGCCAGGGGCTCAGGCTCTAGTCTCAGTCCGGAGACTCTGGCCCTGCTTCCACAAGCTGCCTGGGGTTCCAGCCCCATGCTGCTGGAGCTGCCGCCAGCCCCAACATTGCTGGCCCCAGCCCCATGCTCTGGCCCCATGCCCTGGCCCCAGCCCCATGCTCTTCGATGAGCTGTCACCAGCCCAGTCCTACACTTCCAGGGATTGCCTCAACCTGGACGCAGAGCCATAGGCTGTCAGGGCTGCCATCAGCCCCTGCCCCATTCCACTACTTCAACCTTATCCTTCTGGGTTGCCCTCCCACCACTAGGCTACTGGGGTTCTCTGATCCAGTATGGATGTTGTCAGACCAGAGAATTCAGTTTTGGGAGGTGCAACTTGTTAGCTCCGCAGAAATCAGTACACCTAGAATGATAACAGTGTCTATCAAGAATTATTATAGAAAAATAATTCTATATGGACTCCCCCTGACGGTCGGAATTACAATCTGGATTTCTATATACACAGCTTCCGCAACAACGCACAGACTGACATTATTCGCAAACGACAACAAGCGACACACAATCTTAGCCGCGCTGAACACCATGCCATCCAGAGTCTCAAAAACAACCTGGACATTGTAATCAAACCAGCTGACAAAGGGGGGTGCTGTGGTCATTATGAATTAGGCCGACTATAACCAGGAGGCAACCAGACAACTCTCGAACACCACATATTACAAACCTCTCCCCTCTGATCCCACCTTGGACTACCAAAAGAAACTACACTGTCTCCTTAAAAGCCTCCCCACAGCTACTCGGGAACAAATCCTCACAGAATCACCTTCTGACCCCCGACCAGGATTGTTCTATCTACTTCCCAAGATCCATAAACCTGGGCACCCCGGACGTCCCATCATCTCTGGTATTGGCACGCTCACTACTGGTCTATCCAGCTATGTAGACACTCTTCTCAAACCCTTCGTAACCAATACCCCCAGCTATCTCCGAGACACTACTGACTTCCTAAGGAAACTACAAAACATCGATAACCTCCCCAATAATACCATCCTTGCCACCATGGATGTAGAAGCTCTATATACCAACATCCCACATGAAGACGGATTACAAGCAATTAGAAACACTATCCCAGAGGACACTACTGCCAACCTGATAGCAGACCTATGTAACTTTGTTCTCACCCACAATTATTTCCAGTTTGAGAACAACTTATACCTCCAGATCAGCGGCACAGCCATGGGTACATGCATGGCCCCACAGTATGCTAACATCTTTATGGCTGACCTAGAACAACGTTTCCTCAACTCCCGTCCCCTTTCACCCCTCCTCTACCTACGGTACATCGATGACATCTTTATGATCTGGACGCATGGCCAAGAAACACTGGAGATATTCCACAGAGATTTCAACAACCTACACCCCACCATCAACCTCAGCCTGGACCATTCTACACGAGAGATCCACTTCCTGGACACCACCGTACAAATCAACAATGGAAAATTAGACACCACTCTCTACAGAAAACCCACCGACTCATACAGTTACCTACATGCATCCAGCTCCCATCCAGAACACACCACACGATCCATCGTCTATAACCAAGCCCTTCGATACAACCGCATCTGCTCTAATCCCACTGACAGAGACCAGAAGCTTCAGGATCTCTACCAAGCATTTATAAATCTCAACTATCCACCCAGAGAAATAAAAAAGCAAATTGAAAGAGCCAGACGAATACCTAGAAACCATCTACTTCAAGACAGACCCAAGAAAACCAACAATAGAACACCACTTGTCATCACCTACAACCCCCAACTTAAACCTGTCCAACACATTATCAATAAACTACAGCCTATATTGGAACAGGATACCATACTCAAAGAGGCTCTGGGAGACAGACCCATAGTCTCCTATAGACAACCACCTAACCTCAAGATGATTCTTACCAAACACCACAGGACATACCACACTAATACCAACCCTGGTACCTTCCCTTGCAACAAACCCCGTTGCCAGCTTTGTCCACATATTCATTCTGCTGATACCATTATTGGACCTAACCAAGTGAGTTATAAGATCAAGAACACATATTCCTGCGCATCCAGAAATATAATCTATGCTATCATGTGCCGAAAGTGTCCATCTGCTATGTACATTGGACAAACATCTCAGACACTTCGCCAAAGGATTAATGCCCACAAAACAGATATCAGACAAGATCAGAAAGAGAAAACAGTTTCTTGCCACTTTAACCAGAAAGGACACTCTCTAAATGACTTAGCCACCTGCATTCTGCTACAAAGACCTTTTACATCTGCACTTGAAAGGGAATCCTCTGAACTGTCATTCATGCTAAAATTCGACACTTGCCAACAAGGACTTAACAAGAATTTGAACTATCTCACCCATTAACAAGACAGTTTCCCCAATTATCACCTGTAATACCATTAACTCACAAACATCCCACTCTCCCTACCTTTAATATCATCAATTCACAGACACTTACCTTCCTTCCTCCCCCTCCCCCCCCCGCATCCCCCTTCTGTTCTGCAATGTGATTTGTCCTTTTCATATTTGTTCATTTTTTTAATTGTATCCTTTGGTATATATGGTTGTGACTACTTTCTTCCACTATTTGATCTGAGGAAGTGGGTCTGGCCCACGAAAGCTCATCATCTAATAAACCATCTTGTTAGTCTTTAAAGTGCTACATTGTCCTGCATTTTGCTTCAACTACCCCAGACTAACACGGCTACATTTCTATCACTATCAAGAAGCAGACAAAGCAAAACAGGGTGAAAGAGGTTAATGGGGGGGGAGGGGGTGACTCCAATACTAAACTACTCAAATTGTTCCATGGAAGAAAACTCAGGAAAATACTCAGTGTAAAATGTATACTATGGGAAGGAAGGGAAAGATACTGGGCAGGAGGAGAAGTAATTTTTTTCCCTGGCAAGCACCATCTTCTTCTCCTATACTCAATGCAGAATCATTATAAAAAGGGAATATGCAACAGTCCATGCAATGATTTCCAGAGTTAAAAACAATTCTAAGTGCCCTTTCTGCACCCTTGGGCATCTGTCAAACAGGACAAATCTGCTCCAGTCAGACAATGCAGTCTTTCAAGAGGCCCCAAAGCCTCTTTCAAGGAGTAACTCTCAGAAGGACCATGATTTTTTACATGAAGAGAAACATCTGAATGTTTAATTGGTGAGTTTGTTTATTTATTTTAAAGAGACAAAAAAGTATTAAGAACATATAATTTATGCTATACTATATTAAGGGGGTATTTCATTTCCAGAAATGTTGACTTCATCTCCTGGGAAGTGAAGAATAACAATTCCTTAGAGCAGGTCTCAGGACTGCTGTGTGGATTTTCCACTTTCAGTTTTACTAGATCTTGTACAGTAGAGACTTTTCCATCTGCTGATGCAGCTTTTAGCAGAGCAATTCTGGAAAAGTAATTTGCTGTCATTGAGAGAATGCTAAACTGATGCCATCAAGTTAAAGAATAATCATGTCTATTTCAATAAACGTTTTTCAGTCTAAAATATTATTTCAAAGGTCAATGCCTGGATTTCTTTTTTTCACTTTAGGCAAGGCCTGTGCATTCTGTGATGGCACTCTGATGTAGAGAAAGATATTTTATATGTATTCATGCAATCCAAACTTAGTGATGCTATACTTTCAGCCAAGAAGATGAGGGGTGCCTACTCAGTATTTATCCAGAGTCGTGGAGTAGAAATGCAATTGCAAAGTACATCCAATTAATTTATCTCAAAACATCAATAAATACTCAACAAAACCAGAGTCCTGAATCTATTATCATCTTTCTTCCCAGATAATGACACAAACATATAACAAAACATGCAAAACAACCAGCATCAACTTGTTGGAAACTCCTAACTCCTCTGGACCTCCCCACGTCACCTCATACTTAGAGACTAAAATATGTGACTCTTGAAGTCAATAGGAGTTTTTCCATTGACTTCAATAAGCAAGAATTTCATCTAGAAACACGTGTTCCTCACTGCCTCCTGCTCTCAAGCATGTCTTTAAACTTCTTCATTTTACAGCTTCTGATTCACTGATTTATACATATGTACATGTGTGCATACATGTATTTTTTCTAATATTTCTAGATTGAAAACAACGCTTCATTCCCTGATATTTAATTTCAGTGAACACTTTGGGGATGTAAGGAATACTCCCTTAAGTAAATGTTTCAGCTTCAACCCTAACCACCTGAGGATGTTTTTTTTTATTTCCTCTGTTGAATGAGAGGTTTCTATTTCTAGATGCTTGGCTGATATGTTTTGCATACATGCTCAGAGTTATGCAGAATTGATTGCCAAATCTAGGGTTGGGAATAGAGATTGTTGGAAATTTTCCAAAAAGATTCCAAAATGTCTCGTAAAGTGCGCTAAGGTTTGATGAACTTTCAGTTAATCATAGGCAGGGCTCTCATGGAACCCTTTTTGCAGAGACCAGACAGATCCTGTCTGTTGGGCTGCTGGGGATTTTGGATTTCCTGGGTCTACGGTGCTAGAGCAGCACTGGATTGCTCAAACCAGGGCCTTTCTGAAATTATAGGCTTCCTGGGAAAAAAATTCTGACTCAAGCTATGGTTATTATGCCTTCCAAGTTTCTGCGGTAGAGCCAAGATACTGGAGGACCAGGAATGAGCCTCCAGAATCTGTTGCTCTGGGCAAGCCTGCACTTCACTGCCCCACTAATCCTGAGTTTTGACCAGCTCTCATCAGGAAACAATTTTGCCCTAGGGCCGATTGACAGGGATCTTGGAGGTGAAAGGTGGGGGTGTCATCCTCTCTCTAGCATGGGCCCCCGGGTTATCTGCTGAGATCATCTGAGCTAATCTCTTCTAATTAATTCTATGCTATTATAGTGGTCCAGGGCATTGGACCTTGCTCTTCCTGTTCTTTTGCATGCAAATCGCAATTCTGTTTCCACTAAAGCCTGTGGACTTAATATAGAAGTATCTTGATGAGATTCAGTGGGTTGTGATATTCAGGTGGGCAGAATCAATAATCTATTGTGCCTTTATACATTATGAAACTATGAAACATAGCATACTCCCCTTTTCCCTTTTCTCTTCTCGAACTTTTCTCCCGTTGGGGCTAACTTCCCACTTTCTCCCAATAAAGTTAGTTTCTCTGTGTCACCAGTTTCCCAGACCAAACTCAGGGTGTCTTCCCCTGTGAGTATGGGACTGCATCCAGGCTCCATCCCCAAAATTCACTAGGGGCTAAGCTGTTTTGAAATAGGAACTCTTGTTGAACTCTCTTCTGGGAGAACAGCCTTCATGAAATAAGATTCTCAAAGAAGAGACAAGAAGCAGATAGCAAGAGAAGAGCAGAAGGCAGCTTGTAGGAGTGATAATGGCTGTGTTGGCCAGAGATGCATTAGATTACAATACTGCTAAATGCAACCAGACTGGTTGGGCCAACTTGAGCCCCAAATAAATTCAGTGGGACTATTCACATGCCTAGACGTGTTTAAGAACTTTGCTGAATTTAGGATTTGGCGAGAGAGAATGTACAGTAACTTTTCTAGCCATAATCTTGAACTTATTACATTTCACATGTAGAAAGTAGAGCCATTTTTCCCCTTGAACTCAAAGATCCAATATAAAGTTAAGACCTTATTTGACTTTTCTCAACTATGACAGTATATCTACAATTACAGGAATTATTACAAAAGCTTAATGGTATGCAATGCATAATATAGTTGATATGGCTCATATTTCACATTACCATTATTATACATTATCAATGGCTTTGACTCTAATTCTTCTTAATATGGGCAGTTAGCTTTTAATTGACATTATGTTAGTATAATGTAAAGGTAATTTTAACATTACAAGTAAAATAAAATAAAATAAAATAACTTGAAACTACTCTCACTAAAATTTCCGAAAAGGATAATAAAGATAATTGAAGAGTGTGCTTTTCTATTACTAATGCCTTCAAAGCCATCATCTTATTAATATTTATGAAAGCCACTAAAAGTTTCTTTTTTCTCACAGAGAAATGCAGATGGGTAGGTGACATCTAATAGCTGGCAATTTTACTGGAATATGGTATTTTTTTCAGAATAGCAATTGATTTGTCCCATCCTACATGACACCAGAAAAGTTACTGATACTCTCTGTGACCCAGAAAATCGCCATCTATAAAACCCTTATGCACCTTTAAAAAGTTCTTAAAGATAATAAATTGAAAGGGACTTTATTAAGTACAATGTATTGATATTATTAAATAGATAAAGACTGGGATATCAGTATAATGGATTATGTATATGAAGATATTGGCATCTCAAGTCCTCATTTCAATGTCACTACAAACATAAATTCCAAGAGTAAAGGTGCAAAACAATCTGAAATGTAGGACGCCTTTATTGTAGGACAACAGAATTTACTTCCTAGAAGACAGAAGGTCAAATTCAAAGATGGAGAGAAATCCTGGCCTAATTGAAATCAATGGGAGATATGTCTTCAATTTAATTTCAGCAAAAAAATCACCCACCATGTGTAAATTAAACCTTGTCACTATATGTACTCACCAGTGTAGGAAGGGACTTAGGTTATTAAGCAAAGAGATGGAAGAATGTCTGAAATAATGTAAATTTAGGTTGGGTGGTCAGCTACATCTTTATACTGAGGCAGACTCATTTGCCTAAATTTAGCAGTGATGTGATGAAGCCACTGTAAACTACAATACTAGCTGTGAGTTTGAGGATGCGGCTACACTGCACTGTTGTTTCGAGATAACAAGCATTATTTCAAAATAACAATGTGAGTGTCTACACAGCCATTTTGAAATAACAGATGGTTTATTCTGAAATCTGTAAATCTCATTCTGTGAGGAATAACACATATTCTGAAATAGCTATTTTGAAATAAGGAGTGTGTAGATCAGGCATGTCCAAAGTCCGGCCCGCGGGCCAATTGCGGCCCGTGTTCCGGTTTAATATGGCCCCACAGGTAATTTGGCAATATCTATCTTTTATGGCCCCCAACGAATCCATATGTATTGAGATGAATACATTGTAAAATCTCAGTTAATGTCAGTTGGTCTAAATCAGTTATAAATATATTTGGACACAACATGTATACTTGGTGTTATGTTCCTGTTCATATTTTTTGAACTTAAAAGTTGACAGACAACCTTTATTACCAATAATATGTAATGTACTTTACAATGTTCCTGACGTATATTTCAGCTTCCTGGATTTTTTTTTCATCTGGCCTTCAGATATGAAAGGCAGAGTGATTTAACACCTTTTTAGATTTGTCATCCATGTGACGAAATGAAAAGTGTGCCGTTTGCAATAAACTTTGCATAAAATAGTTAATTTGCATTTAATTTTAATGGTTCAAAGAATGTCAGGCAAAATGGTCGGCCCTCACGCATGTTCACTTCATCAAATCTGGCCCTCTTTGAAAAAAGTTTGGGCACCCCTGGTGTAGATGCTTCACTGCTGCTCTTTCAAAATAGGCCCTGACCAGGGCCATTATAAGTTATTCCTCCCCAGTGTCTCCTGGGGCTCAAATTCAAGGTGGCACATCTACATTAGGGAAGCTTGCCTCAGACTAATTTTGAGGCTTCCCTGCAGTGTAGCTGTACTATTTCAAAATAAGCTATTTCAGAATAACTCTTCTGGGATAGCTTATTTTGAAATAAGTGTGCTATATAGACGGACCCTAAATGAATCTAGATGGGTGTGCAGAGAAGGTCTAAATTATCACTAGAATAAGGTTTACATTAAAACAACTTAGATTCCCTCTGCATTCATTTAGATTCATTGCTGAAATGAGCCAAATGATAGTTTCCTACCCCTTTTCTAAAAAGTCCATTGCATAGTTATGCTATGACCCTTAAATATAAATAAGGAGAGTAAAAAAGAAATCTGAGATGTGAAAAGATATTCTATGAATAATTTATGTGTGAAACTGTGAAATCTATATCTAACACTATCAGTAAGCTCTGAGCAGGCAAATCCATTCAGCTTCTAAGTTTCAGCCCAGCACAATAACTAATATTTAGAATTTATATGGGACTAAGTTGTCCAAGTTCTGTATAAACACTGACTAATTTATCTTTACTTTTGCTTATCTCTGGCTACATCTAGACTGCAAGCCTCTTTCGAAAAAGAGCGTCTAGACTACAACCAGTACTTTCAAAAAAACAAGCCGCTTTTTCGAAAGAGAACACCCAGGCAGTCTGGACGTTCTCTTTTGAAAAAGCACATTTTGCATTACATAGCACCTTTTTTCGAAACAGTGCTTTTGAAAAAAGGCATTCTTCCTTGTAAAATGAGGTTTTCCACAGTCAAAAAACTTGCCGTATTCTTTCGATTTACTTTCGAAAGAACATGGCAGCAGTCTAGATGCAGGGGAAGTTTTTTCAAAAAAAGGCCACTTTTTTCGAAAAAACCTTGTAGTCTAGACACACCCTCCATGAGGTAAATAGATAAGTACTATATTACTTGAAAAGTGCAATGTGAGGACTAGAGCTTTTCAAAAGATTTCAAATGATGATACATCTATGAACATGAATCTATAGTGTACTGTCTGATTAAATAAATACATCTTCACTTAACAGTACAGAGTTTTGGACGAAATCATTATCCTTATTTTAGGGATAAACGTATACAAGTATTCTTGAAACTGTCTGCCTCTAATGAACTCCATGTTTAAGGAAGATAAAGCAAAAAGCTGTTAATCACCATTTTCAATTTTCAAGTGTTAGCACTTCTAAATCGAAAGTCGTTTCTGTTTAGGAAAGTAAGCACATTTAGATACAAAATCCTGTAATTTAAATATTTTTAATACATAAGACATTTTTGCTGACTATAAATTCTACATTATATTTTTTGCAGATAAAAGGATAATAGGTATGATGGGTAATATTTTCAAAAGTACCTAAGTAACACAAGAGCCTGACATCCACTGCTTTTTAGTAAGATAGAGGTTTCTAAGTAACTTTTGATATAGACAGAGTGCAGGTCTATACCACACTATTAAGTCAACCTAAGTACAATGTACACCCACAGCAATAATTGAATCACTTTTATACATCCACACTATGCTGCTTGTTTCAGCAGTGGGTGTACTCACCAGGTGTACTTGCACTGATTTAAATGCCAGTGTGGGACATTGTGGGATGGCTTCTGAAAGGCAATATAATGGGGTGGAGGTTCTTGTTCAGTGCATTGGTTGTTTACCAGGCTTCCTGCTTCTGATATACTTAAAGAAATTGCTATTACTTTTTAAAAATAATTCCTTCTTATCTCTCACTGCTCCTTTCACTGGTTCTTAAGCCAGGGTGACACTTTTCTTGATTCTCTTTTTTTCTTTTTTTTTTTAATTTGCAGTATGCATTTTAGTTGAGACTCCATTATGGTGTCTTTGAAAAGGTTCCTTGATGCTTGCAGGGATTTCACTTTTGGCACTGTATCTTTTAATTTGTGGTTAACTAATCTCTTCATTTTTATGTAGTTCCCCTTTCTGAAATTAAATGCCATGGTGCTGGGTTGCTGTAGTGTTCTTCCCACCACAAATATGTTACATTTAATTATGCTATGGTCACTATTTCCAAGAGATCCAGCTTTATTCACCCTTTAGATGAGACTGTGTGCTCTACTTAGAACTAAATCAAGAATTACCTCTCCTCTTGTGGGTTCCAGAACCAACTGCTACAAGAAGCAGTCACTTAAGGTGTTAAGAAACTTTATCTCTGCATCCTGCCCCGAGGTGATTTGTACTCAGCAAATATGGGAATAACTGAAATCCCCTATTATTAGAGGGTTTTTTTTAAAGTTTTTATAGCCTCTCTAATCTCCCTTAGCATTTCACAGTCACTATCATTATCCTGGTCAGGTTGTCGGTAATATATCCCTACTACTGTATTCTTATTATTAGAGCATGAAATTACTATCTATAGCGATTCTATGCAACATTTTGGTTCATTTAAAATTTTTACTTCATTAGATTCTATGCTCTCTTTCACATACAGTGCCATGCCTGCCCACCAGCATAGCTTGTCATTATCTTGCCTCTGTCTATGAGTCTGACTTTCTTCCTTAATGGATTCGACTGCAGCAGCTATTTTACAAGGTAATGGCAAATATGACAACTATACATGGGACTATGGCTAGTTCCTTCCCTGGTCTTCTTCCTACCATGACTCCTTCATTCGTGGTCTGGGTAGCTTCAGGACTCCCAGTTTCCTCTAATTGGTCTGTTCCTAGTTGCTCCAAAGACCATGGGATATTTGCACATACTGGGGAGTTTGCTGGGGTCTTGACACCGCTGGCTTCCATAGCCAAGGAGATTGCAGCAGCTTCAAGGCTGCAGCCTGCAACCAATGTCCTTCCTCTCTAGCAATCAGGCCAGACTGAGCTGATCTGCTCACTCTTACACTGTTGCTGTACATGGAATATGGCTCCTAGCTGGCCCATGGAGTTAGGGTTTTCTCAGATCACAAAGAGGGGTTAACCTTTTGCCATCCACTCTAGGATGAGTTCACTCCATCACAGGCAGAAACATCAACGTAAGCAATACTATATCTACACTAACATTGCATTAACTAACTGCATCGACTTAAGCACTATGGCTCTTGCAGAGATGGAGTTAGTAAGCTAGTGTCATGGGTGAGTTCAGGGGAGACAACAGCCATGTCAAGCCTCATGCTCCCAGAAGGGGTGTGGCCTCAGGTGAATGGGGCATGGCTGAGGGCAACCTGTGCTCAGTGCTGCCTGGACTGTGGTGTCCCTTCCCCAAGTGCTACCTGGATCTTGCAGTATGGCACCCCCACATCTCCAGGGAGGTGAAAAAGCTGCCCAGAGAACACCATGCTGCACTCTGGCAATGGTTTACAGGGCTTGGATCCCCAGGTCCCTCTGAACCATTGGGGATGGATACAGTTGCCCTCTTTGCCCCCTCTCCCCTACTGGAAAGTCTGGGTGAGTTACTTTGGTGGGTGTCAGTTTTTAGAGTAGATGCTTACAGAGTTAGGCTGATGTAAACTGCTTTATTTTGACCTAATTCTGGAGAATAAATCAGGTGGTAGGCTCTTAAGTCACTTAGGTGCTTTTGGAAAAAAAAATCACTTAGCACCGCTGAAGTATGTCAGGTGGAAGAATTCTCATCTAGCCCATTTAGAATAGGTCTATAATCTTTGCCATTAACAAAACACAAAAAGGTGTTTTTAATTTAAGAATGAATTAGAAGTGACTATCCATGGATAGTTGTGTCAATCAGATCCAAGTGCCATAGTCTTACTTCTCATTAGCTGTATGTGCTAGATAGTAAGGTAAATTTGTGGCCAGAGGATAGCTTTGTAATTTAATTGATAGTCTTGTTCTTTTAGTATCAGGCATTACTGATCTAAATTGACAGATCAGTCAGGTTACAGAAACATGCACTTGTACCGGTCCATCCAGCACAGACACTGAGCCTTTTATTGTCTCTGCAAAATGCTATTCTCTCTTTAGCTAAGGTCAGTCGCACTGGGAATCTGAAAATCAGACTGATCAATTCTTCCATTTTGGGCAACACGGCTGCTACTGTTGAATCCATTAAGGAAGAAACTCAGACTGGTAGGCAGAGGCAAGATAATAAATATGTGTCTTTATGTCAAATTGAATTATATTAAAAGTGGCATGGTAAATAGAAGTGGCCGGTGCTCTCATGCTGTGCTGGAAGGGTGTTTTAGGTAATAGATTCTACCTTGTTCTTTAAAGTAAAACTAAAGAAAAACATAACTTTTAAATGTATGGCTAGCACTAATTTCCTCTGTGTTTTTTATGAACTGCTATAATTAACATGTATACTAAGCACAAGGTGTCAATTTAAATAACTGAAAAATCCACCCTTATCTTCCAATATGGTTACATGATCCAAAATGCTTTCCCCCTCGTTAGCTTTGTTTATTCTTTGCTTCCAATGTTAATTGTACTTACATTTTAAAACATCTTATACACATTAACAATCTACTTTGTACTAAGCCTGTCTTCAGACTTTCTGAAAAACTGAAATTTGTTCATTTCAAATGTGATTTTTCCATTTGCAGAGAGATTCCCTCTGGAACTATAGCAGGAGATAGAATAAATATCAAGTCAAGATGATCAAACTTATTTATCCAAAGTACAAAACTCATGTGAGTGTTGCTAGAGCAGGTCAGAGAGTTAGGACTGAAATAAAACCTAAATACTAAAGTTTTGCTCATACGGAATGGACATTTTTAAGGGAATTATGTGATCAGCTGTCACAGCAACAAAAATCCCTTTCTGTTATACATGGCTGTGTTTGCAGCAGCTGCTGCTGCTTCATTTATAATATTCTGTATTGTCCTAGAATATTTATTTATGATACAACTTGCTATTGTCTGTTGGAGTTATGTCACTAGAGTCTACTGCTCTGATCTATTATGACTATTGCTGTCTACAGCTTTGTTGAATGAGGGAAACAGTTGTATTGTCTCTTTCATCAGTTAGCAATGTGATACTTGTAACAGTGGCTTTTCTTCTCAACTCGCCAATGCCCAGCCTTAAACCTTTGCCCCTCTCCTTAAACCACACAAAAATAAAAATCTATAAATGAGATATACAATGTAGCCAGACAGGAACCCCCCTGTAACATCCATTTTTGCTTGCCTGGAGCATACAGGGCACACAGAGCAGAAGGCCCAGGCTGTGTGACCGTGAATGGCTGTAAACAGAGATATGCCAATTGCTGACCAAGAGGCTGCCAAGGAGTGTCCTTGACTTAACCCATATTGATACGAAAACACAGCAGTCCACGGGGGGAGGAATCTCTCGCCCAGTAAAAAAAAAATGTCTAGTAGTGTACTCACAATTTAGTTCTCTCTCTTGCAAGTGTAAATTAACTTGAAACTTGCTTGTAAGAACTGGTGCCACAAAATGGACCAGTACAATTCGGCATCTTAGATAAGAAAGAGGATACGGGCCCCCAGGGGTATATAGATGGGTCCAGCAGCACATTTTCTCTGAGTGTCAATCTACCATCTATCTGCTGGTCGGGTTAGGTGTTTGATCTCCCGAGGTTCTAGAGGGGACGCCCACCTCGTATTCGTCTTTCCTAGGAATTGAGAGACCGGCCCTGGCCTGACACGCTGGAGTCGAGAGGCACAGAAAGGGGTAAAAATTGTACCTGGATGTGGTCCTTTGTCTTAAGTGTACACATAGACTTAGAGGTCTTTAAAGATTAAGCTGTCACTTGGTACCATTATTTCTATTTTCTATCTTTATTTTCTTTGTAACCATTTTTAAAATCTGTATTTGTTAACAGTTAAGAAAGAGAGCAATAGCCATTGTAACCATATGCTTTTATAAGTCTTTTAATAAACCTGTAACTGTTTAAGTTTTAACCTGACTCCTTCAGTTGCTGTAATAGAACCAAGCACAATTTAAAAGAACTTCAGCCGGTCATAAAGGGACAGGCATAGGAAGAGCTTGGGCGTTTGGATCTGTCTCACTCCCAGGTGACAAGATCCGTTGGGGCACCTTTTCAGCCTTTCCTAGGCTGCCCGCTGCGAAGGAACCCTTGTGTTCTAGCAGCTAAAATCTAAGGTGTAATAAGCTCTTCCTATATAACGGGGCATCTGTTGGCCTGCTGGCCACCCTCTGCGACAGGACCCCGGTCCTAGCAGTAAAGACACGGACGTTAAACCTTTTCTCGGAAACATACACACACACACTGCCCTGACCGTCGGCTGACAACTCTGAAAGTGTTCCACATGCGGGTCTCCCCACTGGACCATGGTCTGTAGTCAGAGGGAGAGTTCCAACCAATCTGGCTTCAAAGTTGAAATACAAAGAGCTACCTTTATTTTTTCACATCCAGATACCGAGAAATTATCTTGTGTTGTTATGACATTTTTGTTAATGACGAAAAAGAAAAGGCAGGATGCAACACATTTGCAAATTTAACTTAAACTCACCTAAAGCCTGATATATAGTACTCTATAACAATGGAGGGCAATCTGCAGCTCACTGAGGTTTTATGTGTGGCCTATGAGACATTTTGTTCACCACGGACCATGCACAGTGTTGCCAGTTTTTGCTGGTTTTCATCCGCACACAAAGCAAAGGCATGTGAAAGGAGGTGCATGCTGATTGCACACAACATTATATAAGCTGTGCGCTCCTCTTGCATCCAATCAAAGTGCTGCTATGGTATAATCAGCATAACTCACAAATTTTAAGTACAGAAGCGCTGTTACCCGAGCTATCCCAGGAGACTGTCTTGGTTACAACAACCTTGTAGCCCACTGAGATGAAGGGCCTCTCGTGCAGCTTAGGTTGCCCTTCACTGCTTTATAATATTGAGCCAAAATTGGTGTAATTCCAGGCACAGTTCATTACAAAAATAGCAAGAATTGAAGTTTAATATAAGCCCCTTAGAGTATGTTGCCACTATAATAATAGACCCATGGAAGGAGCTGTGGCTGACCTAGGTCAGCTGTTCTGTGCTGCAGGGCTAAAACAGACCGTAAGGGTGCTCAAAACCCAGGCTCTGTCCTGATTCCAAATGTCTCCACTGCAATTTTATAGTCCCACAACTCCAAGTCCATCAAGCTGAGTCTTGTTATTGTCATGTAGAAATACCCTTAAACTCTTATACAGTTTAGCTGCAGATTTTATCAGGCACAACTGAATTACAAGCCCTAATTATTGCATAAATACTGTATTGCTTAGAGTACCATGATGAAAGAAAATAAAAATTCTCCTCATGAGATGTCACCATTAGACATATAGAATGGATTAAGATTTCTTTTTAATATGCATAATTGTTCTGCTTGAAAATATCTTGGTTCACTTTGGCATACCAACCTCAGATAGACAGGTATCACTATTTATATATTCACCGATTCTAAGAGTCTGAATTCTTGTTAAGATCAACAAAGTCAAACTAGACAAACAGGAAGTCTATGGTTAGACTGAGTCCTCATGGGACTGTCCTCAGAATTCTGTCTCACCATTCACACTCAGCCTATCAATGTTTATCAGTGATTAGTAACTGCATCTAGAAAATTTGAACTTTGTCTGGAAGGGATCAGGAGAAGTATGTAGATTTGATGAGAGAAAGTATTAGCTTGATGCCTTTCTTAATATGCTGTTCCCAACTAACCTGTTATCTCTACAAATTAATATGCCAGTATAGACATTCATGCTGATAGGATTCTATCAATTATAAAGCAAAAAAGGCCAAGAACTCTGTCATGTCATGGAAATGCAACAGAACTAAGAAACAATGTAGATAACATTTCCTTTCCATAATTGTTACTCCTTTAAAAAAAATTCCTATAACAATACAGTAACACAAACTATCTAAAACATGAGATGTAATTTTAATGTTTTCAAAAATACAAGAAATGACACATGGAACAGCCTATATACATTTATTTCACCTCATGAAAAATCTAATTTTTGCTTAGGGACAGTTTTTTCCTGTTATCTGCAAATGGAAGTAGGGTGGGCTATATGGGTCTGTAGCACATCCAGGGTTAGTGGGACATTTCTTTTTTTTACCTTTTAGTTAAAAAATAGAGATAGATACAATAACCCATATTAAAGCATTGACCCAGAGGAATAAATATGACATTATTCAGTCTGCAAACCATAATGTTACTGATTTTTCAGCAGTACAATGTTAATGTGCACTGTGCAGAAGGCTGTTCTCTGGTTATCATTCAAAGTTTCCTGTTCAGTGGTAGAAGAATAGTTAGCCACCACTGTAAACTAGTATATTATATTACAGATTGGTACCATTTGCCAAAAGTTGAACTGTAATGCTTTGGGTCAGTATCATTTAGTGTATAATGCAAACTGAATGTGTAGGTCCTTGCACTGATGTGCAGGTTTCATGGAGCTTAGGATGCAGTAAATCTTTCCTTTACATTCCCTCTCTCCCAATGTCTCCCCTCCACCATGGGCCACACTTTTCTCTTCTGTATTAGTAGTTCTGGTTTTATCTGGAGCCTGCAGGTGAAAAGGATAGAAAGTGAAAAACCTGTGTACAATAGTGAAGAAATCTTAACTGAATATTTTTAGAATTCAAAAAAAGTTTAAATATTGGACAGAGTTGAGGATTTGTAGTGGGAAAGGACATATGGTGAGACTATAAAGTTCTTATTTTATTTCATTTAGTTCAACCTTCAGCAAGCAAAATATAGAGACTTTTTTTTTTACTTGTGCATACCACATAACAAAAAGAGCTCGTTCTTTTTATTCAGTCACACCTCTAGTCTTGGACCAACCAGGACACTTTAAAACAGAGGTGGCCAACCCGCGACTCTCAAACCGTATGTGGCTCTTTGCTCAAAGAAATGTGTCTCTTAGGGCTATGGCTCGTTTAGAGCTGCATTCCTGGACTGCCTACGGCTGCTCTGCACATGCACACCAGGGCCTAGAGGGAGAAGTATGTGGTTGCAGCAGTGGCGGCAGCAGCAGCAGCTCTAGTGAGGTCTCCTGGCAGCAGATCTTTTCTACTACTGCACATCGCAGCCTTCCCTTTGCAGCTGAAGACAATTTCCATCCTTTCATCCAAAATTCCGCTTTGGAGCAGCCTCCAAGCACCTGCCTGTCCTTCAGACCTGCAGGCATCTTCCTGCACAGATGTCACCCTGGAGCCACTGGCAAATACATACCAGGGCATGTGGGAATGAACATCAGCCAAAGAACCTGACTCGCAAAGGGACCCGTGGCTGGTGCAAGCATATTCGTACTCCCAGTGGGATTGAAGTGATCCGTCGATGCATGCTGAAAGGCAGGAAATCCCTGAGCCATTGAGTGTTGTAGCTACAGGATCTGTTGAGCATGAAATGTTTCAATCAAGCCTGAACCATCCTCCCCAGCTCATCCCTTTAGAATGAACCAGGCTGAGAGATGCAATGACATAGGCTTCTCTGTAACACCCATGAGTCCTAAATTTGAAGAATTACTGAGTGGTACTTTGATAAATGTGGGGTGCTGGTTTTCTTTTCCACTGGCTTCACTTGATGGCTAATTATTTTTAAGGGCAATGATTTCAAGTGGTGGCAGTCGTTCTACAGTAAAAATTGTGCAACTCGGAGGCATAATTACAAAATAATAAAAAATCATTGGGTTAGAGCAGAAGGGAGGACTGGGGGTGCCTGACTCTGGGGGAGAGGAGGGGCATTAGGTTAGAGCAGAGAGACTGGGGGTGCCTGGCTCTAGGATCAGGGTGGGTGCATTGGGTTGGAGGGGGGGGGTTGCCTGGCTCTGGGGGAGGGTACATGGCTCTTTATTTTACTATCCACAGCTATTTTGGCTCTTAGTGTCTAACTGGCTGGCCACCCCTGCTTTTGAGATTGTGCAGAAATTGCTATTCCCATAAAATTATTAAGAACTAGATTGTTATTTCTTTTCAAGGCTGTTAGGGAGAACCACACTGGTGTGTCTATTTTGCTCCCCACATTGGTGGAGTAGGCGATGCGAGGTGGGACTGTTCAGAGGGCTGATTCTGTCATTTGTTCTTGGGTGGGCCACAAAGAAGGGGAGAAGTCTGCTTACACAAAGCTCCTCTATGAACCTGCACAAGGGACTTATGCATTTTTGCACTTAAAAGGAAGAATCTAGGATTTATCAGTACTCCTCCCCAAATACCACTAGACCACACTAGTAAAAATGGCATATTAAGAGTACAACAGAGAAATGGACATTCTTCTTGGATGTCACAACCATATAGTTGCCTTTTCCCGTTGTCACAAGAGTTAACAATTCTATTTGACATTGTTTCAAGTGAAATCAACAGCTCTTGCATATAACTGGCTGGCAGGCACCTTTATACAGTAACCTTTACAGCACATTGTAGAAGGAAGACCTTGTCCTGTCCCCACTCCATAGTCACATATTATTAGAGTTGGTAAAAAAAATCTGACAGAACATTTTTCCATCAGAAAATGTCAATTCTGCAGGAAATTATTGCCAGAGTTTATTTAGATAAAATTGAAATGTTTCATTCTGACATTATGCATAGTGTGGTCATGACTTTGTCAAGTCCAGGATATTAGAGAAGGCAAATGTAATATCTTTTATTGGACCAACTTCTCGTACTAACAGGACATTATCATTTTGGTTATTTATATTTTATTTTGACCATATTGAATCAAGGTTGAAACAAGGACTGGCCAGAAAAAAAGAACTTCATTTAAAAAAAAAATGGTTGAGGTTTCAGAACTGGCTTTCATACTCCACTGGAACAAAACTAAGACCTTTTAGAAATGTTCATAGACATTTTCCTTGAAAGAAAGAGAACCCAGCATATCCAATGGCCAAATGGCACTCAGGGCACTCAGCTGGCAAATGGGAAATGAAGTTAAAGTAACTATGTAGAACGAGGAGTAACGGTAGTTGGGAATAGAAAGCCTAGTCCAAACTACCTAGTCCGTGCCGCGTGTAGCCGCACGGCACGGAGTCCGCACCAGCGGACATTTAAAAATGGCGGCGCCCGGCAATATGCAAATGAAGCCCAGGAAATTCAAATCCCGGGCTTCATTTGCAACTCCGGTTGCCTACATTACCACCCTAGTTCGAACTAGGGTGGTAGTGTAGACATACCCTATTTTACTTGACACAGAGCAGGGACTTGATGAGTGCTTTAAGCACTAGAATACAGATTCAGGCTTTCTGGCTCACTGAATATTTAATTATTTAAGCTCCATCAGGAGATACTGAAAGTGTGAATTAGGTAGAATAAAGACTTGACCCAAGATCTCTGATATCCTAGGTGAGTACCACAACCATGAGGCAATAGGCTATTCTTTCTTTCTCTTTTCCTTCCACTTCAAACAGTTTCATAGAAACTTATTCATCTCCAGGAAAATAGACACTTTCAACTCAATATTTTTAAAACCACAAGGCTTTTAATCAACATTTTCCCTTTCTGCTCTAGTTCAAACTAAATATTTAATTTTTCAAAAATAAATACATAAAATCTGATACATCTACTTTTTGATCTGATTTGGGATAAAACAAAATTTTGAAATCTCAGAATATTCCATGGGAATGGAATTTTGTTTTTAAACTAGCTCTGTATATTAATTGAACTTTTAATAAACCTTTTTTGAGGAGAATTTCTATCACAGAGTTTGTATCAGAGATTTGGAAGGGACGCTGTGCTTGTAGTAGGAGAAGCAGGTCAGAATAAATATCAACGATTACATTTTAAGTTATAGAAGTGTCTAATATGTCCCAGACTGTTTTGAAAAAAAATCCTAATTTATAATGCGTTGCAGACAATTATTAAATGCTACATTGTGCCTAGGAAAAGCTTCTCTGGATAGCTTTAACTTTTTGACTAAATTTAATGCTGAAATAGCTAAACTTTATATCCAAAATATGAACATGAGCAGTGTGCTAGTCTGCTCCATTATTCATCTTTTTTATGGCATTTTATGACAATACTCCCTTACACAAGGAGCTTGGTCACAGAGCTTGTCATTGAACATACAATATTAAAAAAAAATATACATGGTAATTGCTTTCACCGTATATGTAGTAAAAAACCATTGCAGAAAGTTTGACCTTTCTCAGATGCCTGTCTGCCTCAGCTACCTTTATTCTGACTTTCTTCTTAATTTATGTGTGAAGTGGGGAAAAGGCATTTCCATTAGATTATGAACAGGTCATCTCCTCCTTTGGATGTCAGCAGCTGTATTTTCTGAGGGTCAACACAATCACTGGCAGTAATGGATAACTGTACCACAGTTGAGGAGGTAGACTGACCTGCTGAAAATGAAACAAAACCATGTCTAGCCTAAATTTTTCAGTGCCATAGATAGCCCTATTAATCAGGTGTAATGCATTAGACATCTGGGCAGCTTACAGAGCAGATTTTTTTCCCCCAGCAATGTTTTAATTCATTCCCTTCAGCGAATAATTTGTTCAAAAGCCAAAAAGGGATTATACTTCTGACATAATGTATTAATAAGACAGCTTTCAAGCAACAAGGGACATTAACAGTAAAGGTTTGTAACTAAAGATGAGATTCATTAAAAACTTTATGACCCATTTCTTTGGAGTACTTGTGTACTACATGAGGAAAATGAATGAGATTTTTCACTTCACTATCTCTCTGTGTTGAACTGTGAATCTGTCAGTCACACAAAGCAATGGGTTGAAAACATGGACATTTCCCTACTCACTGGCATAAACTTTCCATTTAAGAAAACCAAAGTGCTGTGACAATAAAACACCAATTACAGAAGTATCAGGGCTGCTATGCATATTACTCTGGTGTGTCAATGTGTGTGTTATTTAAATAAAGTATATGGTTTAAGCTATGCAGGGAGTACAGTAAAGAGATTATTGTCATATTGTCTGCATCCTTGTGCCATCTGGATAAACCCAGGGAGTACAGAAATGCTCAATAATTAAAAAAAAATCCAGAAGGGATTGTTGTGATCATCTGACTTCCTGCATAACACAGGCTATAGGATTTCCCTGAATTAATTCTTGTTTGAGTATATCTTTTAAAAAATCCAATATGGATTTAAACATTTACAATGATGGAAAATCCTTCATAATCCTTGGTAAATTATTCGAATAGGTATTAACCTTGATCACCTGGATCATCTTGTTTACCCTTTTTAACTATTTGTAAGTTATTCTAATGGTTAATAACCTTGGTAAAAATTTGTACCTATTTCCAGTCTGAATTTGTCTAGCTTCAACAGCCATTGCATTGAATAATACCTTTATCTGTTAGAGTGAAGAACTCTTGATCATATTTTCCCTTAGTGACTTTTGTTGTTAAGCTAAATATATGTCCCTTTTTATTTTTTCATTATAAAAGTATGATGTCTAATCCTTGCGTTATTTTCATAGTTTTGTGAACCCTCCTCAGTCTTTCAACATCCTACTTGAATTGTGGACACTGTCTTCTTTATCATTTTGTATTCCCTGGCTCTTTGTGTCATTTGCAAATGGTTATTAATAATGATTTTATGTTTTCTTCCAGGTCATCGTATAAGTCCAAGAACAAATTCCCTTTGGACTCCACTAGAAACACATCCACATGATGGTGACTTCCCCCCCTTCCCCATTACAATTACACCGGCTTATTTAGGACCAGCAAAAAACCCATAAAACCCACATCTATATGCATTAACAGTATGGAAACCTCCCATGTGTTTGGTATACCTACAAGCACTTTCCCCCTTACCCTACAAGACAGTCATCATGAGGCTTCCATACTTTCCACATAGGAAAAGTTGTATCTACAATGCATATGTTACTGTAACACAGTGCAAAAAACCAATACAACTCCATCCACAGTTTATTTGAAAGTGTGTGATTGCAGTAACATTTTGTAATAGGGCTGCTTCAATTGGAGACATGTTTTCATAACTTATTTGTTTTCTTTTTCTCTTTTACTTACTGGTAATACATTTTCATTTTCAGTGTCAGCAGAATAAGAGTTTATCATAGTCCCAGTTATGCTGGGAATTGTGTCTAACAAAGAAAATCTGATTTTTCAGGTTTACCAGGTGTACACATAAAATTATCTATCACCATTAGCTTTTTCCCCACATTAATTAAATATGGGTTTCTTATCTCAACCATGAACAAGGTGGATCAGACTACTGTGCCCCTCTCTCCTCCAAAAAAAAGACTTATAAGTGCTGTGTTCTATTGTCTGTGTGCACTGCACATAGTAATGACAAAATGTTATCTTCTATTCCACATGACAGTGCTATTGTTATCTTGGGACACTGCTGAAAATAACTTCTCTTATTACTATAACCACAGCTATTTTATGGTCAAAATAGTATTTTCATGGATCAGATAAGATGAAACTTGTCTATATTTAATAATGGGCTTTTAATCCATGTCTGTAATCCACTAGAGATGGGAGAACCTGTTTCAAGGAAATTCAACCCTTTCAAAATTCACAGATATGACATTTTGCAATAGGATTGAATTTTTAGAGGTTTTATCCCATTATCAATGTTGGGAGAAGGAACTGCACCCATTTGCACAAATGATGGGCTGTTAAAATTAATGAAATGGAAACTTCATAACCGACAGCAGAATTTGGCCAGCCATTCCAATGACAGTGAAAAGGAAATTTTAATTTTCTTTTTAAAGAATTAAGTTGCCCAGAAAGGAACAGAAAATGTCAAAAAGTAGGTATGATATTATTTCCATTTCAATATATGGCAGATTAAAAATCAACTCATCATTTGTCTGTTAAACTTTAAGCTTATGATACCATATCATTTATTGCATCACCAAAATCCCTAAAGAAGAAAATTTTGTTGATGGTTAGGACCAAATTTTGGTCCAACTGTATTTAGACTTCAGTGAGCATTACCTGATTTTCAGTACTGCTTCTTCAGAAGTCACTTCTTTGTATATGTCAGAATTCCAAGCCCATCTCTTTTACCTTTCTTACAGGTTAAATGCAGTGAAATAAATTATTATAGTGTATTGACATCACCTTGCATTTCCTCCATCAATGCATTTTTTATTTAGCAGCTGAAGCTAATTCCTTACCAAACTTATCATTTTGAAGTTATTTTCAATATTTTTGACTTCTGGATTCTGTAAAAACTTCTTAGATCAGGTCTGTACTCATTTAAGAGCCTAAGGGAGGGAAAATATCATATTGCATATATTACAGAACTACATGGAGAGAAAGGATATGGGGATAAGAGTTGATTTTGTGAATTGCATTTCTCTTTTTCAGATGATATTGACACAGAAGATTATTTTGCAGGAAACTGAGACGGGTGATTTAACTGAAGTTAGTCTCAGAATACCATGATAGGAAATATAAGATAGATTGCACATACTGGGCCAAATCTTATTTGCTTTATTCATCAACACAGTCTCATTGACCTAAGTGGGACTAGTTGCATGAGCCAAGAGAGCAGGATTTGTCTGTTGTTACTAGGAGTAGGAAATATAGGATGGACATAATTTTAATAAATTGAAATCTTCAGTAGACCTAGGAATCTTTCCCTGAACTTCAGTTTTCACTATTTGTTCTGGTTATCATATGTTCCATTATTTGATACTACAGTGTAAATGAAGAAAGGAAACAATGCCATAAAATATTGATTGAAATTATATTTTCTGACTGCATGTACAATTATATTTCAATAGAAGAACAAAACAGTATTTGTTCCTAGTTCCTAGGTCACCAATATGACTTTGTTTGGGATACACTTAATATGTAGTAGTAGGCAAGAAAAAGAGGAAATTAAAACTTTTGGAAACATAATAATATTATTCTAATTTCTTACAAATAAGGGTACGTCTACACTGCACAGCTATTTTGGAATATTTTTCTAAATAATGGGCATGCTATTTTGCCATCCCAGTAAAACTTGTTGCACGAGGGTTAAGGGATAGCTCAAAATAGCGCATTATTTCAAAATTTGGCACTGTGTAGACACGCCAAATTTCAAAATAGCTTAGCACAAATTGCGTATCTCATTTCAGATTTAGGGTGCTGATTTAGATGCATCCTAAAATAGCAGTATGAACTTCCAGTTTTGAGGCCTGATCCTGGGGTAGTTGACTCCTAGATGATGGTTTTATTTCCAATGTAAATGGCACACTGGTGATTTTTCTTTTAGGAAACAATCTTAGACTTGGAGAAGAAATGCCATATAGGTATGTAATTCCTCTAAATTAATTTGACTACTTGTTTATATCAACATTTGCCTGATGCAAAATTTTTAACAAGGGATTACAGTCTGTGTTGTTGACATTATGATTGTTAGCAATACCTGAAGTGAGCATTTAAACAGTTTCAAGCACGTGCTAGGTATTTAAAAAATTCAGGAGCAAAACTGCCACTGGCCAAGAGTGAATAACACAAGGAGCTATATGGGGTTGGAAATCAGCTATAATGGTCTGCCCATAAGTACACCATGTGTAATAGTGTTGACCATAAGTGGCACTGTTCGATTACATGACATGAGGTTATGAATGTACGAGTCTGAAATATGGAACCAGGACCCTTGTTTTCTCTGTCTTCAAAGATTTAAAAGAAAAATTCCTGAGTTATCAAAGCAGAGCAGATCATGAATGAATGTGCCGTTGTACAAAAAGAGGATTCAGTCCCTAGATATTGTATAAGCAAGTCAGCCATTGCCTTAAAATTCTGAGTGTGTCATGTTCCAGGACCAGATGCAGACTGCCTACAGAGCTTGCTTATACACTCCACGGCTGTGTCTACACTGGCATGAATTTCTGGAAATGATTAAAACGGAATACTATTCCGTTTTCAGTTTTTCCAGAAAAGGAGCGTCTACATTGGCAGGCTGCTTTTCCGGAAAAGCCCTTTTCCCAGAAAAGCGTCTGTGGCCAATGTAGATGCTCTTTTCCAGAAAAGAGCCCCAATCGCCATTTTCGCGATCGGGGCTTTTTTCTGGAAAAGACTACTGGGCTGTCTACACTGGCCCTTTTCCGGAACAGTGTTCCGGAATAAGGACTTATGCCCGAGCGGCAGCAGAATAGTTCTTCCGGAATAGCGGCTGATTTTGTACAGTAGAGCATCGTTGCTTTTCCGGAAATTCAAGGGCCAGTGTAGACAGCTCGCAGCTTATTCCGGAAAAGCGGCTGATTTTCCGGAATAAGTGGCCCAGTGTAGACACAGCCCACATGTGTTCATCATAAGATCCTTTTAATGCTATGCCACATAGGATTAAGTTTCATTTAAATAAGGTATTTACACACAGTGCCAGCTAGAGGCTGAACAGTATAGTACAGTTTACCATTTCTTTACAGAGTGATCCTGACCAGTATTTACGTGTGTGTGTGTGTGTTGAAATTAAACCAATTTCTGTCTTGTAAAAATCACTACACTATGTACAGAACAGGCCTCCAGATCTGGACGAGGGGGAAGTTTACTGAGATGTTGTTTTGGGAGAAAATATAAAAAATGTGTAGCTGGGGTGCGGGGGGAGCTTCTACTCAATGTCCTGAGGAACAAAATACAGCATTTGTTTGTCCTTTTCAACTGCAGAAACTGCTTTATGCAGTTTTCTATTGTCAGTGCTTTCTTTGCAAAGAAAATGAATACTACGACTTTCCTGCATAGAGCCAAAAGCTAAGGGTCTCATTCTGGGAATATCTACACCAGGGCTACTCAACATGTGGCTTGCAGCCCATTTGTTTATGGCCCGCAGTGAAGTTTGGGTTTATGCGGGGCTCAACTCGTGGTCCCCAGATATCCTATCTCCACAGCCACTGGAAAACCTACCACATGTCCCACACTTTAGCTGGTGCCTTATCCTTGCTTCAGCTCCATCCCTGTGGCAGCTAGTGTTGGCTTCCCTGCACTTACTTGGGTGAGCTGGGGAGGCGGGACTGGACGTCATCACCCTGCCTTATCTTGCCTTCCTTCGATAGCAGCCAGCTCCATCCCTAGGACACCTAGTCTTGGCATGCCCAACCAGTACCTGATTGGTCGGAGTGAGGTGGGACTTGTGTCGCACAACCCATTTGTTTGCAGCCCGCAGTGCAGTTTGGGTTTACGCGGGGCTCAAATTGCAACCCACAGGTGTGATCCTTTGAACACGGCCTCCACTGGGAACACATTCTACAACAGTGAGTCAATATAATGGTCTTCTGTTGATATGAGGTTTAGTAGTTAAATTCCTGGACTGTCATTGCTCATTAAAAGTGCTGTCATATGGGTGAAAATCGGGTAAATATTGCATTTTATTAATATCAGCAGAACTGAATTAAATGGGACCTGCATGTTGTGTGGTCTTGCCTTAATATTTGTATTCATGCCCACCAGTGTGAAAGAAGCTATTTGCATATTTGTGCAGGTATATGCAACCACACTTTAGTTGCAGCCCTCGGCATGTGCTGTGAGTATCATTGTGGCCGCTGGGCTTCCAAAGTTGAGTAGCCCTTCTCTACACTTTGATAAAAAGACACATGATGCAGCTGTTATACAACTGTAGACATTTCAGTTTGGGCTGGAGCCTGGTTTCTGAGTCCCTCCCTCCACACAGGGTTTCAAAATCTAGGCTCCAGCCCAAACTGAAATGTCTACATTGCAATATTAGTAAGCCCTGAAAGTGCATGTCACCTGACCAATACCAGCACTACATCTTTTACTGCAGTCGAGACATACCCTCAATGCCCGACGGCCCCTTCCAGTCATTCTAAGCTTAATTCTGTCTCTTCTTCCCTGCATGTAAATTGGGTATCATTTAACTTCTCTGGGACTGAGTTTCTTTGTGCATAAAATAAATAGTTATCTACCTCAAATGTGTGTTGTGAGAATTAAGTTCAATATTTGAACATTGCTATGAAAAAAATATAGAGTTATTTATATAGTAAATATTACTAATACTTTATTTTAATATTATAGTTAAAATTAAACACAAAACACAGAAAAGCAAAAACAAAATCCCTGAAACTCCATCCTAAACAAAATATCCTCTGGTGTCTCAGTTCATACTGTTATGTATGATGAATAACCAGAGATCTCAGCAATGTGTTTTCTCCCACGTGCACTAAGCCAAAACTTTCAGCCTCAACCTTGAACTCTAATGACTTTGTGAATTTCAATTTGATTCTTAACACTATCTTAATTCACTGTTTATTTTAACCTTGTTCCCTTCTATGGCAGTCTTTTACTTTGTTATTTTTTCTTATGGCTATTTTACAGAGATGGATTAAGAAGATTAGATTAGAACATATGAGACAAATTTTGATACATCATTAGCAGAACAACTATATTGCATCAGTTGTAAAATGATCACTTTTTAAATGTCTGAACACCAGAGCAATTTCTCAAGATTTGTCAGGCTTTTCTGAAGAACCTGTGGGAGGAAGAATACACTAATGTATATTCTATGAGAGTACCCAGTGATAAATGAGTTCTGGATGAAAGGCTAGTGAAGTTAATGTAGGAGGTGATGTAGTGTGAACTACCTCTATCTTCTGAATAGATAATACTGAGCCATTTTGGGGAGCAGTGATTCTCAGGTATCAAGCAGAAATCCACATTTTTAACTTTCAATTTTACCAGCTTTCCTTTGCCATTTGTCACGTTGAAGGTCACCTCTTCTGAATCCTCATAGACCACACTGCGAAGGAATTCTCATTGCCTTCTTCAGTTTTAATGATAATAACATTAAAGACAGTGGAACTCCACTTCAGTGTGACTGGTGCCTTGACTAACAGTCCATGCTCCTGTTATATCATTACAGTGCAGACTCATTAATTCATACTAGTAGCTGGGAGAGCCCTTTTGAATTACTGACATTTGCAAGTAAGTGAGGCTAAAACCTTCCCCTACACATATTAACAAGTTTGTTTATTGATTTGTGACAATTTATTAAGTGATTTGGTTTAACTTATTTTTCTTGAGTTTAAAATCTGAAGAGGATTTTAACAGATGAAGAGAACAAAGTCACACAGAAGAGACAGAAGAAGTGACCAATAAGATGACAATAAATATACATGGGGTATATGTGTATGTTTTATAACATATACATACATAACTCAAATGTACACTACTCAGCTGCAGTTATGGAATTTGCATTGTTTTATTATGAGTTTATATTGTGGTCCTGCCTAGCTAGGATCTTCAGTCTGATAGGTGCTGTACATACAGAGCAAATAATCTACTTCAGTATCGTGTGACTAAAAGGATGATATATATTTATGAATAGATTTAGTCTAAAATTAATTTTCAATTATTTATGTTAGACAGAGTTCTTCATACCAGTAAGCACATATGGTTGAGTACTTTGGAAAATTAAACAAGCACAAACTATCATTCCAATATGAAATCTTAACTGAGGACCAAATATCAGTTCTAGCAGCCTACCCTGGTTTAGGGCAGGACAGCAAATAAACAGTTAAGCAGTCTCTGGTAAACCAGGCGGCCGTCTGGATGCCACACCTTTGTTGGGGGTGGGCAGCAAGTAACAGTTAAACAAACTGGGTTAAGCCAGTTGGCAATTTATGAGCCCAGGCCCTGGATCAGGATGGGGCAATAACCAAACAATCAAATGGGTAAGTAGTCCAAAGGGTTCCAAGGCACAGACCAATCTGCACACTGAGCCAGGGGTTGGGTCTCTTTGCTGGCAGAGAGCTGACAAGTGCAGGAGATTTGCCCCACAGGGGGAACCTGCCTCCCAAGGGAACAGCTGGCAGGGGGGACACAGGCCCACCCTCTCCACTGTGTCCCAGCCCAAGGCCCTAGAAGTGGTGGCGGCACGGCCACTGGGTTGGCAGGGCTCCAAACTGTAATGCGTCGTCTGGGTCGGTGGATCAATGGAGGTCCGAGTCACAATGCACTGCCCAGCTGACCTCCATTTCTTCAGCCACCTGTCCCTGAGCCATTTCCCCATTCTCCTTGGGGGCCTACCTGGCTTCGATGCTGCTCCTCCGGGTCAGCTAGGGAGGAAGATGCCAGCAGCATGTCTAGGCTCTGGATATTGATTGGGTAAGGGTCCAGGTGGTCCAGCCCACTTGTCTTGGCTTGGCAAGGGTCCTGGGAGTCCAGGTGAATCTCTGGGCCCAGGCAGTGGCCATAGCAGCCTGGGTCAGTTCTCAGGGCCCAGCAGTGGCCCAACGGCCCAACACAGTTTTCCTTCTGAGGGCAGCGTGGCAAAGCTTTTCTCCTCTGGGGCTGGGGTAGAAGCTCTGGCCTGCTCAGCTGCTGACCTCCAACTGAGATGTGAAGTCCCTTTTTTTATACCTCCTGCCCTGCCTTCCTGTTTCCTCTGGGCAGAGCCAGGTGGTTCTGGCACCTCCCACCAAGGTATCTTTGGGGGAGTTTCCCTATCTGGGTCAGCAGGAGGCCATAATGTCTCTCTACACTGTTCCTTCCTGTCTTCAAATACAAATCAATATGGTTCCTTTCCAGTAGCAGTGGCAGAATGAATGACAATTTCCCAGGGTCTCTTCAGAATAGTTCTCTAGGCTTAGAAATCCAGGTCATTCATAGCAGCCTCCTATGATACACTGTGTTCCATTTTATTTCCCTTTGCTTTTCAATGTCTTTTCTGCCACATCCAGAAGATTCCTGCCACTCTCTTCCCCTGACTTCTTCTCAGGAGCTGCTGGCAACAGTGCATGCCATGGATCCACTGAGGAATCTCAGGACAGGTGCAAATGCACCAGAAGTCCTCCTGGAAACACACCTTTGTCTCCTACAGCGTGTCCCCAGAGCCTGCCTGCCTCACATGGCTGTGTGCACCGGGTTACGATTGCCAGCCTGCACCAGGAGCCCAGCTGGGAAGTCACCACAAGCCTGGCATCCTGCCAGCCAGTTCTTGCCAGGGCTGCACACCAAGGTGCGCCACCTTCCTTTCAGCTCTTCCTCAAAGTAAAGTTTATTCAATCTGTGAGGAAGGCAACATGATTTCTGGTGGTTAAGGAAGTGCCATGCTGTTTTTATTCCCTGGCTGGTGTTTGCTAAGATGCAAATTGTTCAGTTTTCTGCTATCTTTTCCCCTTGTTAGCTTGATAGCTTTATTACCTCTTGTCATGGCCATGAGGGTTTGCCAGCAGCCTGAGGATTTAGGGGTTAACTATGTCTCCTGTACCTAGCCAACAGAAATACAAGTAGGGATTTCAAACTGAGACAAATGAATTTTTGGTTTTTCCCTCCTTTGTCTCTGAGTCAATTTGCTCTCTAGATACTGAGGGAGACAGAAGACATGTCTCTCTCCAAGAAAAAGACTCTTCATAATGTGTACGTAGGGTAAAGTCTAGATAGATCCGTCAGGTTTTATTGTTTTCTGGTTTGAGAATTTGGATCTGATGTCTATGCTGTTAGAGATGATTATTCCTCTCTTTTGTAACTAAGTTTTGGCCCATGGTGCAATTTTACATGAGTATATTAATTGGTGGCTCTTACCATCTAGCCACTCCAACTTTGCTTGCAACTGGGGTATTGTTTTGATAATAAAAGTTCTTTCTTTTTTATATAACCTGGTATTGGTTAATTTTTGTATCCTGGTTTTACTTTAGGGCTGAGGTTTCCCAAGTGACCTCTTCCATGTTTTTTTTTCCTGGAATACGTGGGCGGTGGCAGTGGTTTTTTATTTCCCAAAGTCCGAGTATTAGGAAGTTTTTGTACCAAAGCCTGTAGAGATCAGGTTTTGGGGTCCTTTTGAGGGCCACCAATTAATATACTCATGTAAAATTGCACCATGGGCCAAAACTTAGTTACAAAAGAGAGGAAAAATCATCTCTAACAGCATAGACATCAGATCCAAATTCTCAAACCAGAAAACAATAAAACCTGACGGATCTATCTAGACTTTACCCTACGTACACATTATGAAGAGTCTTTTTCTTGGAGAGAGACATGTCTTCTGTCTCCCTCAGTATCTAGAGAGCAAATTGACTCAGAGATAAAGGAGGGAAAAACCATGTGTGTATATGTTGTGCCAGAGTGGGAAACAGCCTTGACACCTCTTATGTAAGTGGACCTTCATTGTCTCTGCCTGAAAACCAGACTAAGGATGCTAAAATGCTGTTAATTGACTAGTTGATGGAATTTCCATTGACTAGTTGACTAGTCCAGTGGTTCCCAACCATTTGAGATTCCGGGCACCAGGGGGCGTGGCCGTTCACCAGCCGGGCGCCAGAGGGCAGGGACACTTTCGCGCCCGGGGCCAGCGCCCCCTCCAAGCACCATGCGCCCGGGGCTGGCTCCGGCACCATGCTTGCGCCACGTGTCCAGGGCCAGACCAGCCCCGAGCACTTGGCGGGTGCACACAAATGCCCCCGTGGGTGCCATGGCGCCCGCGGGCACCATGTTGGGGACCACTGGACTAGTCCATAGGCACTTCTGCATTCCTCCTTTGAAATGTACCAGAGCCCCAGTAGGAATGCAGAACTCCAGGTACAACCTGGGCCAGCAGGAAATCCCACTGACTCCGGGCTGCACGTGGGTGCCTGCTTTGAAATGCACAAGAGTCCCCAGCGGGGGCTCTTGTGCATTTTAAAGCCATGGAGGCTGGGGTCAGCGGGGGACTTATAGTCCCCCACTGATCCCTGGCTCCATGCTATGGGCTACCCTGACCGTTTGAATCATGCAGAGATGGCAGCTGCACAGGTGGTGTTTTAAAGGAGCTGTCCGCCGCTGTACAGCTGCCACCTTGGGGTTTCAAAGTGGCAACACCTTTTCCCCTCCCCTTTGCTGCCTCTATTTCATATTTCATGTAGTTGACTAGTCGACATTACTATCCGATAAACAAATGCTTATTGGATAGTCGACTAGTGTTTGACATCCCTAAACCAGACTCGTCACAGAAGCAAATACATTACTTTGTCTAGGGCAGCCCTATTTACTAACTGCCCTGACATGCCTGATGTTATCTAAACATTAGAAACAATATATATATATGCAATATGTCAAGTGTTGTACAAATATATACATTAAGCAGGGTTTTAAGAAAGCCTGGAACTGCACAATACCCAACAAGCAATACTCAGTTGGTCACAATTTGGTCAAATCAAACCAATGTTCACAAGGATTTTAAAGGTATCTCTTTTGCCTAAGCGGAGTATCTTACTGCCACATTTTAACTTTGTGCCCCAAGCTATTTCAACTATAGGGCTGTTCAAAGGGGGAAAAGACAAGGTTTTTTTTAATTGGCAAATATTTATCCCATCTGGATACACAACTAGACATCCTAGACCTTCTCCTTTGTTATAATTTGTTGGGGAGACCTTTAGTACTGATTTCTTCCACAAATCATAGGAATGGCTCCCAAATTCATCATCTAAACTTTTCCCCCGCTCCAAAGATGTTTCATTCAGCACTGTATTTAACATTGTCTATCATAAATTATATCAGACAGGTTATCCGTGACTGCCCATAATCTAACAATAACTCTAAGATACTGACAGAGCCATTCCAGTTGTTCTCATAGTATTCCATTTTTTCTAAATATCTTATTCCACTTTTTCTAAATATCCTATTAAATGCATTTGATCCTATTAGATACATTGGATTATCAATTACATTTTTGTTCTCTTATGCTATCAAACATATTTACAAAAGCTGGAATATACTGTTTCCCATCTAGCATTTAACATTTAACATTAACAATAACTAGGTCAGACTAGATGATCATGATGCTTCCTTTTGATCTTAAAGTGTATTTGTCTATGAGTCTAGACTTGATTGAAAGTCTATGGAAGTTTTCAAAAGAGAATTCATTTGATTGTTAGGTAGCATCATGGTCTAAATTATTAAATTTTCCTCTTCCTTTTATAGTTATTAACATCATGGGTTATTACTGGGTACCAAATCTAAAACCTCCACCATTAAAGCATGAGCTTTTAATACCTGAAATAAAGGAACACCTACCTCTCGCTGGTCATTACAGTAAACCTCTCTTCTAGGGACTAGCCAAAGGAGGACCCATAATATGAATACTTAGTGAAGGATTACATTTTCACATTAGAAATCTCTTTGCCATGCTGAAATTGACATAATACAAACTCAGAATGACAAACATTTTAGTTTTCTATTTAATATTTTCCACTGTGGCATATACGTTAGTTAATTTTAGCATTCTAAAAATTCTCCTTCCGTTACATATGCATAAATCACTTTAGAGATTGAAAATAAAAACTTGCAAAATTAATGGATTAAAAAAATTGTTTCCAGAAATAACTGTTCCATATTACATTTCTATTCACAGTAACTGAGGGTAAGTCTACACTGCGGCGCTATTTCGGGATACTTCCGGTATCCCAAAATAGCTATTCCGCGTCTTTTAAATGAGCCCATTATTTTGAAATAATTTTCAAAATAACGGGATCGCTATTTCAATGTCCCTGTAAACCTTGTTCCATGAGGATTAAGGGACATTTCAGAATAGTGCTTTATTTCAAAATAAGGTATGTGATTTGTGACGCTCAAATTGCATAGCTTATTTTGGGCTACGGGTACAGTGTAGATGTACCTTGACAGATAGATCAGATTCCATAGAGCAAGGGCTTCCAGATAAAACTAATCAGAAACAGATATAATGAAGTTTTGAAGCTTTCAACATGTTACTTGGGAGGAATTTCTGGGTCTTATACCTACATATAAATGGGAAGCTACAAAAAAATTTCAAAATGACTGCTTTGGACATATGAATCTTTCTATATATGTACTCAACTGATATAACCCATTCCATTCCATTCATTTAAATGCATGATTTTGCAAACTTAGGTACTATGGCTTCTTAGATCTTTATGGGGAAAAATATCTTTTCATTTTCTGTGTATGGTAAATAGTGCCATCGGGTGCCAAACCCAAACTAAGGGCCTTTAAGTGCTACTGTAATAAAATGTATAACAACAAGAATATTCTCTGAAAGGCACTTTTAAAAAATAGGCATATAACTGCAGGTGGTACAGTTTGTGTTGGTCAAAGACTTGGAATTTGATTCCCAAACTCTGAAGCATTCCAGAAGTCTCATTTTATCTATATAAAGTCTGTCTCAAATGCATTTAATAATTTCACCTAGTAAACCCTAAATAGGTGTGTGATTTTCTTGAAGCAGTATTTGTATAATCACTTCCCTAAGATGTTATAAAGTCTGGCAGCAAACATACAAGGGAAACTGTTTTCACATAATAAAACACCCCCTGGAATTGCCTTATCACTATTATGAAATTTATTAAAACTCACAGAGAATTTAATTCATCTGCTAGACACTCTCAGGTAATATTGTAATTTAGCAGCTGGGAACTCAAACAATAAATCCCTTCAGAGCATTAAATAGTAATCCAAACACTGTGAGATAAATTCACAACTGCTGGCTCACAGAAGAACAGACCAGTCTCTATACAAACACAAGAGCACAGGCATTAGGGGATGCCATATAGTGTTTCTCCTGCCACCTTCCTACCACGGTTCCACTTACTGGGCAGATGGTTTCTCCACTGAAGTCTTCATAGCAGCTCCATGGGTGGAGGTTACATAGAGGACATACAAAATCAAGAATGAGTCTAAAATCCTGGAAAGATAATTGAGCCTACTCTGCTTTCTCATCTTTATTCCACATTGTCCCTTCATATTGTACTGTGTAGTATCATACCATTGCACCCTACTCACATAAAACCTGTCTCCATCTCTCACATTTCCCCTCCATTTCTGCAAATACTATGCCATAAATATATATTAGCTAAAATATATATTGTTCATTATGTTTCCCCATCTATTTGATGTATCCACCTGTTCTCTCACATTTTGTTCTTAGAGGGTATGTTCCTCGGGACAGGCCCTTATCATATGTTCGTATAGTACCCAGCACAAAAGGGCCCTGGTAGCCAACTGAGTTACTTAAGTGCTATCATAATACAAATAAACACATACTGCCAACAACACAAGTAGAAATTCTGAGTTTTCCCAATACACTTAGCCCTCTTATGTGTGATATTCCTTTTTTCATCCCCTATGGAGAGCCATCAGATGGTTCTCAGTTAGCAGGCAGGAGTGGGTGGAATTACTGCACTCCATGAATATGAAAGAATACTCTCTAAGAAAGTACAACAAAAATCCATTAGGGAAAGGGGAGAAATAAAACAAATAAAATCAACTAAAATGGAAAACCTGAGGAAGTTGTGTCAATCATTTCAGTATGAACAATCTCTTTGTTAGGAGGTTAAAAGTGCAGCAGAAGTAATTCAATAACTAGGTTTCTCTAATGTTTCCACCTTGAATTATTATTATTCCTCTATTGTCCAAACCTTATTTGGAAGTAGAATGGCCTCCAGAGTTTACTTGAAGAGCTCACACACTGCACAAGGATACATATTGCATCTGTATTTAGAAGCAGTGCTAATGACTTTAGAAGCAGAGCATGCATGCCTTTCCCCTGCCCCATAAGTTTATAATTGTGTTCTTTGAAACCTGTATTTTTCATACTTAGTACCGAAAGCCCTATTGATTTAATGAGAGTTTTCCCTGTGTCAGGATTCTGCCATTTCCCCCTTCGGCTACATCTAGACTGAACGCCTGTTTCAACAGACACTTTGTCCACAGATACTGTCAAGAAAGCCTCTGTCGAAAAGGAGAGTCTAGATTACATTATGTGGATCAAAAAATCGATCCTCTTTTTCGAAAAAGAGCATCCAGACTGCCGGACACTGTGTCGAAAAAAGAAGGCACTCGGAACCGCTTCTGGCAGCGCATGGGGGCAGCATTTACTTCCTGGTGCTACTGCCTGCCCTTTGCAGAGACGCGTGCTTAAAGGGACCCCCCCAAACAGTCGTTGTTCTGCTCCTGCAGCTCCCTTGCTTACCTCCTAGAGGAACAGCAAAGGTTTTGCAATGCTTGCTGTGAGTGCCCTGCTTCCTGGGACAAGACAGCAGTTTGGGTTTTTTGGAGATTTTTCTGATTTTGATCCCTTTTTTTGCCATGGAGCCAGAGCTGACCCTGGGCAGGCGATGGCCCCACATGATCATTCTACAAGTTCTGCTTCATCTGCATGATACAGTCATGATGCTCCTTCTCCATCTAGATCCAGACCAGAGATATGGAAGCTTCGCCTGGAATGCAGGGCCCTTGCCTCCAAACTTCTTCCTGGAGAGGCGTTTTTGGAGGCTTGACACCAGCTCCGACTGGTGGGACCAGCTCATTATGGAGTTGTGGGATGACCAGCAGTGGCTCCGCAACTTCTGGATGTGGAAGGCCACATTCCAGGAGCTGTGTGCCTGGCTCGACCCTGCTCTCCAATGACAGGACACACATCTGCGCCCCACCATCCCTGTGGAAAAGTGTCCCTATTGCCTTCTGGAAGCTTGCAATTTCTGACAGCTACTGCTCTGTGGGACACCAGTTTGGTGTGAGCAGGTCTACTGTTGGGGCCATCTTGATGGAGGTAAGTCATTCTAGGTGGATGGTCACTGCTCGGGGTGTGTGAAAAAGGGGCACTGTCAGGAAAGGGCAACGAGGAGAGAGGAGTGGAGTGAGAGTGGGATGAAACTCCTCCACTCACCCTGCGCTGCTTCAAAGGGGGGTCCTGAGGAGGGGATTCCCGGGGTGTTTGGGGGGGGGGCAGGTTGGGGGTGTTTTCCTCTCAAGGGCTCAGGCACCCCGTCTAACATTTTTTTTGTCTGTTTATTTGTCTCTTTCTGCAGGTGGTGACGGCTATCAGTTCCGAGCTGCTGAACAAACTCGTCCTACTGGGAGACCTTGATGCTGTCGTGGCCAACTTTGCTGCCTTTGGCTTCCCGAACTGCGGAGTTGCGTTTGATGGGGGACACATCCCAATGCATGCACCATCCCATTGAGCAGCCTAATTCGTTAATAGGAAGAGCTACTTTTCAATGGTGCTCTAGTCCCTGGTCGACCACCAGGGACAGTTTTCTGGCATTTGTGTTGGGAGATCGGGGCAGGCGCATGATGCCTGCATCTTCAGGAACTCCTACCTCTACTGGAGGTTGCAGGCAGGAACATTTTTCCCCACATCAGGACCTTGCCCTCGGGGACATGCACATGCCGGTGTGCATTGTGGCTGATGCCGCCTACTCCCGATGCCGTGGCTGATGAAGCCCTACGCCAGCCACGTGGATGCGAGCAAGGAGCAGTTTAATACTCATCTTAGCCAAACTCGCATGCAGGTGGAATGCACATTTGGCTGCTTAAAAGGGAGATTCCGTTGCTTGCTCACATGACTAGAAATGGGGGAACACAATATCCCTGAGGTGGTGGCACAAATGGAAATGTGCTGCAGTACAAGCTCTTCCAGCAGGTGATCATGCCGCAGAGCCTCTGCCTCCGTCCTCTCTTTCAGGGTCTTGTTGAGATCTTGCAGGGCCACCACATGCATCTTCAGAACCTCTGTATTAGCACGCCAGTGCATGCAGCTCCTGTGTCCCCAAGATGAAGGTAGGACTGGGGTGCTGCGGCCCTCTTGCACAGGTGGTCCAGCTGTTGAGGAAAAGAAGAAGAGACAATCAGTCATGCGTGCAACAGCAGTCCCCAAGGGCATGCCCTCATTGTAAGGGACTCTCCTTCAGACAGGGGACTCAAGAGGTTCTGAAAGTAACACCATGAGTGAGCTAGGCATCAGCCTGACCATCATAGGGGCCCCAAAGTGCCCATGGGACCATATGCCCTCTCACACTGCCAACCCACCCGTATGTGTTATGGAAATGGCTCCTGGCACCATGTGGCACACACCCGCGTGTCACACTCTATTACTGCACGTGTTTGTACATGCACAGCAAGCTGCATGTTGTCCAGGCTGAGCATGACAAGTTTCCCTTGTGCATCACCCACTGTGCACCCACCTCCCCCACCCTGTGTGCGCACAACCTCACAGCACTCACCTGCTGGTTCCTCCCTTGGAGGCCTCTGGGGTCTGGGTGACCAGCTTCAGGGTGAGGGTCATGGTGTTGTTGTCATCCTCTTCCTCCAGCAACAGGTCTCGCTCTCCAGATTCCCTGGACTGCTCGTGCTCCTGCTCTGGTTCACCCATCACAGGCTCTGGTAACCAAGACTGCACAAGACGCAGTGGAGTCCAGGCTTTCTCACTGCCAAGAACGTGTGCGAGCTCCACATAGTATGGGCAGTAGTGTGGGGCTGCCCCAGAGCAGGAGCTTTCATCTTGGGCCTTTGCATACCCCTGGCACAACTCTTTAACTTTGGCCCATACTTGCTCCAGGGTGCGGGGGTGGTGCTCTCTTCTGGTCAGTCCTTGGGCAATGCATCTATAAATTTCTGCATTCCTGCGGTATGTGTGGAGGGCTTGTAAGGATTCCTTCTCGGACCACAGACTGGGGAGACCCTTTATTTCTGGCCCAGACCACGCCAGTGCCTGGCATTTGGAGCCCCTGAGTGGGTCCTCAGAAGGGACCCTGGAAGGGCCAGGATGGTTTTGGGGCTGGGTCATGCCTGGGATCCTGTGGGACAGGAATGGCCATGTACTGTGGCTGGTTTCCTGTCACTAATGGCTGGCAAGGTGCCTATCCATTTAAAGTTGGCTGCAGATAGTAACAATAAAGGTGCCAAGCATGCAGATGGACTGTCCACCAGGGCTTCTTCCTGAAGGCCTTTTTTTTCCTGGCAGAACTGTCTCCCTGCATCCACACAAACCCTTTTGTTGACAGATCTCTGTTGACAAAGGCGATCTTCCTTGTAAAACCAGTTTTACTACTGTCGACAAAACTGCCGTGTTCTGTCGACTTACTGTTGACAGAACGCGGCAGTAGAGTAGATGCAGGTATAGTTTTTTTGAAAAAGTCAACTTTTGTCGAAAAAAACGTGTAGTTTAGACACCCCCTTGGTGTTTATTATATTAATTATTTGCTCAAAAAGCAATAGCTGTTTCTTCCTTAACAGCGTTATTATGGAACCATCATGAACCTAATTTTTTCAACAAGCATGAGTTGTACCAGCACATGCAAAATGTCTGCCAGTATCTTAATATAGTTTCCAGTACAGTAATATGTTTAAAAATGTGGGAATAGATATAAATGGCTAAATTTGGGTTCCATATATATGTATTGGGACAACATTCAGTAGACTACACACACACACATACACACACACACACACACACACGGGTATGTCTACAATGTAGCCCAAAGTGTCACATACCTGTGTTTTAAAATTAGCAGTGTGGCCAGGGCAAAACAAGAAGAAGGTCAGATAGTACACCCTGCACCCTCTCCTCCCATCCAAACTTGCCCGACTTCAAGGGTAGGTTCTTAGATGGCTAGCGTGAGCCACTTCCTATGAAGCTGCAGCTGCACTGCTATTATTAGCATGCTAGTTCAAGTAGAGCTAGTGCGAGTTTGTCCATGCTGGGAATCACTCTGCCAGGTGCTGTGTAGCTATGCCTAGGGTAACTTATTGGCACACAAAAAAGCAATATTTATAAATGTATAAATTCAAGGAAGAAAAAATATAAACATGTAAGTGAATTGTGTCTTTGTCAACCTGCTGCGATCCAGTTGTGAGATAGAAAAGGGCACAAAGGAGAACAGTAGGAGCAAGACACATAATTTATTAGTAGAGGTTAGATGAATGTCATCTTGGTTGACATCAGGGATTGAACTAGGAAGCTTCTGAATTAAAGTGTGAGTCTTCACAGCAGGAGCTAGAGTACCCGCTTGTATAACTGACTGTTTAATACATTCAGAATTATGTGGATCAGTTATAGAAGAGAACACATAACACATACTGTTCTGCTGCTGAAATATTTCCTCTGGACAATGGAAAGTCATCCTAAGCATTTGAGACCAAGCAGTTTAAATTTAGACAAGCCCTCACTTACAAGGTTGCTGCCATACTGCCTAAGGGTATGTCTACACAGCGAATGTATTTCAAAATAACAGCCGTTATTTTGAAATAACTAACCTAGCATCTACACAGCCATTCCATCATTTTGAAATTAAATCGAAATAGTGGAGGGCTTATTTTGAAATTGGTAAACCTCATTCCACAAGGAATAATGCCAATTTTGAATTTGCTATTTTGAAATAAGTGCTGTGTAGACACTTATTTTGAAATAGGGGGCCTCTAGCCTTCCCAGGGTGCTCTGGTGGCCACTCTGGCCTCAACCAAGAACACTTCTCTCCCTCCCTCCCACCTCCCAGAGCCCTTAAAGGAGTAGACTCTGGACACCGTGCCTGTGCCAGCTCCAAGCCTGCCAGCCCAGAGCCAGCAGTCACTGCCCCTGACCCAGTGGCCCCAAAACATGAGCCAGCAAGCCACTGGCAGCCAGCCCTCCACCGCTCCACAGGAGCACTCTGCCAGCTCCCAGGAGCCTGACAGGGCCCACAGAAGGCAGGCACCTTCCTGGTACAGGGTGGAGATCATGGACCTTATTCAGGTTTGGGGGAGATGCCCCCAATGTCCATGATCTCCACACGAGATGGGGGAACGTGGCCATCTATGGCAGGATAGCTGCCAGCCTGGCCACCAAAGGGCACATGTAAACCCAGGAGCAGGTTCACATGAAAATCAAGTTGGTCTGGTGAGACCCCCAACCCTGAGCTTCCCCTCCCACTTTTTCCCCTTGCTTCCCCCTTCCAGCTCCCTCCTCCCAGGTTTCCCCCTCCCCTTTCCCACCCTCTCTCTTCCCCTCTCCCGCCTCCTTTCCCCAGTCTCACCAGTTTCATTCTGCTCCCCCCGCCCCCCGCCAGTTTTGTTAAATAAAGAGAGTTTGTGTTCATGAAAATACGTGTATTTTATTTGACATCATGAAAGGGGGTTAGGAAGGGGTAAGTGGAAGGACGTGAGGGAGGAATGAGGCACAAGCTCCCAGTGGGGCAGAGCAGGGAGGCTCTTAGTGCTCCTCAGGTGGAAGCTCTTCTGAAGGGCCTCCTGAATACCGACAGCCCCCTGATGGACCTCCCAGATGGCAGCCTGCAGAAAGTGCAGCCAGGCTCGCAGCAACATGTCCAAGAGAAGCACCAGAGTGCTCAGGGGCAGCTCTGGCTTCATGTTGCAGAGTGCTGTGATGTCCCGTGTGAGGGCAACCAGAGCAAACTGGCTGTTTGGGGGGGGAGGGTCACTTTAAGCACAGGCCTCAGATAGCCTCAGGCAGCAGCCACACAAAGTAACTCCTGACCTGATGCCCTGCTGGACCTGGTCCCAGCCGCCTTAAATGAGATTCAGCTCCCACTCTGAAAATTAGATATTTCGAAATAACACTGGAGTGTAGATGTACCCTAAGGTACTAAGATTTAATTAGAAGCCTCCAGAGCCAAATTAACAAGTTTCTACAGCTTCAGATAGAGAACCAGGCTCTGTCACTGGAGCTGTAATGGACTGTGGCTCAAATACAGATGGGACATGTCATGCACACTGATGAATAGGTTACGCAAACACCTCTAATATGTTGCCAAGTTTATTTTTATATTCCCATAATGTCAGTTTCATGATTCTTTATTTCAAGTAAATTATTTGTAGGAGAACTGAGGTTTGAAAGGTATTCACAATTTGGTTAAAAAAAAATTCACTGACTGCATCTGAAACTTTGTTACGGTTCATATTCAAACAAATCTGATTTACCTCTGGCCTTATCACATTGCAAACCCATAGGCAAGACGAGGATCAGATCGTTAGTATTAAAAATAAATTTCAAAGAAGATATTTCAAATCAAGTCAGCAAATGGCAATTCCCCAGTTACAATTCCTTTTTGAATCTATTAGTTAACCAGTTTTTAATCTCTGCAACAAGTTCTACAATACATTTGTATTTTCTATCTGAATGTTTTATTATACTAAGTCAAAAGCCTTACAAAAATGTCACTACAATCACCTTTGTCTAGCAAACTCAGAATCTTATCAAAATATATTATCAAGTTTCTTTGACAAGATCTATTTTCCATAATACCATATTGATTAGCATTAATTAAATATCCAGGATTATTAATTATGTTATCCAGGATCACAGTCAGGATAACCAGCCTATTGTCATCCAGATTATTTCCTTTATCATTTTTTAATATTGGCAAAATATTACTTTTTTTCTAGACCTCTAGAACTTCCCCAATATTCATTAAAAATAAAATTATTTCAAAAATTCCTTGGCCAATACTTTCAATATTCTCGGGCACTTGATAAATGTTGAGCTTGAATAGCTGCCATTTGACATCCTCTCTAGTTACTCAGAGACTATAAAGTGTTTCTTCATCACTGTATGATATGAATGCACCCTCATGCTTCTTTCCAAATACTTAACAGAAATATGTTTGTATATTTCTGCCTTTTCTGCATCATGATTAACCGTTCACCATCATTTTGAGTGTTGGATCTGCACCACTACTAGGTTTTCATTTATTTCTGATATATTGAAATAATTAATTCTTAAGTTTCTTATTATAATTATACTTTTGTTTCATTTATAAAATGACTGAATTTCTTAGTTGTGGATTTGTACCATCTTTCCTATTTTATAAATGCTACTTTTCCTTTCCCTTATTGAACTGGACAGAAATACCAAGAGAATAAATAAAGGAATTAGGTTGGGAATCTGAGCCCATGATCTGAACGTATTTCATAGGGAACAAAAAATAACAGTAGCCAAACAAGATGATACAGGAGATCATCAGGGCAGCTCATATGGGGGAGAGAGAGAGTTGACTTGGGACCTGGAGATTTAAAAGGGCCTAGGGGCCACTGCTTCTGCGGCAGAAGCAGCAGCTGGAGCAGTCCCTTTGAATTACTGCTGGAGTCCCCATGAGATGCAGTCCTGGCAGCGCTGAGAACTTTGTGGGGGAGGCACAGTGTGGTCCGGGCACCACTTTGAGCTGGGTGCCTCTAGCTCCACCCCTTCTGGGGGCCACAGAGCTGAAGTCTCTCCCTCCACCCACATTGTCCAGGGCCCAGCAAAGTCTGTCACAAGCCCTGAAAATCAGAAATGAACGAGGGTGGCATCAGAGTTTGGGAAGGCATTAGTTTTCTAACAGAACCACTATTACTGCAACTCCCTTACTGCTGAGGATTTCTTCAGCAGCCCACATAGTCAATGCTTCATAATTGTCATACTAGTGCATTAGGATCAGAAGCAAGATCAGTCCTTATCTCTGATATTATGACAGAACATTGCTGACGTACAGGAAACTAATGATATCCCAGATTTGGCCAGAAAAAATATTACCTGTGCCAAAATATAAAGTAACACTGCACTAATTAGGGTGCATCTACACAGCTCAGTTATTTCAAAATACGAGCATCTACAAAATGCGAGCATCTATACAACAGTTCTGTTATTTTGAAATAAATTCGTAATAACAGACAGCTTATTCTGATTTCTGTAAACCTCATTTCATAACGCCTATTCCAAAATAGCTATTTCGAAATAGCGCTAGTGTGGACGCTCCACTGCTGCTATTTCAAAATAGCGCCTCCCCAGGGCCATTCAAACTAATTACTCCCTGGTGCCTTCTGGGGCTCTAAATCAAGGTAGCGTAGCGCATCCACATTAGGGAAGCCTGCCTCAGTCTAATTCCCTGTAGTGCAGACATACTATTTCAAAATTAGCTATTTCGGAGTACTTCTTCTGGAATAGCTTATTCTGAAATGAGTGCTGTGTAGACGTATCCTGACAGTAAGGGAGTTACAAACACAATTGTCCACTTTCATAATGCATACACAGAGACTAATCTGTGATTTTGTAACAGAAATTAATGTCGGAGAAAGGAGCTCATCAAAAAGTTTTCCAAATAAGTGAAGGAAATAGAGAAATTAGAGACTAGGACTTGTCTATTGCCTGCTGAAGTCAAAATAGAAAACAACTAGAAAAAATGTTTTTCTTATTTTCCAGCTGGATTGGAGAGCTAAATGAAATGGCTTTATTATTAAAAAAAAGTGTATTCTATTGGATTGGTTCAATAAGCTAGGGGAAAAGAATAAATAAATGACATGTAGGTCTTACCCTCTGACCTATTACAATGAAGTCACATACGAATATCACTGTGTTTTATATTTTAAGGTTTACAACCTTTAACTAATAAGGAGATAATAAGAATTGAGTAAGATAAAATGTACATTTTCAAGCAAAAACCATGCAAAGAATTCTACACTTTGATATCAATATATGATTCGTAAAACTTTATGGGGCTGCGTTCCCATAAAATAAGCTGTGTCTTGTATATTTCATACAATTTCCCTCTTTATCCTTGGAACATAGGAGAGCATCATAAGGCCCTATGAATTACACATTACTAACCAAAGTGTGGTAAAGTTTGTAGAGGTCCAAACATAACACAGAAAAAAGCATTCACTTTCAATTCAAGAACGTGGAGAAAAAGGCCACTTGCACAGAAAAAGAGCTCAAACTCAAACTAAAGCTTTTTCCAAGTACTGCCAATGTTAATGATAAACATTATTTACAGATTCTAACCAAGGTGTTGATTTTTGGAAGAATGGGATGCTATTCAGTATGAAAGGCAGATGAAATCATGACTGAGAAAAAATAAGATTCATGAATGAATACATGATTAATTTCAGAAAAGAAGTGTGTGCAAGTCTGTGCCTCTGTGCATTTTAAATTCAATTAATCTAAACTTTTGCCTTATGCAGCTGGTAATTCATGCCAACACTATAATTAGGATTGTGGGGACAGTATTTGCCAAATAACTTGTTTTTTTAGTCAAAGCGGAGGTTATATTGCAATAATACACATTAAATCAGCAGCTGATTATGAAATCTCACCCGATTTCTCATAAACCTCTTGCGACTTGCTTCCACAATAGGAGAACATGAAGTGTAAAAAAGAGAAAAAAAGGTGGGTACTTTCTGTGCTTATTAATTATCTGTCATTAGCATCACCACTTTCATTTGTCACCTGTCACAGTGCAAGTCAAATATTGCATTGAAGGGGACAGCCCTGGCTTATCAGAATGAGATTTAAAAAAAAAAAAACTCAATCACACTCTACAAAACCTACCTGTTATACAGCATTACTTAGCCACACTTCATTGAAGCACACAAATAAAGCACATTGAAAACAGGTGTCTCTCTTTTTTCTCAACAAAGAATTAATAATGGCACTTGTACTGAGCTCTCCTAATAATATGTCATTATTTTTATTGTACTTATGTTCTATGACAGTCATAAATAGTTAAAACTAAAATACAATTGAAAAAAGGAATAAACTATATTCTGCCATGCATTATCCATGCCCCTTCATTGTGTGTTCATCGCCATCTAATTCACAACACTTAATCATTCAAAATGGATCTTCTCAATCCTTAGTAAACTACACAGTTGCTAGCTTTTTGCAGATTAAAAAACGTCCTAAAATAAAACCACCTGAGCACATATACACAGACTTCAGTTAGAGTCATAGTGACAAATCATTTTGCCAATTTGAAGCCTATGTAAACCAATGATTGTGCAGTTGCAGGAGTCTATGTGACCCCATTAAAACTATTAGGGTCACAGTCTCACAACTCTAAAAGTTTTCCAATTTCTTTGTTTTAATTATAATGTTTACATTAAAAAGTAATAGTGGGTGATTTTCAAGTGGATCGATGATTTTATTGCAATATTTCATGTCAATAAAAGGGATGGAGAAGTGAATTTATGTTGTTTTCACTTATATAACAGCAAGCTCTTTGGTCATTTCTTTGTAATAAAATTCAAAATATCCTCAAAACTGAGAACCCATGCTACTTTTTTTTAAATATTGTCAGGGGGAAAAGCAAATCGATTACTCACACTGCAGGGTAGAATACATTTTGCATCTTTAAAAATCACACAAATAATTTCAGAACACTGTATAATTAGTAGAAGCTACCACTAATCATTTAAAATGTGTACCTGTGGCTCTGATAGAGTTTGGCTGGTTCATTAAAAGATACCATCTTAACAGTGTTAATCTGTTGCTTCTTTTAGTCAATATAAAATCAATTTCAGGTCAATAGTTTCTAAGACTCTAGGGCTCTTACATCAGAAATTTGGCTGCATGTGTGCTGGGCCAGATCCTCTCTGAAATTTTGTGCATGGGCACTGGCCAGGCCAGCCTGATTCAGAGGACACAACTGAATATGTACAGGTGTCACAGATTGCCAATCAATGTTGCCTTTTATAAATCAATTAAAGAGGTGAGGAGGGACAGACCTTTCTTTCCAAGAGTTTGAATTCTCCTTGTACAGCAACTACTGATCTGAGTAGATTGAGTAGAATGTTTTAAAATGAGACTGCCTGGAGGCATGTTCTCTCCAGAATCTTTCCTTACTAGTGGTGTCATTCTCTAACTTCAGCTCCCTGAGGAAACAGCCCTTCCTTAGAGCATCAGTATTACATTCAACTTAAACTCAGTGTCCTCCCTCTGTTCTAAAGACAAGTAGTCTGTGAACAAGCTTGACAACTTGATGGCCCCTTCCTTTATGACAATAACCTTGTCCCTGCCCAAGAAAGGAAATGACACCAAATACTTTTAAATTCACTAGATTACCTCCTCACTCTGTAGAAAGATTTTCTTCACTAGTTTCAGGGGCTGAAGGCCAGAGACACTTTCAAAAACCAGATTGATACAACCTGTTCCTCTTTCACAGGACAATGCTATGGCAGGGGAAGGAGAGCTCCCTTATATGTAACCATAAACCAAGATATTTCTTTTGCTTTAGAGAAAAAAGTCCTTAAAGAGGTACTAAAAGAAAACATGTGAGTGAGTGAAATGGTTGAATAAGCACTTTAGGTCAATTTTCAGAAGTACCTAAGTGACTTTTGTGCCCACGTCTCACTCACTTTCAATCAGACATGCTCTTAAATCACATAGGCACCATGAATTTTTCACTTTTATCTACTTATGTCCGACTTCACTGAGTTACCTCTTTTCTAAATTTTCAAAACTCTATCAGGGCTCAATGTTGGCCTGGAGAATATGAAAGATTTAAGGTAATTTCCTAGCTAAAACAGAGCTAAACAGAGCTTTCCTCCCTATTCCAGTGCATCCAAATTACAGATGCACACTGTAATCACACTGTCCTAGAAAGGAATGTTATACTACTGGAAATTCATGGTTTTGAGTCTCTAGATTACTCCAAAGATATTTTTCAGGCAAGAGTCAGTCAATTATTTCCTGATGTCTCTGTGGTAGTAAAAATTATTTATAAAGACAATATTTTAATTATAGCAATCAGAAGAGCGCATATTTTTGCCACAGTACTTTGTAGTCTTTGTTATATTTAGCAAAATCTATTCCAACACCTTTTTCTTAGTTTAACATTCATGGAGTTCACAGTGCATATTGGAGTGCTGATACTAAGCTTTTCCAGGTCCAAGAGGGAATTCATTACAAGTGTGCCAGAAGCAGATAACTTCCTCATGGTGATGGAATGAGGAGGTAACAAGCCCACTAGGAACTCTAGTAGTTCGACTCCCTTGTTTTCTTGTCTGTTGCTTCTAAATTAGATACAACCTAAAGGTCTCTGTTGGATGCAAGGAAAAAGTTACCCAACTGGGAATGAAGCATTAACCTTTCAGAAACTACTTGGCTAAACCAAACATGATGAAGGGGAAACTGATTTAATTCAAATTATATTTCAGACTATAACCTTGCACACCCTGGATATACGTTAATAGATTACAGGTGACACAAGCACCAAATACAGATGCTAACAGATAGGAGCATGACAGAATTTCATCCCCTCCCCACCCAAAAGAGATCAATAAGGATGTAGAATTAGCTGTAGAAATGTGGAAGTTATATCAGAGCACAAAATATAGTCTAACCGCTCAGCACATCAGGAAACATCAGAGGCCAGTGCCTTGGCCAGAGGAAAGGACTTATGGGAAAAGGCCTTCCATAAATTGTGGTATCCACAGAGAGCGCTGGAACTCAATCTATTTGGCAGCTGTCAAATGAGAAAAATTCAAGTTTTTCCCAATGCTTCCATGGAACTATATACAGGAGAGAGATGTATTTTCAGGAGCAGTTCCTCAGCTGGCATGAATTGTCATAGCTCAACTGTATGTTAATAGAGTTCTGACAGTTTTCACTATCTAAGGATTTGCCTTAATGTCTCCTGTTCTTTGTGCCCAATTTCTCTTACCTCAATGGCTACCTGGAACTTAACAGTTTAATTCCAATTCAATGGACTTCCTAAATGTTGAGATACACCAAACATTGTAAAAATCAGATGTGAGGAGAGAAGTAGTAGTAACTCTAGAAAGAACATTTTTCTAATGATTCTAATAGAACTATCTGTCAAGGAATTTTTTCACAATGCCAGATTTCATAAAGAAGTTCCTGCTTTTAGGGTGAAAAATTTAAGCCCATGCTATAACATATCTTTTAGTAATATTGTTTTAGGAATTTTTCAAAATTAAGGAGAAAAAAAAAATCCATGAAAGATATAAGACATTAATTCTAAGCTATTAAGCCAGCAAAGTAACAGATGGATAGTGATACATGAGATGTCTATGGCTAGTTACTAAAAAGAAGTCCAGTGTACAGTGCTCAAGAATAGATATCACAGATCATGGATTGAACAGGACCAGTAAAACTTCTTGGTTTTGGACACAGCAAAGGCTTTTTGTATGAAATTCTTCACATAGAACTCGTATATGTTCATTCGACCATATATTATAAGATTGAGGCAACGATATTATATGACCTGTGTTATGAAGGAAGTCACAATAACTGATAATAATGGTCCTTCTAAATTTAAATGCTGTTAATCCTTTCTACTTGTAACATTGATTGTCCCTTCATAAGTCCCTCTCTTCAGATGTATAGATCTTTGCCAAATTTGAGATATTTAGGCTGAAATTTTTTATATTCAGTGTCTGTATCAGGTGTTTTGGTCAGTGAAAATGGTTCACCCATTTCCAAAATCAGACAACGAAAAATAATATTATTTTGTCTGCAGCACACAATTCTTATGATCTTTAATTGACCAGCTCTCGTGTGCTTCTGTTTTGCAGCAGAAACTTCCAATTTGGTCTTTGTGTCAGGACTCTGCACAGCTATGAAACATGCCAAAAGTTGTTTAAGACTGTGAAAAGCCCCACATATAGACATTTCTTAGTAGAGATGTTGAGATTTTAGCAGCTAAAATCTCAGAAAAGTCACGTTCACTGAGCATGCACAAGCCTCTCACCAATTGTAGTGCTGATCAGATTGTATATGTGCCATATCCAAAGGGTATGTCTAGACTACATGCCTCTGTGTACAGAGGCATGTAAATTAGACTACCTGACTTAGTCAATGAAGCTGAGATTTAAATATCCCCGGCTTCATTAAAATAAAAATGGCCGCCATGCCGTGCCAGCTCAGCTGATCGTCAGCACAGCGCGGCAGTCAAGATGTGGATCAGTTGACAGGGAAAGCCTTTGTCGACCGCTCCCTTATGCCTCATGAAACAAGGTTTACAGGAGTAAACATGAGTTTACTACTTTAAGGAGTCATACCACCTTGTGTCACAGAAAGGCAACAAAGAAAAAAAAAGAAAACTTGGAGGAATCTAGTCTGGTAGAATTATAGAATGGCTACATTTGTCTCAGCTTCTGACCTAATGCCACTTCCAGGAGAATTTGATTTCCAGGATGCTGAGGGTCAGCCTTTCTGGGTAAGCAAATTGCAGAAATTCTGTCATACTTCTGGTCTAGATTAACAATTACAGAAGAAACAAGTGAATAACCCGCTCTATACAGTCGGATATACAGCGGAAGACACTATCTTTTCCAGAAGCCAACACAGCTGCTCATATGAAACAATTCAATAATCAAAAAGAAATGTTTCATTTCATGATGCACTGTGAATTTTGAGTGGGAACTATTTCAATTTCACATGTAAGGGAAAGGTGAGTCAGCAAATTATTTTGTAACAACCCCAGATAGCCAAATTCAACACTATTACTATGGATCAAAGAATTTATTAGAGATAGCTGGCCACCAGCCTAACCTGAGCCTATCAGAAAGACCCCAAACTATTCCTAACCTCTAACTAGATACAGATAAAACATAGTATTGCTAAGGGTCTGTCTAGACTATAAGCTTCTGTCAACAAAGAGCATCTAGACTACATCCAGTTGTGTCGACAAAGCAAGCCACTTTGTCGACATGGCAGTGTAGACGCAAAGGACAGTGTAGATGCAGTAATGCCTTCTGTCAACAGAACTCTGTTGACAGAAGGCATTATTCCTCGTAGAATGAGGTTTACAGCCATTGACAAAACTACTGTGTTCTGTCGACGTTATGTCGACAGAACTCAGCGGCAGTGTAGACGCAGGTATAGTTTTGTCGACAAAAGTCCACTTTTGTCGACAAAACTCTGTAGACTACACACACCCAAAGTTAAAGGTACTTCAAAGTGTAGGGGATTCTTTTAAGGAATCACCGTGAGGAAAAATCTACTAGAGAAACCATAGACATGGGGAGAAAAATCTCTCAGGATGCTCAGAATCAAAACCTATGTAGTCAATATAAGCATGAGTGAATTCTGGGAGAGCTTTGCTAACATGGAATAAAAAAAAAGTCCACAACAAAAATGTGAAAGACTGTACATAGTGGAGCAAACTACCTCACAGCAAATGGCTTTACTCAGCTAGGAACATCACATGCAAGATCTATCTGAAAGATATACATTATGCAACAATCTGCCTGTATAAAAGGATGGCAAAGACTGTTGTTCAATCAGTTCAAGATGACCCAAAGGATACACCTTGGAGACCATTTCTCCTTGAGAAAGCAATTTCTCCAAGAGGAATGAAAAGACTGCTTTATAGGTGCAGGAGCACTTCAAGAGAAAAAAAAAAGATATTGAAAGTTTCAGGACAATCCTCATTAAATGTGAAAGGAAATAAAATTGGTCTCTGTAAAAATTAGTAGAGAACACTATAGTCTAAAATACCTATGTTGCAAAGAGCTTACATTCCACTCTCACTGGTTGCCCAGCAGTCACAGCTTTTGGCCTAGTTAATAAGGGTACAACCAGATGTCCTGGACATAGAATCTGATATCAGAAATGGGTTCCACAAATTATTCCAATGATTGAGAAAAGTAGAGGGAACTTATCACATTGAATTTATACCAAATGCAAATTCATTTACTCTATCCACACGTAGGGAAGTCTCCTTCCCTTTACCAGCCAAAGTGAAAACGGAGTTCTGCTTCATGGAGCAGATGGGTGTACCTTCCAGAACAGATGCCTAAATTGAATGGTGTACAACTGACAAGAGTTGGACAGATGTAACTTTGAAAAGTACATTGAGAATATCGGGGGAAATTACATGTACTCCCATGTGTTTAACACATTCTGGAACAACTTACACATCTACACTGTGCCACCTGTTATTTCAAAATATTTTTCAAAATAATGGGCACATTATTTTGTCATCCCTGTAACCCTTTTTACACAAGGGTTAAAGAATGCCTCAAAATAGGGCATTTTTTGAAATTTGGCACTCTGTAGATGCACAAAATGTCAAATCTCAAAATAGAATTCAAATAAGATACACAATTTGCATAGTACAAATTGCATATCTTGTTTAAATTTTAGGAAGCTGTGTAGACACACCCTTAGAGAAGCAAAAGTTTTCTTGAAACTGGATGCCCAGTCTACGGTCTGGCATGTACAACTTGCTACAAAATCAGTACTACTTACTCTCTTCACTACACCTTATAGAAGATTTTGTTTCAGTTGACTAGCATTTGGTATATCACCAGCTTCCTGTTGCAATTTATGGAGTGACTGGTAGGGTTTTCTGCCAAATGGATGATATCCTTATTGACCAGAATCTCTTTGTAGTGCTGCAAAAATTAGAGAAGGCAGGCCTATTATTTACCAAATGTGAATTTTCAAAAGATTGAATCAATATTTCAAACTAGACGGAATAGGAGTGAAATCTCATCCAGAGAAAGTCTAAGCAACTATCTAACTGAAGGAGCCCCAGAGTGTCAGCAAAGTATTTTGATTCATGAACACAGTGACACAAGCAGAGAAGCTCAAACTTTATCTGGTGGAGATGTCAAAATCATTTTAAGTTATCCTGAGTCCACAAAACTTCTGGTACTGGGAAATAAAAAAGCCAGGCATGCAGAGAAATAAAGCAATACCTGATCACTCTATCAGTTTTGACTCTTTCTAAAACAAATATATTCACTGATGTTTGAGTGGAGATTTCATCTTATAGCAGAGAGACAGTCCTCCTTCTGAAACTTTCTCCTCCCAGTAGTGTATGCTACATGAGCATTCACCACTATTAGAAACAAATGCTACACACAAATAGAAAAAGAAGCACACTTACAAGTCCTTAAGAACATTTCAGAGACTTCTAGGAAGCATAAAAGTCCACAGAAAAACGGATACTATCACACTAGAAGTTGTGTCCTAGATTGACACTGAGCTAATAGGCAGCCAACAAAATGGGGAAAAAACATGATGCTTCTGAAGGGAAGATTCACCTCTATAGTTTGATGTTGTGCACGTACCCTATCACATGCACTCATTTCTGAAATTCCTCTAGTAAATACAAACAGTACATCTGAGACAACCTCCTGAATGTGGATCCCCTGGATTTGTGGGGGTTGGGCTTGGGGACACAAACTGTGTAGAAGTTTTAATACCACTTGAGCATTTTGACAGTGCTAGGAGCTAGTTTATTTATATCATACACGGATTTTGGCTAAGCTGGGAGGTTGGGTTACTTTAAAGTCCTATATGAATGCTAGTAATGATAGGCAAACTGCATGGACCTATATAGCAAATAGAAGTGTAATGCTGAAGCTGAGGACTGCGTACTTTTTTATTTTATTACTCTCAGTGTCAGGGACTAAGTCAAGTTATTTAAGGTGGGGAAAAGAAGATTAGTTCAGTTTGTTAACAATACAAGTAAGCAGGGGAAACTCAGAAAATGTTCAATATTCAATTTGCCTATCGGCCATGATTTCTGAACCTTAATCAGGGTCCTTTAGGTTTTGCTATAGAAAATACACAGTGATAGAGATTTTGCCCCAACTAAAATACATCATATCAAACCCATGAATAATATATATCTGACATTTGATTCAAGCTTGGGATTTTTGGACAAATATTGACAGAGAGCTAAAAAAAACCTGTGGTAAACAAAGAGCTGCAAAAACAGGACTAGTCTAGTAAAAATGCAAAAGTACAACACAGCTGAGAAATTCTGCTGTTTAAGTGATGCTTGAGCTGAAAACGGCTATTATTGGTCAAAAATACTGATTAGCACGGACCTACAGAGAATTGCAAGTACTTGTAATGCTTTCCACATATGCTTCTGTTTAAAACTTTTTATTGTACAATCACAGATTATTTTAAGGGCAGCAAAGCTATTAAATCATAGGTAGTTAATGAATTCCAGTCCTTCCTAAATAAATAATTATATCACCAGCTTTTATTAACTATAGCCTGTTACATCCCCCATTATATACACTACTTGAGTAGTAAAACTGGTTATGGATTCTTCATACAGTAGCCCCTGAACTACTTCAGTCAATTAAATCTTTTATTGTACCTGATTTGTCAGTACCAGTGTCATCGCTAATCTACTAAATCCACATCAGTTCACAAGCAGTAAATGCACTTAATTCTGTGGCAAAACTTGGGAGGAGACATACAAGCAGTTTCCCAGATATGAACCATAGTGATTATTACACTTTGAAATAGATAACCATATCTCTCACATCTTAGATTTTGTGCACTATAATTGTGGAAAAAAATATTAAGCACTGAAAGGTATGGCTACATGTGCATTAAATGCTCTGAATTTGTTTTCCAGTTTCTTGTCCCTTTAAATAATTATAACCAGGAACAAAGTAATCACAACTTATTTCAGAACCTGTAACAACTTAGTATCAGTCTCCATGACTTTGAAATACACCTCCACAAAAGTATTCCAAAACATTTTTTAAGTTTGACCTGATATTAAACTCTTTATCCCTAAGCCACGCTATCTGCTGTTTGCCATTAAATATTTGATTCTAATAAAAGGAAGGAAAATGACATGCACTAAATTATTGTTTAGAGTAACAATTTTGTTCATCTAATGATAATTTCAGTTATACCAAAGTTAAACATAGATATCAACACTGTTTTATATTGCAAAGTAGAGTTTATCAGATAGGGCATATACTTGATTTTCCTTTAAAATGCATTCTTTCCTAAAGCATCTTTCTTTAAATAAAACCCAACTCTTTACATGTTATAGCTTTTATAAGCCTTTGGATTAAAAAAGCAATTCCCTATACAGGTTGGACATACCACCTTTATTCTGAAAGAGAAGGTAAAACAAAACAGACTCTTACCAGAGATAGAGAAAACAATTCCTTCAGCTAGATCCAACAGTGCTCTGTGCAAGCAGGCAGCATGAGTGATCTTTGGGCCTCACACAAAAGCAAGATAATTGGCTCTCAATGAAGAGATGTAAACATCCATCATAATGGCACTGGTGCTGAGGCTGAAAGCTACCTCAGCTGTTCTATGTACTCTGACTGTAAGATGATGTCACAAACATCAACTGGGTGTACTCTCATTGGCTTCTGTTACCTGGAATCATAACTTAACCCTAAACTGTCAGCTACAAATTGAAATGTGGAGCTGTTTGATATATAGATGGTGTGGAGAGTGGGGGGAATGAATATATTGAAAGCTCACAATTTGAGTGGCAGGTGCATACAGTTTAAACAGAGAAAATCAAAAATCAAAAACTAATTTGCTTAAATTATTAAGCAAGAGCCCTGGGGAATTGAATTTTCATAATGTTTACTAAATGGCAGTAATCATCAAAATATTGTACAGAAGGGGTATTAAATGAAAGGTTAATGCATACAGCATCTGGAGAATTCTCTTTTTATGATTTTACATTGCCTTATATTAAGCTATGAGAGTTCCCAAAGATGCACATAAAAAAGGGGAGGGGGGGGTTCATTTGAGAATACTGCACATGTAGCTATAATTAGGTTATCCACAGGTAGGCACTGATATTTTAAGAATTAAAAAACTAAAACAAAGTAAAAGTAAAGATATGCACAAATGTAAATGTACACTTATTTTTAATGTAAAATAGGATCTCAGACATTGTGTGGTAAATGAGGCATGAAACACACTGTCAAATATCTGATTTCCTAAATAGAGTGGCACTAAATATTGTTAGGTTGCCAGAAATATTCCACAAATCATGGGAACTTTAAAATGAGCCCCAATCCAGCTATTAAATATCTGGCTTTTCTGAAACAGAAATAATAATTTAATCTTTCATCTTTAATTGATAGACTATCCAAGTGCTCTATATAAGGAAAAAAATCACAGGGCATATATATTACATATTGTATGCAGAGTATGTGTACATTTATCTACATTAACATTTTCCCTCTACTTTGACTTGTTGTTGTTGTTGCTGCTTACTTGGCTGGAGAGAAGCTTGATTTGATGTTTGTTTAGAGTAAAATATAACTCCTTAGTTAGTGTGCAATTCAGTATTCCTAATGCTAAAACTAAGTGTTGTGTTTAATTTTTTTTTCTGTTCAGTTTATTCCCCAGGAAAATATATGCTCAGAAATGTTTTTTGGCTTAATATAGAATATGTGAAACATATCACGGGATTTCTCAAATAAACTTGATAAACAGCTCTGCCATTGCCTTGTGGTCCTTTCACCAAGTTGTAGAGACTCAGGAGATTAAATTCTGGGGACTTAATAAACAGCAGCTCTGTGTAGGGATCTGGAAGCTAGCCTATTAGTCAAAATGTACTTTAGGCCAAAGTGAAAGCCCCATATCATTTATTTCTGCCTAGAAAACATGGGAGTTTAGATGGAAATGTATATAAAAAAAGATTCATTGCCATGCAAAGTGACATAAAACTGAATTACAGATCAGAAAGATGAATTTGGACAATAGGAATGCCAACTGTGCTTTTGTGTGACTAATGATAAAGGTAAGACACAGTAATTGGTAAGAAGATATGAGTCATGAGTAAAGGAATTATTTATGGGATAAAATATGCTTAGACATATCATATGTATAAGTTATATTCCTCTGAAACTTTAATGCTATAAATAGCCAAGATCAAACAAAAAGTCAAACAAAAATGTGATTATGTGGGTTGATTTGGTCTGTAAAATATACGGAGTCCCCATATCTAATTAATCTTAACACAATGAATTCATGTCCCATATTTTTGTTTTTCTTACACATATAATACTTTATTTCCTTAATGGGGTAATTTATTCTTATGTGAACTGCTAGATAGTCTATGTGGTTAAAGAACAGTATGCTGGCATAGCCTCCATCCACACTAACATCTCAGAATCTAGATTTTATATTTTACCCACAGAACAGTCAATTATGTCAAAAGTTTTGTTTGTGAAATTAGCACACAAGAAGCAATAGAGTCCTATTATGAATTTAAGAAGAAAATATTGCACCAAACCTGTATGTCAAATGGAAATAGCACTTAAACTCCAGCACATTTGTATTAGGATACCTTCTTTTGTACTGTAAACATATGGTAAGTTAGAATCTTTAAGCTGAGGTACTTGTGACATGTTACCCCAAGCAAAGTAAAATTCAGTTTCATGAATACTTATTTCCCACAAGTTGAAATAATTACCGCCTTTAATTGCCTGACAATTATTTCTGACAGATCAATTTAATGGTTAAACTAATTACAGGTGGTCTCCGAGTTATAAAAACATTGACTAACAACTGTTCATCCTTACGACCAACCTCCCATTAAGCCGGTCCCCGAGTTACTAATGTGATCCGCGCTTACAAACAGTGTGGTCACATTTCAATAAATGGGATCCGACCTATGAACAGATCGAGTTACGACCAAGTGTTTGGTACGTAACTCATTTGTAAGTCGGGGACTATCTGTATTTGTATTGCAAAATCCTGCAGAGAACACACATCTTTTGATAGAGCTTCACCTACACATTATTAGTGTGGTCAGGGGTAGGTCTACAGATTTTGGGGGAAATCAGAGCTCAGGTGATAAGGTTTTAAAGATTAAATGTACAGTCTCAAAATTGCTGTTCTCATATATCTATTTCAGAAGAGAGTGCCAAGTCAGGAATAGTAAATATTACAAGCATTTGTCTATTTTATTTTTGCAGCATCAGCAACTGGCTTACTACCTTTTTATCCACAAGATGGCAGCTCTATTTACATGATCGCTTGCTCTTGAAATAATTCAATTTGAAGAACGTTCACATTCTTTCTTTTTTTTAAAAAATTTTAAAACTGATATTTTCATAGGTTGTGGAGGAAACTTAAAGGAAGTCCTGAAAATTCATTGATCAGCTCTAGTGTTGGCATATCGGTTTTTATGCAATTCTTGCAGCAGTGTGTAGAGATAGCACAACAAGAGAGGCTACTTTTAAACACAATACAAGCTTCATTTTAGGAATTTTAAAAATTCCCCATTCAAAAATATACACTTCAATACACCAGTCTCTACAATACAAGCTAGCAATGCCCTTATCCACAGGCTCAACTTAAAGTAAGCAAACATTCTCACGAACTGTTAAAAGATTACTCCCATGCCTAAAATTAAGCATATACATAACGAATTTTACTGGATAGTTGCCTAAATTGTCACTCATTTTAGAATATAATTTCTAAAATAACTGAATTTCAGATGTACTCCTTAAAATATAACAGATATATTTGTTTCCAAGGTAAAATTCTTTGTCAAGATTACATGCCTGTATAATTTAATTAATTTAATGAATGACCAATGTTGTTTTAAACCAACAAACTACATGCAGTCCAAAGGAAGACACACAGATGATAGATCTGTTTCAGGAAGGTCAATCTGAGTTTAGGGTTCAGATTCCTAATGGGAGTGAAGACTAAAAACCCCAACATGACTTCTTGGAGAATAAAGCCAAGTAAAATATTCAGTCTTATCACACTTGACTAGGTTTCCTGCATAAATGCATAAACTTGCTATTCTACATTTGACTATACTGCAAGAAAAGAAAGGAAAATTCCCTTATTTTTAAAGTCTTTTAAAAAGATGTCATTTTTCACTTGGATTACAGACATTTATGAAAGAAGAATGTGCAATGACATATGAACTGGAAATATAGTAGAATCTGCAAGGAGATCTACAGGAAAAGCTATGTTTAAAATAAATCAGTTCATTAATAGAACAAGCTGAATATTTTCACTAGTAAATCAAGCAAAATTAATATGTACATGGGAGCTCTTTCAACAGCAAAGGTGAATCATCCAGCTTCGTGATGAGCACTATCTATATGCAAGTTGAAGGCTGATTGGAAGACTAAAATATCACTTATCAACAACTTTTTAATCATTTTTGCCAAAATTGTATAACTAGAGATAAGGAAATCATAAGTGGACCTGTCAGAAGATGGTCCTTTGAATATTAGCCAGGTTAATGTGTGCTGAAGGGTTACTTACCCTTCTTATAAGATACAAACAAGGTTCAGTCAGCACTGGGCCTGGGTGCACTTCACTCATTTCCATTGAGCATAGTAGCCACAAGTGAATCTTGCAAGATTATGTCTCAGTTTCACTCATACATTCAAAATCTCTCCAAACTCCATCAGGATAGCAGGAATGATTCATTTCTCTCAAAACTGTAAATGCTACCCTTAATTCATCCAGTCATATTTGTAAATTGAAACTCCTCACACATAGAGATATTCAGCAAAAAGGTGTCAGTGTTACATCAGTAGAAATTGAAAGATGTCATAAGAGGAGATGGTTGTTTCTGCAATCATCATGGCAGGGCACAAAATCATGTTACCCACAAAAGGAAGGGAGGACTGATGCTCAATGTATAGCTTTATGCTGAATGACTAGCCAGACATTCAGGCATGTAAAAGTTCATATTTAATTGAATTTACACATGGGAAGATTTATTTTCCTTATATTTTTCAAGGAATTCCATGGTATTATCTGCATGATGATCTTTAATATTGTTATTGTTCTTAAGAAAATAATATATCAACAGGTTCTGACAACATAAAATATCCTTCTGTATGAAGTGGCAATCTTTCACCATTTGCTGCAAGCTTAGTGATAATAAAACCAGCCAGGAGAAAGACCTTGGAAAGTATAAGTCACTCATTGATTTAGTCTGGCAGCTTATATGCTATGTTCACTCGTTGCTCTTTTTAAAACCTAGAAGTACAAAGGGCAGTTTCTTTTTCTAAAGTCACTACTGGTGGCTGGGATAAATGATTTTTAAAATGACATTCTGTGAGCCATTATCATAATCTTGTTAGTTTTCAGTATGTGGAGTTCTAATGTTCTGGAACTTTGAACTGCAATAGCACACTGTCTTACTTTAAAAAAAAAGTATTCATTCTGAATGTTATTTCATGAATTCACCACAGAGACCAAGAAATCCTTTATCAGAAGAGGTAGAATTGTATGTCTTCAGGACTGTATATGAAGTTTGTTTATACTGTCCAACAATGTTTTATTTAATATTTCAATAAAGTACTTTACAACTTTCCCGATAAAATTTTTTTTTTTTTTAAAAAAGAAGCAAAATTAAAATTCCTACATGGAAAATGTCAATTTTTGAAGAAAAAGAATTTTCTATTGAGAAAATTCCTGATTTAACACACAGTTCCAGGGTTCTCTTACATAGAGATTTATATTTAAATGATCCTTTTCTTTTCCTCTCTTATAAAATGTTTAGTTCACATACAAAAGAATGAAATATGGCACTGGAATGTTTTAAGTTAGATGTGCACAACTGAATATGTATAGTTGTATCTGCCTAATTTACGCACATCAAATATTAAAGAGAAAGTGACAAGACTGAAAACTTAATTCATCGATATATGAAATGAATCAGACTGAAATTTTGGCTGCTATCTCTGGGTATGTCTACACTAAAGTGCTATTTTGAATTAACTGATTCAGATCAAGGATTTGAACCTGGGTCTCCTGCATCCCCATTGGGTGCCCTAGCTAATGGACTAGAGAGTCAGTCCCTCCCAAAGGCCTAATGACAGTTTCATAATTTTTACACAATGGAATAGCTCCAACAGGAAAGACTGAGAGAGAGACACACAGCAGAATCAACTAGTGGTGGAGGCATTCTACAGATGGGAGAGAAACAGGTGGAATGAGGACTAGTATCCTCATTTCCTACATCACACACGAGCACCCAAACAATCAGGTTATTGGCCATTCCAAGCTGTAGGGAAAGGAATTTTTCCTCACCAGAAATTCAATCCTACACCTGAGAAAATGTTCCAATGAAAGTTTAGTGGAAATGGAAACATTCCCACATCAAAAAAAGTTTATTTTAATTGAAAAAAGCCTGACCAACTCTGTCAGTTGCCACGTAATATCTTTTTGCAGAGCATCTTTTTTGTGATGCACAGGTCTGCAGCAAATATTAATTCATGTGCAAAAAAAATGAATTAACTTAGACAAAGTTTAAAAGTTTTTGCTATTGTTGGTATGCTGGTTACAGAAGTGCTATCAAATAGTGCTTTTTTTACAGTGATTATTCACTGTAAATAATCTCACTATCTATAGAAAAAATTCCTGTGGGACAACAGTGAAGCCTGGATAACAAGGCCCCAGTCAGGGCATAGCCCCCATCTGGCCACAGGAAGGACTGGTGGCAACCCCCCTCCTGTTGTGGCACAGGTAGGAGGGGAGGCCACCATCCAGCTGCGGCAGACAGAGGGGGGTTGGCGAGCATAATGAGTAGGGGGGCACAGCCCCCTAGTGTTACTGAAAAGAAGAAACATTCTTCTATGTTTTATGGATGCATTGGGGAAGAGAGAAAGAAAAGAAAGTGTGGACATTTAAGGACCTGATTCAAAGCCCATTTAAGTACTGATTGAACCTCCCAGGTCCGGCACCATTGGGACCTGATTGGTCCTGGATGGTGGATTTTGCCCAACCAGGGGAGGTCATTTTTGGCCCCTCTGCTGCCAGCACCACCCCCCACACTGTTGCCCCACTGGCTTCCCTGAGTAGCCCAGTTGGGTCACATGCTGGGCTTCCCAACCCCTCACATGCTGGCTTCCCATGCTGGCTTGGGTCACATGCTTGGGTCCCATGCTTGGGTCACATGCTGGCTTCCCCCCAGCCCAGCTCGGCTGCACAACAGCTCCTGCCCACCCCCAGCCCAGTTGAACTGCACTCCAGCTCCCATCACCCTCCCAGATGACCCATACGCCAGGCTTCTTCCCACCCTGTATTGTGCTGGGCTCCAGGCTCCCTTGAATTGTATGGGGCTCCTGCCTCTCCCCCGCATGCAGCATGTTGGGACTTTCTGATCCTGGAACATCAGTGGTCCTCCTGGACCACAGATGTTGCTGGACCAGAGAGTCCTGGTTTATAGAGGTGCAACCTGTCCATGAAAAAGCTTCCATTGACCTCAGTGGGATATGGATTGGGATAACAAAGAATATGTAATCTATTAGACAATTATGAAATACTACTTTGGAGTTACTCTGGGCCTGATACTTATCAGGTGTAAATTTCTGTAGATCTATTGACATAAAATGTAGCTATTCCAGCTCACACCAACTGAGGATCTGTCCCATTATGTTTAGGAACTATCATTGCTTATAAAAACATTATACAGAAATGTGCAGGATAGTGCAACAGATTTTAATAACAAAAAACGAAGTTTATTGATGTACTATATAGACATTTATACTGGAGAAAAATATTTTGGCAATGCTTGCTTGTTCATTATGTAGACACCTTCCTTAGGAGGTACTTGAACAAGGGACTATTAATCATATAATTACAACACCTATCTAATCTGAATAAGTTAGCTACAGAGTATTCTGCATGGTGGGAATGCTATAATGAGCCACATACACTGCTTGTGCTTACTGGCTCCCTCAAGAAACCCTTTCCAAAACCCAGCTGTTCCTTTTCTGCATGCATTACTCAACACATTGTGGCAATAGTAAAAGCTAACTAATATGCAGGAAAAATTATTCATCTAAAACATTACAAGGTAGGAGACCCTCTTGGTGATTTTTCCCCCTTGTGTTACGATGTGCACTTTATTTATTTCAGTTTCTGAAATGACCCTCTCCCTATGATCTACATACATACACAGAAAATACACAGCAAGATTATACACAATCAATACTAGTAGCAGTATAATCTCTGCAATATCCAATCCATATAAATTAATTACTTCACCAGGAGTCCTCAAAAATATGTTCTCTCCTCAGCACACACCTCTCCTCAGCAGCCTGGGAAAAGAGATGCATTATGATGCTCAGACTAGTACTCTTTTTAACAGATATGGGAAGCAGATTCCAGATTCAAAGGTCTTTTAGTGAAAAACAACTTATTACCAGTGCCTTACTAGTTTAGCATAAGCACTGTTATCTTGAGGGTTTCATCTGGTTTTAGAGACATGTTATCACATGAGCAGAGGAGCTGTTCGTAAGTCAGCCATGACACACAGGTTTCAGGGCTCTCTTAGCAGAGTGGTTCAAATTTTCTGGATTTCACATCAAAAAAATTAATCATTAGGTTATTTTTCCCATCTTTATCCCCCCACCCCTTCTCTTCTTGCCCTCACTTAGAGATAGAGAAATGAAGGGGAGGGGGAAAACTGTTTGTACTGTTTGTTTCATTTTACAAAATGGAAAATTATGTGATATCTTTCTTTGTAAACATCTCATTTCATTCAAAAAAAATCTTGGAAAATATATAGCATTTCCCACCAGCTCTATTTCTCAACTGCACAATTCATGAATAGTGCACCACTTAATAGCTGGCAATATCAGATGATAGCTTTATTTTGTGAAGGAAAACATGAATTTAAATTTGGAGAAGACCCTGTTCATTTTTACTTATGTCTAGGCCTTTATGACATATAATTTCTGTATAGCTTGAAGGAAAGCAAATATTCACAATTCCCAGTTAAATCTCTTTTGACACAAGGAAAAAAAAATGAGACTTTTCCACTGAAAAGAGGTCATTATAGCTACCCTGCACACTCCATTCAAAAAACATCGATTTCCATCAATGCTCTTTTTGTTCCCAGCTGAAAGAGCCGAATTAGATATGAGGTCTTGGAGATGTGATTATAAGAGACTGCCTAGAAATAATTAATAATAAGGTCTGCAGAAGCTGTCATATGTACATATGATGCCCCTAAATTAATAGCAGTTTACATTGCCTACATTGTTTTCCACAAAGGCTGCTGCTCCATTCTATTTGACCTTAATTAGTATAATTGATAATAGTTTTAGAGCTGCATGCCATTTTAATCATGTAGTTACAGTTTTCCTGACAGAAGAAAAATGAAACAGCATCTGGGAGTTATCTATTAATGGTGAGGGAACAGAAAGGTAAAAGTAAAGAATCTTCCTTTCTAGGACTTCAGAGCTTTTGCGGCATTAGGAATGAATGACTAATATATTCTAAATAGGAGCATGCTGATCTCCCAGGATGTAATGAAAGACAGCACGAGCTAGGATCAATGTAAGGTGGGAATTTGAGATTGTTCAGAAGATGCAAGGCTAGAAGTGTGTATGAATGAGCCAGAAAGAGAGAGGGTTTTTTTTGGTCAGGAATTCAGACTCCAGCACACTTAATGAGTATATATAGGTTCCCTTGGAAAAGGCTTAGAACCCACCTGCCATTTAAGTCATTTAAGCCTTTTAAAATGATCATCCACTAGAAAACTTACCCAGCATTGTCCGGGTCTTTCAGGGCCAGGATCTGATGGTGTGGGGAGGTGCAGAAGTCAGGGCAGGACCTTGGGAATGTGTGTAGGGACAGTACAGGAGGTTGGGGGCAGGGAGGAGGTGAGAGTCAATGTAGGGGGTCCCATGCAGCACAGGCATTTTCTCTCCTCCACCTGCCCCCCCCAACTGCTTGGGGCAAGGGCTGAGGGGAGGGAGGTGTTTGGGGCAGGAGGGCTACTTACCTGGGGTGCAGGCAGGCAAGATGACAAAACCCCAGCCCTACTAGCCACTTCCTTGATGGAGCAGCTGCCCCAGTGCACATTCTGCAGGATAGCTCTTTCCTGCGGGCTCGTTGTCCCCCAGAGCCATCTCAATATTTGATTTAAGTTAGGATAGGAGGAAGCTGTATACCAAATTTGGTGGTCCTTGCTCTTACCATTTAGGAGGAGTTCTTGAACAAATAGACACACACACACACACATAATTATAATTACTATTTTCCTCGAAGATTTCTCTGTTGACTTTAATAAAGCTCTTCTTGTTTTTATAAGGTTGGGGAGCTTTTACAAGAAAAAGAAAGCTTGCTCACAGGGTATGCTTTACAGATCTAGTGAGCAAAAAAAGCAGAAAACAAAAAGCAAAAAGTAAAAACAAACAACAACAACAACAACTTTGCCCATGTGCACTTTCCTCACACCATGCTGGGAAATAGAAAGATGTCAAGCTACCTGTCAATTATGGGTAAATCTTTATATTAGCTTGTTTTTCTTTCTAGCAGCATAGCTTGGCATATATCTCTTCTGTGTTAATTATAAAAAATGTAATTAATGCTTACTGAATACTAAACCATAAATAATACATTTCATATTGCACATACAACAACTGCTTAATGGAACTGAATTGCTTGCCATTTTCCTGTTTTGTATAGGAAAATGTCAGTATTTAACACAAGTTGTTAAAAATATGTGTAGAACATAGTGCACACATATTTGTCAATACAAGATGGGATTCACAGACATTTTTAATTATATACATATCTGGATTTATGATGTGTTTATTTAGGTATAAGAAAGTTGAGTTTTTAAACAGAGTAAACTAGGAAGTTCAGTTTTCTATAAGACAATGCAATGAGATGTGCATATTTATGCAAAGCTGTTCTGAGATTTTCGTAAAAAAGTTAGCTTTGTTCTTGAGGTATTAACTGAGTTATTTTATTACTGGAATTTCTGTCTTTATTTATCTTTGTAGATTTGTGCCTAGAACACTTTTTAAATATTCAGCATAAAACTGTTGATCACTACATTGATAGGAAGCACAAGGTAGTAGGATTAAGTGGAATCATCTAAAGGCCTGTGAAATTCATTTTTAACTCAGCTTTTTCTTCTGTTTTGTAGAATGGTCATTGACTATCTTTATATTGTTATTATTATTTCCCATACTAGCACAAAGAAATGATCTTCAACAGCAGGGATTCTAGAACTTTTGCTGCCTTGGAAAAGTGGAAGAAAAATCCCCATACAAGCTGTAATTACTCACACAGTGAATAGTCACTAAACCTTTTGTTGTTCCAGTTAACATGTGGTCTGGCTATATGACAAAAACAGTTCTATTATTTAATCTCATCAGTGTGGAAAAACGTGTAGGTTATGTGTGTGATGTTATGCCATATTTTAATTTATTCTATTGAAAAAAATGTTAACAGGATAGTAAGAGGTTGCATGACCAGCCAGTCAAAATTAGGAAATAGCAAATTATGGTTGCTAACTCTGGTCCTGTGAATATATGTATCTTAATAGTATTTATTAGATGAACATATACTGTTTCTCAAATAATAAGATGAACAGGTGTAAATCTTAAGTACCTATATTTGGAATCTTATACACCTTGTTATATTTTGTATTCACAATAGTTGCCCTGTCATATTAGTCCATTTGTATTTTTATACATTTAGAGTAAAATTTTCAAAAGCAGCTATGTCAAAATCCATGTTATGATTTCTATATTTATTTTTTATCTGTATTAGGATAAAGAGAGAGAAAAAGACTTGAATCTGGGTCTCCTACATCCCAAGTTTGAGGCTACCTGATTGACTATTTTGAGGTTACCTTAAGTAAAATTATTCTGGACCTGAGGAATCTTCCTAAAGAAAGTTTTGGCAAAACTAACATATTTCTGCCAAAAGTTTCAATTTTGCACAAATCAGCATTTTCACAAATCAGCATGGGGGGAAAGTATTGTGTGAAAAAAGCCCCCATCAATTCTAGCCTTTTTTGGTGATGTTATAGTGTCAGGTACAATGAACCTTATATATGATGATTGGAGGTTTTAGTGCCGCCGTAATTAGAGCTGGTTGAGATTTTTTTTAAAATTTGGGATACACCTATCACAACTTTCCACTGGAGCCCAAATGTTTCATTTTAACCTATACTAAAAGGGAAGGTCGACTCAAGATGCACAATTCCAGCTACATTAATTACGTAGCTGGAGTCAATATACCTTGTTTTCAGTTTCTCTGCCATCCCCACAATGGGAGGCACACAGGAACAAACACTCTCATTGGCTTCCCTCACTCTGAACAGAAGCAGGAGTACTGACCATTGACAGGGCACCCTCTGAGTTTGATTTAGTAAGATACTAAATGGTAGTTTGACTCGCTAAATCAAACTCTGTAGGAGCTTCCGCAGAGTCACTCTGCAGGCAACCTAATGGGCATGGCTGGCCTGTAATAGGCTGTCTTATTGCAACACTGCTTGACCACTAGAGCTTGATTCTTGCTCTGACCACTGATGTTCCAGTTATGTGACATATTCCATCTCATAATTTGTAGGAGTTGGTTTATATTTACACAGAACAAAGTGTTTAAAGGGCATTTTTCTTCCTTGTATGTTCAATGTTTTTTTCTTCTTCTAATTTTCCAATCCCTACTGCCTTGTTGTGGATGAAGAATTGACAGGTATTCCATACTAAGATTCATGTCAATGAAGACATTCTTCAGTGAAGAAAAATACATTTTCTTCTATTTAGACTTCATTATGGTGGCCCCTTATATCACCACCTAGCTATCATGACCTGGTCATGCAATATTTAATACAATGTGGTATCAACCCTTGTTAAATGAAAGCCAGGGAACTCAAAGTGAAAACCTAATGCCAAGTGATTCCAATATGGACATACTTTCTTCTTCTAATGGTAGTACTTATAAGGTCAGTTTTATAACCATTATATGACTTCAGTCATAAACTGGTGATCATTCTAATACTTCCTTTCCTTCCCATTGTTTGACTTCTTTTAACTGAACATCCCACCAAAACAGAAGCACTAATATTGACATTTTCTTATAGAGTGTTTGTTAGGGGAGAAAAAGAGGCTTCATTAGAGAGGGACAGGAAACAAGATGAGAGAAATTGCATCCTGAATGAGGGATGAAGTTCAATTTAACAAGATTATTTTAATCCAGATTCCATGTATGGAGCCTGAATTAGAGAACCCCAGACTATGCAAACTATAGTAGCATAGGAAAGAACATGTAAGAATTTTGTAAAGCTCTATAGACTGTACAACATGTTAAATTAACTCCTGAACTTTGAAATGCCTTCCAGAATGAAGATATTTCTTCCTACTAACTTTTATATTTTGATGCATTATATTTTTGTAATACTTAGGTACATAGGACTCACCAGTAGCTAATACTTCAGCCAGATACTTCAGCGAAAGATGTAACACCTTGTAGTAGTCAGCTGTGGGGAATTCTGCCAAGACTGCGGATCTCAACCTGATCTCTAAGAAATAGAGGATGGCTTAATTCCCAAATCATGAAGTTTAATATCCCTTCCACAAAGATTTTTTTAAGAATTAATTATGATAACTCTGGTTATTCTTGATAGCCCTATAGACATCCATCTACTTTCTGAATCTTGTTAACATCCTGGCCTCGCCGACTTCTTGTGATAAACAAATATTGCATGAAAAAGTATACTGAGGGCTGCTTGGAATGTTCCACCTTTTATTCTATTGTGTTGTGAAACACAGAGAAAAGAAGTTCACACTCGCTTTCTCCAGTGTTCAATATTTGTCATGCTTATGTTATCTGTTACTCATCTCTTTTTGGAGGCAGACAATCTTAATCTTTTCAATCTCTTTACTAAACAGACTAAGCAGTTTTCATGCCAGATGCTAACATAAAAATCTTTGAATAAAATGGTAAGTTAGGATAACAAATGTGGAAGTGTTGATTCGTGCTGGTATGTCATTCATGGGAAAGTTGGTTAGTAAAAAAAGACTGAGCTGACTTGGACATGTCAAGTGAATGTTGGATTACAGGATCCCAAAGAGTGTGCTGTACTCTGAAGTTTATAAAATGCTTGTAAAGACAGTCAGGTGGCTGTGCAGATTTCAGGAGGCTTGCAAAGATCATTTGGAATCTCTGGGGGTGATTAGCAAAGGAGTGCAGAATGCTGCTCTGGTTGGTGAAGTCGTCTTGTAAATGGAGCGAGAAACTGTGAAGTGAAATAGATCAAGATTTCTGATGACGGGTTTGAGGAGAAAAGAATCTGCTTCTCAGATTAAAAGCACATCTTAAAGTGCCCTTAAGGGGTATGCCCTACCTGTTGACAGGATAGTTACTTGCGCATCAGACTCAGCAGCCCAAAACTCATTAGCACATACACTATGCTCTGTAAAAAGTGGCATTGTATTTGTTTTCCCCTATAGTCTTGATCATAATGATCACCCTTTTCCATGCCCCTTCTAGTTCTGTCCTCTTCTTTTTGAGATAAGGTTACCAGTCCTGCACAAAATATTGCAAGGTAGGGCTGTACCATTGATTTCTTTAAAGGTGAGATCATACTTTCAGGATTATTCTCCATTTCATTATTCATGCATCTTAACAACTCTTACTTTTCTGACCATTGCTTAACATTGAGCAGAGGGTCTTCTTGAGCTGCTTGCAATGATGCTCCCATCCTCTTTTGGGGGTTGACACAGTTAATTTAGAACCATGTAAGGTGTATGAAGAAGTTTGATTTTTATTTGCCATCATGTTGCCCATTCACTGACAGTTGTTTCTGGCCCTGACTAACCTAAATAACTGTCATCTGAAGATTTCGCTACAGCATTACTCACTCCCCTCACCTCTTTTCAAATAATTAATTATTTTAAGCAACATGAGGCCTAATACAGAACCTTGAGGCACTAACCATTAATCTTTTGCCATGGTGAACATTGATCATTTAATCCTACTCTTCGCTTTCTGCCTCCTAGACAGTTCAACTGCAGCAGAGTTGTGCTGGCTAGATCTGGTGCCCCTTAGGTATGGCTCCTCCTATGTATGGCCCTGCTGTCTGGAAGTTGAGGGTCTCTCTGCAGTCAGTAGTGAAAGACAAAAGTGTTTTCAATTGAGCCGTACCAGCAGCTAGAGGGGAGCTGCCTCTGACAGTAAAAAATACATGTTTTCCTTATTAATGGACTCTGCCTGCTTGTCCAAGACGACAACATGTAGTCATGTAGCATTACTTTGCCTCTCGCCTCCTAACAGCTATAGTAGCCTCCGGTCAAGCCTCTAAATATCTACATACATTTACCAGTCAGTTTTCCATTATTCACAATGTTATTGACACCTTGAAAGAATTATAAGACATCACAGAGACTATATTCCTTTAGAATAGCCATGCTAGTTAGACCCTATTATGTCATGACGTTTAGGGTGGTTTGGAATTGTGTTTCTAAGTATCACATATGAACCAATTTACCAGTGTTTTACTGATCTCTAATTGCATAAATAACCCTTAGAAACTTGTTTTGGTCTTAAAATCCTCTGAAATGGCTTATAACAAGAAATTGTATATTTTTGTTACCAGTTAACCCACTTCATTTTTGTGTTTTTCCAGACTTTGGGAGATATATACATCTGAGGTGATGACATCGCTTTTCTAAAATTATCAGTTTGCTCCTGGGCTCCTTATGACGTACCTCAGTCTTTGAAAGGAGTTTATCTTTATTATCAAACCAGGAATCTCCCAAAAATCCTTTGTAGTAAAAACAGATGCAAAGAAATCATATAGTTGCTCAGAAGTGTTATTTTATTTACTCTATTGAAACCTGACGATTCAGAAAACCCAGATGATTTTTTTTTCCACAGGCTTCCCACTTCTGTTATATTTAAAGAATGGATAGCATTAGATATTTATGATTCAAAACCCACTTTGGCCCTTCTAAACTCCCTTTTACTTATTGCTTGTTGTAATTTCTAGTCATTGCCTTTCTTAGGGTCAGATTGACAAATGTTGAATGATTTCTGCTTGGCTTAAATAGCCTCTTGAGCCTGGTTATTTAGACATGTTTGTTTCCTCTCCTTTTCCTCCTCCACACTTTTACTTATTGCATTTATTTGTTTGTTTACCTGAAGCAAAGTAGCAATTAGTAGCTATGGCTTCTTTGGTGTATTCAGGATTAAACATTCAAACTGTTATCATTAATCCACCTCCTTATTTGAAAAAGTATTATACATCAAGCTTTTAACATCTTTGGAAATACATTACAATTACTGGGACAGGGATACTCTCCAACTATTTGTGGTTAATACTTTCCAAATGTCCATTAAATACAACTTCATAGCTCTTTGGGTTCAATATTGTGTTACAGAGTTGCATTATGCTGCCCACTTCCTTAATCAATTTAAATGAGAAAATAAGCCATAACCCTTGAACTGTATGTAATAAAGGGACACTACACTCATCTGAATAAAAAAAAAATACAAGAAATTTAACTCTGAGGAAAGGGGGTGCTTTGGAATATAAAAAAAGCTTCTTTTTTTTTCTGTGAAAACTTTAGAAATAAATGTAAACTGCCAGTGTAGGAACATCTCAAAGAGGGATTTTAGTAAACTATAGTATGGAGTAACAATAATAAAATATGTTCTTAGGATTTTACCAAGGACAAACCTTGAACAGGGCTTACTCTTGTTGAAGAAGGAACATTGTCATATGCAGCTAGAATAACAATACCACCAAATAATTCCTCAAACAACTTTATATTTATTTAATCTGTTACCAAGTCTAGATTTTTTCCACTCTGAAAAAAAATAACCATTAGGATGTCTGTGTTTTGTGTTGCTGGTAAGAAGAATTAACTCACTGATGGAAGATCATACTCACTGTTCTCAGCTCAGGTGAGAAGTGGCTCCCAGGCAACAAGGTTAGACAAAACAACTTCTTGATTTCTAAGACTTCAAAATCCAGTGTTACAAATGGTTTTTGGATGCAGAAAGCCATTGAGTTGGTATCAAAAGCAAAGTTCTTTAAGGTAATGTAATTTGTCTTTGCTTCTTCTGTATAGGAACCTACAGAAGATTGATCTTTACACGTTTTTTTTCTATCCAAAATGGTTGTCTCTTGGGAAAGACAATCTATTCAATTCCTAGCATATTATCAGAGCTTGCACTAAATTGTTACAAGCATCTTCTGAAGCACTCTCTTCTTTCTTTTCACAACTCTCTCATGACAGCTACTCATCACTTTGATGAACCCACAGAAATATTCATGCTCTAGATCTCTCTCTCTCTCTCTAAAAGTATACTAGGGATGGCTAAATGATTTTTGCACTTTCTTCAATTTAAAACCACCTGGGGCTTATGGGGTTGAAAACAGGCAGAAACATTGGTCATTTCTTCTGTTCTTGCATTCCACTGAGCATTGGTAGAAAACAAATTAAGTCAAGGGGCATTGTTGAATTTGAAAATTAAGTTTTCCTTTTGGATTCCACAAAGGTAACTCATATAAACAGGTCTAGTTTTGTCAAAAGAAAAGGGAAGTGATGGGATAGCAAGAAGAAATGGATTTTCAAAGAAAGTAACAGCAAAAGTTCTAGAACTGCAAGAGCCAAAGGGGAGAAAGGCCATTTAAAGATGAGAAAATATTTTTAGGGTATTAATGTGGAGCAAGGTGGTTGCAGATTAAAGGGAAAACTTATAAATATTATTTTAGGGATCTGTCTAGGGGCAAAAGGAGAATTCTTCTATCTCTGCTAAAATCAACAACAACAAAACAGAAAGCAAAGCAAAACATTGAGAAAAATCAGCATAAGGAACAGACCGTGGGATGTATCCATTGCTTCAGCATAGCACTGCTATTTTCAATGCTAAATATTGTCATATATACTTGTTACTTCCATTTGATACTTCCATTATTTTTACAAGGAATGCCTAGCATTGAGCCTGTCTTAAATTAGAGTAGGTGAGCTGGCACTTATTTGCCCTTATTTGCACATATGCTTGGACACATGTTTTCCTGTCCTGGAAAGCTGTTGCTCTGCTGAATCAGCTTCCCTTGACACAAATGATACTTATCATATAACTGTACCATTTCCTTTCTGTAGCATGTCATATTTTTTTGCACCGATAGTGGCATTTGTCCATTTTGGCCACTATTGTACTTAGACATTCTTGAATTATGGGTGTTTAGATTTAGAAGACCAGATTCAGCTTCCAGAGCCAAAAGCTGACAAAAGCCAATTTCTGCTTCTGCAGTTAAGCATCATCACATCGGCCTTTTCCTCCCTCCCCCAAAAGCATTCCACTTTCCTGTGGCTTGTATTCAATATTATTACTTTCTACAAGGAGGGCATACATGCTTCTTCCTATCACAAGATTTTTTGGCTAGAGCTGGCAGTACTGTCTGCCACATGCAGCCTTTACAGCCCTTTCATAGATTGTTAGGTTGGGTACAATGGCATGTGTCTGAAATTTCAACTAATTGGGAGGATGAGGCTGGTGGATTACTCAGGAGGTTTGGGTTGTGGTATGTTTATGCACATCGGGCATCTCATGCCACAGACAGCATGACCAGTGGATGGCTGAAAGGCTAGAACAACATGAATGATGTGCTGTGATCAATGATCTCTCTGTGAGGGCTGACAGACTGATTAGTCATAGTGATATATAGTGAACTAGTTAAATGTCACTGAACCTCAAAAAAAAATCTTGCCAGGAGAATAAAGTGGTGTGATTGGGATTGTGAGCAGTCAGAGAAGGTAGCTGAAGGAGAGCCAAGAAATGTCATTTCCTACCATGATACTTGTTTCAGACATGCAGGATCTGTTATCTGTAAGGTGAAGCAATCCTTGAAATCATGAAAACTTAAGAAGGCAAGAATGGCCATACTGTGTCAGACCAAAGGTCCATCTACACCAGTATCTGGTCTTCCAACAGTGACCAATGCCAGATGTCCCAGAGGAAGTGAACAGAACAGGGAATATTTAAGCAATCTTTTCTGAAGCTCTTCACAGTCTGCTTTGGTCTTAACTATCTTCAGCAGTTTAGTATCATCTACAAATGTTGGCATCTCACTGTTAACCCCTTTATCCAGATCATTTATAAATAGGTTGAACAGGATTGGTCCCAGCACGGCCCCTTGGAGGATACCACTAGTTACTTTTCTCCATTCTGAATACTGATCATTTATTCCTACCCCTTGTTTCTTGTCTTTTAACCAGATATTAATCTATGAGAGGACCTTTCCTCTTATCCCATGACAACTTAGTTACTTAAGAGCCTTCGGTGAGGGATCTTGTCAAAGGCTTGCTGGCAAGCTAAGTACACTATATCCATGGGATGCCCCTTGTCCACATGTTTGTTGACTCCCTCAAAGAACTCTAATAGAATAAAAGCTTCTGTAACAGGAAAAACTTAAAAAACCAACAAATGGTCTGGTAGCACTTTAAAGACTAACAAAACATGTAGATGGTATCATGAGCTTTCGTGGGCAGACTCCACTTTTTCAGATGACTGGAGTGTTGATTTTATTTGAAACAAGACCACTGCAAACATGCTATTGCCGCCTTTGAAAACTTTTATCAAGTCTCATACAGCTAACACTCTACGATATAAATTTGAGGTAAAAATAGAGTGGCTTTCTTCACAAGAGCAGGGCTTACTATCTTTGGCAATGAACTCAACATTGTTAAATCACCATTCACATGTCTTCCTTAAGCCATGAAAATTTTATATAACAGTTATATATTATCCTTGCCCATTTTTTCCAATCAGACTGGGTGTCTAGATAGAAAAATAGTTCTCTACCATTATAAAAACCCATCTCAGCTGAGAGTACCCCACGGTGGTAGACTAGCCAAACTAGAGGGGACTTCTCTCCATCCCCTGACTCCCTTCACCTCCCAGGAACTGTGCTACAAACTTGGTGCCCATGCAGAAGGTTGATTTTATTCATCTAAATTATTAATATCCTCTAAGTCCCCAATTAATATCTAAGTCCCCAAACACAAGTCCAAACACATACATCTGTGGTCTGTAGTCTTCGTCTTTTCTTACATCTCACTGTATTTTACCTGTTAGCTGCAGGTACTATTCTACTCCTCCAAGCCTGTTTAACTAGGGTGCACCTGATCACGCACAGAAAGTGTACATCTACTTTTCTTGAAGGACTCAGTCACTCTGCTATGGATATCTTTAGCTGTTATCTTTCTTCGACTAGTACAGAAAGTCTTTGATTGTAGAACATGTTTTAGGACTCATTGTCTCTGAAAAACAGTTTTGGTTTCATTTATAATAGAAACAAGATGCACGTAAGCATTCAACATGATTTACAAATTTATAAAGCATTTTAAAAAAATCATGAAGCTCACAAACCTTGAACCAACTGCAGTAACCCATCTCCAATCTATTTAACTGAAAAGGCATTCTTGAATTCTTGCTCATAGTAGTATGCAGTATTTGTTGAAACATCCAAAATCACCTTTAGCTTTTTGAGTGGATTTGGAATCTGCATTCTCATTCTTAAGAGTCCTTTATTTATTTTACATAATGTGTTTTCATTTGAGAAGACTGACCTTATTTCACATATGGACCTGAGTTATACTGGGGTTCTTTCTTTTTCTTTGTCATCTATACAGTATTCACATAGAGTCATGCAAACTATGTTAAAAGAAAACTTTTGATGTTGTAAAGTCAATCACTGAAAAGATAGGGAATGCAAGAATTGAGGTTGCCTATGTAACCTTAATTTGGGGCATAAGAATGATGCTTTAGTTTTTATGTACCTGATCATCTACTATTTTTTCCATACGTGTCCTCCATCCCAGTCAATTTCTCTGATCTGTTTCTCCTCTCCTGCCCTTACCCTTCCCTCCTTGGATTCTTCATCCATTCTACATCCTGCAACACCTCCCTTGTTCTAGTCATCCCCTCACTAGCTCCTTAACCAAGTCTATTTGTGCATCTAGTCCCAGTTCTTCCCCCATGCCCCAGCTCTTTGTCAGATTTGACTCCTCTTCCTCCTCACATTCATTCCTAGACCCAGTCTCCCCTACTTCTCCCAGCTCTTCATCTAATCTCAGTGTCCTACCACCATCTCTCACTTCCCTGTGCCCATTTCCTTTCACTTGCTCCCAGTTCCTTGCCCAGCCAGCCCCAGCATGTTATCCTCCCCTCCCCCAGCCCAGTCTCCCAGTCTTTCTATCCTTCCACTTCCCTTTCAAGCCAGTGTTACTAGACCTCTTCTCCCCAACCTACTCCTTTCCCTCCCACCTAGTCTGGCTTTCATATCTTTTGCATTCAAATCAGCCAGCTTTCCTCCTCCACATTGAGTGTCAGCAGGGGGTTCAGTGAGAACACAGGATCCAGGCTTTCAGTTCTAGTGCCTGGTGCCTCCATGGCCCAAAACAGCTGATAGCAATAATTAAAGGGAAAGTTAGGTTTTGGCTCAGTAGCCCTGGGCTAGAGCATGCTCACATTTTCTGTAAGAACAGCACACACACGTGTGAGCACGTACACACACGCACACACAGAGTCTGGTCAGAGGTGGGAGTGGTTGGCAGATGTTCAGACTCTCTTGGGGATAGGATATGCACAATCCTGTTATGTTGCAATCCTGTCATACACCCTGAATTCACATTGGGATATAATTTACAATACAAACAGTAATATATTAACTTATATATGGAGTAGAAAATGGAATAATAAATAAAACATACAGAATGGAATTTACTGAGTGAAAAATGTTGAACATATGGGAATATCAGATAAAGAAATTAAATTAAAATTAGACTTGCTACATGCCATAATTCTACTTTTGTAGACACAATAATTAAAACTGGAAAAAAATAAGTATGGAAATAACTAGTTAAGGTAATTTTAATACATATTCTAATACCGTCACAGTTCATACATTCACTTACCAGGTAAGAGGAATATATAAAACATCCCTGTGCTCAATCCCCTGAACATGGTCACATGAATCATCTTTATGAACTCTCCAAGATATTAATATCAATATTAATATAGATACATTTTCTACATACATATACACTATATAAATAAAAGTAATCAGTATAACCAGTCAATGTAGTTCTCAAAGCTTATTTTTGTAAAGGGATGGGATTATATAATGTAGTAACTTTTAAGTGATGGTTTTTGTCTTGGAATCAGGCCTGCTGAAGAGGTGAGACAAAAGGATCCATTGCCCCGGGGACCCTTGAAATTTCCAATGGTAGTGCCACTCTGTGTGTTCCACGCAGCCCTGAGGGCTACGATGCATAGAGTGGCACTTACACTGGCAATTTCAAGGATCCTCAGGACAACTGCTCTCTTTGCCCCACCTCATTGGCAGGCCTGATTCCGAGAGACAAACCATGACTTAAAAGTTATGTTATTTTACACACTGGAAACAAACGTCAAATACATAAGCACCATGCTGAGTGGGGCGTAAGTGCATGCTTAACTTTAAGAAGCAGTTAAAAAAGAACAATTGTCCTATGCATCTTACAGACTAACCAAAAATATATAGAGATACTATCATGAGCTTTCATGGACACACCCACTTCTTCAGATGACAAACAGTGGATTGTGCCAACTAAAATTCATGATACTATCTATATATTTTTGGTTACTCTCTAAGGGTATGTCTACACTACCCCGCTAGTTCGAACTAGCGGGGGTAATGTAGTCATCCGCAATTGCAAATGAAGCCCGGGATTTGAATTTCCCGGGCTTCATTTGCATGAAGCCGGCCAGCGCCATTTTTAAATGCCGGCTAGTTCGAACCCCGTGCAGCTAGTTCGGATTAGGCTTCTAATCCGAACTAGCTGTACTTCTCGTGGAATGAGGAGTACAGTTAGTTTGGATTAGAAGCCTAATCCGAACTAGCTACTCCATGCCGCGTGGCTACACGCGGCACGGGGTTCGAACTAGCCGGCATTTAAAAATGGCGCTGGCCGGCTTCATGCAAATGAAGCCCGGGAAATTCAAATCCCGGGCTTCATTTGCAATTGCGGATGACTACATTACCCCCGCTAGTTCGAACTAGCGGGGTAGTGTAGACATACCCTAAAGTACTACAGGACCATTGCTGATTTTTTTAGTTACAGACCAACACGGCTACCCCTCGGAGACTTTAAGAAACAGTAGTACCATTGAACACAAGAACACTACAGTGCACTCATATACTTCAAGTTAATCTTGAGCTTAAATACCTTATTGCGTTGGGGCCATAAATCTTTGTCATAGGAAGAAAAATTCAACTATGGTCTATTTGTTGGATATTAATTTAAATAGCACTCCTAAGAGATTTTTGACCCAGGTATACTTAGTTCACTTTGGAAGGCTGACAGAATCATAGCCTAATACTGTATGTGATGCACAGCTGAAGCAAAAAGTTAAATTCAGTTATTTAAAAATAAAAAATAAAAAGGGAATTTTGTTGCACGCTAAATTGAAAAGACATGTGTTCATGTTTGATACTTTCAAACGGCTGTTGTAGATGATCTGTGGACAGTGGGACAAATTCTGAGTTTTGCTCAGCTGTACATAGGCTTCATTATAACTATTGATTGACATCACTGGATATAGTCCATAAATGTACAAGAAAATAGTTAAAACATTAAATCAGAAGTTATTTATGTACATCACTGAACTGAGTTCTCATTCTGCTTATAGGGCAGTTGTATAAATAGTACAATCAACTTTTTTTTTATCTAGGAGGTTTTATCGAGGTTTAGTCTATTATTCAACATGCAGTTATTTCTTTTTGTCTTCATTGTGTTAATCAAAAAAAGACCGAACTCAAAATATCAGTCTCCTGGCCAAAATCTAACTTTTGAGACACCTTTTACGTCCTCACTATAAATCCGCTATTATATTTTTGCTTTTATTCTTGAAAATGAGCACAGCTCTGTGTATAAATGGAGAGCCAAAGATTTTATAGCTTTTAGCTTGTAAGCTCTTCTGGGAGCATGTCACATTTTCTTTTATGTTTGGAAATTGTCTAGCACAGTGTGGGTGCCACCACTAACAAATAATAATTAATGCTCATGATAGTGAGGCACATCAAAGAGAAGGGAATTAAAAATTACAAATATGTAAATAGCGGCCATGTGTTGAGGAAGGGACGGTTTCTTATTCTGTTTGTGCATTGCAAAGAACAATGAGATGCTTAGACACTTAATACTAGCATTTGTTTCTTCCATAGCTAACAGTTCAAAGATCAGCCATGAATACCGGCAGATTACAGCAGGCAGACTGATGGTGGAGGTTCAGCATCAGTGGTTGGTATCATCACCTCCAAACACCCCCAATAATTTCTTACAGCAGCAGCAGAGATTTAGCAGTTCTCACCCTGCTCACCTTTCCGGCTCATCTTCCCCTTCCTCTTTTTTCCCTACCAACCAGTCTGAAAGGGCAAAATTAGTATTTTCTTTGTAACTGCAGCAGCTCCTACAGGGTCACTGACACTTCAAGGACTGTGGAGGTCAAAGCTACTACGTAGGCATCAATATAGTATTATTTGTTTTTTAAGTGCACAATATATCTGGATAGCTAATTCCAAACTGGCAGCCAGATCAATTATACCCTAGAATTATGATAAAATCTACAGAGAAAAAATGTAACTGACATTGTAAACAACAGTTTACATAGCAATTAAAAACAGTAGGCAACTGAGGATTCTTGGATGTTTCAAAAGAATTCCATGTCTGTTACAAAAAACATAAATCAAGTCGCATCTTGTAAATGAAAGATGCCTGAAGGAAGATCACAACAGGCATTACTCTGTTATGAATATAGATAACTATGCAGAAAACGTGGAGGTAGGAGACTGTTCCTAAGGCTATGGCAGGATGGCTTTTACCACTGTTCACTGAACATCCTCCATAGTTGGGCTATTTTGAGTCCAGTCCTAAGAAATGTGCCAACTATGATGATTAAAGTTAAAACTGTGTAGAATTAGAATGTAACTAATAAAATCTGTTCTAGATTTCAAATAATTATGTTCTGTCAAAGTACTAACACACAATTGACTTTTTTTTAAAGAAAGCCACATTTAAGGCAATGTCAAATATCCCAGATTTATGCCAAAGCTTACAGTGCATTATACAGAAGTGAGAAATACATGAATAATGGAAGTGACTGTTACTAAAATTAATCTCAATTAAAACTGAAAGGGCTACATATGCCAGTGTGGCTCCTCTGAATGCATCTGAAGGGCACAATGAACAAATGAACAAGGTTTATCATGTAATATAAACCATCTGGAAGGAAAGATAATTGGTATATTTTGAAAAATAAACAAAATTAAGTTGAGAAGATAAATGTAGAATTCCTACTAACAAGATAAAGATTTTTTTTCTGATATGCACAGAATTTCTGCTAATAATACAAAGTTGGTTTTCCCCCCCAAAATATACACAGAGAGTAATCAAAATGAAAAATACAGGAAATTAAAGAATGGATTGTGGGCAGTTCCCAAGATGGGGATACATTAGTGGTACATTTTTAACATGGCCATAATTATGTTTCACCTTTAAATATGAGATGTTAATGCCAAGTACCCTTTAATAGCTATTTGAATTTCTGTGATTTTAGAGGAAGAAGAGGTGTGAGAATTGTACAATATAGGTATTTGGCTAATTTCCATGGCAAAGATGTGTGGTCAGAGTGGGAAGTTATCATACTAAAGGACAATCTAGAATTTCATTACGCTTACAATCACCAGTGAAATCTATGGTTAAATCAGTGGAAATGTACTTAAATATAAACTTTTTTTGTGTGTGTAAATCTGGCAGAAACAAGAAACATGTTCTGTCAAGGTGTACTGAATATGAACTTTCTTGCACCATATCCCTACCTAACTACTAGTCAGAACAAAAAACAACTTATAAGCATTGGAAGTGTGTTTTCTGAAATATCAAAATATTACAATGTAGGCAGAATCCTCATCAAGTCCCTCTCAACCATATTTCAATATGTTCATATCAATCCCAATGGCTTTCCCTCAATATTTTTGACTTGCAGTGTGGATTCTGGCTGCCTAGCCTTAAAAATGATTATTAAAACAGTATGCTCTGGCACTATAGATCACTGTCAATCATAATTCACAGTTTGTATGAAATCAGATAATTAACTTAAAATTAAGCAATTTGTATAAACTACAGTACAAGCTCAATAAAAAAATATCCTTCTATTAAAGTTTGCAACAATACATGGCATGTGTACCAAGAACTATGGTACTGAAGTCCTTGTGTTTTGTATCCTGATAATTTGACTTTTCTTTTATTAGAGACATTTAACACACAAAAGGTCTTTTAAACTTTGATATATTTATAGAAGGTAGCCATTGAATACTCTTAAAATAGACCATTTTTGCTTAAAAAAAAAAAAAGCAAACAAAACGAAAGCAAGCAACATGATTTTGTCACCTATGTCACACCTTAAACAAGTTGATATTTTAAAATGGTATATCAAAATTGGACAGTTTTACTCTCATTCTGTACTCAAAGGCTATGTCTACACTACAAGGTTATTTCAAAATAAAGTTATTTTGAAATAATACTCCCATAATATGTATTTCAAAATAGCACGTCCACACTACAAATCCCCTTTGAAATAGCACAGGTTTATATTGAAATAACGTGTCCACGCTGATTAGAGCATTAATTGCATTTAAAGCCCCCCAGAAGCAATCCAGGAAGGGAATCAGGACAGCAATCACTTCCTGTGGCTGCTTCCTGAGGCTATCTGAGGTTCGTGCTTAAAGGGGCTCTCCTCTGCAGATGTGTTTCAGAATCTTCTTTGTTGCCTACTTCCTCGAGGGACAGCAAACTCACACCATGTGCTTTCGTTGCCCTTGAAGACACCACTGCACTCCTACCATGGAGCTGGACTTGCTGCAAAGCAGTGTCAGGCTCTTAGACCTCCTGCTGCACCTCCTGGTGCAGTTTATGAAGACTGCTATGATGGTGCTGCAGGACCACAAAGACCTGCTCAGAATAGGGCACCTCCTCACCCTAGCCTGAGTGCTCCTCATGGAACACAGTCCCTTCCATTCTACCCTGCACACCACCGCTTCTGGTGCTGAGAGACCAGTTCTGACTGGTTTTCATGGAGCAGCAACCAGCAGTGGTTCCAGAACTTCCACATGCAGAAAGCCACCTTCCTGGGTCTCTGAGAGCGGCTCACCCCTGCCTTCCTGTGACAGGACAACTGCATGCAACACGCCAAACTCCAACCAGAAGCATGTTGTCATTGCCTTCTGGAAGCTCACCAAGATGGACAGCTACCGCTCTATCAGGAACCAGGTCGGCATGGGGAGATCGACTGTTGGGTCCATGTTCATGCAGGTTTGACTCTATTACTATTTTACTAGGAGGGTTGAGAAGCACTGCAATAGGTTCCCCGTGGGGTTGGGGTTGAATCTCTCCCATCCCAGAGGTTTTTCAGCCCCAGCTTCACAAAGCATTGCTGAGGGTGGGATAGTGGGGTTGGTCTTACTTTGGGAAGAGGGTTGGGCTTGGGGATGTCCCAAGGATTCTTCAACCCTGTGATTCTATGATTCTACAGGTGGTGAAGACCATCAACACCATCATGCTACGCAGGGTCATCATCATGAAGAACATGGACTCCATCACTACTTGTAAAATCAACAGAACTTTGTTCCCTGGCCTTGGTGTACACTTGCCTCAGCTCTTTGATTTTCATCCTGACCTGGTCCTGAATGCAGGTGTGACCCTTCTGGGCCAAGCTGGAAGCCATCCATCCATAGACATCTGCTGATCGTAGAGGATAGATTCCTCTCCCCAGACCTCTACGAGATCCAGGATCTCTGCACCAGTCCAGCCTGGTGCCCTCTTTTGCCTCTGGCCAGGGGCTTCCCAACTTGTAGCCATGGGGGGCTCGGACAGAGTGCTGGGATCTGCCATGGCAACAGTGCAGGCAGTACAGGGTGCTGCTGTGTGGCATGGGACTAGCAGGGCTGGTGTGGTGCCATGAGCCCTTTCCCTTCTGCCTATAGCTTTAAACCCTGCAGGAGAAGGGAAGGTATAGAGTTTTCAGTGGTGTGGACAAAGTGGCCACCAGGGCGACTGTGAGTGGCGCTGGGGCCAATTATTTCAAAATAACAACAGCTAAGCATCCACACTAACTGTATTTTAAAATAACAATTTTGAAATAGGCTTTATTCCTTGTAAATTCAGGGGTTATTATTTTGAAATAACAAGACCGTTATTTTGAAATAATTTCAAAACAATGGGCTTGCCGTGTGGACTCTCACCTTGTTTTTTTTTTTTTTTTTTTTACATAACTCTGTAGTGTTGACATGCCCAAACTAAATGGACAGATTTTAAATGTAAGCGAAAGAGAGAGAGTGAACCTCTAAAGGCAGCAAGATTTTCTCTGGATCCCTCAGTACGAACACAGAGAAGCTGTGGTAAATCATGCATTTGCATTCTTCGTAAATGTGCACAGTGATGAAGCTAAATAAATAACTGCACTTTTCTGCCAGAGCTCATGGTTTTTAAAGCTGTCACTGCTGACACTTGTTTGATAGCACCGGGGAAATGACCGCGCACAACACAAGAATGCAGATTGAATCACTCTGACTATGGGTGTCTTGGGAGCTTGCTAAACATTTTATTCAAGAACCACATCCTTTCACTTCTCTCAGCAACCAGAAAAGCTGCACTATCATATAGATCATATACTACACATCTTTTAGACTTCTAACCCCAGTTGTATTGAAGGAAGACAGTTCTGATTGAATTGATGGCAGTACCAATTCTTGTTAATAGTAATGGCATCCATAAACTCCATCACTTTTCACAGTTTGCTGCTGGAAAAGACATGGAGTTTTTCCAGAATTATTTCACTTAGTGTGCAGGAAATCATATAAAACAAAATTTTAAAAAGCACAAAACAACAATTTATGTTTATGGAGTCTACATATTTGTGTTTAGTGGTTGGTCCTACAGGTCAAAGGTGCATGAGAAGGAAGATGGGCATTGTGTTTTATTTTAGAATATATAAGAAAATAGTGAGTCAATTGAGGACTTGATGGGCAATTTCATTTCCTGAAATATTCTTTTACTATATCTGATGGCTTATGAGTTCCTTGGAAGTTTAGGAATGGAAAGAAAAGCATTAATGTTTCCCACTGTTCTCCTGTTCTCTTATGTGCAAGTCATTTGCACAGTAGGTACAAATTAGATATGCAATTTGTGTAGCTCAAATTGCATATCTCATTTCAAAGTTATTTTGAAATAGCTTATTTTGAAATTTGGCGCTGTCTAAACAGCACTTATTTCAAAATAAATTGCTATTACAAAACATCCCTTACTCCTTCTGGAATGAGGTTTACAGGGACATCAGAATAGCAAGCCTGTTATATTTTGAAATAACGGGAGCGCTCAAAAGATGCAAAATAGCTATTTCAGGATACCTGGAATATCCCAAAATAGCGCTGCAGTGTAGATGTGGCCTTATTGGTTTTGGTACAAATTCTTAGGGAAAATGTCAGCATTTATGAAACTTCAACTCTTCTTTGACATGTTTAACACTTTGTTCTCACCTCAAAAACTTTTAGTTTAAGTTTTTTAACAGTTCATGGCCCATATTCCACAATCTCTCTAATTGTTGAATTTTTATGAATGATTGTAGGGATATCTTTCCTAATGGTGGGGCTAGGAAACAGACTATCAGCCACATCCCAAGCTTCAAAAGATCATTTCATTAATAAAAAGGGCAGAGTGACTTAAAATGGCTATATAAGAAAGAGAAATCAGAGCTAGCTTTCTAGCAGATCAGCAAGCTCTAAAAAGAGAAACAGAAATGGATTCTGTTGGACTATTCACACTCACAATTATTCATTTAAGGTTTCTGTTGAACCACAACCTCTGAGGCTAAAATGAATTAAAAGAAAACAATGATGAAAGGAAGACACGTGGTGAGCCTCAGGTCAATCTGTTTAAATCATGTTGCCTGGTGCCCTCTTGTGATACACAATACTCCTTGCCCCTCCCCACCACACTCAGGGTATGTCTACACTACCCTCCTAGTTCGAACTAGGAGGGTAATGTAGGCATACCGCACTTGCTAATGAAGCCTGGGATTTGAATTTCCCGGGCTTCATTAGCATAAGCGGGGAGCCGCCATTTTTAAATCCCCGCTGCTTCAAACCCCGTGCAGCGCGGCTACACGGGGCTCGAACTAGATAGTTCGGACTAGGGTGCCTATTCCGAACTACCAGTACACCTCGTTTCACGAGGAGTAACGGTAGTTCGGAATAGGAACCTAGTCCGAACTACCTAGTTCGAGCCCCGTGTAGCCGCGCTGCACGGGGTTCGAAGCAGCGGGGATTTAAAAATGGCGGCTCCCCGCTTATGCTAATGAAGCCCGGGAAATTCAAATCCCGGGCTTCATTAGCAAGTGCGGTATGCATACATTACCCCGCTAGTTCGAACTAGCGGGGTAGTGTAGACATACCCTCAGAAATCAGAGGCTGATTTAGATGACACATGGAACGTCAATCTGGCAAAAAGTGGAATTATTTCCTTAATACATTCTACTCTTGACAAGATCCTTTCTGGGTAGCATATAGCACTGCAGGAAAGTTTAAAACACATTCATTGCAAATTATACCATCTTACTCCATTGGCCAGATATAGCTAAGTAACAAATTGGTGAACAAAAACAAACCAAAAAGACAGGCACTGTTCATCATACTACGAAGTTCGTAGAGACCTAGACTGTGACAAACAGTCATGGGAGGGACTTTCCAAAGGTGAATCTAGATTTAATCAAATAAAATTTCTAAAGCTCTGACTACATGGGATTTGCCAGATGACTGCAAAACTTAATGCCATAAAGGATAATATCATCCAAAGAAGTGTTCCAGGAAAACTAATCAAGTTTAACAGCTGATTAAAGATCTAGTTCAGGTGAAGGGAAAACAGAATATTCTCCATCAAGACAGGTGTACATTAGAACATAAGAATGGCCATACTGGGTCAGACCAATGGTCCATGTAGCCCAGTATCCTCTGGGACAGTGGCTAATACCAGATGTCCCAGAGGGAGCAAACACAACAGGTAATCTTCATGAGATCCCTCTCCTGTCACCTATTTCCAGACAAACAGGGGGTAGGGACACCATTCCTATCCATCCTGGCTAACAGCCATTGATGGACCTAACCTCCATGAATCTATCTAGCTCTTTTTTGAACTCTGTCAAAGTCTTAGCCTTCATCACATCCTCTGGCAAGGAGTTCCAGAGGTTGACTGTGAGCTGAATGAAGAAAATCTTCCTTTTGTTTGTTTTAAACTTGCTGCCTATTAATTTCATTTGGTGACTCCTAGTTCTAATATTGTGGGAATAAGTAAATAGCTTTTCCTTATTCACTTTTTCCACACCAGTCATGATTTTATAGACCACCTCTTCTAGTTACTGTTACCTATTAAACAGTACAAGAAAAATATTTTAAAAGGTGCCACACAAGAGAGAGGACAAAGCAATAGAGCAAACAAGGGATCATTATTAAGTTTCATGTGAGTCCAGAGGTGGGAATTTATTGTATTTGAAGCAGAAGGGACAGAGAGAGGATAAGGATATGCAAATGATTCACAAAGAACTCACAAACCTCTTTAAATCAAGGTAGGATGGGCTTTATGGAAATTAGTTCTCTCGACTAAGTCCCTAGAAAAGGACCCTGCAACATATGCATAACCTGATTGGAAGTTTCTTTACTCATCCACTTGTCTGTATAGGCAGACAAATTATACAGTTTGAGCATCTTGTTGTAATCAGATAACATTTGTTTGTCTTTTAAAAATGATAATGATTTAAAACAACAAAAATCGTAGTGATAAAGAGCGTTGAAAAAGATAAGGTTATCATTAAGGCTGGAAAACACTGATTTATATTGAAAATGTAAGCTTTACAGTAGGTTTGAGTTTACACTAAAGAGCTCAGATCCATTTTTTTGTTATCCCTAACCTAATCCTGAAATCAATAAAGACATTTAGATTTGAAATGCTGAGCCATAAGAAAACATTAATAAATGTGGAGGCTAGAGCTAAAAACGTTATGTCCACTTGACTTTTTTAACATTAAAGTAAAAAAACAAACAAAGACCATGTGTTGCTGAAGTGCTTATTTGTAATTCTGAAGTCTTGTTTGAAAAGTCTTTGGAAACTGCCAGACTAAATTATTGTGCTATATTTGTTTATCAGCAGTAAAAACTGCGACATTGCAGATCATCCAGTTCCTCCTTGTGATGGGTGCTGGAAAAAATGTATAAAAGAAAATTAATAAAAAGATTCATGTTCTGTATGAAGGTAATAATGGTCTTGAAATTATGGTGACATTGTGAATAATATATTTTCTTTTGACCTGTATAGAAATCAGCAGCAAAATCATAACACATTTCTTAAATGCTTCACTTTCTGACCCTCAGGAAACTCAAAGTCACATGTTTATATAAACCAAACTTAAAGGACTATGGCTTTCAGGCCCTCACCAGTTGCGAGACCACAAAGAGAAGTTAAAGTCAGTAGCAGACTCTCAAGACTTAACAGGTCTGGGTCAACATGATGTAAAGTACAGTAATGCATTCCTTCCCAGACGTTAACTTAAGGCATTCTAGACTCAGACAACTAAAGGACAATATGATTTAATGCATCCAAGGATACTGAGAGAGTTGGCAAATGTCATTGCAGAGACATTGGCCATTATCTTTGAAAACTTGTGGAGATCAGGAAAGATCCCGGATGATTGGAAAAAGGCAAATGTAGTGCCCATCTTCAAAAAAGTGAAGGACAATGCAGGGAACTACAGACCAGTTAGCCTTATCCCTGGAAAAATTGTGAAAGGGATCCTCAAGGAATCCATTCTGAAGCACTTGGAAGAGGGGAAAGTAATCAGGAATAGAAAACATGGATTCACCAAGGGCAAGTCATGCCTCACCAATATGATTAGCTTCTATGATGAGGTAACTGGCTCTGTGAACATGAGGAAGTCAGTGGATGTGATCTATCTTGACTTTAGCAAAGCTTTTGGAAGGGTCTTCCTGCAAGTTAAGGAAGTATGGATTGGATAAATGGACTATAAGGAGGATAGAAAGCTGGCTTAATTGCTGGGCCCAATTGGTAGTCATCAATGGTTCGATGTCTGGTTAGCAGTTAGTTTCAAACAAAGTGCCCCAAGGATCTAGGGCTGGTTTTGTTCAGCATGACCTGGATGAGGAATGGATTGCACTCTCAGCAAGTTTGCAGATGACACTAAGCTAGGGGGAGAGGTAAAGACACTGGAGCATAGGGATAGGGCCAGAATGACCTAGACAAATTAGAGAATTGGGCCAAAAGAAATATGATGAGGTTCAACAAGGACAAGTGAAGAGCCCTACACTTGGAATAGAAGAATCCCAAGCATTGTTATAGGCTGGGGACCGAGTGGCTAAGTAGCAGTTCAGCAGAAAAGAGCCTGGGAATTACAGTGGATAAGAAGCTATATATGAGTCAACAGTGTGCCCTTGTAACCAAGAAGACTAATGGCATATTAGGGTGCATTAGGAGAAGCATTGCCAGCAGATCTAGAGAAGTGATTATTCCCTTTTAATCAACACCAGTGAGGCCACATCTGGAGTATTGAGTCCAGTTCTGGGGCCCCCCACTATAGAAAGGATGTGGATGCATTGGAGAGGGTCCAAAGGAGGGCAACTAAAATGATTAGGGAGCTGGAACACATGATGCACGAGGAGCGGCTGAGGGTTTTAGGTTTTTTTAATCTGCAGAAGAGCGGATTGATGGGGGATTCGATAGCAGTCTTCAGCTTCCTGAAGATGGGTTCCAAAGAGGAATGAGAGAGGCTGTTCTCAGTAGTGACGGGTGGCAGAACAAAGAGTAATGGTCTCGAGTTATATCGGGGGAGGTGTAGGTTGGATATTAGGAAAAATTCTTCACTAGGAGGGTGGCGAAGCACTAGAATGGGTTACCTAGGGAGGTGGTAGAATCTCCATCCCTAGAGGTTTTTAAGTCCTATCTTGACAAGCCCTGGCTGGGATGATTTATTTAGGTTTTCCGGCTTTGGGCAGGGGGCTGGACTCGATGACCTCCTGAGTTCTCTTCCAGACTATGAGTCTATGATTTCCTGAAAGAAATGGCAGGATTACCAACGAATGTCCCAGTGAGTGCTCTTTGAAAAAGTCACATTTCTAGCAAGTCTCTGTGCCCAAAAATTACATTATAAAGATTATATGGGCATCCCAATGCACCCTTATTAGATAGTATTGGACCATAGGACCTGTCAAATCATGTTTTAAGATTTTATTTCACTGAGTTTATGCTGTGTTTCACTAGCTCCCATAATAGAGACTCAATATTAGCCAAGTTCCAATAAATAAATACGTTTAGAACTTGTACTCTTTTACTATTGTGACACTGCAATGATAGTATTATGATATGATTATGGGATAATTCTGATGCATGTTATGTAAGATGGGTCATGTAATGGGTCATTGAGAAAGTTAAAATTTTCTGAATATGACTATCCTATATGTATGCATTTTTTCATTTTTGCATCTGATATTAATATCAATATTGACTATGTATCTGTATTTCACATATAGTTACATCTTGGCAACAACTCTCACTAGACAAAATGCTTTCAGTCTAGATAATTGGCTGAGAGGAGTCTATCCATAGTGAGGGGCCATTAGGAAAAACTTATCCCACAGCTGTTGAGCCTTCCTGAGATCCCACAGATAGTCTGTAAGTAATCACGACTATGATTTTACAATGACATGTGACCAGGCCACATGATGCTGGATGCCATCTTGGGGTGTCAGTATTTTTTTCCCACTAAGCAGTCTGGGAATCAGGCTTTGAAACAAATGCTTCCTGCCACATGTGGAAACTATATAGGCAGGGACTGATATACGTTTTCTTCACTCACTACCAAAGAAAACTCCTGGGAACACCCGAGGAACAAAGACTGGACTGGTTGGACACAGGTCAATGGGATTCCTAGCTTGTGAATGAAGACTGGAGAAACCCAAGCTGTACAGCTAAAGCAGCTGGAGTCTTAACAATCTGCAGCCTTCTTGTATCCTGTCTCAGGGTGAGAATCTACTCATTCATACCCAATCTATTTGGTATTTTAAACTTAGGTTGTGTTTTTGTTTATTTTCTAGGTAATCTGCTTTGATCAGTTTACTGACACTTATAATCATTTAAAATCTATCTTTTTTAGTTAAGAAATTGTTATTGCTTTATCAACCACTGAGTATTGGAGTGAAGTATATGGGAATTTTAGTACAAGGGGCTACATCTATTGCATATTCCTCTCCCCATGGACGGAATGGGAAAACTTTATGAACAAGATTGTGTAATTTTGGGTTTATACATGCCAAGGAAGTTGGAGTTGTCTTGCCTGTAGCTTTACCATTGTTGGTTCATTGCAGGATCTGAACAGAAATCCTCCATGTAACTGCACCTGGGTGTGTCCCTACCTGTCTATATAACGGTGTAAGTGCAGGTTGGATGGCTTTGCTACTTGTCACAGCAGACTGATGGGTCAGGGGGCTCAGTGGCACTCTGAGGGAAAGCTGTCACAGCTCTTATCACAGAACTAGAGAAATGTGGGGCTGCTGAACCACGAGTAAGCATACCTAGAACATTCCTGAACGGCACTTGTCTAACCTTTAAAGGTTAAAGAGATTTTTTGTTTCTTTTCTAGACATTCAGCCTAAACTTTCAATTTGTTGAAATGGATACCATCACCTCAAAGCTAGAAGTAACAAATCTCTCTTTTTTACTATATTAATAACCCTCTCTCTTTTTGGTATAGTCTTCTAAACTCTTTCCTTATTTGGTTCTCAGTCAAGGTATAGGAAATAAATCAGAATACAGAGATGAAAAACCCTCACCCAGTTCAGTTTGGCTATGTCTACACTGCAATTGTATTTCAGGATACTAAAGTATCCTGAAATAGCTATCCCACATCTTCACAGCAAGCCTGCTATTTCAAAATATAATGGGCTCGCTATTCTGACATCCCTGTAAACCTCATTTCATGAGGAGTAAGGAACATTTTTGAATAGTGGGTTATTTCAAAATTTGGCACTGTGTAGACAGCGCCAAATTATGAAATAAGCTATTTTGAAATAAGATCAAAATAAGATATGCAATGTGTGTAGCTCATATTGCATATCTTATTTTGAGTGCAGTGCAGATGCACCCTTTCTGACATCCAAAAACTTCCTATCTGGTTTTGGGCCAGTCACTTAATTCCCTGTTGGTAAAATGGGACTATCCTACCTCAGGGGAATTTCATGAAGACAAAATCCATTAATAATTATTAGACATTCAGTGAGCATGGCAATAAAGCTTTTTAAAGACATAGAAATCTTCCCTATTATTTAGGAATTTTTTTAATTCTGTATGTTTGGCTATATTTTAAAATTAGTTCCATGAACGCAGTACTGATGGGTCAAATACTCTTGATATCTATTGCCAGCACTCATTTTCATTAGAATAGATTTTCCCTTTTTCACTGGAGTTACCAACAATTGCATCTCTCTTATAGAATTTCTTGCCAGATATAATGTCCTCCTAGGGAAGAATGGTATTACATGCATGAGAGAATGACAAGATTCAGGCTAATATCTAGGCTAAAATTGAAAATGGTGACAAAATTAAGTTCTTTTTCTGTTTGAGAATCCAGGCATAGCTAACTTTCCATCTGCTGTAAGGGGCTAATTCTAATTTCAGATATATAAAAGCCCATATCACTTTGTAGCTTATGAAAAATAGTATTAAACATACTACCAGTGGATTTTTTAAAACACATGGTAATAAATGACCATGAATCTGAAATTAGAAACCAGTCTTATTCATTGTGTTGTAATCTTTGAAAATGGCTATGAAGTTGAAAATCAGTACCTCATGCTGGGAGAGCTACCCCATTAGCACACATTAAGAGAATAGAACTTTGAGCAAGATACCATCCAAGTACCAAAATTTAATTGATGAGACTGCAATCCTTTTTTTTTTTTCAGATCACACTCCAAGGTCTACATTGTCATAGTCTTAAAACACTAATTTTCAAGATCTCACTGTACACCCACTGTGCTGAACAGATAACGTTCAATGTACATGCTCATTTGAAATACCTTATGTTCAAATGAAAGGAATGGAAACATTGTTTGAGTTACAACTGGACAAAATTATAACCTTTCATATTTGAAGTATTTCTGCCAAAATACAGCATTTCCTTGGAAATGTTTTTTTATCTGGGAAAATGAAGATGTACAGGAGTTCTTCATGCATAATGGATGCAAGCGGAAGTTTCGATGATTTTTTTCCCAAGTTACATATTTTGAGTTTTGAACTGGGCTGGCGGGGTTCTGTCTCAAGGATGCAGACACGTGTTGTTTCTTGTAGTTCTCTTATTAGTTGACTCTTCCCTTGGGGCACAGGAAATTTAGTGGAAGCCATTTTGATTCACTGTGAGTAAGAAAGTGTGAGGTCTCTGAGCCAAATACAATAATATGTTAGTTTTATTTCTATACAGGTCATAGCATTCAAAATGCTTGTGACAGTGAGGAAACTTTTAAAATTAGCCTTATATTTATTACTAATAAATATTTTCTAAGGAAACACAACTACACAAGAAAGACAGGAGTATCCTTTGATTTTGTAATAGAATCAGAGATGTTGTTTTCAAAATGTTCTATCCTCCAGCTAAGATTAATGGCAGAATTCATATTGAGATCAGTGAGAGCAGGACTTGGCCTAAAATGAAAAGAGTGAGGACCAACAGTATTGTCAGAGTACTTCAGTTGTTCTATATAAGCTCTACTGCAGGAATTCAAAGGCTTGCATATTTAGAAGTAATGGCTGGGGTGAGCATCTGCTATATTAAGCAAAACAATTAAATAAATGTATTAGAAAACATTAATTATGAAATAAACAAATATGACTCAGCCTCTGCAACTGACAAAGTGAGCAGACTGTTGCACCTGCATGGAGCTCCATCAAGGCACAGCTGTTCACTCACCCACAGAATATCAATTGAGGATCAGTCTATATCAGCAAACTAGTTAACAAAATTGTATCTCTTGGTGGTATCTTTGAATTATAGTGATTGTGAGCATGTAGATTAAATATATTTGCAACCCGTTTATAAAATATAGGAATATCAGTTTTGTTGTAATCTTTTGACCTGTTAAAAATAAAAGAGTAAAATGTTTTTAAAATAAACATGCTTAGCACCAGTTTAACAAGACTGAGAAAGAGTCTTGAGGGTTCTATAGGAAATCATAACATGGAAATAAATTCCAGTATCTATACTGCTGTTGCATGGGAAGACTCAAAAATCAATACCCATGAGTTAATGCCAGCTTGTCTCCTCTCCTAAAAATCACAACCTGATTGAAACTGTAAATAAATGGCAAGTAGTCTCTCTCCTTAATATAACAGTTTGTTGCTTGTTTTCCATTATTGATGGCTGAAGTTAGTCAAGCATTAAACATTATTAAATCATCTGTCTTGATTAGTAGATATCATAATTAGGAGTGACTGGGTAAAAGAGACAAAGATTGGACATTTTAGACTAAATATAGCAGAGCATCAAAGCATTATAATGTAGTCACAGAGCACATATAAAATCTGATTGGACTGATTTGGCACCACTATTTTAGTACCTGAAAACAAAATACTTATCAATAGATCATTATTTGGATTGTATGCCCATCCAGACTGCCTGGACTTTGGGTTTGAACATATATGTGTAACTAGACGCAGTGTTTCTCTCTTCCTCAGATCAGGTAGCTACAAAACAGAGAAAGAGGACAGAACAAAAGAGGCACGAGTGAAAGTTTGGCTCCAACCTTCCAAAAGCAATAGGCAAAAAGACTTCTGTTGCAATTTGTTACTTTGCAGACCAGCAACACCATACTATTCCCCTACCTCCCTAAAGGAACACTGCATCCCAGGTTCTTCCTTAGGTGGTGCTGTTAAAACAACAACATCCCTTACTGAGGTCTCTGTGGATATAATCTACACCTTAATGCACAGAAAATTCTGGATTGCAGCAGGGATGGTCTGTCTCCTTAAGAATAGACCATCCCTGTCCTGTTGTGAAGCCCTTTTAAGGTTTGGTACCCTAAACCGGAGGACAGTTACAAAGGCAGAGATGGGGATAGAGGAAGCGGCCCCAGAGGAATAATTCACGCATGGGAAAAACTATTCATTTATTAGCCTGAGACAAGGAGCATTGAAAAGATGGTGAAGCAAGTCCCCTACCCCTCTCTTAGCCAACCATCTTAGGGATAAAGGGCTGTACATACACAGCTGAATTAATGCTTACACAAACTAAAAGCCAGATTAGGGTCCAAACTCATGGGAAAGAGGGGGAAAGAAGGGAACATGTTGGAGTGGTTTTGCTGTGTCATTTTTATTTTCACAGGATGAGGATTTGCATGCAAACTGAAAGAACTTCACTCACCCAAGTGGCACTGTGAACTGTTGCACAGAGTTGCAGTACCACTCAAATTTAAACAGGCTGCACCTCCATCATGGTGAGTAGTGCCCTGAGCAGCAGCCGGGTGAGCAACCAGGTCTTGCACCTCCAAAGCCTGCCTACAGGGAGTGTACTATATGACTGTTGTTACTCAAGATATGACCTGTAGGCTGGATCTGGCCTGGCCCATGGCCCATCCCACCAAGACCTCAAGGCAGGCTATTTGCCTGCTGGAACTTGAGGCTGCTTAAAATGGCTAGTGGCTCACTTTAGGTGCCACGTGCCCTTGGTGGGGGAAGAGACTTCACACGCTGGCCTCAACCCCCAGCCAACCACTGCAGCTCCCATTGACTAGAAACTGGTAATTAGGTAAAGTTCCCACCCTAATCTCAACAGAACATATACGAATACAAACTGCATGTAGTCTGAACTTACCTTTTTCCTAGACTTCATTCATATTTATAAAAAATAGACCAGCAATGCTCAAAAATAGATGTTTATCTTAACCTCTTGGAAAGCAATGCTAGAAGTCTAGTACTACCTGAACATGAAGGAAATAGCATAAGAACAAAATAGTTTATCATGCTTCTCCCCTATTACCACTTCCTACCCTAGTTAGAAGCAATAAAGTGCATGCAAGAGGTATATATTTGTATTAACCATTTTAAAAAATGTAACTTATGATTGATAGATAGGTTGAGGTTGGGAGTAAGAGTACGTTTAGACTACAGGCTTTTGTTGACAGAGGCTTTGTCAACAAATACTGTCGACAAAGCCTCTGTCAAAAAAAGAGCATCTAGACTACAATCAGTTCTGTTGACAAAGCAAGCTGCTTTTTTGACAGAGAGTCTAGACACTCTCTTTTGAAAAAGCACAGTGTGGATGCAATAGTGCCTTTTGTTGACAGAATTCTGTCAACAAAAGGCGTTATTCGTCATAGAATAAGGTTTACCGCCGTCAACAAAACTGCCGTGTTCTGTCGACTTACTGTCAACAGAACTCGGCGGTAGTGTAGATGCAGGTATTGTTTTGTCAACAAAAGTCCACTTTTGTCGACAAAACCCTGTAGTCTAGACACACCCTAAGTGAAGATTTGATATCTGGGACAGGAGATATCCAGCAGTACATGGACACGTTAGTAACTAAGGCCCAGATATTTAAAGGCATTTAGATGTTGTTACATTCAATATCACAATGCTTAGCTGATTTAGGAGGCTGAAACACCTTTTTGAAAGGGATTTATGCACTTAGGAGTCTACCCATTAACTACTAATGATGTTAAGACCCCTAATTGCTGAGTGCAGCAATGCCTTAATACCTTTAAAAACGTTTGTATGTCTAAATATAACTGAGTCCGTTTGTTTCTAGGAGGATTAGCAGTTTCCTTTCTCCTTCTACTTGAAGATTTGGCCACAGGTGTCATTATGAAGATGGCCTTCCTATAGATACAGATTATAGCAGGATGGCTGATTTCCCATAGCCTGTCCTTTCCTGCTACCTTCCATCTGCCTAAAACACAGAATCATGTTTCCAAACCATACTCAAAATTTAAGCTCAATTTGTTTGACTCATGCAAACAGCCAGTTCAGCGGTATTCACATTCCCACCCAAATTGTTGGCTGACCTCTGTATTGATCTCAGAATAAGGAAATCTTCACATTTGGAAGAAAATACCAGTTTCAAATGATCTGAAGAGAGAGCAGAGATTTTATGGTAAATAATCTGTAACCCTCCTAATCTTCTGTTTGTTTCGCAGAAAAACAGTCAATGATTCTTTACTTGTAATACTCACCCCATGCCCCAGCTTACTGTTTCAACATTTATGTGTTCAGCATCAACCTCAAGAGATGGCTTATTAGTGCCACTTTGGGGAGAGCAATGACTGCTACAGTTTTCTCCCACAGAGCCATTGCCTAATGAATGTTATTCAACTCTACAATGTGCTCTATGACACTATGTACTCCAATAGTTCTTAGATTACCTCAATATCCTCACTATTCTAAAATCACTTTGGATTAAAATGCCATTATAACACACTATACATGTTCAGAATTTTTTAAAATATAAGCACAACCTCCAATGTTAATACAAGTCTGTGCAACAATTTGAAACCATTGTTCATTGTAACTTGCAGGATAGAGGTAGCCAGAAATTGTATTTTGTATTAATTTTCAATTATTATATTTCCAATTTTTATTATATTATTATGAGTTGGGTGAAACCTCATAATAGCTCGAGTTAAAACTTTATTAGCTGAACACACCTTCCAATTAAAATATCTAAATATAATTGACAATAAAAGGTTATGTGAATTCTCTGAACAGCTTTGGAGTGTGTGAATGGAGGGGTTTGTGTGGAGTATTGTTTGTGGTAATTGGGGGAGGGGGGAGTGAGAGAGAGAAAGAGAAGACAGATACAGAGAGAGAGGAATCAAAATGAACCCAGCAACAGCCTGTATGTACAGTGTAATCAGGTGTCAGAACTGAGGACTTACAGTTATGCCTGCTCAATCTCTGGGCAGCCTATGAGCACAGTGGAGTCATAGCAAAGCTACTTGATTGACCTCTCTGCCTGAATAGCCAAGAAAGTAGGCAAGCCTGCTTTTAATCTCAGCAGCAACAATAGATCTCTGGCTACTCAACATGTACGCCAGCAGCCACAATTGCTTCTGTCCTAAATTAGCTCCACTCCAGCCCCACTTCCCTACTGACTTCCTGACCCTTTCTCTGGCTCCTAGCTTTGGCTCTTGACTCTATGTTCATAGGTTCATTGATTAAGGGACCACTACGATCACCTTGTCTGACCTCATCTTCTATAACATAGGCTATAGAACTTCTCCAAAATAATTCTAGGAGGAATTCTTAGATCTTTTAGAAAAACAATCAAACTTGATTTTTAAATGGTGATAAATGGAGAATCAACCAAAAACCCTGGTAAATTGTTCCAATAGTTAATGATTCTCATTGTTAAAAACGTATACCTCATTGCAAGTCTGAATTTGTCTTACTTCAACTTCCAGTCTTTAGATTATACTACATCTTTTTATGTTAGATTAAAAATTATTTTATTCACTATTGGCTCCCTATGCATGTAGAATAATCAAGTCACCCCTAAATATTCTTAGTCTTAAACTAAGCAGACTGTAGTCCTTGAGATTATCATTATAAGGCATATTGTTCACTCTTTTAATCATTCTCATATGGCTCTCCTCTGAACCTCACTCAAATTTATCATCATCACTCAACCGTGGACACCAGAACTGGATACAGTATAACAGGAATTATCTATCACGTCAGTGCCAAATTGAGGTAAAATAATCTCTCTGCTTCTACCTTAGATTTCTGTTTGTGTGTCCCAAAATCATATTAACAATCTTGGTCATAATGTTACATTTCTAATCTTGCCCCTGCATTCCCGTGTTGCTTGCCTATATTCATCCTTTGTTAGTTGTCCTAGTTTCCATTTTTTATATGACTCCTTTTTTATTTTGAGATCGTGCAAGATCTCCTTGTTAAGCCAAGCTGGTCTTTTGCCATATTTTCTATCTTTCCTACACAGTGGAATTGTTTGCTTTTGGGCCCTTAACAACGTCCCTTTGAAATACTTCCAACTCTCCTCAGTTGTTTTTCCCTTCAGTCTTGCTTCCCATGGGACCTTACCTACAAGTTCTCTGAGCTTATCAAAATCTGCCTTCCTGAAATCCATTACCTCAATTGTGCTGGTCTCCCTTCTACCTTTCATTAAGATCATGAACTCTATTATTTCGTGATCACTGTCCCCTATACTGTCTTCCACTTTCAAGTTCTCAACTAGTTCCTCCCTATTTGTTAAAACCAAATCCAGAACAGCTTCTCCTCTGGAAGCTTTTTCAACCTTCTGAAACAGAAAGTTGTCTCCAATGCAGTCCAGAAACTTATTGGATAGCCTGTGCCTCGCTGTGTTAGTTTCCCAACAAATGTCTGGATAGTTGAAGTCCCCCATCACCACCAAATCTTGGGCTTTGGATAGTTTTGTTAATTGTTTAAAAAAGGCCTCATCCACCTCTTCCACCTGGCTAGGTGGCCTGTAGTAGACTCCTAGCATGATATCACCCTCGTTTTTTACCCCTTTTAGCTTAACCCAGAGACTCTTTACACAGCTATCTCCTACATTCATCTCCACTTCAGTCCAAGTGTGTACATTTTTAATATACAAGGCAACCCCTCCTCCCTTTTTTCCCTGTCTGTCCTTCCTGAGCAAGCCATACCCTTCCATACCAACATTCCAATCATGCGTCCCATCCCACCAGGTTTCTGTAATACCAATGATATCATAGTTGTATTTATTGGTTAGCAATTCCAGTTCTTCCTGCTTATTACCCATACTTCTCGCATTTGTATATAGGCATCTAAGATACTGATTTGATCTTGCCTCCCTGTTGTGCCCTGACCCTCCTTTCTCCTTGCCATTATAGGCCGTAGTCCCCCCCATTTCCAACCCATCTCCCAGTCCCGCACATGCAGCACTTACCTGTGGGCTTTGCTCACCTGCCCCCAACAAACCTAGTTTAAAGCCCTCCTCACAAGGTTAGCCAGTCTGTGTCCAAACAAGGCCTTCCCGCTCCTAGAAAGGTGAACTCCATCTCCGCCAAGCAGTCCTTCCTGGAAGAGCACCCTGTGATCAAGGAAGCCGAATCCCTCCTGGCGACACCATCGTCGCAGCCAGGCATTCACCTCCAGGATGCACCTCTCTCTGCCCGGGCCCCTACCTTTGACAGGAAGGATAGAAGAGAATACCACCTGCGCTCCAAACTCCTTCACCCGTACTCCCAAAGCCCTGTAGTCACACTTGATCCGCTCAGTGTCACACCTGGCAGTATCATTTGTGCCCACGTGGATGAGTAGCATGGGGTAGTAGTCAGAGGGCCGGATAATCCTCGACAATGCCTCCGTAACATCTCGGATACGGGCCCCTGGCAGACAGCATACCTCTCAAGATGAGCTGTCAGGGCGACAGATGGGTGCCTCCGTTCCCCTCAGAAGAGAGTCTCCAACCACCACTACCCTACGTTTCCTCCTCGCAGTGGTGGCAGGAGACTGCTCAACCTTGGTGGTGCAAGGCCTGGTCTCCTCCACTGTGTGGGGTGACTCCTTGTCTCCTGCTGAAAGTAAAGTGTAACGGTTATGTAACAACACAGTGGGAGGGTTAGGAGCAGGGGTGGAACACTGCCTGCTGCCGGAAGTAACCAGCTGCCAGTTCTCACCCTGCACCACTGCCTCCTCCATAAGTGGCTGGTCAACAGTCCCACATCCTAGGACAGTGACCTCCGTGGACTCCACAGGAATACTGTCCAGGAATTCCTCATGGCTTTGAATGCTCCTCAGCCTGGCCACCTCCTCCTGTAGCTCTCCCACCTGCTGCCTGAGAGATTCCACCAGCAGGCACCTTTCACAATGGTTGTCTCCCCCAGCCTGGAGATCACTCAGTGGGAATTGCAAGCCACAAATACAGCAAGACCACACCAGGACCTGGGTAGAGGCATCCATGCTCAGGTTCTCTGTCTGGATACAGGCACAGGTGGAGGAGACAGGAGAAGTACTGGCACAAGCGCTACGGGTCTTCATCACCATCAGTCACTCCCTCTGCCCAACTCCCTCTTCAACTCCCCTGTCTGCAGTCCCCTGTCCGCTTCGCTCCCCTGGTTGCACTGCTCTGGCGTTTTAAAGCCTGCTTGCCTAGGTCAGGCCTGCCCCCTTCTGAGTCACACAGGGGAAGGCTGAGCCTGAGGCTAATCAGAGGCAATCAAGGGAACAATGGCAGGCTCTCAGTCCCAACTGCCACAGAAGCTGAAACTGAAACTGCTAGCACTCACCTGGAATCAGACTCTCAATTCACACTTCAAACTGTAAAATTCAAACAGTCAGGCACAGGCACACACTCACACCCCTCTCCAATTTTTCCACATCTTTCTTGAAATGTGGTGCCCAGAACTGGACACAATACTCCAATTGAGGCCTAACCAGTGCAGAGTAGAGCGGAAGAATGACTTCTCGTGTCTTGCTCACAACACACCTGTTAATACATCCCAGAATCATGTTTGCTTTCTTTGCAACAGCATTACACTGCTGACTCATATTTAAATTGTGGTCCACTATAACCCCTAGATCCCTTTCTGCCATACTCCTTCCCAGACCATCGCTTCCCATTCTGTATGTGTGAAACTGATTGTTCTTTCCTAAGTGGAGCACTTTGCATTTGTCTTTATTAAACTTCATCCTATTCATCTCAGACCATTTCTCCAATATGTCCAGATCATTTTGAATTATGACCCTATCCTTCAGATTAGTCGCAACCCCTCCCAGCTTGGTATCATCTGCAAACTTAATAAGTGTACTTTCTATACCAATATCTAAATTGTTGATGAAGATATTGAACAGAGCCAGTCCCAAAACAGACCCTTGCAGAACCCCACTTGTTTCCACCAGGATTGTGAACCATTAATAACTACTCTCTGAGTATGGTTATCCAGCCAGTTATGCACCCACCTTATAGTAGCCCCATCTAAGTTGTATTTACCTAGCTTATTGATAAGAATATCATGCGAGACTGTATCAAATGTCTTCCTAAAGTCTAGGTATACCACGTCCACCGCTTCTCCCTTATCCACAAGACTCGTTATCCTATTAAAGAAAGCTATCGGATTGGTTTGACATGATTTGTTCTTTACAAATCCATGCTGGCTATTCCCTATCACCTTGCCACTCTCCAAGGGTATGTCTACACTACCCCGCTAGTTCGAACTAGCGGGGTAATGTATGCATACCGCACTTGCTAATGAAGCCCGGGATTTGAATTTCCCGGGCTTCATTAGCATAAGCGGGGAGCCGCCATTTTTAAATCCCCGCTGCTTCGAACCCCGTGTAGCGCGGCTACACGGGGCTCGAACTAGGTAGTTCGGACTAGGGTGCCTATTCCGAACTACCGGTACACCTCGTTTCACGAGGAGTAACGGTAGTTCGGAATAGGAACCTAGTCCGAACTACCTAGTTCGAGCCCCGTGTAGCCGTGCTCCACGGGGTTCGAAGCAGCGGGGATTTAAAAATGGAGGCTCCCCGCTTATGCTAATGAAGCCCGGGAAATTCAAATCCCGGGCTTCATTAGCAAGTGCGGTATGCATACATTACCCCGCTAGTTCGAACTAGCGGGGTAGTGTAGACATACCCCAAGTGTTTACAGATGATTTCCTTAATTACTTGCTCCATTATCTTCCCTGGCACAGAAGTTAAACTAACTGGTCTATAGTTTCCTGGGTTGTTCTTATTTCCCTTTTTATAGATGGGCACTATATTTGCCCCTTTCCAGTCCTCTGGAATCTCTCCTGTCTCCCATGATTTTCCAAAGATGATAGCTAGAGGCTCAGATACCTCCTCTATCAGGTCCCTGAGTATTCTAGGATGCATTTCATCAGGCCCTGGTGACTTGCAGGCATCTAACTTTTCTAGGTGATTTTTAACTTGTTCTTTTTTTATTTTACCTTCTAAAATTACCCCCTTTCCACTAGCATTCATTATGTTAGGCATTCCTACAGACTTCCTGGTAAAGACCAAAACAAAGAAGTCATTGAGTGAGCATCTCTGCCATTTCCAAGTTTCCTGTTTCTCCCTCTTCACTGACCAGTGGGCCTACCCTCTCCTTGGTCTGCTTCTTGCTTCTAATGTATTTATAAAATGTCTTCTTGTTTCCCTTTATTCCCGTAACTAGTTTGAGCTCATTCTGTGCCTTTGCCTTTCTAATCTTGCCCCTGCATTCCTGTGCTGTTTGCCTATATTCATCCTTTGTAATTCGTCCTACTTTCCATTTTTTGTGACTCCTTTTTTATTTTTAGATCATTCAAGATCTCATGGTTAAGCTAAGGCGGCCTTTTGATCTGAGGAAGTGGGTCTGGCCCACGAAAGCTCATCACCTATTAAACCATCTTGTTAGTCTTTAAAGTGCTGCATAGTCCTTTCTTTTGTTTCAGCAAGATCAGACTAACACGGCTACATCTCTATTACTTAGTAGTAGGCAGCTATGTGACATTAAGGATCAGTGGTGTCAAGCACAGGCCTAGGAGATCCAGAGCATCACTGATTAAGATCGATCAACTTTTTCCAGGCGACAAACACCATCTATGGTCCAAGTTCAAAGAAAACAACCCCTCTGAAATCCCAGGATAGTTTCACCCTCCTTATGGACATGGTAGACCTCAAGCAACATTAGAAGAAGGATTTCTAAACTCAGTTGAACCAAAAATTGGAAGTGTCAGCTGTCATCAAGTCTGTTCCTCAGCATTCAGTAATAAAACTCCCTATTGTCCCTCCATTTACTGAGTAAATTTGGAATATAATCATTCATAGTAGAAACAACAGGACTATAGGCCAGCGATGGGCAATAAGCAGCTTGTGGGCCAGATACAGGTTACCAAGGTTAGTCCCTGGTGGGCTGCCAGACACTTAATTTATTGGAGTGTTTTCAGGCACCACTTCCTGCAGCACTCATTGGCTGGGAACAGTGAACCACAGCCAAAGTGAACTATGAGTAGCTGTACCTGTGGATGGTAAGTAAATTAAGCATCTAGCAGCCTGCTAAGGGCTAACCCCAGTGGAATGCATCTGACTGCTCATTACCCACTTCTGATCTGGGCTCAGATGGCAGCCTTTTAGTGGTCTTCATGCAAAGCCTTTAACAAGTTATAGGAATCTGGTTTAAGGAGGAAGTTCTCTCTCCATTATCTGGAAGATCCTTGCTGTCATCATTTTTATCTATCTCCTCCTTCTTGCCAAAGAAAACTTTCCAGAATCCCTGTGTGGTTTCAGACAGTCTTGGGACACCACCAACATGGTTTTTGTTTCACAACTGATCAAGGAGAAGTTCAGATAATAACCCACTACTGTTTATGGCATTTATAGAGCTAGGCCCCTTAATTCCACAGTATGAAGTATTATGGAAGATAATTTATAGGTTCAGTTGCCCAGTGATGTTCTTTCACATTCATGATGGGATGACTGCCACCATCCTCTGTAATAGGTTGCAGAGATGGACCAATTTGCCATCTGTACTCGCATGAAGTACAGCTCTGTTATCACCTCAACCCATTTTCCATCTATATTACCACAATCTTGATTTTTATTCATGACTGCGTCCCTTCTGAAAATGAGATTGAGTATTGTATGAACAGCTAGCTCTTCAACTTGTGGTGTCTTTCTAAAATGAAAGTCACCAGGACGCTTTTTACCAATCTTCAGTATGCTGATGGCTCTTTATCCTCATTCATACCAACACTGGCATCCAATCCACCCTAGGTCTTTTTGTTTTCAAATGCTTATCATAGGTTAGGATTGTCCCTCAAAATTGAAAATTAAAGGTGCTCTATCAGCCTGCACAGCATAAGTTGTCCCTCTTCTCCCAAAAACTGTCACCAGCGGTGAACCCCTGGAAAATGCTGGCAATTTCCCTCACCTTGACAAACAATCTTAATGTGGAGATTGAACCTAGGATCTGATGAGCCAGCACAATTTCCAAAACTTGCTTGTTGTCTTCATTAACTGAGATTTGTAACTGAAAACTAAGATGGTGGTATACAGTGCAGTAGGCATTCCCACTCTCCTTAGTGACACATCACTGACATGTTGAAGCCAACATAAGTGTCTGGAGTGGTACCAACAGTATCACCTTTGGAAAATTCTCTGTATCAGATGGGAAGACCATTGCACTAATGCCAGCATTCTCTTTATAGCTAACATCACCAGATTATAAAACATCAGCTTCACTGGGCTGATCTTGTGTGCGGATGGCTGATAGTTGTCTTCAGAAGCAAGTCATTTTCTCAGCTTAGTCATGGTAAGAGGATACCTGGGGGGCAGATGAAATACTACAAGGTCAACCTGAAAGTATATCTTAAGAAGGGAGGCACTGACCTCATTAATTGGGGAAGAGTTCTCTGGCAACAGACTGCAAAGGTGGTGCATCATATATCAGGCCTCAGTCTGTTTTCAAGAGTATCAGCTTGTTCAAGAGGCTGAAAAACAGCAGAGCAGGAAAAAAAGTGTACCTCATCCTTGCCCGCAAATGTGCTTACTCCAAGAAAGCACCTGTCACATATGTAGAAAAATCTGTAGACCACAGATTGGACTTTTCTCCCATCTTAAGTTTCTTCAGTGATTTTTCCCACTTGTAGATATAATCTCCATATTGAGAGATACCTACAGATGATGACAAGTTTGCATTGATTTTGCAAAAATGTCCAGGTTGCTCTAAATCAGTGATTTGCCTTCATCATTATTTATGACTTCTCCAAATTTTGGGTCATCTGCAAACTTTATCAGTGATGATTTTATATGTTCTCCAGGTCATCAATAAATAAAGTAAAGGAGCACAGAGCCAAGAACCCAATTAGAGAGACAAATGCTCAATGGCAATTCCCTGTGTACAGTTGCATTTTGAGACCTATCAATTAGTCAACTTTTAAGCCAGTCAATATGTGCCAATTTAGTTTGATATCATTCTAGTTTTGTAAACACAATGTTGAGCAGCACCAAGTGAAACACATTCCATAAATCTAAGTATATAATGTCAATAATATTATTGTTATCAACCAAACTTTCAATCTCAGAAAAAAAATCAGGTTTGTTTGATAGGACCTCTTTTTCAGAAGCCCTGATGATTCATAGTAATTCCATCATTCATCTTTAGTTCTTTAGTAATCAATTCAGTATCAGCCATTCTATTATTCTACCAGCATCGATCATTAAGTGGATCAATCTCAGACTGACAGGCCTTTAATTACAGAGGTCAACAAATTTACCCTTTTTAAAAACTGTTCATATTAGCCAGTTCTTCCAGTATTCTGAAACTTCTCATGTGCTGCACAACTTATTAAAAATCAACATTAATGGTCCAGTGAGTTCCTCAGCAAATTATTTTGAAAGGATTTAGATACAAGTTGTCTAGACCTGCTAATTTAAAAATATCTGATTTTTTCCAGCTTCTGTTTATTATCCTCCTTATATATTAATAGACTGGAAAGTGATGAGACCCCAAAATACAGAACAGAAATATTTACTGAATATGTCTGCCTTCTCTCCATTATTATTGACAATTCCAACATTTCAATCTAGTAGTGCATCAATATCATTGTCAGGATTCCTTTTTCTCCCTAATAACTCCTTCTTATTGACCTTGGCTCTTCTGGCCAAACATTTCTTCTTATTTCTCTTAGCTTCTCTCAATTTTCTACAATTCCTAATTTATACTCTTAACTGTCAACTTCCTCTTTATTCCATTTGTTATATTTATTTTATTTTAGTTTTTACAAATGTCTTCAATTCAGCTCTAAACATATAAACCAACCTGGCTTTTTAACCAAGACAGCCTTCTTCCTCAGTTGTAGAACTGTGGCTTTTAGAGGCCTAATAAAGTCTTCTTAAATGAGTCCAAATTATCATTCACATTTTTCTTATTAATCTCTTCCTTCCAAGTAATTTGGCTCATGATTACTTTCAGGTTTGTGAAATGGCCCCATTAAGCACCAAATACCTGTATTACTGATCTGGATTTTATTCTGCATGCACATTAGAAATATGATCATGATAACTTATATCTAAGCAACCATCAGCTTTTAGTGCTGTGATCAGTTCTTTTACTATAGAACTCTCCCTTATAGGCAAGAATACTTTTTGAGTTAGGAAATTATCTAGTACCATAGAATCATGGTAGATTTGGGTTAGAAGAAACCTCAGAAGGTCATTTAGTCTAACCCCCAGCTAAAAGCAGAATCAATTACAATTAAATCATTCTACCCTTGAAAAACCTCTGAGGATGGAGATTCCACCACCTCCCTAGCTAACCCCCAATCTAGTACTTCTCCACCATTCTAGTGAAGTAGTTTTTCCTAATATTCAATCTAGATATACCCACTGCAACTCGAAACCATTGCTTCTTGTTCTGTGATCTGCCACTACTGAGAATAGCTCCATCTTCTTTGAAACCCACCTCCAAGTAGTTGAAGGCTGCTATCAAATCCATCCTCATTCTTTTCTTCTGCAGATTATATAAACCCAGTTCCCTCAGCTTCATAAGGCATGTGCCCCATCCCCGTTCTTGTGTTGTCTTCTGTTAGACTCTCTCCAATATGTCCAATTCCTTTCTGTAGAGCAGGCCCCAAAACTGGATGGAATACTCCAGACCTCACCAATGCCTTATAAAGGGGAATAATCACTTCCCTCAATTTCTTTGCAATGCTAATACTAATGCAGCCTAAAATGTCATTAGCCTTCTTGGCAACAAGGGCACACTGCTGAATCACATCCAACTTCTTGTTTACTATAATTCCCTGTTTGTACTTGTTGGCTTAGATTTGCTAGATATTCAGCTGATAGGGTGGTGTATTGCTCACTGTAATAATTTTGGCTGGTGTTTTTTTGCAGAACTGCTGCTTAGCCAGTTGATCCTCAGCCTGTAGCATTGCATGGGATTCTTCCAACCTAAGTGCAGTTCTCTGCACTTGTCCTTGTTGAACCTCATCAGATTTTTTTGGCCAATCCTTCAATTTGTCTAGATCATGCTGGACCCTATCCCTATCCCATTGCATATCTATTTCTTCAGCTTAGTGTTATCCACAAACTTGTTGAAGATGCAATCCATCCCACCATCCAGATCATTAATGAAGATGTTGAACAAAACTGGCTCCATCACCTCTTATGTTTAGAAATTCCAAGTACATTTTGATACTGTCAGTATGAGACTTCCAGCACATAACTCAAATTGAAGACCTCTGTGATTACACAGCCCCACACCCCAGACACACATTACTGATAGGTGAAAAAGGAAGTTGTTATCCTGTTTCAAAATATAATTTGGGGGTCTGTGGCAGGCACCAACTAGTTCCCCATTTTGTCCTTTATCTGATTGAACAATGAGCCATAAGAATTTAAAATAAATTTATTTTGTGTTTTCAGTGATTGAGAACCAGTTAACGCTATTTTTACAGTGTCACTCACTCTCCCCTTTTTCCGCACTCAATTTGTCCTAAATAGTATATAACCACCTAGTTTAATAATTCAGTTGTGCAAATCATCCCATCAAGTCTCAATACCAACTAGATAAAATTTATGCTCATAAATGAGTCATGTCAAATCCTTGTTTGTTGCCCAGGGTCCTAGAATTAGCATATGAGTAATTTAAGGATTTCTTAATTTCATGTCTTTTGGCTCTTTGATTAATTTTATTGTTAAAAAGTCTGTTTTGGTCTGAGTAGTCCTGTTTTTCCTTTTGCTGTTAGTTGTACCTCCAGCTGATTACTGACCAGCCTCTCCCGAAGGATATTGCCCTGCCTTTCTAGAGAGAGGGAATCACCAAAACAATACAGCCCTCTCCTCATGGAAGGTAAACCAATGTTTCATAAACCAAAGCCCTCTACAACTTGCCTGTCCAGGGATCCACTTACAGAATCTTCTGCCTTCCTTTGTTCAAAGGACAGGAAAAAATCTCAGAGAAGATGAGATTATTATTCTTCCCCAAGCTTTCAAGTTCCCTGAAGTCATCTATGATCTGCTAAATTTCCTGTAATGTAGCACCCCTCAGATCTGCTTATTAGCTCCCTGTCTCTAGCTCTGAATCCCAGCTCTGACTCCTGATTCTAGCTTGGATGACTAGGCATGGCTCCTGCTATAAATATGAAACCTGTACGCCCACAGCCTGTTTGCAGGATCAGGGAAATGTCTTCAGGAAGATTCTGGGCTGGGAGTCCAAGCTGAAAGAAGTTTTGGGTAACTAGCAAAAAGCTAAACCCTTGCTTGTTAGCCTTCATGTATTCAGAGAGTCAGGACTGTGTACGTTCTTCATAAACAAACTGGATTTCATCAGAAAATACCAGATGCCATCATCAATTTCTGCCCTTAACTGAAACTTCTCCAGAGAACCTAAATTTCGAATAACCAGTTGGGAATAACTATATAATACTCACAATTATTTGGTAAATACTTCATTGTGATCTTTCTGCCAGGTGGAGACAGCAGTAGTCAGGGTTGGGTTCAATATCTAAAGGTTCCTGTCCATTCATTCAGAAAAGAATTGACTCATTTTCCACCTACTAACCTGGAAAAAACACACACAACCCTGGGTGTCTCTGAGAGGCAATAGTTCCCTACCGGCAAGCACATAATCTGAGTATAGAAACTTAGCTTTTCTTAAAAGGATGAAAGTAACTTGTCATTAGCAAAAAGAGACAGAGCTTTCTAAATGCTTGATTTCTCAAACTTCAAGTAGCATTCACATTTATTTTTTCATAAGCTTTCCTTTATTAAAAACCTTAAAGGGATTATTATTGGAATTGTACTGCAACAGGGATTAGATATACACTCAAATGCCTGCAGATAGCAAATATAGGAGCTATGGATACAACCAAAGCCAATGCGGCAAAATTTCAAAGACTAATCGAAGAGAATGTCCACAGAGCAGCATTATTTCAGAATAACTGATGTTATTCCAAAATAACATTGTCCGTTTCTACACAGCAAGCAGTTATTTTGACAATGTTGAGCTGGAGGACTTCTTCCTTTGATTCATGGTATCCCTCATTTCATGAGGTGTAAGGGAAGTTGAAGGAAGAGTGTTCTTCCTTCAATTTCCTGCTGTGTAGACAGAACCAAAAGCCGAATTAAGCTTAATTTAGCTGAAGTTGTATATCTTAATTTGACTTTAGCCCTGCTGTGTAGATGTACCCAGAGAGTGTAAAGAATTATTTACCCAGATGCAGGTACATGCGACCTAAATAGCAACTTAGAAACAACATTTTAACGTAAATTTCTGCAGCCAGTGTTCCCAGTAAACTGTGCATTTGGGTGGCCATCCAAGCAAGATTCAGTGTTGCCCAGCTGATTAGCAGAATGCCCACAAATGGCAGTACGTGTTTTTACTGGTGGTTCACACCCATACATGCCTTGGTGTATATAACAAATTATATTTCAGATGGACAAAATTGGAGGGAACACTGACTGCAGCCATCATTCTGTCCACCATACTATCATAAAAACAAAGGCACATATTAAATATTAGAAACTTTGACTAGTTCAGATTGCCCAAGAACTATTAAAGGATATTTTCAAATGCAGAGAGGACAGCATGGGAGACAGTTACAAATACCTAGAGACAAAACTAGGAGAGGGAGCTTAAAGACATTAGCTGCTTGAAAATGGTGGACATGACCAATAAGGAAGTAATTCTGCACCAACAACTTATTATATCAATGTTGATATTTTTATGTGATAAATGTTATCACATCTTAAAGATGACCTGACTGAAATAGGGAGTAAAGCTGTGCCTAAAGTAAGTTATGAAAGCTATACTTCCTGTGTGAAAAAAATCAGCTAATATGTATCTACAAAACGTAATATCACATTTTAAAGTGTACTAATTCTTTACTTTTCAGTTTTTTGAAGTGAGATTTTTGTGAATTTTGTCCCATTGGACAGGTTTCATAGTCCCTATCTAGACTACCCATTTAAAAACAGTAGTATTGCTAAATGGAACTCTAGTTCATCTCTTATGGAACTATTCCAAGACACATTAATTTTGGTTGGAAGTGATCACCAGACAGAAAAGTTGATCTTCAACTTTCCATTAAGAAATTGGTATTCAGGCCATGATAGATCTTCTTAATTTCACTAATGGACATAAACTTTGGCTCTTCAGAGCCTACTTTTAGTTGCCAAGGAACTTATCCTAAATGGAAAGGGAGACCTTATTATCTCAGACATAGAAAATTATAACTTGACTGCAAATAAACCATAAATAACAGGAAAGACAAGTAAAAGATGTCTCAGATGAAGAATCTTAGCATTTCCAAGATATAGGATGGTCTGAGACTTATTAAAGTTTTGTAACAGTTATTATGCACTCATTTTAATAATCTTAGGAAATTAATTAATATGAGCACATAGCCCATTTGGGGAATGTTTCCACTACTGATAATGAAGTATGTGAACTGGCTTTCTGGGCAAAGATAACTCTTCAGTATTTGTGAATATATTAATGAGTAAATTTAATATCCTGTGTGTGAGGGGGTGCGCTACTTATTGCAGGTATGGCACCTCCTCCTGGTCTTTCTGGAGAATAACCCTTTGATTGCCTACTAAACTTCCATGTCTCTCTGGGTATGTCTACACTACCACCCTAGTTCGAACTAGGGTGGTAATGTAGGCAACCAGAGTTGCAAATGAAGCCCGGGATTTGAATTTCCTGGGCTTCATTTGCATAAAGCTGGGCGCCGCCATTTTTAAATGTCTGCTAGTGTGGACTCCGTGCCGTGCGGCTACACGCAGCACGGACTAGGTAGTTCGGACTAGGTTTCCTAGTCCGAACTACCATTACTCCTCGTTTCACCTAGTCCATGCCACGTGTAGCCGCGCGGCATGGAGTCCGCACTTGCAGACATTTAAAAATGGCGGCACCCGGCTTTATGCAAATGAAGCCTGGGAAATTCAAATCCCGGGCTTCATTTGCAACTAGGGTGGTAGTGTAGACATACCCTCTGTCTGCAGCCCCTTTCTTGTCCAAAGGGCTGCTGCAGCTTCCTCATGACTCAGCTCTCCATGTAGGTCCCCTTTCCGGTGCTGGAAAGTCCTTTCTCACAAATACGATCAGGCAGTCTTCTCACTCAGTGTCCCACCAACACCACTTCTCCAGAGTCTGACTGAAGAATCTGGGCCATGGGACTGTGTGGGGGTGGAGGCAGTGCAGGAAGCCTCTCTTCCCCTCTCCCAAGCTCTCGGCTGTTCAGAGAGCACTGAAGCAGCTGCTTTTCTCTGTGGCGGATAAGGGGCAGGCAGAGAGCTGCCTTAGGTTCCCTAATGTGTCCACGGGCCAGATCTGGAGGCTTGGCAGGCCAGATGCGGCCCACAGGTCATCTTTTGCCCGGGCCTGCCCTAGACTATCCATTGTATGTCTCCAGCATTTATATAAGGGTTAAACGTGCAACCCTCTCCACACATTGGTGAGCACTTACTCACACAAGTACTTCCTTTGATGTAAGGGGCAATTCATGGGAATAAGTGACAAAGTTTTCATAAATGGTTGCATACCAACCTTCATGTAAATAATGTAGGCATTCAATAAAGAGTATGACACATTCAGCATTGATTTTTAAGGGACTACCCAGGTAAATAAATACCCAACATGAGCAAAGATTACCAACATGAGTCATAGAGTCATAAAATCATAGGGCTAGAAGAGACCTCAGGAGGTCATCTAATCCAACCCCCTGCCCAAAGCAGGAACAATCCCAACTAAAGCATCCCAGCCAGGACTTTGTCAAGCCGAGACTTAAAAACGTATAGGATGGAAATTCCACCATCTCCCTAGCTAACCCATTCCAGTGCTTCACCACCTTCCTAGTGAATCAGTTTTTCCTAATATCCAACTTAGACCTCCCCCACTGTAACCTGAGACCATTGCTCCTTGTTCTGCCATCTGTCACTACTGAGAACAGCCTCTCTCCAGCCCCTTTGAAACCTCCCTTCAGGAAGTTGAAAGCTGCTATCAAATCCGTTCCCTCCCCCATCTTAGAATCATACAATGATAGAATACTAGGACTGGAAGGGACCTCGAAAGGTCATTGAGTGCAGTCCCCTGCCCTCATGGCGGGACCAAATACTGTCTAGACCATCCCTGATAGACATTTATCTAACCTACTCTAAAATATCTCCAGAAATGGAGATTCCACGACCTCCCTGGGCAATTTATTCCAGTGTTTGACTACCCTGACAGTTAGGAACTTTTTCCTAATGTCCAACCTAAACCTCCCTTGCTGCAGTTTAAGCCCATTGCTTCTTGTTCTATCCTCAGAGGCCAAGATGAACAAGTTTTCTTCCTCCTCCTTATGACACCCTTTTAGATACCTGAAAATTGCTATCATGTCACCCCTCAATCTTCTCTTTTCTAAACTAAACAAACCCAATTCCTTCAGTCTTACTTCATAGCACATGTTTTCTAGACCTTTAATCATTCTTGTTGCTATTCTCTGGACCCTCTACAATTTCTCCACATCTTTCTTGAAATGTGGTGCCCAGAACTGGACACAATACTCCAACTGAGGCCTAACTAGCACAGAGTAGAGCAGAAGAATGACTTCTCGTGACTTGCTCACAACACACCTGTTAATGCATTCCAGAATCATGTTTGCTTTTTTTGCACCAGCATCACACTGCTGACTCATATTCAGTTTGTGGTACACTATAACCCCTAGATCCCTTTCTTAATAAGCGTACTTTCTATGCCAATATCTAAATCGATGAAGATATTGAAGAGAGACGGTCCCAAAACAGACCTCTGTGGAACCCTACTTGTTATACCTTTCCAGCAGGATTGTGAACCATTAATAACTACTCTCTGAGTACAGTTATCCAGCCAGTTATGCACCCTCCTTATAGTAGCCGCATCTAAGTTGTATTTGTCTAGTTTAGTGATAAGAAAACATGTGAGACTGTATCAAAACGCCTTACTAAAGTCCATGTATACCACATCCACCGCTTCTCCCTTATCCACAAGACTCATTATCCTATCAAAGAAAGCTATCAGATTGGTTTGACATGATTTGTTCTTTACAAATCCATACTGGTTTTTCCCTATCACCTTGCCACCTTCCAAGTGTTTACAGATGATTTCCTTAATTACTTGCTCCATTATCTTCCCTGGCACAGAAGTTAAACTAACTGGTCTGTAGTTTCCTGGGTTGTTCTTATTTCCCTTTTTATAAATGGGCACTATATTTGCCCTTTTCCAGTCTTCTGGAATCTCTCCTGTCTCCCATGATTTTCCAAAGATGATAGTTAGAGGCCCAGACACCTCCTCTATCAGGTCCTTGAGTACTCTAGGGCTGTGTCCAGACTCAGGGGTTTTTTCGAAAAAAGTAGCCTTTTTTCGAAAAAACCTCACCTGCGTCTAGACTGCAGCCGCGTTCTTTCAAAATTAAATCGAAAGAACGCGGCTTTTCTTTCGATGGCGGTAAACCTCATTTCACGAGGAAGAACGCCTTCTTTCGAAAGTTCCTCTTTCGAAAGAAGGCGTTCTTCAATGTAAATAGGGCTTCTTCGAAAGAGAGCATCCAGACTCACTGGATGCTTTCTTTCGAAAAAGCAAGCCGCTTTTTCGAAAGTTCAACGTGTAGTCTAGACGCTCTCTTTCGAAAGAGCCTCTTTCGAAAGTATCTTTCGAAAGAGCCTCTTTCGAAAGAGGCTTGCAGTCTAGACATAGCCTCGGATGCATTTCATCAGGCCCTGATGACTGACAGGCATCTAACTTTTCTAGGTGATTTTTAACTTGTTCTTTTTTTATTTTATCTTCTAAACCTACCCCCTTCCCAGTAGCATTCACTATGTTAGGCATTCCTTCAGACTTCTCGGTGAAGACTGAAACAAAGAAGTCATTAAGCATCTCTACCATTTCCAAGTTTCTTGTTACTGTTTCTCCCTCCTCACTTACCAGTGGGCCTACCCTTTTCTTGTTTCCCTTTATTCCCGTAGCTAGTTTGAGCTCATTTTGTGCCTTTACCTTTTTAATCTTGCTCCTGCATTCCTGTATCGTTTGCCTATATTCATCCTTTGTAATTTGTCCTACCTTCCATTTTTTATATGACTCCTCTCCAAACTAAATAAGCCCAAATCCCCAGCCCCTTAATCATTTTGGTTGCCCTTCGCTGGACCCACTCCAATGCATCCACATCCTTTCTGTAGTGCAGGGTCTAGAACTGGACACAATACTACAGATGTGGCCTCACCAGTGCCGTATAAAGGGGAATAATCAATTATCTGGATCTGCTGGCAATGCTCCTCTTAATGCAACTTAATATTCTATTTGCCTTCATTGCTATAACGGCACACTACTGACTTATTATGTAGCTTCTTATCCACTGTAATCCCCAGGTCCTTTTCTGATGAACTGCTACACAGCCAATTGGTCCCCAGTCTGTAACAATGCTTGGGATTCTTCTGTCCAAAGTTCAGAACTCTATGCTTCTCTTTGTTGAACCTCATCAGATTTCTTTTGACTCAATCCTCTAATCTGTCTAGGTCACTCTGGACCCTATCCTTGCCCTCCAACCTATCTACCTCTCCCCCTAGCTTAGTGTCATCTGCAAACTTGCTGAGGGTGCAATCCATCCCTTCATCCAGGTCATTAATAAAGATGTTGAACAAAACCATCCCTAGAACCAATTCTTGGAGTGCTCCACTTGAAACCAACTGCCAACCAGACATCAAGCCATTGATCACTACCCATTGGGCCCAAAATTCTAGCCATTTTTCTATCCACCTTATAATCCATTTGATGGCAAAAATATTGTGGGATATGGTATCAAAAGCTTTGCTAAAGTCAAGGTATATCACATCCATTGACTTCCCCATGTCAACAGAGCCACTTACTTCATCATAGAAGCTAATCAAATTGGTCAGGCATGACTTGCCCTTGGTGATTTCATGTTGATTATTCAAGATCACTTTCCCCTTTTCCAAGTGCTTCAGAATGGATTCTTTGAGGATCCCCTCCATGATTTTTCTGGGGACTGAGGTAAGGCTGATTGGTTTGTTGTTCCCTGGATTGTCCTTCTTCCCTTTTTTGAAGATGGGCACTACATTTGCCTTTTTCCAATCATCCAGGATCTCTCTTCATCTCTATGGGTTTTCAAAGATAATGATCAAAGGCTCTCCAATGACATTTGCCAGCTCCCTCAGTACCCCTGAATGCATTAAATCTGTCCCATAGATTTGTGTATGTCTAACTTTTCTAAATAGTTCTTAACCTGTTCTTTCTCCACTGAGGGCTGCCCACCTGCTTCCCATGCTGCATTGCCTAGTGCAATAGTCTGGGAGCTGACCTTGTCTGTGAAGACAGAGGTAAAAAAAGCATTGAGTACTTCAGCTTTTCCTACATCATCTTTCATTAGGTTACCTCCCTCATCCAGTAAGGGCCCCACAACCTCTCTGATCACTCCCTTATTGCTAACATGCCTGTAGAAACCTTTCTTGTTACCTTTCACATCCCTTGCTAGCTGCAATTCCAATTGCACTTTCGCATTCCTGATTTCTCCCTTGCATTTTTGAGCAATATATTTATACTCCTTCCTAGTCATCTGCCAAGGGTATGTCTACACTACCCTCCTAATTTGAACTAGGAGGGTAATGTAGGCATACTGCACTTGCAAATGAAGCCCGGGATTTGAATTTCCCGGGCTTCATTTGCATGAAGCGGCCGGCGCCATTTTTAAATGCCGGCAGTTCGAACCCCGTGCTGCGTGTAGCCGCGCGGCACGGGGTTCGAACTGCCGGCATTTAAAAATGGCGCCGGCCAGCTTCATGCAAATGAAGCCCGGGAAATTCAAATCCCGGGCTTCATTTGCAAGTGCGGTATGCCTACATTACCCTCCTAGTTCGAATTAGGAGGGTAGTGTAGACATACCCCCAGTTAACACTTCTTGTAAGCTTCCTTTTCATGATTAAGCTCACCAAGGACTTCACCTACCATATTTGCTTTTCTTACTGTGCATCAGGATGGTTTCTTCCTGTGCCTTTAATAAGGTTTCTTTAAAATACTGCCAGCTCTCCTGGACTCCTTTCCCCTTCATGTTAGCATCCCAGGGGATCCTGCCCATCAGTGAAGTCTGCTTTTCTGAAGTCAAAAGTGTGTACTTTGCCACTTTCCTTTCTTCCTTTTGTCAGGATCCTGAAATCTACCATCCCATGATTACTGCTTCCCACATTGCCACCCACGTCTACTTCTTCTACTAATTTCTCCCTGTTGCGAGCAGCAGGTCAAGCTGTGCATGGCTCCTGGTTGGTTCCTGGTCCGAGTCCATTGTATATCTTCACTATGTGATTATGAGTTGATGAGAAAATTAAGAAAAGCAACACCACATAAATCTATTTGAACTCCCCTGATCTTCAATATGTGTGTGGTGCATCAAAGTACACACACCTGGGCATGGAAGAGGAAGATTAAGTAGGTAGTGGCCTTATCAAGTACATAAATGATTTTCGAACTGGCGATGATTTCCAAGTCATTTGGGATTGTTACATAACATCAGTGCCAAAACGTGACCTCTTTATTTTTTTATTTGCACCCAGTTAGACATTTGCAAAATTTGGAAAGTTGCACTTTAATACCCCATTGTAGTTTCTTGATCTGTGCAAGGGAGACAACCAAGACTAAGATGCTGCAAAAACAAGTAAAGGTGTGAGGAAAGAGAGTGCACCTGTCTCAGCCTGATAGGGGTATCAGAAGTCCACTGTCATGCTATAGAAGTCATGTGAATATAAAATTTTGGAGAAATAATCCTCAGTGATTACACTAAGTTTTCTACCAAAGAGGAACCCCATAAAACCTGAACTCCAACCCAATAAACATGTTTTAGTATCTGGGACAGCAAATTTGAGGAGCATAAACAATTAAAATTCCTAGCCATACTCACACATCTTGAAAGGGCTAGTCATGACAATAGATTATAAGACTGTTAATACAACTAGTTTCCAATACTGGGAGGCCAGAAGCTATAAACACATCTAAGTCAGCACATTAATGTTCAAAAATGTTTTCAACTCCCCCTAGTATTGGCCACTTAAGTTATAAATCTGCTTTTATATTATCCAGCCTCATTTGCTGCAGTTATATTTTAGTGACTATACAACTGGATTATTTATCTAGCTCCATTACAAGGAATAGTCTGAAAAAGAAAAACAGAGAACTGTGTTTTAAGCAAAAGAGAACCATAAACAATAAGGGTTCAAGGAAAAGTTGAAAGCAGACCAGACATAAACAAACAAGAAACAAAACACTATGAGGCTGCTCTTAGTAAACAACCAACATCCCCCCCCCCCCCCCAAAAATGAGTTCTAGCATCAACATCCATCACAGTGCAAAGGTGTTACTGACTTTGCATACATTAAGACAAAATTATCTTGTGACTCATGAACATTAATGTATGTACTACACAATATCTCATAACTATTGTACTCAATGGACCTTCCTGTGGACTTTGGCTCGAGTAAACTCCAAACATGAACTATGGAATTTGGTCCATATTGAACACTGATTCCACAAGGGTTAAGGGATGTCTCAAAATAGCACAGTATTTTGAAATTTGGCACTGTGTAGATGTGCCAAATTTCAAAATAATCTATTTCAAAATATAATATATCTTATTTCGAATTTAGGGTGCTGTGTAGATGCACCGTAACTGTGTAACTGCTGAAAATTTCTGGTATTACATATCAGAGGGGTAGTCGTGTTAGTCTGGATCTGCAAAAGCGACAAGGAGTCCTGTGGCACCTTATAGACTAACAGATGTATTGGAGCATAAGCTTTCATGGGGGGGAAGAGGAAGGGAAGTTCCCTGGGAGCCAACTGCATGTACGGAGCTGGCTTTTACCAGGATCCTGAGCATAACAGTGAAAGTTAACGAACACTTTCACATCCCTAGTTTGTACTCTATATTTTGCAGTTTTGTCACTATATCAGTCTCTAATTCTGAAAGTATTTGTTTATTAATTTTATAAAAATTCACTTTCTAATCCCTGTTTGGGTAAATCTGGCATTAAAACCTCTAATAAAGAACTTAACAATAGAAGAAATTCCACATTTTGCTACTGTTAAGCTGTCACTCACTTTTTAATACTATTCATTGTAAACCAATCAATAATGTAAAAACATTTAAAAGTGAGAGCTCGAGTAGATGGAATGTCAAATTTAAATGGATACAGCAAGTTTGTTTACATTTTAAATTGATTAAAACAATCCATGCGTCTGCTAACTGGCTAGAAATATTAACAGACTATACAGACAAGACTCACTGGATTTATTTTTTTAGGGCAATCCATGTATTATGTAAAACAAACACCCCTTCCAATTGACTAGCAGGAACCAGCAAGTGAAGATACACCCTAGTTATCAAAATCGTTTTTCAGATCCCTCTTCTATTGCTGTAACATTTTGCTGCTCTTCTTTGACTAGTTTCAGTGTTTTTCTTCTGTGATTCTCTGGGCATAGGAGACTGGTGCCCCTGTAGAGTACAATGAAGCATATAACCAGTGCATTACCAGGAACTCTCAGCTGATCTTTATAGTATGTCAAGGGATGGAAGTACTTTGACCGAGATCTGCTGTAAGGACTGAGACATGGAAATGCAGTTTGAGGGCTCAATTTTGTCACACAAAGAAAGAGATGAATGGAAGATGCTATTGGCATAATACTTGTGGGTGGGAGGCAGGTATATTCCCAGGTAGCTTCTGTCTTGTAGTTAGGGCTTCTGATGGCCAGAGCACAATATTTTGGATATTTTAGATGCTGAGAAACATACAGAGGATGTTATTAGAAAAAATGGCTAGTTTTAATAAGATTTTGTTAAAAATTAACAAGCCATAGGCAATTGTGCAATGAACAATTTCTTCAACTACTGTGGCTACATTAAAGCAAAATACCAAGTTCTAATTTATGGTATCACTCAAATTACCAAACAGTGCTGATGCCTCATCCAACAAATTAGCTTATTATTCCATTTCAATAGCCAATGGACATGTTAAATGAAAGGACAAAAGAATATGATTATCCGTTAATGTTACATTGACAGAAAGAAAGACGGTTTCTTTACTATATTACAAAATGTACTTCATTACCAAAACAATTAGTCCAGGGATTAAAATGTATTCGTAATTCTCTTTATCCACGCATTAGTGTAATGCAGGCGATTGTATTGTTTGGGTTATTCCTTGTGGCATTTTGCATTTTTAGACAGTATGTTTCATGTCAGAAACATTGTTGTTAATTTTCAGTGATCCAGATAGATATTTGCAATGCCTGTGCTGTAAATGACTCCCTGGAGGAGTGCACAATGATATCAGTGATGATGACAGATAGGATAAAACTATATATTAGAGTGGGTTGAAACCTACATGGTATAGTGTTTGCATACAAATGAAGTGAATGATTCTTAATAATACTGTTTACTTTTTAATGCAGCACTCTTAAAAGCAAATGAATTTTTTGAAATTTTATTTCTTACATAAGGTTTCATTTATACTTTGCAGTTCATTCTTTGACCTTTTTCTTCTGGGTTAGTATTTTATCATTTCCATAAGCTGTGCAGTATATATAAGGCTATGTCTACACAGCAGCGTTATTTCAGAATAACTGACATTATTACAAAATAACATAGTCTATGTCTACACACAAGCAGTTATTTTGACAATGTCCAAATAATGTTGAGTTGGAGGACTGCTTACTCTGACACTTGTAATCCTCATTGTATAAGGAGTAAGGAAAGTCAGGGAAGAGTACTCTATTTCAAAATAACTTCTGTGTAGGCCATGCCAAAAGTCAAAATAAGCTATTTTGATTTAAGTACGCAATTAACATAGCTCAAGTTGCATAGCTTATTTAGATTTTAGCCCTGCTGTGTAGCCATGCCCTAAGTGACCATATACTAATGGATAAAAGAGATGGGGGACAAATATTTGGTACACAAGCCTGCTATCATGGCTGTGTCCAGACTCAGGGGTTTTTTCGAAAAAAGTAGCCTTTTTTCGAAAAAACTTCACCTGCGTCTAGACTGCAGCCGCGTTCTTTCGAAATTAAATCGAAAGAACGCGGCTTTTCTTTCAACGGCGGTAAACCTCATTCCACGAGGAAGAACGCCTTTTTCGACGGAGATCCGTCAAAAATAAGTGAGTGTGGACGGGGGGGGGGGGGGCATTTTTTCGAAAATATTGGCCTCCAGGAAGAAGCCCTGGTGGACAATCTGGGGCATGGGTTGCATGTCTCTGGTTCCTGTCTGCAGCCATTTCTTAAAGGGACAGGCACCCTCACATCACTTGTTGCAGCAAAGGAGCCAGAGCACACGGCTACTTAAGTGCAGCATGTCCCAGCCCCAAGACCCTCCTGGCGTTTCCAGAGAGCCTTCTGGGGACCCAGACAGGGGCTGCAAACGCCGGGCACCATCCTGGTCTGGGAGAGAGCTCAAGACCCTTCTGGAGCTCTGGGGAGAGGAGGAGGCCTTACAAGCCCTCAAAAGCAGGCGGCAAAATGCGGACATTTATGGCCGCATGGCAGAGGCCCTGGCCCAGAAGGGACACTACCCCCGCACCCAGGACCAGGTGCGCTCCAAAGTGAAAGAGCTGCGCCAAGGGTACATCAAGGCCAGGGAGGAGAGCTCCCGTTCTGGTGCAGCCCCCTACTACTGCCCTTATTACACTGAGCTGGACCAGATCCTGGGTGGCAGTGGTGAAGCACGCACACCACGGCGTTTTGTCCAGTCAGGCTTGGCAGACCCTGTGGTGGACGCGCCAGAGCAGGACCCAGACCAGTTTGGAGACGGGGACATGGTGCCAGAGGAGGAGGACAGTGAGGAGATGGCAACCCTCACCCTGGAGCCAGTCACCCAGACCCCAGAGGCCTCCCAGGTGTCATCTGGCGCAGGAGAGGAAGCAGCAGGTGAGTGCAGTGAGGTTGTGTAACACCCGGAGGGAGGGGGAGGTAGGTGGGTGCACAGTGGGTGATGCACAAGGGAAACCTGTCATGCTCAGGCTGATGCCCAGGTCACACACAGTGTTACCTTCAGAATGTCTGATTCCCCTGTCTCAAGGAGAGGGCATGCCCTTTTGGACAGCTGTTGCACACATGACTGATAGTGATAGAAATGTAGCCGTGTTACTCTGATCTGAGGAAGTGGGTCTGGCCCACGAAAGCTCATCCCCTAATAAACCATCCTGTTAGTATTTTAAGTGCTACAGAGTCCAGTTTATAGGACTGATTGTGTCTTCTTCTTTTCCACCACAGCCGGACCAGCCATGCAAGAGGGCCGCAGCACCCCAGCCCCACCTCCATCTCCATCTCGGGGACATGGGAGCCGCAGACACAGGCGTGTCTATGCGGACATCCTGAGGCAGCACGTGGAGGCCGTGCAGGAGCTCAACTCCATCCTGAGAGAGAGGGCGGAGGCAGAGGATCGGTGGTGTGACCGGCTGATGGAGGAGCTGGTCCAGCAGCGCACGTCCCTGACTGCCACTCTCAGGGAGGTCTGCAGCATGCCTGCTCCTGTGCCTGGTCCTGCTCCTCCAGCACCCCATGACCCCACCCCACCAAACCCCCCTTCCACAACAGCATCCCTTTCCCCCCTTGGACCTCCCTCTCCCCCAGCCCCCCCAATTCCCCAGCCCCTCTCTCCCCCTGGCCCTCCTCTCCCCCAGGCCTCCCCGTCCCAAGAGCACCCTATCCATCCAACCGACAGGCGCACCACCCTATCCCGTGGCCATGGTGGACCCCGAACACGAGGCCCAGGCAGGAGAGTGAAATCAGGCAAGCACCGTGCAACCTGATCCCCTTCCCCCCTCCAGGTTTCAAGTCCTCTTCCCCCCCTCCAGGTTTCAAGCACCCCCATCACCCCAGTTAAATCACAAACAAAGTGTTCAACAAAATGTTTATTGTACATAGTTTTTTCAACATCAAAAATGAACAAAAGCTTTTTTATGTTTGCAACAGTTATACTATTTTTTGAGAGATATTTTAAAAAAATAAAACAGAACTTATTATTTTGAGACAAACCCTGGTGTTAATGATTTCTCCAAACAGGGTCAGGAGATGGGTTGTGGAGGGAAGCTTCTTTTGGGCCAGGGCCCAGTCCCCAGGCAGAAGCCCCTCAGTAGAGTCAGTGGCCTCCACTTGAGAATTGCTCCCTTAGGGCCTCCCGTATGCAAACAGCAGACTGGTGAGCCTGGCGGATGGCAGCTGTCCGGGGCTGGGCAAAGTGCCTCTCCTGGCCATCAGCACCTCTACCCCACCCTGGTAGGAAGGCCTCCCCTTTCCTCTCCACCAGGTTATGGAGAACGCAACACGCAGCCACCACCTCAGGGATGTTGCTCTCCCCCATGTCTAGGCGTATGAGCAAGCACCGGAATCTGCCTTTTAAACGTCCGAACGCACATTCCACCTGGTTGCGAGCCCGGTTAAGGTGAGCATTAAACTGCTCCTTGCTCACATCCAGGTGGCTGGTGTAGGGCTTCATCAGCCACGGCATCAGGGGGTAGGCGGCATCAGCCACTCTGCACACCGGCATGTGCACATCCCCAACTGCAAAGTTGTGATGCGGGAAAAATGTTCCTGCCTGAAGCCTCCGGTAGAGGTACGAGTTCCGGAAGATGCGGGCATCATGTGCCCGTCCTGACCACCCAACACAAATGTCAGAAAACTGGCCATGATGGTCGACCAGGGCCTAGAGGACCATAGAAAAGTAGCCCTTTCTGTTAATGAATTGGGCTGCTCGATGGGGCGGTGCACGGATTGGAATGTGTGTCCCATCGAGCGCTCCTCCACAATTCGGGAAGCCAAGGGCAGCAAAGCCGGCCATGATGCTGTCCAGATCTTGTAGACAGATGAGCCTGTTGAGCAGCTCCGAATTGATGGCCCTCACCACCTGCAGAACTCATAGACTCATAGACTCATAGACTTTAAGGTTAGAAGGGACCATTATGATCATCTAGTCTGACCCCCTGCACAGTGCAGGCCACAGAATCTCGCCCACCCCTCTTAGAATAATCCTCTCACCTATGTCTCAGATATTGAAGCCTTCAAATACTTTGAAGGCCCCAACATGCAGAGAGTCCTTCAGCTGTGATCTGTGCCCAATGCTACAGAGGAAGGCGAAAAACCTCCAGGGCCTCTGCCAATCTACCCTGGAGGAAAATTCCTTCCTGACCCCAAATATGGCGATCAGCTAAACCCTGAGCATGTGGGTAAGACTCACCAGCCAGACACCCAGAAAGTTCCCTATAATGAATGGTCAATTAGTTACCAAGATCATGTTATTTCATCCAACCATCCCCTTATCATAGAATCATAGAACTGGAAGAGACCTCAGAAGGTCGTCAAGTCCAGCCCTCCGCTCTAGGCAGGACCAATCCCATCTAAATCAACCCAGCCAGGGTTTTGTCAAGCCGAGACTTAAACACGTCTAGGGATGGAGACTCCACTACTTCCCTAGGTAACCCATTCCAATGCTTCACTACCCTCCTAGTAAAATAGTTTTTCCTAATATCCAATCTGGACCTCTCCCACCACAACTTGAGACCATTGCTCCTTGTTCTGCCATCTGTCACTACTGAGAACAGCCTCTCTCCATCCTCTTTGGAACCTCCCTTCAGGAAGTTGAAGGCTGCTATCAAGTCCCCCCTTACTCTTCGCTTCTGCAGACTAAACAGACCCAAGTCCCTCAGCCTCTCCTCGTAGGTCATATGCTCCAGACCCCTAATCATTTTGGTTGCCCTCCGCTGGACCCTCTCCAATGCGTCCGCATCCTTTTTGTAGTGGGGGGCCCAGAACGAGACAGACAACAAAATGTTAGAAGGGGTGCCTTATCTCTTAGGAGGAGAACCCACCACCCACCTTCCCTCTCAAACACCCCGGGAATCCCCTCCTCAGAACCCCCCCCAACAATTCAGGGTGAGTGGAGGAGCTCCCTCCCACTCACACTCCACTTGGCCCTTCCTGACAGTCTCCCTTCCCCCCACCCCAAACTGTGACTGTCCCCAGACAATGACTTACCTCCATCAGGATGGATCCAACAGTAGACCTGCCCACTCCAAACTGGTGTCCCACGGAGCGGTAGCTGTCGGGGGTTGCCAGCTTCCAGAGGGCAATGGCGACCCTCTTTTCCAGGGGGATAGCGGGCCGCAGGTGGGTGTCTTGCTGTTGCAGAGCAGGGGTGAGCCAGGTACACAGCTCCTGGAAAGTGGTCTTTCGCATCCGGAAGTTGCGTAGCCACTCTTGGTCATCCCAGAGCTCCATCACGAGCCGGTCCCACCAGTCAGAGCTGGTGTCAAGCCTCCAAACACGCCTGTCCACAAAGAAGTTTGGAGGCAAGGGCAGTGCGGCTGCTTGACGGACGAGCCCTTCGTACCTCTGGTCTGGGTCCAGATGGGGAAGGAGCCTCATGACTGTGTCATGCAGATGCAGCAACACTTGCAGTATGATGGTATGGGGCCATCGCCTGCCCAGGGGCAGCTCTGGCTCCATGCCAAAAAAATGGGTCTAAACCAGAAAAACCTCCACAAAAAAAAGCTGCTGGGGTCTCCCAGGAAGCTGAGCACTCCAAACCAGCACTGCAATGCCTTGCTTACCTCCTAGAGGGACAGCAAAGGCAGCTGCAGGAGCAGAGCAACGGGTGTTCAGGAGTGTCCCTTTAACCACGCCGCGTCTCTGCAAAGGGCAGGCAGGCAGCAGCACCCGGAAGGAAATGCTGCCAGAAGCGGTTCCGGGTGGCTTTTAATTTCGAAAGAGCGTCCAGCAGTCAGGACGCTCTTTTCGAAAAAGCGGATCGATTTTCCGATCCGCGTATTGTAGTCTAGAGGCACTCTTTCGAAAGAGGCTTGCAGTCTAGACATAGCCGTGGTCTTTACAACTCAAAAAGCCAAGAATATTACCTGAAATTTCAAAATATAAATAGTGGGAGGTTTATATACATTATGAGACATTACTCCTTGAATATGTACTTATCTGTACAAAAAGAGTCACAAGAATCTGTTACCTCAGTCTGATAATTACTTTCAGTGATCACAAGGGAAAAAGTATTTACTAAATTCACATTTCTGTCAGGTAGATAGAAAATAAACTCCATCAGTTAGGTAATTTACAGGGAACCAAGGAAACTGCATTAACTGGATTTGTTTCCATTTGAAATTGATTTCTAGTCACTTGAGAAATACAGTTCTGAAAAGAATTGATACTGTATTTTTAGATTACAGTTTTCTGAAACATTTTCAAAACATTTTCTGTCCTTCATAACAGGCCCATCTTGAATACCCATATAATTTGAAGCTGACAGCATCTTCCTCATTGTGTGTTTTGTTCTTGCACTCAAGTGAGCTGAAATTCACATCCTGCCATATATAAAAATTACAAGCATGTATGAGATATATATCCAGTTACGCAAGTGGAAGCTAAACATACACTCAAATTGGGTAATGATAGAAATGTAGCCGTGCTAGTCTGGTGTAGCTGAAACAAAAAACAGGACTATGTAGCACTTTAAAGACTAACAAGTTGGTTTATTAGGTGATGAGCTTTCGTGGACCAGACCCACTTCCTCAGATCAAATAGTGGAAGAAAATTGGCACAACCATATATACACCAAAGGATACAATCAAAAAAATGAACACATGTGAAAAGGACAAATCAAATTTCAGAAGAGAAGGGGGATGTGGGGGGGGGGGAAATGTCTGTAAGCTAATGATATTAGATAATATTAATAATATTAGATATTATCACCCCTAAATTCCCAGGAGTCCTCTAAACACAGCTCTATATCTAGTACATATGATAAAAGATGGGATTATAATCTGGCTCATGACCATGCTGAATAAATTAGAGCAAATGACAAACTTGATTTGTAAAACAAGAAAACCTGACAATAAATTTAAACATTAAAGAAAACAATTCGGTTAAATGCTTATACTATGATAAAATTGGGCACAACAATATTGTTTATAATTTAGGACAGGCCAAGAGAGATGGTCACAAAGAGTCCAGTGAGATCCTCTCTCTCGGTTCAGGAAATGGGGGAACACTAACTTTACAGTGCAACGCATGGTAGAGGTGCAAGGATGAGATCCGTCATTTTTGTTTAGATCTGAGCAGTTGAATAACAATAATCAGACTCTGGCTATTGAGTGCATAATGAGGTGGATAGGGATAATCGACACAAACTTAAACATAACAATTATTAGACCAGACATGGTAAAAAGGGTAAGGAACAGCCAAAACTGAATCACCTACATGGTCTCAAATGGAGACAGTAATTGGGACAAAGTCATCCATCTGAAAATTAAGAAAGTTAGAGCATTGGAATTCAAGCAACAAGTCTAGGTAACTGAAATAGTGGATGATAATGATCTTTTGTTTTATAATGGCTAATAATGTTGTAATCAATGACAGAAAGTATCTTACAAACTCAATCTGTGGAAATTCCTTTTCAAGTTATGGCTGAGTGAGATAAGTGGTTTTAGGCAATTGGTTTGCAAGGAACGAACTGTCCTGCCCTCAGGGGCAAAAAAACCATTATAACTTTATTTCATAGTGAGGTAGCTTTCCAGCAGGGAAAAGATAGAGAGCATCTGAAACATTTTTGAGACCTACGTTTCTGAGGGAATCTTAGCTACTAAACCTCTTTTGCTCACACACAAGATATGATCACTGTTCATTTGCTGAATGGTTCAGATGCAACAAAAATAATAATGCGAAAACTGCAATTGTGAAATGTAATTCTTCTGTCACAAAGAAGGGTACCTCCTAAAGTTGAGAGAGTCTCTTTGAAGAAGTATATTGTGGGGCTACAAATGGAGCATTTTGCTAATGTTCTTGAGACAAAGACTGGTAGTCAATAATTGCTGCTAGCCATGGACTACTGTATGAAAAGCCTGAGCTTACCCAGTAAGAAATAAAGAATCTGTGACAGTAGCAGGAGTCCTAGTAAATGAATTTTTCACCAGATTAGTTGTCCAGTTCAGTTACAAATAGATCAAGATAGAAACTTTGAATGTTTTGACAGGTTTGTGACATTCCAAGCAGCCACAAAACTCGCATCTCTTTGGACAACCCAGATGTGATGGTAGAAAAGTTTAGTTGGACTTTGGGGCTTTTCAAGCTACTATTGTATAAAAGCAGCAAAGTGACTGAAATCAGCATATTCCATTCATTTTAATGGCTTCTAGAACGGTAGTCAATGACAGTACTCCAGAAACCTTCAGGTTTGGAAGAGAGCTACAGACCCCAATAGACCTGTTGCTTTGAATTCCTAAACAGGAAAAAAAAAAAGGATTTGAACTATCTGGACTATGTAAAAAACATACAATCCCAAACTAAATGTTCACACTATTGCTAGAGAAAAATCTAAGGATAATGTCCAGTAAGATAGAAAAGCTGATAAAATGAAAAAACTGGTAAGGTGATATGGGGAAACTTTCAGAGGAAAGGACCTGGTCTGTTTACACTGTCCAAAAAGAAAGAAAGGAGGCGAGAGCTGTAAATGAGATAAATCTTGGTAGAGAGCCTCCATGGTGTTGACCCAAATAAATTAAGTGATATACAGGATATAGCTGGGTTCCAGGACTAAACCAAAGCTATTTATAAGAATACTTAAGCTGATATCAGAGAAAGACTGACACTGACACTGAGAAGGTGGCTCTGGAATTTGAAGCTGGAAAAAATAATTACAAAGGTGATTCCCCATTAGAATAAAATGTCAGTTTATCTTCACTAGCAAATTCCATAGCTTTAAAAGGGATTCTTTAGGGGACAGATTCAAGGAAACCAAAAAAACCACAATATTATTTTGATGGGAATAAAATTCTCTTGGGTAGTGCTGGGAAAAATACTTTGACAGAAAAACGTTGTGCATATGTGAACCATTAACCTTGTATAATTCATAATTTGTAAACATATTATTTGTTTTGTTTGGGATGAGATATTGTGTGTGACATTTTGGGGCCTCATTGGGACTCTGAGAAAAGCTGAGTTCAAGGATGTTCTGAAGAGGTAGTGAAACTTAGATATGGGTTGAGTTAAAACTCCAATGAGGTTGGGAGTTTTGAATTTATCTTTCAATTAACATAACTGTAAGCATAAACCATACCTAAGAAGTTTCACAGACCCTTTTGCTGAGTATTGTTTTAGGTAAGTGTGTGTGTAGGCGAGGGAAAGGTTGAGCAAAAATGGGAGAGAGAAGGGGGGAGAGAGAGAGAGAGACTATGTCTAGATTGTAGAGCTTTTCTGGGATGCCATTTATTAATTTAGCAATGCTTGGATGATATAATCATTAAAACATTTCAAAGATTTCTAAAGTCAATATAGAATACTGGTGTGACAAAAAAATTGGAATTTCTTTTGAATTTGGGAAGAAGAATCTGCTTTTCTTCTTCAGTAGCTCAGCTCTCATCTGTTCTGAGCTGAGTGACTTTCATAGCCTGGAGTGTACACAGAAATTCATCTTTGATAATATTCCCACTTACTCCACTAAAAAGAAATAATTTAGCATATCATGGAGCTAATGAGTTTTTCTGGGAATAAAGACAGAGCAGTAAATCCTGGCCACAATGAAGTAAACAACGAAATGCTCAATGACGTCAACACAGCTAAGACTTCATCCGAAGGTTTTAAGAAAGAGTGATTGTCACACAGATGATAATGTCACCAAAGTGACAAAAAGATTATGAAGCGAATCCCTTCATAATCAAAAAGGCAAGATGCTTCCCTAAACCTTAATTTCTGTCTCTATATCTCTCCACCCTCAAACAAACTCAATTTTACCTGAATTTTCAATGGTTCTCCCCTTAACTACATGTAACAAAATTACCCAGAAGTCCATATGCCACATGCCTTCTCAGGGTAGAACATTTCAATAATGATAATATATATCCTCAAGTTGCTTTCTGTTCGTGAGACAATCCAATTTTAGCAGGAGAGGAGATAGGTTGATGCATTTCACCCTGCATTCAGTTATAAAGTTTCCCTCCTCAGATGAGCCCCAGAATCACATGTTCCAATCCCCATAGTGCTTTAAAGAGGCATTATACAATCATGTGCAATGGTTTATGGGAAATGGGTGGCATCTGAGAACCAACTGAAGGCACTTCTGTAAAAGATATACAAAACATTTGCAGCCACTAATGATGGTGCTTTAAAACTGAAAACTGAACTTCAAAAACATAATGGCTACGGCTACACTACACGCTTTGCCGGAAGAGTCAATGAAAATGAAGTGCGGATTAGCATTTTCTCGCACTACATTCCCTTAATCTCTTCTAGTCTGTGCAAAAACAAGCAATGTGGATGTTTCCTTTTTGCAAAAACCCTTTTTGCACAAAATTCTTATGCCTCTCCCCTGGAGAGAGAAAAAAATTGACCGGAAGAGATTATGCAAATGAAGCATGAGAAAATGCTAATCCACACTTCACTTGCATTTCCTCCTCCGGAAAAGTGTGTAGAATAGACAAAGCCAATATGACCTTAAAAAAAACAAACAAAAATCAAGCAATGCCCTTCATTCCTAATCCCACACTCTGTGGCTGTGGATAAGATCCCTTATTCCTACTTTCAAGGAATAAGGAATAAGAGATCTTCCGGAAAAGGGCTTATTTTCCACAAGATCCCGTCTAGCCTGGCGCTTTTCTCTGGCAAAACCCCGAGCCGGAAAAAAGCGGCAGCCATGTTCATTCAAATGCCGCGGGGGATATTTAAATCCCCCGCGGCATTTGTAATTCCGACTGGTCTCATTAGCATCCCTTTTCCGGAAAGGGGTGCCAATGTAGACACAGCCTGTAAGTGCAGATTTATACAAGCAAGTATGTTGACGTTATTGAGGCAGATCTGCAAAAGTATAGGAATTAAGTAAGCCGATAATGGCAAACAAGTAGAACAAAAGTCATTAAAATAAAGAAAAGTAATATTTTGAAAAAGATCACCACATATATAGTATTTAAACATTATCAGCTATTCTCTGTAAACTATACCACGCAACCGACACTGTCCAAAATAATTCTGTTTCTGTATTTCTTCCTGAGCCTTCATTAATACACACAAAATGATGAAAGCTCTATAAAAATACTTTATACTCGCCTAAAACTGAATAGACACAAGATGAAAATTATTTAGCATATATATTACCTGAGTCAGTTGCTTTTCACAGAATCTCTGTGCAAATTGCTTTATCTTCCATACAATTTATAGAGAAAATAGCCTTTTAGTGACTCAGATCAGATTAAAATTATCATTTCCTTCTGAGCTCTTTGATACAGTGAAGCATTTGGTAAGTTCAAAGATAACATGCAATGGATTACATCTTTCTAAGTTTGAAAAATGAGAGGGGCCACTGTGGTTATTCCAAAGAACTGCTCGAAACTGTTACATGGGTCAAAAGAGCTTTCATTTTCCACCCTCCTTCCCTGGTTTCAAGTACAGATAACAAAAGCAAATCCAGACTCCTACTTAACAATACACTCTTTCAGCAATTTTCCATTTCATTTAAAAAAAATTTTTTCTTTTGCAATGGAAATATTCCTGTGCAGCTACTGCTTTCCCTAGTATGTGACCAGCTTTGGGTACAAAGTATACATTTAAGGATGATGTCAATACTCTACATGCGTATGTCTACACTATCCCGCTAGTTCGAACTAGTAGGGTAATGTAGGCATACCGCACTTGCAAATGAAGCCTGGGATTTGAATTTCCCGGGCTTCATTTGCATAAGCGGGGCGCCGCCATTTTTAAAACCCCACTGGTTCGAACCCCGTGCAGCGCGGTTACACGGGGCACGAACTAGGTAGTTCGAACTAGGCTTCCTAGTTCGAACTACCGTTACTCCTCATTCCACGAGGAGTAACGGTAGTTCGAACTAGGAAGCCTAGTTCGAATTACCTAGTTCGTGCCCCGTGTAGCCGCGCTACACGGGGTTCGAACCAGTGGGGTTTTAAAAATGGCGGCGCCCCGCTTATGCAAATGAAGCCCGGGAAATTCAAATCCCGGGCTTCATTTGCAAGTGCGGTATGCCTACATTACCCTCCTAGTTCGAACTAGGAGGGTAGTGTAGACATACCCCATGAGTGTCCCCTTTTTGATTGTACATAAAAATGAGGAAGACTTTACTTTCATTTATGCTGACTCTAATCTTTAATGCAGTGAACAGATATAATTTTTGAATTACTATAATCCCTATTAAAATGTAATATTTACCAACAATTTTTTTTTAGACTAGAGCATATTTATATCAGTTCAAATGCAGCTGCCTGGTAACTCTCACTAATCACTTCATTTTAAAAGTAATTGTTGGACTATTTTTGTTTAAAAGAAGGACTGGGTTGTAATATTTGAATGTTGTTTGCTTGTACATCCAGAATACTTTGTAGCCCTCTTATCTTAGGTCTTGTTTCTTAACACTACAGTTTGCTCATTAATAGTCATACTCTAATTGTTGAATCATATTTCAGTGACTGTTTCCAAAACAGAGGGGTAGCTGTGTTAGTCTGGATCTGCAAAAGCGACAAGGAGTCCTGTGGCACCTCATAGACTAACAGATGTATTGGAGCATAAGCTTTCGTGGGCAAAGCTGATGAAGTGGGTCTTTGCCCACGAAAGCTTATGCTCCAATACATCTGTTAGTCTATAAGGTGCCACAGGACTCCTTGTTGCTGTTTCCAAAACATATACTCTGTCAGCTGGTTGTGAATGTTGCATTGTATTATTTGCATTAAGAACATCTAGTAATTGATAATCAATGAACTCTTAGGAAGGCATTTTTCTCAGTTTTAACTTTGGGCTGGACTCATGTTCTGTAATAGCTTGAGGCATCTTATGAACAAAATGACAAAACAAGTTATGTTGATTTCATAGAATTGGAAGGAACCTTGAGAGATCATCAAGTCCAGTCCCCTTGCCCTCATGGCAGGACCAAGTACAGATTTGCCCCAGATCCCTAAATGGCCCCCTCAAAGATAGAACTCACAACACTGGGTTTAGTAGGCCAGTAGTCAAGCCACTGAGCTATCCCTCAACCTATTGTTCAAGCTGTTCAAGGCTGAATATTCTGCTTTCAGTCAAGCATCAGGGCAAATTTTCAAAGGTAGTTTTAAAATATGTACCTGAAAAAGCCTGCTTTAACATTCACCAATTGTCATTTACACACTCAGATTTGATCATTGTAATTACGTAATAAGAAAGCACAGATGCCAGGAGGTACATGCACAATTTTGCAGGGCAAATATTTTAAGAGGCTGCTTTAGAAAACATGTCATAATGTGTGTGAGATGACTAGCTCCTGTTTTCCTAACCTTAAACATTTGAAACTGTGTGAACACACAGACCTTGATCCTGGGGTCAAGGAGAGGGAAGAAGTGGCTTCAAGTCACCTTTCTCTCATATCCCTGCCCCTTCCCCCCCCCTCCCCCCCCCACACACACACATATCAGGACCAGCCAAGAACTAGTTCTATCTTCAGTATCAGTTAGAGAAGTCTTGGAGAGGTTATTCTAAGCAACTCCTGGTTAGTAACAGCCAAGGGGACCATTCCAGTAACTGGGTACTCCAGTCCACACCCTGTTTTTTCATATCCCCTAGTTTCTCCTGGATGTAGTAGAATAATGCTGTTGACCTCAGTATAGAAGCTCCATGCCTCTATGTTTTCTCCATGCTGGAATCATCCTTCATCAGCCAGTTAGATAGCATCATGGCTGCACAAAAGGAAAACAGGCTAAGAATGTGGCTCTGAATTTCTTATGTTTATATTGCTATGATTATTAATGTGACAGTAACTTTTAATTTTTAAGGACTCAGTGCTGCAAAGACCTGGGAATCAAGATTCTGATCCAGCAAAACATTTTATCCTTCATTTCATTAAAATGACACCTGCACAACGTATATACTGATTCTACAAATACAGTAACTAATTGGAGAAGCACCAAAACTATAACATCAGAATTAGCTTTTTCTGGAATTGTAATGAATTACTGTGTTGAACATTACGGTGATATTCCTTCCAGTGGTTAATATGGAACATTATCAAAGTATGTCAATCTTTATGGGGAGATTTACCCCACTGCTTACCTATGACTGTCAACTTTTTTGTTAAATAAAAGATGAGTCACTTATAGCTGAAGTCTTGAGTTTTACAGTAACAGCAAGCATACATTATCACACTGAAGAAGTGTTTGGACACTCACCTACTATGCCAAACCTCTAAAAATGAAACATTCGAAGGAGTATCACCATAACATTTGGAATAAACAAACAGACCTGCCATTTCCACATCTCAAGAAATATCAGAATTATAATGCAAAAAAAAACCCAACCACTGGGAACAGGAGATATTTTCAAAAATTCAGAATAGTGATAAACTACATAATCTCAAACACCAGGCACAGATCCAGAAAGATTAGCAATGACTATCATAATAATAAATACTGACCATTGTTGCTACTAGCCTTCTGAGTTTACATATCCCCTGAACTGAATGGGAAGAGGGGGATGGTAGGAAACTGTTCTGAACAATATGATGAGTAAATGGGTTTATCATTCTGCAGTCCATCATAACATAGGCTTGATTACTTGCCTACTATTGACACAAAATGAGATTCCTTCTAAAGAGCTCCTGGTGACAGAGCATACATACCCCTGTTAAGGCAGAGCTTTGCGTAGATCTAGAATGTGGCAATTGTCTTTGCAACATACAAGGCTCTACAGAATGTCATTTTAAAGGATATAGGACAGACATAGCACAATCCTGGCTGTGTAAACCAGTGGACAAATTTGCATCTGAATTCCGAACAAGCCATAAAGTGTTGGAAACCCAGTCCTATAAACCCTGCTAAAAGGAAATTACAATATTGTAATATAATTGAATGGTCACAAGAACATGTTGCTTTTCTCAAGAGCAGTTTGTCTAGGCTGCAAAGCATTCCCATACCCCACATCTGACACATGGTTTTTCATGGAAAGGGTTTGTCAAAAGTGATATTCAGGATGCTGGTGTATAAGTCCCTTCATTAGGTAGGAACAGGAAAGAGGAGGTATGCTTATAACTATGCCCTTCATCAGCACTCTCTCTTTCTACCCAGAGCTGAGAAGTTAGCTCTGAATTTGCAAATTGTTTCATTTGGGAATTCCATTTTGCTTATGCCTTTCTTGCTATCACAGTAGATTTAATCTTTTCCACATTTTATTAAATTATTTGCTAAAATACTAAAATATCAAACTGATAAAGAATCATTATATTCTGTTAGAGTACAGCACTAAACTTCTTTGATCTTTTAAATATTCTACATTTCTACTGTTTTAATTGGCTTGCTTTTCCATATTTTCACATTTATCTGAAGTTGTTAATCCGAGAGAATAGCTGTGAGTAACCAATAACTTAAGAAAATACTGAAAAAAGCATGACAGCAAAAAAGGTATGTACATATTCTCATTTTCAAGCAGTAGGATACAGTAAAACAAAAACATTCCACAAAGAAGCAAACTGAAAGTGGTTTTAGACATTTAATCACAGGAGAGGGTATTGGAGATTTGCGCTACATTCAGTAGGAGTTTTAAACCTCAGTTCCATTTTCTTAAAAAAAAATGAAACAAAAACTTAACAATGACAAAACAGAATGTTGCCAATTTTGTTGATTTTTACTTTCCTTTAAATTGTTCATTTTCCTTTGTTTTGATTTTTTAAAGAATAGGAACTGGAGTTTTAAAATTCCTACTGAATGAAGCATTTTGTTTCAATATCAATCCATTTGAAATTGGTCTGCTTTCATAGAATCATAGAACTGGAAGGGATTTTGAAAGGTCTCATAAACCAATCACCTGCACTCATGGCAGGACTTTCTGTTTGAACTCATTTCCATCTTGTTTTCCCCAAATTTTCAAATGAACATATTTTTTGTGATGGGGATGTTGACAAAAGTTGAATTTAAGTTAAGTACTCAAGAATACTTATGGCTGTTAATTCTTTTTCACACAAGCAGGACCACCAGAATTTGGATTCTAACATACATTACATTAAAAAGGGAACTGAAAAATACTATATAACGTAGGTTAATGGATTGACTTTAACATTCTGAATATTTATTCATTAGGTACAAGCTACATATTCATTGTTAGTTACCAATTGAATCCAAATGCATAAAAGAAAGTAATTTACACTACAAACTTGAGTGGATTTCCCACTGGATATTTTCCTTTTGTCAAAGGCAAGGTCTCTTGGATTTTCCTTTGTGTTATTTTCTGTTCAGAAGTTAAGCCACTCAGATTCTAAACTAAAGCAAATGTAATTTGAAGGAATATACATATTTCAGAAAGTGTTACATTTGCAATTAAATATTGTGAAATGTACATACTGTATTTGGCACCACTGTTTGTGAAACAGTCTTACAAGGTTTTAGGTCACTGTCTAATTTACAGATTAGAATATGTGATGATTCATTAAATACTATGAGTTTTGAAAGACTGATTAAATAGGTTGTTTTATAAGTAATATTCATTAATATAATAGAAAAGAAAATTGCTTTATATTAGATGTCAAAAATATTCCTACCAAAGAAAAAAGAACTAACAGAATTATTTTCAGCCAATGTACTTCTAAATTCTCTCTTTAGTTTATATTATTTTTTTCTTGTTCTAGTATAAGAAAATAACACATGCTTTGCCCTGCATTTCAGTAGATAATGGTCACTTCTCAGTTCTTAAAAAAAGTATCATATTACACGTTTCTTTTACAACAAAAAGACTTGTATCATTGCAAACTACTGACATGAAAGAAACATCTCTCTTCTTATTGTCATTTATCAACTACTTTGCTTTTTCTGTTAATTTTGCATAGTTTACATAGTTAAGCAAAGACGATAGCTTAAAATTTCACATTTCTCCACTTAGCAATACTCAACCCTGAAAAAATTATGTGGCATAAATAGTAAGAGTACTCTAAAAGAGTAAATACATTCTTTACCCATTCCATACAGGCATGTTATGAGTTTCAACTGTCTTCTTGAAAACTGTGTAGAGTAGTCAAACTAACTTTCTGAAATAAATACATCTCTTAAAAATGCAAAAGGAAATGACTTCATCAAGAAGGATTTAGGGAAATTTTAGGCTGGTCCTCATTTCATTACTGTATAAAGAACCTAGGTCCTATTTCTTTTGTCTGATTTAGCTAAAAAGATGCATAAAAGAATATTTATCAAAATTGAAAAAATATGGGAATCTTGCTACCATTTGATGGGAAGTGTAATCTATCTTTACTACATAATTATCACAACAATGGGTGTCACTAAAGCAAATTGAATGTGATTCATTTTCTTTGTCAGTCCAGACACACGAATATTCAACAGCCACTCATTTTGCTCTTTTGAAACATACATAAATGCATTGCAGCTGAATAGGTTCTTAATGGCAATCTACATTATATTAAAACATTATCAGCTTTTCCAGTAAAAAGCTAGTGTAAAGTCTATAATTAGATAGAGAATTCAGCTGCCAAGTTCTCAATAGAAACAGCCTATATGAATCAAGTATTCTCCATCCAGTAGCATGGTTTTGTCGACCCCTGAATGTGACCTGCTCCCAGTGGAAAGCAATTTAATGCGCCAGCGCACATAGAACAGTATATATGAATACAAAAACCCCCAGATAAATTAGTGACAGGTACATCTGAATAGGACTGCTTCTAAGCTGCTTATCTGCAGCCAGGCAAGCTTGTTTCACCTCAGTTTAAAAGATAAAGGCACATGGCAGGCTGCCTCTGCAAGTTCTCATCAGGCAAACAGCCTCCATTGCCCATTAGTGGAAAAGGCTCCCTATTATTTAAGGAAATGTGACAGCAGTGTAGGCAAAGTGAAAACTATCTGCTAGAAGAAAATTCATCAGCACATTACTAAGCTTTTTGCCTTCTACAACTTCATAGCCTCTTTCTCTCTTCCCACTTTTATATCTGACAGTTCAGATGCCCTAGAATCGTAGCCATGACAAAGTTCAAGAACATAACAGCAGGACTATAAAATGAGGCTGGCACATGGGGAAAAGCTGCCAAATGATAGGCAGTATACTGAAAGCCAGACAATGAAATGAAAGACAGCATTTCTACATTTTTATCTCAGCAGGTGTTGCAGATTTTAAGATAATATTTGAATTTTAAGGAATATGCAGAACTTTTTCAGAACCTCTAAAACCTAATAAAACTAACAGAAAGAGTGCAAATACATGAGTCAAAATGTTGATTTTCTTTCACACAAGGAAACATTGAAAATATACAAATCACATATACATTTCATGTCCTGCAAACTCAGAATGTGAAATATTTCAAGCAGGCACATTGTATGCTCTAAATCCAAGTGTGTATTTTGCAAAGAATTGAATCACTTTGATATGATGGATGATTAAAGATGTGTAAAATATAACAGGCAATGCAGTGCCTTTTCACTTCTTGTGAGGCACAGAATTACCACAGTATTAAAAATAATAATAAAACAATCACGATCTTTGCTTAGGAAAGACACACTTTAGCAATCAGACTGGTATAATTTTGCACAATAGACATTGACAAAAGAAAGAAAGTTGAATTACCTTTCACTCCTTCCAATGGCAATCCTGCCACATCAAAGTTAGAGTTGTCATCTGATTAGAAAGTTCAAAGTATGGTGCTCTGCTAAACCAAAACAAAGGCAGGGTTTTAGCTTTGCATGCTTAAACTTGAATAATTTGAAGCCTGATTAAGGTCTGAATAGCCTGTTTTCCCAGAAATAATTATAATAATGCTAAACACTGAGTAGAGGAACACAGCATACCTAGGTACTTGTTACGCAGTAAGAGAAATCATGATCTTTCAATTGCCACTCTTTTGTGTTTTGGGTGCTCTGCCTCAAACACTCATGGTTCTAAACCCTACTGTCCTACATGAATGGCATTTTTGGTATCTAAACAGAACCTGCAAATTTCTGATTTCCTTTTGTCATACAAATTCTAAAAGGTTATTTATGGAAATAAATTTGACCACAACAATATTAAACTGTGCATATATTGCTAGACGTGTGCTGCAAATACAACAAATTCTACCATTAAACTGAAGGTTGGGGTGATTTACCCATCCTCTGATGGAGTATCTCTCTTCTCTGGGTACTGCTAATGCATCCCTACCAGAGATACTTTATCTCTGAAGCTCATAAAAATGCCCCTGAAGCACAAACACTGACATCTGGGAACAGATTAGATTGACTTGGTGACAGATATTTAAAAAAATATCATAAAAAAATGTACTCCCGAAAGGTCTTTTACACAGTGCTCTCTTTATCAAACTATGGACACTGAACCCAGAGCTATAATATACTCAGAAGATTTGGCAGGGACAGAAATAGGAACATTTATTGCAAAGCGTACTTAAGAATATGTTTGTTTAGCTCCTTGGCTCTGGTTAAACGGAATGGTTTTGTCTAAATGAGCACCAGCTTGTCCAGACCCTAACTCCTCTTCTAGCACAGACATGCCAAGGCAGTTTTCACAGCATAAAAGGAACTGTAATTTATTTCTGTTTAAAAAGTGTCCATTTGATGTTTTTGATCCCCGTATAAAAAGAATTTTGAACAGTATAATCTGAATTATCCAACCCCTTCCCCCCCAAACACCTCCAACCACAAGCAGAATAATCCCACAGTTTAATATAATGACAAAGCAGATGTTCTCTTTAATATCCTATGTGACAACATTTCCCAGCACAAGTCCTTAAACTGGACCTTGTCACAGGAGACTTGTCCCATAGAATGGAGAGCTTGCAGCTTAGCCATTCGTAGTAAGAGAATGAACTCCACCCGAGAGGAGTCAGGTTACTCCAGTACAAAAGGAGCGGGAAGTTTTAGTTATCTGTATAAATATTGGAGGTAGTGGTAAGAAGGCTCCTGCAGTACCTTGAGTCAGCAGTGGAAAGGTACCAGCTGAGAAAGCCTGTGGAGAAGGACAAACGCTAGGAAGGAAAAACTGGGAAGTACACAGACCCTCAGAGAGAAAGGGTTCAGCTGAAATTGGGATGAATATTGTGCCAGTTTTGTTCTATTTCAAAGACTTTATATTATTTTGGACTACCTGAAAAGACACAATGAGCTAGGATTGGGGCTTTGACAGCCAGAATGTGATGAAGGGATAAAAAGATGGGATCCTTTGTGAGTTTTGTTTAAACTACCTGTGGACCAGCAAGTTGTTAAGGGGTCCTAGTGGTGGCAATCAGAGGAAGGCTGCTGCAAAGGAAACTTCCCAGAAAGGAAATGCTCAGGTAGTAGCTACCTGTGCTATAGCTGCCCATTCCCAGTCTTCCCTCAAAGAGAGTTTACACTTTCCCCTCAAAAAAACCAATATACACAGGACTAGATTCACAAAAGAACTTAGGTGTGGTGACGCTACGCCTCGCTTTTAGGTGCCTGTAAAAAAAACCTGAATTTGAGGCTGTCTCCCTTTACAATAAATAGAGTGAGACTGGTACTTCAAAATGGGATTCACAAAATGCAGCAAGCTAATAAACTCCTCCCCTAAACTAGCTAATGGAAAATGCCAAGACAAGGGGTACATTCTAAGACCAACCTCATACTAGAACTTGTTGCCTAAATGTACACTGCAGGGAAGTGTTTCCCACATCATGTGCTTCTCTGCTGCAAATATCTTTTGGTGTCGATTCTGCTCTCTCATCACTTTTAGCCCAGTCATTGTAGTCCTCACTAGGTATGTGGGAGACCCCAATTATACCCTCCACCTAAGGAAGAGAAGAGATTTGAACTCAGATCTGCCACCCCACAGATGAATAGCCTAACCATTGTGTGATATTCTGTCGTTAGATCTCCCAGTCTCTCCCATTGAAACTGTTCTACTTTGCCTTTTTTTAAAGTCATGAGAGCAGAGTATCCACATGAGGGCTTCAACTACTCGACTCCAAAGTCATTCTCATACTTGCCCTTTCTTTGGTCCAGTGTTGATGCTGTTACACTGAGGATATATAGATAAATAAAGGACAAAAAAGAAAGAATCTGGGTGAGAAAGAGCCAAGAACACTGTGGCTTCGTCTACACTGCAGGGTTTTTGTGGAAGAAGCCTTTTGCGCAAGAGTTTTTGCACAAACGCTTCCTTCACAAAAGCACGTCCACACACCAAAGTGCATCACAAAAGTGACATGCTTTTGTGCGAGAGAATGTCCACACTGCATGGACACTCTTCTGCAAGAAAGCTCTGATGGTCATTCACAGAATGGCCATCAGAGCACCTGTGCTTTTTCCGACAGGTTTCTTGTGCAAAACCCCCTCCAGAGCATCCACACCTGCCTTTTTGTGCATGAGGAGAGGAATAACTCCACTTGCAAAAGCCCCCTGTTCTGTCAATTTTCTTGTGCAAAAACGTGCTTGAGGTGTGAACACTCTGCCAGTTTTGATGCAAAACCAGCCATTTTTGTGCAAAAACCTTGTAGTGTAGATGTAGCCTTAGTGGATTCGGACCCCACAGAGGAGTTAGGTAGAAGAACTCCTATCATTTTCTGGGTCATTGATTGCACTGAATCTTAGGCATCTGAAACACAGAACTGCAATGGACTCATAGGCCGAAAAATAGGTTTGTAGGGAATTTTCACAGCAAAAATGTAGGTCCTAAGGAAGTTTAGGTGCCCACAGTAATTATGGGTCATATGTTGTCAACAAGGTCCATCATGCTGTTATGTGGTTATGGCATAAGCAAAGGATGAGATAGGAAAGGAGAAATGGATGAAGTTGACATAATCAAGAGGCTTTCTCTAGAGGCACTCCATAGTATGTGTGCAGGAACAGGGATAATAAGGTGAGAAAGGAGTATGCCAAGGTTTGTGTTTAATAAATAACAGCCATGTGAGAGGAAAGAAGAGAGCTGAGAACAGCAACCATGGAACTGAAAGATTGGAAACAGTACAAAGAAAAGAATAGCTGATAGTAGCAGAGGATGTCAGTGAGCTTGATGGAGTGAATGTTGCAGAAAGAACAAGGTTCATGGCATGGGGGTCATAGTAGAATATTTATGTGACTTACAGTGAATGAGAGTGTGTAATTTTGAACACAAAAAAGAAAGTTGGTTTAAAGGATGGAGTATGATAAAGGACTTGTGAGACCCACATAACAGATATGTAAAAAAAACAAAACAAACCCAAACGCTGCAAAATTCAGCTTAAAAACATCACTATAAAAACACTATTAGCTACTTCTAGTAGAAGATAGTTCTTTCATAGGTAAGATTAAATCAAGATGGTTAATATTTTTAAGAATAATTAAGAACACTTTTGTTAGTTAAAATAAATTAGATTCAGGACTTATATTTAAACAAAAGACTCAGATGATGAAATGACAAATTGATACATTACTTATAATTCAGGATACACAACATCATACAAGAAAGAAACCAACAGAACACCACTGGCCATCACCTACAGTCCTCAGCTAAAACCTCTCTAAAGCATCATCAGTGATCTACAACCCATCCTGGACAATGATCCCTCGCTTTCACAGGCCTTGGGAGGTAGGCCAGTCCTTGCCCACAGACAACTCGCCAACCTGAAGCATATTCTCACCAGCAACTATACACCGCGCCATAATAACTCTAACTCAGAAAGCAATCCATGGAACAAACCTTGGTGCCAACTCTGCCCACATATATACACCAGCAGCACCATCACAGGACCTAACCAGATCAGCCATACTGTCACTGGTTCATTCTCCTGCACATCTACCAACGTAATATATGCCATCATGTGCCAACAATGCCCCACTGCTATATACATTGGCCAAACTGAACAATCCCTACGTAAAAGAATCAATAGACGCAAATCAGATATTAGGAATGGCAACATACAAAAACTTGTAGGGAAACACTTCAATCTCCCTGGACACACAATTGCAGATCTAAAGGTAGCCATCCTGCAGCAAAAGAACTTCAGGACCAGACTTCAAAGAGAAACTGCTGAGCTACAGTTCATTTTCAAGTTTGACACAATCAACTCAGGATTAAACAAAGGCTGTGAATAGCTAGCTAACTACAAAAGCAGCTTCTCCTCTTTTGGAATTCACACCTCCAGATCAGCTACTAGAAGTGGGCCTCATCCTCCCTGATTAGATCTACCTCGTCATCTCCAGCCTGATTCTGGCCTGCATATTTATACCTGCCTCTGGAAACTTTCACTACATGCATCTGACGAAGTGGGTCTTTGCCCACGAAAGCTTATGCTCCAACACTTCGATTAGTCTATAAGGTGCCACAGGACTCCTCGCCGCTTTTACAACATCAAACAGTATATCAAGTACTGGTCTCAGCATTATGGCTTTATAGATGCATCAGAGTACTTTCTAATGACTCAATTGTTATTAATTATTAAATACTTGTTATAAGTTAAAGTGTGTTAAAGATAAAGTTATCATTTTTTATCCCCAGTGCTACTGAGCTGGCACTGAGCAACATTTATGTCACATTTGTAGCCTGAAATACAGCAATTAGAGGATTTGAAAAACTGATATACAGCTATTGCCAGTGCACCATGACAAAGGTCTTGCTCTCAAACAGCACACACCAAAAGAATGATGTAACTGTGATTATGGGCTGAAAAGTCAACCTCTCCATTTACTGGTTCAATAATCAATATGCACCTAATTTATGGCAACAAAACTCCTAGCTTGACTGTAGACCACAATAAAGAAACATGAGGTGAACGCAGAAAAAGTTGAATTAGTCCTTTTACAATGGGATCTAATATACCAATGACACTCATTCAAGTTAGAATGCTATAAACTAGTTCCAAAATAAATTTATCAGTGATGATATACTGTAATTGCCATGTGGATCTTGAAAAAGTCTGAGTTCTGTACCTTCAAAGATGTTATAAATATAGGTAACTAGATATCGACACCTCTTTTTTGTGAATGCCACACACTGTAACATTTAAAAACTAAGCTTGCTCTTAGATAGGAGTTATGTAGGAAAAAAGAGAGGCTAAGAAATATACATCTTCTGGATTATTCTGTGCACATGAACACGTGTAAAATTCTCCTGGACGGTAAAGGCTGGCATTTAGAAGAACATGTTATGATATTTGTTCAATAAGCATAATATTCTAATACTGCATTACTTATTAAGGGCCTGATGCAGGAAATTTAGTCAGTTGCTTGGATCATATAAACTGGTTCTTACGGTCTTGCCCTTTTCCTTCAGTAGGCCTATTGAGAGAGAGAGAAACTGTACATACGTACACAAGCATTTGAAGGATCAGGCCCTATATAAGCATTATCATGCCAATCTGCATAGTCCTGGGATATGCTAGCAACAGGTTGGGATCTGATGGGACAATTTCAGACATGTTTTCTACCTCCTCTGGGAAAACCCATAGTCAGCACCTGGAAAAAGTCTACCTTAGGTATATACTATCAGCAACTATCACTATAGCGATAAAAACATGTAGCACCTTCAGGCCTTCAGCATTCCAAAGGATAACAAACCATGTCCTATGGCTACACATACAATATATAATGCTCACATTTGGATAAGTTAGTTCTAATTCAGAATTCCACATCCAGCATTACGATGATTATTAATCATAATAATAGTTTTATCACCATGGCACCAACAAGCCCTCATCATGGACCAGGACCCCATTGTGCTATGTGCTATAGGGGGCTGAAAAATTTCCCCAGGGAAATTACAATATAAGGATATTGTAACTTCAGAGCAATGTCACTTTTTTGTACTACATTAATTATTTGAGTTTTGGTTGGTATGTCGCTTGGCTTCCCTTTGTGTTTAATGAAGAATTGCTTGGTGTCCAAGTATGAAGAAATGTAAAATTCAAATCTCTGTGTAAACATTTTAATTTCAGAGAGGCAACAGGGGGGAAAACATCCCTGTTTGATATATCTTAGGTGGTATAAAATATTCTTGCTGAAGGAAAAAAGGCAATTTTAGGTGGGAGCTTTCAGGTTTGTAAGTGAAAATCCTAACTTGCTTCTTCTTAACAAAAATGCACAAAGAGATATGAAAAGATAAATTGTGGTTTATCTCCCTGTTAGCAGTTCAGTCACTAGAATATCATAGTTCCAAGTGAAAGTCAGGCCTCACTTGGAAGTTTTTGAAAGTCTCACAGGTGAAGATGGGTTTTTTCAGCAAAGTTACGTATGGGATTAGCTTTCCATTACAAACTGACATTTTCTTCTCACATCCTCAGACCTGAATTAAATAAGCCTACATAGAATTTATCATTGTCTCTTGTCAGAGAACTGTTGAAGTAAGTAAATGTACTCCTCAGAAATATGCTATACAAACTGGAGGTTTCCAAAGTTAAAAAGGCCTTGGAGTTTGTTTTGCAGGAGTGGGAGAGGAAAAGGGAATGTCATCTCAAAAAGCTTGGCCCTGGCACTCCAAATCTAGTATATTCTGCTCTCAGTGGAATGTGGTGCCCTTGGTATGAATTTATAAAAATTGTTACAATAGCCTATGAATAAACACATTATTAATTTATTATTAATTATTATTATTATCATTCACAGAACAAACACAAAAATCCTTGCAGCAAGGGTTTTTTTTCTTCAGAATAATCTAATGGTGGTCCTCACATCCTTATATAGAATAAAACATCTAATACTAAAGAGGTATTTGGAAAAGTAGGAATTAAATTATGTCATTGGGAATAGACAGAATACACTCCTAGGGAACATCTACACTACACAGAAGATCAACTCTGCCACAGTCAATCTTCCAGGGTTTGATTTAACAGGTGCAGTATAGACCCACTAGATTGAACTCAAAGGGAGCCCCCATTGGGACAGGTACTCCTACTCCTCGTGAGGAGAAAGTGAAGCTGATGGGAGCATTTGCTCCCATCTACCTCCCTCTGTGTGGATGGGGATTTAAAATTCATTGACTCCAGCTATGTAAATTACTACACCTGTATATCTAGTGGGTCTATACTACACCTGTTTCATATCTTACTTCGACCTTCCAATGTAATGTAGACCAGGCCCTAGTGTATCATCACTGGGGTTTTAGGCACTGCTCCTATGAGAAGACCCTGTGAAGTTTGGCAGCACTTCACAGCCAGCTGATTGACTAGTCCCTATATTTTAGGGGTAGGTTTGGGACTGTTATGACCAAGATGACAGCCATCAGACCTACTGCTCAGAGCAGAAGGGATGCCAACTCAGGAATTTAGAGGTCAGAGTTTGAGATAGGCCAGAGGACAGACTGAGGTTTAGGTGTCAGGAGGGAGGCAGGCAGGGTTACCGGGAGATAAGGAAGAGGAACTAGGTTACAGAGAACAATCAAAAATTGCAGCCAAGGACAATGTAGGATTGAAAGCCAGAGTCTAAGGTCAGTTGCACCAGAGATAGGCAAGTAGTCCATACTGTTGCTCAGACAGAGGGCTGACCCACAACATTTTGGCACCCCCATGCCACCTTTTCTCCTGCCTGCTTGTTATGTGTCTTGTGCTCTCCTTCCTCCAGCACAGCACTCTCTTATCTCTGCATCTAGAGCAGAGAGAATATATATGCACTAGCAGCAGTCACAATTTTCTACACTCTGGGTCCTAGTAGCGCCCCCTTTCCTCACCCCCCCCCAGTCTGGCACCTGAGGCGGCTGCCTCAGTTCGCCTCATGGTAAGGCCAGCTGCTCAGACAGCTTCCCAGCATGGATTCTTGGTTCAAGTGTAGATACTAGCCAATCAGCTAGCTGTGAAGTATCGCAAAGCCTCACAAGGTCCTCCCACAAGATCACTGCCTAATCCATCAGTGATGTTGCAACAGCATCACCAGCAGAAAACCCACATAGTCCCAGGTTCCAGACCTTCAGGTTCTTACTGGGAGATTTCCATTAAGGTCTGGTCCATACTACATCGAAATGTCAAAGCAAGATACACCACTCTAGCTATGTAAATTATGTCATGGCTGTCCCTAAGTGCATGTTTCTCATAGAGAAGAGGTGTGTTTGGAAGTGACAAAAGATTTAATTTATTTATCTACAGAAAGAGTAGAATAGAACCTGTTCACAGTTTAGGAATCCTCATATGATATAAGTCCTTGCCAGAGATGACTAGGGAAAGCTTAACTCTTTTAGAGTTAGAACTTTAACTATCTGAAATGAGCTGGGATCCTGTACTTAATGGTAACATTTTCAGAAGAATTTCTGAAGTCACTTAAGCAAAGTCTTATTTTCAAAAACAGTTCAAACATATAGAAGCCTAAGTTCCATTGAGTTTAAGTGACTTAGACACTTTTGAAAATGTTGTGCCTGTTTGTTATAGCACATGGGTCCACATCACAAATCTATCGCTGTTACCCTTGTTCGCTGTTACCCTTGTTGGCCAGGAAAGATAAGGCAGGAATGTGCAGACAGACTGTTCTAATCGTTCATACGTATATATCAATTGGTTCCCTGTTCAGATGGTGGGTATGTTGTCAGGGGAAAAAAATAAAAGCTTGACTTATTGCACAGGGTTTTTGAGACTAATTATAGATATTAGGGCTCATTCTCCTTTTGAGTTCAGTAAAGTGACTCATCTTTATCATGGTGTGAAAGAAAAAAACAGGTATGTTGCATCTCCCATAGTATCCAAACATTAGCACTAACTTTACTTGTCTGTAAAATATTCAGCAAGAGAAAATACTTGTAAGTTCCATAACAGTAGCCCCAAAAGTGTGGGAGGGACATAATCATTTGACTCCTATATCTAATAACTAATTTAGAACCAGTACAGCTTACCTAATACTTCAGAAAGGTGTTGGCTGTGCAATACTTCTTAGGTGTTGATTAGATGGCTTGTGTGGAAATTTTTTGAGGCACTGAGTAAATATAAATAGGTGAGTTCTAGTCTCTTGTTCTATACAAGTTACTTGGAACATTCCATAACTAAATGTGAAACTATAAAAATGACAAAGTCCATGTTTCCCTTTTAAAATGTTGTGCAGCTGTGAAGGATTTCCTATTTATACAGCAGTGTGATTATCAGAAAGCCAAATGAATTATATAATGAAAAAGCATAACTGATAGCACTTATAATATTGTGCTTTTATGCTGATAGCACTTACAGTATTACATTTCAATGCTGATAGCATAACTATTAGGAAAATAATAAATGTGAAAAGATTAATGCTAACTTAAAATTCACTTCTTACAGAATTACTGGTTACATCCAAATGAATACTTGAAGAATAAATCATGATTTAAATTGCAATGAATAACAAATGAAGTAAAAATAATTTGTTTTACAGTGAAAGTGGTTGTAAAATTTTGCATGAAATAGCATCAAAAATATCTTGGAATGCAACCCATGGAATTATCTCATGGTTCACCATTAAATTTTCACTAAGGAAACTATATAGAGTATAGTCTGTGGGACAGATTAAAGGTGACAGGTACGTACAATACATAAGTTCTAGTAATTTGTTATATGATCAGTAGTATTTTAGAATATTTGACAAACCTTTGTTAGCTAATTAAGTATTCAGTGTGATAACATTAAATCATTATGATTAATCTGATATTAATGCAAGTGAATCATTACATTCCATGACTGTTATTTTCAAATTATCATTAACTATTAAACATTAATTTTAGAGTAGGGCTGCATAAAACACTCATATATTAACACAGATGAAATCTGACACTGATGAGCTGGAGGATATTGTAGGAGAACTTGTAAACCCTTTATTAAGGGACTTGGACTTTGGGTCTCAGCACATTCTCTGTTTTCAATTAAAAAAATCTTGGGTGGGTTAAGATAATATTTTAAAAGTACCAAAATTGAAAGAAACAAGCTGCTAGGTTTTCCCTCCCGAGAACAGGGAGTTCAGGAATCATCGCCCTTTTTAGTAGCTATCCATGGTAAGAAAAAGAGGATTTATCCCAGTTTATCCATAGATTTAGATATTGAAATGCTGTCGTTTACACATTATATCAAGTGACTCTTCCAAAGTTTGCTGAAAATGAGTCTCAATTAGTCAGCCAGCCAGGCATGAGAGAGGTGTGTACCCTGATGTCTGAAATTAATTATAATCATGCCAGGCACTTGGTAAATACACATGATATGGAAGAAAGGCCAAAGACCACAGACAACTACTTTTTTTTAATGGGGATGCAATTGTTATAGTTTGGACACACGCTAAATAGCAATATAGATGTAGTGTGACCGACCGGGCTGGTCTGGGCACAGCTGAGGGCGTCCGCTCAGGGTGAATTGCTCAAATTTGGGTCTCCTTACAGCCCCCTGACTGGGCACCTTTCCAAACAGGCTACAAACCAGTCCCACAGAGCACTTCAGCTGCCTGCCTGAAGCCTCACGAGCAAAACCCCTCCGACACCCCAGCAATATCCGTGACCCAGATGGCCCCGGGCCTCAAACACAGGTGGGGGGGTCTTAGAACCCAATCCCACCTACCCTGAACAAGTTCTGTCTGGTTCCAAGAAACTAGCCACAGATCCCTCGTCAATTTACCCTCTGGACCTTACCCACAAATCACACTGAGCCAATCCTTTAGCATCTAATATCTAAAGGTTTATTACTACAATAAAGAAAAGCATGAGAGTAAGGTTGTTAAAGGATAGTACTTTACATGCATTGAATCTCCCAGTTCTCGATGCAGGCTCTAGCACAGATGTTGCAGCTGCTGGCTTAAAAGTCCTTGTTGCACATCCTATGATCAAGATGGGTCCACAGTTCTTTCCGGCGCTTCGATCCCTGCATTGCTGCCTCTGGGATGAAGTGCTCAGCTGAATACCAAGATGGAGTCGACCACATGGATTCTTTATACATCCTTCCTGGTCTCTTCTTGGTTGCAGCAGGTCACCTGGCCAGCAGCCTAACCCTGTGTTCCCTGCTGGCAGCCCTCAGGTGTCCGCCCTCATTCTTTAAGTGTGTCCTTGGCCCATTGAGTGTCATTGTCCCACAAGGCCTCACTAATTAGCATGTCCATAGGCCATGCTCTGCCCAATGCTCAACCACATGCATAGAAATATTCAGTATCCACACAGATTACAGATTCCTAACTACACACACAGACATTATACAATCACATGAACAGCATACATAGGATTAGCAGACAGTAAGCTTCTATTCAACAGCCCACATGGCCCCCTTTTATACCATTTTTGGAGCCAATGCCCCCACCTGTGGGTGCAGCAGTGATCTGGCTGCTTCCCTCAAATTTAGTAACGTGACATGTAGGTAGGCATATTTCAATTAAAGAGGCAATGTGGGTGAGATAATATCTTTTTTTCAACTAATTTCTGTCGGTGGGAGCAACCATTTTTTGCATTCCAGAGAGCACTTCTTGAGGTCTGGGAAAGATACTCCAAATGTAACAGCCAAATACAAGGTCAAAGAGATATAAGTAGTTAGCACAATGTTAAGGAACCGTTCAATAAAAAGTGGGCTCTTCAGTTGTATGTGAGGTACCATACGTAGCAATCAGTCTCTTATAGAAGCCAGTGTCAACATGCAGAACTTGATGACTCTGTCCAGATTTTAGAGTTTCACAATGAAAAACAAGCCTTCCTTTTGGAAATAGCTAAACCTTTTTCTTCTGTGATATGATGGGAAGGGATGGGTTTAACTCAGGAATAACTTGGTGAAATTCTATGACCAATGAGTGCAAGAGGTCAGACTAAATTATCATAATGTTTCCCTTTAAGATGAAGTTTGTCTGAAGCATCACAAGAGGCGTGTAAGGTGTGCCTGCACTCTGCATATCCCTGACTCACTAGATTTTTTTTGATCTTTTCCCTGCTTAATCACATCCCCCTGAAAAGTATAGAAAATTTTTGTCCTCCAATTGTCAAATCCTTTTGCAGTCTTCATCTGCCTTATACCACTTTATGCTTTTCATTTTCTGCTAAAAGCTGATGCTGATAAGTAGCCAGTAATAGAGTTACCAAAACACATAAAATACAAAAGCTTTGGCTATGGCAGTTGGTAATCCGTAGAAATTACTTATTTTCTTAGAAGTGGTTGAGACTGAAATAGATGTCCTTAGCCAGCCCAGATTAATTGGCTCTGTGCATAAACTCTGTAGTCATTAAACACAACAATTCCATTGTTCAGTGGTTAGAATCAGTAATATAGTGGTCACCAATATAATGTTAATTTATCCAGATCTAGTACATCATGCAATTACTGTCCTTTTCTCAGGTTAAATTCAGGGCAATACACCAGAAATCTCACATCATGTTGCAGCAGCAGCTGGTAAAGAATTACTTTTATGCCAACCACTGTAAATTACCTTAATAAAAATAGTTGTGCAAACTCTCTATTGGTACTGCTGCTACTATGGTAAAACATGATCTTGCATCAGTAATGCAATGTTTGTCTGACATCTCTAGTGGCTACTTGATGCTATTAAAACTAACAGGAATGGGTGCATAAAAATAGCATGTGCTCAACTTTTTTCTTTCTTATTACACATTAACCCCTTTAGCCAACCCTGTTAAAGAAAAGAAGGAATCTTCCTAATATGCAGCAACCATGCCTTTTTGCCTCCATGTTCAATAAGAAAAGTGATTAGAAAAGAATCTATGTGACATTTTATATAGACATCTGGAGAAACTAAAAGCAGACTTTCAGGAAGCTATTAAAATCAGGATGACCTTTCTCTTTTGGCTTTTCAGTAGCTTATCAATCCCTGCAGATGTAATCAAATGAAGTCCTGTTCACCTTCTAACAGATTGCCAGCTCCTGACAATCATTCCAATATTGGGAACACATCTTGGCAGCAAACTGATGAAATATTGAAAGTGTAGATAAAATCTATTCCAAACGAAAAGCACACTAACATTTATGCACCAGATATTGCTCTATCAGCCAGTTTCCAAAGTAGGTGACTAAACTTCAAAATGAACTGAATATAGACATGGCATAGCCTACCTCAGCTGTATTGGAGAAGAAACAATTCATCATCCACATCATAGATAAATAATATGGGAAGTGAAAACTACAAGAGAACCTGTCATCATCCCCACTTTGTGTCTTAGAAGATAAAATTGACAAGCAACTGAAGTAGTGAGAGCAAACAATTTCAAGTGAAAAGACTATTTCTGTCTGAGGTATTACTGACATCTATCATGAAAACTGAATTTGTCATGGTCAACCTATTACTATTTTGATGTGTCAAAATCATCACGAAGTAGGGAGGAGCAACTGGTAAATTTGAGAAGGGAATTATTTTACTGACAAGCAAAGACAAAACAAAAAGTGTTTAGTTAATTAATAAAAGTGAAGTTCCTTGGTCAGCAAAAGCTACTCAATCTCCAAGTGATTGAAGTTTGTAATGCCAGAAAATTTTTCCTGTTTATGTGAGGCTTCGGCAAGAGTTCCAAATAAAAATAGCAATTAACTACCTGCTCCATTGTAGCTCACTAACTTAAGTTCCTCATTTTAAAGGACCTAAAAAGTTTATCACCGAGCCCTGAATTCAGCTGAATATGAAGAATGTGTTACAAGAGAACTGGACTTGAGAGTTTCCACAGGCTTCTTGCTTAGGAAGACAAAAACATCTGCACCATTGCAGTATTAACAAGGATAATTGACATTGAGTCTGAGTGTCAGTTTTTTCTTAGATCTGCTTAACTGACATGAAATTATGAGTTTTTGCTGCTGCTAGGGAAATGGTCAGTTTATTAGAAAATACACAGAGCTTTGCTTAGTTTTGAGTTATTTATAAAAAAAATTAAAGAATGTAATTTGCAGAAACGTGGATTTTCTGTGAGCAAGAACACACTGGCAAACCCCTTAGCAGCTAAGAGGAAGGCTGGCCTTCAAAACCCTGCTGTTGTCAGTTGGCATCACATCAGATGTGGGATAAGTATATTCTTAAGTGCTCTAGATTATTTCTGTTTTGAATGTGTGCTTTATAGTCAATAAAACAAGGATTTTTGGAAGGCAGCAATCTTGTGTGAACCAGTCATTGTGTGAACCAGTTCTGTGTACCTCGCTGATTCATTTCCTTGACACTTTCTGGAAACCAGATACTAATTACCACAGATTTGGGTTCAAATAACCCTGGGTAACAGATTTGGTGAGCCAATAACCATGAGTAGGTGTAGCGGAAAGTGACAATTGACACATGCACAGTTTGCTGCAACAGAAACTAAAGGATAGTAGGGCAGGGTTGCAATGGGTAATTCCCATGTCATAATCTGCAAGTCAGTTTACAGATACATTCTGCCACTAGGACTCAGGCTGGTAGCTGGGTTGAGTGAGAAAATCATATCAGAGAAAAGAATATCTGGAAAATTAGAAACAAAGATGTGGATAGAGCTTGACAGATTTTGTGCAGAGACATGGCAATGGATCCTGAAAGCCTCAAGCTTTCATCAGTCCCAAGGTATTCCTGAGCTTTGTAAGCAAACGGAAGTCTCAGTCATTAAGGGAAAATGGAAAGCTTCAAAAGTTAAAGAGAAGAAAATGGCTGCATAGCAAGGATTTTGGATAGTAGCAATGGTATTTGATAAATAAATAGCTCAGGTAAAGAAAGGTAAAGTTAAGTGAGGAAAAAGGCCTCCTCTCTGCACAGGACTTGCCTCTCCCCACTGTTTCCCTCTTTTCACTCCTCATCCCCACTCACCTCTTCCAGACAAATCCATGAACCCAAATATAGCAAATGACATTTGGGGAAAAAAAACACACTTCTAAAATTTCTGTCTAAAGAAAATGGAGCATGTTTCCCCCTGCACACCAGATGGCAAAGAGTGGACATGCAGAAGGTACTGAATTAAAAGCACTAAATTTGGGAATAAAAAATGCCAGTCACAGGTTTTTTTATATACCCTGAATTTTTTCAGAGATTTATTTGCAAAAGCTTTGTAGAAAGGACAAATCAGCTTCCTGTTGAATACTACATTAAATATTATGGAATATATAATGCCCCTCTTCTCTGTTTTACATTTTCTTAATCAGTATTTCTAAGCTGATTTTATATTTTAAATGTACTCTTAAGCCTTCATAGAATAATCATTCCAGATTACTACATATTTAAAGCACTAAAACAAAGATGTTATTTTTAAATTAATCAGTCAAAGTAGTTTAGTGCATTCATAACAAAGTTCATTGCTTTAAAAAAAAAGGAAATACTAATTTATTTTGTGGGATCTCTGTAACAATAGACATGTTTATGAAATTTCATCATATGTTTATATTAAAATATGTTTCCAAAGATTTTTGGCATAGAGGATTTTATATCTTATTAAGGTATGGGTTTTGATGTTGAGTTCTCTTAAAAAGAATTCATTAAATAGTAAGAAGTAAAGAAAAGGAAACTAATTAGCTGTCTGGGAGACAAGGGATTTTGCATGTTTAAGGGCTCTCTTCGACACAGAGGGAAAAGATTGCAGCAAAAGGATTGTACAGAAAAGGCAGGAAGTCTTTGGAAGCAAGATTTTGTACTATAGTAATTAAAATTAAAATACGAATTTTAGACAATGGTGGATTTTTTAAAGAATTTATTTTTTAAAATGCTGTGTCCGAAGACCCAAACATTTAAGGCTAAAGCTGAATATAAAGCTGAGTATACCTCTAAAAATCTATGCAAGGACTTTTAAATACAGGCAGTCCCCGGGTTACGTACAAGATAGGGACTGTAGGTTTGTTCTTAAGTTGAATCTGTATGTAAGTCGGAACTGGCGTCCAGATTCAGCCGCTGCTGAAACTGACCGCCAGTTCTGACTTACATACAGATTCAACTTAAGAACCCCAAGCTTCCCCAAGTCAGCTGCTGCTGAAACTGATGAGCGCTGATTCCAGGAAGCCTGGGGCAGAGCAACTCTGCCTCGGGCTTCCTGTAGTCAGCGCTGGTCAGTTTCAGCAGCGGCTGACTTGGGGACGCCTGGGGCAGAGCAGCTGGGGTGCTGCTGGGTTGCTCCAGTAGCACCCCTCGGCGCTACTGGACCAACCCAGCAGCACCCCAGCTGCTCTGCCCCAGGCATCCTGATTCAGCCACTGCTGAAACTGACCAGCAGCGGCTGAATCAGGACCTGGGGCAGAGCAGCTGGGGTGCTGCCGGGTTGGTCCAGTAGTGCCCAGAGCGGGTGCTGCAGGACCAATCCGCAGCGCCCCAGCTGCTCTGCTCCAGGGTCCAAAACAAAAACCTGGTCTGCTGGGGGGGGGGGGGCACACTATCCGCGCCCCCCCCCCAGCAGACCAGGAACACGGGGAGCAGAGCGGCAGCGGGGTGCCGCGCCTCTGAGGCTTTGCTCTGGCAAAGTCTCAGAGGCGCGGGACCCCTCCCCCCCGCGGCTGCGGCTTCAGTCCCCAGCAGACCACAGGCACCGGGTCTCAAGCGGCAGCAGCGGCGGTTCCCCAGCAGACCACAGGCACCCAGCAGACCACAGGCACCGGGTCTCAAGCGGCAGCAGCGGCAGTTCCCACGCTTCTGAGGCTTTGCTCTGGCAAAGTCTCAGAAGCGCGGGAACCCGCCCGGTGCCCCTGGTCTGCTGGAGACGGTCTCCAGCAGACCAGGGGCACCGGAGCAGCTTACGAACGGGGCTTTCTCGCCCCCGGAGCTCGCAGGTAGCAATCCGCTACCTCGACCTCCTGGGCGAGAAAGCCCCGTTCGTAAGTGCGGATCCGACGTAAGTCGGATCCGCGTAAGTCGGGGACTGCCTGTATGTGATTTTATAGTGTTAATCAACAAACTAATGAAATATTTAAAGCAAATTTTAATCTACGATCCAGTAGGCATATTACGGAAATTCACAACTATTTTGTCGTGAATTCAAAAACTGACAGTATATGCCTCTGGGTTGACACATGCCAGTTAAATGGCTTCATTACCACTTAATGACTCTTTCACAGATTCCATGTTATACTAATAAGTCTGGCAAGCTGGAAGCCTTTTCACTTTTAAGCTACTATATCCCCTCCTGAGGAAGATTCACGTGGCTGCAACAGCCCTGGTGTGGGAGTCTGTAGGAAGGTCAGAATAGGACTAGGAAGAGGAAAGATGTTGAGCGCTAAGACCCAGGGAAGGCATTGTTTCCCCTAACCTCGTGTACCTGCCAGCAATGGTACTTGGTCTTTGGTGTCACTATTTCACAAGAATCAAAGTGAGTCTCTGAAAGAATGAGTTCACTCATCACTTATTTTAGTTCTTTATTTCACAGTTTCATCAACTAATGACTTAACTTCCTATCCCTTCAAATGGTCATAGTCAGTTAACAGGGAGTTAGAAGATAAAAAGAGAGTGGAAGACTTAGTAGCATAACTTTGTTTCTCATTTTAGGACTCAGCAAGAGCACTAGATGTGTCATTCTTTGTGACATTTCTTGTATGTATGCTAGTTTAGTGACATGGAAATGAGCAATAGCAAAGTGGGGCAAAATATCCCATATTATTAAGCTTTGCTAATAAATCAAAAGTACCTGTCAAAGTGAGTAAGTACATTACATTCTCATATTTTTCCCTCTAAACTTTTGTATGCTTTAAAAAAAATTACTGTTTATGAGCTAAGGAACAGGAACAGTTCATTACGTTTTTCTAGAAGCATCATGCAAAAGACATCTCCAGTCATCTGAAGAAGTGGGCTGTGACCACGAAAGCTCATGATACCATCTACATGTTTTGTTAGTCTATAAAGTGCTACCAGAGCATTTGTTGTTTTTTTTTTTTTACAAAAGACAGTGTTTGTTTTAAATTATTATGTATTACTCATGATCTTTTTTGGTTTCATCTGAAATATTTAGAATGGTGAGATTTTCTTCTGTTTAATTCTGATTAAAAACAACTAAAATATCTTGGTCAAGAAAATCACAAGGTAGATACAAATGGTCATTTCCTTTTTGACCCTCAACCAGTCATAAAACTATAACACCCTCCTGAATTCACGTCATATCGAAAGAATTAACTGATAAAGTAGAAGAAGTTGGCACTGGGAAATGTACCTGTTGCTCAGCATGCAATCTTCTCAATGAGTTGTTCTTTAAAATTATAATAGAAAGTACGAAGGTCCTTCCATTCTTTAAGGGAAGCCTGAGTGTGATAACCAAGAACAAGGCATAAATTCTTCTGAAGGCAGTGGAGTTACTTGGTGTATCAGGATGACCTGTCTCCTTAAGGGTCATCAGCTTAAGGTCAGCTAGCTTTGCATTTTATTCAGAGGCAGCTGAGGAAAGGACATATAAGCGTTCCCTATAATGAGAAAGCCTAAGAAATGGTAGAAGATTCCCTATTTATGATGTTTAGTTCATTGAACTTTTTCAGGTTTAGACTTTGAGGACTTTATCTTTGAGCTTGAAAAGCTTATATTTGTTTAGATTAATTTATTAAGAGAAAAGTGTTATGGAAATGAGGAATTTGTGAAGTCATTGTTTAAAACTCCGAGAAAAGGAAACTGAAGTACAGCACTGAAGCACCGGGTCTAGACAACAGGGGGAACTGTGAAATGTGGCATCACCTAACACATTGATTTTCAACTGATCTCTGCAAGTTCAGAGTCAAACCCCAGTTGGGTTTTTTAAAACATTAAAGGAAATCTGGACACCTAGAATTTATGTAAGTTAAGTCCTTTAATCATGTCTGAATCCTAATGACATCATAGCAGAATTCTGAAAGCCTTCTTGCTTCATTGCTAATTTTGCACATGTAGCAGCTGACTTCCTAGAGAGAGAACTGCCATATACCAGCCATCTTCTTCATGGTTGTCTGCAACTACTATGACCTGCCACCAGTCCTTCCATGGAAGCTTTCTCAAGGTTATTTGCATCTCTATATCTGATGTCACCAAAGTACATACGTGTGAACTTGTTGATTTCTGAAATCAGAATCTACTTTGCTCCTATAATATTTCTAAATGTTCATCTTCTTTTCCCTCATCATCTTGTTCTTCATTCGCACCATATCCCCTGGGCTTCAATATGTTTGTTGGCATAAGTTTCCTGATATTCACATCTATAAATCACAATGGAAAAATTAACCCTAAACAACCTGAACTTTTATACATTTTTGAGACATGTTTTGTATGCACAGTTCTTTTAATCTAAAATGTACATATTAATTAATCCAGCATTTCCCCAAAATATTCCCTCTTAGGAATATGAAAGACTAACTAGGATAAACCTCTCAACTGTTTGCTGGAGACTCAGGTTTCATTAAATACATAAAAGTAAGTTTCTACAGCTAATGATTGTAAAAAGAAACCTGAAAATATGACCTAATTGTAACTAAAACAATGTCTACAGAGAGTCTGAAACTTTATTTGAGGCATTAAAACACCCCTTTTATTTCAAAATGTGTGCCACCCAGCCACATCAACAGGCGGGGGGACTTGATTGGACCAGTGGCGAAAGGGAGACAGTTCCAACAACAAGGATGGGAGACAGAAATGGATTTTTTTTTTTGGCCCATCGACTAAATGGCAGAGGACCAGGGAGTTTTTTACCTCTCTTACAGCACAGTGGGTTAAGATTTTGGTGGTGGGCCTTGGGCTCCTGGGATGAGACCTTGTGGTCTTTGTTGGCTTTTGACCAACCCTGCTGCACATATTACCTGGGGTTCTCTAAACCCATATTCACACCACTAGAGGAGTAGGTCCACAATCCAACCACCAACACAAGCACACTGGAGAACATCATCACCAATATTTTCCAACAGCCGTGCTGTTAGTAATCTGTAAAAACCTAACAAAGCTTTTCCCCTCCTATATAAGTCACAGAGGGATAACCATGTTAGTTTGTAACTAAAAAAACCCTTAACAACGGATGGTTCTGCAGCGCCTTAGCAACTAACCGAAAAATATTGATAGTATCATTAGCTTTTGTGGGCACAACCCACTTCTTCAGATGACTAATATGGAACAGCAATTCTTGCTCCATATTTGTCATGTGAAGAAGTGGGCTGTACCCATGAAAGCTCATGATATATCCTATATAAACAACTGCACTTACTCTTTTCAGAGTCCAAACAATTTCCCACCAAGCTTGGGACTGAGGTTTTTAACTGTGCTTTAAGCACCCTGCTAGGATTTAGCAAATTTATTAGTTCTGAATTACCTAGAGTGGTGGACAAATGGCACCTGACTCAGGCAGTAAATTTCATCCAAACAGCCCTCCTCCAATGTTCACAAAATATGAGAATCCTCACCCAGTGATTTTCAAATATTCCACTATCTTGGGAAGGAAGAGGTGCTCAGCTCTCTATAAGGAGACTGAGGGGGATGCACCCAGAGTCTTTCCTTCATGCTCATCCAGCTTTAATAAAAGCTCTGACCTAGGCAATTCATCTTTCCTTTCCCTTGATTCATACCTCAGGAACAGTCTCCATATTAACCAGGGATCAGGAATTATTTTGCAGAGTCTGCCTCCTTTGTCCTTCTCCCAGAGTTTTGTCTTGAGGAGGGGTTATTGTGGCTACTGGCATGAAATATTAATATCCTCACTGTATAGATGGGATCTGAATGATGGAAAATTCAAATGCATTGTCCACAGTCACACAGGTATCACGGAAAAGATTAAAATTGAAATTTGCCTCAGATCCCTCGCCATTGCCTCAATTTTTTTTTTACTAGTAATATCAACAGTCCTGTTTATGGCATACTGAGTCTACCTGTTCTAAATACCAAACACCTACTTATAGAGGTCCTGATCTTGACAGAGTCTGAGCAGCCTCAGCTGTCCAGTACAACAGAAGGATTTTTGGCTTCTCAGGAATTGTGAAAAACACTGGTCTATGACAATTAATATGATTTTTGGAGCATGAACAACAACATATTTAACACCGCTAAGGAGATTGTGTGTGCACCAGTAGAGAAGGAATAGATTATATGTTAATTACAGCATGCTGGACAGTGTTTCTGTCTACCAGTTTTAAACCAATACTATACAAAGAAATATGTATTAGAAGCTTTGAAATGAGGTAGTGCAGCCACAGCCTGAAAAGATTCCAGGTTTTTTTAAATAATAAATTATTGGCAGATCTGCTTTATGGGCAAGGCAGAATCTATGCAATATTTTACTCTCATATTGCTGCCTGCAAAGGCCAAAAACTTAACAAAATAGAGGAGGAAGTGACAGATATTTTGAAATGCTTTTCCTATGCATTAAAAAGTATGTCTTATGTCCTCACTTTTCAGCTAATATTTTTAGTTAGTAACAAGGAATTACTTAAAAAGAAGCCAATTGTGGCCAAAGTATATGAATGTCAGATACTGACAGGATCATACAATGTAGAAAATATAAGATGACAATCTTGCTAGACCTACACACAGAGTACTTCTAGTGATATCACTGAGATACTCTATCACTGAATAAGTAAGTGTGACGGGCCGTCACTGACCCAGGGACGAGACAACCAGAGTCCCCGCCGGCAGGGGGCAGACAGCGGGGCTCGAATTCCCCAGGGCGTCCCCAATGCGAGCCAGAGGGGGCGGAGGCCCAGGGCCTGGCCAAGGACCGGAGTAGGACGAAAGGGTCCGCAGACCCCCCCTCTCGGGATGAGAGGGAGTGATCGCACCCCAAACTCCTCACAGTAAGGATGGACAAATCAGGTTTTCAATTAATGACATGTTGCAACTAACATTTAATAGCTAATATGATATATGCCATCAAGTGCCAGCAGTGCCTTGTATATTGGCCAGACTGGACAACCTCCGAGACAAAAGATAAATGGACATCAGGAATGGTACCACACTCAAACCTGTAGGGGAACATTTTAACATGCCTGGACACTGAATCATGGATTTAAAAGTAGCCGTTCTTCTGCAAGGGAATTTCGCTATGCAATCACAGAGAAAGATGACTGATCTAGAATTTTCTTTAGAAATTTGACACGTCAACCTGAATACGAATAAATATATTAACTGGTTAACACACAACAAAAGCAATTACCCCGGTCTCTGACATTTGCATTTTCAATCAAAAGGTATGAATGGGACACACCCAGCCCACTTAATTAGCTTTATTATCAGGGGTCCTACAATTGGCAGGTAACTGCTTTTGCTGTCATATATACCTTGGATTCTGTTACATCCACTCCAACTCATCTGAAGTGGGTTTTACCCACAAAAGCTCACGATACTTTATATTTGTTAGTCTCTATGGTGCCATAGGACTATTCATGGTTTTTAAAGTTACAGACTAACATGGCGACCCCTATGAGATTTAATACAAGTGCTATCAAACAATGGAAAAGATTCTCAAAACTAAAACCTTGTATTCAGTTGCAAATGAAAATAAACAAGCTAAATCATTTCATAAGCACATAAAATTGTCCAAACAGTGTTGTGTTTAAGAGGAATGGTCCTGACTATGCAAACACTAATTTGATTTCTTTTTGTGTAGCAAGACACCTAAGGAGAGACAGAAAGGTTTGAGCAGCGATTAAGAAGCTGACTTCGGTGACACAGATAAGGGTTCAATTCCTAGCTCTACCTCAGGCAACTTGTGTGACCTTCAGCAAGTCATTTAGCCTGGATCTCTGTTTCCCATGTGTAAAATTGGGATAATAGCCCTTTTTTTATCTCACAGGGGTGTTGTGAGGGTGAATACATTAAGGGTTATGAAGTACTCAGATACTCTGGTAATAGAGCCATGTCAGTAGAGAAGACAAGCCAGCAGGCATTAAATTATCTGCCCACAGGAGTAAAAATGGCTGAGCTTAGATAAGAGAGTCAAGAATTATCTTAGTTTGTGTGGGGGAGTGTAAACAAACAGGTTAGGGAGGCTAAAAGTGGCTCTTGCAGGATTTCATTTGAACAACTGAAAAAAAAATCAATGTCCGAGGTGGTTTAGAAAGTTCCTGCTGCAATGTAAGTATAAAGTGAACCATGCCCGGGCTGCTTTTTTTTAATTCAATATCTTTCCCTGTTCAAAACATTAGTGTGTAGGACACGTGCATATTGCAACTTAAATGAGTAAACACATTTATTAACCCTGTATTTGTATCTTTTCATGTCTCTTCCCCCATTGGGAAAAAAAAGGTAAGGAAGGGGAATACTGTACAATCTTGAAGCTAAAGCTTCTTGGACATTCAGACATTTATAGATACAATGTCAAAACCCAGAGCTTTGTCTTATTTAGGCATCTGTTCCCCACCACACACTATCTGTTTAATTTTTTCTTGTGTCTGTTCACCCTATTCAGAAGTAGAGATAACATTTAGATTTAAATATAAATGGAAAGATTCCAATGTGTGCACATGTATCGTCTGATACTTCCTTCTCTCTTGCTTTTGGCATCTTCCCAGATAAGTTCAACATTTCTAATATGACATTAAAACACACCAGGGTGTGTTTTATTGTTCCACTAATACATGCATCGAGTACTGTGAAGCACAAGTAAAAAGACTGAGTGCTTTAAGCCTCCGGAGGTGTTTATTAATGCATCAGTAAAAACACCCTGGGGTGTATCTTAATGCTACAATATGGCATCAAATTGTTTACAAAATTAATATAATTTGAAAATAAAACAACTTTTAGGGCAAATCTTCCAATTACGAAAACAGTACTCTGTGGAAGGAGAATGAAATAATAGGACAAAGACGGTTTGTACAGTAAAAATAAAACCACAAAAATAAAGCAAAACATAAAAAGATGACTAGCACTTCAATCCCTCACAGAGGTGCTATGGGATGAAATACATTAAAGATTGTGTGGCACTCAAACTCTATAGCAATCAAGGTCAAATCAATTCCAGAGACAGTAAAGATTGTCTCTATTTTTAAAGCCAAAACCTATTTTCACTGGTACCTATGAACAGGTTCAGTTCAGAGCAAACTTTGGCCCTTAAATACATATGGCCATGGAGCAAAAAAATAGTCTGTGACAAAATAATCACCCCAGACAGAAAAAAAATATATACAAATCATACCTAATTATATAATGATTAAAAGGTATCTCCACAACGGGACAGTGCGCATGTTTTAGATAAGATTTTCTATTCTTGCACATTTTGGTACCCCCATATACATTGTTACAGACAGAAAGCCCCCCCCCCTTTTAACTGAATCCCAGGTTATATACCTGCCCTTTTGACTTTCACCTCAGAGAATGAAGGTCAAGAAGAAGGTGTCAAAGGCAACTATATTTGTTTGGAAGTCATGGTCTAATTCTATCTGTCTCTTTCACTGTCAGTAATTAGCATTTTTCTCTTTACTGTTCTCTTTTTATGTCCTCTCAATATTTCATGTTTTTGTTTTCTGATTTTTCATATTTTCTAGTACTGATTTCTCATGTTGCAATATATATGCAACCCCTGTTAGGTAACGTCTTCAGGGACTTAGAAACATAAACATTTTCATTTAGCACTGGAAGGGTTTTCTTTTATGCTAGTTGTCTATGGATGCCAAGAGGTAAGACTTATTCCATTGTATAGTCAACCTTTTTGTTCTCACATGGAAGGCTCTTACCTACAACTGTATCTTTCCTGCCACACTCATTCGCCTCCCAAGCTTTCACCTAACCCTCTTGGCTACAGTATCTCAAGTAGCTTTTGTAACTTCTTCTAGTCTTTCATAGCACTTCTTACACTCATCGCTGTTTCCTCAATTTCAATAGTCTTTGTCAACTGAAAAGAAATGAAGAAAGGGTAATAGACATATATATATATATATATATAGAAACTACAAGAACAGCCCATGAGCTAATGAAACAAAATACACTAAGTCTTTTGGTTATCTTTTTCATGTATTTTCCTTTTATTCCCTCAACCTATTTTGCCTTTTACTTTTGAGTTTGCTTTATAAGAAAGTATTTTCTTCATCTTCTTAATTCCTTAGTCTTGTGTTAACACTTTTTTTTTCAATGAATCCTTTGTGTATATTTTTAAAGGATAAAAATAGAAGGAAAATGAACTCATAACATCACTGAGAAGACACTACACTGGAGTAATAAGCAGTAAAATCATATGTGATGCTAAGGCCCACTCTACAACTAGAAAAAATGCTTCTTAAGGATGAGATGTCTCAAAGAGATAGTTATCTCATTGCGATAAGCTGGGTGGCAGTTTTATCTTGAGAACGCTGTTTGAAGTGCCGGAGGCATTACTTACTGTGTACAGTAACTAGAATTCTTCTTTATATGTGTCTCTGTGGATGCTCCACATCAAAATGTAAACATGTCTCTGCACTTTTCATTGGAGATGTTTGTGCCATGCCCCACATTATGTTGCTCTGATACAAGGGCATATGGAGAGGGGACAGATCCACTGCCATTCTAGTCCTTCCCAGGCACCAAAGTCCAAAGCATTTCTATTCTCTCACAACTTTGAGCAGTAAGCAAATTGGGCAAACCAGCATATAGCAAATATGCCAGGCCAAAGAATTACTATGGCATCTCCCTTTGAAGATTCACTGAGCCCTCCCCTTGAGCAGGACTGTCTGCTCTTCACTGATATCTCATATGATATGCAATGTTCATCTCCCACTTGTGATTAAAGCTGAACTATCTGATCAGGATGTCCACCACTATGTTTTGTAAGTCCTGGTAGATAAACTACCGAGATCTCTATAGGGTATGTTTACACTGCACGCTTATTTTGAAATAAGCTATTCTAGAACAGTTATTCTAAAATAGCATGTCTACACTGCAGGGAAGCCTCAAAATTAGTCAGAGGCAGGCTTTCTTAATGTAGACTCTCTCGATTTAGAGCCCCGGGAGGCACTGGGGAGGAATAACTTAGAATGGCCCTGGAGAGGGGCTATTTCAAAATAGTTGCAGTGGAACATCTTCGATGCCTTATTTTGAAATAACTATTTTAGAATAGGTGTTATCCCTCATAGAATGATGTTTACAGATTTCGGAATAAGCCATCTGTCATTTTGAAATTATTTTGAAATAATGGAATGGCTGTTTAGATGCTCGCGTTATTTCAAAATAACACTAGTTATCTCAAAATAACAGTGCAATGTATATGCATCCTATGAAACATAATATACACCAGTTCCATAGTTTATGGATTCTGCACCTAAGGACTGTGATCTTGTTCCTCCTTGACAATTGATGTAATAAATTGCTAGTCTATTTGTCAGCATTATTCTGTTTGTATGGTCTCTGATGTGGGAAAGGAATCACTGGAAAGCCTAACAAACTGCTCTGAGCTCTTAATACATTCATATGGAGGAACCACTGCTGGCTGGCCTGATAGCCCTGAGCTGAAAGGTTTTGGAAGTGTGCATTCTAGCCTATCAAGGAAGTATCTGTAATAATTATACTTGGGGATGGGGCGAGACAGCAAGAATGGAATGCCCACACACACACTTTTTGTGGATCCTTTCAACACTTGAGAGAACCAAGGGCCCTCTGATGTATAGGCAAAAAGAAGTGATGGGGGAGTCCTCCTTCCCCTGAAAAAGCAAAACAGAAAACAAATAAAGATAAGAAGAAAGAAAAGAAAATATTAAGCCAGAGGCATAGCACAACCTGGCCTCTTTTATGGGAGTGCACATCATGAGGAGCATGAAAAAAAAACCAATGAGGAGTCCAGTGGCCCTTATAGACTACCAGATTTATATGGGCATAAGCATTCTGCCCATATACCTCTGTTAGTCTTTAAGATGCCACATAACTCCCAGGAGGAAGGGTTAAGAGCAGTTACAGAACTCATAACAAACATGAATGCCTTAAAGGATTAGTGATTGGGTCAGAATTGCAGCCTGGCTTCACTTTTTCTTCTTCTACAATGTTATTGGGGTTAGCACACACTTGAATGTCTTAAAGGGTACACCAGTTTGCAGCCTCTTCCCCATGTACAACGTCCCTACTCATCCAATACAAAATGCAGTCAGTAGTAAAGCCCCATCATACCAGGAGATATCCCAAGGGGCCATACTGGTGTCCTGAAATTTTGTATGTATTATCCTTAGCAAAGCCAGCTCTTGTTGATAAGAAACTTCACACTGCTGTGAGTTTCCAGCAAAGCTTATTTCTTTTATAAAAGCACTTAATTTATTTCTCATTTGAATACCCTTCAAAAAAGCAATGATAGTAATTAGACGTTTTGTTAAATAGGAAAGCAAGCAACCATCACTTGCATTAGTGTGCAACATACATTTGTCAAAAGTAAGTAGGTAGGAATTTAGGTAGGTGGACAGATTTTCCTGTGGGTAGGTAAAAATTAGGTAGGTGGACAGAATATTAAGTGGATGGTGGGCCATCTACCTGTCAGGGTGGCCTAGTGGATTAAGACAATGTAAAGAAGCAAAATGGTCTTGGAGTGGCATGGATCTCAGGAAGGGAAAGGTCAATTCCTTTCTCCACCATAGATTTCTAACAAACCACTGGTCAAGACCTGGAGGCACAAGGGGTATTTGCATCTGTGTTTTAGCTACATACATTCCAATTTCAGAAGTATTGTGGCACACAAAAATTCCTACTGTAGTTGGCTAAACTCACTTGCTGCCTAAAATTATGTGGTAAAAAAATCCCTCTCTCAGGTGGCTAAGTTTCTAGCTCTGAGCATATAACCTGCTGCCTCCCTCTGGGCATTTGGACATCTCCCACTTAAGCTCCAGAACAATTCACAAGCCGGGGAAGATAGGCAATTGGCTTCTTAATTTGCATGCAGGTTTTGATCTCATACGCAGCTTCTGAGCAGGAGCAGCCCTCGACGAGCTGCCGGCAACAGGTGCCCTAGGTGAAACACGCAATTGGCGCCCCCATTTCCAAAGCCCTCAACAGCCATTTTTCCTGGCACCCTAGGAGACTGTCTAGGTCACCGGTATTGACAGGCTGCCACTGCTTCTGAGCACCCTTTCTGGTCCAGATCTCTCAGTTAAGTTCACACAAAACAATGTGTGTGGAGATCACGGAGGTGGGGGAGGGCAAATTGGGGGATTGGGGAGAATGCCCTTCCCTAGGTTTCTGCACTTAACGCAGGGGCATAGCCATAGCCCAACCAAGTAGCAGCCAAAGCCCACCCATATCTGAGTCGATGTAAACGCTCTTAAATGGAGGGGCTTTGTGACTGGCCCAACTCACATGAGCCAGTGTCTCAGTCCTTGTCACCATGTTGTTTCTTCTGACTTCTCCCGCACCAGGCTACAGCAGTAGCAAAGGGGTTGTGTAGTCCTAGCTCAAACACCTGCAGCGCCTAACAGCAAGGGAGCCCTTTCCCCATACTGTCAGATTCCTGCTGACACAGCCAAGCAGTGACACTGAGGTGTCCTCAGTATATCCCAGACCCATCTGGGTTGAGCAGTGTATTAACAGCCCCTTTCACTGGAGTTTATTCCTACTCCACCCCCAAATACTCATAACCGGGATGTCTATATCAGTCTAAGGCAGGTTGGATAATTCCAACATTAACTTAATTCCCTTTTAAGAATATTGGTTTGCATATTGACCACAGTTTATTACACAATACATGCCATTTAAGAACACCAGAGATTTCTGCTATAACTAATTAGTTACTGTCACCACATATTCCATGCCTCCAAATGAAAAATGTAAATAGTTCTTTGAATCCTTACATATTGTGATATGTTTCCAAATGATCCAAAAGTCACAGCAGTAAGAATCTTACTGCTGTGCTTTGGATTTTCTTGCAAACAAGGCTTTGGGTCTGTTAAGCCCATTCGTAGCTAATATGTGTCAATATCAAGGAGCTTCTTCTTGCTAAGGACTGGCAAGCTTCAATACCAATCAGTCTCCCTTTTATTCATGATAATTCTGGTCTGATAGAACCTGAACTCCCTGTATTATTCACATATACCATCTAGAATTTGAATCAAATTTCACAGGGACAATAGCTACTTTGTAATCCTATTAAGTTGGCTTCTTTCAATTTATGAGAATGTGGAAGAAGATTCTTTGATCTCTATTTATAAATAATCCATGAATAATATTAGAAGAATTACTATAGTGATGAAACAGGCAGTAAAAATCCATTAGTCTAATCCTTCAACAGTTCTGTTATTGTTAATAAAAGTCATCAAATGGTTAGCTGTGATACAAAATAAAATAAAAGATTTCAGGGACTTGGTAACAAAGCTCTGTTACCAAATGAGCACTGGGATATCATTTGCAAAGAAGACAGATGAATGCTGGGCTAAGGAAAATGCTTTGTTTGATCTTAGCCAATCATTATATGAATTTGATCAACTATCCATTGCATTGTGAGTCTTCAAGGTGAGATAAAATTCTATAAGAAACAACATGAATAAATATAAATCTTTAACAGGCATTAAAACAATTTAATGGAAAGCTTCCTCCCTCCAAGAGAAAAAGAACTATTTGTCCCATTTTATTAATATACGTCATGTACACATTGATGTGTTTCTTGAGGAATATAGCTATGGGCACATGACATACTCTCTGACTCTGTGGATGTCCAATGCTGGAACACCCATGAAAAAAATGAAACGCCCACTGGCAACCAGTTTCTCCTTTCCACTCTGTGCCTCCCACCTGCCAGCAGTCACACTGACCAATTCCTCCCCTCCCTTTCAGGGCCTCCCACCAGACGCAGATCAGCTATTTCATGGTGTGCAGGTGGCACTAGGGGGGAGGTGGAGGAGCAGAGATGGGGCCAACTCAGGGGAAGAAATGGGTGGGAAGAGTCAGAAGAGGGGGAGAGCAGCGGTCAGAGGAAGAGAGGAGGTGGGGCGTTGGGGTAATGGGTGGAGAGTGGGGCAAGGATTCAGTGGTCTACATGGGGACATCTCCACTTATGTCAATTACGTACTGAGCAGCATCTGCAGTGTGTCTGCCACACCAGGTTATTTCTCCTCCTCTGCTTCTACCTCCTTCATCATAAAATCCATTAGGCATCATTGGTGGATCAGAAAGTGCTGCTGAAATGTCCACCAGGACCTCAGAAATGCTCTGCCTGATACAGGAGTGAACACACAAGTTATTCTAAAGATGCATCCTCCCCATTGCTAGCTCCAGTAGCGGGGAGTACATAGACAAAAATGACTCCTCGGCAGGCATGTGAGCAGGCTGTTCAAACTTATTGTAATGCTCATGGAGCATCGTGGTTAAATGGCTAGAGCTGTCACATTTCAGAAGGCACTAGGGACTCTGGTGTGACTCAGGTCTGCAGAGCTCAGTGTGGAAGCCAGAGCGCCAGCTTCAAGCCCAGGTCAGAAAGGTCTTTTTGCAGGGTTAAGAAACAATGTAGACACTCAAGCCCAAAGTTCTCTGACATAGGCCAGCTGATGCAAATCCCACTAGCCTCGGGCTTACATTGCAGTGTAGACATGCCCTTAGAGACCCTTGCATCTCTCTTGTGTAAGGGGAGAAAAAAATACATATAATGGCATAGATTGTGTACCCAATGTTGCTTTGCACTACTCTAGACCATGCTGCTTCAGAGGCCACTTCAAGACTCCTTGAAGAATTACACTCCCTGGGATTGTGGGCCAAGCTTCTAACATCCTTCTTTGCGTACATGCACAATAGAAGACAGAAGTTCTGCTCTGTCAGGGTCCCTTCTTACCCATTGAAAAGTGGAGAGAACATGTGCCATTATGCAGAATTTAGATGTGGGCTTTGAACTTATAGCATTTCAAAATTACGGTAGCCTTATTACTTAATTTAGTGCACAGTATCGCTAACATCTCTATAAAAGTCTTTGCCCCTTCCCCGCCCGAAATGCAAAACAGTTTTAAATAGGATTCCTTCATAGCTAAAACAGGACATGAAGAGATACTGCTTTTATGCGTTTGCAGTGTATTACCAGTGTATAACCCAAGTTTTCTGCAGAGATTTACAATAATAATGCAAAATCAGTAACAGGAGTTAAGACATCAAGATATTATATTTTTGATGGAAAAATCATTTTCATAAATACATATCTGAGCAACATTATATATAATCATATTCTTATGCTACGTGTTACATAGCTATACTTGCCTTTTTATTAAAAGCAAAAAGAGCCATTGCATTTTGCTATCTATATTTAGAATATTGTTAAAGAAAATCAGCTACTGAAGAACACAAGGAAAACTGATAGGTCAGAAAAAAAGATTCAGGACAATATTATATATTAAACAGAAAGTTTGACACTGGTATAGACATGGCTACATTAACTCACAGAGATATAGAACATATTGCCACATAAGGTGAAACCGTGATAGGAATATAGCTGCACATGGCACCTAGAATATACATGCTGCATCTTTGAAAATTAGATCTTTGCCCAAAAAATACCACTCATCTGTTTTAAGGGTGGGAGTTTGATGAGACCAGCAATGATAAAGAACAGTCCCAATAGAAAGAGTTAGGTAAGAATAATGAGGGAATGCAGAAGTGGTCCCATATGCTTTGTAAGCTCTTTAACTCTGTGACGTAGTGGGGGTATTGGGCTGCTTTCTATGCTGGCTCTGTGGTAACCCCCACTGGCTGCTGCCGGTACCACAGCCCAGAAGGACAGGGGATGAGTCATTATGCAAAGAAGGTCTCTCAACCTGTCTGACCAGCTACCCCCCATGGAGAGAAACAAAGGAAGGTGGAATGCCGCCCCTGGCTGGGGGGGCAGGGCTGGAGGAGAGTGAGTAAGTTTCTATCTGGGAGCATGGAGGAAGCAGTCTCAGCAACAGGCTGGGGGGTTTAGAAGCCGAGACCCCCCCCATGTCAAGGGGGTCTGAGGCATCCTAGGCCTGCCCTGTAACCTGGTGACATCTGTGCTGTGCTGTATTCTGGAGAGGCAATAAACTCCCTCTGTTCTTCCGGTTGGTGGAGTCTGTTTGTGCCATTTTGGGGGTGCAGGAGGAGGAGGACCCCAACGTGCCGTCACAAACTCCATTGGCCAATTGGAGAAGGAGGAGAGTTAAGTAGACCTTCTCTTTCTTCTTCTTTCTGGTCTTTGGGAGCCTTTTCTTTCTATGTTTTAGAAACCCCAGTTCTACCTTCGGTATCTGTAATATGAAACCTATATTTTGTACAGGTTGTGGGTCTGGCAAATTGCTTGATCGGGAAGGACTGTTTTATTGCCAGAGGGATGGAGTATTTCCCCCCCACCTTCCTCATAGCATCCTGGAGATACTGTTAAGTTGGATTTATTAATTAGTGGTGATACTTTGTGGAATGTTGGTCCATCACAACCTGCAATCAGTTTCCAAAGTGGCTACAAGGCTAAATGGAGCAGTTCCCAGAAATAGAAGACTTGGGATTTTGCTGATGAGCCGTGTACCCATGAGATAGAGGGCAGACATGTTCTTCATGGGCTTTTAGTATCTCAGATATACAAAGGGTGAAAAGATTCAGAAGAGTGAGCAAAGTACTAGGGTTAGGTCAACAGTCTCTCTCAACTTACAGATTTTAGAGTAGGAGAATTGTAACCCTGATATTGGAACCACTTAAAATATCTGCTATGTGAGAGTATTGATGATAGGTAGATAGCATCCCTATTCTGCAGTAAGTTTAATAAAGTTTAGGCCTATTGCTTGAAATCCATCCTTATGTCTGTCCTCACTTGCCAATGCATACAGATCAAATACTAGTGCTAGTCTTTCCCCCAAATTTAGTGCCACAGTGCTGGTTTATAATTGCAATTGCATTACTGCTAAATACATCCACAAAGCAAAATTTAATTTGTCCCTATTTTGCTGCCGATGTACTGTGACTGACTCTGAATGTTTCACATGTGCCTCAAAAATGCATCTTAAAAGAGGGAAAGGCTGTTTTGCTTGCCATCTAAAGGTAAAATTCACTGCATTCACAGAAAGCTCAAATAATTGAGAGAAGTACATTTAAGATATCAGGAACTAAAGTATATCCCTAGGTACAGCACTGCCTCAATTTCCCCCACAGCCATAATTTCAGCAAATAGGCTGAAACCCTACCTATATATCCTCTGGAATAGGGTGTTAAGACAATTAGCCCCCTTGTCCGTCCTGTATGTCCAGTCAGAAAGTTATGCTCCAAGCTATGTAATTTAAACTTAGAGATCTCTCCATCTCATGAAAGGAAGAGAGTGCAGAGGGTTCCTTTTGTACAGTTGCTCTGCAAGCATTCATTCCACTTTCGGCCCCAGTACAGGACTTAAAGCCATCTATAGTTGGATAAACTGAAAACAAATGTATTTTAGGAGAATGAACCACCAAACCAAGGGAGGTAAAACATATGCCCATACACCTGCAAACAACAGGATTAAAAAGTACATCTCTACAACTGAGAGTAAACAGATGAACACTGACATATGACCAAATTAAAAACAACATGGCCTTGCCTCAGGAGAAATGAGTCAGGAAAATCCATACAGTATTCTAACAGCTTCAGTTAAAAAAAAAAAAAAAAAGGAGTAACAGAAAACAGTTGGGCCCCAAACTGGCAGCTCACACTGGCTCAGGTACTGATTTGTGCAGCCCGAATGAATAACGTTTATTATGCTGGGGGATTAAAGATAGTTGTTTGTTTCTACCAAACTGTGAATGTGATGTAATGATATCTGACAAAATAGAACTGGAGTGGATATTTACAGGGACTAGATGCAGTTATTTATTTGTTTAAAGGCACTAATCCTGCAATTATTTACACACAGTATATATATGTAATTTCAATCAAGGGAGTATGTCACATTGAAATGCATGGAGCAATGCATCTGACTAACCATGACCCTTTAGTCATTGTTCAGGACTTTCATAATGTGCACCTACAGGGTTTGCACATCAGCTAGTAAACAGTGTGTTAAGATGACTGACCAACTCTCAGTAACAGAAATAAACTGACACTGGTCACCCCTAAATAATCAATAGTTATTGCATACAAAAATTTCTACCTCTCTCTTTGGTGTGGGACAAAGGTGAAATTAGTGACAGATGAGAATTAGAAACATAAGCACTGACATTCTCTCTCTTTGCTGTGAGACATAGTTGACTCTAGTGCTGGATGAGAATTAAAAACTTAATAATCAGCCACTGCTGGTGGGCCTTATTTAATGGGAGGAAAAATAAAATGCATGATCAACTATAGTTATTGTTAACAAAATTGCTTGGATTTGATTACATCTCATTTGTTGCTGCTACTCCAGCATGTGCTGATGCATTTAATTTTGCCTCTTCATTTCAAGGGATGTTGTGGTGTTTGCGTAATAGAAAGATTGTTGCTGTCAATAAAAGATATATAATCTTTTTTCCATCCCTTGTTCCTTCCCCTGCTTTATCTCATTCATTCAATATTGTGGCCATTACAACATGTCAAAGAAGGAATTAATTGTCTCCCAACAGACAAGATTTAAAAAATAAAACAAAGAAACCCAACTCATCCCCCTCCAAATCTCTACCATGCTACATAAAACACACGGCAGCATCATAGAAATACACACACACACACACACTCACACACCATCCCCTCACCCCCTCTGTATGGAAGAAAATAGTTTATTCAGTAGAACAGTACTTCATATTCCAAATCTGCCTCCAAGTACCTTCTTTGTCCCAGCTCTTCTATGAACTGTGGGCACTGCTGTCTGTAGCAGCAAAGTGAACACAAAAACATACTGAAACAAGTACAGTTTACCTACAGAGCTTTATGAATTATTTGCATTGACTCTCTCTGCTCAAATTGAAACTAGTTTTGAGAAGCAGTTTTCATGGAGCTAAAATGAACTTTACTCTAATATCTTACACACACACTGCTGCATATTTTGTAAGCTGTGGTGGATCCTCAGTAAAGAAGGGGTCACGGTTCCTTTTTGCTGATACAGCCTCCTCCCTTACAACTTTTCTGCTATCAGGTGTCCACTTTATCAAGACTATGAATCAGAAACACCACAGTGAAATATTTCACCCAGTGATGGTTTTGATTACAGAGATCCCTTGGGACTATCACTTAATGTGTTGAAAATACCATTGAATCAGACTACCTGTCCTCTAGCATGCCCCACCACACTGTTCTGAGCTAGAACCTCTGGTTCCCCCCCCCCCCACACACACACACCCCACCAATGATAGCATAGAGATGGAGTCACAGCCCAGAGCAGAGCAACACAGACACTGACATCAGCTCAGCTCTGGGAAGGCTCAGACATAGGGACTTGGCACAGCACCCAGGTGCACAGCTCCATTAGGACCAGAACCCAGATAAATACAGAGCAAACTCTACAGAGCAAAAGTGACACAGAGTTCTGTGGCACCTTATAGACTAACAGATGTATTGGAGCATAAGCTTTCATGGGCAAAGACCCACTTCATTAGCTTTGCCCATGAAAGCTTATGCTCCAATACATCTGTTAGTCTATAAGGTGCCACAGGACTTCTTGTTGCTTTTGCAGATCCAGACTAACATGGCTACCCCTCTGATACTCTACAGATATAGCTCACTCTATTTTTCAGTGAACGGGAGATATCCACATCTGTTATTCCCCCCAGGTAACAATTATTTACCTTGTGTTTATTAACAAAAATGATTTTATGAAGCATAAAAAGTAGGATTTAAGTGGCAAGTAAGTTCCTAAGCAAAATATAACATGCTAGCTAAGCTTAATATATTAAGAGAAATTGTTACAAATCATAGTTTCTCACCACAGTTCTTAGTTGAGTTAAAGTCTTTCCCATACCAAAGATGTCCTTTTTTTACCTGGGCCCACAAGTTCTCTTCCACTCCTGTCACTACACTCCTTTACTTGCTGAGTGTTTTCATGTTTTCTCTTGGGAGGGGAGCAGTCTATAAAGCCAGCTGAAAAATCTGATCATCTGCTTTATTCAGAATTTCTCTAGGGTGGGAAGCCTTCATTCAGTTTCCTTCCTTCAGTTTCCAGTCTGTGGAAAAGTACAAAGTTCAAGATGGATTCCAGCATCAGGTGACATGGACAGTTTTTCCTCATTCATTTGTCTCTTGCTAATGGGCTATAAGCTCTGTGTCTGCTTCTTTGTTGTTCTTCCTGATGGGACATGTTCTTCCTGATGAACATGTTAATAATAAATCTTTAGTCGATATTCCTAATTCAGATACAAAAATGGATCATGCATACAAATAGAATATTCAGATTCAGTGAATTACAAGCTTTCAAATAATATGTTACATGAAAAAATTTGCATAAAACATATTTCAGTTAGGCATATTCATATTTATAAGTATATTTCTATAAATAATATGGGGTTTGTATCACTGCACTCATATTTTTAATGGAAATATGTTTTTGAATATAACTATACTTAACTCGAAGATGCTTTATGCACGTAACTTACTGTCCAAGCACCTGTGATCCCCTGAATGTGCGCATTTTATTTGTGTGCATGTATCATTCTTGTATGTGAAGATAGCAATAGGAAGTGGAAACCTGATTATTAATCTAGGATTTCTAGTGAGAACCATCAATAAGAGGCTTAATGGCCCTGGGATCAAGACAATGATCTGTAACTTGCTTTGTTTTTCTTGTAAGCCCGAACTGTGGTTGGTCCTACAAAGACATGTGACCATGCCATCTGGTGTTGGAATCCATCTTGAATCTATTATTCTTCCATGGGGATGGGGAGAGTTAAACAAAAGATTCTCACCCTGGGGAAATGTTATTTAAGAAATGGGAAGCAATCAATGTTGTCTTCAACTGAGTTTTGAAAAGTGCCTCACCCACTCTAAGAGGATACACATGAAAAAAAACCTGAAAACAAAGAACTCTAAGGACACAGAAAGCTGATAGATCTGGACCAGAGAAAAAGATCAATTCTGTATTGAAGGATAAGGACTAGGATGAGAATTATGTTCTGTAACAATTTCTCTTTGTACATTAGCTTAATTGACATATTTTGTTTATTTTAGCTTCATCATTTGTTTTGATCTGTCTGTTTTCACTTGCAATCACTTAAATCCTACTTTTTATATTTAATAAAACCAAACTTTTTATTATCAAACCCAGTGTAAAGAATTGTTACAGGAAAAGGGAGCACAGCTGTGCACAGCTCTTTCCCATTGATAAAGAGAGCAAAATTTTTATACAGAGTAAGATAGATGTATTTTTCCCTTTTGTAGGCTGTGCTCTTGAGTGCTGGCAAATCCCTTTAGCTAAGCCCTCCCAGAGCTGAGGTGTTTCAAAATCTGTGTTGCTCTGCTGTGGGCTGTTTCCCCAAATCTGTATCTCTGCTCTACTCCACACTGATTAGGCCTCAGTTGGAGTATTGTGTCCAGTTTTGAGTACTACATTTCAAGAAAGATGTGGAGAAATTGGAGACGGTCCAGAGAACAGCAGCAAGAATGATTAAAGGTCTAGAGAACATGACCTATGAAGGAAGACTGAAAGATTGGGCTCATTTGGAAAAAAGATTGAGAGGAGATGTGATAGCAGTTTTCAGGTATTTAAAAGGGTGTCACAAGGAAGATGGAGAAAAATTGTTCTTCCTGGTCTCTGAGGATAGAACAAGAAGCAATGGGCTTAAACTGCAGCAAGGGAGGTTTAGATTGGACATTAGGAAAAAGTTCCTAACTGTCAGGGTAGTTAAACACTGGAATAAATTGCCTAGGGAGGTTGTGGAATCCCCATTTCTGGAGATACTGAAGAGTAGGTTAGATAAATGTCTATCAGGGATGGTCTACACAGTACTGGGTCCTGCCTTGAGAGCAGGGGACTGGGCTCAATGACCTCCCTAGGTCCCTTCCAGTCCTAGTATTCTATGATTCTTCCTAAATGGGAAGAGCTAGGTCAACCACATTTGGCAGGCAGCTTCTTCTTATCATAGCTTAAAGCAAGGCTAGAGATTGGTTATGCCAGGACAATGGGATGTTTGTGCAATGTGATTGTTTCACATCAAATGGAAAGGGAGAGGTGTGATAGCAGGGACAGTTATGCTTGTAACCAGTTGGACACCTCCTCTCTCCTTTCCACTGGCATCTTGCTGACTAGACATACTGCTCTGCTTTCCCTTTTCCTTTGATCCTACCTCTCTTAGTTACAATGTATGTTAAGTCCTTATCATGCCTTTGGTATGTTATCTCACAGTATTTACATTAGGTTCTTTTAGTACGTCAAGTAGGTTTTGGCAGGTTTTGGATTACTTATAGCCATTAAGTTGAATTTTACCTAGAAACCATATTTTTCATGAATATGTATGTAACCCATGGAATGTGTGTGTGGTGTGAATGAGAACTACCCAACCAGATGGGCAGTTTAGTATCCATGACCTTTTAAGGCAAACAAAGACCCTGAAAGTAGATAAATTAACTGACAAGTATCCAGGAAGATCATCTCTTTTTGGGAGGGATGTAACAGCATGTGAAACTTGGGACTGAATCAGGACTCCAGGGATAACCATGAGCCTCATGGTCAATCTCCAGGAAGCTGACACCTGGCCAACTCAAGCTACCTGTGCAATAGGAAGTTATCTACTCCACGTCTACAGTCTACCTTCAACTGCCAGTATGAATGTGATGTGTGTGTGAATATCACATTATTCTTAAGAATCTGTATTAATAATTAGTGTTAGTGCTGCTTCAGCTCACCCTTTGTCTGGGTTATTTCCAGGGACTGGTAACAATGCTCAGCAAATCACTATGAGGGGCAACACACACCCCAGCCCTGGGAAGCAGCTGCCCACCATAACATGCAGGCCCTGCAGCTCTAGGCTAGTACTGGGGAGCAGCCACCCACTGTGTCATGCATCCTTCACAGCTCCGGACCAGCCCTGGGTGCAGCCGACCACTGTGCCATGTGGCCGGCCCAGGGTAGAAGACTGCAGGAAGCCTGCATGGTTCCCTTTTCCATCTGGCCCCAAGAAGAAGCCTGCAGGAGGTATGCAAACCTCCCGCCATCTGTTCTGGGCCAGCCCCAGAGCTGGGCAATGCTGGGTAAGATTTTTAGTTCATCCCCCACCCCCATTACAATGCATTTAAATTACTTTAGAAATTATCAAAACTCTTCCTCAGGAGCCTTCAAGTTTATTTTGCAAGAGGAGGAGTCCGGATGCAGGTAGTTATCACATTATTTCAGTTAATACTTTTGTGGTAGCTCAAATGCATTCTTAGGCATCAAGCTTCTGCAAATATCCATCCATATATTCACTTGGTTGTCAGAAATGCATCTCCAAATACATCTTTTAAAAGAAAAGTTCAGACAGAGAAACATGCACAGGCTAAGTAAAAACACAGGTAATCAATTTCAGTTAAATGTCCTTATTGTTTGCTTCAAAATACTGAGCTAAAAACATTTTAGGTATACCGTAATATTAGTCATATTCCAAACAAATTCATATAAAATTCAAGTAACAGCATCAACTATATAGCATCCAAGTAAACTATTTCTGTGGCTAAAATTTTACCATGTTAAAAATACATTACCAAGTTCAAATAGTTTTATTTTAAAAAAAATCCAAAGTTAATTTGTAAAAAAATTAACGGGTTTGACCTCTTGATCCAGCATGCTTGGGATCTGACTAATCCCAGATGAGGGATTTTGCCAAACCAGGGGAGGTCATATCTGGTGCCCCTGCCACCACACACTCAGGTCCTGAACCAGCCATCAGCCGGTTCGTCCCCTACCCCTGGCCACACTGCCCTGCTCGTTCTCATCCCTCCTTCCCTGCCATACTGGGCAGACCAGCTCCAGCCCATCTCACTGGGCCCTTACCCTGCTGAACAGCCCTATCCAGCCCCCCTGGGCCACCCACTGCACTGCCAGCCCACTGGGCTCTTAGCCACCAGCCCTGCACTGGAACTGTCAGGTCCTGGAGAACCAGCAAGACCATGGCTGTTGCTGGACCAGAGAGTCCCAGTTTACAGAAATTCAACCTGTATTGTAATTATACAAAATCTTTTATCAAAACTTTATTCAACAAGGTTTAATTGGCCTCAGTGATACAAGACCAATGTGACCCTCATAAAATCCCTGTAAGCACACCTTGGATTCTTCCAAAAGTTGCAATCAGAAATAGAACCACCCTAAATACACAGATTGGTCATTTGTCCATTATCATAGTAGATTATGAGTTATCATAGAAACATGATCAAATATCAATATTGCCTTTTTACATCAATGGTCTTTGGAGATTCTTATCGGGATTAGGCTGGTAGCTATTTTGGGCAATTCAGAAAATCTGGTGATCAATTACGTAATACTTTTTACTTGAAAATGTCAGTACTCACTGTAAAATAAATATGAACCTGGTGGTGTTTTCTGCCCCTATGGATAAAAGACTTTAGGACACATCTTTTAGACCAAGATTCTACTTTTAGCTGGATTTTTTTAAGAGTAGGATGTTATTAAATAGACCAACCTCCAGTGATTTATGCTGCATCAGTTTGTGCAATCCCACCAATGATTTTCAGTAATGACTTGAGGTTGTTAACTTAAGCATAGTTTAGTGAATTAGTTTTGGCCTTCATCTTCCAGTCTTTTTATTAAATGTATAAAAGAGGGAGATGCTGTGGGGACACTCCAATGTTCATGATGCCACATGTTCTGAACATAACATAGAAGCTTATAATTGTACTTTTTTTTTCAAACGTAGTCTAGTTAAGCATTAACTATTTGGAGAGCAGACACAATGGTTACAAAAAGGTTGAGAACATAAATGACACTATTATATTGAAGACAAATAGCATTTTAGACATGGAAAGATGTTGCACCCTGAAGAGAAACTGACATTGATGTTTCCAGGCAGCCCCTACTTGGCATAACACCACACTTCTAATTTGATTGTAACAGTACATGTGACAGGGCAATGTCTTGCTCCAATGTTCTGCACTCTTGACTACACAGACTCCAAGGTCTTTAGTTAGTAAACATGTTTGTTCAGTTTATTAACAATTGCTCTCCCACCACCTTACCGACCTGTCCACCGTAATCATTTAAGTTTTTCCTCAGTTTTCCCTCAGTTTTCTATTGATCAGATGGAAGGAATCACTCTACCTAAATGCTTCCTGGCTCTTGCTTTGTTAACCTGCCTCTGATTCTCCTTCACTGCTTTCCTGTTCCTTCTGATATTTCTTGTGTTAATGGGTGAATTTGCGAGTTAGTCCTCCCCCAACCCATCTTATTCCACCAATTAGGCCCCATTATATCTACCCTTTGGGGAATTATTTGGTATTTAATTAACCAGAATCCTGACTCAGCTTTGGTCCTCAGCACTAGGTCACAGTACTCAAATAAGGGGGGTTGGTTCCCCATTCCTCTAACTCCAAGTGATTTTGTGTTAACATGGCTGAAAAGTATTCACCAAAAGTATTATAAAAATATTTTTTGTTCTTATAGTAGGGGCCTTAAATACAAAACATGATCAGAGTTCATAGTTTTTCAATAGCAGTACATTTTAAAAAGTGAAACTGTTCATTTTCATGAAGGAGTTGTACTTTCTTTGGGGATTTATACTAGTATTGGAGGTAATTTTCTTGATGCACTGCCAATCATTTTCTGTCACTAGATGAAATAGAACTATCTCCTACAGCTCAAATAAAAGGTATAAAAGATGCAATATTGTCTCCATTTATTCTGTATAAAGTCAATTCATGGCTGATTTTGTTTCTCATTTTTTTCTCGCTCTTTGTACTGTAGACCTCATTTGCTCTTCATATGTAAGCTTTTCCTGTGCACTGAAAAAGAGTGATAATTAAGATATATTTAAACAAAGGAAAATTGAATGACTGTTAATAGGTGTGTACAGAATTTAATGAAATTCTAGCAAGGACCAAAACCCCAAACTTGCTACAATTATTTCCCTAAGAACCTGGTTTCCTGTGTTTTCTTGGTTATGTGCAACATCCGTGATTAATACCACACTTCAAGAAGCATGAAATGAACATTTACTGGAGAAGCAAAAATCTTTTCCTGATTTTATTACAGAGTTTGTTTTCATTTTCTAAATTACTCCAGTGTACTTGGTTCCTGTATTCTAGTATAGGCATTTAGGGATAATAGTAAAATCAAAGAAAGGCATTAATGCAGCTAGTATTCTGTAATAAATACAACTTATACAAAATTCATTTAGCAGTATGTGCTATTCAATAAACCAAGCTCATTGCAATGCTATCCATAGTTTTTTTTCTTCTTCATAGAAGGCAACTATACTAATAAATATTCATCTCTAATATGCCAAGGGCCCATTTCAAAATCCCAACCAACCCAAACACATACACAGAGTTTTACTCACTGCTAATTTATGGGGATAAATTCTAATTTAACAGTCTACTGATTATGCAATGGTATCACTTAGCAGATACATTTCCAGAGACATTTCAGTCCAAAACTGAGATCAAACATGCAAAAATAAATCTTTTTAGTTAATATTCAGTTTAATTTTCACTTTAATTTAATCTACTGTACTTTCCTATTCTACTCTGCTGTTTTTGGAGTGGGTGGGGAGAATAGTTTATATATATTTTTCCTTTGGTACATCTTATCTGGAATTCCACTTAGTAACAACTCTTTTTAGTTTGGAATTTTGTTTCCCATAAATCTTTGTTTCAATGTGATGCCAGGTTCCTGCTGCATTATATGAAAACCTATGCAAATTCTATCTGGTGAAAGCTTTAGCTGATAAGGTTGCTGATCTGTTCTCAGGCCAGGTCTACATTACTGCTGGCCATTGATTTAAGCATGTGACTTTGAAGTCAATATACCTAGCTCTACCTATGGTAGTGTCGTCACTGTGGTGGGTCAATGAGAGATGCTGTCTCATTAATTCCACCTATGCTTTTCATTCTGGTGGAGTACAGAGACAATTGACAGGAGAGCACTTGGCTATTGATTATTGCCTCTAAATTAGAGGCAATAAACCACACCCTCCCACACTCGGTCGATCATTGTATTTACCCAATGTTCTTTGCAGCATTTCCTCACTAAATGGATACCAAAATAAATTTTTCTTCTCCTCGTGTTTGCCAAAATTTGATGTTTTGATCCCAGATTCAGGATGACCTCTCTGCTGGTCTCGATATCCTTTCTGGTACGTTAGCTCCAACTTGCCTTTACATTCTTATGTTAACTTGAAAAGCAAATGTAGTTCCTATTATGTTTGGCTTACACTTAATCTACAAAAGAACCTAAGATGACAAACATATGTATCCCTTTTTATGTCTAAATCATTTTTCGCTCTTGGGGGGTGACACCTTAATACAAATGGAAAAGGATATATTTTCACTACATAGATGTAACCTTTTAAATGTAATATGTACATCCACTTAATGATATTAATGATGAGCATATAAGAGCTCACACTATATTCTTTATAGAAAAATATCATAACAGCGATGGATTATGTGCAGTGAGTTTGTCAGGTTTGATAGGAGTTGCTGTTAGAACAGTGAATCTTTTGCCCATTGTCATTAAGGAGTTCTCAGTGTCATACATAGACACCATAAGAAGGTTAAATGCAAAGGTCACAACTTTATTGAAAACTGTAACTGCTCTAAATAAGCCAGTAGCATTGTTCTAGTGTGGATCTCAATTGTCACTAATGGCATACTGTACTATAACCCCTGAAGATAAGTGGCCTTAGGCTTGCCTAAGATGCCTGACTGAAAGTCAGAATCCTGACCTGCTTTGCTTCTCAAAGCCAGAGGGAGAGAAATAAAAAAGCTGTGTGAGACATAGGGACATGTGCTGTCAACATGCAACAAGAGTACACATTTTGCCATATGGTAAAAGTCCCCTTCTTATTCTTGAACGGACAATCATTGGGGAAGCTATCTTTGTAATTATCACCAGTTACCACCCCTAATGTCATTACCTCACAGAAACTTCCCCTATTATCACCTCTATGTCATTACCTCAGAGAAACTAAACTTCTCCCCTCACCCCCACTCTGTTCTAAAATTTGATTTGTCAATTTCACATGCGTTCATTTTTTTTAATTGTATCACTTTGGTATATATGGTTGTGCCGATTTTCTTCCACATATTGATCTGAGGAAGTGGGTCTGGCCCATGAAAGCTCATCACCTAATAAACCATCTTGTTAGTCTTTAAAGTGCTACGTAGTTCTGTCTTCTGCTTCAGCTACACCAGACTAACACAGCTGCATCTCTATCACTATTCCACATAAAATAAGTGGGAGTTGGGCTCCTTTCTGACAGACCTTAATGAAACTGCCATCTGTCAAAGTTATCTGAGCATTAGAGCTTGGAATGTCTTCCTCCTGTCTACCATCCCCTTCCTCCTCTCTCAGTTTCCCATTTCAACTCCCCTATGCCCTCTAATTCTAGAACAACAGCTAAGCATTTAGCTCTAAAAACTTTAAATGTCAATTGCTTCATCATTAAAAATTCAATCACTAGACAATTAAAACTTTAGACACTAAGTTGTTGTTGATAATCCAATCTATTCTAGTAAAGACTGTTACTAACTTCCACTTCCAAAGCAATATTCTTATAACATACTATATGCATGAGATATGCCAACATCTACCCAAATCTGAATTTTTACATTTACAGAGTCATTAAAAAATAAAAGTGATTTATAAAAATCAAAGGGGTTCATATTTAAGTGCCTGTCACACCTAAAAAGTGTTTATTCTTTCAGATTAATCACAAAAAAATAATATTAATATCCACTTCCTAAGAAAGGCATGCTGTTAAAATAGAGCACAATTTTGGAAAAAAAATAAAAAAGAAGAAAGAATTCTTAAGTGCCTCCCATTTTGGACACCAAAGTGAGATGCCTTTGATGACAGACATTGCAATCCTATGCAATATGTTCAGGGCCTAAATTAAGTTTATGTATTACTGTAGCCCAGGAATTATATGTAACACAGGAGGGGAGGAATACCACACCTTCTACAGGAATTAAAATAATCAGGAATTATTAAGGTCAATCACTCAGGTGATAAACCTGTGGTGGGAGATTAGCATATATTTATTCAAACTGGGTTTTCCAGAAACAAACAACTTTCAAGACAAAGATGTTCCATTTCAACTAACACTGTTCTTTTTTTCTCCAGCTCTGGAACACCCAGGGAAAACAAAATTGTGTGTGCTCAGCGCTCACTAGCCACATCTATTCAGCAGCACTGCCACCCATCAGCAGTTTGCAGCACCCCCAGTCAGCTAATCAGGGGCACTGCAAAACAACTGTTTGACAACAATACCAAAGAGCTGATAAGTGGCTACAACAAAACAGCTATTTGGCAGCTGAGGCACAGATTCTTGGGAGGATAGAGGACAGTGAGCAGCAGGCAAGTGGGAGCTTTGTGGGGCACCAGGATGAGATGGAGTGAGGGAGAGAGAATGGAGTGGGGGCAGGAGAAGGAAGAGAGAGCACGGTTTTGGGGGAGGGTGTCAGAGCCTCAGAGGAGGACAGAGCAGGAAGAGGCAGAGTGAGGATGGGACTTTGGGGGAGGGAATGGAGTGGGGTGGGCCTCAAAACAGAATGGTAGGGAAAAACCCCTGTGGAAAGCCAGAAGTCTACGTCTATGAAGAAATGGACAGGAACTTGTGTTCTAAAGGCCCCCAAACCCTGCTAAAGTATTGGAAAGACTAAGGTCTACACACACAATTCTGATCATGATATAAAAAATAAGATTCTCCTAGTAGAGTGCAATAAAGGGCTTCAGCATTGTTGCTATGTTTTCTGCATTTCTTGTTTCAATGAGAAAGATCCAAGGATGTTTTGTGCATGTGGTTCATCTTGCTTATCTCCAGACCCTACACAAAAGCAGTATAATTGATTCCCCGCCCCAAAAAATTGTACACATTTATCGCAATGGAGCTAGTATGCTGAAACTAGTTGATACTAGTCCAACTGAGTTTTTCAAACTCATCAGTATCACTTTTTTTTGCCTCTCTGATACTGACCAGCTGGTTCTCAATAATTGAATGCTTACTTCTCTGCACACCTTCAATCTTAAGTAGCTTCTGACTTTGAATTAGAATTCGACCAATGTTATAAAACCATAGCCCAGCCATGATAGACTGTTCTAATATATTGAATGCATTCAAAAAGTGTTATTTCCTGAATTTAGGCTGACAATATATAATGGTATATATCGGTATGAGTGAGATTTCTGCTCCTTTTTTTCCTACTAGCTTTTGCTCTCCTTTCCTATAAACAATAAAATTAGCACCGTGCCTGTAATTTGCAGAAGGACAATAATAGTATCCCAAAGAGATCCTCACTCTGAGTTATAGTATTAGAGAATTTCTAATTCAATTTGCTATTTTACAGTCTGTTTATGTCTTAATATTCTATTGGGTAATATAGTAGGCCAAGCTCCCTCATTGGTATAAAAGTGGAACAACTCATTGATCAAAACCCTCCTCAATATTTTTAAGGTTACTGTAAGACATCCCAAATGTATCAAAATATTTTACAACATAATTTGGTAACATTTTTTATACCACTTAGTGATAACTTCCAGAGAAAGAAAAACATTACTAAATTCACCACTGAAGTGATAAAATTAGCACACTTCTCTTTTGGACCACCTGAGTATAATAGACTAAAATAGATATCACTAGTGTTGAAAAGAATAATGGGAATTCGCTGCTTCTCCAAATTGGTATTCTAGCCAATATTTATTCCTTTCATTAATTTTAATTGGAAACTCTCTTTTTCTGGTGTTTTATTGCCCCAAAATGTTGAAGATGAGATAGAAACAGGGTGATTACAAAGAACACTTAAAACTAAGAGTCAAAATCTGAAACAATTAAAAACTTTGTATGATCCATCTGTGCATTAGAGAGTCAGTAAGCCAGTCTTTGTGTAAAAGTGCTATGCCAATAATGTCTCTTCTGACTGATTAATAATCATAATAAAATATTTTATACTTTCATTTTTTGCACTTGTAAAATGACTTATTATACAAGATATTTAGAAAATAATGATGATGTCAGGATGATTTTTGACAGGAAATGCAGTTTTTGTAAATTGAGGAAATCTTTGTTTTCCAGATTTATTTATTTAGACTCATAGACTTGAAGGTCAGAAGGGACCATTATGATAATCTAGTCTGACCTACTGCACAATGCAGGGCACAGAATCTCATCCACCCACTCCTGAAATAATCCTCTCACCTCTCTCTCAGATATTGAAGTCCTTGAAACGATGGTTCAAAGACTCCAAGATGTAGAGAATCCTCCCGCAAGTGACCCATACCCCATGCTACAGAGCAAGGCAAAAAACCTCCAGGGCCTCTACCAATCTACCCTGGAGGAAAATTCCTTCCCGACCCCAAATATGGCGATCAGCTGAACCCTGAGCCTGTGGGCAAGACTCACCAACCAGACACCCAGAAAAAGGATATCTATAGCAACTCCTATCTTCCCACCATTGGCCTATTTACCACTGATAGTGAAATGTCAATTAATTACCAAGATCATGTTACCTCATCAAATCATCCCCTTCATAAGCCCATTTAGCTTTATCTTGAAGCCAGATCAGTCTTTTGGCCTCACTACTTCTCTTGGAAGGCTATTCCAGAACTTCACTCCTCAGATGGTTAGAAACCTTCACCTAATTTCGAGTCTAAACTTCCTAATAGCCAGTTTATATCCATTTGTTCTTGTGTCCACATTGGTATTGAGCTTAAATAATTCCTCTCCCTCCCTGGCATTTATCCCTCTAATATATTTAAAGAGAGCAATCATGTCTCCCCTCAGCCTTCTTTTGGTTAAGGTAAACAAGCCAAGTTCCTTGAGTCTCCTTTCATAAGACAGGTTTTCCATTCCTCGGATCACCCAAGTGGCCCTTCTTTTTACCTGTTCCAGTTTGAATTCATTCTTCTTAAACATGAAAGACCAGAACTGCATACAGTATTCCAAATGAGGTCTCACCAATGCCTTGTATAACGGCACTAACACCTCCCTATCCCTACTGGAAATACCTCGCCTAATGCATCCCAAGACCGTATTAGCCTTTTTCACAGCAATGTCACAATGGCGGCTCATAGTCATCCTGTGATCAACTAGGACTCCAAGGGTCCTTCTCCTCTCCTGTTACTTCCAACTGTTGTGTCCCTAGATTATAACTAAAATTCTTGTTAATAATCCCTAAATGTATAACCTTACACTTCTCACTATTAAATTTCATCCTATTGCTATTACTCCAATTTACAAGATCATCCAGACCTTCCTGTATGACATCCCGATCTTTTTCGGAATTGGCAATACCTCCCAACTTTGTGTCATCTGCGGACTTTATTAGCACACTTTACACCCACTTTTAGTGCTTAGGTCAGTAAAAAAAGATTAAATAATAATGGTCCCTGAGGAACTCCGCTAGTAACCTTCCTCCAGCCTGACAGTTCACCTTTCAGTATGACTCACTGTAGTCTCCCCTTTAACCAGTTCCTTATCCATCTCTCAATTTTCATATTGATCCCCATCATTTTCAATTTAACCAATAATTCCCCATGTGGTACTGTATCAAATGCCTTACTGAAATCGAGGTAGATTAGATCCACAACATTTCCTTTATCTAAAAAATCCGTTACTTTCTCAAAGAAGATCAGGTTGGTTTGGCACGATCTACCTTTTGTAAAACCATGTTGTAATTTGTCTCAATTGCCATTAACCTCAATGTCCCTAACTACATTCTCCTTCAAATTTTTTTCCAAGATCTTACATAGTACAGATGTTAAACTAACAGGCCTGTAGTTACCCGGGTCACTTTTTTTCCCTTTCTTAAAAATAGGAACTATATTAGCAATTCTCCAGTCAAATGGTACAACTCCTGAGTTTAGAGATTCATTAAAAATTTTGCTAACGGACTTGCAATTTCATGTGTCAGTTCCTTTAATATTCTTGGATGAATGTTATTTGAGCCCCCCGATTTACTCCCATTAAGATGTTCGAGTTTGGCTTCTACCTCGGATTTGGTAATATCTACCTCCATATCCTTATTCCCATTTGTTATGTTGCCATTATCCCTAAGCTCTTCATTAGCCTCATTAAAGACTGAAGCAAAGTATTTGTTTAGATATTGGGCCATGCCTAGATTATCCTTAACCTCCACTCCATCCTCGGTGATTAGCGGTCCCACTTCCTCTTTTTTTGATTTCTTCCTATTTATATGGCTATAAAACCTTTTACTACTGGTTTCAATTCCCTTTGCAAGGTCCAACTCTACATGACTTTTAGCCTTTCTCACATTGTCCCTACATGCTCGAACCTCAATAAGGTAGCTTTCTTTGCTGATCCCTCCCATCTTCTACTCCTTATATGCTTTCTGCTTTTTCTTAATCACCTCCCTGAGATGCTTACTCATCCAACTTGGTCTAAAACACCTACCAATACATTTTTCCTCTTTCTTGGGATACAGGCTTCTGATAGCTTCTGCAACTTTAACTTAAAATAATCCCAGGCCTCCTCCACTTTTAGATCCATAAATTCTTTAGTCTAATCCACTTCCCTAACTATTTTCCTTAATTTATTAAAATTAGCCCTTTTGAAATCAAAAACCCTAGTCTCAGATTTATTTTTGTTTATCCTTCCATTTAGTTTGAACTGTATTAGCTCATGATCGCTCAAGCCAAGGTTGTCTTCTGCCACCATTTCTTCTATGACGTCCTCACTACTCACCAAAACCAAATCCAAAATGGCTTCCCCCCTTGTTGGTTCAACAACTACTTGATGAAGGAATTCATCAGCTATCACATCTAGGAAAATCTGAGCCCAATTATTATTACCAGTATTTGTTCTCCAGTCTATATCTGGAAAGTTGAAGTCTCCCATGATTACAGCTTCCATTAGTATTTACTTCTTTAAAAGCATTAAAGAAGTCTCTATCCGTATCCAAATTAGATCCTGGAGGTCTATAGCACACCCCAAGCACTATGCCAGGGGAGGATCTAATAGTTTTTTCCCCAATGTGATTTTTGCCCAGACAGACTCTGTCTTCTCCATTCCTTCACTTTTTAATTCTTTGCAATCTACCTCATCATTGATATACAATGCTACTCCACCACCTTTACCTTTATTTCTGTCTTTCCTAAACAGCACATACCCTTCAATACCTGTACTCCAGTCATGCCTAGTATTCCACCATTTTTCTGTTATTCCTATACTATCTGGTTTCACTTCCTGGACCAGTAGCTCTAGTTCCTCCATTTTGTTACCTAGACTCCTCGCATTGGTGTACAAACATCTTTATTTTTGCTGTTTCACCTCACTCATATTCTTTACCCCATTTGGCATGGACATTGTACCTCCAATATGACCTATTATACTAGTATCCACTCTGCCCTTCCTCCTTATGTCCATTCTCCTACCCCCAGCTATATCCCTTCTTACTTCGTTTTCCTCCCTCTGAATGCTAAAATCCAGCGTAGAGATTACCTGGACATCTCCCAACCGTCTCCCCAAAATTCCTAGTTTAAAGCTCTCAATCAGTTGTGCCAGCCTCCATCCTAGAAGTCTGTTTCCTTTCCTTCTTAGATGAAGTCCATCCCGAGAGAACAGTCCTCTGTCCATGAATACCTCCCAGTGGCCATACATCCCAAAGCCCTTCTTATAGCACCACTGCCTGAGCCACATATTGAGCACCATAATCCTATCACAGCTTTGTTGCCCTTCTCTAGGAACAGGCAAAATCCCCCTGAAAATCACCGGAGCCTCAATTTCCTTAAGCATCCTCCCCAACCTGGCATAGTCTCCCTTGATTCGTTCCAGCGAGAATCTAGCGGTATCATTTGTTCCTACATGGAGGATGATCAACGGATTCTTTCCCACTCCCTTTAGGATCCTCTTCAACCTTAGTTCCACATCCTGTATCTTAGCACCTGGCAGACAGCACACCCTTCTATTCTCTGGATCAGCTCTGGTTACAGGCCTATCTATTCTTCTTAATAAGGAGTCACCAATCACGTAGACCTGCCTTTTCCTGGTGATTCTCTGGTCTGTTCCTTGTTTCCTCTGGCTGCAAGTCCTTTCCATTCCTATCTTCCCTTGTAATCTTCAACCCATCCTGTATCCTCCTGATGCTCATTTTTGGTGTTGTCTGCATCGACTCTTCCCCTTTATGTATGGGACTAGCCATTCTTCTCTTCTTCCTTGCATTTCCACCTTCAGTGGTCACCTGCTGTATCCCTTCTCCATTCTCCAACTCTGCATACCTGTTCTTGAGCTCTATTTCTCCTTCACTGGCCCATCTTTTCCTCTGCCTGGTTCTCATAGTCACATGCTTCCACTGTCCATTTTCTTCGCCCAGCAGTCCCCCCTCAGAGGCCTTTGATCCTGCTTCAGTCTGCATGTCTAAGCTTTCCCCTTCAGCCACCTCATGCCTTTGCTCCATCATCTGCTTGAACCCCCTTCTAAATTTGACCAGAGTTTCCACCTTCATCTCCAATCTTTGGATCTTTTCTTCCATCAGTTCTATTAGGCGGAACTTCATGCAAACAAAACTCCTTTCAGGTACCCCCTCCAGAATCATATACATACCACAGCTGCCACACCCACTCAGTCACATTGTGTCCTCCACTGCTTGGGTCATGGCCACTGCTATCTCTGAGTAAATCAGCCTTTTCACCTAAATCCTGTTAGTCCGGCAAAAACAAAAACACCCCCTCCCCCAGAACAAACACAAACCCTAAATGAGTCCCAAATCCAAACTCCTCTCACAAACTCCCACTCAAATTTCCCTGTTTACAGCGCTGTTTGCTGGCTCCCATGCCACTGCTGCTGCACAGATTTTTATTCTGAATCTGGGTTTGACCTTATCCAAATCTAAAATATACAAATAGATATCCATTAGCAACCCTAGACTGTTTTGTTCTTGGGATGAGGTATAATTTTTCCACCAAATTTTAAGTAAATTGGATAAACAGTTTCTGAATTAAGATACCCAGAAACACATATGTTCAGAATCCAAGAATTCTTTTCCTCCCCATATACCTTTCTGTAGCTAAATCCAGAAATATCACAGGAGAAAACAATTTACTGAATTCTTCAAGCTGAAATTTTGAGTACAAGACTAAAGAGCCATTGATTAACCATAGATTTAAATATTAAAGTCTTTAACTAATATTGTCAATGTCTGCTCTGATGGAAGGTACTGAAAATTTCCTCATCAAAATGGAAGTGAACTGGATAAAATATTCATAATTTTCAATTATTAGTTCGCTCTTAGAACACTATAGCTCTCCTTTCATTTCTAAATACTCATCATGCAGAAATGCTAATTCCTCTATTGTTGGTAGTCATTATATAGCTACCATGCCACAAATGCCAAATATTTTTCTTCATTCCCTGAAAAACACCATTCTTTAGTTCCTCAGCCACCACAGTTCTATTCTAAAATTCCTCATCCACTGCCAATACAATTCAAATAATACATGTATTTGACTCAAATGCCAAGCCTCCCATGACAATGACCTAAAGTATCTTAGGGAGTGATGCACCTTCCACTACTACTATATAGAATAGTTTACAAAAAGATTATAAGTACTGGATGTAAAGCTCTCTCAATTGTTGTTGCAGGATCATGGAACTCACATCCCAAACCCTATAAAATAGCCATTATCCTCCTCCTTACTTTAAGAAAAAAATGTAAAACATACTTCTATGATCTGGACATAATGAATTACACATTCAAACAAAAAAGAAATCCCTCTGCCTGGTCAAGAGAAAAAAGAATGTGATCATTTTAAATAACGCGAGACACTGTCTTTTATATTGTAAGAATAAGTGCAGTATAACAACAGACAGCCAAGCAAAAGGATGATAGCTGTGGACATATTCTTGGTCCCCACCAAACACTAATGCTCAGCCAACCTGCCACTTCATATCTGATAACCAGTCCCATTATCAGTTCCTTTTTTCAAGTGAGGATGTAAATGTATCTATAATGCACTCTAGAGATAACCATGAAACATTTGTTGCAGTCAGTTGATGGCTACAAGAAGCAATCCAATATATTTACTACTTCCCAGACAGGCTAGAAATATTCCTACTCTTTCTGCAGTATTTATACAACTCCTTCTTATGAGTCTGTCCACAATTAGAAAGCATGAAGGTCTATTCATGAACAGAAATAAACAGAACAAAACTATTTTTTTAAAAAAAGCAGGGAATAATGGAGGAAAATATCAACAACATTTTTGAACCCCCAAATATTTTGAGCCTCAAATGCATTCAGTTCCTGGAAAAGACTTATGTTGATGCTTGTTTTATCAGTTCACCCATCTCTAGATCATATTGTAGCAATACATTTTTGTAAGTAGACTTTACTCTGGTCTTCAGCTCACTAGCATTTGCTGTGCAGCCTTGCATTTTTCTTGTACTATAATCAAAACTTGAAACAGGATAATAATGAAAAAGTTTAAAGGGCACATGTATGAAGTGGGGGAAGAAAGATATAGTACAGTATCTTTGTGTAAACTAATTTGAGACACAATCTCTACATTTATTTTACTCATCTATTCGTGTTAGTTCTAGGAGTTTAACCTCTCTAGCTGAAGATGGCACAAACGTCAAAAATTCATCTCATATTGATAAAGTAGGAAGCACATGGAAGGATTTCAGGCAGCCTTGGAGGGATGATGTAGTTCTGCAAAATGTTGTGGTTACTTTGGGCTCAGATGTTGAACTTAATATTAATTGCAGTCAGGGTGCTCTCTTATAAGCAACTGCTCACCAACACAAATTAGAATTCTACCCAACTGGATCTTCATGGTTTACAACCATTACATTTCTAAATAATCTAATGCATTGGAGACTTCAACAGCATGTATTCACTGCCAGTTCCAGTTGGTTTGCAGGAATCATTTTTAAATGCTTTTCTTCAATGTGTTTACAAAAGAACAAACAACTAACATTAAAATTAAATAACAATAAAAATAGAGATTAAAAGATTTTTAAAATTTCATCTTCAATGTCCAATTTACAAAAGGTCTTTTATAGAGATAACACTAGACCTCAGATCGTTAATAATGTTCCCCAGGGGACTTTTTCAGTTTTGTGATTTTTTTTCTACTATCTGCAAAACTCAAATGTGGTTCACCTGTAATTGCTTTGAGAATAGGGCCCTTAAATAGACGAAGAGCTATCTTTTTTGTTAAAAACACAATCACTTTCCCTTAAAACACTTTTAATTTATGTGGAGGTGGTTCTGAATCCCATTTGGGTAGTTGAGGGTTCAATGCTCCTTTTACTGCAAAGATTCACATTCCCAGATTTCTTGTACCAAATACATAAAATATTTTTTAAAAAAAAGCTACAGCATTTAGATGGTTCTTCAGGATGTGTAGTCTCTAAGGCTGTGTATACATTGGCACCCTTTTCCGGAAAAGGGATGCTAATGAGACACTTCGGAATTGCAAATGCCGCGGGGGATTTAAATATCCCCCGCGGTATTTGCATGAACATGGCTGCCGCTTTTTGCTGGCTCGAGGTTTTGCCGGAAAAAAGTGCCAGTCTAGACGGGATCTTGCGGAAAATAAACGCTTTTCCGGAAGATCCCTTATTCCTACTTTCAAGGAGGAATAAGGGATCTTCCGGAAAAGCGTTTATTTCTGCAAGATCCCGTCTAGACTGGCGCTTTTCTCCGGCAAAACACCGAGCCGGCAAAAAGCGGCAGCCATGTTCATGCGAATGCCACGGGGGATATTTAAATCCCCCGTGGTATTTGCAATTCCGACTGGTCTCATTAGCATCCCTTTTCTGGAAAAGGGTGCCAATGTAGACACAGCCTAAGGGTATGTCTACACTACAGCACTAATTCGAACTAACTTAGTTAGTTAATTCAAACTAAGCTAATTCGAACTAGTGCATATAGACTTAAAACTAGTTCGAATTAGAGTTTTGCTAATTCGAACTAGCATGTCCACATTGAGTGGACCCTGAACCGAAGTTAAGGCTGGCTGGAACAGGTGCCAGCAGGGCATCAGGTTAGGCCTTAGAGCGTGGAGCTGCTGTCTCAGGCTAGCCGAGGGCTGTGCTTAAAGGGACCCGACCCCCACCCCAGACAGACAGTTCTCAGGGTTCCCCCGCTTGCTGGTCTACCTCAATAAGGGACAGCAAAGCATTTGTGTCTAGGAGTGCTCTGCTTGCCCTCACCCGGGGTACCACGGCACTCTGCAACATGGAACAAGACCTGCCCCCGGGAACTCTGCTGTGTCTCCTGGACACGTTGCCGGCAGCCTGGCTGCACTGTCTGCAGGCTGCCATCTGGGAGGACCATCGAGGGGATGTCAGGATCCAGGGGGCCCTCTCAGAGAGCTTCCACCCTGAGGAGCGCTAACAGTCTCCCCGGTCTGCCCCACCAGGGGCTCGTGCCCCATTCCTCCCTCTCCTCCTTCCACTTCCCTAACCCCCCTTCCTGATGTCAAATAAAAGACACATATTTTCAAAAATAACAACTCTGTTTATTGAACACAACTGGGGAGGGGGAATGAAACTGTGGGGAGACGGGGGAAAGGAGGCGGGAGAGGGCAGGAGAAAGGGTGGGAGAGGGGAGGGAGAAAACTGGGAGAAGGGAGCTGGAAGGGGGAAGCAAGGGGAAGGAGGGGGAGGGGAAACTCAGGGATCAGAGGTGGGGGTCTCGCCGGGCCAACCGCCTCCCAGCACAGCAAGGGAGGGGGCCTCGGCGTACCCGGGGGATGGGGTGGAAGGTGCAGAGGTTGAGATGGGGGTGTGGACATTGAGGAGGAGGGTGTGGAGGTTGAGGAGGAAGAGGTGGGAGGGGGGCAGGAGTGGGAGGAGGGACAGTTGTTCGGGGGGCAGCAGGTGCAGGACGGGCACGGGGCACCATGCTCTGCAGCAGGGTCTGCAGGATAGCATTCCTGGCTCACTCCTCAGCCAAGTGCTCCTGGCGGAGCTGCAGGCCTGCCCACATCCAGGCCTCCACAGTGTGGTTCAGGGCTCGCGGGGACCCCAGGTGCTGGTCCCAGTAATCCTGCTCTGTGGTGGTGGTCCGGAGCAGGCTGCAGGTGCGGAAGCATGTCCTGGGCAGGGTGGTGCGCCCTGCACGAGCAGCTGGTGCAGCTGTAGAGAAAGGAGAGAAGTTGTCCGTTCTCCCTGGGGACACAGTGGATGATGCCCAGCACCCTCCTGCGACATGAGGGCAACCATGCTCTGCACTGTCAGAGCCATTGTGTTTGTACAGAGGCCATGGTCAGGATGTCTGGCTCTCCCCAGGACTGGGAGCTGCCCCAAGACCACACCCATGTCCCTATGCCATGTATAGTGTGGCTGGGGCGGGGGAGAGGTGTCTCCTGCCTCTGTGTAGAGGGGGCGTGTGAAGGGAGAGCATCCTGCTGGGTCCTGCCCCGGGGTCGGGAGTGTGTCAGGTCTCTTCACACGTGCCTGTGCCTATTGGGCCACGGCCCCTGGGTGTCACTCAGCTGGAGCCACCTGCCCAAGGGTGGCATGGCACGTGCTAGCATGTGCACAGGTGTCTATATGATCCATGGGAGGCATGGCCCACGCGCATGGTCCCTGGTCTTTCTTCCTCGCCCCCCCCCCCGGGCAGGGGACACTTACCCAGTATGATCTCCCTGGCCGACCCTGCTGACTCTGGTGCTGGAACACTTGGCGGTGGCCCCACTGGTATGCCCGGGTCAGGGCCCTTCGGACCTGGCTCGCTGCCTCCCGGGCTGGCGCGAACCACCCCGCTCCCCCAGGAATCAATCAAGGGCAGGGAAGTAGGGGCAGGTGTCAGCCCCTGCTGCGGCACCACCCCTGGTGGCCCTGGCGTACGCCTGTCACAGCTGTTTCACCTTTAGGCGCACCTGTTCTTGCGTGCACCTGGGTCCCTTGCGGGCCATGGCAGCCGCTATGCGGCCATAGACGGCCGCGTTCCTCCTCCTAGTGCGGAGATCATGGAGATTGGAGGCCTGCCCCCAAACCTCAATGAGGTCTATGACCTCCGCACCAGTCCAGGAGGCCGCGCACCGTCTACGGCCCGTGGCTGGCTCCTGGGTGCTGGGGGACTGGGCAGGGGACATGTCGCTGGCACTGGCTGCCTGGCTTATCGTGCGGCCACTCGGTCAGGGGCAGAGACTGCTGGCAGGGTTGTCTCTGGAAAGTGCCGTCTGGCCAGAGTCTACCCCTTTAAGGGCCCCAGCGCTGGGAGAGAGGAGAATTTTCCTGGTTGTGCCCAGAGTGGCCACCAGGGGGAACCTGGGAAGGGCTAGCCTCCCACTAGCTCGAATTAGCCCTTAATTCGAACTACTTATTTCGAACTAGGCAATAGTCCTCGTACAATGAGGTTTACCTAGTTCGGATTAAGCGCTCCGCTAGTTTGAATTAAGTTCGAACTAGCAGAGTGCTAGTGTAGCGCCTATCAAAGTTAATTCGAACTAATGTCTGTTATTTCGAATTAACTTTGTAGTGTAGACATACCCTAAGTGATTCCAAAAGTGAGGGTGAGTCTATACAGAAGGGCTTAACTCAAAGGGTATGTCTACACTACCGAGTTTTGAAGGAAAATAGTCCATTTTTCTGACAAAACCTGAGTTACGTCCACACTGCAATCACATTCTTCTGAAAGTAAATTGGAAGAACAGAGGGTTTTTTCCAGCATTGGAAATCCTCTTTCTACGAGGAAGCAGCCTTTTTCTGAAAGAGTTCTTTCGGATAAAGGAATGTGTGGACAGGGAAGAGGGAGTTATTTCAAAAGAAAAGGAAAGAGCACAGGTGCCCTGGTGGCCACTCTGTCCATAGCAATCACAGCTTAAATGCAAGATAGCATCCATTCAGTTTGGACCTATCTTTCAAAAAAGCAGATCGCTTTTTCGATGTACTTTTGTGCGTGGATGCTCTTTCAGAAGAAGGGTTTTTTTTGGAATATCTCTTCTGAAAAAAGGTTCTTCTGAAAGAAGTTTGCAGTCTAGACATAGCCAAAATAAGCTACGCAAATTGAGCTACATCAATTGCATAGCTTGTTTTGAAATTGGGAGCATCTACATGGCATTTATTTCAGAATAGACTTCCCTTACTGCTACAATGAGGGTTATAAGAGTTGGAATGAGAAGTCCTCCATCAGTATTTTGACATTATTTTGACATTATTTTGAAATAACTGCCTGCTGTGTAGACACGGACTAAGTTATTTAGAAATAATGCTAGTTACTTCAAAAAAATGTTGAAAAAATGTAGCAGTGTCCATTGTTTGTAGCCCCATGTTCCAGGCAAGATTGTATGCAGCTATATGGGACTCCTTTAGTTACCCTCTTACCACTGAGCACTATCCATAGCAGAGGGGATTCAGGACAGGTATTGGAATACAAATAGGGATTACACATCTTGAAGAACCTCTACTTGCTGGTAATCACTCTTCTTCTTTGAGTGATGGTCCCAATATGAATTCCAATTGCAGATAAGTAGCATGCAGTGATCAGTGTGGAGGTGGGTGCAAGGATACAAGGTTTATTGCAGCTTGTTTAATGGCATAGCACTTGACCACATATGCTGCCTTCCCGGGCAATGGCATAATGGGCAATGAAGGTGTTCATAGAACACCAGGTTACTGCCCAGAAGATGTTGTGCTTATGCTGAATGTGCTATAAACCAGACAGACAGATGACATGCTATACAGCATATATCACTCTCAAATCCATGTAGAAACATTCTGGGAGGAAAAGGCTTAGAACACGGTACTGTGATCAATGAAGAAATCAGGCAGGTTAGGTTGAGGAGCACCACTGGAAAGAAGGGATTTGATTGCCCAAGAGTCTAATGGATGTCTCTAGGACCCCCAGAGCACCATGGTATCCATGATGCAGAGCACAGAGACACTGGCAGCACTGGTATTGGATGCCTTGCACAGGAGCCCCATCATGCAGCTAGTACATTGGGAGTGGTATTGACACATATTTCTTCCCCTTAGAGCTTTACCTTCAGAAGAGGAAAGAATAGGCAGTGACACAGGACAGTCTTCATGCAACATCTCAATCAGCCTGGGATGGCTTGAAAAGGGAACACTGTCTTTGGTGGCAATCTGTGATCAGAACTTGCTGTTATGCTCATGACAGTTTTTGTGATGCTCATGTGTGAGCCTGTTCAGCACTGCTGGATCCAGGGTGCGGGAGGTGTGAGGTAATGCACTCACTTGCAGTGAGGGTTAAAGCACTGCTGGGTCTGATAGTCCCAGGTCAGACGGTGCATGTGGCCAGAGAGCTTCTTCCCTGAAGAAAATATGGAGGCAGTTGATTATTGAGAGTCCACAATGGGAAGGACCTATAGATTTCACACTGAGGCAGTAAAGACAATGTTGGTGCTCATCAATCACTGAGAAGGAGTAAGGATACAAACAACATTTTTTGAACCCCCGTACACTGGGCATAGTCCCCTGAAGAACTTGGGGGCAGGCCCTGAGCAGGGCAAGGAGAGACTCTCTCATACTGATACTAACCATACAAGAAAAATAAGAAAAACAAAAATACAAAAGAAGAAGGACATACAGCAATAGATGACAAGCACAGAGGAAAAAGAGTTTGGACTCTGATCATGTAGCAGAAAAGAGAATTGAGAGGGCATCTTGCATAGCCTCATATAACCTCACCTGGAACATGATACTACATTTGACAAACATGCAGGTTAACAGACACTGTTACAGAAATCTTTTGGCTCTAGCACAGGACACGCATGCACAAAAGTATTTGGAATACATATAAGGATCATCTCTTGAATATATATTTCTAATAGAACATTTTAGGCTTGCCTGCTCTCACAAAGCAAATCACACTGACGATACTAGTCTTGCTGATCCAAGTCCTGATTATTATACACATTTACACACCTTGGCTTTGGAGGAATAAGCATGTAAGAAAAGCTATCATAGTTTTGCCTTCCATATTTTCTTGCTAAAGCAAATAGGTGAACGACAACCAAATTTAATCTACAGTAAAACTCTTAATTTGGATAAAATTAAATAAAATCTGAAGGTGTTCATCCTATGCCAAAAGCAGATATTGGGAGTATACAACATACAAGGGCACTAACAGGAAATGATAAGCCTGCCAGAGAAACATGCACTATGAAGTGTCACTGTTTAGAAATACAAATGACCTATCCCATGATTCCCTCTTCCTCTTTCCACCTCAAGCTCATCTGAGGAAGTAGGTTTTGCCCAAGAAAGCTCATGATACCACATATCTGTTACTTTCTAAGCGTATGTCTACACTGCACAGCTCTTTCAGGATACTGAAGGCATCCTGAAATAGCTACCCTGCATTTTAACAAGCCACCAGTTTTTTGGAAATATTTTTCAAAATAACGGGTGCACTATTTCAGCATCCCTGTAACCCTCGTTCCATGAGGATTAAAGGATATCTTAACATGTGTGGGTATGTCTACACAGCAAAGTTATTTTGAAATAACAGCCCTTATTTCAAAATAACTTTCCTAGTGACTACACAGCCAAACAGCTATTTCGAAATAAATTTGAAATAGTGGAGCGCTTATTTCAAATTTGGTAAACCTCATTCTGTGAGGAATAACACCAAATTTGAAATAGCTATTTTGAAATAAGTGCTGTGTAGACACTTATTTCGAAGTAGGGGGCCTCCAGCCTTCCCAGGGAGCCCTGGTGCCAACTCTAGCCTCAACAAAGAACACTCCACTCCCTCCCCCACTCCCAGAGCCCTTAAAGGGGTAGACTATGGCCACAGTGCCTGTGCCAGCTCCAAGCCTGTCAGCCCAGAGCCAGCAGTCACTGCACCTGACCCATTGGCCCCAGCATGAGCCAGGCAGCCAGTGCCATCCAGACTTCCACTGCTCCCCAGGACCAGTCTGCCAGCTCCCAGGAGCCTGACAGGAGCTGGAGAAGGCGGGCACCTTCCTGGTCCAGGGTGGAGATCATGGACTTTATTCAGGTTTGGGGGGTTGCCCCCAACATCCATGATCTCCGCACTAGACGGAAGAATGTGGTCATCTATGGCAGGATAGCTGAAAGCCTGGCCACCAAAGGGCACATATGAACCCAGGAGCAGGTTTGCATGAAACTCAAGTTGGTCCAGCGAGATCCTCAACCTGGGCCCTGAGCTTCCCCTCCCTCTTCCAGCTCCCTCCTCCCAGGTTTCCCCCTCCCCTCTCCCACCCTCTCTCTTCTCCTCTCCCACCTCCTTTTTCCAGTCTCACCAGAGTTTCATTCCCTCCGCCCCCCCAGTTTTGTTAAATAAAGAGAGTTTGTGTTCATGAAAATACGTGTATTTTATTTGACATCAGGAAGGGTGGTTAGGGAGGGGTAAGTGGAAGGATGCGAGGGAGGAATGAGGCACAAGCCCCCAGTGAGACAGACCAGGGAGACTGTTAGTGGTCCTCAGAGTAGAAGCTCTCCGGCAGGGCCTCCTGGATACTGACAGACCTCCGATGGACCTCCCGGATGGCAGCTTGCAGAAAGTGCAGCCAGGCTCACAGCAACGTGTCCACGAGAAGCATCAGAGTGCCCAGGGGCAGCTCTGGCTCCATGTTGCAGAGTGCTGTGGTGTCCCAAGTGAGGGCAACCAGAGCACGCAGAGAGAAAATGCTTTGCTGTCCCTCATCGAGGTAGACAAAGAAGCAGGGAAACCTGAGAACTGGCTGTCTGCGGGAAGGGGGTCCCTTTAAACACAGACCTCAGATAACCTCAGGCAGCAGCCCCACACAGTAAGTCCTGACCTGGTGCCCTGCCAGAACTGGTTCCGGCCAGCCTTAAATGCGATTGAGAGTCCACTCAGTGTGGACACACTACTTCAAAATAGCAAAATGCTATTTCGAAATGCATTTTGTGTGTAGGCACGTTATTTCGAAATAACACTGTAGTGTAGACATATCCTGTGTTATTTCAAATTTGGTGCTGTGTAGATGTGTCAAATTTCAAAATAAGCTATTTTGAATTAGAATTGAAATAAGATGCGCAATTTGTGTTGCACAAATTATGTACCTTATTTTGAGTTTACGGTGCTGTGTAAATGCCACAGTACTACTTGTTTTTAAGTTACACTACTACCCTTCTGAGAATTTCCACCTTAAATTCCACCTCAAATTTGTTAAAACAAAACAAACAAACTTCAAACATGCAAACTCCACCAACAATTTGGCATTAATAGTGTCAAAAAGACCTACCTAAAAATTAAAAGTATTAAATTCAGAAAAATTGATAGAACGAAAAAGCAGAAAAAGCTTAATTTCATATAGAGGTTTGATGGGATAGCTAAAAAAGCAGGATATAGAACTAAATGGAAAGAAATGGGAGTTTGGACCTAAACATGAAAAAGTGAGGGTCTTCAACCATCAGGATACAAAGAGGAAGACTGAAAACATAAAAGTATTAATTACAATATACAGTGGTTGTCACAAAATTGAACAAAATGATTGGTGGCAACTTACATCAGCATAGATTTAGGAACACCCTCTGGCTAATTTACAATTGTGCTTTTTCTTTATACTACATTTATCCCTATGTAATTGGGATACTACATTTATCCCAATTGCAGCATCTGATAATTAATAGTCTAACATGCTCTCCTAAAATGGGCAGTTCCATAATCATTTTGTAAGCATGGGTCCTCAGAAGGAACAAAGAACCAAAAGTAAAACTGCTATACAAATATGATATTTGCCAGACTGTGGCATCTGAAAAAGGCAAAATTGGGGGTGAGAGAGGGCATTTGGTTAAAGGGAACTTTGCTGGAGTAATTTGCATTCTCTCATCTCTCCTGCTCTATATCCATTAAAGCATTGACTTACTACGTGTAATTTTATTGTAACTAGGCAAAGATTTTTATTCAAAACAATATTTGATTAAAAATGGCATATTTAGAATTAAAATATTGATTGAACATTCAATTTTTCCCAATTCCATCCCCCATTTTTAGCTATTGGGAAATGCTGCAATACTTCTACATTTCTATGAAGACATTCTAGCTACTGCCAAGGTCAATGGTATTGCCGAAATTCTGGACACAATGACCAGCATAAGTCACTCAACTGGCCTCCAAGAAGGAATGCAAGAGCCAAGTGGCTGTGGATAGGGTCCCAAGTTGGAGGTGGCTTGGAGAAAGCCTGGCAAACCTGCATAGTCATGAATGCTTCAGCGCCTCCTCTCCTTAGTTTGGCTCTCTCACAAATCCCCACTGTGGCTTTATGTGTATTGAGAACTTCATCCAAGTAAGTTTTGTAGTGCACAGATGAGGAGCAGGGGATATTATTTGCCTCTATATGCACACAAACTGAAAAGTTCATAAACAAAATATTTATTGTAGCTGAACCTTCGTACCATTGTGATCAGTTTCTAAGACTACATTTACAGTAGCATGGCCTTGAAAATTATTTTTTAAACTCGTATAGCTCACTGCATAGCAGATATATCACTAACTAGAATCCAACACTGCAATTACCTGCTTCCATTCATTTATTTGTATTGTTTCCAAATGGCAACACTAGCAGAACAGATTGATCTGACCAGAACAGAACAAAGTATTTTGTGCCAAGATAAAAACTATAGTCCATCACACATGTAAGCAAAGAATCAGGGAAGAGCATGATGCATCAGCAAGAGAGCAGCATTTTTAAGAGAATAGGGTTCACCAAAACTTCATTCTTGAAGTCATGGTGTGTGGCCCCATGAACTAGGAAAATGTCCACTTTAGGTCTATGTTTTACTGTGTTTTATGTGCCATCAGTAACTTCTAAATCAGTTTTGGGAACTGGGTCTTAATTTCTGCATTAAAATGTTCTGGAAGAGATGTCAGCTGAATCTACCTCCAATCTGTCTGTTGATGTTGGGCAGTTATCATGTACTAATCCTTTTGTAGAGGAAGGGGATGGTGTTATAGCTTTTGATGGCACTAGAACTCAAGTCAAATCCTGATTGTGCCACAGGTTTTCTGTATTACCCTGGAAAGGTTACTCTATGTCTGTGTGTCAGTCTCCCATTTGCAAGAGAAGGATAATAATCATTCCTTTCTCCCAATTTTGTGATCAGGTCTATTGACCAAACCCTTCAGGGTAGGACTAGCTCTTACAGTATACATGTGTAGAGCACTTAGCAAAATGAGGCTCACTTTGGTCCTGTGAACTAACAGCACAAATAAATAATAGTAATTCATCAAGCTATGAACTATTATTTTGAGGAAAAAACACTAAAATATTTACTTCAAATTCCATCCACATTAAATAATATTTTCAATATATATTTCCTCCTTTCTTTAAAAAAAAACACCAGTTATGGTGCATGTTTCTAACTAAGCTGCTTCCTTATTTGTTCACTTGATTTTTATTACTGACCACAAAATAAATGAATCTAAAAAGTATTTTAGACCAGATCTGTGTGACTTGTGAAGGGTTTAATTCTTAGTGAGTTTTGTGAAATGAACCACTGTTGTAGTTTTTGGAAATGCTGGAAGAAACCAATCCCTGTGGTTTGTATGGAGGTTCAAGGTCAGAAAGAAACTGCATCCTCCAAGAGAAAAATTCAACTCTCAGGATCTCCCTCGTGTTCAGCCTGTCAACACAACCTGTTAAAGCATTGGGACTGCCAGCTTATCACAGATGTCTTTTCATGCTTACCTTTTTAGTGTCAGGTAACTTCCCCCTAAGTCTTTGGGGGAGGATAGAAAATTGAATGTTTCCATCAGCACTGCTTTTAATATTTGAACAATTTATGCTCCAGACAATCATAATCATAAAGTGATCCAAAAAGCATATTACAGGATGTTACAATGTGCATGTATGATTGTATTTAAGGGATGTTTGACACTAATTTAATAATGTATACACATAATACACAGGTTAAAATACACCATCCCTTATTAAATATAACAAAAGCATTTAATAATGTTTAGTTATGGACAACACTTAGTACCAGTCTTATTAGTTGTAATCATTAGATGATAATTACAAATATATTTATTGAGTATTTTACACACAACAACCAGCTTCTTCACTCAAAAAAAGGTCAATTTACAATTATGTTTATTGACATTCCTTAAACTTTGAATAAATCATTTCCAATTGATTCGCTATCAGAGTGGTTAAGTCAATCTGCTTATTAAGTATTGAAAAATATTCCTGACACTTACTCAATATAGCATTACTATTGATCAAACTTTCATTATATGGTAATTTTGCACACTTGGCCCTGTCTGTACTAGGGAGTTATTTAGAAATAACTGTTTTCAAAATAACCAGCTGGGTGTCCACACTACCAAACCTGTTATTTCAAAGTAACTGGCTGGCTGTTTCAAAAGGATAACTCCTGTTTTCCATGAGAAATGATGCTTATTTTTAAATTGTTATTTTGAAATAGCATGAGTGTGGATGCTCAGATGCTGCTATTTCAAAATAATTGGCCTCTACATGCCTCTCACAGCTGCACTTACAGCCACTCTGGCCACACTGCCATCTCCATTGCTCCCCTTCTCCAGCAGAGCATTTAAAGCAATAGGCAGCAGTTAAAGGGCCTATGGTACAGGCAGACTTCTGCAAGCCTTGTGCCATACCACAGGAGAACAGGAACCATGGCTGACCCCAATGCTCCTTCTGAGCCCCCCTGGGCTGCCAGCACTCCCACAGCTGCCCCAGGCTGGGCTCACAGAAGAGCACCATCTTGGACTGGTGCAGAGATCCTGGATCTCATCGAGGTCTGGGGCGAGGAGACCAACCTCCAGGATCTCCTCACTAGAAGGTGCAATGCCACAGCTAGCATGCAGCACCGTTGAAAATTACCCCTTCCTGTTTATATTAGTCTGAAGCATGGTGGTGGGGGACCACACTGGGGATATGAGTGCCGTCTATGTCCTCCCCAATAGTTGGGGAAGCTCATGGTGGCAAAGACATTGACAATGGTTTAGACATTGCCTAGAATGACCATCCTCCATAGCAAGATGTTGTTGATGGCGTTAGCTACCTGCATGAGCATGGTCCTGACTGAAGATTTCCCCCTGCCAAACTGGTTCCCAGTTGGAGTGGTAGCTATCTGATGTGGTGAGCCTCCAGAGGGCAATGGCGATGCACTTCTGCAGAGGGATAGTGAATCTCAGCCAGGTGTCCTGCTGAGGGTAGGGGCAAGCCATTTGCAGAGCTCCAGGAAGATGACCTTCTGCATGTGTAAGCTCTGGAGATATTGCTGGTCATCCCATTGCTATAGGATGATGTAGTCCCACCAGCCAGAACTGCTCTCCCTCCGCCAGAAGTGGCATTCCTCGGTGTCCATTGGGTTTGGGGGCATTTGCAGTGGTAGGAGTGCCAGGACCTGGGTCCTCTGGTTGGGGCTGCTCATCGTCCTGCTGAAGCATCATGTGGATAGTATGGATGAACTGTGCAATGAAGCATAGCACAAGGTCCATGAGCATAGCACTGCTTTGCAGCAGCTCCCACTCCATGATGCGAGTGCTGTGGCTTCCACAAGGGCAACCAAAGCACACTATGTCAGTGTGGCTTCCCACAAGAAGGTAAGCAGTATAGGAGTGGCATGTGAGACACAGCCATAGAGAGGAGTCCCTGAAAGCATTCATTACAGCTTACCTGACCAAGCAGTGACAGGAAATGTTCACCCTTCTGCTACCCTCTCTGAAGTGCTTTCAGGGGCTTTAAGTGCACGGCAGGCACCAATCAATGTAGATGTGCTATTTCAAAATAATTCTGAGCTATTTCCATGCTGCCTTGAAATGAGGATGTTCTATTTTGATTTTGTTATTTCTGGAGTTATTTAGATTTTGTTTATTTTAAAATTATTTCCTAATGAAGAAATGTCCTTTAAAGTGCTAGAAAGAAACTTTCAAGATCTGCCATCTAAGTTCAAGTTCGCTTCTGATATATATTTAATATTAACAAGAAAGAATCTGGCTCTGAAAGGCACCATATGGTCAGTGGGAAATCAATATATACTTTCAGTACTGATGCTATTTGAAAATATTTTGAACTTTACCTGCACTTATCTTTAATATTTTAAAATCAGACTGCTAATGAAAAACTACAAATAATCATGTTTAAGTATTGAACAATGTCACTCTTGTAACACTGTGCCCTATTGCACACTACATTTATTCAGGTTTAACGGGAAACTCTGTTACATGGCCCACAGATGAAGCTGTGATAGATAGGAGTACTCACCAGCACTCCGAGACTAAAAGATTAAACTCAGGTAGGGTACGTCTACACTACGTTAATTCGAACTAACTTAGTTCGAATTAGTTAATTCGAACTAAGCTAATTCGAACTAATGCATCTAGAACTAAAAACTAGTTCGAATTAGTGTTTTGCTAATTCGAACTAGCGCATCCACATTAAGTGGACCCTGAACCAGGCTTAAGGATGGCCGGAAGCAGTGCCGGCAGGGCATCAGAGGAGGACTTAGAGCGTGGAGATGCTGTCTCAGGTTAGCCGAGGGCTGTGCTTAAAGGGTCCCGACCCCCACCCCAGACACAGTTCTCAGGGTTCCCCGCTTGCAAAGCAGTCCTGGCTTGGAGTGCCCGGACTACCCACACTAGGCACATCACAGCACTCGGCCATCAGCCCGGCTGCACTTGCCGCAGGCTGCCATCTGGGGAGAGGGGGCAATTGGGGGGCTGCAGGAGAGCTTCCACCTCCAGAAGCCCGCAGAGCCAGCCCAGTCCTCCCCATCGGGGGCTCATGCCCCATTCCTCCCTCACCTCCTTCCACGTACCCTTCCCTAGCCCCTCTTCTTGATGTACAAAATAAAGATAACGTGTCTTCCAAAATGGAATCTGTCTTTATTGAACAAAAGTGGGGGAGACTGGGAAAAGGAGGTGGGAGAGGGGAAGAGAGAGGCTGGGAGAGGGGAGGGCAACTAAAATGATCAGGGGTTGGGAACAGATCCCATATGAAGAGAGGCTAAAGAGACTGGGACTTCTCAGCTTAGAAAAGAGGAGACGGAGGGGGGACAGGACAGAGGTCTCTAAAAGCATGAGTGGGGTGGAGAGGGTGCATACAGAAAAGTTCTTCATTAGTTCCCATAAAGAAGGACTAGAGGACACCAAAGGAAAGGAATGGGTAGCAGGCTTCAAACTAGTAACAGAAAGTTGTTCTTCACAAAGCAAAGAGTCAACCTGTGGAACTCCTTGCTGCAGGAGGCTGTGAAGGCTAGAACTGGAACAGAGTTTAAAGGGAAGTGAGATCAAGTCATGGAGGTTGGGTCCATGGAGTGGTATTAGCCAGGGGGTAGGAGTGGTGTCCCTGCCCAAGGTTTGTGGAAGGCTGGAGAGGGATGGCACGAGACAAATGGCTTGGTCACTGTCTTCGGTCCATCCCCTCCAGGGTCCCTAGGGTTGGCCGCTGTCAGCAGACAGGCTACTGGGCTAGATGGACCTTTGGTCTGACCCAGGACGGCCATTGTAAGCTCAGGGCTCAGCGTCGGGGGTCTCAGTGGACCCCCTTGATTCTCTTGCACACCTGCTCCTGGGTGGCCAGGCTGGCAGCTATCCTGCCCAAGCCGGCCACTTTCCTGTGCCTAGTGCGGAGATCGTGGATGAGGTCCACAATGTCCGCACTAGCCCAGGTGGGTGCCCGCCTCTTGCGGTCCCGGGCAAGCTCCCGGGAGCCGCCAGCCTGGTCCCGGGAAGAGGTGGAGGGCTGGGGAGCATCGGGTGGGTGGCTCGAGCCGTGCCAGGTGCAGAGTCTGCTGGCTGGGTGCTGGCGGGCTTGCACCTGGCACTGGCACCGTAGCCAGACCGTGCCCCTTTAAGGGGTCCAGGGCCGGGAGGGGGGCAGTAGAGTTTCCCTGGTGTTGGCCAGAGTGGCCACCAGGGAAACCTGGGGAGGGCTAGCCTCCCGCTAGTTCGAATTAAGGGGCTACACACCCCTTAATTCGAACTAGCTAGTTCAAACTAGGCTTAATCCTCGTGGAATGAGGATTACCTAGTTCGAACTAAGCGCTCCGTTAGCTCGAATTAAATTCGAACTAACGGAGCGCTAGTGTAGCGCCTATGAAAGTTAGTTCGAACTAACGTCTGTTAGTTCGAACTAACTTTGTAGTGTAGACATACCCGTAGCTAGTAAGGGTGTTGGTAGGGGGTGAGAAGAACTAATGGGATTCAGTGCTGAAATCTGAATTCAATAGATACCTGGTCTGCTCTTCCTTTGTGTCTTCTAAGCTAAGGGCTGGAGGGAGCAAATGTAGTAATCAGAATTACCGTACCTATAAGAAATATTGGACAAAGGGAATGAACTGGGTCTTGAAGTATGGATCACCACGGATCATGAGTAAAGGGAAAAAGTGTATTTAGTCATGATCAGAGTGTTTTTCTTTGTTTTGTTTGTTTGGTTAAACTTCTCTATGTGAATCTATGCTGTCTCTCCCCCATTCACCATCTGAGGGTAAGTCTACACTGCAGAGTTTTTCCAGGATACCTCCAGATACTGGAGGTATCCTGGAAAAACTCCGCTATGTCCATGGAACATGCTTGCTCTTCCACTTTTTTTGCGGAAGAGCAAACATGCTCTTTTGGGGAGCCTTGTATACTTCATTTTACGAGGGATAAGGCCTCTGCTGAAAGAGGAGGCTTTTCCGCCATTTGGCTGCATCTAGACTGAGCCAAATGGCGGAAAATCCTCTTCCTGAAAAGCGATCAGAAAAAATAATAGTGTAGACGTAGCCTAAGAGTGTACACAAAGATGTTCACTGTGTTTTAATTTGTTTCACTCGGTTGCTCTGTAATACCTAGCAACTAAGTATCCTTTATCAAGTATATCTTTTTTGTTTGGTTAATAAAATCACCTTTTTTAAGGTGATGATTTGAGTCTTGTGTCCTGGAAAGAAACAGGAGGTCGTGTGTGTGTGTGTGTATGCATTCCTCAGACTAAGAGGTTAGCTACCAGACACTGAAGCTTGTTTTGTCTTTTCTTTTTCAAGCTCTCTTATGGTAAAAGCGCTTGGGGTATCCCTGAGGAAGGAATTCAAGTGTTCTTCCCCATTTTTTTTAAGAGTAAATTACTTAATGGTGGCAGCTTTTGTTTTTCTCGGAGCCAGTGCATCTGTGATGTTCTTGTAAGTAGAGCTATAGAGGCAAGGTATTTCAGGTCTCTTGCGGGCCCCCATCTTCTTCACTTGGAGTGCCAGAGCGGGGAACAGCCCCGATAGAAGCCTAGAATGGATTTGCTATAAAAGGCTAAGTTTAAGCATGAAGTTCCAACACATCTGTTAGGACACTTCGTATTTGAAATTAGTCTGCCCTAACTAATATTCAGACTGAGACTTACTTTCCTACTACCAAAAATAACTGGAAACCTGAATTTGTAACACAGAAAATGGTTGATGTATCAGTATTCAATTCAAAAAACTCTTCCTGGCTCCATCAGCTGGGAAATCCTTATAGGCTGCAAAATTTTCAAGCACTCTAGAGATTTTCTAAAAGCACTTAGTATCCTGAAAACCAATACAAAGTTAAAACTTTTCAGAAACTATTGAATCATAGAATATTAGAAGTAGAAGGGACCTTGAGAGGTCATCAAGTCCATTCCCCTACCCTCACCATAGGACCAAGCACTATCAAGATCATCCCTGACAGATGTCTGTCTAACCTGCTCTTGAAAATCTCCAATGATAGAGATTCCACAATCTCCACAGGCAATTTATTCCTGTCCTTAACCTCCCTGATGCTTGAGAAGTTTTGCCTAATGTCCAATCTAATAGTACCCTGCTGAAATTTAAGCCCATTGCTTCTTGTCCTCAGAGGTTAGGGAGAATAATTTTTTCTCCCTACTCCTTGTAACAACCTTTTAGGTAACTGAAAGCTGGTTGTTTTTTCTGTTTGCTTGTTTATTTATTTATTTATTTTTTTAATCATTTGTGTTGTTCTCTGAGCCTTCTCCATTTTCTCCACATTTTTCTTGAAATGTGGTTCTCAGAACTAGATGCATTACACCAGTTCAGGTCTAATCAGTGCAGAGTAGAGTGTAATAATTACTTCTCATTCTTGCTTATAACACTCTTGTTAATGTAGCCCAGAATGATGTTTGCTTTTTATGCAACAGTGTAACACTATTGACTCATATTTGGCTTGAGGTCCACTCTAACCACTAGTTCCCATTATACTAGTTCCCACTACAGTACTCCCTTCTAGATAATCACTTCCCATTCTGTGTGTGTGAAACTGATTCTTCCTTCTTAAGTAAAGTACTTTGCATTTGTCCTTATTGAATTTCATCCTATTTACCTCTGACAATTTCTCTAGTTTGTCCAGATTGTTTTGAATTATAGTCCTATCTCCCAAAGCACTTGCAACCTCTCACAATTTGGTATTATCAACAAACTTTATAAGCCTAAGCTCTATGTGATTATCCAAATCCTTGATGAAGATATGAACAGAACTAGTCCCAAAACTGATCGTGCTGAACCCCACGTCTTATGCCCTTCCAGCATCACTGTGAACTATTGATAACTACTCTGAGAATGATTATCCAACTAGCTATGCACCCAACTTAGAACAGCTCCATGTAAATTTTGGTTCCCTAGTTTATTTATAAGAAGGTCATGTGAGACTAAATCAAGTGCTTCACTGAAGTCTAGATACACCAGATATACTATTTCCTTTTTACACTGTCAAAGAAAGCTATCAAGTTGGTCCGGCATGATCCATGGTGACCATATCCACGCTGACTGTTACTTGTCACCTTATTATCTTCCAGATGTTTGCAAATAGATTCCTCAATTTTTTGCTCCATTATCTTTGAGAAGGAGCACGATGATTGCCCTAGTGAGAGCACATTGAGTATTCCTAAAGTCAGCCATTGATGGGAATATCTACTATGAACAGAAATATTTTCCTTTCCAAAGAAATGAACTGAATAAGAAAAATGGAAAGTAAATGCAGATTCCTTCACCTTTGAAAAATGAGCCACTTTTTGTTATACTAAGAGGTTCTTCTGATGAAGGATACACTCATGACCTTTTATAGCTCTCCTGGTGGACTTGTTTATAGATTTGAAAAGCCTTCTTGTACAGTGTAACTAGCACTCTGGTAATAAATCTGTTAGTCCACTTGTTGGTAAGAATGAAGGTAGTAGACAGGCATTGGAAAAAATTACATGGAGAACTAGCAAGAAGCCTTATGGCTCTAGAATACAGCAGTGTGCAACAGACCAGCCTTCTTCCCTGGTACTGGGTACATTCACGTTGCTAATGTATTTGATCACCCGTTACCCGATTATACAGCATACCTTACAAAAAGAGTACTTCCAAATACTGAGGACAGTGAGGATAAAACATCAGCATTATATAATAAAATCATTTGTTTAAATTTATAAAGCCAACTTTTCCTTACACATTCTGTAGGGAGAAGTTTGATCTTATTTTTCTACTATTTTATTTAAATTCAATTTCAAAATTCCTTTGACAGGAGGAGAAAATTATTTCAGCTAATTGCTGTCCATACACTTTTGGGTCAAGCTCAAGAGAATAGATATGTCTCTGTATTTTGTAACACTTAAGTTCTTCTCAATCATTTTTGCTAAACTGCTGTCTTGGCTTCAAAGGAAAAGAAAATAGTATGTTAATTTATTCTATAACAGAGACTTCTGGACAGAGTTTTCAGACTCTAGAGGCTATGACTGGTGATGGAGCTGTCAGAAATTGCAACAATTTCTCCACCCCCTAAAGGAATGACGATATCTCTAGCAAAATTAAAACATATTGCTGGTGCAGAAATCTTGTTAAAAAAAAAAAGTCTCAGGCTTTTTCCCCCACCCTGTCATTCTTTGTGACTAAACATACAATTATTTATCTGAATATTTATTAAGCCCCCAAAATATAATTGAAGGAAAGCATAAATTGAGCATTAGAAAAAAAGCAAATCAAGATTATCAAAATCTGGAAATATAAAGCTTCCAATCATTTTCTCTAGAGAAGTACTTGAGAAAAAAAGTAGAAAAAAGGGGGTTAAACTTTCACAGCCCTAGTGAAGTGGGTAGTGGTGAATAAACTCCTTTAGAGTATATTTTCAACATTTTAAGAATCACAGGAAAATACTTATGGGGAATGTACAAGATGAGCTTACCCTGTGAATTTCACTTTGATATGATAGCACTTTGTGTACAGTATTCCAGTTACACCAGCAGGAGTTTTAACGCCTAGAAGGGACACCTAAGTTGGACAGATCAAAGGGTAGGAACCAGATGAAAAGTAGGCCAGGAGGCTCCTGGCGTAGGAGTTGAGCCATGGGGCCCACAACCTATTTTGGTAAAAAGAGAAGTTATAGCAACACAACAAGGCAGCCTTTCCTACAACAGTATGGGTACGTCTACACTGCATCCCTAGTTCGGACTAGGGATGCAAATGGAGACAACCGAAGTAGTTAATGAAGTGGGGATTTAAATATCACGCGCTTCATTAACATGATCTCGCAGGCGCGCTAGTTCGAATCACAGCTGATTCGAACCAGGAAGTGCGCGCCGGGACGCGTTAGTTTGGACTAAAGCCCTTAGTCCGAACTAATGTTACTCCTCAAATGAGGATTGATTTTCCTCAAATGAGTAATGTTAGTTCGGACTACGGGCTTTAGTCCAACCTAACGTGTCCCGGCGCGCACTTCCTGGTTCGAATCAGCTGTGATTCGAACTAGCGCGCCGGCGAGATCATGTTAATGAAGCACGGGATATTTAAATCCCCGCGCTTCATTAACTACTTCGGTTGTCTCCATTTGCATCCCTAGTCTGAACTAGGGATGCAGTGTAGACGTACCCTATCATATACAAATAATACTCTTGTCCATGTCCTTGAGTTATGTCCGATGGCTTATGAAGGATTCAAAATAGGACACACACATGTAAAGGAAGCCATCCCAGAGGATTCAAAGAAAGAAGATACTGGTCCATCAACAAGATTCAGTATCTTCCATTGTATAATGGCTGCCTTCAGTCACTTCAGCAAAGTATTGACTAGGACATACCTCTATACGTGGTGAAGTGAAATATCCTTGAGCCTAAAGATTTGAGTATCAGTGGAGATCACTGAATTTACACTAGTGGAATTGTAATCAAATTTGTCCATTAATATATCTGCAGTTAGAGCAAGAATTCAGCAAGTGCCTGAAAGTAGTATTGTGTGAAAAAACACGTTATTCCCCTTCCCACAGTGTCAGCTCAGAAAACTTTTCAAAATATTTAATTTCTGGGCTAAAACAAGATCTGAAATATCCGTCCAAAGTGTAGGTTTTTGAGAAAGACATTATTATTTGGAAATGTGGGTTTAGAGTACAAAGTTAACTATTGTGATTTTCGTACAATGATAGTCTATTTTCAACTCTAAGAGGTGAGATGAATGAGCAAACGAAATTTAAATAGTTTTCATTCCACTTCCCATGTCAATGCTAAAAAACTGCTTTTTTCCACCTGTGTTTGATGTTCAGCAGGTTAAGTGTTACATGCCGAGAAGGCCAGTGTTACCAGTTAGCACAGAAAGAGGAAAATAAAAGAGGTACAGCTTGTACTTGAGGGAAAAAAAAGGCGTCTGAAGTCTTAACATCTTGGATCTGTTTTGCAAAACCCATGACATGTGGTGCAATATAATTTACATTCAGAAACAGCCTCTCCCTTGCAAAAAGTGCATTAGTGTCCAAGGATGGGGATGAATACAAATTTAAAATAGCAAGATAGTTCTGAAACGTTGTCCTGGTCGAAAGGCTTCATAGTTATCTTTTGCTTCTTCCCAGGCTCCATGACCTTCAAGCTTCTACCTTATTTCCTCCAGACTTCCAGCAACTTCCTTACACTCTGAAGCAACCTCTCAGACTTCCAATGCCCTTTCCCCCATTATTCTCTCTATTATTAAAGCTGCTAGTTATATTTAATATAAAAGGGGATTGTGTTACTCTTGGCCTCCTTTGTAAAGAGCTTTGAGTTTCTCAGGGTATGTGTGCTATTCAAATGTGAGAGTATCACAGAAACACTTGGCAAAGGAGACTAGGAGTCATATATATATATATGACAGATAAAGAAATTCAGACAGAGAAGCTAAGTGTGAATCTAGGTCACAGCAAACCAGTGTTAGAGCTAGTAAGAGAAGACAAGTGTTCTCACCTTCAGTTATTTGCTCTAACAAAGACAATGTTGCCAAAGGCTTCTAGATCACCTCCCTACACTTCTCTAGTTTCCTGGCATGCCTATCCTTCAGCTGATCATTACATCCATGAAGTGGCTGGTGTTATTTCTGAACATGTGTAAGCAGTAAAATTCCATTAATAATTAGTGCATTTTTTGGACTTAGCTATGCTAAGCTCAAAAAGTATAATATATATGAAAACAGACTGACCTACTCTAAAACCTCTGCTTAACATGGGACCATGCCTCCATTCCCATGTTCATCATATTTTGGGACACCTCAATAAAATCACAGTAGAGACCTAATATATCAAGGGAAAGGAAAGAAGGAGTCGAGGTCAGGGACAGAGTTACAATGAAACATATGGTGCCCTGGCATGGGGCACCACCAACGATATGGGGCCCGCAGGGCTGCACAGTCCAGCAATTAATCAGGCACCAAATCACCCACCGCAGAAGGCGGCCACTGTTCAGGGGGGCCAGTCCCTTTGCAGAGAGGACTGTGTGAGGGGAAGGAGAGCTGGGAGGCTGCAACTTCTTTCCAGCCGCTGACTGTGTGGCTACCCAGTGCTCCTCTGAAACCTTCCTGCCCATGTTCATGATGCTGGTCACCACCTGGTGAGTGATGGCTGCTGGCTGCAGGGTGGGGAGAGAAGCCAGCCATGGCTGCCCATAGGCGAGGGGGAAAGCAGCAGGGGATGAAAAGCTCAGGGTGAGGGGGCACTCAAGTGACAAATAGGAGTGCCCCCATTCACCTTCAGGTGGAACACATGTGGGTCTCTGCCCACTTCTCCGGGCCAACTGAGGCACCGGACACTGTTCTCTTCAGTCATGGAAATCTTCCTATCTCCCCTGTCAGCCTTCTTCTCCAGACCTGGCATGGCAGCTCTGTTCCTGCACTGGGCCCCCAGCTCTGTCCCTTCCATCAAAGGCCCTGCCCTTGAGGGGCCCAGACCTGCCCTCCCATGCCTTTCCCAGAGTCCTAGCTATTCTGTCAGCAGACCTGCCTGAATTCTTGTGCCTGTGGCCCGCCCTTAGGTCTGGATCTGCACCTAGGAGAGAAAGGGTCTGGCTTTCAGCACCCCACTAACGAAGGTGAGACAAAAAGACAAAGCTAAGCAAAAAAGACAGTTTGTCATCTTATCTTAAATCTTGAAGTACTGAATAGAGGACAGTCATCAAAAAGTATGAGCAAGGAAACATCTCAATTACCTAATCACTTGCCGAGTTGTGTGGATACCACGCAAAAGCTGAACAAGTAGACATTGAAGTGACAATGAAACTAAAAAATAGTGGTAATTTTGTCTAAGTAAGGAAATAAACCTATTCTGAAAACATTGCATTATGGCCAACATTTATTTCATTGGTTATGACAAAATACTTAGTAAATAAACTGAAAAACCTAGGTAATATGGAGAATTTTAGAAAAGAATAAGAGGTAAGAAGACAAAAGCAATTTTAGAAGTCTTCATGAGTCCCATTTCCTGAGGATGAAGAAAAATGGGATCACAGAAATGAAGGAATAATGTGGAAACATTTGTCGATGGGCATTCTAACTAGAAAAATGTTGCAAGAGATATTGCTGATCATAAAACTTCTAAAGCTCATATTAATGCTACAGTTAAGTTTCTTCAAAGTTGTAAATTATCTGAAAGAACTGATTCTGCATTATCCACTCAGTTTGAGAAAGAGTGTTTCTATTGGAAGAAAGTGCTGAAATGTGCTGTTGTCATGGTGTGTTAAGGTGCAAGCCCTATCAATGGTCTAGAAGTCCCCCAAAATCTGGGCTAGTGCTCACTTTTCACAGGGCCAACCCATCTCAAACTCAGTTTCTAGCAACAGCCCCTCTAACAGGGTATATATGGTCTTCCGGCCTATTTCAAAGTGCAGTCCTTTCTATCAGGGTCTATATTGTTACATAAAAAAACCTCTCCTGAGCTTACTTGATTTATATACATGGATTTTCTGAAGCTAGACCAAACTATAAGGTCTAAGGTTTTAAACTGCAATTTACTGGGATCCTTGTCAATCTTTGTAATCTGTGTAACTCTCAGAAATTTACTGTAAACTGCAACTTTGTAACTCTCGGCCACCTTGCTTGTAACTTTCCCTAAGCTGCATTCTCTCCTGAGTGACTGGAGAGAGAGTGTGAGAGTGTGTTTGAAGAAGGCTTGGAACAATGGAGCACATTTCAATGAGTCATCACAGTCTGGGCATGCTCCCTGGTGAATAAAGTCCCTGATGATGAGGTGAAAGTCACAGGAGCCATTCAGACACTATATAAAGAGAAGGAGCACATGTGAGACACTTTTTTTTTCCTTCCCCTGCTCCTGAGAAGCTCCTATTCAGTGTTTCTTCTCCTGACCAGCTTCCCCAGCCATGATGAGCAGACAGACCCTCCAGGATCAACATGCCTTGGCTCCTTCTGCAACCCATATGTCTGTGTAAGCGTGTGAGTGCCTGACCTCAGGAGTGAAGGGGTGTGAATGAATGGAGAGGTGTGTGCTTGCTTGCTTGCGTGCGTGCGAGAGAGAGAGAGAGAGAGTTCTATTTTTTTTTAGTTTAAACCTCTGATGGCTGCTTTCTCCTCTTTAGTTTTACCTTGTGGAAATAAACCCATACTAGTGTAACCCTGGGTGGTCTCCAGTGAGAATATTTTTGGGGTAACATATACAACCTTCCGGCGTGGTTCAAAGCACCGTCCCCTCTATCAGGGGATATACAGCCCTGCAGGCCTGGTCATAAACACACTCCCCCTCTCTCAGAGTCACTATGGCCTAGGGGCCTAGTCCAAAGGGAAGCCTCCCAAACTGCTAGGGAGCGTGGTTACCATGGGGTAGGGAGGTAGGGGGACCTGGACCCTCCAACTCCACTGAGTCCCATCCCAGGGCCCTGTTGGTAATGGAGGATTCCACTGCCTGCTCAACAGGGATTCCTGCCAAAATGCACTGAGTTCCCGGAGCACAATACTCCACCCTGGGCCACTTCCTACTGTTCCCGGTGCACTGCTCAGCTCTCAGGGCATTGCTCAGTGAGTTGAAACCTCCTGGATGGTCTCACTGTCGGGTGTGATCATTGAGGCTGTGGCTGCTGCAGCAGAGGCTGTTGCTGCAGCTGAGGCTGCTGCTCCTGAGGCAAATGCAGCTGCTGCTGGAGTCACTGTTCCTGGGGTGATTTTGGCTGTGGCTGCTGCTTCAGGGGCTGTTCAGGAGCTCCAGCTTGAGCTCCTTCCCCCTGGCGTCCCTCTTCTTTAGGAGTACCTCTAAGAGGATATGATGAGTCATCAGTGTCAAATCAAAAAGGTAATTTTTTAACTTGCTTTGAATATCTAAGTGAATTTGACAATTGTCTCAATGAACATTTGAAAAATTATCAGCATTGTGGCTCAGGAAAGACCAGCTTTTTAACATACTACACCTACGATGAATTCATTACTATAATGGCAGAGAGGCTCAGAAACCAATTCACTGATAAAGTAAAGGATGCCAAGTATTAGATGTAGAACAATTAACATTCATTTTAAGATATGTTACCAGCAATGTTTAAGTTGTAGAGGGATTTCTTTGTTTTCTCCCACAAAATCCCACACTTCTGAATGTTTATATAAAACAGTTTTGAAAATAATTGCAAATTTAGGTTTAGACATCAAAATTTGTCATGGGCAGAGTTTTGATAACACCGCAAATATGGCAGGAAAATATTCTGGTCTAGAAGCAAGACTGAACAATGCAAATCTCTCTGCTTTATTCATACCATCTTACAGCTATTCCTTAAATTTAATCTGCAATGCTTCAGCCACATTTTTTGAGGGAGCTACACATTTTTTGGACTTTGTTCGAAACATACTTTTTTGTGTGCGCTGTCCATACATAGGTGGAGTATGTTACAATCACACCTGAAGCAGGCAAATAGAAACCATTTGACAGTCAAAAGAATTTGTGACATCAAGTAGTCTGTTGATGCAGATGCTGCTTTGGCTTTAAAAATGAGCTATGATGTTATAAAGGGAACCTTATTAGACATAGCCACATCAAATTCTGAAAAACTACGTGTGAAAACTGAAGCAAAATCCTTAGCAGAAAAATTTGAAAAGTATAATATTGCTGTTTTTACCATTTTGTGGAACTATTTACTTCAAAGAATTAATGCCATCAGCAAATCACAGCAAAAAGTTGATAGAAATTTATTGAAAGTTGCACACTTGATAGCTTCAGTTACAAGTTTTGTCATGGAAGTTCATTGTGCCCATCAATGTTATTTGTGACACAATAACAGTACAATTGCAGAGTAGAGGTCAATCTCTAAAGAAAATTGTTGATTTATTTTGCATGTTTTTGACAAAAGTATGGACAAAGATGCTAAAAGCCACTCCAGTAAGAAAATAAGTTAATTCCACTGACAGGATATAGACACATCTTTTTTAAGTTGAAGTGAAATATTTCATTCATTTTATTGAAAACAATGAAGTTTGGTCTTTGAGATCAATAGTTGATTTGTACCGACTTGTACATAATGTCTTGTAGGCAATCTTTCCAAATGTAGAAATCATTCTGAAAATATTTTTAACAATACCTATCACAAAGGTTTCTGGTGAACATTCTTTTTCTGTATTGAAAAGAATTAAAAATTATTTGTGAAATATGATGAGTCAGTTCAGCAATACTGACAGTTGAAAGTGCCTCTCTACAAAATTTTACTCACAATGACTTAATTGACAATTTTGTAAAGAAAAAGTGTAGAAAGAAAGTTATCTGAATAAATTTTTATTTTCAGATTGAGTAAGTTTCTTCAGAGGAAGTTAGCTTTCATTTTTCCATTCATGTATCATCTATACATTTTATTTTTACACATTTTAAATGAGCTTTAAGGGAGAGAGGATACTATAGTTTTGACCTCTCTATATAATCAGTTATGGTCATACATGATGTAGGGTTGACATCAGCCAGCTACAACAAAATAAAAACCTACAGTGCATTCTTGTCATTAGGATTTTATAATAAGATAGCTACCCTGCAGAAAAAAAAAACCCTAACTTTTGGGGTATGGAGACATAGCCATATGAAGGTGGGACCTAAAACAAAGCATCAACCACTTCCTGCCAACTGTCTGACTTGAGAATTCTCTTTATGGAGGTTGTAGTGGATAGGAGGAGTACTGACCAGCACCCAGTGACAAAGGGCTTAAGCTCAGGTAGCTAGCAAAGGTTTTGGCCAGGGGGCCAGGAGAACCAATCAAAATAGAGGATTGAAATTTGAATTAGATATAGGTTCCCTACCTGCTTTCTTTGTGTGGAAGAGAGAAACCAGAATTTGAGAGACACAGAATGATTTAAACCCAGGCAGAACTACCATGCCCCATGGAATTCTGGGCATGGGAGTGGACTGAACAAAGAAAATTATAAGTAGGTAACAGGGAAAAGTGAATCCAGCTGTGTTCAGGGTAATTTTTCTTTATTTTGTGGTTTGGTTTAAACTGCTCTATGTGGTTCTATGCCTTCCCTCCCCATTTACTATCTAAGCATTGTTCCTAGAGATTTTCTGTCTTTTATATTTGTTTTCCTTAGTTGCTCTGTAACATCTAGCAACCAAGTATGCTTTATCAAGTTTATCTTTTGTTTTGTATTAAAAGTCACTTTTTTAAGGTGATGATTTCATTCTTGTGTCCTGGAACGTCTATCCATATGTATTTGCATGCCTCTGACTGAGGGGTCAGCTACCAGAGACTGAAGCTTGTTTTTCTCTTTCATTTTTTCAAGTTCTTTTGGGGCAAAAGAACTTGGGGTACCCCCGTGGGTGATTTCAAGTGTTCACCACTGGTTTTTAAGGTCAAAAGCTCTAGATGGTGGCAGCAATTCCTCAAAATCAGTGTACAGTAAAACCTACACTATCCAGCACTTAACTAGCCGGAAAACTTTAGAAACCGGCAAATTTCCAAGCCAGGAAAAAACTTGTCAAAAGCAAAAACAAAAACAGCAACAAAATGGAAACTGGTGCTTTAAGCTGGGCTGCTCCTCAAACACTCCCCCTGTGCCTGCCAGACGTGCGTGAAGCACGTACCTGAGGAAGGGGCGAATGGCTGCTCCGGCTGTCTGATGCCAGGCCACATCCTGGCTCCCCTGTGGCTTCCAGCAGTCCGGCACCCCCGCGGCTCATGGACGCCCTGGCAGCCTGGCTCCCCCCACTAGTCAGCCCCCTCAAGACTCACCCCCCAAGCAGGCTGCCCCCGCCATCTCCGCCCCCTGGCTTCCAACCCCCCCTCGCTAGGTTGCATCCTGCCCTCCCTCCTGTGGCTCATGGACCCCCCAGCAGGCCACATCCCAGCCCCTGCACCGCTCCCGCCTCCCCCCCGTAGGCTGCGCACAGCTCCCCCGCACCCCATATATGCAGAAGTTTTAGAAAACTGATATGACCTAATCTGTGGGCATGCCAGATAACACAGGTTTTATTGCATTATGATTTCTTGAGGGGGAGTTTTCTGTAGCCAGTGCCTGTAGAGATGAGGTTTTGAAGCTCTCTTGCTGGCCCTCACCTTCTGCACTCAGAATGCCAGAGTGGTAAACAACCCTAACAGAGGTTCTATGTACTGTCATGAGCAGTAAGACACAATTTGAACACCACATATAAATGCCACAATGTGAGGTAAAGTTAAGAAATGTCAACTACTATGTGGAAATAACCAATGCATAATTCGTGCTACAGGCTTAGCCCAATACTTCTAGGCATGCTATGTTAGGTTTTTTTTTTAAATTCATAACTATTTGAGTCCCAACACCTCTCTCGTAACAAATGAAGTAGTGGTAATGATTATAGAAACAATCTGCAATGATTACTGTGCTACCATGTGGTAGGATGAATGACTGTATATGATCCCAATTCCAAGCCCTCTAACTTTGTGTCTGTTCCGTATCATAACTGTAAAGTGAATGAAGAGTAACTATACATCATGTAATAAAGGAAATGTTTAAATTAATACAGCTAGTTCTACTTTAAAAAGTCTACATACTGCATGTTGGGCATTTTTGAGATTAGAGTCTTATGGAATATATAAACATTAAGATCTTGTGGAAAGGTTAGGAATTAACTGAAGGACACAGAGCACTCCTTTTTAAACCTATTTAAACTGGTTAAATAAGACTAGCATCTTCCCATTTTTCTTTTGTACTTCTGGACAAAAATCGTATAACCTCTTGCTAGCTCCCTCACACTTCTCAATTCACTGCAGGGTTGACTTCAATAATTGGATCTGTTTCTTTGCTAAATAGAAAACAGAACAAAGAAATGCAGGCATTCCCCTCTTGGTTAAAAGTAATTAAGTACCTAAGTTAGAGATACACACACATTTATCTAGGGAGATTAAATTGATTTCAAAGTGGCATAAAAGACAAAAGTTTTCCATCTTGGCACAGAGGCTGAATACACTGATTGTTCAGATTAGTCCATGTCTGAAGGCTTATTGTTAAATATTAAATACAATATTTTAGATCAGAACTGCTAAGAGGAGGGCAGACATGGACAAATCCCAGCAGAAGCAGGGAGTTGTTTTAAGGGATTTAAACTCATGTAATGAGATTTTTCCCCTCCCTCCACAAACAAACTTTCAGGGGTGTCTTGCACCAGTAGTGGGGACCATCACATCCTTCCTAATACTTGCTGTGGTGCACTAAGAGTTCCAGGAATGAGCCCTCTCTGCAGCACTGACAGGAATTAAAGCATGTCTCCCTGCCCTGAACTATTGTACTTGCCCCTTTTCATCAGTATAGAACTAAAGAAGCACTGATAAATAAACTAGGAAGCACTGAAGAAGCCAGTGATTTCAAAATGTGGCTAACTATCAGGAGGTGAATTAAATGTTTTAAATGTTTGCTCTACAGTCTAGGAAAAAGACCGAGAGAAAGACAAAGAGGTCAGTGCTGAGAATAATGGAATGTTAACTTGCTACTGTATCTTGGGCTTACGTACTTTTTTTTTTTTTTTTAAAGCAGTGCAGCAATCACAAGAGGTTCTACTCAGGCTAAGTCTACACTGCAGCCTTTTGCCGGCAGAGAGTATGCTAATGAAGCGCTCATTAGCATTTGTTGCACTGTCATTTGTATATTCTCTGACAATGCTCTTAAAAAAGTGCTTAATCTTTAAAGTGCTACATAGTCTGGTCTAGCTGAAACAAAAAACAGGACTAACACAGCTACATTTCTATCACTATTCTGAATGAGATGAAGTTTGAGAATTATTTCACATTTCTGCTTGAAAACAAAAAATTAAAACAGTTTGTGACAAGAGTGCCACAAACTGCTAAGCGCAGAACCCATTTTAAAAGCAGTTGAATTATAGCTGTAACATGACACATTGCACGTTCTTTCTAGAGCCTAATAATAATTATTATGTTTCTCCTGCAAAACAGTGTAGTGCACCAGACAAATGCCAATACATCTGCAAATAGAGCTTATAGAACCATGGTGTCCAACACACTAGCCACATGTGGGTATTTGGCCAATTGAGTATGACTAGTCAGCTGGAACAATTTGGGTATTTGGCCAGTTAAGTGTGGGTAGTTCCCTATAGCAGTAGCCACTATTCAGAACTGGTTAAGTATCTTTCAACAGGGTCACACAGTAGATCAAGCTTAACAAATCTTTCTGAGTGTAGCATCCCTTGGGCAATCACCAAGCTACTTAGCAGGTCTGATTTGAAAGCTAACAGAAAAGATTAGTGAATGAGAGCACTGATCTGAGATGCATGTACCACCTATCTCATGCAATCATTCAGGAATTTATAGTGCTCATAGTTAGTAAAATAACTTCATAAAATATCCATATTAGTACCTTGTCATTTTAATAATGTCTGCATCTTATAAAATGATTAAACATCATCACTGTTTAACTGTCACTCAGTCAAACTCTCCTAACATTAAGTAACCTGGCATTCACAGATATAAATCTACACGGCTGAAGTCTGGTAAGGGTAACCTGGCATACACTGCAGAAAACTAAAGCTGAAGTCCAGTGAAAAACTTTACCTTGAATAAAAGCTACCATAGTGTTTTGATAATTTAAGAGGATTATTGTAATAGACTTATTTTTACCTTACATACCTTATGTACAGGCAGTCCCCAGGTTACATACAAGATAGGGACTCTAGGTTTGTTCTTAAGTTGAATCTGTATGTAAGTCGGAACTGGCATCCAGATTCAGCCACTGCTGAAACTGACCAGCGGCTGACTACAGGAAGCCCGAGGCAGAGTTGCTCTGCCCCGGGCTTCCTGGAATCAGCCACTGATCAGTTTCAACAGGCTGAATCTGGACGCCAGTTCTTACATACAGATTCAACTTAAGAACCTCAGGCGTCCCCAAATCAGCTGCTGCTGAAACTGATCAGCAGCTGATTCCAGGAAGCCCAGGGCAGAGCAACTCTGCCTCGGGCTTCCTGTAGTCAGCGCTGGTCAGTTTCAGCAGCAGCTGACTTGGGGTCGCCTGGGGCAGAGCAGCTGGGGTGCTGCTGGGTTGCTCCAGTAGCGCCCAGAGCAGCGCTATGGGACCAACCGGCAGCACCCCAGCTGCTCTACCACAGGCGTCTGGAGAAAAGCCTGGTCTGCTGGGGGGGGGGGAGGGCGCAGCTAGTGCAGCAGACCAGGGAGACGTGGGCGGCGGACCGAGATGCACCGCGGTCCCGTCACCCGGGTTCTCCGCGGCTCCCTGGTCTGCTGGTCTCCAGCAGACCAGCAAGATGCGGAGCAAAGCCGCAGAGCACGGGGGCAGCGGGACAGCCCAGACGCGCCACAGCTGTCCCGCTGCCCGCGTGCCCCGCGGCTTTGCTCCCCGTCTCACTGGTCTGCTGGGACTGCCTGTACTTATGTATTGTCCCCCACCTTCCCTCCTCAATACCATAGTATCTGAGCACCTCATGATTTTGAATGTATTCATCCTTGTAATACCCTTTGGCATAGGAAAATATGATCGTCCTCATTTTACAGATGGGGAACTGAGGCTCTAAGTGACTTGCTTAAGAGGATACAAAAAGACCAAAGCAAATAGGGACTTCAACCCAGCTCTTCCAAATTCCTGCCTATTACACTACATTTGAATGATATCTTACTTAAAAAAATATATGTACAACACAATTGCTAGCACAAAAAAGACCAAATGCATTATTTAGAATCTCATCAAGTGAAATGATTAATTAAATTCTTTACTTTCTCTGAAAAAGAAAATAACTCAACAAGGGAAAGACAAGGAGTCCTGTGATTGCTATCTCAGTAAAAACAGAAGTGATGTGATTTTCAGAGGACTTATTTTAGCAAACTAGAGTAGGAACTATGACTTTATCAGTAATTGTAATCTAGATATGCCCAGTAAAACAACAACTTCTGCTCTTCCATTCTCATTGAAAGATTGTCATCAATATAAACATAGGCAGGCACTTGAAACATAAAAAGTTCATACTTGGTAGATGTTGAAGACATACGTGCAATATTGTAATAATACAAATAATCAGTTTCTAAGGGTTTTAAGATTTCAAACTATTAAATCAATTATTTATTGAAAATACACATTAGCATCATACAGATATTTTGGCAGATAGCAAGTGGAATTCAGTTGAACTAAATTTAGGTAAGGAAAAACTGAAGTAGTGCAGAAAGAAAGGCAGTAATGGCTATCATCATACAAAAAAGTAAAGTAAGTTACCCTCAGTTCATATTGAGCCATTGCTACTATATTTACATTGCACAGCATTTGCCATGTTGACTTTGAGTCACACATTAAAATGAATTGAGAAATTAGACAGATGAGACATGAAATAAACAAATATTTGGATTTTTATGTCAAATTAATTAAAATGTAATCAAGTTTGGCTTTGAAAATTTAAAACTGAGACACTTTACAATAGTGCTGACTGACCCATTTCATGAACAAAAAGGAATTTACTCTGAGTGCTATGTATACAAAATACTCATGGCCATTCCATGAGAATCAGGGCACTCAAACAAACTTACAGGTTCAATTTTCATGGCATTTATATAAAGCCTGTGGCAGCTACAGTTTAGTCAGAGACAAAAAATAATGCATAAATATCATTCATAATCAGGTACCACTTATGTTGAAGAATACAGTAAGTACATTAGTTACATTTTGCCTATAAAGTGATACCATAAGCTTTTCTTTCCTCTGACTGCGTATATTGCTCCTTATGCTACATAATCCTCTGCATGTTCCTGGATTCAAGCAGGTCTTTAAACACAGAAGTAGCAATGAAATTAATGGGACTACTCATGGTCTTACAGATAGACACAGAGTTGAGTATCTTGCCAGACCCATGCTGAATAAAGGCCTTTTTTTCTTTTTTTCCACTGTAGGCTTCATGCCTTCCTCCATTCTGCCACACTTTTGAAAAATTTCTTAACTGTTCTACTCCAACTCCGTCCTTAACCTAATGTTATGGGTCCACCTTTGACCTTTCCACACCTTCCTTTACCTTTTCACTGCTTCCTGTATTTAGCCTTTATCATAATTGTATCTGTTCTCTGAAAGGGTAACATTGTAAAACCCATTTTGATATATATTTGTACAGGTGTTAGTTACAACATAGTTGAAAGCGGTGGTGATTTTACTAGCAATATAATAAAAAGAATAGTACAACAAATCTTGAGGTCATTACCCAGTTTTTACGTTGTTTTGTTAGTAGTAGTAGTAGTAGTAGTAGAAGAGCCTAAAATGTTATCTAGTGTTAGAAGTAAATGCCCCTGTTGTGGAGGAGTGGCCAAGGTTTTGATTTTGCCAACTGTAATCATGTTGTGCCGTACTATACTCCGGGTAGATTAAATGCAATCAGTGGGACTATTGTGAATTAACAAATCACCCAACAAGGGTAAGAGTGCCAGAATCTGATCCTCAGACTGTGACTAAACTGTAGTGGTGATACAAATTTTTTGCAGTGTGAAGATTAGAAGCCTTTATACGTTTTGACTGAGGGAGAGTAGTCACATAGTCCTTTCATCATAAAGGCAGAAATTCTTTATTTAGGTTATTTTAAAACTCATTAATTTGCAATGGTCTGGTGGGTAAAATTCAGAGTATGCAAATAAGGGTTGTTAAATCAATATAAATTAGATGGAGCAACTTTCAAACTGAAGATGCTGATGAACTGGGTTGTGACAGAGAGAGCAGCTAACAGGAGAGTGAAGGAAGGAAGCGTATAGATTTTCCTTCAAGAAGAGCCCTGCTTGGCTTCAGGAAAAAAAGGGGCAAAGGTGGGATGTGCCCTTAGTTAAAATCACAAATATCCAATGCTATAAAGGAACTAACAGAGAATAACTTGCAGTTTTTATCACTCAACCAGAAATGAAACCTTAATAATCCATAGACTAAAAGCTCTATAACATACTTTATGAGCCATTCAGTGCCTCACCTATCCAAAAGAGAAATTACAGAATTTTCTAGCAATTCTGCACTCTGAATAGTCACTTTGTAATATCTGAATGATACACATTTTTCTAAACCAGACCCTTTGGAGATTATTTGGCTTTGGACATGTAGAGTAATTTTATATTATTAGTGCTCTTTAAATGTTTATAAAAGTCTTTTGAATTTGGAAATGATTAGTAGACTGAGAACACACAATGTAAAATGATTTATCTTTAAATTATTAGAAATAAAACTCTTTGGAGGCAATTAGGTGTTCTGGGCTTCAAAGGAGAATCTATTAAGCAGCCATGAAATTTGGCACGCCTTAAAATGATTATATATCTTTACATTCACTCTGTGAATATTTCATTTAAAAATCTCTGTTAATGCCTAGGGAGTAATAAATTGAGTCTTCTGACAGAGAGACAACCAAGACAACAAAGGGGAAAAATTAATACTACCCCAAAACCCAAGTCCAGTATGGAGCCCCAAATTGGTCATGGTACTCAGTCTGAGGTTGGATCAATGCCAAGTAGTCTGGGACAATTACTTATAATGCCTTACCTATAACATTCCATCCACATGACATTAGACTTTTTCCACAACTTCATCATATAGTTGCCTTCATATTCAAAAAATAATACAACACACATGAAATGTATTAAAAGCTGGATTCTTGATAGGTTCAAAGTGTAAGTATAAATGGGAAGACACTATCTAGTGGATACATCTTTCATGTATCTACAGGAGCCCTCCAGGCACAGGTTCTCATCCATGTATTATTTAACATTTATCAATAACCTGCAGTAAAATATAAAACTATTACAGATAAAGTTTGTAGATGACACAACGATTGGGGTAGGAGTAAATAGAGAAAAGCACATGCCACTGATGCTGAATGACATACATTTGAAGCAAGTTGTGAATAAGCAAGTAATATGTATTTTAATAGGGACAAATATAAAATTATACATCTAGGAATGAAGAATACAGGCCCTTTTGCAGGATGGAAGCTCTAACCTGGAAAGCAGTGACTGAAAAAGATTTGGGGTCATGATGGATAATCAGCTGAACATGAATTTCCAGTGCTACGCTAAGGCCAAATAAGAATAATGAAATATTAGGATATATGTAAACACAAGACCCAGAGTAAAATAACCTTCCTACACCAATTTGGCAAAGGTGTAACTACTACTTAAATATTGTACCAGTTCTGTGTCCACAACAAAGGATGTTGGAAAAAATTGGAAATCGTTCAGAAAAGAGTCAGAAGAACAAATGAAGAATGGGAGAGTAACCCTTTTAGTGATAGACTCAAAGTACTCAATCTATTTAAAAGCTTCAGAGTGGTAGTTGAAGAACAAATATGGAGAAATTGGAGAAGATCCAGAGAACAACAAAAATGATTAAAGGTCTAGAAAACATGACCTATAAGGAAAGACTGAAAGAACTGGGCTCGTTTAGTTTAGAGAAGAGAAGACAGAGAGGACATGATAGCAGTGTTCAAGTATCTAAAAGGATGTTATTAAGAGGAGGGAGAAAAATTGTTCTCCTTGAACTCTGATGATAGGACAAGAAGCAATGGGCTTAAATTGCAGCAAGAGAAGTTTAGGCTGGGTATCAGGAAAAAAACTTCCTGTCAGGATGGTTAAACATTGGAATAAATTCCCTGAGGAGGGTGGGGGGTGGAATCTCCATCACTAGATATATTTAAGAACAGTTAGACTGGCACCTGTCAGGGATGATCTTGAAGGTGCTTGGTCCTGCCATGAGGGCAGGGGACTGGGGACTCAATGACTTTTCAAGGTCCCTTCCCATTCTAGTCTTTTATGATTCTATTTAATAATAGTCTCTTCAGACATAATACAATCCAATTCAATGATTGGAAGTTGAAACTATACAAATTTAGACTGGAAAGAGTACACATTTTTAACATGAAGGGTAATTAATTGTTGGAACAATTTATCAAGAATTGTGGTGGATTCTTCCATCACCAATTAGATGATCACCATGATCCCTGCTCACAGACTATGAATCTATTAACAGAGCACTTCATACCGAGGAACCATTCTTTATGGGACCCTTGGACAGACAACTAAATAGTTTAGAAGGGATACAAGAACTATTGCATAGTTGACAATGCCCTTGGCTCTCACAAATCTAGGTAGCTTTGTCTCCTCACAGTCAGTCCCTCAGTTGCCTGCTAAACTATTCTGTAAAGCCTTTAAATCAATGTAGATGTTCAGATCCTTGAAGCAAAGATTCTCCTTTCAAGTGTCTGTGCTACACTTATTACAAATAGGATTTTATTCTTTATTGTTAATAACCCATTTTACCTTTACTAATTTTTCAGAAAAATCCTGCCTTTCTTAACCAAAATGATTTGAAGGAAAACTGTACTATGAGATCCTTACAAACATTTCCTCCCCAGGTGCCCATCTCATCCTTTTTAATGGCAAGGAATAAATTTTTGTTCTGAATTTACAATGCAAAAACAGGTTCATTCTACAGTGATCTTAAAATTATTCTGAGAAAGAAAGATTTAATTCCTTTAAAAAATCATTTTGAATGCAACATATTTGATCTACTGGAACACTAAAGTAAAAGGTAATATTGTTACACTGTTACTAAACTGATCAACCAAATGTTTCTATTGTGTGATTTTAAGAGGGATAGAAAGCTATAGAAGAGGAATAAAAGTTATAGACAAGTAATGTAGATTCAAAGCTTTATCTTTTTTTTAAAAAGTCCAGAACTTTCCAATTCAAAATGTAAAACAAACAAGAACACCATTCATGAGCAAAACCAACCAATGTGTCTAGGGTCTTTTAATTAATTGATCCTATTCCCAGAGTTACGTTGACATCATTAAATAAAGTGGATACACACAGAAGTGAATAATGCATTGGTATAGTGACATATCTTATATACATAACTGATCAGAAAATCTCTATATTTACAAAAGAGTCTGAATCTGCTACCTTTACTCATGCTGACTAGCATCATAATCCTCAGAGAATCCCACTAAAATCTTATGAAGTAACTAACTACCCAGCATGGATTAAATTTACCAAAATTGGTCCCAAAGGGCACATGCACATGACATGGAAGACTGATGCTCCAGAGGTTGAGTATGAACCCGTACATCAAATGCTGAGAGCTACTCTGGCTGGCATCTACTACTTCTCTTTTAGTGAGGAATAAGGGAAGCCAAAGGGAACATTTGCTCCTCTCGGCCTCCCATTATGAGGACGGCGTGGACATGCAATTTAAGATATGTCGACTCCAGCTACATAATTAACATAGCTGGAGTTGTGTGTCTTATTTCAACCTTCTGCTATAGTGTAGACCAGTGTTACCTCTATCCTGCGCAGTAGCACAGTTTCCCAGGGGATTAATCAGCCCCTCCCAGTCAGTCAGCTCCCTGCACAGAGCCCTCAGCCTCTGACTGAGCGGGGCTGATTAATCTCTGTGAAGTTGTGCTGCAGTGCAGTTTAGAGGAAACACTGTTGTAGACCAGGCCAAAATGTATAATGGTATGTCCAGATTATGGAAATCTACACCAGTATATCTACATTGATATTTACACCACTGCAACCTCCTGTTTCATATGCACTGGCCTAGTGCAAATGAGACTCATACCAAAATGATTTATAATAATTAGATTTTCTTCACCTGGAAAAGCCCTTCAAAGCTCCCCAGAGGAGGTCCTGCTGATAAAGGAGTATGTTAACATGGAAGACTACAAATCACGGTTACTTTTGCAGTTGGTAGGCACAACATTTATAGTTGCAAAACCAATGTTCAGATACTTTGCAGGGGGGTGTTGAAGAACATCTCAAGATAGATACTTTTAAAAAAACACCTCATTATAATTTCATTATATACTTTCATTATACACTTTCTATCCTTTGGAGGTTCTAATATAACATGCATTCCAAAGTTCAGAATTATTTATCTTTATGCTCTGCAGAATGGGAACATATTTGTTCACTTGTTTGCAGTATTATCAGGAAAGCTAGATTGAAGATTCTGCATTTTGTTCTAAAGCTCTTGAGATTTGACACTAATCAGAGTAACATAAAAACAAGAAAATATGTTTATTTCAGAAATGTGAATATTAGTGCTTTCTGGTTTAAGCTTGATTGTACATATTTCCTAAATCAGAATTACATATTTGAACTGAAAAGCATATAAAGTGGAAATTTGGCTTGCACTTTTCTCTCTCAGATATTGAAATATATTTAACACAACAATGTGTGATGTAAAATACTGTTTTGCTTATTATTTTGTATTAAATTTTCATATTTAAATAAACAAAATTAGTCTTATAGAGAATGTAAGCAAATTTCACACACAACAGTGAGATGTTGTATGAGACTTTCTACACTGTGGCCTGCAGTTAAAACACCTTTTGAAAAATGAGTATAACAGATAGGAACATCAAAGTCTAAATAGAGAAAACAAAAAATGAAAGTGGGCCCTGTCTAAAATGAAAGGTTAATGTTGTCTGAACTGCAAATTGAATGAGACTTTACATCTCGTGGCCTGTAGGTATAGACATTTGATAACGTGCAACCATGCTTTACCCAAGACAATAACATAATCAATCTGCAAGACTTGTAAAACAATAGCTTTTCCGAACAGGGCATAAGGCCCCAAAAGCTAAAGCATAATCTGCTAACCAGAGTAACCCTAGGAATGCTGTAATGACAAACTTTGGACAGATAAAGTGGCATATTTATGGCTATATCAGCTTGGGATATTTTAAGTGAGGAACATCAGCAGATGCCTCACCACAAACTTGAGGTAGAAGGCCTAGCAATCTTTGAGAGAAGGGCACCGCAGCATTAGTAAGGTGAGGAGAAAAAGGAGAGAAACCTTAACTAAATGTGCATTAGGCAGAGTGCAACATAACACATTCAAAAAGTTATATCCCAGGCTATATGCCTTAGGAGATGTAACTATTGGAAAGTGCCAGAATGATACTACTGGTGATTTTGAGACGCACATTTGCATTATCTACTTTGCTGGGTTGAAGTGTTTGTTAAGCTTGCTGTATTAACAAAACTCTTGTTAATACAGAGGGATTTCCCTATGTGTGAGGGTTGCAATTATGCGCTATGGAGTTCCCAAATAAACTTTAATTTTAATAATACTGGGTCTGATCTTGGGAGAAGAAACCATGAAGTCTCAGAGTGTGAATTAGGAGTTCTGAGGTTATCAATATAATAAATACACAACCAATAGACTGGGCAACAGTGTCAACAATCTAAAGTTGTCTGATCCAGCCATAAACATACAGTTATTTGGTTGAACTTGCAAAGGTTTGTCCTCACATTTTACTAACTGTAAGGAGCTGATCTATTGATCCCTGGCAGATATTGTCTTGGCCTTCCATACTGTTAGTTATATGATCTGATTCACTGCACAATACTCTAGCTTTAGATCAGAGCAACCCTACCATAGCCAGTGCATCTGCACCAGCACAAAACTGAGGTGAATTAGCCCCCAGGTTTATATCTGTCAGAGTAGGTAAGAAGAACTCTTTTTAATCTGTTTTGAAAAACCCAGAAAAGTGGAATGTTGACTAGAACAAAAGTTGTGATGCTACATATTACATGTTACATTAGCTAAATAATTTTTATTTTTATCATAAATATAACTTTAATAAGGAAATCTTGTTATAGAAAACATTCTATGTAACTTGTTTTATTCATGACATTAAAAGGACATAGACCAGAGTGGATTTTGGAAATGGTATAAAGGAAAAACAGCTATGTTTGAGGAGGATCAGTATGTGAAATTGACAGGGAGGAGTGAAAAATGACCTAGTGAAGTTGTCAGACATGGAGGAAACAGGAACACTAGGCAGTTATGGAATTAATGTAAGGTTATATTAGCATGGTGAGTATGAAAAAAATAAATCACCCAGGAAAAATCTCAGATACGCAAACAGAAAATAGAGTCTTGACAGAAGGTTCAGAACAATGTAACAGATGTGAGAGTCATGAGTATAGGGGTGGAAACTGAAGCGAGGCAAGTGGGTAAGTTCCCCCAAAGAAAAATTTCAGAAACAAAAGAGTATGCCAACAAGAGATCCATGGTGGCCCTTCCAGAAATTGAGAAGAAATAGAAAAGGGAAAATTGAAGACCACATTGCAGGAGTGGTCAATGAAGTAGGTGAAAAATTGGGACATGACAGAAGTCTATGTTGGAATAGTGGGGCAAACAATCACAGTAGTTTAAGATGGAGACTGATACATTTATGGATAGGATTATATGGTAGAGTTGCTTGCGATAACAGAGGACTGAATTCAATGACCCAGGAGGCTTATTCTAGATCTATATTCCTGATTCACAACAGTCTCAACAAAGTGACATATTGTATATTATTCAGTCACATTAAAAAGCTGCCCTCACTTTTGCTAGAGAGATCAGGTTAAAGCTTGAAAAGCATCTAATGAAAGTAGGCACCAAAGTCACTTTTTAAATGTGATTTTGGCACTTATGGGACTTTCAATTAGTGTTAAGTGCTAGGTAATTACAGCTCCTAAATTTTATCCAGCATCTACTGATTTAAATGAGGACTGAAAGACAAACACTTCTAAATTCTAGTCCTTTTGATTTCTAGGTCTCCTTAGAGAAATTCCTTAAGCTCTCTGGACTTCATTTGCATTTACAGTAAAATCTCTTTACACCATTTTGACAGTAAAGGCACCTGAAAAAAATAAATTACATGGATACCCACTTAAATTCCCATTGTGCTGTCAAGAAGGGAGTTGTTTAAAAGGACCTTAATGATACTGAGATCCAGATCCTGTCTCCATTTTCCAATTTAATGAGGATTACATTTACCAACATTTATTAGTGTGACTGAGAATAAATACCTTAACACTGTATTTCTCTGTTAGTAGTAATTCTCTGTTTAGCCTAGACATCTGATATTTCATACAGTGAACATAAGAACGGCCATACTGGGTCAGACCAAAGGTCCTTCTAGCCCAGTATCCTGTCTACCGACAGTGGCCAGCACCAGATGCCCCAGAGAGGGTGGACCGAAGACAATGATCAAGCGATTTGTCTCCTGCCATCTCTCTCCAGCCTCTGAAAAACAGAGGCCAAGGACACTATTTTATCCCCTGGCTAATAGCCTTTTATGGACCTAACCTCCATGAAATTATCTAGCTTCTCTTTAAACTCTATTATAGTCCTAGCCTTCACAGCCTCCTCTGGCAAGGAGTTCCACAGGTTGACTACACGCTGTGTGAAGAAGAACTTTCTTTTATTAGTTTTAAACCTGCTACCCATTAATTTCATTTGGTGTCCTCTAGTTCTTCTATTTAGGGAACTAATAAATAACTTTTCTTTATTGGCCCTCTCCACACCACTCATGATTTTATATACCTCTATCATATCCCCCCTCAGTCTCCTCTTTTCTAAACTGAAAAGTCCCAGTCGCTTTAACCTCTCCTCATATGGGACCCCCTCCAAACCCCTAATCATTTTAGTTGCCCTTTTCTGAACCCTTTCCAAGGCCAAAATATCTTTTTTGAGGTGAGGAGACCACATCTGTACACAGTATTCAAGATGTGGGCATACCATAGTTTTATACAGGGGCAGTAAGATATTCTGTGTCTTATTTTCTATCCCTTTCCTAATAATTCCTAGCAACCTATTTGCCTTTTTGACAGCTGCAGCGCACTGCATGGAAGTTTTCAGAGAACTGTCCACGATAACTCCAAGATCCCTTTCCTGATTTGTCGTAGCCAAATTAGCCCCCATCATACTGTACATATAGTTGGGGTTATTTTTACCAATGTGCATTACTTTACACTTATCCACATTAAATTTCATTGGCCATTTTGCTGCCCAATCACTGAGTTTGGTGAGATCTTCTTGGAGTCCCTCACAGTCTGCTTCTGTCTTGACTATCCTAAACAGTTTGGTATCATCCGCAAACTTTACTACCTCACTGCTTACCCCTTTCTCCAGATCATTTATGAATAAGTTGAAAAGGATTGGTCCCAGGACTGACCCTTGGGGTACACCACTAGTTACCCCTCTCCAATCTGAAAATTTACCATTTATTCCTACCCTTTGTTTCCTGTCTTTTAACCAGTTCTCAGTCCAAGAAAGGACCTTCCCTCTTCTCCCATGGCCATGTAATTTACACAAGAGCCTTTGGTGAGGGACCTTGTCAAAGGCTTTCTGAAAATCCAAGTATACTATATCTACTGGATCCCCCTTGTCCGCATGCTTGTTAACCCCTTCAAAGAACTCTAATAGATTAGTAAGACAGGATTTCCCTTTACAGAAACCATGTTGACTTTTGTCCAACAAATTATGTTCTTCTACATGCTTCACAATTTTATTCTTTACTATTGTTTCGACTAATTTGCCCGGTACTGAAGTTAGACTTACCGGTCTGTAATTGCCAGGATCGCCTCTAGTGCCCTTTTTAAATATTGGTGTCACGTTGGCTACCTTCCAGTCATTAGGTACGGAAGCCGATTTAAAGGATAGGTTACAAACCACAGATAATAGCTCAGCAATTTCCCATTTGAGTTCTTTTAGAACCCTTGGATGAATGCCATCCGGTCCCGGAGATTTGTTAACATGAAGTTTTTCTATTTGTTCCAAAACCTCCTCTAATGACACTGCAATCCGGGACAGTTCCTCAGATTCATCACCCACAAAGGATGGTGCAGATTCGGGAATATCCCCAACGTCCTCAGCCGTGAAGACTGAAGCAAAGAAATCATTTAGTTTCTCCACAATGGCTTTATCATCCTTGATTGCTCCTTTTATATCTTGATCATCTAGGGGACCCACAGGTTTTTAGCAGGCTTCCTGCTTCTAATGTACTTAAAAAACATTTTGTTATTTCTTTTTGAGTTTTTGGCTAGCTGTTCCTCAAAATCTTTTTTGCTTTTCTTATTACATTTTTACACTTGATTTGACAGTGTTTATGTTCCTTTCTATTTATCTCACTAGGATTGGACTTCCAATTCTTAAAAGATACCTTTTTGTCCCTCACTGCTTCTTTTACATGGTGGTTGAGCCACGGTGACACTGTTTTAGGTCTCTTGCTATGTTTTTTAATTTGGGGTATACATTTAAGTTGGGCCTCTATTATGGTGTCTTTAAAAAGTTTCCATGCAGCTTTCAGGGATTTGGCTCTAGTTACTGTGCCTTTTAATTTCTGTTTAACTAACCTCCTCATTTTTGTGTAATTCCCCTTTTTGAAATTACAATGCCAGGGTGCAGGACTGCTGAGGTGTTCTTCCCACCACAGGAATGTTGAATGTTATTATATTATTGTCACTATTCCCAAGCGGTCCTGTAACGGTTATCTCCTGGACCTGACCCTGCGCTCCACTCAGGACTAAATCGAGAATTGCCTCTCCCCTTGTGGGTTTCTGTACCAGCTGCTCCAAGCAGCAGTCATTTAAGCCATTGAGAAATTTTATCTCTGCTTCTCTTCCTGAGGTGACATGTATCCAGTCACTATGGGGGTAATTAAAATCCCCCATTATTATAGAGTTCTCTATTTTGGTAGCCTCTCTAATCTCCCTCAGCATTTCAATGTCAGTATCGCTGTCCTGGTCAGGTGGTCGGTAATATATCCCTACTGCTAATTTCTTATTATTGGAGCATGGAATTACTATCCATAGCGATTCTATGGAACATGTTGATTCATTTAATATTTTTATTTTATTTGATTCTACATTATCTTTCACGTACAGTGCCACTCCGCCACCCACCCGGCCTGCTCTATCCTTTCTATATATTTTATATCCCGGTATGATTGTGTCCCACAGATTTTCCTCATTCCACCAGGTTTCAGTGATGCCTATTATGTCAATCTCCTCATTTAATACGAGGTACTCCAGTTCACCTATCTTATTAGTCAGACTCCTAGCATTTGTGTAGAAGCACTTTAAAAATTTGCCACTGCTTATTTGTCTGCCCTTCCCTGATGCATTGGATTCCTTAGAATGCGGTTGTCTGTCTGCTCTGGCCCATGGGTTGCCCTCTCCCCTCTGCTCTTTCTGACTACAGCTTAGAGAATCTCTATCAATGGATTCTCCTCTAAGAGAAGTCTCCCTCTGATTTACGTGCATCTCCGCACCAATCGGCTTTCCCCCATCTCTTAGTTTAAAAACTGCTCTACGGCCTTTTTAATGTTTAGTGCCAGCAGTCTGGTTGCACCCTGGTTTAGGTGGAGCCCATCCTTCCTGTATAGGCTCCCCCTCTCCCAAAAGTGTCCCCAGTTCCTAATAAATCTAAACCCCTCTTCCCTACACCATCGTCTCATCCACATATTGAGACTCTAAAGCTCTGCCTGCCTACCTGGCCCTGCGCGTGGAACTGGAAGCATTTCCGAGAATGCCACCATAGAGGTCCTGGATTTCAGTCTTTTTCCTAGCAGCCTAAATTTAGCCTCCAGGACATCTCTCCTACCCTTCCCTATGTCATTGGTACCAACATGTACCACGACCACCGGCTCCTCCCCAGCACTACACATAAATCTATCTAGATGCCTCGAGAGATCCGCAACCTTCGCACCAGGCAGGCAAGCGACCATACGGTTCTCCCGGTCTTCACAAACCCAACTATCTATGTTTCTAATGATTGAATCACCCACTATTAACACCTGCCTCTTCCTATCTGGCACTCCCTCCCCCTCAGAGGTATCCTCAGTGCGAGAGGATACCGCAACATCCTCTGGGAGGAGGGTCCCAACTATGGGATTATTTCCCTCTGCTCTCATTGAATGCTCTGTTCTCTTGAGACTTTCATCCTCCTTAAGAGCACTGGGGCTCTCAGACTGGAGATGGGACAGTACTATAGTGTCTCGGAAAGTCTCATCAACATAGCTCTCTGCCTCCCTTAGCTCCTCCAGTTCAGCCACCCTGGCCTCCAAAGCCCAACTCGGTCTCTGAGGGTCAGGAGCTCCTTGCAACATGAATATGTTGAGAAACATGACTTTTAATTATATGTTGTTACTTTAAATTGTCATTTTTGACTTTTCTGTCAGCAGCCATAAGTGGAAAGTAACATTATTTATGACAGAAAATATGCAGTTAATAAGAATAATGCTCAAAAGACAGCAGACACATTTAAGTGTTTGTTTTATATCTGAAGCAGTTTAAACGGTGTTTTTTCATCTTTTATTAATATTAAACATGTATTAGTAGGATAGAAATTGATTAACAATAAGGAGTTTTCATGGTATGGGAATCACAAATGTTTGTCTTCATGAACATAATTGTAAATAGTAGGAAAAGTTGAAGAAAAAACTATGTAAGTTGTATTGGATGTAAATATCTAATCTAGGATGGATATACAACATGACAAGACATTTTCCAATTAAGTGTACTTTCAAAATATTGTACTGGGGAAAAGGGGTAACACTTTAGAATTCACTTGTGCAGTGTGATGGGGCTGGCCATCCCCACACTGAAACTGCAGACGGAGAGCCCGCCTATTGGGTAGAAAATGCCCCTCCCCCACAGCCCTGCTGGGCATGCTCACAGTGCAGCTCAGGTATAAAAGGCTTCTGGGCTGCTCAGTTGGGGCTGGCCACTGGAGGGGAAGGAGCTCCTCTCCAGACACCGGAGCCACAGCCGGTACAGTTGGAACCAGCGGTGCTGGACCAGGTACCCCTACCGCTGTTGTCTCCAGGCCGAGCCAGACCGCAACACTGGCTGCGTTGTGCAGCCCCCCCTAGAAGCTGGTGCTGCCCCAGCCACGCCTGCCTCCCAAGCCATGCCTGCCAACGTTGCTGCTGTTGCCAGACCCTCATCTACAGGTGGGACCACTGTTGGCCAGGGCGAGGGGGTAGGAAGCAATCCAGGGCGGGGACCAGGAAAGGACCCAGAAGTCTCAGCGAGTTTCAGGGAGAATTCCATGCTGAGCCAGTGGTGGGAACCATCCGCCACTGATAGGGCCCTGGGTTGGGGCCCAATAGAGAGGGAGGGCCCGGGCCTCCCTACCCTTT